>NC_136061.1:1203989986-1205376652 GCF_964261635.1 Lissotriton helveticus
AGTACCAATATGCTGTCCTTCCATTGGGTCTTAAATTTTCTTGTCAGACATTTTTCAGAATAAATGGCAGCAGTGACAGCCCAACTTTGACGTCAAAGAATTTGAATCTTTTCTTACCTCAGGGATTTGTTGATAAAACGTACCACTCACACACCCAAAAAGTGGAGAAAGGCTTTCAAACAAAGGATGTTATTACTAGATGCTCGTAATATTCTGACCCATGTGTAACCTCTTATTCACTCATGGGTCGGAATTACGAGTTTGAAGGTATTTAACGCATCTGTTAATTATTAACCTCTTCTGTGTGTCAGACGGCCCCGACCATCTGAGGTCACAGTGGGTGTGTGCGTTGGACGGCCGTCCGAATTGCGCATGTGTAGAATTCGCCTGCACAGCGGGGTAATGTGCGCCGCATAGAAGCGGTTAAATGCTTTAAATAACTCAATATTTACATTTCTGAAGGTTAAACGTGCCGAAATGATCAGGGGTTAACATATGGTATTTGCTGTATTATGCAGATTTTCGTGTGTTAAATGCCAGTATCCTCATGTTATTGCCCATGGACTCGTAATAGGTGTTATTTGTTGCAGCTGATAAATATTGTACCCCGTGGTATCTTTATCAAGGGCGATAAATAACGCCTTAGCTCTAATCAGGCCCTTAGTCTCTCATAAGCATTCTGGGTCTACCGATAAACATCCAAAAGTTAATATATCGGCCAGTCCAAGTTCTGAATTTTCTGGAGGCGATTTTAGACACAGTGCAAGGGAAGGTATTTACTTCAGAGGAGGGAATCTCATCAGTCTGGCAGAAAAGCCAATTCTGAAGGCCTACAGTCTGTTGACCCATCAAATCTATTCCCTGCTAGGGCCCAAGGTATCCTGTATTTTAATACCCCAAATGCAGTATTACATATGATGCCACTCCAGCAAAGTCTGGAACGTCAATGATCTCTGACGAACACTGGGACAACAAGCAGGAACCACCAACTGAAAAGAGTGTAATGGATTTATGTCTTTCTGAATAGGGAGCCCATCGAGGAGCTTTGTCTGTGCAAGCTCCTGGGTCAGGGAAGAAGACTTCTCATCACACCTATAACCTGGAACTCAGGGCAGTCCACCTAGCTCTGTAGGCCTTCCTATATTTTGACGACTAAGAATATTCTTATACAACAACCATGCACCATCTGAAGAAATAAGGGTGCACAAGATCAAGATCTCTATCACTGGAGTCAATGAAAATTTTGTCTGGGTTTTGATCAATGAACTATCTAAGGCAATTCACTTACTGGGATCCTTGAACCTGCAAGCAGATTTTCTAAGCCAGTTTTACAAATAAAAATCACATGGATTCTATATGGCATTCGTCAGCTAATCTTCAGATTGTTGGTATCCAATGATCGATCTCTTTGCAACCTATAAAATAAAAAATGCTAATATTTCGCAACCAGGTTACTGGCGCAAGCTTTATTGTCCAGTGCCTTTCTGATTGACAGGTCAGAGCCATTAGGTAAGGCTTCCCTAAGATTTGTTTAATACCCACAGTCCTACTGAAACTCCAGTATTGCCAAGGAACAGTGATCCTCATTGCTCAAGACGGGCTAAGTGATGGTACGCAGACTTGTTACAAATGTGTTTCAAGCCGAACCGGAAATTTCCATGAAGACTGAACCTGCTAGCTAGATTGCAGTGTTTGATATGCCATGCGAACCTGACATCCTTGAATTTGGCAGCATGGGTCCTGAGATCAGAGAATATGGACATCTAAATCTTTCTCAGTCATGCAGGGTATTCCTAAGGAAGCCAAATTACCTTTGACTAGGACTTGCTTTTCCTTCAAATGGAAGATATTTTGTTATGGTGTCAACTGAGAGGCTATAACCCTATCAACTGCCTAGAAGAAGTCTTTCTTTCATACCTAAAGCAGCTGACACATTCAAAATTGCACTTTTCATCCATGACAGTACATCCTGCTGCTATTGCAGCTTACAGGAACAATCTAAATCAAATGTTCTCTTTCAAAATTCTTACAAATAGAGACATTTCAGAAGGCCTGGAGAAAAGCTTTCCTCCCTTAAGGACAAGCCCTCCCCTTTGAAAGCGCAGTGTGGTATTAACTAAATTAATGTGTACGCTTTTCTGCCTCTTCACGGTCCTTTATTGCAGCATCTTTCTTGGAAGACTGCCTTTCAAGTGGCTTTCACCTTACCTCAAAGGGTTAGTAAGGTTCTAGCTCTTTCTACGGTTGAACCTACACAGTCTTTCATGCAAATAGTGTGGTGATGAAAACGCATACTTTCTTTCTACCGAATGTAGTTTGAGGCTTCCTTGTTAAGCAGGCTATTACCCTTCCAGTTTTAGTTACCAACTAATCCTTTCCAGCTGAGTGTTCTTTGGGCTTTCATGAAGTGAAGAAAGTTCTCAATTTTTACTTGGATAGAATTAAAACCTTACACAAATCTAGTCACATTCACCAAATTCTGGCCACTTCAAAACAGTCTATCTCACTGGATTGTAGACTACATATGACTGTTATCATTTGGTTAGTAAACCCCTGCCTGGAAGTTTTAGAGCCCATTCCACTAGATTATCAGTCACCAAAGCCTGGTACTTCCATGCATATGTAAAGTGGCTACTTAGAAGGCAGCCCACACTTTGACAAGTCACTATTGTTTTGATTCTGATACAAAGATGGAAAGGTCGTCTCTACTGTTGGTCAAGCCACACAGATGAACTGTTTTGTCTAACCCTGTATTCAAAGTTCTTCAGTTGTTCATACTTGATATATATATATTTTAATTACTTATGCCCAAGGGCGACGAGGAATCTAACATCTTTAAGATTTCTACTCTGTTCTTTCGTTTAGGACTTTCAATCAAAAAATCTTACAATGCAAGAGAAACTGTTACTTATTTGTGTTCCTGCCTCTGCATCTTAAACGTCTTCATTGACGTCATAAATGGCCCTCCCTTCTCCCTTGCTTCGGCATCTAGTATAAAAATCATCTGAAATGGATTCGTATTCTCCATTATTAGCTTCAAAAAGACCTTCATCTGTGAGGTTACTTGCCAGTACATGGCATCATTGGCATTGAAAGCTCCTATACCTCAAAAGGGACAAGATTTTGTTTTCAACTCTTCTAACACAAGTCCTATCTATCTGATATTTTCTTAAATAGACGTATAGGCAGCAGATTCTGTGAGGGATGTGGCGATGCAATTTTTGGGAATATGTTTATTGTGGGACAACGTACGCCTAAAATTCGTAAAAGCTTGACTGGGTGTGCTGCAGCATGTTGGATTCTTAACACTTTCTATTCAGATATGTATATATATGTTTTTAATTAATTGTGCCATGGCCCACCGCCCCAGTGACGAGTTATTCTTTCGTTGGTGACTTCAGTGAAAATTCCTGCAGTTTAGAACCAGAAATACAAGTAACCATTTCTTTCCCAAAAAAACAACCAATAAAAAAACATTTCTTTCCCAGCAACAAACTCTCCACTCTTGTCCCACTTTTTATTTACTTTATTCTTCATATGCGTGTGCGGTTACTGCCCTTAGTTATAGAGTGGGTTTGACAAGCAGTCCCCGTGCAGGAGTGTTCCTCTCTTACTTCTGTTTGTTTCGCAATGTCTGGAAACCACGGTGATGGCTTCAGGTATGGGGCATCTAAGCTTAGCCCTATATCTGATTGGACATAGAATGGGTGATATGTGCATTCTGCACTTCTAAAGTGGGGGGAATCGGCCAAGGCGCTGGTGCCTGAACCACTACTGTACTGAGGATTTGGCCTTCTTTCGCTCCAGTGATGTGGGCAAAGGAGATCGAGTTAGCAGAAGTGTTCTTGGGTTTAAAGAGGGTGAAGGTCTGCCAAGCACATTGCCTGCCTTATGGAATATCTGCAGAGGGTCTGAGCCATATAGAAGTGTGTGATATGCCATGGTAAGAGGCTTAAATCCGGCTTTATCTTATGGATATCTTCATACAGAGCCAGGAAGTAAGATAGCAGTGGGAGGGAGAGATAGAAGTTGAGAAGATGGTGATCTCAATAACTTTATAGCTCACATAAGATTAACTGTCTACTCTTGAGATAATGACAGGCTGTGGCTTGGCTCCGGCTTCGTTTTGTGCTTTACGTCTAGACCGGGGAAGGCCATGGCACCTTTAAAGGGAATTCTTCTGTGGAGGTAGCTGATTCGCTTTACAAATTACAAAATGAACAGTAACGTGGCTGTATGTTTGACAAGAACACCTAGGGTAGGGTCGTACAGTCTGGTGAAAAAATGGAAATCTGGTTTTCAGTTGGACCCCACAACTGAGAGATCATGACACATCACACATACACAGGTGGCCTTTGAACTGCCATAGTCATTCTGGTAAAGGGGTTGAAAGTTACCTTGGCAAACTCCTCACTTCTTCAGTGATAGGGTGGGGTGTGGCAGGCGGGATCTCTGCATCGTCAGCACTCACCTCTACTCCTCTTCTCAGCAGGCCGAGCCAGCAGGGAATGCTCTGAGCATGAACGTGCCGCAGGTGCAGCTCATCAACCCAGAGAACCAGATTGTAGAGGCAAGTATACGCTTCCCGTCAAGGTACTGCAGAGCGGCGGCCATTTGTAGGCCACTGAAGAGCCTTCTGCAGCACTTGTTCTCTGCAGAACCACATCCCAGGCTGTGTCTGACATTTGTTGGTGGGCTGCTTATTGGGGGGGGGGGGGCTACTTCTCATCCTGATTTGCTAGCCTACACTATTCTGTGGAGTTGTTTTTGAAACGTTGAATATTGTAATGTCTGACTTTGTTTTTTCTGCTGTCACAACGAAGATCTCGAAGCACGTGGTTTGTTGGGTATTTTCTTATCGCTAGCAATGGCCATTTTAGGTGGTTAATATAATACTTACGTTTTTTAAAGGGCTTATTAGCTGGTGCATTTTTATTTCTTCAATCACTGTCACATACCAACTCAAATATTTTCAGGCATACTTTGATTTTGGGGCCTTTTTTCGCAAATTAAGTTTTCAAAGTTCACTTTGCCTCTCAATCAGCTTGTTAACTTTTTTTTATTATTTTGCCTGGGTTTACCTTTTTAATTATTTTGCCTAGGCTTCCCGTTAGGTTGTTTCCTCCGTGGTGGTCTGTTTCTTTTTTTCATTCCTGTGTGTCGTCTTCTATGAGAATGCGGTGTTTTCAAATTGTAGGTTAGAGTTTTTAAGGAAAGTTTTGTTTCTGGAACTGGGCCGCCTTTAATGAGGCCTGACCAAGAAACATTGAAGTGTTGCAGAAGTATGAAAGGTTCAGGAGAACACTGCCAAATGTCTTTGTGCTTATGTAGAGTGAGACTAGGGCACTTCAATTCTCAATTTTGCGTGTGAGTGACACCCTAACATGCTTTCACATTGATGGTACTCTTTTGTTCTTATTTAATCCTGCTGAAATGTATTTTCTTTTTGTATAAGTTTGCAACGCCTTTGGAGCTTAAAGAAAGGCTCCTGGTGGCAAAAAAGCAATAATGCAAGACGGATTTCTGTTATTCCTCCACAACTGCTAGACATTCTGTACTTCTCACCAACCAAGGCAGGCCAGTGTGAGAGGTGGCAGGAGTGTTCTGACAGTCGGAAGGACGTCTGTCTTTGGTGCTTTAAATGGAACTGAAACTGAAACACTTACCTCTAAACCTAATTTGTCTATTTTGCCTAATGTCCGTTATTTTGAACCTCTTTTGTCCCCATCTTAAATTGTTTGCTTTCGGTGTTACAGGCTGATGGAACAATGAATCTGGACAGCGATGAGGGTGAGGAGCCATCACCTGAGGCGCTGGCACGGTATCTCTCCATGAGGAGGCACACGGTGGGCGTGCCAGACCCGCAGTGAGTATCAACCTATATCACTGGGTTCAAGCTGTGTGTGTCATGTACATATGTTGTGGAACATGGAACTCTGGCAACACTTTCTCAGCTTCACATTTTTCTGAGGGAAAGTTAGTCTGTGCTGTAGGGTAGTCATTTTCTACGAGATCCTCCCTTCAGACAGCAAGGGTGGGCTTTTTATTCAGGGTTGTGTGTGTGGAGGTGGATTGAAGGGTGTGTGCAGGCTCTTCGATCTTTTAACTGTGGGTATTTGGCATTCACAGCACGGAGGTGACAGAAGATATGCAGAAGCTTCTCCCTGGTTTCCCGCGAGTGACCCCTCAAGCTGCCTTCCAACCCGCTGCCCCCAACATGAACTTTATGCACAACTTGTTGCCTGTGCCCCACCTGCAGCCGAGCGGGCAACTGGAGTACAAGGTACGCTTATATCTCTTTAGTATAGCTGCAGTGCATCTGGAGATTAGGTTCAAGCACAGTAACTATTCGTAGCCAGGGTCGGTGGATGAACTGGATGAAGTCGGAAAGGTAATTATTGGTATCTTCCCCTTGAATCTTATTGACCTAAGACACCTTCACCCTTCCAGGAGCAGTCCCTCCTGCAGCCACCCACCTTACAGCTTCTGAATGGAATGGGTCCTCTTGGCCGGCGAGCGTCAGATGGTGGAGCCAACATTCAGCTGCATGCGCAGTTGCTGCTCAAGCGCCCAAGGGGCCCATCCCCTCTGGTCACCATGACGCCGGTGAGTAGAGCAATGTTAGGGTTGCTTTATGGAGAGGACCAAATGAAAAGGATAACAAAGTGGCTGTAGGCATTAGTTGAGGAGAACCAGGTGGGAGCTGTGTGGCTATGAATTACAACATTTTGGGGTGCAGGAGAGGAGACCCGAGCTGGTGGGCCCAGATGGCAAGGAACAATGGCTGAAGTAAGATGGCGATACTAACAAGGCTGGAAAAAATGAGACTGGGGATTCAAGTGCCAGATGAGGACTGTAACTCTCTGTAAGTGGAAGCTAAAAGACCTGAGGTGTCACGTTAGGGGGCCAAAGGTTCAAGGCAAATTCTCAAAGAGGATTCTACAGGGTGTCTTCAAATGGACAAATGGTACCATAATTTTCAAACAGGACTTACTGTAGGGACTCGGATGGAAGTTGGGACACCAGCTTTGCATATGGAAATTAAACACTATTCATCAGGATCATAGAGTGAGGGCAGCATCAAAGTCAGCCCTGCAGGTTAATGATAAAGCGTCACAGATGGTAAACTCCATAGATGGCTCGCTGGGGGGCAAACAAGGGACCTTGCAAGGGGATTGATGAAGGGCCTTTGCTGTTGGAGAGTGACAGGTTATAGATGAAGTGCATACGTAGAGCAGCTTGGTTTGTACATGGTGAGGTCCCCTTTTTATGTGGTACCTCTCTAAAAACCATGTCTTACTTTCTTCCTGTAGGCTGTGCCGGCTGTGACCCCAGTGGACGAGGAGAGCTCGGACGGGGAGCCCGACCAGGAAGCCGTACAGAGGTGTGTTGTAGTGCCTTCTTGTAAGACATGAGCAAAGTTGTGAAACCTATACTCTGAACAATACACATGATCAGTACATGCAGATGCACCTGTTCCTTCTTTCCTTACCTGTTTCTTTCCGGCCTTTCCCATAGTGGTATCTTCTTAATCAGTTGTACCACTTTCATGCTTTAACATATTTTGTAAAACGGACATAAAATGAAATATCACCACAAATGAAGATCCTAATTGTTGGGTAATGTGTCCAGAAGAGTAGTGTGCAAAACCTTTAACACATCTATCAGGGAAGCATATTCACTTACATGGTAGGGGGTGCTCTTACAGTGGGATTCTGCATCCACATCTATAACCCCTCCGCCCCCCTCGTCCTCCATTGACACCAGATGTGGGAAGTTGTTGTTCATTCAAACAAAAGACCCCTGGCGTGTAAAGCCCATATAAACTACAGGCTTAACAATTAGTGAGTGATGGTGGGGGTCCTGTTGCAGAGCACATCCAGCAACAGTGTGTATATTCCCCTCTTCTAAGTCATGATCCACAGTGAGCCCTTTGAGAGCACTGGGGCAACTTCTCAGAGATATCAGTGCTCTGCTAGTTTCTGCTGTGTGGTTTTGTTGCGACCTCAAGGTTTCTCCTTCAGATATTCTCTGTCGAGGGTGTGCACACTACAGTTCAGGTTCAGCGCAGGATTTCATCAGAAGAGTCTGCTCTCCCCTCTTGAGAGCATGATTTAGTACCCCACGTTAGAGTAGAACAGCCCCTAAAAGAAGGCGGGAGCTTTCTATTGAAGCTTGTCTGGACACACGGACACAGAGGCGCAAGGGACAGAGTGTGGGGTTACCACGTTAATTCTCAATAGCAGGGCTAGGCTTTTTTCTTCTGATTTTAGCCCACAGATCCGACCACTTTCTAATGCCATTCTTGGAGTGAAAAGGCAGGTGCTTTACCCTTTCATGGTACTGTGAGCACTAGGAAGCTGTGTTGAATTTGTGCAAGTTATAGAATGTACATCCAGCCATCTGCAGCTGTGCAGAGGGCCCATAAGTGATTTGTTTAAAAAAGAATCCTGTTAGGGCTCCGCCATCCTTTGAATTGATCGAGTTGATCCTTGTACCGTCAGCTGCTAGCCTGAGAGTAAAACAGGTCCACTGCATTAGTGTCTTTGAGTGGATCTGTCGCTGTGCCCAGTGCCCAGTGCCCTTACCCATATCAGCTGTTGAGATGAGACCAGCCACGGGCTTAGCTATTCAGTCTAGATTTTGTGCCACGCATTAATGTGGCAAAAAGGACAGATGGATGGAATGCTGAACAATGCAAACATTCACCTCCAATCAACAGATCTGGGTTTGATCCATATTTTTTTTTTCCACCATGCCTGGGTGATGACGGGTGATACCCCAAAATCGGTCCCAGGATGCTTGTTTCCGGTCCAGGGAGGTCCTGGCCTGAAAGTTCAGGCTGGACTGTTCCCATGAGGCGCAGGGTCAAGACTGATTTGCATATGGCTGGGTCCAAACTGGTGTTGCTTGGTGAGAAAAAGATTGATGGTTTTAACCCACATCTCTTGACTGGGGGTGAATGTTTGATTTATTCAGCATTCCGTCCGTCATTTGTTGCTGCAACATACGTTAATGTGGGGCAGAAGCCCATCAGGACTTTTTCTTAACTAGGTTTGCTCCCAAGTAACCACCTACATTTTTCCCGCTCCTAAAAGCCCTGTTGTGGGTCTCTAATTAGATTTGTCAGAGGTTTTCTGATTCCATCTTTTTATAGGTTCGAACTGCAACCTTTGTGAATTTGAAAATGGAGATATTGAAATTGAGCCATGGCAGTTTGACTATACAGCTGTGGCTGCCAGGCAAGGAACCTCCAGACAAAGATGGCAGACGATTTTAGTCCTTGAGTTGAAGCACCAAAGTGGCAGATGCCTATGATGAACGTTAGCCCTGATTGTTATTAATGGCTTTAAACCGGTGATAGGTGTGATAACCATTTTAAATACTAGTAATGTTTCAAATTAAGGTATTGCAGTACAAGAGATGGCGGTTGAATACTGTTAGAAATCATGAGATGCTCGACCATACATTAAAATGTTTCGGCACAGCTTTGTCTACAGGATGCAGTTTTCTGAAAAACAAATCTTGTCTCCAGATCCAAGGGCCCATAATCTAGTGGACTTTTGCTATGAAAGCACATTGTGGTCCAACTACTCCCCTCCATTGCCTGTCACAGAGCTAAAAAGGCAAATTTGGAGACTGACCACTGCCCTCCTATGGGGCACTATATTTGTATTAGAAATACCAAACTGGGAGATTGGTGGGGGTGAAGGCTGCTATGCTGGTTTCATAGACATCGAAGGACTGTGGCAGGTGACATTTTACAGTTTCTGGTGTTTCTGCTTCTGATTTGGGGTGCAGTGCCTCTGGCAGCATTCTTGACGTCTTCATTTTGCATCACCCCAGTTGTCTGTCCCTTTCATCGAGTGACTTTTGTGCAATTCAGAGTGGCCTACCAGTGTTTCTCGTTTGCGGTAAAAGTACTCAGCATGGCTGAGTAAAACCAGGCAGTCAGTGCCATCTGGGCCCAGGTGAGACCTTTGGCAATAACTTAAGTTTGGTTCTTTTTTTACAATCAGGTGACAACACCCGATAGAACACTCCCAAGAGAGGCTAATTTCCCTATATTTTCTACCGCACATCGTGTGACAGAGAGTCTCCCTCAATCAATCAATCAATTTAAGTTTATAAAGCGCCTGGTTGCACTAACCAGTGCGTCCCCGCGCTGCGACAAGATCCCGTGCCAAGAGAAAGAAACAGTGAAGAATCAGACAATGGAATTATCAGATGGAAAAAGCCACGTCTTAAGCTTTTTCCGAAAGATCGTCTTGGATGATTCCAGACGGAGCCCCATCGGAAGCTTGTTCCCATAGGATGCAGCTAAGAACCTAAAAGAGCGTCCGCCCATCCTAGCTCTACTGATGATCGGTATGTGTACCTGACCAGTACCACTAGATCTTAAACCTCACTTGGGAGCATACAGGGTGAGGAGATCATGTAAATAGGAGGGGCACTTTTTCTGCAGGATATGGTGACTGATACACATAGCTTTAAACAGAACACGCTTTCCTCATCGGAAGCCAGTGTAAAGAAGCAAGAGCCTTGCTGGATGATGCTCTCTTAGGGAGCATTAAGAAGAGACGTGCAGCCGCATTCTGAATGTGCTGGAGTCTCTGAACACACTTAATGTTTGCACCCAGATACAGAACATTCCCAAAGTCTAGCCGCGATGTCACAAGGGTGTGGGCCATCGACTTTCTTGCTGACACTGGGAGTACATCTAGGGTCTTCCGGAGAGTGCGTAGGACTCCCACACAGTGTGTGAGCCTCAAAGGACAGTTTGGGGACCAGCCGTATCCCCAAGTTCTTCACCTGGTCCTTGGGGGAGGGGGTCTGGCCCAAAGTATTGGGCCACGAGGCAGATGACCAGATCGAGGGTCATCTGCCTGGTGGTCTCTGCTTAGTTTTTTCTTCAAAATGACCAGATATCTTCTTGACAATGTCGGATTAATCAAAGAAAGGTCTCTTCAGGTCTTGTGGAACATGCGATAAGAAGAGGCTGTATGCTAAAGACCCCCATAAAAACTGTATTTACTGTCTCTACCCCCAAAATAAAGTAAAGGACTGCAAAATGTGTAGAACTCTCTCAACATAACCCTTAAAGACAGAGAGGGTAGGTTGTTGATATGGCTGCAGAGACGAAAAATAAGTCTGATGTCGTCTCTGATAATGAGGGAAGCTCTGCCTCACATACCTCCCTGGAATGATACAGAAGGAGAGAGAAGTCTCAAAAATCTCCTGGGGGTTCTAGTAAGAAGGCTTTCAAAATATGCCATCATGAAGCAGCAGGTTCCTCACCAAAAGGAAAGCATTAATTTCCTACTGAGGAGAAAAGACATCTGACCTCTAAGCATGAGCAAACCTCAAACAGCCATCTATAAAGATTGCAGTCTCTAAAAAACCTGTATCATCGCCGGCACCATTCTCTGGTTCTCCGTCAACGCAGAAATTGCAGACGGGATGTCTTTCCCCTGCGTCGTCGTCAAAGATCTCGTAGAAAAATCCATAGTTGAGGACTCCGCTGTGCTGTCGATGGCTTTCAGCGACGGCTAAGGTACCATCACCGGCGACGATGTTTTCTCAGGTGATGATGACTTTCTCGTCAACATCTACATCATTGTCGACAACGTTGTTCCGTCAACGACCACCTCTTTGTCGACTATGACCACAACAATGACAGTTCCCGCATCATCGACAACAGCGATGATAATTTCATCATCAGTTCCTATTATGTCCTCATCGATGACACAGACACCACTGCCATCGATGAAGCTGACGACGATGTGTGCTACTCCTGGACTCAAGAGATTGTCAATGTTACAACTAACACTATTATACCCGTCGACGAGGCATTTTGTCCAAAATCCTTCATTGGTTTTGCCTTTACTACCTTCAACTTTTTGGGAGGAATCTGTTGAAGATGACATGTTTGGCCCTGCTCACACTCCCTCTCAACTTCACGTCAACTATCAGGATGATGATGATAAATGACTATAAGGGCTATTATCAGCAGGACTTTCATACTCCACATACAAAAATACAATACATGGAGCCTGTTCGTGAACCCATGGTCCGTCTTCCTGGGCCATTAGTACAAGAATTGGAAGACATGTTGCAGGATTATCGTTCTCATCGAGGAGTGCACCTACACTTCCACTACCCCCTCCACCGTCATCTCCGCCACATATGTGTTAGCCTTCGCCTAGAGCATCGCCGTGACAGATAGTGTTTTACCTTTACAACAGCATGATACCTCTGATGATGGGGATATAGAGGAAGGTGAACCTCAAGGTACAAGACCAACTGACAATGAATGGGAAGATTATGTAATTTCAACACCTGCTTCCCGGTCTCCTCAGACAGCGGATTCTTTGCCGGAGGACATTGGCGGCTTTCACGCATTGAAGGAAAGCGCAGCTTCTCATTTTCAATTATTAACCCCTTCGCTGCGGCGGCAATCCCGCCGCAGCACTAGGGGCTAGGGGGGCCGCGAGGCGCTCCCATGCTCGTGACGGAACCGCTCCGTCACGAGCCTCGGGTGAGCTGTACTTGTGACGGAGCAGTTCCGTCACGTCCCCGCCCGCTTAATATAACGCGCCGCGCAGGCGCGAAATCAGCGCCGGGCAGGCGTGCCGAGCGGGTCGTGACGGAACCGCTCCGTCACCAGCACAGCGCGACCGAGGCTGGTGACGGAGCGGTTCCATCACCAGCATGGGAGGGGTTAATGACTGTGAAGCAGTCTGACTGCTTTCTTTATGACTTTAAAGATTTATCTCAGAATACTGTGAGAGCAATACCTATTATAGACCATATTTGGGAGGAAAGTGTAAAGGTTATGAAAACACCTGCTACAGTTATTGCAGTTCTGCCCAGAATAGGAAAAAAATATAAGGCTCCTGATGATGCGCTAGCTTGTCTGGTAGGACAACCGAACCCAGACTCCGTTTTCACACAAGCTGCACAATGGACGTCAAGGTATCCTTCAGCGCCTATCACTGCTCCACCTGACAAAGAAAGAAGGCGCCTTGATAATATTGGCAAAAGGTTTACCACCACCTCAGGTACTACTGTGCGCGTGGCTAACGCACTAGCGATATTGGGAAGACATGACCAGCAAATGTGGTCCGATATCGCTCCATACATGGTCCTCCTCCCAGAGAACAAAAGGCTTGAGTCATGAAAAATTCTTCTTGAAGGAGAAAGGTCTGCATCAGAGATCATTGATTCGTCCATGGATGTGGCTTCGCCAGCCTTTCGTCAGCTTGCTGGAGCGGCTGTTCTTACGCGACAAGGGTGGTTGAGAGCAACAACATTTCGCCCTGAGGTACAAAGCAAAATACTAGATATACCTTTTGATGGCGATGCTTTTTTCGGTAAACATATTGATGAACAACCCTTTCATGAATTGTTTGATGATGCAAGAAGAACTAACGGAAGAAGCATCGAAAGTGCGCCAGTACCGGGATATAGCTGCTAGGTGGACCCTCACTGATGCATACACCAGTCCAGACTTTGCCAAAGAGAGTAGATGATCTATGGAAAATACCAATACTGGACAACTGTAGTTACAGGTAAGTAACTCATTTTCTTCCTAGCCCTTACGCTTGCCGTTCCAGAGATATCATAGGTTAAAGTTGCGGTTCCCCATGTGATAACTGTAATATAGTGCTTATGTAATGTAGAGCTCAAACCATGTATGCTCAATCAGTATTTACAATCGCCTGCATGTTTCTCTTTGATTAGCACCATGGAGATGGAATGTTACTGATCTGTGTTTCGTCAGTTGCACCTGACTCCTGCTTGCTGATGGATGGGATTTTTATATTCTCTGGATTAAATTTACTGTTCATTACTTAATATTCCTCTATGGATTTGTTTACTTATTTTACAATAACATTAGCCACAGGGCTCAGTGTAAAGTAGCGCCATAGGCCTTACCATCAAGAATCTACAAAAAAAACATTTGTTGTCCCAATGGTCGTAACAATTATGGTTTCACCTTAGAATGTGGCTTATTTAACGCACCTGTAGTAAAGTGTTTTGATTAATTTTTGGTAGATGAGAACTGATGGGACATGGAAATTAATACCAGTTGTATGAAATGTAAACTAATTGTGTATCCTCAGACCAACTCCTTAGGTAAACCTCGAGTACTCGACCTCCAAAAACCAGGTGCTAAATCGCGTACTTGATCTCCCGGTTGGAGAGTATACGTCCTGTGGTATTCCTCCTCAGTTACTACAGTTAATGTTATGGCGACTTGCAAAGTAGGGAGAGAGACATCTATGTGGCGAGGTGTGGCAAACTATCATTCAGTGCTAAACTCGATAGGTTGAGCGGGAGAAATGGACCTCAGTCAGGCCAGCTGCCTCGCTGTCTCACTCAAGACGTCATGTCTCCCTGTCTGTCAGTCTCTGAGGATCCGAGGTGCCCATCTCGAGCTCTCTAACTTTTCGGAAGAGGTTCTTGTTGTCGGAGTCTCTCCGTCATTTATTGCCAGGCGTTGCTCTCCCTTTCCAGCCCGATGGCTCCGAGGCCCTCGTGTGTGTCTCTTTCCCGCTGGTCTGGTACCGCTCGTAGAGTCTTTCTCCTTCTAATCCTCTTCTCTCTACACTGGAAAGCCCTCGTATCTCTTTCTGTCTCTCTCTCTTTCTGCCTTCAAGCTTCACCAACTCCTTGTGTCCCTTTTCATGGAGTTTTCACCCCAGGGTGAAGAGTAAACGTGCACGTATCCTAGAACGTCAGTAGGCAGAGGAATGGGTAGTACAAGTCACAATCAAATTGTTCCCGAGTATTGCAGCTCTCCATGCGTCCACCGAGTGTCGCTGTTAGACAATTTTGTAGCATTCATTCTTCCAGTTGTTATTTGAGCAAGTTACTGTCACTTATTCTAAGAATTCTTTCACTTTGGAATCAAGCTGAACTTCGGCTGTTGGTTCGAAAATTTCGATTCTTAACATAAAGGCAAAAGCGACGTATCTGCCAGTAGCATAATTTAAATCAATGTAGAAATGCCATATTGGACAGTCATCAGGAAGTGATATTTCTGATAAGGGAATCCTCAGTCATGCACAGCCCTTCTGGTTTCTGGGGTCTCAGTGTTAGCAGGAAATTGTTTCTAAGCTAACATTCGGCACGTTTGGATGCTGGACTACAAATTGAAGAAATGACGTTGTTTTGTTTGACTGCGAAAGTAACACACCCTCTATTAAAGCGAATTAGCAAAGGGTGATAGAAGCAGTGGCCAGACACGAACACCATAGGTGAATCTGCCACTGGCCAATTAAGCTTCTAGGCAGCAGTGAAAGTTGAATTTGTCTGCTCAGGAGCCTTCGTTCTGTTGTAGCCGATCCTGAGGCATGTTGGTTTCATGTGAACCTGGTGTTGGTGCTTGGAAGACACCTCTTTTTCTGCAGCCGCCAGAGAACAGCATGTTAAAGAATAGGAAATACTGGACAATGCTCCTACTTGTTGCCACTGCCAGATTGCAGTTACAATGACCGATCTGTTTGTGCTCCTCCTTTGTTTGTTCCCATGTGATTCATTCACACACATTGCACATCTCGCCCCCGTAGACAAATAGTAGTGCCAATGGCAGCTGTTGACGGACCTCCCTTTGCTTGGGTTAAGTGACTGCTGGGAAGGGTTGAAGGACAAGGACTGCATGTTCAGACACGTCGATCAAGCAGACATCGACATTAAATGGGGATATTCAACCCTTATGGCATTTTGTAGTTTTTTTAGAGATCTCCAGTGAACTACACCCTGAGACTTTTCAAGTTGCTTTCTTGACCCGTATCTTACAGATGTGGCACATTTCTACAGCAAACATCCAGGGGACCATTCCATGCCTGCCATCCCTCATTGGATGGTACTACAATGGCAGATTTCTGCAAGGATCCTTTGTAAATCTTTTGCATTGTGGTGAACTGTTTCCCTAGTCGTGATCTTCAATGTTTGTCCCACTTCTTCTCCGTGGAGTTGTCTTTACAGCCTGCTTCAGGACCTGCCAGATCCGAAAGTGACCGAATATGTATTAGGTTCCCAATCTCATCTTCTCTAGCCCCATCTTTAATTAATCACCGCTTGTTGTTGTGAATCCCCCTTGGTCATGGGTGTTTTGGAGATTTTCCATCCCTCTTAAATCCTTGCTCTGGATTTTCCTCTTTACACTGGTGCATTGTAGGACCAGCTTCAGTGTCTGCATTGTTATGGTTTATGTGCAGGGCCTATTTCACCACTTGGCCTATTGCTCTTTCTGCCTTTGTGGTTCGAGTCCACCTAACATTTCTTCTTCGTGCTGATGGAGCAGGGCCAGTGCTTCTTGTGTCTTCTTCCTTCATGAATGCATAACTGGTGGTCCTTTTAAGCAAACACATCCTGTTAATTAGTTCTGCTGCCAGTAGGTTTGTAACGCTATTGCTCATGGTTTAAGTTCTGCTATAGCATTTGCGTGCTGTGGAGACCACAGGCCAAAGTTTGTGTGTAAGCACTCTATCCATATACCCTGCGCTCCTACACAAATGTTACTTTGTACATAGGTGTGAGCTCAAAGCTTTGTGGGTTTTTCCACACATTTTGAGTAAACATTCTTCTGTGCAATTTATTGACTGCAATGTTCATTTGAGTCGAAGATTGTGAAGTCTTATGCTGGTTTATTAATTCTCTCAAAAGATGCATGTATAGGATCAACGCAACTGACTGAGAGAGTTCTCTGATGAAGAGTAATCTCTGCATTGATGCAAAAAACTGTACCGATCAACCAAGTGGATTTTGGTAGTTGTTGGGATGGACAAGTCCTCTGCATGGTGAAAGACGTGTACCCCTGATTGGAGTGTCAAACTGTACTGTTGTCTAGATCGCTAATGCTGATTGTTTCTGTCATACGGGAACACAGATCATGCGTGTGTTCCACGGCATTGGCCTGTCTCCTGTATTGCGGTCTTTTTGGGCCAGGAGGGTCACCCAAAACGCTACTCTCATAGCGGTGGAAGGCTACAGTCTTCTCCTGGAGTTAAGCAGCATGAGCACAGTGGTGTCAGCCTACCGTGTAGATATCAGTAGTAATGAATGTGAACAAGAACGTTTTACCCTGTGTCATTGGAGTAAGGTCTACAGACTCACTCACATTTTTAAAGTTCCGCTGCTGTGTACTTAACTCACCCTTGGCATACATCGGGTAGATGTGGAGTGCTGAATAGTGCAGTAGTCACTCTGCACTGGTTGTATGTGTGCCTGGGAAGGGTATAGTTCAGTGACAGCGTAGTACTGTGTAGTACGTGTGATTAGTACATAAGCTGAGTGTATGTATGCCTGCACAATGAGAGCATGTGCTGGGAGTATGCATGCTTGCATGAAGTACATTGCATGAAGGGTGAAGTGTTATGCAATACCCACATGGTGAGTGTGTGTGCTGGCAGTGTCTGTGTGTTTCTAAATAGCACACCCTGCTTAAATATAGCAAACTTTCAGTGCTAAACAGTGCGCACAGACTGTGTGTGCTGAATTCATGTGGACATGTAAGGGTGAAATGCATAGAGGCACTGGTGCTGAACAGTAAGTGTGCTGTGAATGTACACTTAGTAACTGTTCCTGCAATGGTATATTACATGTAGGACCCTGGGTTTCATTTTGGGAAGTCCACATCTCAGTAAAGTAGATGGGGCTGATAAGGGAATCATAAAGAGTTGAGGTAGGGTCAGCGATTAACCTTTTGATGCTCATATCACTGTGTCTGACTTCCGGTGTGTACTCATGTCATCCCATGAATTGTGTTATGGGACAATTGGCTTTAGAGTCTTGCCTGCTATGACAGTCTTTCATGAAGGAAGAAGGGAAGGAGAAGTCTCCACTTCAAAAGTAGCAGAACCCCAACATAAAACTTCAAAGACTCTGATCATAAATTACATTTTGGTGACTGGAGTTGGTTTATAAGTAGGGGAGGTTGAGACCCAAACTTTGTCATCTGTCAAGCAGCATGGCAGGCTGTGTGAGAAGGAGATGCTGTGCAAGGCGTCTGCCTGTGACCACGACTGAGGTCAAAAGCCTGCTAGTTTTCCTGCTGGGTGAGGTCACTTCACCCAGGGCACCAAGTTCACCTGCCTTGGAGCCTGAAGTACCAGCACCTGCCTGCTTGCCAATACCAGCGTGAGGAAGAGGAAAACGTTGGACAGAGCAAAATGCAGTGGTGAGACCTGCAGGAGGATTCTCTGAGCAAGGTGTGACAATGTGCACCAATATGGTTGTTGCATACTCGACTTCCTTATGTCAGGAGAGTGCCACTGGAAACTGAGCCGAGCGTGAAGCGCCAGACAAGCCTGGGCAAATTCGTGCAAACCCGTTCTGCAGTAACCCCATATGCCAGAGAGGTACAGTAAAGTTAACACTTCTAAATCGCTGGAACCAGTGACAGTGTCAGCATGGGCATTTGCACCAAGAAAGTCGGCACCGTGTTTTCAAAGTACCATGGAAACCCCATATGCCAGCAGGGGCTGCCTGTATTAATGTGCCTGTTAAACGTAGCATCTTTTGATGTGTTTCCCTGAGTTTTTGCTTTCTGACCTCCTAGGTTTGGCTCTGTTTTTGCTGGTGTAGTGTGTCTGCGCACTTTCTCACTGCTGATCAGTGGTAAAGTGCAAGTGCTCCTGTGGTAAATTGTGTTATGGATTGGTGTTTCCATGATTAGATATTTGATTTACTTGTTAGTCCCTAGTAAAGTGTACTGAGTGTGCCAGGGCCTCTGAATCAAATGCTACTAGTGGGCCTGCAGCACTGATTGTGCCAACCACATGAGTAGCCCTGAAAAGGTAACTCAGACCCACCATTGCGGAGTCTGCGCGCAGTTTGTAACTGCCATGTTGACTTGGCCAGCGCACCCACTTGCCAGTCCCTCACCTGCCCTTTTCTTACATGTCAGCCACCTCTAAGGTAGGCCCAAGGTACCCCTGTGGGCCAGGTGCCGTGTATGTGAAAGGTAATACATGCCCTGGTGTATGTGGCATGTCCTGATAGCGAATTACAGCCAATTCTGTTTTTCGCCATTGCAAGGTTACCTGTTCCTCATAGTACTGAATGGGGAGTTTGTTTATAACATCTTATAAACATAACTAGCCCGGGGATTTAGGTAGGAAAAAAAGTTTAGTATGCCTGAACTCAGAATCTAAATATGCATCTTTTCGTGAAGGTGATTTTTACATTCTGTGTTTGAAAATACCACTTTTAGAAAGTAGGTGTTTTCTTGCTCAGTCATCCCGTGTGCCTCTGCTGGAATGTGGATTGCCTGTCTGGGTTTTGGATGACAGAAGGCTGGGGAGCAGGAGTGGCTCCAGGTCTAGGTGGGTCAGGAAAGGGCTGAATAGGCGTGGGCTGCAATTGGGGAAAGGGGAGGAGATTTCCTTGCACCTCAAAGGGACTGGGCTGCCTCTGACAATGCCGTATCCACCTCCTGCCAGGAAGTCACACCAGAGAAGACAGAACTGGTTCTGACTGGGCACAGACACTCTCTGCCTAAGAGATCAAAGGATTTTGAGATATAAATATTGGGGCCCAGACCCCTGAACTTTAGAACTCTTTTGGACCAAGAAGACTGCCAAGAAGAAGAGCCGGAGAAGCTGTGAGGAGGAACTACCACTTTGCTGTGTGCTTTGTTGTGTTGGCCTGGCTGGCTGCTTCTGTCTTGGGCAGTGAAAGGACTGGACTGAACTTTCTGCAATCTCCTTTGTGAGTTTGTCCAAGGGCTTGAGGTAGAGCTTGCCCCCCTGTTCAAGAAGTCTCAGGAACAGCAAAGACTTCAAGCTCTTTTGCCCTCAGCACTGAGGACTGTGTGTTTTGTGCTGCGACAGAAGAAAAGCAACCCAACTACGCCTATGACGCCACTGCCGACTCCGTGTCCTGAAGGCACCGCATAGGGCAACGCCGCACCGCGACCCTCGTCTCACCGACAACGCCTGCTGACGCCGCTACTCGCATCGCGACCTGTGGGCATCGCACTCTGCACCGCCTCGCTTCACGACGACGCCTTGGTATCCCCGACGACGACGCTCCACGCAGAAATCTACGCCGCTGCTTGCACCGTGGTTTGAGGGCACCGGTCGTAAAGTTAGACAACGCACCGCCCTCATCCCGCACCACACCGTAGCTGGCCCACAACCCTGTGGTCAGCCAGAACTGTTTAGATTTGTTTGCTCACGATGCCGTGATAGCCTCGGATGAAGCTATTGACATCAAGAAGTATTTTTCAAGCATATTTTGATAACCAAAGATTTTTAAGTACTGTACTGTGTTTATTTATTCTTTTGTTCTTGTCTTAAGTAGAAAAATAACGGGTATTTTTATAAACTGGTGTGGTGTCCTTTTGTAGTGCTTAAACTGTATTACTGTTGGTTATGTGCAAATGCCTTACACACTGCCTCTAAGATAAGCCTGACTGCTCGTGCCAAGCTACCAAGGGGGTGAGCAGGGGTTATTTTAGGAGGGTAACTTCCTTATCCTGACTAGAGTGGTGGTTCCTGCCCGACTGGCACATGCCCTAGTAGACCAAAAATCCTATTTCTAACAGTGCCTAAGGATTCCAGTTGTTCCCTGAAGGATTGACTGTGGCTACGTTCATTGGGTTGGACCCACACTGCAAGGGAGCTGCACCTGACTGATGGGAGGGCTGCCAAAGAAGCAATAGACAACCTCAAACCCTCACTTGCCTCCAGTGAGGAGCAAAGAAAGGATTCCCCCATTTGCTGGGTAAAGCCAGCTTACTGCGTCTTCATGAGCTGGGAGCTGCTCCAACAGAGAAGGACTCCTGAAGCGCCACTAAGGAGAGAGAGAGCCTGCACCGGCTGGTGCTGCCGCATGGGCTGCAGGCAACCTGAATTCTCTAAAATGAGCATGACTCGCAAGTGCTGAGCCGAGGGCACTCGCTGCTCTGGCGAACTCTTCCTTGCTGTGAGAGCGGGTCAGGCATGATGAACTGGGCTAGTTGGGCCTATGGTGATTTACTGCTAGCAGTGCTATGGCACCATAGACACTTATAACTAAAATCCTGAAGCGTCAAAGGGGAAGTCTTGAGTATGGCTTAATAGTGCGCATTCCCTGAATGGAACAATCAGTGAATGGGCAATAACCCCAAGGACGTTAAACAAAGGAGACTAAGGCAGGGATTTGCCTGACAACAACTAGAGCCCCTACCTCAAGGGGGAATGTGTTGTTGCTTCCGAATGTCATATACCTTTGCATGTGTACTCTTAGAAATTAAATACTTCTTATGCTTATATAAAAGCAAGCTATTGACTGGACAGTGTTTTATTGTTCGTACGTGTGAACTTTGAGTTATGGGTAGTGTTCACTGACCTGTATCTACACTCAATGAGTGAGCCAGCCTTGACTGCTCGACCACAGCTACCACTGAGAGTGAAGTGCAGAAGGGGTACGTGCCCCAGTTGTTCTGGATCCTTAGTAGGTCGAGCCCGGGTCATCAGGAGTATAAGGCTTCAGGCACCACGATTGGGCCCAGTAGCCCCTGCGTGTCCCGTGGCCCTCTGAAAGGGGTTCATATGTGGAACTGTTGTAATTAATTTAAAAGTAGTCTTTAAATTCGGATTTCCACACATGGTGAAAGTTGGCACACTGCAAATTAAAACAAATTCGCATTAAAATTAAAATTAAAAAAATGTACAAAAGTATCTTTTTTCAAGATATGTTGAAAAAGTAAGAAAGCCTTTGAGCTCCTAGTGGTGCACAGGGTAGCACAGCATGCAGAAGAACACTGTATATGAATGGACTCTCTCCCTTTCTTGAGCCAGTAGAGATGTGTCTTAGGTGTTGCTACTTGATCATTGAAGTTTAGTGAACAAAGCAATTCAAGGCATAAACTTTTTCCATGGCTATGATATCCTTTTTGATGAGGAGGATGCTGTTTGTTTGCTGCTGACTTTGCCATGGCTTGTAAATCCCCCATGTGGTCTAATTGTCGATTCTTCTCATTGCAGATATTTAACAAACCGTACCAAGCGGCATACTCTGGCTATGACCAACCCCACGGCAGAAATCCCAACAGACTTGCAGCGACAACTAGGAATGCAGTCTTTCCGCTCACGAACATGGGCCCCACACCTGGTGCCTGACCCTCACCGGTGAGTAACAGTAGTGTCCACCTTCACCCCGAGTTGAACTTTTAAGGTGCTTTGCTTGGGATAATGTGTACCTGCCAAGTGGGATACGTAAAGGTAGAATGCTAAGCTGTTACAACAGAGACTACTCAACCCATCTAGTTTGCTTGTTTTCGCTCTGCTCTCAAACACACTCGACAAAGTCTCTGGGTGTATATTGATTTATTTTGTACTATCAACTACTTTTTGCCCAGGGACTTCATAAATTATTTTGCTGCATTTCTCCATTCCGCCGTGATGCTGTTGCTTGTGTTTACTTCTTCCCGTGGTCTTTGTGGTAAGATTACACTTAAGCCTCTCCTCCCCCACTCCTTGTCCCAAACACATTCTGTCAGGGCATTACATTTAAGTTTCATTCTTCATCGATATCCTGGTCTGGGGGCTTGTAAGGCGGCTGTCCCAATGAGTATGTACCGAGGCCTGACTTATATAGAGGATCTCTCACTTCGAAACTTTTCTTGCCAGGACGCCTCTTTCCTAGCACTGATGTTTTGAGGACATATATGGCCAGGGTGTCCATTGACTGAAGATATTTTTAAAAGTGTTGGGACAGAAAAGTCCCTGGCATGGTGATGGACGTGTTCCCCTGCCTTGAGTGCCCCAACTGTAATGACGTCTGGATCTCCGATGCTGATTTTTGTTGTCATGCGAAAACACGGATCATGCATGTGTGCCATGACAGGCCTGTCTCACGGACTGCAGTGGTTTAGACCAGGAGGGGTGTCCAAAGTGCCACCCTCAGAGAGGTGAAAGGCTACTGTTTTTGCCAGGGGTTAAGCAGCACGGGAGCTGTGGTGACCGCATACTGTGGTGTGGTCAGTAGGAGTGAATGGGCCTTTTTACCTGTGTTCATATAGGGGGTGGGTAAACTGAGAAGTGCCCCTCACTCTCACCCACAAATGTCAGTTTACTCAGCTGACAAACATTACATATAATTTATTGGGGATCACAGGGAGTAAATATCAGCATACTAATAAAAAAATGTGAGCCACAAAAGTAAATTATTGTATTGCTGTATTTTCTTATTAATGTACGCAAACATCATTATCGCAAATAATCTCATGTCAAGTGGTGTGCTCCAATTTGAAGCAATATCAATCACAAATCACAATTATGCTGTTTTGAGAAAAATTATTCATTGATGAGTTTTTGACATCAAGCATAACATTCAAGTAACAGAATTTAAAAGTTTAGGATAGCACCAAAAGTAGCCATAGCACTGAAGTAGCTAACCAGTATTTCTCAGAATCCCCACTTCTTAGGGCAAACTCAGTCCATGAAATGAATAAGAAGCAAGAGCTCCCAAATTAAGCAGGATTTGAAAGCTAATAGTGAAATTTGCACAGAAACCATTGCATCTTGGGTTCTCATTGTGTTGTATCCCATTCACAACAGCCTTTTTCGCCCAACAAGACGTTCTGGGATACAGCAGACATTTAGGACCCCATAAAATAATTGCAGATAAATAACTGCAGCAATGTTGTCAAGGATGATAGCCTGTTCCCACATAAACCACCTAGTCATCAAGCTACAGTTACCCATGCTAATTCCATTATGCTGTGTTCAGCTATTAAATTCTGTTACTTGAATGTTATGTTTGGTCTCAAAAGCGCAACAATGATTCATTATTATCAAAAGAGCATAATTGTGATTTGTGATTGATATTGCTTTAAATTGGAGCACACCACTTGACATATTATTTGTGATGATGTTTGCGTACAGTACTAAGAAGATACAGTAATACTATATTAACAATTTACTTTTGTGGCTCACATTTTTATTAGTATGCTGATATTTACTCCCCGCGATCCCCAATGAATTCTTTTTACCTGTGTCAATGGAGTGAAGCCTATAGGCTCACTCATTTAAAGTTCCGCTGCTGTGTGCTGAACTCATCCTTGGTCTACATTGGATTGGTGGGTGGTGCTGCGCAGAATGTGTATGTTGTATACATGTACTGGGTGTATATGTCCCAGTGAACGGTACAGTTCAGGGATGATGCAGTACTGAGCAGTGCGAATGTGTCATATACATGTGCTGGATTTATGTATGCCTGTGAATGGAGCAATACATGGAAGATGTAGAGCTGGACAATGCATGTATGTTAGATGCATGTGCTGGGTGTATGTGTGCTTGTGAATGGTACTATACATGGAAGATTCCGGATTCCACTTTGGGAGACCCGGGATTAACTGGAGGGGAACGAGGAGGTATTGGAATCCCCCAGACAGATTTGTGATTGCTGTAGTTCTGTGAACTGGGTGGGACGCACACTGGAGAAAGACCTGTGACAGGCTGCTTTTTGGAGGCAGGGTAGAGGAGAGGGCACTTGAAAAGGATGCAGACCCCCAACATAAACTTCAAAGACTCAGACTATAAATCACATTTAGTGTCTGGAAATGAGCTATAAGAAAGGGAGCTCAAGACCCCCAAAATTGTCAACTGTCGAACAGCCAGTCTGGGTGTGCAAGGAAGATACTTCTGACCGTGACCAGGACTGGGGCCCCAGGCCTGCCAGTCTCTCAACTGGGTGAGGGGACATCACCCAGATAATTTAAGATCCACTTGCCCCTGGAGCACTAGTGCCCGCCTGCTTGCCTAGACCAGTGAGCCTTGTGAGGGAGAGAAGGTTGGAGAGAGCGAGGTCCATTTGGGGAGTCTGGTGGTTAGATCCCTGTAGTGAGGTGCGAGGAGACGGCTGTTGCAATGTTCGAGTTGTGACCAGTGTTCAGGTTACTGTTTGTGACACCCTTATACCAGAGGACGGCCACTGTGAAGTGAGCTATGAAAAGTACTGGCATGCCTATCGGGTGTATCCCATGTGCATAGTGAAGTTGACAACCTCTTATGTAAGGAGGGGCCGCTGTGAAGATTACTGCTGCGCAAATCAAGCCTTAGCACTTATGTGGAGTGAAGTCAGCTGCTCTGTATGCCAGGAAGAGGCTACTTGAAAATTTCTGCTGTGCAGCTCGGCCGTAGCCTGTGTACAGAGTGAAGACAGTGACACTGTATACAAGGTTGGGGCCACCGGGAGAAGGCAAGGTTGCGTGGCCTGGTCGAGAGGAAAAGGCCGCCGTGGAGACCCATGCCGGGCCCAAGCCCCGAATGAGAGCAGGAGCGCCACATTCCACCTTCCCACCTCCCTCTCTGTGGGGAAGATCCAAGGAAACTTACGAGCATCAGAGGACACCGCCGACTGCTGCCTCTGCAGGACCGCGTGTGAGTATCTCAAGGACACTAGATTTATGTCACTGAAGGGCCTTGTGTGAGGAGCTAACTGTAGACAGCCACTGCAGCTTCAGCTCCCATGAAAGGACTGGGCTGGTCAACTCTGGTTGTGCAGGTCTTCTGGTGTGGGTAAGACAGATTTATGGGCCAGATGTCCCTGGAGGAACTTTCCATATAGTGCTTCGACACTGGAACATTTTTGACTTACTAGTCAGAGTAGGAAATTTCTGGCTCAGGCGACTGGTGGGATTTAACCTGAC
Organism: Lissotriton helveticus; assembly: GCF_964261635.1. Taxonomy (NCBI): domain Eukaryota; kingdom Metazoa; phylum Chordata; class Amphibia; order Caudata; family Salamandridae; genus Lissotriton; species Lissotriton helveticus. Next base: position 1,204,015,635 of record NC_136061.1, read on the forward strand.
TGTCAGCTATAGTGAAAGGGGAACAATCACTACCACTAGCAAGAGGGGAATGGGACTCAGAAACCCTCCTCCAATAACACTAGAGCCCTGACCTCAGGGGACTGTGTGGATTGTTTGCAAATTCTATATTTTACTTTGGGTTTGGTATATAAATGCTCCCTATGTTCATAAAAGCAAGTATTTGACTGGAAAACTATGTTCGAAGCATATGAGCTGTTGATCATATGCTTATGCATAGATCGCCATCTAGTGTTGGGTCCGGATGTTTACACTTTGTTTTTGGTCAAAGAAGTCTTTCCTGTCACGAGGTAGGTGACTCCTCCTTTCGGTGATAGTGCGCATGGGCATCGACTCCATCCTTACATTGTTTTTTTCTGCCATCGGGTTCAGATTTGTATTGCAGCGCTCTCCTTCAGCACCGTTTCTTGGACCCCTTCGACGCGCAATCCATACCCTTGACGGTATTGTTACCGACCGCCATTCCCTATTTGTCGGGTATCGTCTCAACAGTAAAATCTTCGATCGGAAAACTTGTGGAAGGCCGTCGGGCCTACCCGCGCTGACCGCTCTAGCAGTCGATGGAACGGATTCCCTTCAAGTTATGTCCCGGGTGTTGTGCTAAATTTCCACGCTCCGACTTGCACGTAGTGTGCAACCTCTGTCTGTTCCCGGAACACGACGAGAAAGACTGTGACGCGTGTTGATCATTCCGATCGAAAAAGTCTCTTCGTGATCGCCGGGCTCGATGTCACGAGATGCAACAGGAAAGCGACTCCGCACCGGACATCTTCGGCAAAGAGTCAGACTCCGAATATCATGCCTAAGGAGCCGAAGAAGAAGAACATTTCTCTGTGTCTGAAGACGACTTGGACATCGAAGAAGAGGAGCAGGTTACTCCGGGTCAGCGTACCGTGAGTAAAGACAACCCTTTACCCCCCCCAACAACCTAAGACAAACGCTCCGGTCCCTCCTCTGCCTTTTGGCCAAGGTCGACACCAACAAAAAGTCTCAGACGCTTTTGGGCCAGACTCCGAAACATAAAGAAAAGCCTTCCGGTTCAGGCTGGAACCGACCCCATCTCGGTGCCACCCCATCATCTTTGGCACCGAAACACAAGTACAAGCCGGCACCACCGGCGCCGAAAGGCTCGGAGCCGAAACCTTCGGTGCCGAAACAGGCAACCAAGGATAAAGACACTCCGTCGAAAGAGCCTCGGTCCGATCACTCTGTTTCGGATCAGAAATAAAAAAAGTTGGTGATTCACCCTGATACAGGGCATATACAGGCCACTCTACCAAAAAAGAGGGAATTAGACCTTCCAGAGGACTACCACATTCCTCTAAAGAAGAAAAGTGTGGGGGTATCTTTCATAGATTCACATGCCTGAATCATTCCCAGTCGTCTAGAAGGGAGTCCCACAGTAAAATACAAAAACAGTGCCATAAGTAATAGGCTAAAAAGGCCAAATGCCATATCTTAGTAGCCCATCTATGTCCTTTTTCAAAAAGGACCAAAAGTTCGTTCCAGCCAATAAGCTGCTAGCACCCTCTAGACCACTCCCAGCAGAGGCAAGTTCTCCTCAAATTTTAAACGCACGTCGAGTCTCCCTGAGTGCTACTCAGTTTTCTCTTCTATACAGCTATTCTGAAGAAAATGTCAGAGAAGAAAGGCCTCTTCTGCCCTTGCAAGACCTGTGGGAAGAAGAGGGTCCATGTAGATGATCTACATAAAGACTATTTATTGCCTTTATCCAAGGCATGAGGTGAAAGTCTGTAAAATCTGGTTCGAGGCATGTGGGCTGCTAAATTCATATCTTAGCATTAGATCGCCGCCTAGTGTTGGGTCCGGATGATCGCACATTGTTGTCCTGGAAGAGTCTTCGAAGTATCCTGAGATAGGTGGCTCCTCCCCTGGACTACAGTGCGCATGGGCATCGGCTCCATCCCCAGATTGTTTTTTTCCGCCATTGGGTTCGGATGTGGTCCCGACTTCTCTGTCGGAACCGAGAAAAACTAACTTTTTCAGGCCAAAAGGCCTTGTATTTTGTAGCGTCGGTATTGTTCGCGCACGGTCTCGGGTTCTTCCAACTCTTGAAGTCGGATTCAACGGAGTCTACACTCTTCGAACATCGAGGCCTTCTCATCGCGACACGACGACAACTTTACAGCATGGAGCGGAGTCCGTTTAAGTACTGTCCGCTCTGTGCGTCCAAGTACCCACATATAGACCTCCACCCGGTCTGTAACAAATGCCTTTCACCGGACCATGACGACGGCAAGTGTAAGGCTTGCGCTCAATTCAGGTCGAAAAAGACTCTAAAGCTTCGGCGCGCGGTGCGCCTGGAGGCCAGACAAGCGGCCCCCGATCCAGAAAACATCTTCGGCGACCAGGAAGAAGTTGAACAGGGTCATCTTCTCCAAATCTCCCCACCCGAAACGGAGGTCGAGGCGGATCCGGAGGACGACGACGGAGTCGCGGGTCAAGACCTTCAATACGTCGACGAGGTAGGGGACGTCGAAGAGATTTATGGGGCCGCGGCAGATAGCTCTGGAGACGAGCTATGCCCCGAAGGTTTCGAAGATCAAGATCGGGTCACGGGTTCGCCAAGTGGCCTTACCCAAGACCCAGTGCCGCAAGCCACGGCCCCGCCATCAGGCCCGGCCACGGACGTACTTGCTGGCCAAGCCGGACCGAAACCGAAACCTGCGGTGTCGACGACACCTAAAATGGCCGACCCGAAAACGAAACCGAAACTTATGGACTCGAGCGTCCCTAAAATGGCGGCCGGCCCACAAAAACATACTGCACCCGCTGCCGCATCGGCTCCGTCGGGCTCCGGTCTGCAGAAGCCGAAGAAGTCGATCGATTCCGCTGGAACGAAATCGGCGCAGGAGGAGGGGTCCTCTAAAAAGGGTGGTCGGCACGGATCAACCGCTGCGACACCGTCCAAGCACGCCAACGCCAGCAGCGTAGTGGATACGGAACCGACACAAGCGCACGGATCAACTGCTGGCACGTCTGCGCATCGGTCCAAGGACTCTGGGTCGGCGTCAACGGCATCGGCGCCCAAACCTCAGAAGGGCCACCATCACGTCGGATCTGAGGGGAAGGTCAAGACGTCCTCGTCAGCGCCAAAAGCCACTGTGGATGAAGCGTCTCCCATCGCCGCTTCGCTGCAGAGAATCAGGGACAAGGCCGCTGCTACGTCGGCTCCGTTACCGTCGCCTCAGACGCCGAAGGATGCTCCGGCAAAGCCTAAAAGCAAGCTTCTCTTCCTTCTGCCGCCGAAAGAGGCTCCAAAGGCTTTTTCTACAAAATCGACGCCAAAGAAGGCGGATTCTTCTACGGCAGGGGTACCTTCAAGTCGAGAACTCGGATCTGAGGACGATTCTGAGCACTTCATCGACGCCAACACAGGCAAATTGACAATATACAAAAGAAGGATCACATCAGAGCCTCTAGACTCCTATGTTATCCCACTAAAGAAGAAAAAAGTTCCTCTGGACGCTTCTAACCTCATAGAGCCTATCCAGCCTCCTCCAAGAAGAAGCCCTACTCCCTCACCAGACCATTCTGATGGTGAGGGTTACAATGAGGAAGACCAATACACCTTCCCAGTAAATGAACCAGATGCACACACAGATGCATATGATGACATTGGTGACCAAGGCACCCAAGGTGTGGGGCAAGACCCACAGCCTTTCAGTGCACGTGCATCCCCAACAGAGGATTCTGCAGGTTTTCATGCACTAATTGAGAGGGCAGCTGCTAATCATGATGTGGACATGCATGCTGACCCGGTTGAAGAAGACTTTCTCTTTGACACGTTTTCAGTCTCTGAGAGGACTGTAAAGACACTGCCTATGCTCAAGGGAGTCCTCAAACATGCTGCGGACATCTTTAAGGAACCCACTAGGGCGAGAGTGGTCAATCCACGTATTGAAAAAAAGTACAGACCAGCACCTGCAGACCCTGCATACATTCGGGGACAGTTGCCGCTAGACTCCCTGGTGGTCGCCAATGCCCGCAAACGGGCCAACTCCCAAACAACGGGTGAAGCTCCTCCCCCGGATAAGGAGTCCAAAGTGCTAGAGGCAGGGGGCAAAAGAGTGGCTGCACAGGCTGCCAACTTTTGGCGTATTTCTAATACACAAGCACTCTTAGCACGTTACGATAGGGCGCATTATGACACCCTAGAACAAATTGTACAACACCTGCCTCCACAGTTTCAAGAGGGCACAAAACTGCTTATAGAGGAGGGAAAGTTGATCTCCAACGCAGCCATCAAGTGTGCACTTGACGCCGCAGACACAGCAGCTAGGGCGATCAACACTAGCGTCATGCTGAGACGACAGGCTTGGCTCCGCATATCTGGGTTTAAACCTGATATTCAGACAACCATCCTTAATCAGCCAGTCAATCCTGATCGACTGTTTGGTCCAGATGTTGACACCACCCTCGAAAAGATAAAAAAGGACACAGAAACTGCTAAGTCCATGGGGGCCCTACAGTCACAACAGTTTCGTGGCAACAATTTTCGTCGCTCAGGTGCACGTGGAGTCACCAGAGGACAAATGGGTCAACAATCTCAATTCTCAAAAGGTGGAGCTCAATCCTCGTTCACAAAACAGAACAAGGGAGGTTACAGAAATAACAGCAACAGAGGTCGCGGCAGAGGAAACAACAGCTCCCGCTCCTCTACCCCAAGCAAACAGTGACTCTGTCACTGCCCCCCGACCACTTAACACCTGTCGGGGGGAGACTGCAGCAGTTCCTGCCCGTCTGGAGAACCATCACCACAGACAGGTGGGTGCGTCAGCTAGTCCAGTATGGTTATTGCCTAGAGTTGAAATCCACTCCACCCAACATCCCGCCAAGGCAAAGGCCTATGTCCGCAGAGCACTTGCACTTATTGCAGCAGGAGGTAGTGGTGATGCTGCAAAAAGGCGCAATCGAGCTCGTGCCAGTGGAGGAAGAAGGCACAGGGGTGTATTCCCTGTACTTCCTTATCCCAAAGAAGGACGGATCTCTCAGACCCATTCTGGATCTACGTCCCCTAAACCTGTATATACTGTCAGAACATTTCCATATGCTCACACTGCAACAAATTCTTCCCTTATTAAACAAGGGGGACTTCTTAGCAACCTTCGACCTCAAGGGTGCTTATTTCCACATACCACTACACCCGTCCCACAGAAAATACCTCAGGTTCACTATCCAAGGCAAACATTATCAGTTCAAAGTCCTACCCTTCGGAGTCACCACAGCCCCAAGGGTGTTTACGAAGTGTCTGGCGACAGTAGCGGCGCACCTCAGGAGGCAGGGCATCCATGTCTACCCCTACCTGGACGACTGGCTCGTTCAAGCCAAGTCAGAACAACAGTGTGCCGCGGACATGTCGACTACCATTCACCTCCTTCACGATCTAGGTTTCTCGTTGAACTACCCAAAGTCGCACCTTCAACCGGCGCATGTCCGGCAGTTTCTAGGCGCGACGATCAATACCCTGACAGCCGTAGCTCAACCAAACCAAGTCAGGATAGACAGCATGCAGTCTCTGATCCTGAAGTTCAGATCACAGCACTCACTTCCAGCGAGAGTGTTCATGCAGTTGATAGGCATGATGGCCTCCTGCATCTTCATAGTCCCTCACGCACGGCTACATATGCGCCCGCTCCAGGAGTGCTTAGCAAATCAGTGGACACAGGCTCAGGGACAATTGACAGACCTAGTGTTGGTTACCAGTCGGGCATACGACTCTCTGCATTGGTGGACTCCACACAACCTTTGCAAGGGCCGACTGTTCCAGGAGCCAGTGCCACAGATTACCCTGACAACGGACGCATCTCTCCAGGGATGGGGAGCTCACCTGCTCAATTACACTGTGCAGGGACTATGGACGACGCAGCAACAAAAGATGCACATCAACTATCTGGAACTGATGGCAATCTTCATGGCACTCAAGTCCTTCATTGTACATCTGTGCAACAAGGTAGTGTTGATCCGGACGGACAACATGACCGCGATGTACTACATTCAAAAGCAGGGGGGCACCCACTCGCCACAGCTGTCTCATCTGGCTCAGGGCATGTGGAAGTGGGCCATTCAGAGGAACATCTTCCTCATGGCAGAACACCTCCCGGGCAAGGACAATCTAATGGCGGATCTGCTCAGCAGACACAGCCATCAAATGCACGAGTGGGAGTTACACCCATCTGTACTCCACCCGTACTTCCAGCAGTGGGGTCATCCGGAGATAGACCTGTTTGCAACAAAAGAAAACGCAAAATGCCAACACTTTGCCGCCAGGTTCCCTCACCCACAGTCGCAGGGGAATGCGATATGGATGAACTGGTCAGGCAAATTTGCGTACGCTTTTCCGCCAGCCCCTCTGATACCGCTGGTGGCAAGAAAGCTAAGGCAGCACGCGATGACCCTCATCCTCGTTGCTCCAACGTGGGCGCGCCAAGCATGGTACACCACGTTCCTCGAACTCTCAGTGGTGCCGCATCAAAGACTGCGACTCACGCCCAAACTTTTGACGCAGAACCATGGAGAAATTCAGCATCCAGATCCGCAACAGCTCAACCTGGCGATCTGGCTCCTGAAGTCCTAGAGTTCGGATACCTTAACTTACCTCCAGAATGCATGAACATCATCAAGGAGGCAAGGAAGCCTACTACCAGAGCATGCTATGCTGCAAAATGGAAGCGTTTTGTCATTTACTGTACAGCTAATGACATCACCCCGCTAGATGCATCTATCCCTAACATCATTTGTTATCTGCTACATCTGTACAAGTGCAATCTAGCGTACACTTCCATTCGGATACATCTATCCGCCATAGCGGCTTATCTTCAGAACAGGCAGCATCTCTCTGTCTTCAGAGTGCCTGCCATTAAAGCTTTCATTGAAGGTCTGAAACGAGTCATTCCCCCAAGAACACCACCAGCTCCGGTGTGGAACCTCAATGTGGTCCTCACCAGACTGATGGGACCACCTTTTGAGCCACTGCACTCCTGTGAACTCCAGTTCCTAACGTGGAAAGTAGCTTTCCTAATAGCTATTACGTCACTAAGGCGTGTTAGTGAGCTACAAGCGCTCACCATCCAAGAGCCTTTCATTCAGATTCATCCAAATAGGGTAGTGCTACGCACTAACCCCAAATTCCTTCCGAAGGTGGTGTCACAGTTTCATCTCAACCAAACTATTGACTTGCCGGCATTCTTTCAAAACCCACAAACGGTGGCGGAAAGAATGCTCCATACCTTAGATGTACGGAGGGCGTTGATGTACTACATAGACAGGACACAACCCTTTAGAAAGACAAAACAACTTTTTGTTGCCTTCGCACCACAACACAAAGGCAACCCTATTTCCAAAGCAGGAATAGCCAGGTGGATTGTTAAGTGCATCCAAATATGTTATCAAAAGGCCAAACGCACTCTAACGATACCCCCAAGGGCGCACTCCACACGCAAATTGGGGGCATCCATGGCTTTCCTAGGGAACATTCCTTTAGAGGACATTTGCAGAGCAGCCACGTGGGTTACACCACATACCTTTACAAAACACTACTGTGTTGATGTGCATTCCAAGCAGCAAGCTGCTGTTGGACAGGCTGTTCTCAAAACTCTCTTTCAGGTTTCTGCAGCTGGCACGGGCAACCGCCGCTGATGGAGGGACTGCTATGTATTCTATGCTAAGATATGAATTTAGCAGCCCACATGCCTCGAACTGAATATGCTACTTACCAGTATGCATCTGTTCTTGGCATGTAGGGCTGCTAACATTCATATCGCCCACCCTCCTCCCCGGTGCCTGTCACAGCTGCAGATATACTATTGTATTCAGTCATTAGCATGGACATCCTTTACACTTTTCACTCCATCTTCTGCCACAATGGCGAAAAACAATCTGGGGATGGAGCCGATGCCCATGCGCACTGTAGTCCAGGGGAGAAGCCACCTATCTCAGGATACTTCGAAGACTCTTCCAGGACAACAATGTGCGATCATCCGGACCCAACACTAGGCGGCGATCTAATGCTAAGATATGAATGTTAGCAGCCCTACATGCCAAGAACAGATGCATACTGGTAAGTAGCATATTCATTGCACCTTTTCTAATAAGAACCTCAAGGACAGAGAGGGAAGGTTACTTTTGTGGCTTCAATCCACAAAATAACAGGCTCACACTTCAGATGAGGAAGAAGGACTGGCTTCAACTCCTCACAAGAGGGCTAGATCACAGGAAAGATTTTTAGTGGGGGAAGGAAACATCTCAAGTCTTCCAAAGAAAAACCTGTGAGTAAAGAGAGGAGCTCCAAACATTCTTCTGAGCCAGCTTTATCTGTCCCCTCTACACCTGTCAAGAGAGAAAAAGAGCATCCAAGAACCTCTTCTACTGACTGTGAGTAAAAAACATGTAAAGAAATCTGTGTCGTCGACGATTTCTCTGTCATCGTCGACGCTATGTGTGACTTTGTCTACACCATCGTCGACAGCAACCATTATGACGATTCAGTCCCCTATCTCATCGAGATACCCACTATCAATTCAAGGTGCTCCCATTCGGTTTAAAGTCAGCACCACTGATCTTCACCAAGTGCCTAGCACCAGTAGCAGCGACCTTGCGATCTCAGGGTTTTCAAGTTTTTCCATACCTCGACAATTGGCTGCTCAAAGCCGCGTCAAAGCATGAAGCCGATCAGACAACGACAGCTTGTCTCCATTTATTCAATACATTGGGACTCACTCTAAAAAGGGAAAAATCTAATTTGCATCCAACTCAAATAATTTTGTTTCTGGGAGCATCCCTGGACACCATGCAATGCAAAGCATTCTTGTCTCAAGAGAGACAGATGCAGCTCCAAAGGTTGGCAAGGACCATTTAAAAAAGGAAGTCTGTTTCATTCGAATATTCAAATCGCTGCTAGGAATGTGCTCGTCAACAATAAACTTAGTGTCTTTAGTGAGACTAAAGATGAAACTTTTGCAGGAGGAACTACAGAAACAGTAGCAACAAGCTGTATGATCTTTCGAAGATGTAATTGTAATCACAACAAGAATGGTGGAAGCACTTCAATGGTGGTCTCAAGCGACAAACCTTGCTCAAGGTTTAACCTTTCCCCAAAGTACCCTGGATTTCATTCTCACAATACACGTCTCTATGGAGGGATGGGGAGGTCATCTGTAGGATTTACAAATCGAGGGAAAGTGGTATTTGATGCAGAAAAGACAACACATCAGCAGCTTGGAACTCAAGGCGGTATTCTTATCTCTCTAGGCATTCCTTCCGAGAATAAGATGTTTCTCAGTGCTGGTCTATACGGGCAATACGACCAGCATGTACTATATAAACAAACAAGGAGAAACGAAATCCATAACGCTATGGGAGTGGACAACGTTCCACGGAATCTCTTTGAGGGCCGAGCATGTCAGGGGTCTACACAATAATCTGGCAGACACACTAAGCAGGACGCAGTCCAGCTGCCACGAGTGGAAGCTGGAACAAACACAAGTGGACAGGATTTTTCTGAGATGGGGGAAGCCAACTCTGGACTTTTTTACAACGAAAGAGAACACAAAATGACAGTTTTACGCCAGCCGGTTCTCACAACCGAGGTCAAGGGTGAATGCCCTTTTAATGTGATGGTCAGGGATTTATGCCTATGCCTTTCCACTCATCCCATTGATCCCCAGGGTACTAATTAAAATGAAGTCGGAAGGCTGTTGCCTAATTTTGATTGCACAACTATGGCCAAGGCAGTATTGGTTCCCGGAGCTCCTTCTGCTGTCACAGGACAAACCCATTTGTCTTCATCCATCACCAACGATGTTATCGAGGAACAAGGGCCAAGCGAACCATCCGGATCCACGTTCTCTTCACTTGCACGCATGGCTCCTGAATTCCTAGAGTTTAAAGATCTCAATATTTCACAAGACTGTAGAGAAATACTTGCTAAAACATATCATCTGAAACGGAAGAGATTCTGTTGCTGGTGCGAAAGGAGCAAAGTTCATCCAGTGCAAGCCCCTGCTGAGCAGATTTTGCCTTACTTACTGTCGCAAGCTAAGCCGGGCCTCACTTTCTCCTCAGTTAAAGTTCACCTGGCGTCAATTTCCCGGTACAGGAAATCTCCTCAGATTCCTTCTCTCTGTTCATCTACTCTCATAAAACAATTCATGAGGGGCCTCTTCCCTGCTTTTCCTCCGGTGCGCGCACCTCCTCCAGAGTGGAAGCTCAATGTGGTTCTAACACAATTGATGAGACAACCATTCAAACCAATTCCTAAAGCAGAACTTACATTTCTTACATGGAAGGTTTCTCTCTTGCTGGCCGTTACTTCTGCGAGAAGAGTGAGTGAACTGCAGGCGTTTACAATAAAAGTACCTTTCGTACAATTATAGAGAATTACGTAGCCCTTCGGACAAATCCTGTTTATTCCGAAAGTGGCAACACAATTTCACCTAAATGAACCAATAACACTGCAAACTTTCTTTCCAAACCCATCTAGCCCAGCTGAACAGGTTCTACATACATTGGATATCCAAAGATGTTTGAAATTTTATCTTCACAAAACAAAGGCAATAAGGAAAAAAGATCAACTTCTGGTGGCCTACGGTCAAGGAAAGCTCGGAACCGCAGTAATTAAAGCCATGATCGCCCGGTGGGTGGCTTCTACGATACAGTTCTGCTACAAAAAAGCAAATAAACCTCTAACTGTGAAGGCTAAAGCTCACTCCACAAGAACTGTTGCTGCATCTACAGCTTTGTTAGCTGGAGTGACATTGGACAAGATATGCCGTGCTGCGACATGGAAGAATGTCCACACGATCACAAGACACTACTGCCTCCAGTCTCCGCAAAAGGAATATGCATCGGTTGGACAGGCTGAGTTGCATCATCTTTTTAACTAAGGTCAGACTAAGGTTTCATAATGAACACACTCTTGTTGTTTTCTTTCTCTAAGTTTAAGTGGATTCAGTAATTGTACAAATGTATTTGACAATTGATTCCTTAATATGATTTATGAACTATGTGTATGTATAGACACATTAATGGTTATATCAACTCTCTCTGTTTTAACATTGCTACAAAGTATAATGCTTAGTGCATGCGTTGTGTAAAGATAGTGGATAACTATTGGGAGTTTAAAATTACACGTCTCCCACCTTCCACTAACGATAGTAGTGGAAAGTGAGAGACTGGTGGGAGGGTACTGCTTGCTATTCTGATTCAGGCATGTGAATCTATGAAAGATATCCCAATACTGAATGAGAAAACAAGTTACTTACCTGTAACTACAGTTATCCAGTATTGGTATCTTTCATAGATTCGCATGCAACCCACCCTTCTCCCCGTGGAGTCAGCTCTCTTTGATTTTGGGTGTACTTACTTCCCACTTGTGCTTGAAAAATCTGAGGCGAACTTGCCTCTGCTGGGAATGTTCTAGAGGGTGCTGGCAGCTTATTGGCTGGACCCAACCTTTGGTCCTTTTTGAAAAAGGACATAGATAGGCTAAGATATGGCCTTTTTAGCCTATTTATTACTTATGGCACTGCTTTTGTTTTTTACCGTGGGACTCCCATCTCGACGACGGGGAATGATTCAGGCATGTGAATCTATGAAAGATACCAATACTGGATAACTGTAGTTCCAGTTAAGTAACTTGTTTTCTTCTCCTTACATTACACCTTCTTCTCCTACTAATCCTAATTTACTTATTTCACCTGGAAATTCACCACCACCACCAACTTCACCTAACCCACAAGGTGATGGGGATGGCAATGGGGATGACAATCAAGATCCCCTACAGGACACTGATCCTTGGCAGGACTATCACACTGATCCAGATAATGATCTAGATTTGTACCCCTCTAGACTCTCCCCACTAGATGATAACATTGGGTATGTTGAGCTCCTTCATAGGGCTGCTCAATATCACGGGGTCGAGTTACATTCAGAGACATTAGAGCAGGATTTCCTCTTTAAGACCCTTAGGTCCTCTCACAGAGTCACTCATACATTACCTATGCTCAAAGGCATGTTAAAGCATACTGAGGACATTTTCAAAGACCCTGTCAGGGCAAGAATATTTACTCCTAGGGTAGAGAAAAAATATAAGCCCACACCCACCGACCCTACACACATCAAAGACCAGTTACCTTTAGACTCTCTTGTAGTCTCTAATGCTCTCAAGAGAGACAATTCCTAAACTTCAGGTGAAGCTCCTCCACCAGATAAGGACTCCAAGCTCATTGGCGCCTCAGGCAAAAGAGTAGCTTCACAAGCAGCTAACCATTGGCGTGTTGCCAATGCTCTAGCTTTGCTGGCTCGTTATGACAGGGCTCACTACGATGAGTTAGAGAAACTCGTGCAGTTCTTGCCAGATGAACATCAGACTAAGGCTAATGACCTTATTCAAGAGGGAAAGCTAGTTACAAATACATCTATTAGGTGTGCCCTAGATGCGGCTGACACAGCAGCCCGTACAATTAACACTACTGTACTCTTACGAAGGCATGCTTGGTTTAGAATTTCAGGTTTCAAACCTGAGGTGCAAACCTCCATCCTCAACCAACCGTTTGATAAGGAACATCTCTATGGACCAGCAGTGGACACCTTGCTGGAAAAAATAAAAAAAGATACAGAGGTCTCAAAGTCCATGGAGGCTTTGCAATCGCCCACCAATAGGGGTTCCTTCGCGGTTTCTTTTATAGGGGTGGCTCTAAAAACCTTTCCACCGAGACTACCTCCTCTTACAAAGGTAATAATCAATCCCCCTCACCGAGAGGTTATTTCAGAGGAGGTTTTAGAGGGAACAATGGTAAGGGAAGAAGCAGAGACAACTCCACATGCTCCTCTCCAACCGGCCACAAACAATGACTTCCATCCAATGCCCCCTGATCATTCCACTCCTGTCGGGGACGTCTTTCCCAATTTCTCCCTGTCTGGAACTCCATCACTTCAGACAAATGGGTACTTCAAATTATCCAATATGTTACTGCCTGGAACTTACAGACAATCCCCCAAATATCCTTCCAAGAGCTCATGCAGTGTCACCGGAACATCTCTCACTCTTAAAGCAAGAAGTTCTCTCTCTCCTAGAAAAACAAGCTATAGAACCAGTCCCATTACAATACCAAGGAACCGGGTTATACTCCCTGTACTTCTTAATTCCCAAGAAGGATAGCTCTTAAAGACCTATATTGGACCGCAGAGAACTAAGTCTCTACATCCATTCAGACCACTTTCACATGGTCACACTTCAACGGGTTCTCCCGCTCCTTCAGCAAGGTGACTTTCTGTCCATTCTGGATCTAAAGGACGCTTGTTTCCATATTCTCATTCATCCAGCTCAACGCAAAACCTCGGGTTTGTGGTAGATGGCCAACATTATCAATTCAAAGTCCTCCCATTCAGAGTAACTACAGCACCCAGGGTTTTCACGAAGTGTCTGGCAGTAGTCGCAGCTCATCTAAGAAGAAAGCACATTCACGCCTTCCCCTACCTAGACGACTGGCTAATAAAAGCCATCTCGCAACAGAGCTGTCTAAACCACACTCGAAAAACAGTCCAACTGCTTCGCGACCTCAGGTTCACTGTAAACCTCACCAAGTCTCATCTCCGACCATCCAACATACAAGTGTATCTAGGAGCCACAATAGACACTCCGAAAGCTCTAGCGTATTCCAACCCAGTCAGGATTCGCAACATGCAGACACTAATATTGCAGTTTCAGCCTCAACACTCATTACCAGCTTGAGTGTTCATGCAATTGTTAGGAATGATGGCATCTTGCATTTTAATCGCTCCGTACTCAAGACTCCAAATGCGTCCGACACAGGAATGCTTAACACGTCAGTGGAACCAGGCTCACGGTCAGTTATCAGATCTAGTGTTGGTGGATGGCCGCACTTATCAATCTCTGCAGTGGTGGAACATACAAAACCTTTCCAAGGGGCAGCCATTCGACGACCCGGTTCCACAGATACTGCTAACAGCAGACGCATTGCTCACTGGTTGGGGAGCTCATCTTCAAAAACATACTATTCAGGGCATGTGGAATCTGCAACAGAAACAACTCCACATAAACCATCTAGACCTGCTGGCGATTTTTCTAGCATTGATAGCCTTTCAACTTCATCTGGTAGACAAAGCTGTCCTGATTCGCACAGACAACATGACCGCAATGTACTACATACAAAAACGGGAGGGGGGTGACACTCTCCAGCTCTCACAGCTAGCCCAGAGCATCTGGAGATGGGCCATACCCCAAAATATACATGTCCTTGCAAAACACCTCCCATGAGTAGACAACCAGATTGCAGCTCTGCTCAGTCGTCAGCGGCAGCAGATCCACAAATGGAAATTTCACCCTCAAGTTCTACTTCCATTCTTCCAAATGTGGGGATACCCAGAGATAGATCTGTTTGCCACTCACCTAAGCGCAAAATGGCCAAACTTCGCATCCAGGTATCCACACCCATTGTCCAAAGGCAATGCACTATGGATTAATTGGTCAGAGATATTTGCTTACGCTTTTCCGCCTCTCCCACTCATTCCGTTAGTGGTACAGAAGCTCAGACAGTAGTCCCTGACACAAATCCTAGTTGCTCCCACATGGGCCCGCCAACGCTGGTTCACAACCCTGTTTGAACTATCAGTAGTTCCTCACCAAAAACAACATCTTACTCTCAATCTTCTCACTCAGAACCATGGAGAGATAAGGCATCCAGATCCCAGTCATCTCAACCTTGTGATCTGGCACCTGAAATCCTAGCATTTGGTTATCTTAATCTTCCGCCATGCTGCATGAATGTTATAAAAGATGCTAGGCACCCTACCACAAGAGCATGCTATGCAGCAAAGTGGAAGCGGTTCGTCATTTACTGTAACAACAATAAAATCAATTCGCTAGATGCTTCAATTCAAAATATAATTTGCTATCTACTACATCTACAGCGTTCCAATTTAGCATACACATCTATATGCTTAAATCTTGCTGCAATAGCTGCCTACCTACAAAACAGACAGCATTTGTCTCTCTTTAGAGTACCTGCTATTAAAGCATTTATAGAAGGACTTGTAAGAGTCATTACACCCAGACTTCCACCCGCTCCATTGTGGAATCTTAACATAGTCCTTACAAGACTCCTGGGCCCACCTTTTGAGCCATTGCACAAATGTGAACTACAATTTCGCACTTGGAAGGTTGCTTTCCTCATAGCCATCGCATCTCTGAGAAGATTGGTCGAGCTTCAGGTACCAACCATAGAAGAGCCATTTTTACAAATGCACCAAAACGAAGTGGTTCTAAGAACTAACCCCGCATTTTTACCTAAAGTAATTTCTGCCTATCATATCAACCAATCTGTTGAGTTGCCTGTGTTCTTCCCTCAACCAGATTCAGTGGCAGAACGTGCTCTTCACTCCTTAGATGTCAAAAGAGCTTTACAATACTACATAGAAAGAACACAACCTTTCAGGAAAATCAAGCAATCTTTTGTTGCTTTTGCTCCACCACATAAAGGCAATCTAATATGAAAATCAAGTATTGCAAGGTGGATAGGTAAGTGCATTCAAATATGCTATATTAAAGCTAAATGCACATTAACAATTCCCCCTAGAGCGCATTCTACACTCAAACTGGGAGCTTCTATGGCATTCTAAGGAAATATACCCATAAATGACATCTGCAGAGCTGCAACATGATCTACAACACACACATTCACAAAGCACTATTGTCTAGATGTGTTAGCAAGACAGCAAGCTAGTGTAGGCCCGGCAGTTTTACGTACAATATTTCAGATGACTGAAACAGCTACTGGTTAGCCACCGCTTTGGGAGATAACTGCTATGTAGTCTATGCATTAGCATATGATCTACAGCTCATATGCCTCGAACGGAAAATGCTACTTACCCAGTATGCATCTGTTCTTGGCATATAGAGCTGTGGAGTCGTATGCCCCCACCCGCCTCCCCGGGTACCTTTACCTATTGCATTAATATCTTAATTAGATAATACATACATGGACATCTCTCTTTACTACTCTTACTAACTCCATCATCACCATTTACTGCAAAAAAATTTAAGGATGGAGTCGATGCCCATGCGCACTATCACCGAAAGGAGTAGTGACCTACCTCGTGACTGGAAAGACTTCTTCGAACAAAAACAAAAGTGCAAACTTCCGGACCCAGGATTAGATCTATGCATAAGCATATGACTCTACAGCTCTATATGCTAAGAACAGACATACTTGGTAAGTAGCACTCTCCTTTTTGCTGCTCCTGAAGCCTATTGCGTGCTGTGAGTCTGTGTTCACCCCCCTGTATCAATTTTCCCTCCTTCCCCCGAGAAGCGGTGGACTGCGCAACCCACACTACCACTGAGAGTCAAGTGCTGAAGGGGTGCTTGGCCCAGTTGCTGAGGATTCATAGTAGGCTGATCCATGGGACATAAGCAGTAAAATTGCCTCCACCCCCAACCACACCCCGCCCCCTTCACCCCCAATACACAGTTGGGCCCAGTAGCTCCTGCGTGCCCTGTGGCTCGCTCTCTAATATAACAAAAAGGATGGTTTATTTCTGAGTAGCTCTTTCAGTCTAGGAAATGCCTGTTGAGTGTAGTTCTCATTCTGATGACTTGGGGATTGTTTTGTATTGTTGAGCTGAGATTTTGGTTTCTCAGCTCAAAATCTACCCTCTCTAGATTTTTTTTTCATTTTCCTAGAAAGTGGGTTGATCGAGTGTTATGTTTTGGATTAGCACAGTGCTATGTATGGCCACTACAGAGTTGTGATGATATCAGCCAGGCTCGTGAACTTTGAGCACAAGGACAGCTCTGCTGCCACGCTGGAACAGAATGGGACTAAAGTGCTCAGACAGGAAGAGAGGCAGAGATAAGGGATGATTTCAGCACTGCACCAGAGATCTAAAAGTTATGAGCCGCCCTGACTGTAGAGAATATGCATTGCGGGTTTTAGGAAGGATCCTCACTTAAGAGCAAAGCAGAATGTGTATGAGGAAGGGTCAACTCTGCAGACAGAAGCACCTTTAATGAGAAGGGTCCCTCCCTGCTAATAACCTGTATTGTGTACAAGGAAGGGCCCTTATTGCAAAGATCCAGCTGAGGGTATATGAAGAGCACTTGCTTCAGAGCATTAGTAATCTGTTCGAGGGGACCTCTCGCCAGAAATAACCAGTCTGTATATGAGGGGGAATAAATTGATGCAGGGAACCAGCAGTGTTGTGAGTAGGGTTGCCACCTTTCCAATATAAAAATACTGCACATTTGTTGTTTTAAGAGTCTGCAAAGGCGGGGGCGTGGCTTAGCTAGCGGCAATGGCGGTCGCAGCTTACTAGAGCTCCCGCTTGCCCGCGACATATCCGCTTATTTATCCTGATCCCCGAGCCTCTACATCACACCCAGAGTGAGGCGATACCTGCTGCGAGTGCCTGCATTCCTCCGGTGGGGTCGGCGGTACCCCGGGCACCTTGAATGCGACCGGGAGACAGCGAGGACAGTGCGGCCTGGTGCGCCGCTGAGAAGCAGGGGACTCGATTTTGGCGCACCTGAAGTGGGGGACGCCAGTGTGGCGCGACCGCCCCGTCGCTTGTCTGGCACCGGGATAGCCCAGCGGGACGCAAAATAGTCGGCGCATTCCCCTGTGAGCCCAGTGGGACGATTGACGATCTGAAGGGGTGTGAGCTCGTCCTGCTGCACGCTGCGGCCTGGTGAAACAAGCGAGGCCGGGGGCCTCGAGTTTCGCGACCCCGCCCGGGGCGCGCTGTGGATTGCGGCCGCCTCCGGGGCCGGACAAGGCCTCAGCGCCGTGATTGGCGGGGAACCTCCTTGATGCCCCTGCACAAAGGACGGCCCGGAGCACAGTGGGACGACGGTCTGTGGGCCCTGTAGCAGCCGACGAATCGTGAGTACCCGCGTCTGGGCCCCAGACGTCCATGGCGGTAGCGGCCGGACCTATCACCCGTGGGGAGTGCACCACGGCTCGACTAGTGCAATAAAAGACTTGTGGGCTGCTGGTGGTGTGTGGGCCTGCCTTGACCTGCCTTAGCTGGGACACGAGACCAGAAACACGGAGGCACACGCCCGGCGGTGGGAGCGGTCGTTTGAGTGAGTCCCTGCTGGGCTGCACAGACGAGATAAGAGACCCCATATTATCATACCTGTGTTACAGTTGGTGGCCCGTTGGTGGTTGGTCATCATGACCCGAGGAGGAGGTGGTGGTGCAACCAAGCAGACGACCATAGATAAATACACGGGACCCACTGGAGGCCCCGGCCCCTCGGG
The DNA here is from genome assembly GCF_964261635.1 of Lissotriton helveticus. NCBI lineage: Eukaryota > Metazoa > Chordata > Amphibia > Caudata > Salamandridae > Lissotriton > Lissotriton helveticus. Next base: position 1,204,033,954 of record NC_136061.1, read on the forward strand.
TGGGGGACAACAACAACCCTCCCCAGGGGGGGGGGGGCGGACAATGCAGCTATTATGGCCGCCATCACCCAGTCCAGGGATATGCTGGACGCCAAAATAGGCGCAGTTGGTGTTGATGTTACTTTGATCCGCCAAGATCTCCGGAACGCTGTAGCGCGGATTACCGAAGCGGAATCCAGGATCTCGGTGGTGGAGGATGATATGGGCTCCTTAAAGAAACGACTGGCAGCAGTGGAATCTGTGCAGAAGACTCTGGTGCTTAGGGCTGAGGATGCGGAAGGACGTGCTCGTCGTAACAACCTCAGATTCGTTGGCTTTCCGGAACGTTGTGAGAAGGGGAACATGGAACAGTTTCTTGCTCAGTGGCTGCAGAGCTGGATGCCTCCGGAGGCCCTGTCCAACTTCTTCATCATTGAACGTGCACATCGCGCCTTGACCCAGAGGCCGCCGGAGGGCGAACGGCCCAGGGCGGTGATAGCGAGACTGTTGAATTATCACAACCGAGATGCCATTCTGCAGGAAGCAAGGACCAGGGATGCCCTCCTTTATGAGAATCGAAAGATCATGATCTTCCCAGACTATACTAAGCTTGTGCAGCAGAGGCGACAGTCCTTCATGGATGCTAAGGCGAAGCTGCGGGGATTGAAACTCCAATACTCGTTGCTGTACCCGGCTCGCCTGAGGGTGATCTTTCAGTCCAAAACGCTGTTCTTTGATTCTCCGGAAGACCTATTTAAGTGGACGGATGAAACAGTGGCGCTCAGGCCACATGCTCAGCCGGGACTGAATCCGGGATATTCGAGGGGGTCGTCGCAGGAACGAGGAGATCGACCGCCCAAGAGTAGGAAGAATCGGAGATCCCGATCACGGAAGCGGTCAGCCTCTGTCTCTGATGCACAGGAAAGTGGCAGACCTGAAGACTCGGACCATTCTGGGAAATTACACTGATGAACTCAGGTACTCTGTGTTCCCTGTATGATGGTGTGGCTCCCGGGGATTGTGGCGGCTATGGCCCGGTACACTGGATGCTTATTTGATGCCTCCGCGTCATCTCGAGACTGTGTTCTTGGACTAGAGTGGGGTGGTGGGAATGGCTCGGAGATCACAGATTGGGGGCAGTCCCTCTCCTACGTTAGTGGGAGCTGTTTGGGGGGGGGGGGTGGCGATAACTGGGTTTCCGGGAGTTGGGATCCATTGGCATGGTTGGTCTTAGGCCCTCTGTTTTGGGCTTGAGATTGCCCATGCCGCGACAGATGCTTCATGGTTTTGTGAGGTTTAGGGGGGGGGGTTGGGAGGTGTGGGTAGTGGGTACAGTGTTGGTTGAGGCGGGGGGAGTTTGGGGGATGTGGGAGGGAACAGCTGTTGCTTTTCTTGAAGTTATCGAGAGTAGGGGTCGAAGGGGGGGGGGGGTGCACGTGTTTTATGTGAGGATACTGATATTGATGCGTGGTGGGTGGTGTGGGCGCAGAGGGCCTTCATGGCGGGTTCCACCTGACTATGGCTGATATGACACACGGACTCCCAGTGGAGTCTCTACGAGTAGTTACATGGAATGTCAGGGGGATGCTGGACAAGGTGAAACGTGGGGCGGTCCTTCGCTGGGGAAAGAGAACCGCTGCAGATGTGCTCCTGCTTCAGGAGACTCATATGATGGGGTCGAGGGTGCTCAGCCTGCAGCGGTTTGGTTATCAGCAAGTCTTCCACGCTGGCTTTTCCAGGGGATCCAGAGGGGTGGCTGTTTTGATTCACCGTAGGGTGGCTTACATACATGAAAAGACGTGGGCAGACCCGCAGGGACGCTATTTATTTGTCAAGGGCATGGTGGGTACTGAGCCCATAGTTCTTGGGAGTGTCTATGCCCCCCCCCCCCTTTGCAGTGGGCCCTGGCTGAGAAGCTGTTCCAGATATGGGAGGATATCCCGGAATCCATGGCGGTAGTTGGGGGAGACTGGAATGAGGTGATGGACGTGTGTATGGACCGCCAGAGGCGCCAGGAACTGAATGGGCCGCCCCCCCCCCTCCCCCCCCTCCTCCCCCCCTACTAGGCTGCATGCAATGAGTGATGGAATGGGCTGGATTGATACCTGGCGCCATATGCACCCCACAGCGCGCGAATATACGTTTGTATCTGCTGTACATGGTTCCTTTTCACGCTTGGATTATGTGTTTGTTCCCAGGGCGTGTATGTGCAGGGTGCGGGCGGCAGCCATCTTGCCAAGGGGACTGTCTGATCATTCCCCAGTGTCGATTGAAGTAGAACTTCTTAAGAAACGTCAACCTTTCAGATGGCGGATGTCCTCGTGGTGTCTCCAACAGCCTGGTTATGTCAAGCATCTTCGGGAAGTCATAGATCATTACTGGCGGGAGAACCTAGTGGATAATATTGACGCGGTAGTGGTGTGGGAGGCCTTGAAGCCCACTGTGCGAGGGGTCGACATTGCGTGGAACACTGCGACCCACCGTGGTAGTAGCGAGGCGATCACGGCGGCTGCGGCACTGGTGGAGACACTGGAGCAGCGGAGTCAGGGGGGGGGGGATGAGGTGGGCATACGGCTACTGCTTCAGGCACAGCAATCCTATGCATCGGTCTTACTTGATGAAGCCAAGCAGGCGTGGCTGGCCACGCGGAGCAGGATATACCAGTGGGGGGATAAATCGAGCTCCCTGCTCCATAGACTATGCCAATATAGCATTCAACCCGACACGCTGCCTAGTCTTAGGGCTGAAGATGGGGTGGTCATTACTGATCCTGCCAAATTAGCAGCGAGCTTTGCCACCTACTTTGCGACACAATGTGCTCCGTGTGAGAGCTTAACGGAGGAAGAAGTGGCTAAATTTATTGCTAACCTGCCCCCTAAAGCAGTGTCAGATGAGGCTCGGGTATCCTTGGACGCTCCTCTTACGGCGGAGGAACTGGGGGAGGCTTTGGGACAGCTCAATGTAGGTAAGGCCCCTGGGCCGAGCGGCTACCCATGTGAATTCTTTAAAAAATTTCATACGCAATTGGGGCCCCATTATCGTCGTGCGCTTGAGGCGGCACGTGCTCAGGGTAGGCTGCCTCCCGATTGGCGCCATGCCGAGGTAGTGGTTTTCCCGAAGCCGGGTCGACCCCCCGATAGATATGACTCGTATCGCCCCCATCTCGTTACTCAACATAGAAGCCAAAATACTGGCCAAGGCCCTGGCGAATCGGTTGCTTCCGTATATAACGGATCTAGTACACCCCGACCAATCCGGCTTTATGCCTTGCAGGGCTACGCGCCATAATATTCGGCGTGCATGGGTTGCGATAGATGCTATGGGGGCCACAGGTGAGCAGGCAGCCTTGTTGCTTGCTGATATCAATAAAGCATTTGACTCAGTGAGCTGGACGTATCTATTCGCGCTCCTGCCCCGTCTCAACCTGGGTCCAGTATTTCTGTCCTATATTAAGCTGCTCTATACAGATATCACAGCTGCAGTGCGTGTTGCTGGGGCGGTGTCGGAGACCTTTCGCGTTGGCCGAGGAACCCGACAGGGATGCCCGTTATCCCCATACCTATTCGCCCTTGCTATGGAGCCGTTGGCCGCCTGGGTGCGTATAGATGCACAAATGCGAGGATTTGTGTGGCCCGGGGGTCTCTCTGATAGAATTGCGTTGTACGCGGACGATGTCCTTTTTTTCCTCACCGACCTGCGACGCTCAGTGCCGCGGGTATTGGAAATTATGCGGGTCTTTGGAGAGGTCTCGGACCTCTACCTGAACTTAGGTAAATCCACTCTGTGGGTCCTTGGGGGTGGTGTAGTGGCGGATCCCTGGACATTGGACCTGCAGGTAGCGGTCGGTGGCTTGAAATACCTGGGAGTGTTCCTCTCGGAATCAGTGAACCTTGCATGGGAGCGCTCCGTACTGCCGGTTTGGGAGCGGGTGCAGGCTGACGTGAAAACTTGGTCTCGGATGCCTCTTAATATATTTGTAATAGCAAACAACAGGGGGATGGCTCTATTCAGTAAGGCTGAGCCCAAAATTCAATAAACACAACAAGGATGCCAATACTGAAGAAAAATTATTCACTATCACTGAATGTGCTTCCTTATCATGAAACCAGATTCAAGCAAGGGCAATGTGCTATTCAATAGCTTTTTATTATAAAGTTAATTTTGTGCATTTTGCGAAATAAATACATAGTACAGTAGCACTCATTATGTAATACAAATAAACAATGAAATTACTAAGCATACATTCATACAATCATTCAAAAAACCACACATATCACAAACGACCAAAAGTAGTTCATACATTTAAGCCAAAGGAAAAAAGAATTGGTGAATTATAATAAAGGAGAAGAAAAGGAAAATAGACTTAAAAAACAGAAAAAGCCACAGTCTACAAAGAATTTCAGTAGAGGTAAAGAAACAATAATAACTGTACATTCCTGTGTGTCAAAACATTATCTATTTCTTTCGTTAACACTTGTACTGTCTGGTAATGTACATGAGACTGGATCCCAGGCTGGATTGTTTGAGACACCTGGATATCCAAGTAGACTATAGGTGGCTAGGCCTACGCGTTTCGAATCCCTTCTGGCGTTGCGTGAGGGATTCTCATCAGGGCCAAAGGATAGAATCTGCAAAAATTTTAGAAAAACGAGGAGAAATTAAGTGGATGCACTTGTTAAGGTAAGTTGAGCTATATACAAAGAGACATAATATATTTGGCCGGTCTGCCATTTTCAAGATGGTGGCGCTTCCACGCCTCCTATATCAGCTGCAGAACTATCCCCATCCAGTCCCGTCCTCATGGTTTCGGCAGGTCAACTCGGTCTTGGGACGGTTCCTGTGGGCTGGGGGGCCTGCCAGGGTGGCGCTGCGTACGTGCTTCTTATCTACATACTGTGGAGGACTCACCACCTCGGACCTCCTGTCCTACTATCAAGCCGCCGACCTGCTTATTCTCAACGACTGGTGGTACAGCGATAGGGGTGATCCGGCCTATGCGTTAGAACGTGTTTTGATGGGTGAAAATACGCTTCACATACTTCTCTACTCTGCTCAGCTACGGCGGAAATTGCCCCGAGTCACAAAGACTGTCTTCATTGTATGGCGCCAAGCGTTGCGACGTATGGGCTGGTGGGGTAAGCTGACTGCGGAAACACCACTATGGCATAACGGTCGATTGCCTGCACTGGCCTCCCTGTCGGGTTTTGATGGATGGGACGCGATCGGGATCTCGTTGTTGGGACATGTGATGTCTGGGGTTGCCCTCAAGTCGTTCCAGGAGCTCAGTGCGGAGTTCCACATGCCACAGACCCAGTTCTTCCGCTATCTGCAGCTTCGGCATGCACTAACACCCAGCATTGCCGACTTGGACTCGCTCCCCGAATTCAGCCCTATTGAGGCGAAACTGTTCATGGGTGACCTCGGAGACAAAAAAGTATCTCGTATATACCAAACGATGGTCACTCACTGCTCTTCCGACCTTCTTCCCCTGCGGACGGCCTGGGAGGCGGATATTGGTCCCATGGACGAGGATAATTGGCGGGAGGCTCTGGAGTCTCCCCGAGGGACTGCCATCGCAATGAGGCTTAGGTTTATCCAATTCAAATTTCTCCACAGGGCTTACTACACCCGCGAGCGACTGTGGAAAGCTGGACTGATTGACTCGCCGGAATGCCTGCGTTGTGGGGTGGAGATGGGCTCGCTGCTTCATACTGTATGGCTGTGTCCGAATATAGCTGGTTTTTGGAGAGGTGTGTGGAACTGCCTGTCTGAAGTGCTGCACTGGGACCTACCCCGCACCCATCGTTTAGGACTGCTTCATATTCTTGAGGGAGTGGGGGGGAATATTTATAAGCGCCGCCTATTGCTACTAGGGCTTGTCCTAGCCAAGAGAGACCTAGCACCGGCTTGGAAAGACGAAAGGGCCCCTTCTCTGTGTGCATGGAAAGCAGGATTAGATTTTTGTATGGGTCTGGAGCGACCGATATTTGAAGCGCGAGGATGCCCCCGCAAGCACTTTAAGATATGGAAAAGGTGGGCCGATTATAGGGACTTGCCACTGGATCCCCCAGTCGAACCGGAGGAGGGGATCTAGACTTCCTCCTCTACATGGGCATGTGCTTTGCGCCATACCTGCCACTTTATGCTCACACAATGTGGTTTCTTCTTCACACGTGCACCGGGTTAGGGAGGGACGACGGGGAGGGATGGGCTGTGGGTGGAGGGAGTGTTGGGGTGGGGGTGAGGTGGGGGGTAGTTTCTAAAGTACATGTTTTGTCATGATTCTAAATCGGACTCTGATCCTGCAATATATACTGTATTCAACTGCCTGGTGGTTTCTCCTGATTGTGGGGTGCCACATTGATTGCCGTGCTTGATTTATTCAATAAAAATCTGTTGTGAAAAAAAAAAAGAGTCTGCAAAGGCTCCAACATGATACTAAATAAGACATTAAATAAAATTTAAGGATTCATTTGTAACATGAATTTTCTGCCTTTGTTCAGTTTCATTATTAGTCTGGTATTGTGACTGCAGCTTTCAAATGCATTTATGTTTTTTCTCATATTTGCCATTTGAATTATGCATAGATGAAGAGTAAAAATACCGGCTTTAGGTGATTTTGCTTATTTTGCTACTGGCCAGGATGTTAAAATACTGGTGGTGCTGGTAGAAAACGGGCCAGGTGGCAACCTTAATTCTGAGGAGGGACATTGCTGGAGAAAAAAAAATATTGTGTATGAGGAATGCAACTCATAGTAGACAAACAGGAGAGCGAGCGAGGAAAAAATACTCACTGCAGAGAACAACATTGTGTGTTTATGAATGTTTTGAGGAGGGACTCTTAGTACATTGAACACAACAGTGTGTATGAGGAAGAACCCTCACTGGAGAGAACCAACAGTTTGTACATAAGGGGGTGTCAACGGTTGAGAATCAGCAATTTGTGTGTGTGTGAGAGAGAGGAAAGAGCCTCTCTCCAGAGAGTAATGTGTGTGTTGGGTGCACAGGTCTGTCTGTGCATCTGTCTGTAACCCTTACTGTAGGGAACCAACAATGTGCATCCAAAAACAGAGACTATGTACTTCGGTTTTTATGTTGGCTAGAAGGGAACACTCTTGCAATGGCGACGGAGTTCCCTCGCCACTAACATAGTGGTCCACCATGGCCAGATTTATATGCGGACATACCTTAAGTTTAGCTGCGCTGGAGACTACTCCGTCTCCGCCATGTCCAAACTTCTCTGGAAGCCCTGTGGAGTAAGGGCCGTTGGAGGCTGACCTGTCATTCTGCTCACCTGTTTGGATGGGTAATTTTCACTGCCAGAAAAACACTGGCGGTAAGGGGCAGTGGAAACTGCTAAATACTCATTAGACTCCAATAGCGAGGGGGGAGCAGTGCATTTTTTATTTTCAAAAATTTAAATCCTGTTTCAGGATTTTCTTTATGGAAATAAAAACAGAAAATTGTTTGCTACAGGGCTCTGTCCCACTCACGGATCTCTACACAAAACAAAAGTGCACTGAGAGGAACCGCCGTGAAGGCCGTTCCTGCCAGCACTTTATACATGACCACCAGCTTGGTGGTCATATATAAATAACTCTGGCAGCCGGTCCCTCCACCAGGGCGATGGAGTAATTTACTCCCATCGCCCTGGCGGAACAATGGGCCCTTAGTTGATATTAAATCAAGGACTGCAAAAGAAGCTACGATCTTAATGAGAGATCAAAAAAATATTGTAATTAACATAGTTCATTCAAATTACAACCACATTTTTATAAAAGCATAATATTGTCAGAAGAACTCCCGTTGAGGTTATAGTTGACCAATTTAGTCCAAAGCATGTAAAATCAAGGTCCCTGTTGCTCACATCAAGTCCTAATGATAAGGAAGAAATCAACCACATTTTCAATTCCTCCTTTTAGTGCAAACAGCGGACGTTTAAAAGCGTTGACACACGTTTCATGGATCTTTTCTAAAACTTGTTCCACCTTAAGGACCAGTGGTTACATAATTCATGAAAAAATCTGAAATCTTATTCATGCACAATTAATTGAGGGGGTCGTCACTACATGATGTTTGGGGTCTGATGAAACTAAAGCATAATTTCACAAACATACATATTTAATTTCAGAGAAGATAATCAAAATCAAATAGATGGAATTAAAGAAAGACCACCGTCTGGCGTGATAACAGTGAAAAGAAGAATTAGTCACCATTGGTTGATAGATCATATAGACACTTTTTAGAAATAAATCAGGCTATACCTGAAACTGCCATCTAAATAAAGTGGCAGACAGGCCCACATACATGTAGAATGACCCGCAATCTGAGGCATTATATTGTCCCATACATGTTGGCCATAGAGTGTTAAGATCCAACAGTGTTTACATGTAGAGGGCCCTCAAACCAAACCACAGAGAACCAGAAGTGTGTGTGAGAGGATAGACCTTCACTGCAGAGAGTGGGAGAGAACCAGTAATATCTTTATTAGGAAAAACTGTAATTGCAGAGACCCAGCAGAGACAGTGTGTGCACGTTTGTATGAGGTAGGCTTTTCAGTACAGTAGACCAGCAGTGTGTGTACTAGTGGGGTTTTCACAGCAGACTATCAGCAACATGTGTATGAGGAAGAACTCACTGCAGGTAACAGTGTTGCGTACGAGGAAGAATACTCACTGGAGAGAACCAGAAGTGTGTGAACCTCTTTGCAGAGACCCAGCTGTGTGCCTGTGCAGATGGCCATCAATGTAGCGATTCAGCAATGTATGTATAAGGGAGGTAAGACTCCCACTGTGGGAAAGAGCAATGATGTGTATGATTGGTGACCCAAGTGTAAGAGAAACAGAGTGGATATGACAAATGAGGTTCACTGAAGAAAATCAGCAGTTGATATGGGAAAGGGCATTCTCCACAGAGAATATGAAGTCGGCTATTGGATAGATGTCTGAAAGGGCTCTCACTACCAGTCGTGCCTATGTGATTAAGGGCCTTCACTGCAGACAAGCAACAGTGAGTTTGCAAAGGCTTTCACTAAAGAGGTTGTCTAATGTTTCAAGGAGGGACCCTCCTTGGAGAATCAGCGCTGTGTATGTGGGGGGGAGGAAGGGCTCTCATCAATCTCACTTTGTAGTAAGGGCTGTGTGGTGTGTGCTCCGTTCTAAAGTTTTCAGTTATATTCCCATCTCTAGGTAGTAGGAAGTACTGTATTTCATTTTGGGGCAGAAGTGTGATTGTTTCATTTCCTCCTGCTTTGGCTGTACTTCCTTTGTTTATAATGCTATGCTTTGTGATGTATTCTCTAGGCATGGCTGTGCACCATGCCCCCACTCGTGCTGTATTTATGGTTGTGCTTCTCCTTCTGTAAATGATTGTGCTCTTTCTTTCATTCTCTAGTTATGGCCTGGCTTCATCTCATTCTGTAGGTAGGACTGTGCCCCTGCTAGTTTTCCTTGGTCAGTGCCACTTGCTGAATATCATTGTGGTGTCTTTTTTGGTGTTTCAGCTCTATGTACAAGGACTCAAACACCCTGCACCTCCCCACTGAGCGCTTCTCGCCTGTCCGACGATTTTCTGATGGCGCAGCCACAATCCAGGCCTTTAAAGCACACCTGGAGAGGATCTGCAACAGCAGCAGCATTAAACAGCTGCAACAGGTAAGAAAACTTTGGTGTAGGTGTGTATTGATAAGGCACAGTAACAAACAGCTGCAAAAGGTCATGGATCCAATGTGTGGGCTGATCTGATGAGATTCAGCAGCTAGTTGCTGCAGATAATGGACAGCGGATGTAGATGCATTTTGATGAGATGCTAATTCGTCAAACGTTTTCAATAGGTAATGAAACGTTGACTTGTCTTGTACTGATGACATGTAGCCACATCAATCAGCTGTCACCGGTAATGAACATTCAGTGTGTGTGTATTGATAAGATGCTTTTGCATCAGTTTTAGTAGGTAAGGAATCTAAGATTTGGGCGCGTGCTAAAGTGGTGCACACATCAATCAGTTGTAGCCGTTAATGTTCCAGAGCTGCAGTACAGGTTTCTGATGCCCACTGTTTCAGATAGCTCCTTCGTTAACCTTCCTCCCACCGATGAAGTGCACTGGAGAGCTTCAGGAGTGCCACTTGGGCATTCCTATCCCAGCCCTTTAACCCCTTCGATGCGGATGACAAAGCCAGCTCGTCATGGGCGTTACCTGCGCTACGCGGATGACGAGCTGGCTTTGTCACAAACTGCGCATTTTTGAAATTCCAGCACACAGCGGGAAAACGCGGTAGCGCGGAAGCGGTTAAAAGATACTGCCATTTGAAGAGGGGATCACAGAGGTTTATATCCATGTGGGTCATTTCAAACTATGAAATGATTTGGATTGCCCAGATTGTAGAGCATTGGGAAGATAGTGCATTATCTCTATTTAATGACTGCTGGTGTGTCCCTTATTATCGAGTGTCTGGATAGATGTTCTCTCTGGTTGTAAAGTGTCAGTGAGGAAGGAAGGGTAATGTTGTTCTCTGACCCTGATATGCCTGTTTACAGGGGTGCTTTGCTGAATGGTGGAGCTCAATGGAGAGATGTATGTCTGGTTGAATCTTAGGTGTGTCCCTGATTATGGTGTGCTACATTTGACTATGCAGTGTTATGAAGAGTGGGAGAGTTAGATCACCCAACTTGAATGTCCAGGGGAGGGGTTCGGATGTGATTGCCTGCGCTTTGGGTCGAGATTGTTATGGTGCTCTGTGCTGTTCATGCTCACCCTTATCAGTTTTGTTTTTGATCACGTATTTCATCTTGCGTATTGAAAAATATACGTTATCACTCTTCGGATGGATGCGCTTACACCGCGGCCATCAAGGGCCTCTCCTTTTGGGTCCTCCATTTTTGATCTCCATCAGGTTCACCAGAGAATGTCCTGCTTGTGATGGAACAGATGCCTTTCCATTTCTGTCTGAACTGCCAAGTAAAGTTCCCCCGGACCAACCATCATCCTGTCTGTAACCTGTGTTTATCACCAAAACACATGTGAGGGGGTTGGGAGGCCTGCCAAACTTTTGCTCCAAAAAGACCCTTCGAGACCATCGTGCACAAAGATGCGAGATGCAGCGGGGCAGTATCAAAGGCACTCCTGACATCAAGAAATCGAGGAAGAGGAGGAAGAACTTCCCAGACCATCCGTGGCGGAGGAAGAGGCATTCTCCGTTGAAGGTAGTTCTGGCTCTGACCTCAAACTTGAAATGGAGATGCAGGACATTTTGCCAGCTCAACTCTGTGAGTACCATACTCCATGCCCCTGTTACTCAGCTCCCTGTTGAACCACCTAAGAGACATTTGGTTCCAACTGAACAAAAGGCCCGCAGACCACCACTGTCTTAAGGCCATGGTCTGCACCAAAAGACTGACTCGGGCACCTCGAGTTACAAGAAAAACTAGATGCTCGTCAAAAACAAATCCATATTCAGCCCCATACAAGGCACGTTCTTGCCAAGGTTTCGGTTCCTACTCCACTACCATCGAAGAGATTGCTCTCCTTCGAAGAGACTGTTGACATTCTGGTCCCAGCCGAACAGACAGAGAAGGCAGAGAAGGCCACCAGTCCTTTGTGAATTCCATCTCCATTCACCACCTTCACCCCCTCCTCCACCACATTCACGATCTCCAACACACTCCGATGGAGATCCTCTGAATAGAACACATCAGGGGTCTCCACATTCGGACATAGGTGGATATGGGACAGGTTATGATACTCTTGATGTACCCACCACTGACCCCGGTCAGCATATGATATAGACCCTCCAGGAGACACTGACCCAGATCTATAACCCGCTTATCCATCTTCCTCTGATGACTCCACATTATAGCAGGTGCTCATTGGTAGAGCAGCTTTTTTTGTGAGGTCAAGCTACACAAGCTACCCCTGGAAGAGGACTTCCTTTTTTAAACACTTTCTTCCACACATAGGGCCACTTAATGCCTCACTATGCCTACAGGTATGACCGTGCCCACTGGGATGAAATGGAAAAAATTCTCCGATATCTCCGAGAGGAACTAAGGAAAAGGGGTCAGGAGCTTGTACCAGACGCAAAGCTTATATCAAATACGGCTGTCCTCTGTGCCTCAGATTCAGCAGATAACGCGGCTAGGGGCATTAATGCTAGTGTTTTCCTGCTGCACAATGCATGGCTCTACATATCTAGCTTTAAGCCAGAAGTCCATCTAAGTCTGTTAAATGTTCTTTTTGACAAAGAACATCTTTTTGGTCCCCAGATTGACCTGACCCTAGAAAAAATAAAAAAGAGACTGCCAAATCTATAGGTGCACTCAAACACCTAGTCCTCATGGCTTCTTTCGCCGCTTCACCTATAGAGCGGATTAAAAACCACCTCCTCAGATGCCTCTACCTCATACCAATGTGGCCAGAGTCACCACTCCTCTCTCCGAGGTTACTTTAGAGGGTCCTAAAGGGGCAACAGTGCTAAAGGTACAGGAAAAGGAGCGTCAGCACGTGGTGCCACCCCAATAGCAAACAATGACTTATTTCTCCTTCCCCCCTGAACATTTAACACCTGTTGTGGGACAACTAAGGTTTTCTACCCACATGGCAATCAGTAACATCAGGTTAGTGGGTATTGGACATTATCCAATGTAGTTACTGTCTGGAGATCATTACCACATCTCCACACCTTCCACCTCAGCCTCATAGGCTCTCTCTGGAACACCACACACTACTCCCAACAGGAGGTTCAAGCTCTATTGTTCAAAGGAGCAATAGAACCTGTCCCTCTACAATTTCAGAGATCAGAGGTATACTCCCTGTACTTCCTAATCCCCCAAAAGGATGGATCTTTATAGCCAATGTTGGATCTACTGCCCTCAAATCATTCCATCCTGCAGAACATTTCGTTATGGTCACTCTCCAAGATGTGATCCCACTTTTTACAGCAAGGCGACTTTCTCTCAGCACTTGACTTCAAAGATGCCTACTTTCACATTCCTATACATCCAGCACATCGCAAATACGTCAGATTTGTGATAGCAGGCAAACATTACCAATTCAAAGTCCTCCCATTTGGGGTGACTACTGCACCTCGAGTATTCACCAAATGCCTGGCAGTGGTAGCAGCACATTTACGCTGATAAAACATCCATGTCTTCTCGACGACTGTCTTATCAAAGCCAGCACTCTTCCTTTATGCTAGCAAAACATCCAAAATACCATTGACATGCTTCATCGACTTGGCTTCACCATCAATGTTCAGAAAGCTCATCCTCAACCTTTATAGGTTCAAACATATCTGGGGCTAATCTAAACACACAACTTACATTATCATATCCCAATACAACAAGAATACATCATTTCAAAATGTTACGTTCGAGGCATATGGGTTGCAGACCACACACTATTGCATTAGATCACCATCTGGTGGTGGGCCCGGATGATTACACTTTGTTGCTGTCTTGGAAGAGTCTTAGTCTGTTGGATGACTCCTCCCTTAGATCGTAGTGCGCATGGGCATCGATTCCATCTTCAGATTGTTTTTTTCCGCCATCGGGCTCGGATGTGTTCATCGTTCGGTCCCGTTAACGATCTCTTTTCAAACCCATAAATCAATCAAAATACCATTTGCATAGTCGTCGACATTGATTCCGGTTACCAGCGTCGAATAGAGACTTCACTTCTCGATTCCAGCGTTCGTCGGGGCTGTCGGGCCCAACTGCGTCATTGAGCCTTTGGCTCATTGAAAGAACACCCTTCAAGAAGTGCCCTCGGTGTGGACACAAATTCCCTCACACTGATCTTCATGAGGTTTGCAATCTCTGCTTATCTCCAGAGCACGAGAGTCGAGACTGTGAGGCCTGCGCTTTGTTCCGGTCCAAGAAAACAATCAGGGACCGTCGAGCTCGAAGAGTAATGGCGCAGTCATCTTCGTCGACACCAGACCTCATCAAAGACGAGGCTCCAATTAAAGTAGATGCCGAAGAACAACAGCACGAAGACATCGCTTCCAAAGCAGAGGATTCAGCTTCTGGAGTCGAGGATCAATCCGAAGATGAAGATCTTCCAGCTGGTCAACAGGTAGTGAGTACAGACGTCGACTCTGTTCACCCCCCATACCGGGACAGCCTTCGGTTCCACCTCCACCTCCGGGTCAAGGTGCACACCGACCAAAACCTTCCGACGCCCTGCCTTCTGGCTCAGCAGCGAAGAATACAAAAAAGCCTCCAGTCGACTCGGGCTCGAGTCAGTCTGTCAGTCCTGAAAAGCAGAAGGTCCTTAAGCCAAAATTAACACCGGCACCAAAGCATCCTTCGGTACTGAAAGTGGTCGAACCGAAAGCAAGTTAGGCACCGAAAGAGGTTCCCAAAGCTACCGAACCAAAAACCACCCCAGTTCCGAAAAAAGTGGACCCGAAGAAGGTTCCGGTACCGAAACATACTTCGGCTCCGAAGGTAGATGAGTCGAAACATACTCTGGGAACAAAAACTCCAGATCCAAAGAGGACGGATCCTAGGAAAGTCTTCAGAACCGAAACCAAAATCTGCTCCAAAGACAATAGACACTGTTAAACCTAAGCATTTCGATCCCATATCATATAAATCGGCGCCGAAAAAAGATTTGCCAGTAGAAGAGCTTTTTAAACCTGATCCAAAGCAAAAAAACTCTTCATTTTAATCCAAAGACTGGACATATCACTTCTGTGCCTGAAAAGAGGAAAATGGTCTATCCTAAAACACCGCCAGTTCCTCTAAAAAAGCATGCTCAAACTTCACCAATGAGGATCCCTTCACCAGAAAGAGAAGTACCAGTAGATATTTCTCCTGTACATTCACCATCTAGTACACATAGTCTTATACCACAAGATGAGGATGATGGGGATAGTTACTCACAGGACATAGAGAGTGAACATCACATGGATTACATTAATGACCCAGATGATATTCCTGGGCCATAAGGTGACCCATGGGAAGATTATAATGCACCAGATGCACCAGATCTGCCACAAGATGATGTATACCCGTCTAGACCATCTCCCCCAGATGACACTATTGGGTTTGCGCACCTCATTCATAGAGCAGCCGCTTTCCACAGATACAATAGAAGAAGATTTCCTAATGGACACTTTAATGTCATCACATAAGACCACAACCACACTTCCAATACTAAGTGGACTGGTAAGACGTGCACCTGAAATATTTAAGGACCCAGTCAGAGCAAGGGTAATTAATCCCAGACTAGAAAAGAAGTACAAAGCGGCTCCAACTGATTCAGCATACATTAAAGGACAGTTGCCATTACACTCACTAGTAGTGTCAAATGCGAGAAAAAGAGCTAATTCACAGACAACCGGAGATGCTCCACCTCCTGGCAAAGAGTCTAAGCTTTTAGATGCTTCGGGAAAACGCACCATTTCACAAGCTGCTAATGTCTGGAGGATTGCTAACACTCAAGCTTTGTTTGCAAGATATGATAGAGCTCATTATGATGAGTTAGAGTCACTCATGCAACACTTGCCAGAGCATTACAAAACCAGGGCTTCTGACCTAATACAGGAAGGCAAAGTTATTACAAATACATCCATAAGATGTGCACTAGACACAGCAGACACAGCTTCTAGAGCAATAAACACAGGGGTATTGTTGCGTAGACATGCATGGTTACTCATCTCTGGGTTTAAACCAGAAGTACAAGCCAGTATCTTAAACCAGCCATTTGACCAAGAACATCTTTTCGGTCCATCAGTTGATAGTGCACTAGAAAAGATGAAAATAGATACAGACACGGCAAAATTCATGGGAGCTTTACAAACACAAGCTCATAGACCTTCTTTTCGTTGCTCCTCATATAGGGGCACCTCTAAGGGTTTCCAAACGGACAATACCTCCTCTTCTTTTAAAGCGCCCAACCAAACCTCGCCTAATAAAGGATATTATAGAGGAGGTTATAGAGGAAACAACAATAAGGGCTGAGGGAGAGGAAACAACAATCGAAACACTTCTACTCCCAAACAGTGACTTCCCTTCCATCCCCCCAGACCATTCCACTCCTGTCGGGGGGGGGGGGAGGTTACAACAGTTCCTACCTGTCTGGAACTCCATCACCACAGACAGGTGGGTAAGACAAATAATTCAGTCAGGTTATTGTCTGGAGCTCACTTCCACACCTCCAACAATACCACCCAACAGCGTCCTATGTCACAGGAACACCTTATACTGCTAAGACAAGAGGTGGACTGTACTGCAAAAGAATGCAATAGAACCAGTCCCAAAAGAACATCAAAACACAGTAGTTTATTCTCTTTACTTTCTCATACCCAAAAAGGACGGGTCCCTCCGACCTATTTTAGATCTAAGGCCCCTAAACCTATATATACAATCAGACCATTTTCATATGGTCACACTACAACAGGTTCTACCGTTTCTAAAGAAGGGAGACTTCCTTGCCACATTAGATCTCAAGGACGCCTACTTCCACATTCCCATACATCAATCGCACAGAAAGTACCTAAGGTTCATTCCAGAAGGTCAACACTACCAATTCAAGGTACTCCCTTTCGCGGTAACTACAGCACCTCAAGTGTTCACAAAGTGTCTAGCAGTAGTAGCAGCACACTTAAGAAGGGACAACATTCATGTCTTCCCATGTATGGACGATTGGTTAATAAAATCCAAGTCATACAACCAATGTGTACAGTACACGCATCAGACAATATGTCTGCTACACAAACTGGGATTCACAGTAAATCACAAGAAATCCCATCTCCAACCATCCCTGTCTCAGCAGTGTCTGGGTGCTACAATAGATACCCCCAAAGCAATAGCGTACCCCAACCCAGCAAGAATGCAAACTATGCAGGATCTTATCAAAGGATTCCAGCCACAACACTCACTACCAGCTCGAGTGTTTATGCAACTAATAGGAATGATGGCATCTTGCATTTTCATAGTGCCATATGCAAGACTACAAATGCGCCCCATTCAAGAGTGCTTGGCAAGTCAGTGGAATCAGGCTCAGCAACAAATAACAGATCTGGTGGTGGTAGACAACGGACATATCGCTCTCTGCAATGGTGGAACACCAAGATCCTTTCCAAGGGCCGGCCGTTTATAGAACCTGTTCCACAGATAATACTAACCACAGACGCATCTCTCACAGGATGGGGAGCGCATTTACAAAATCACACAGTACAGGGTACATGGACAATGCAACAAAAACTACTCCACATAAACCATCTGGAGTAACTAGCGATTTTTCTAGCTCTAAAATCGTTTCAGCATTACCTATCCAACAAAGCTGTGCTAGTTCGGACGGACAATATGACAGCAATGTATTACATTCAAAAACAAGGAGGAACACACTCCATACAGTTCTCCCGGCTGGTACAGAGCATATGGAGATGGGCCATTCCTCAGAACATTTTTCTATTAGCAGAACATCTACCAGGAGTTCACAATCAAGTTGCAGATCTGTTAAGTCGTCAAAGACAAGAGATACACGAATGGGAACTTCATCATCAAGTTCTTCGGCCATTTTTTCAAAAGTGGGGTCAACCAGAGATCGATCTCTTTGCTGCAAAACACAAATCCAAATGCCCAAGCATTGCCGCCAGATACCCACACCCATTATCCAAAGGCAATGCGGTATGGATGAACTGGTCAAACAAATTTGCGTACGCTTTTCCACCTCTCCCACTAATTCCATTAGTGGTACGCAAGCTACAGCAACATTCTCTCACATTGATTCTCATAGCACCAACATGGGCAAGACAACCCTGGTACACCACGTTACTAGAGATGTCAGTAGTACCACATCACAAACTAAAACTCTCTCCACATCTACTAACACAGAACCATGGAGAGATTATGCATCCAGACCCAATGCAGCTCAATCTAGCAATTTGGCTCCTGAGGTCTTAGAATTTGGATATCTAAATTTACTACCTGATTGTATGAATGTTATAAAAGAAGCAAGACACCCTACCACTAGAGCATGTTATGCAGCAAAGTGGAAAAGGTTTGTTGTATATTGTACAAATAGCATCAATCCCTCAGATGTTTCCATGCAAAACATTATATGCTATCTGTTACATCTGCAAAGATCTAACTTGGCGTATTCCTCAATCAGGTTACATCTTGCTGCTATAAGCATATCTTCAAAACAGACTACCTTTGTCATTGTTTAGAGTACCTGCAATCAAAGTGTTTATGGAAGGATTTAAGAGAATAATTCCTGCTAGAATACCACCCTCTCCAGTGTGGAACTTAAATGTTGTTCTCACAAGACTTATGGGTCCTCCTTTCGAACCATTACATAAGTGTGAATTACAATTCCTTACATGGAAAGTTGCTTTTTTAGTAGCTGTAACTTCACTTAGAAGAGTAAGTGAGATACAAGCATTAACAATTCAAGAACCATTTATATAACTTCATCATAATAAAGTGGTCTTAGAACAAATCCAAAGTTTCTGCCAAAGGTTATTTCACCTTTCCACCTCAATCAATCTATTGAGTTGCCAGTATTTTTTCCCCAACCACAAACAGTGGCAGAAAGAGCTCTACATACATTAGATGCAAATAGAGCGCTTCTCTACTACATTGATAGGACAAAACCTAACCTTTTCGTAAAACTAAACAACTGTTTGTGTCTTTTTCTCCTCCACATAAGGGGAATCCTATTTCAAAATCAGGCATTGCAAGATGGATTGTTAAGTGCATTCAAATTTGTTATCAAAAAGCAAAACACACTCTATCCATTCCCCCTAGGGATCATTCTACCCGTACATTAGGGGCATCTATGGCATTCCTAGGGAACATACCATTAGATGACATCTGTAAAACAGCTACATGGTCTACTCCGCACACATTTACAAAACACTACTGTGTAGATGTGCAGGCAAAACAACAATCAAGTGTGGGCCAGGCTGTACTCAAATTCTTATTTGAAACTACTGCAGACACGGGTGGTCGCCACTAAGGGAGAAACTGCTGTGCAAACTATGCCATAGTGTGTGGTCTGCAGCCCATATGCCTCGAACGGAAAATGCTATTTACCAGTATGCATCTGTTCTTGGCATGTAGGGCTGCAGAACCACACACGCCCATCTGCCTCCCCGGCTACCTGTGTCTGTTTCAGTATTATCTTATTTAGATACACAATACATGGTCATCTCTATATGTACTCATACAACTCCATCATTTGCCCAATGGCGAAAACAATCTGAAGATGGAGTCGATGCCCATGCGCACTACGATCTAAGGGAGGAGTCATCCAACAGACAAAGACTCTTCCAAGACAACAACAAAGTGTAATCATCTGGGCCCACCACCAGATGGTGATCTAATGCAATAGTGTGTGGTTCTGCAGCCCTACATGCCAAGAACAGATGCATACTGGTAAGTAGCATTTTCCTTCCACGTTTCCTACCCAATCAACAGCTTGCAGTTAGAACTGTCAGGTGCCTACTGGGTATGATGGCCTCATGCATCGCCATAGTGCTGCATGCCTTACTACACTTGCACCTGTTACAGGAATGTCTAGTACCACAGTGTTCTCAGAGAATCTGGCGTTGATGGACAGCTGCACTCATCGATCTCTGCAGTGGTGGAACACAACCTCTTAAAGAGGTGGCTTTTTCTAGATCCTCTTCCCCACATCATTCTGACAACGGAAGCATCACTGACAGACTGGGGTGCTCACTTACAGAATCTCACAATCTAGGGTCCCTTGAATACCAAACACTAGGGTCTCCACATCAACTTCCTAGACTTCAAGATATTCATCCAGCAATGAAAGTGTTCACACCTCACCTGACCGGCAAGGTTGCCTTTGTCCGGACGCCCAATATGACCACCATGTACTATTTCCAAAAAGGAGGGGGGGAGTCACGTTCTCTACAGTTATGCCCATCTCAGACCATTTAGCTTGGGTTCTACATCATAACATTCATCTGTTATTAAACATCTCCTGGTAACGGACAACAGTTTTGCTGACCTCAGCAGGATGCGGAAACAAGTCCACGAGTAGGAACTCCACCCCCTGAGTCCTCCCTTTCTTCCACAAGTGGGGATTTCCACAAATAGATCTGTTAGTAACTGCGGACAATGCACAATGCCCAAACTTCGCCTCTAGGTTTGCACAACCAGTATCCAAGGGCAATGTCCTATGGTGTAGTATAGTTCGTATATTCCCAATAGGCTCTGCGCATTGGAATAATATATATATTACTATAGATATGACGTAGGACTTAGGTCAGTAGGTCTCTATCGAATATACTAAACTTAATTGTGAGTGCCAGCTAGCTCAGAGGTCACTGGAAACTTTCTCGAATTCACAAGAAGGGATTAGTTTCTGACAACCTCATAAACATGACAACTTTGTTCCCTAGGACTGGAATAACTATCTTCAAAGTTGTGGAAACAATAGATAAGTATTTCACTCACTCAATCGTGCATGCTTCGTTTCTACAGAGTTTGCAGAGAAATTGTGAGACAGGTGTTTTCAATAAAAGGTTTATTGAACAGTCTTCTTTCTCATGCAAGAGAGGTGAACTGCTACAATCGTTAGACAGAGTGCAAAGTATAATGCCTACAGCGAGAATAGTATTATAAAATAATACTGTAATAGCATTATATGGTTTCTAAGCCATATAAAAATACATACCTAAATAACACAGGCTAAAATACTCAATTGGTGCTTCTAAAATACGCCTACCCCAATGTACCTAACCTAGTTCTAGTACGAGGGAAGAAGTAAGTAGGGTCTTTAGCATAGGTTTAGTTTTTGCCAAGAATCTACCAAAGGTTTCTCTAGGTTCTTATCAGCTCCATACCTCAGAATGAAGGAGGTCTGGTATCTCTGTCTCGGGACTCAATTTCCCAACACCCCGCAAGTGGAGTCAGAAACACTGGAGCTGGATTTCTCAGAAGAGGAGGGCAGCTTTCTGATGAGTGTGTCAGCTGGAGAGTCGGCTTCCTTCGGCACTTGCTGTACTGAGCTGCGTCGGGCAAGTAGGTCGTTGAACTGCTCCGAACCACCGTGCTTTGCCAGGCAAGTGAAGGTATATTTATACCTTGAAGGTGTTTAAGAATGCCATGTTTGACGTAAAGTCGGGCATATGAACATCATGAATGAACCCCTAAGGAATAGATGTTCATTGTAAAACTAACTGAGTTCTTGGAGAAATCAATATTCAAGCAAGGGGAAGTCCCTAACGGCTTAAGCTGGTTTTCCAAGAAATCGTTGTGACGTTTGGTGAACGGATGGAAGTAGCCATGCCTGTATTTGGGTTGCATGGGCTATGCCTATATAAGGGCTTGATTTCTATGCCTATATAAGGGCAACGTGAATTGTACCTATATAAGGGCATGAATCGGGAACGCCGTACAACAATGGATGAACTGGTCATGGGTATTTGACTATGCCTTTCCGCCTCTCCCTCTTTTCGCGTTTGTGGTCTGGAAGCTCAAGCAAACATCTCTCACACTAATACTAGTAGCTCCCAAGTGGACCTGTCAGTCTTGGTTCCAACATTAGTAGAACTATCAGTAGTTTCCCATGAGAAGCTACCCCTCAACCCTCACCTTCTCACTCAGGGCCGTGGAGAAATCAGGCACCCAAATCCCAATGAACTCAACCTAGCAATTTGGCTCCTGAAATCATAGAATTTGGTTATCTCAGTCTCCCGCCTGAATGTATGGCTATTCTCAAAGAAGCTTGTAAGCCTACTACTAGAGCATGCTATGGAGAGATTTGTCTATTATTGCCATTATAAGAGTATCAATCCATTTAACGCTGCAATACAGTACATTGTTTGTTACTTGTTGCATCTACAGCTTTCTGGCCTTGCATTCCCATGCATACCCTTTCATCTGGCTGCAGTAGCTGCTTATATGAAAAATAGGCAGCACTTATCTTTGTTCAAAGTTCCAGTCATCAAGGCATTTATGGAAGATCTTAAGAGTGATTCCACCCTGGGTTCCACCTGCATCTAACTGGAATCTTAACATTGCCCTTATAAGACTTATGGGTCCACCATTTGAACCACTACATAACTTCCCTTTCGGGTTTTATCTTGGAAGGTCATCTTCTTAATTTCCATAACTCCACTCAAACGTGTCAGTGAGCTCCAGGCATTAACGTTGGAGGAGACTTTATTCCAGCTCCACAAGGGTAGGTTGGTCCTTTGCACCAACCCAAAATTCCTTCCAAAGGTGGTGTCTTATTTCCCCCTTAATCAATCAATTGAATTACCTGTCTTCTTTACTCGACCAGATTCCGTTGCAGAATGGGCTGTTCATACATTAGATGTTAAAAGAGCCGTTATTCACTACATTGACAGGACTAAAGACTTTTGCAAACACAAACAACTCGTTGTTGCTTTTTCACCCCCTCATAAAGGAAATACCATTTTTAAATCAGCCATTGCCAGGTGGATAGTCAAATGCATTCAGACATGTTACATTAAAGCCAAAAGGACACTACCTACACTTCCTAAAGCACACCCTACTCACAAAATAGGGGCTTCTATGGCTTTCCTAGGCAACATCCCTGTAATAATTCAGGAAACAGCTTAAAAAATTAAGGGTTTTAATTCAGCAGCACAGCATCATAAGCCAGTACATCAGAGTCCAGATACAACTGACTCAAAGATACAGAATGCTACATGAGGAAAGTTCTGTTAAGAACATAGAACCTGTAAAGAAAGAAAACATGCCTCGTGCCATTAAAGGAGAAGGAGTCACAGAGAACCTAACAGTAATACAATGACTGGATGTAACAATCCCACTAGTTGATATATGTAAAGCAGCTACATGGCCTATAACACACACTTTCACTAAACATTACTGTAAGGATATTTAGACACACCAACAAGCTAATGTAGGTCAGGCAGTGCTATGTACACTCTTTCAAACAACTGCAAAACCTACAGGTTAGCCACCACTTTAGTGGGCACTGCTATACAGCCTATGCAAAGCATGTGTATCTACAGCCACACATGCCTCGAACAGATTGTTACTTACCCTGTAAGCATCTGGTCTTGGCATGTAGTGCTGTAGATTCACCTTCTCTTGCGCCCACCCCCCTCCCCAGCCACCTGTGGCCGTTGAAGTTCCTTTCCTTTCCTTTTTTCATATGCATGGACATTTCTTTACTTACACTTACGTTACGCTCCATTTTATTTGCCTGCGGGAAAACAGTCGTAACAATGGAAGCTGCGGGAGGCCCGGCATTCGTCCCACCACCTCTCCGGGTCCAGGGATCGTTCCTGGGACCGCTCGCGGGCCGTAGTCGTCGCTCCTCTGGCTCCAAGTCTTCGCCCTTGGAATCCGGTAAGCGACGACATAAGAAGAAGTCAAAGAAGCGTGTTCGCTCACTGACGTCCCCCCATCGATCCTCTGATGCGGACGAGGGAGACAGGGGTTCTGCCCCTGCACCTTCATAGGGGCCGGGGAGTCCCGCGGCCTACCCACCCGTCGGCTACTCCCAAACAGGTGCAAGAGTTTCTTGCTGCCATGGACCGCCTTTTTAGGCCTCGGGCTCCCGCCGGCGCACCTTCGGGCCCCGTGGTCCTGTGTCAAGATCCTGTTGGTCCGCCGGCGCATCCAGCTGTGGTGCCACAGGATCCTGCGCCATTGGCTCCGGCCCTGGCACCACGAGGTCCAGCGCTGCCAGCTCCGGCCTCAGCGCCTCAGTGGGTACTGTTCGTTCCACCCTTGCCCCGGTTCCAGGACCATTTTGTTACTGCCTGGGATCCGTATTGGGAAGCCGCGCCGGTCCGGCCCCGTCTGAAGCCATTCACGGCGCCGTCTCCAACGACGTCTGTCCCTCCTCCGGCTCCTTCTGCAGCAGAGGTGGAGGACTGGGAGGGGTCCATGGACTCTTTTGCCCGGCAGTGTGACTCCGAGCGGGACTGGGTGGACGATCTGGAGGACGCAGGCGTCCTTGATGTCTCTTCTGATCCTACAATGGAGGAGGGCGCTTCCTACAAGATGGTGGTCCGTCGGGCTGCTGAGGTCCTCCACCTCGATCTTCCTACGGTGACCCTCAAAACTAACCTCCTCACTGAGGTGCTCCAGATGGCGTCTACTTCGGACGTCCTGTTGGGCACTTGGTCGCGCCCGGCCACAGGGGCCCCGGTTGATAAGAATGTTGCCAGGCATCACCGCCCGGCGACCCTGCCTTTCTGACCACTCACCCTACGCCTGAGAGTCTGCTCATCCAGGCCTCGAAGTCGCAAAGTGCCTTTCCCCCTGCTCTGCCGGATAAGGACTCTAAGAAGCTGGATCAGTCCGGTAAGCGGCTGTTCTCTTCGGCCAGCTTGGGGCTGCGGTCGGTGAACACCAACTGCTTATTAGGCCGCTATTCCCACGCGGTGTGGGATACTGTTGCCCAGGTGTTGCCTCAGTGTCCTGAGGAGGTCCAGGCTGTACTTTTCCTGGCGGTTGCTGAGTTTGCCATTCGGTGTGATTTGGATACAGCTGACTCGTTAGGCAGGGGGATTTCTACGACTGTGGCGCTACATCGCCATGCCTGGTTGCGTTCTACTGGGTACTCGCCCGATGTCCAGAGCTCGCTCATGGATATGCCTTTTGATGGCACTCGCCTGTTAGGCGATAAGGCACTGGAACGTTTTAAGGACTCGCGCGCCACGGCCTAGTCCTTGGGTCTTTCTGCAAAGAGCCCGTTCACTCCTGGCTTTCGTTCCCTTTGTGGCCTCGGCAGAGGGTCCCAGGCACGTTCCGTCAGCAAGCCTGTGCAGAACCAGCCTCAGCGCGGACACGGCTTCTGCAGGGGCAGGTCTGGGAATCGGCGTGGAGGTCAGTCCACCTCCCCTACCCCACTGCTTCTACCTCCAAACCTTCCTAATCCAAGCTTTGTGGAGCACCCCACGCCGGTGGGTGGCAGGATCCTCCACCACCTCCGCCACTGGCGCGATATCACATCGGACAAGCGGGTGTTGCAGATCATCCACAAGGGTTACTCCCTTCCTTTTCAGTCCACCCCTCCAGCCATGCCACCTCAGTACCACCGCACGTCGGGGAACCACTTGGCACTACTCCAGCAGGAAGTCACGACCCTCTTGGCTAAGGGGGCCACAGAGTGCGTTCCTGGGCCAGAAGTAGGGAGTAGTTGTTATTCCCACTACTTTCTGGTCCCCAAGAAGGACAAAGGGGGTCTGCGTCCTATCTTGGACCTCCAGGACGTCAATTGCTTCCTCCGGAAGGAGAAGTTCAAGATGCTGAATCAATCAATCAATGTATTTGTAAAGTGCGCTACTTACTTGTGAGGCTCTCAAGGCGCTAAGGGATGGGGGTGCTGCTGCTGCTACAAGAGCCAGGTCTTGAGGAATCTTCTGAAGGTGAGCAGGACTTGAGTCTGCCGTATGTGGATGGGGAGGGTGTTCCAGGTCTTGGCGGCGAGGAAGTGGGGGTGTAGAAGCTGAGACGTCTGTTGAGGTACGCTGGTCCGGTGTTGTGGAGGGCTTTGTGTGCGTGGGTGAGGAGCTTGAAGGTTATCCTCTTGTTGACGGGTAGCCAGTGTAGTTCTCTCAGGTGGGGAGTGATGTGGCTGCAGCGAGGGATGTTGAGAATCAGTCGTGGGGAGGCGTTCTGGATGCGTTGCAGCCGTCTCAGGAGTTTGGCAAGAACTCTTGCGTAGAGTGCGTTTCCGTAGTCCAACCTGCTGCTGACGAGGGCCTCAGTGACGGTTCTTCTTGTTTCGGTGGGGAGCCACTTGTAGATCCTGCGGTGCAAGTGTAGGGCATTGACGCAGGAGGAGGAGACGGCATTGACCTGCTTAGTCATGGCGAGGGTGGAGTCGAGGAGGAATCCTAGGTTGCGTGCATGGTCGGTGGGTGTTGGTGCTGTTCCCAGTGTGATCGGCCACCAGGTGTCGTCCCAGGCTGAGGGGGTGGATCCGAGGATGAGAACCTCCGTCTTGTCCGAGTTCAGCTTCAGTCGGCTGTTCCTCATCCATTCGGCGACGGCCTTCATTCCTTCGTGGAGGTTGTTTTTTTTTGGTGTGGGGTCTTTGGTGAGGGAGAGGATCAGCTGGGTGTCGTCGGCGTAGGAGATGTTGTTGAGGTTGTGCTGTCGGGCGGCGGGGCGAGAGGAGCCATGTAGATGTTGAACAGCGTTGGGCTGAGGGATGAGCCCCATGGGTACGCCACAGACTCTGGCTCAGACTCTGGCTCAGGTTTTGGCTGCCCTCGACCCTGGAGACTGGATGGTAGCATTGGACTTGCAGGACACATATTTTCACATCCCCGTCCTGCGTTACCTGCGGTTCACGGTAGGCCAGGAGCATTTTCAATTTGCCGTGCTCCTCTTCGGCCTTACCAGCGCCCCTCGGGTGTTCACGAAAGTGATGGCGGTGGTCGCAGCTCATCTGTGCAGCTCAGGGGTGTCAGTCTTCCCCTACCTCGAGGACTGATTGTTGAAGGCCGGCTCGCCCCAGACAGTCGTCACCCACCTTCAGACTACAGCCGACATCCTGCCTTTGCTGGGGTTCTCCATCAAAGTGCCGAAGTCGCACCTGAGTCCCTCTCAGAAGCTCCCCTTCATCGAAGCGGTTCTGGATTCGACACAGTTTTGGGTTTATCCTCCCGAGTAGCGAGTCCAGGATATTAGGCTATGATTCTGATCTTTCAGCCTCTATCCCGGGTTTCAGTTAGGATGACCCTCCGGCTCCTGGGCCTGATGGCCTCCTGCATCCTGCTAGTGCAACATGCCAGATGGCATATGCGGGCTCTGCAGTGGGACCTGAAGTTCCAGTGGGCACAGCATCAGGGCAACCTATCCGATCACGTCCAGATTTCGGAGAGCACTGCACTACACTTGCAGTGGTGGCTCACGAATCGCGATTGGGTCAATGGCAGATCCCTCTCCCTTCCCCAACCGGAGCACACAATGGTGACGGATGCGTCTTTCCTGGAATGGGGAGACCACTTGGGAGAGACGGAGATCAGAGGCCTCTGGTCTCCGGCAGAGTCCCGGCTCCATATCAACCTTCTGGAGCTGCGGGCTATCCGACTTGCACTGAAAGCATTCCTTCCCTCTGTCTGGGGAAGTGTAGTGCAGGTGTTCACGGACAACACCACCGCCATGTGGAATTGCAACAAGCGGGGTGGGGTCCTGGACCCTTTGGCAGGAGGCTCTGCGCCTCTGGATATGGCTGGAACATCAAGGCATCACCTTGGTGGTTCAACTCCAGGCAGGTTCCCTGAACGCCAGGGTGGACAAACTCAGCCGTCGGTGCTTGATGGATCACAAATGGCGTCTGAACTCGGACGTGGCGCAAGGTCTCTTTCAGCAGTAGGGAGAGCCTTGGTTAGATCTATTCGCCACCGAAGAGAACGCGCAATGTCATCAGTTCTGCGCGTTGGAATTTCCAAGGCGGCACTCGCTCGGCGGCGCTTTTTGTCACGAGTGGAGCTGCGGTCTGTTGTATGCCTTTCCGCCTATACCACTTCTGCCCAGAGTGCTGAAGAAGATCAGGCGCGACCGGGACCAAGTCATCCTTGTGGCCCTTGATTGGGCACGAAGATACTGGTATCGCGAGCGACTCATCTGGACGATCGATCCCCCGATCCGACTGCCTCTTCGGGAGGATCTTCTATCGCAGCAGCAGGGGACGGTCCTCCACCCGAACCTGTCCAGCCTCCACCTCCATGCGTGGAGGTTGAGCGGCGACAGTTGACAGCTTTGGATCTTCCTCCCGAAGTCTGTGATGTCATTCTGGCAGCCAGGCGACCCTCCACGAAAACGGTATACGCCTGCAGGTGAAACAAGTTTATGGCATGGTGCACAGATACGTCTGTGGATCCCCTTTCTGCCCCTCTTTCCGAAGTCCTTCTGTTCCTTCTTTCCTTGGCCAGGCAGGGCTCTGCTCTGGGCACTATCAAGGGTTATCTTTCTGCCATCTCCGCCTTTCTACGGCTTCCTGATCAGCCTTCTCTTTTTAAGTCCCCGGTTGTTAACCGTTTCCTGAAAGGCATTATACACGCGTTCCCTCCGGTCCCGTTTATAATGCCTTAGTGGGGTTTGAATCTTGTGTTGACTTAGTTGATGTGCGCTCCCTTTGAGCCGCTTCACATCTGTACTTAAGGTCTTCTCACCTTAAAGTCTGCTTTCCTGGTTGCTCTCACCTCTGCCAGAAGAGTGTGTGAGCTCCAGGTTCTGTCTTCTAAACCTCCTTTCCTTTCTGTTCATCCGGACAAGGTGGTTTTATGGACCTGTCCTCCTTTCTTGCCAAAGGTTGTTACGCCCTTCCACATCGGGCAGACCATCACTTTGCCCACCTTTTTCCGACTCCGCATCCTTCCAAAGAGGAGGAGAGGCTCCATCGTCTGGACCCAAAACGTGCGCTCTCATTCTATCTGACGCGCACACAGCAGTTCCGGGTGATGACCAGCTCTTTGTTGGCTACGTGGGTGCCAAAAAAGGTCGGGCCGTGCACAAACTGACCATCTCTCGGTGGGTCGTTCTCTGCTTCAAAGCCTGTTACTCCATGGCTAAGAAGTAGCCTCCTGTGGGGCTGCATGCCCATTCCACCAGGGCAACGGCAGCCACTACTGCCTTGGGACGCGGCGTTCCCTTGCAGGACATTTGTCAGGCAGCTACGCGGGCCTCGCTGCACACGTTTACCAAGCATTACTGCCTTGACAGTCAAGTCCAGAGAGACTGCTTCTTTGGCCGTTCTGTTCTCCATGACTTTCTGGTGTAATCTTGTTCGCAGACCCACCACCGGGGTTGGTATTGCTGGGGTATCTATTCTAAGGTAAGGAATCTTATCACTAACGTTGCTCTTTCAGATGCACAAGTTACTACTTGTGTAACAATATATCTGTAAGAGACATTAGTTGGTGATAGATTCCTTACCGACCCACCCATCCTCCCCGTTCTGCGAACCGATTACTAGGATTAAGGTCATCCCTTTCAGGGCCCTAGTTTCAATGCACCAGTGGTCAGTATCTTGTATGGCTCTGCGTTCCTGGCGTGGAAATTAGTGTACAGAACTGCCATCAGCACGCAGGGGTGGCGTCTAAGTAGTCTCCGTGACGTCATCTCGGCGCATACGACGCCAGCGATGCCGCAGGATGCCACCTACTGACGCGCAAGGGTACTGCTAAGCAAATCTTTCCGGATCCAGTCTTACACCTGGGGATATTCTAAGGTAAGGAATCTATCACTAACTAATGTCTCTTACAGATATATCGTTACACAAGTAGTTACTTGTGCACCAAGAACAGATGCTCACAGGGTAAGTAACATAATCCATCCTTGCTTTGTGAAGTATTTGTGAGTTGCCCCTTATTTCTCCATGTTGAACAGAAGCTTGAGAAAGCATGCTTGTTTTCCCGCTTTGTGTACTCATTGTGGTTTCTATAAGTGTGTGCGAAAAGTGGAAGAGTCTGTCAGTCAGTGCATGGTTGGGATGTTATTGAGGGTCTAAGGTTTGATTTCTCTTGGTTCTTAGGCTGTAGAGAAGTTGTGTAGTTTTGACTGTGTTGAGCTTGGCAGAATGTTGAAGGGAGGGAGTTCTCTGGCTGTCGTGCTTATCTGGGTTGGGGATATTGAGGATGGACTCGTTGATGGTTGGAGGTCCTCCGATGCATATTCCTTGGTCCTTAAGATGTAGTCTGTAGGGTCTGCACTGTTGGTGGTTGTGGAACATTTGGGTTTCTTTTGGTGGGAAGCACTTAGTGGTTCTACTACTCTGGGGACATTCATCAGTATCCTCTGGTCTCCTTTGCAGGAGTACGAACAACTTCAAAAGATGTACGGTGTGCAGGTTGACGAGAGGACTTTGGAGCAGACTCAACAGCAGCACATACTCTACCAGCAGGAACAGCACCAAATCCTCCATCAGCAGATACAGGTATTCACCCCTGCAACTTTAGGGAAGAGGTTGTATCCCAGGATCATAATAGGGTGAAAATAAATGTATGACCCTCACAGAGAGTATTCTCTAGCCCCTACTTAATTGAGGGGAGCTGTGATATAATGTTAGGTCTCTCACATGCTACAGATGTATGCGTCGGTATCACAAGGCCACCATTTCTCCGCCTGTGCCTTCAAATGAAGATATGATTCCTACAAGATGCTGACAGGCTCCTGTTATGGCCGTTACGGAGAGACTCCTCCTGCTCTGCATCTTTTTGACTAAAGATTCAGCACCCCAAACCCTCACAGGCTGCTGCCACTATTTACTTCCCATCATTGGCTCGTTCCTGGTCATTACACATTGAGCTGGGCATTGAGTGCCAAGAAGAAGATGCCCGAGATTGAGGTCTCTTAAAACTGGTTTGTATTCAGGTCTGCGTCCTGGTGGAAGCTCAGACACTTTTGTCGCAGGGTTACTAAATTATTTCTCTTTGGCAGACAACTAAGGATTGTCAGTTCTAATGTCAGCCATTATTTTCATCATCTGTGTTATATCACCACTTCCCCTTTGACATTCTCCCTACTCTCCCTCTAGCTTATTTACCCGCTTTCACTCTGGCATACACCAGATTTGTGTCATGTCAATCTCTGCATCTTCTGGCACCTTTTTTGTATCTCCTCCCTGTCTTTCTCTCTTGACCATGTTACTCTAATTGTGTACCACCTCATGGCTGGCTCGTTTGATAATAGCGGTAACACTTATTGCTGTGTAATGTTGACTGAAACCCTTCAGTCATGAGGGAAGGGGGCCTTGCCTTTTGTGACTTTTACTTTTCAATAACTCTTCTCTTCGCTCTTTCTCAAATCAGGACTGTATCCGACCAGCACAGCCTTCACCTCCCCTTCAACCTCAGGCGATGGGACAAGCTTGTGAAAACCAGCCAACTCTCCTTACTCACCAGCTACAGAGGTAACCCCATGGGGAATGCAGTGCGCATGGTGTATGGGTAAGGGCTGCTCTGCCTGTGGAACACACTGCAGAAATTTCTGGCAAGGACCAGTAACGCAGAGCTCTGCTATAGCTGGCCCTTCCCATTCATACACGCTAACAGTATTGTTGGCATCGCCTAGTAATAACGCAGTTCTTCCTGAAGTACATATCATAAACAAACTCGCTCAGTGAGTCAAACCTCAAAGTCCAGGGAGCTCTGCCAGCAGTTCCTTTTACTTTTGTACACACCGCCATTGTGGACCTGCTCCTGGCAATAAAAGGTTGTATTGTAAGTTGCTTGTCCCATTCCTCATGTCAGCGTCATGCTGGCCGGTATACCCTCAATTTCCCAATACTTCACTCTCCCTACCCTCACTTTTCATACTGCTCAACTCCCCTCATTCTTATCCCTGAACATCAAATGTGTCACTGATCTGTTAGTAAAGCTGTGCATTCTGCGTGGCATTCATATAGCACTTTTTAATGAAAGTGCTGCCTTTTTCCAGGTTTTTCATTTGTGCCTCTTGTTATTCTTCAATAATCAAATAACAAGCACTGTTTTGGCACGTGGGGCCTGTACTAAGTATTCGCAAACCCTTTACATGTTAACACTTGCCCTGCTGGAACCTATAGTTATTTCTTTGTCTTTCCCCTCATAGGTTACGAATCCAGCCATCTAGTCCACCTCCGACACATCCCAGCAATCACCTCTTTCGCCAACCAAATAACAGCCCTCCCCCTGTCACCAGCACCATGCTGCAGAATCACGGTAAGTACATAAGACTCTCCAGCTCACCTGATAGTATGTCCCTTGCTGTACACCATGTCTTTGGCTTTGTTAGATTTTGCCTTATCAAAGCTAACTGTGAGTATCCAGCTGGCCCTTGTCTTCCACTTGGTGGAACTGCCAGTTGTAATTTTATTTCTGGTATAGTTGTAGAGCACAAAAACTGTTCTCCCACACAGGATATGTTTACACTAAAAATACACATACCATAGCCTTCCAATGTACAACTAGTAGCAGAAAGAACGGAGAGGCAAACCTGTATTACATTGAAGAGAACAACCACGTTTTCAAAAGGTTGCATAATTTAAGTAAGCTTGGTTCTTGCCAGAGGAACAGAGTTTTTTAGGATTTAGATTTTGAACTGGAGATGATCCCTTTTATGGCTTTCTTAATTTAATTTCCTCAAAGTCTGCACTCAGGATTTCCCTGTTTGCTTTCTATTGTCTTCTGGTTTTTTTAAGAGTTACTGTACAGAGGTCCTCCTTACTAGTGGCCTCTTAATTCTGTTGGGGCCAGTTACAGCAGTGTTCAGCCTCATCAGCATTATGAAATCTGCAGGTTACACAGCAGACCTCTTTATCTTTACCCGGAGTTTTTGGATGCTAAAAACAGCAACAATCTCCATGTGAAAGTATGGTGGAATATTAGGAAATGCTGTGCCCCATGTCCCCGGTAATCCCACATTTAATAGAGGTCTCTTCAGTGCCAGCATTTAATGGGCCAGAAATTACCCACCCCTAATTACTGGTACCTGCCGGTATGGGTAACTCAGGAGGTGGGAAAAATCTGGCCATTTTACTGGCCCACTCATAATGCGGGCCAATGGTATCTTCCTCCCCTCAGTTGGAGTTGTTGCTTGAAGGGGTTTCCTTTCCTGCTGGTCCGCTTCGAATCTTTTAGTCATGAGACATGAATTGGCGGGGTAGTTAAAATATACCACTTGATTGTAAGAGTTGAGAGTCGTTTGTCAAATCCAGTGGTTCATTGCAGCCATTTTAGGAGTAAGGAAAACTCTGAAGAAGGCTTCACTCTCTGGTCCTCTACTCTAGGTCTTGGGCTTATGGTCCTTGTTGTCCAGCTTTGTCTCTGTACCCTTGTGGTTGATTTGCTGTAAGTTGACCAATCACCTTAAGCAACTTCCTTAGTCCTGGGGCTATGTCTGTGGCAAGCTCATGTGGCTTCTCATTCCAGGGTTCTGCTTATTGTAATGCGAAAGCAGACTTTGGTCCTTTTGGGCATCTAATACTGTCAGTTTTAACAGTCACGTGATCGAGACAGACATGGTGCAAGATTCACATATGTCCATGAGCGGTCATCTCCCCCATAATGGTCTTCCCGGTTTGATGTCCAGATACAGAGGTGAAATTCTTTAGGACCACAGTCTGGCTTCTGAGAACCTAGAATTCTATTAACTATGCTTATTCAGGAACTCAAAATTGATTGATTGCAGTCATTTTCAAAGAACACTTACACCAATAGGCTTCATGGCACTAATATACCTAGCAACCTAATTATATGCAGCAGAAGATGATTAAGATTCTGTCTTGGGTGCCACATTAGGAATCTAGAACCAGTCACTCCATTTCTTCGGTACCATTCGTCCTTAAATCTTCATTATGCTTACATTTGAGTGCACCTGCCATCAGTGCCAGATTACAGAATAAGGCGAGCCCAGTAAAACTATTCCCTCATGCTATGTAAAAGATCTTGTGCAAGAATTATTGGAAAAATCTTCTCTTTTAAGGGCCTCTGTTCTCCTGTGGGAAATAAGTACAATTGTTTCTAGTTTGCTGGTGTCTCGTTACGTGCGAACCGTAACACTTGAAGTGGTAAGCAAATATCGTTATGGCAGTCACCTCAAGTAGAGACTTAATCCACTGAGAATGGATACATGTCACCCTCCTATCAATTTCTAGAAGGACAAAGTAGTCCACCGTTTATTTATTTGATGGTTTTAAAAAGCGTTCTCTTGCTCAAATGAGTATTAAGGTGTTTCACAGAGAGCAATGAGAGTGACATATATAAGTATAATTGTGCAACAGGTTATATGTCACTTTACCAGGCACTATGAAGAAAAAAAACACACAACAGCATAGTGATGCAACTGGGGGGGGTGAACAAATGAGGGAAAAAGGTGGATACATTATTGGGATGAAGGGAGACAGGAGAAAGAGAGTATAGGAAGAAAGATAAATATACAGTTACATACAATAAAAATAAGAGGAGATTGTATAAGGTCAGAGATCAGTGAACTAATCACCAGCAGAACATTTCCTGGGTCAGATTAGGGATTATTAATAGGCCCTACTATTGGGGGAAGGGAGCCATGCAAGAAGTATCTGAGTGGGGATTATGGAGCTTGGAACCCACAAGGTAGAATCTAAATAGAAATAGGTCCTTTTCTGAAAGTCTAATGGTTCAGTGTTTTCTACTGAGGACCCCCAGCTTGACAGCGGGGACTAATCAGAAAA
Source organism: Lissotriton helveticus (assembly GCF_964261635.1). Lineage (NCBI taxonomy): Eukaryota > Metazoa > Chordata > Amphibia > Caudata > Salamandridae > Lissotriton > Lissotriton helveticus. Next base: position 1,204,068,058 of record NC_136061.1, read on the forward strand.
GCACATGACACTATAAATGACAGGCAAGATGTAGACCAGTATGTATCCTGGATTACTTAATTCTGCTCCTGGTAGTGGCTCAGGACTAGCCATCGTCTTATTCTGCTCTGTGTGAGTCTTCTGTCGATACTTTTCACAGCACATTGGCTCTGAGATATCAGAGCTAATGGGGAAAGAAAGTAGCAACTCCTAGTTATGGATAAGATGTTCAAGCTCCCAGGCTTCTTTTTTTATCGAAGTTTTGTGCTAGCCCCAAATAATCCCAGTACTGTAGTCTGGCAACCACGATAGCCCATGAGTCTGCTGGCGGGTGGAGGGGAGGCGGGCGGGGGGTGGGGGTTCTAACAGTTCAAGGACGCCTCTCCTCTGCATCATGTAACTTTGCAACGAATGCCATGAGAAATCGCCTCATTACAGTCAGAGTGGTCAGTCTCCGACTTCTTGCTGCAACCTCAATTACTCTGCTGGCCCGCCTCCAGCTAATTACATCTGACACTTTTGTCGCGGGCTTTCTCTAGCCAACGAGTGAGCTGCTGCTCACTTGGGAGTGGAAGGCTGAAGGACAGGGGTGATCAAAAACATGAATAGTGAGAGGAAGACAGTGAGAGACAGAACAAGGCTAATAACAAATTGGGCAGAGGCAGGGTTGTTCTTTCTCCCTGTCTCTTGAACAGTAAGAGGGAGACGCAGTGGGTGTGCTATGACTGGGAGGTATGTAGAGACAGTGAGGGGGGTTAAGACAGCAGCAGTGAGACACAAAAAGTGGAAGCAGTGAGGAGGAACTTCCCTCTGCATCTGCACACGCGAATGTTTTTGTGGGTTATACACACTGGTGTGAATATCCTCCCGTGCACCGGCTGGCATGAATCCAAAGGAATCTGCAGAGTAGAATAGAGCACACCTCTTTACCCACCCTGCCTGGTTTGTAGCTCATGTTCTTGTAGTCTGCCCTCGAGGCATCGTCCAGAAAGCTTCTAGACTGCTTGTCTAAAAGAAGAGCATTCCTTTGCAGGTGCAGCCTCTCCATCGCAGTATCAGGCCATTCCCTCTCACACGGCCATCTTCCAGCAGTCGGGCACAAGCTCTCCTCCTCCATTGCCGCGCATGAGCCTCCAGAAGCAGACGCCTCCAGTCACGCAGGTCACCATCCAGGTGCAGGAACCATCAGACATGATGGGGAACAATGTGCTGCAAGGTGCCCCAGTTCAGGGCATGGCTGCCCACCCCAGGGGCATGCCCGTCAGTCAGTGTGCCAACCAGATCCAGATGCAGCATCGGGCCAACCTGATGGCAACAATGACCAGCTATACACACAAGCCGCTGTCCAAACAGCTGAGTGCGGACAGTGCAGAGGCCCACAGGTGAGTGTCAATATTACTGTGTGCAGGAGGACACCCTTGAGTGCCGACCTAGTTACTGGCTATAATGTGGAGGTCCAGGTAAGTGCCATCATTACTGAAGGGCGAGGTCTCAGGTGAGTGCAAGCTCATTTCTGACCTCACTGTGGAGGTGTACAGGTGATTGCTACCTTTACTGAACGTAGCAGGTACCCTGTGAGTGCAAGCTCATTTCTAGTTGCAATGGGGAGGTCTGTTGTTGGCGGTCACTATTATGTAGTAGAAGAGCCCACAGGGGAGTGTGAGCTTGTTAATGAGTGTGGTGTGTTACCAATACATAGAGGGGTGCAGAGATAAGTGCCAGTATTACCAGTGCCAAATGCAGACTGTACCAAGACCCACAGATTCATTCGAACTCATTATTGAGTGAGGGGGTGTATGACACTTAATCAAGGTTAATTATGGCAACCTACAATTATATCCATCCACTACATGGACATGGTTTGTATATAATTATTTTTACCTTTACATTGTCTGCCTAACCATGTTAACTGTTAAAATTCACTTACTATACTTACTCTGCTTAGTAGGGGTATAACAATGTAGTGGATGCAATAGAATTGTCATGTAATGTAGCGCTAGGAGCCCATGAGCCCAGTAACCACCTCCCTTGCATGGTATGAGTGTGTGTATGACGATGTGTGAAGAAGTTGACTGCCACTCGAATATATGATCCCCATATGTTTCTTGTACACTATATCCAGGGTATAGTTCCCTTGAGTAACGCAACTCCCAGCGCCCCTTCTTTTGCACACTGCGTTGTATGTGCATTCAACGAAAACACAATCTGATTAAAACATCTGACAAATCTTTTTGTCAAACCCGCTTGGACAAACATTTCTAGCCAGAAAGGCTTTCCCTGGGCTGACGAAGCCCAACCTGGTGAAAGCCCTTTTTAGTGATTTTTTTTAAACACTGTATTTAAGGCAGTATTGTGTTTTCAAGTGTGTTGGGGCTTTGAAAAAGCCCTTCTAACAACCCCACACCCTATCCAAGTCACCCCTATGCTCAGTTCCCACACACTTTATCCTTCTTACCTTTACCTCGCTCGCTTCTATTTTTTTCCCTGGGTCATTGTCCTCCTCTTCGCTACCGGTTTGCGTTAGGCATAAAAAAAACAAGACCATTGCAACCTATTTTCTCTTTTTTAAAATTTAAATTAACGACGTATTCTTACAATTTCTATTGTAATAGGAATTGTATAAAGTGTTTCCAAGGTTTTTCTCCACGGCCCAGGATACTATCCAATCCTCGAATCCTTTCCCACTAAATTATTCTATTTTCATAGAAAAGCTATATTGTCATTGTGGCCTTTCTCCAAAATGAAGTTTTGTCGTCCTGATTTCCTAATGCTGGTTTTCTTCTTTTTGGACTTTCGCCATAATTAAAAAATGCCGACTGGCACCGTAACTGCGAGTATTCTTGAAATATTCCTTATCCTAAGGCTCGGAATAGTTCTGTCCTGTGAATCTGTGAAAGATTCCCAGTGCTGGATAGCCATACATGCAGGTACATAACGATTTTTAACCAGCGGTGACATAAATCCTCCTATGTTAGTGGGTATCGTGCAGAGTGCGATCAAAGTAGCTGTTCTCTAAATGGTAATGTCTGTGTTTCTTATTTTTGAGGATGGCGTGTACGATTATTAATTTGTCTTATCTGATATATGCAGAAGGTAGCTAGCCACACTCAAGGAAACCCTGCATTAGTGCGCTGTATGAGTGTGTATGTGCGTGAGAGAGCTGGCATCATAACTGAAATAACATCTGTTTTGCTTCTTTGCAGCTTAAATATGAGCAGGTTTCCCCCTGCGAACTACGAGCAGGCTCACATTCATCCCCACCTCTATTCCGAGCAGCCAAGGGCCCCCACCACGACCTACAGCCCTGCATCAGGTGTGCCGTATTCCCAGGCACAGGTCCTGAAAGTCCCACAGCTGGACCAATTCCCCAGTTTTTCTCAGAGCGCCCAGCAGAATTATCCCACCTCAGCCCTGCAGCAGGCACTGCTCTCCCCCACACCTGGGGACTATATGCGTCACCAGCAGCAACAGCAGCAGCAGCAACAAGTGCCACACATGCTGCAGGGGCTCCTGTCGCCCCGGCACTCTCTGACTGGGCACACAGATGTGCGGCTGCCGCAGGTGGAGTTTGCACAGTTGATCAAGCAGCGCCAGCAGCAACAGCAGGAGTTTAACGAACTGGTCAGGCAAATGAACCAAGGGGATGCCGGGACAATGGGCCAGAACCTGTCTGAACTCCAGAGCTTGTCGTTGCCTTATCAGAACGCGGACCCCTATCCTCACCACCACACCAGCCCTCAGCACCTGCTGCAGATCCGAGCCGAGTGTCTACAGCAGCAGGCCCCTACACCAGCACATCGGTATGTACACCAGCCGCCCCTCGTCCACTCAGAAAGCATGGAGGAGGAGAGTTCGAGTGACGGGGGCAGGGACAGCTTTGACAATGAGCCAGAGACTTTGTGCACAATGACCAAAGGCTGCCATGAAAGCCCCCGGCTGCACAGTGCCAGTGGGCACGGGGACCCTGAATCCTTGCGCAGGACAACGCCTCATGGTCAGGACTCTTCACCGCATCATTATAGACATTCACCTGTCCCTGGCTTTGGTAGAAATAAAACGCCTAGCAGAGGTAAGTTGAAGATAGTGGTTGATTTTGGTGCAATTTGGCACCAAGATGATTTTTATGTGATGTTTGCAGGAGAGATGCAAAGGTCTTAGTAGTCGAAAGTATCCCCTATAGATGGCTCGTGGTAATGTCCAAGGCCACTGAGAAGACGCATAAAGGAAAGCAGTTATGATCGTCATAGCTGCTGATGGATGGTAGGTAAACACGGGACCCCAAAGAAGCTACGGACACTGAATTGAGGGCCCTTGCTACAAATACATAGTAGGTAAAGGTTGCTCTGGTAAAAAAAAACCAATGGCAGCTACTCAAGTGTCATTCCTTTAAGAAAAGCAAACAGATGGTTGTTTTATGGCCGCTGTGGGGCGGGTAATGGGAAGCAGTTTACAGTATGAGAAATCTGTTAAAAGCATCAGAAATCCCTTTGAAAATCTACCTTCTGTACCAGTGATAAGCAGGTAAAGTTTTGGACAGGCAGTGACCAGGCCTCGGCGATAAAAGAAAAATCTCCAATCTCTCCTAGGTCTTTACTTTTTTAGGTATATTTTGCAACGACCGGGATGGTTGAAATTGCATGGCAACCTTACTTTGAGAAATAAAATGCTAATGAGGAAAATAATTTTTTGTCTAATAAGAGAGGGCTTGCCCAACAAATGTTGAACTACGCCCAGTAAATGTGTTTTCTATTACTGTGATGGTTTGTTCTCGAGCAGTTGCGGCCTCAGAGGAATTGAGACAAAAAAGTTTTAACCAGGTCTGTGGAGCTGAACCCTCACCAGGCTCGGTTGACAAGACTGAGCAGGTTCCTGTTGTGCCCCAAATAGTAATAGATTTTCTTTCCCTTCTCTGGCCTTGTCAGGATACTGCACTGCTCAGATGTTAACTCCATTAGGACATGGGGATACATCCAAAGTAGTTTGTGATAGCAACAGAAGTCAGAGAATTACTGCATGCAGATGCTACTAATTGTGATTTATTGTATGTTGCTGACAGCCAGACAAGTTCTTCGGCATTGTGTGGTTTGGCTGTTTACATAAACATATACATGGGAACAAGAAGAGACGGGCACTGCTCTTTGATGCTTGAACCCAGGTGGTAAAGGTAAACAAGCTGTTTGGGCAAATGTTGTTGCAAAACCAGTAACCGTACCTCAGTTTGTCAGAAGGCATTTAGAACTTTCATTGATAATATCAGTTAAACACTACCTCCCTTGTGTAATTCATGTAGGTAGTCATTCTAAGAAAGTAATGCACAATTCCTTGTTTCAGAAGTAGCTTGTTTTATCCCCTGCAGACCCAGTGGGTACAGCCACTCACCCTCCTTTCTCTTAAGGGTATATGTCGGCAGGTTAATTAGAGGTTATGTCAGGACTACATTGTTTGTTCTGTAGAGTCAAGAACACTCCAAGAGGCCTACTCTCATTTAATGTGTCTTCCTGCCTTTATCTCATCAAATTGTGTAATCAGTCTTTTGCTGTACCAATACCTAAAATTGGCTTTCTTTTTTATCAAAGAGATTCATTTTGTTTTGTATAAAATTCAACATTTTTGATACAGTTCATCTTGTAGATTTTATAGGACATAATAGTAGTGACCATTTATATTTTTGAGAAATTTCACCATGCGGTTGTTTTATGAAATGATTGTAACACGTTACCTTGTGATGCGTTTACATGTTGATTATATAAGGCAGTAATTCTCATACGTTTTTGACCCGCTGCTATCTTGACCAATTGGCCGTTGGCCGCAGCTCCCCATTACATGACTTTTTTTGGTGTACGTAGGGCCGGTGGTGGGATGTAAACCCAGCCTTGGCAGCTCTTTCGTTTTAATCCCTGAAAAGAATTGTGCTGAAGGTAGGGAGAATAGTCAGTGCAATGCTATGATATCTCTAATCTCTCTTTTCACAATATTTGTGCGCTCTGATGTCATGCAGTGACTGCAGCTGTTTGCTATTTGTGCACGCTCAGCCTGGATCTTGACATATCCAGCCAAAATCAGCCAGGGCCACTGGGGACTGCGGTGCACAGTTTGGGAACCACTGGGTCACAACCTTATACCACACATTACCCATGTGAACTAATGGGCGATCAGTTTATATGCAAAGGTCAACCCTGCAGATCACAAAATGGACTTCATGAATGTCTTTGAAAAATGGAATTCAATCCCATGTGAGGGCCAAAGTGATGATACATCTCGAGAGATAGAAATACTGGACTCTCCTCTCTTTCCAGCAAGGACCCTGGGATAATTAATATATTTAGATTGGCCTGTAAAAGCATCCACAATATGCTGAATAGAAGTCGGAAAGCAAATTTGGGCACCTGACCGAAACAGTTAGTTATAGATTCCTTACCTTAGAATATCCCCCAGGCATCAGACTGGATCCGGAAAGTTTTTAATCAGCAGCACCACTGTGTGTCGGTAGGTGGCATCGGTTGACTCTGCATCAGTCGCTGGCGTCGTGGTTGTCGGGATTACTTCGCGAAAGTTACTTAGACGCTGCCCTCGCGCTTTGATGCCAGTTCTTTCTTTTTCCGCACCAATAAGCGCAGATCTCGAGAGAGAGCGGTTCCCCCAGTCACTTTTTGACTGAGTTTTTGCAACTTTTGTAAACCTCTTTTTCAAGTCTATCATTGACTCCAGGTGCACAAGGGATGCCCTGTCTCAAGGCCTGCGGTTCCTGTACCCGACTGAGGTCAGTAACCGATCCGACCGATCCGCACCGTGTGTGCCTCTACTGCCTGGAGCGCGACCCGACGCCAAGTCATGCTCCGACTGCTGAACCATGGCCCCGAAATCTTTGCGGGAGTGGTCCCCTAACCTCCTGACAGGTGCTTCAGCCGGCATTGAGCTCTTCGGAGCCCCTGCTGCCGTTTAATGAAGCCCTAACAGACATCCTTTTGGGTACCTGGTCCAGGCCCAACACAGGGGCTCCTGTGGAAAGGATGGTTGGGCGACCCCATTTTCCTCTCCCAACTCCCCACCCCTGAGAGATTGGTGGTCCAAACCTCTACGTCCAAAGGAAAGCTGGACCAACTTGGGAAGAAGATGTTTTCTTCCAGCATCTTAGGACTGCGGTCGGTAATCACTGCATGTCTGTTGGTCCGTTATTCCCACTCTTTGTGGGTTACGGTAGCGCAAGTGCTGCCTCAGTGCCCGGAGGAGGCCCAGGCCGTGCTCTCCCCTGCAGTCGCCAAGGGGAGAGAAGCGGCAAACTTTACCATCCGCTGTGGGCTGGATACCGACGACGCACTTGGCAAAACAATTGCCACATCAGTAGCCCTTCGGCGCTACGCCTGGTTGCGTTCATCTGGTTTTTCTGGGGATGTCCAATCCACAATAACGGACATGCCCTTTGATGGCTGTCGCCTTTTCGGCGACAAGGCAGACAACGCATTAGAGCGCTTTAAGGACTCTCTAGCTATGGCCAGGTCATTGGGCCTCTCCACCACCTGCCCTGCGGAGCCTGCCTTTCGCCCCTTTTGTGGCTATGGAAGGGGCCCCCCCACTACGTTCTGCCCAGAGCCACAGGCTGCTCAGCTCCAGCATGGCCAGCGACACGGGAACCACTGGTATGGTTCTGGGGTCCAGCGAGCGGGGTAATCCACCACAGCCCCCTCTGCATCAGCCTCCAAACTCTCCTAGTCTGACCTTCCAGGGCTACCAAACGCCACTGGGCAGCAGGATCCGCCATCACCTGCCACCATCATGCTTACAGGTGGGCTCTGCAGATAGTCTGAAGGGGCTACTCCCTCCTCTTTGAGATTACCCCTACCTCCATGCAATGCCACCTCAGTACCATCGTATGTCACAGTATCACCTGGCCCTTTTCCAACAGGAAGTTTCGGCCCTCTTGGCCAAGGAGGCCATCGACATCGTTCCTGCCCCAGAAGTAGGTCGTGGTTGCTATTCCCACTACTTTCTGGTGCCCAAGAAGGACAAAGGTCTGCGTCCTATCTTGGATCTCAGGAACGTCAACCGTTTCCTTCGGAAGGTGAAGTTCAAAATGTTGACGCTCGCTCAGGTCTTGTCTGCCCTCGACCCTGGAGACTGGTTGGTAGCGTTGGACTTGCAAGGCACTTATTTTCACATCCCCATCCTGCCCGTCCACCGACACCTACGGTTCACGGTAGGCCACGAGCACTTTCAGTTTACCGTGCTCCCCTTTGGCCTTACCAGCGCACCTCAGGTGTTCACAAAAGTGATGGCGGTGGTCGCAGCTCATCTGCGCAGATCAGGGGTTCCAGTCTTCCCCTTTTATCGACAACTGGTTGTTGAAGGCGGGCTCATCCCAGGCAGTTGACGCCCATCTCCAGACAACAGCTGACCTCCTGCATTTGCTGGGGTTCTCCATCAATGTGCCGAAGTCGCACCTGATTCCCTCTTAGAAGCTCCTTTTCATCGGAGCAGTTCTGGACACGACGCATTTTCTGGTTTATCCTCCCGAACAGCGAGTCCAGGTTATTCGGGCTATGATTCCGATCTTTCAGCCTCTATCCCGGGTTTCAGTCCGGATGACCCTGAGGCTGCTGGGCCTCATGGCCTCATGGCCTCCTGCATCCTGCTGGTCAATCATGCCAGGTGGCATATGTGGGCTCTGCAGTGGGACCTGAAGTTACAGTGGACAAAGCATCAGGGGAATCTGTCCGAATACTTCCAGATCTCGGAGGGCACTGCACGACAATTGCAGTGGTTGCTCACAAACCAGGATTGGGTCAACTGCAGATTCCTCTCCCTTCCCCAACAAGAACACACAGTGGTGACGGACGCATCCCTTCTGGGATGGGGAGGCCACATGGGAGAGGCGGAGATCTGAGGCCTCTGGTCTCTGGCGGAGTCTGAGCTCCACATCAACTTTCTGGAGCTACGGGCGAGCCGTCTTGCACTGAAGGCATCCCTTCCCTCTGTCCGGGGAAGAGAAGTACAGGTGTTCACAGACAACACCGCCGCCATGTGGTACTGCAATAAACAAGGCGGGTGGGGTTGTGAACCCTATGTCAGGAGGCCCTGTGCCTCTAGACATGGGTGGAACATCAGGGCATATCCCTGGTGGTTCAACAACTGGCAGTTTCACTGAATGCCAGGTTAGACAAACTCAGCCACAGGTGCATGATGGATCACGAACAGCGTCTTCACTTGGAGGTGGTGCAATGTCTCTTTCAACAGTGGGGAGAGGCTTGGTAAGATCTATTCGCCACCGAGGAGAACGCGCAGTGTCAGCAATTCTGCACGTTGGAATTTCCCAGGCCGCACTTTCTAGGCGACGCTTTTCGTGGTGAGTGGAGCTGCGGTCTTCTATACACCTTTCTGCCTATACCACTTCTGCCCAGAGTGCTGAAGAAGATCAAGCACGACCGGGCCTAAGTCATTCTTGTGGCTCCGGACTGGGCATGAAGAGTCTGGTATCCCGAGCTGCTCAACATCCTCCGATCCGACTGCCTCTTCAGGAGGATCTTCTGTCGCAACAGCAGAGGACGGTTCCCCAGCGAAACCTGTCCAGCCTCCACCTCCTTGCGTGGAGATTGTGCAGCATCAGTTGACATCATTTGACTTGCCTCCTGAAGTTTGTGATGTAATCTTGGCAGCCAGGCGTCCCTCCACTAAGACGGTGTACGTCTGCAGATGGAATAAGTTTGTGGCATGGTGCACAGCAAAGGCTGTGGATCCCCTTTCCGCCCCTCTTTCTGAGGTTCTCTTTTTCCTCCTTTCTTTGGCCCAGCAGGGCTCTGCTCTGGGCACTTTAAAAGGCTACCTCTCGGCCATTTCAGCCTTTTTAGGCTTCCTGATCAGCCTTCTCTTTTCAAGTCCCCTGTTGTAAATCGCTTTCTTAAAGGGATTACTCATCTATTTCCTCCTGTTCCCTTCGTAATGCCTCAGTGGGACTTGAACTTGGTGTTAACCTATCTAATGTGCGGTCCCTTCGAGCTGCTACATAACTGTCCTCTCAGACTCTTAACTCTCAAGACTGCTTTTCTAGTGGCCATCACCTCTGCACGCAGGATGAGTGAGCTGCAAACTCTGTCTTCCAAGCCTCATTTTCTGGTGGTTCATCCGGACAAGGTCGTTCTCAGAACTCGAACTTCCTTTCTTCCCAAGGTGGTCTCTTCTTTTCATATTGGCCAAACCATCACTTTGCATCCTTCAAAAGAGGAAGAGAGGCTTCAGCGTCTGGATCCAAAACGTGCGCTCCCCTATTTGGATCGCACCAAACCATTCCGGGTGGACGACAAGCTCTTTGTTGGTTACGTGGGCGCTAAGAAAGGTCGGGCTGTGCACAAACGGACCATCTCCAGGTGGGTCATTTTGTGCATCAAAGCCTGTTACTCTTTGGCTAAAAAGGAGCCTCCAGTGGAGTTGCGTGCCCATTCTGCCAGGGCGACGGCAGCTACTACAGCTTTGAGACGGGGAGACCCCCTACATGACATCAGTCAGGCAGCTACGCGGGCATCGCTGCACACTTTATGAGACACTACTTCGTGGACAGCCAAGTCCGAAGAGACGGGTTCTTCGGCCGTTCTGTTCTCCAGAACTTTCTGGTGTGGTTCTCAGACCCACCTCTGGGGCTGGTATTGCTGGGGTATCTATTCTAAGGTAAGGAATTTATAACTAATGTTTCTTTCAGATGCACAAGTGACTTACCTTCGGTAACTATATGTTCGAGGCATGTGGGCTGCTGAATTCATATCTATAGCATAGATCGCCGCCTAGTGTTGGGTCTGGATCATTGCACATTGTTGTCCTGGAAGAGTCTTCGAAGTATCACAAGATAGGTGGCTCCTCCCCTGGACTACAGTGCGCATGGGCATCGACTCCATCCGCAGATTGTTTTTTTCCGCCATTGGGTTCGGATGTACTTTCGTTCTCTCAGTTCGGAATCGACATAATTCTCGAGGCCAAAAGGCCTTTTTCTCTCTTTATCGTCGGTATTGTTTGCGTTCGGTGCCCGGTTCTGTTCGGACTCGCCTTCCGAGTTCAACATCCAGGGAGTCGCATAACTCTTTGGAGCTCGAGGCCCAGTCGACGCAGCAAGACCCTCGACGACGCGACATGGAACGGAGCCCGTTCAAGAAGTGTCCCGTGTGTGGATCGAAGTGGTCCAAGCGCAATCGAAACAGAAACCTTCTGTTCCACCGTCGACACCCTCGTCCTCCGAGGTGAAGCCTGTCGACCCGGCAAAGTCGGTGAAATCCGTCCAGCCGAAGCAGACTAAAGGCGTCGAGCCGAAGCCCAAAAAGGCCGTCCAGACTCCGTCAAGCAAGGGCGTCGAGCCGAAGTCCGGATCGGGCGTCGAGCCGAAGCCGAGCACGGGCGCGGCACCAAAGGCCGCAAAGGGCGTCGAGCCGAAGACCAGCAAGGGCGTCGAGCCAAAGGTTGGTGCCCCTAAAGCGGTTGCCCAGGACACCAACACGGGCAAGCCTCGGACCGACCAGCCAAAGTCATCGACGATCGAGTCTTCCCACGTTGCTGGACCGAGGTCGACTGTCGTACCGGCGAAACCGTCCGCTTCTTTCACGAAGCAGGTCTCGGACTCCCTCAAGCGTATCAGGGACAAGGCCTCGGCGGAAGACACCAAAACGCCTTCCGCGCCGAAACAGTCGGTCCCCACCTCCAAGTCATCGACGCTACTCCTCTTCACGTTGCCGCCGAAGGTGGCGCCGAAGGCCTTCGCACCACGGGCGGCGCCTGAAGCGAAAACGCAGAGTGCTGTGGGGTCGACGCCTACTCTCCCGGCTGGGGGCTTGACGCATCGACCACCATTACTGGAGGAACAGTCGGAACGTTTCATCGATGCCGACACTGGGAAGCTTACGCTTTACAAGCGAAAAATTACGGCGGCGACGCCTCTGGAGTCGTATACCATTCCTTTGAAGCGCAAAAGGCCTGCTTCTGATGCACCAGTCTTGGTCGAACCATTGACTCCTCGTACTCAAAGAATTGCCACGCCCTCGCCAACTTATTCCGATGCCGAGGATGCTGGGGATCAAGATGAGGAATACAGCTTCCCGACCCACGCTGATCCTGATGCACAACAGGACGCATGGGTGGACACAGGTGACCAGGGGGATCAGCAACCCACTCTCGACCCTCAGATATACAATATCAAAACGTCTCCCACTGAGGATTCTGCGGCATTCAATGCCTTGATTGAAAGGGCGGCTAAGAACCACGACGTTAAACTCCATGCTGACCCTGTGGAGGTGGACTTCCTCTTTGACACTTTTTCAGCAGCTGAAAAGACTGTGAAACCCTCCCAATGCTGAAAGGGGTCCTCAAACATGCTGCGGACATTTTCAAAGAGCCCACTCGAGCAGGGGTGGTCAACCCTAGAATTGAAAAGAAATACCGACCGGCACCTGGCGATCCCACTTACATCAAAGGCCAGTTGCCATTGGACTCTCTGGTCGTTTCTAATGCCCGCAAGAGGGCGGATTCGCAAACCACTGGTAAAGCTCCTCCCCCGGACAAAGAGTCCAAAGTGCTAGAAGCATCGGGAAAGAGAGTAGCAGCTCAGGCGGCCAATATATGGCGTATCTCTAACACGCAGGCACTCTTGGCGCGCTACGACAGGGCACACTACGATACACTAGAGACCCTGTTGCAACATCTCCCAGACCAATATAAGGAGGCTACGGAGATGCTTATCCAGGAAGGGAAGCTCATCTCCAACGCTTCAATAAAGTGTGCAGTGGACGTTGCCGATACTGCAGCCAGGGCAATTAACACCAGTGTGATGTTAAGACGACAGGCATGGCTCAGAATCTCTGGATTTAAGCCTGAGATCCAAACTACCATCCTCAACCAGCCAGTTAACCCTGACAGATTATTTGGTCCTGAGGTGAATACCACCTTGGACAAAATAAAAAAGGATACCGAGACTGCCAAGTCCATGGGAGCTCTCCAATCCCAACAGTTTTGGGGGAGCACTTTTCGTCGCTCAGGCAATAGGGGTGTTTCCAGAGGCCAGATGTCCCAGCAAACACAATTCAATAAAGGTGGGGCGCAATCCTCTTACCCCAAACAGAATAGAGGAGGTTATCGGGGCAACAACGCCAAGGGCAGAGGCAAGGGCAACAACTCCCGTTCCTCTGCCTCCAACAAACAGTGACACCCTGTCACTGCCCCCCGACCATTCCATACCTGTCGGGGGGAGACTCCAGCGGTTCCTGCCAGTCTGGAAAACCATCACCACAGACAGGTGGGTCAGGAAACTTATCCAGTACGGCTATTGTTTGGAACTCACATCCACTCCACCCAACATACCACCAAAACACCGTCCTATGTCCACAGAGCATTTGCACTTATTGCAGCAGGAGGTTCTCGTCATGCTGCAAAAGGGCGCTATAGAGCTCGTGCCAGTGGAGGAGGAAGGCACAGGGGTGTACTCCCTGTACTTCTTAATCCCGAAGAAGGACGGGTCCCTCAGGCCTATTCTAGACCTCAGGCCCCTAAACCAGTACATTCTCTCAGAACACTTCCACATGCTAACGCTGCAACAGGTTCTTCCGCTCCTCAATCAGGGAGACTTCCTCGCAACCCTAGACCTCAAGGATGCTTACTTTCACATTCCTCTCCATCCATCACACAAAAAATACCTCAGATTCACCATTCAAAATCGGCATTATCAATTCAAGGTCCTTCCTTTCGGAGTGACCACGGCCCCCAGAGTGTTCACCAAATGTCTAGCGACAGTAGCGGCGCACCTCAGGAGACAACACATCCATGTCTACCGTTATCTGGACGACTGGCTGGTTCAGGCAAAGTCGGCCCAGCAGTGCGCCGCTGACATGTCCCACACCATTCACCTTCCTCACAGTCTGGGGTTCTCCCTAAACTATCCAAAGTCGCACCTTCAGCCAGCCCATGTGCGGCAATATCTAGGTGCAACTATCAATACTCTGGCAGCCACGGCTCAGCCAACTTCAGCGCGGATCAACAACATCCAGACGCTAATCCAACAGTTCCAACCGCAACACTCGCTTCCTGCGAGAGTGTTCATGCAGTTGATAGGCATGATGGCCTCCTGCATTTTCATAGTCCCGCACGCCAGGTTACATATGCGTCCGCTCCAGGAATGCTTAGCGCATCAGTGGAATCAGGCTCAGGGACAGTTGAAAGACCTAGTGTTGGTCACCGGTCGGGCATACACCTCTCTGCATTGGTGGAATCCACAAAACCTTTGCAAGGGCCGACCGTTCCAAGAGCCTGTCCCACAGATCACCCTGATGGCGGACGCGTCTCTCCAGGGATGGGGAGCTCATGTACTCCACTACACAGTGCAGGGACTATGGACAATACAGCAAAAGAAGATGCACATCAACTACCTAGAACTGATGGCAATCTTCATGGCACTAAAAGCATTCAAAGTACATCTGTGCAACAAGGTCGTGTTGATCCGGACGGACAACATGACGGCCATGTACTACATCCAGAAGCAGGTAGGTATGCACTCTCCACAGTTGTCTCATCTGGCTCAGAGCATGCGGAAGTGAGCCATTCAGAGGAACATCTTCCTCATGGCGGAACACCTCCCAGGCACAATCAGATGGCGGACCTGCTCAGCAGGTACAGCCACCAGATGCACGAGTGGGAGATACATCCATCAGTACTCCGCCCGTACTTCCAGAAGTGGGGTCATCCACAGATAGACCTGTTCGCCACACGGGAAAACGCAAAATGCCAAAGCTTTGCCGCCAGGTTCCCTCACCCACAGTCGCACGGCAATGCGATATGGATGAACTGGTCAGGCAGATTTGCGTACGCTTTTCCCCCAGCACCTCTCATACCGCTGGTGGCAAGAAAGCTAAAGCAACACTCGATGACTCTCATCCTGGTTGCTCCAACGTGGGCACGCCAGCCATGGTACACCACGTTTCTAGAACTCTCCGTGGTACCGCATCAAAGGCTACACCTCACGCCCAAGCTTTTGACGCAGAGCCATGGCGACATTCAGCATCCAGATCCGCAACAGCTCAACCTGGCGAAATGGCTCCTGAAGTCTTAGAGTTTGGCTACCTTGACTTGCCTCCTGAATGCATGGATATCATACGGGAGGCAAGAAAGCCCACCACCAGAGCCTGCTATGCAGCAAAATGGAAGCGGTTTGTCATTTACTGTGCTATACACAACATCAACCCGCTAGATGCATCCACTCCCAACATCATCTGCTATTTGTTACATCTTTACAAATGCAATCTAGCATACGCTTCCATCAGGATACACTTATCCGCCATAGCGGCTTATCTCCAGAACAGACAGCATCTCTCTGTCTTCAGAGTGCCTGCCATTAAAGCCTTCCTAGAAGGCCTGAAGCGGTTCATCCCTCCCAGGACCCCGCCAGCTCCTGTATGGAACCTCAATGTGGTCCTCACCAGGTTGATGGGCCCACCTTTTGAGCCTCTACATTCATGTGAGATTCAGTTCTTGACATGGAAAGTGGCTTTTCTCATTGCCATTACGCCTCTGCGACGTGTTAATGAGCTACAGGCGCTCACTGTACAAGAGCCATTCATTCAAATTCACCCCAACAGGGTGGTGCTGCGCACTAACCCTAAATTTCTTCCTAAAGTGGTTTCGCAGTTCCATGTTAATCAGACCATTGAACTGCCCGCATTCTTTCAAAACCCAGAAACAGTTGCCGAAAGAATGCTCCACACTCTTGATGTCAAACGAGCCTTGATGTACTACATCGATAGGACCAAGGACTTTAGGAAAACACAACAATTCTTTGTTGCCTTCTCAGCCCAGCACAAGGGCAACTTCATTTCCAAAGCAGGTATAGCCAGGTGGATCGTTAAGTGCATTCAGATTTGCTATCACAAGGCTAAGCGCACTTTGACGGTCCCTCCAAGAGCCCACTCCACCCGAAAGTTGGGGGCCTCTATGGCTTTCCTTGGTAATATCCCTTTGGAAGATATTTGTAGAGCAGCCACATGGTCTACACCACACACATTTACTAAACATTACTGTGTAGATGTGCACTCCAAGCAGCAGGCAGCTGTAGGACAGGCTGTTCTTAAAACACTTTTTCAGACTTCTGCAGCTGGCACAGGCGGCCGCCGTTAATGGAGGGACTGCTATGTATTCTATGCTATAGATATGAATTCAGCAGCCCACATGCCTCGAACTGAATATGCTACTTACCAGTATGCATCTGTTCTTGGCATGTAGGGCTGCTGACATTCATATCGCCCGCCCTCCTCCCCCGGCGCCTGTAGCGGCTGCAGACTTTTTTAACACTTACTCTTAGCATGGCCATCGCTTACACTATTACACTCCATCTTTGCCACAATGGCTAAAAACAATCTGGGGATGGAGTCGATGCCCATGCGCACTGTAGTCCAGGGGAGGAGCCACCTATCTCGTGATACTTCGAAGACTCTTCCAGGACAACAATGTGCATTCATCCGGACCCAACACTAGGCGGCGATCTATGCTATAGATATGAATGTAAGCAGCCCTACATGCCAAGAACAGATGCATACTGGTAAGTAGCATATTCAATCTGTAAGAAACATAGGTTAGTTATAGATTCCTTACCGCCCAACTCATCTTCCCTGATCTGCAAACTGATTTGTAGGGTTCATCCTTTCAGGGCCCTAGTTTTGTGCACTAGTCGTCAGTGTCTTGCATGGCTCTGCGTTCCTGGCGCAGAAAGAACTGTTGTGTACAGAACTGAAGTCCGCACGTGAGGGTGGCGTCTAAGTATCCCCTGCAATGTTATCCCGACGCGGACGACGGACGCAGATTTGACCAACGCCACCTACCGACTGCTTCTGTTTTCTACTTGGGTGTAATATATGGTGTAACCATTTTTATATTACATGGGGTTTTTTGTTTTGCACCTTGTATTTATATACCCTTAATCTGGAATTTTGAAGTCCAGCAGTGATACTATGTATATCCTTGCTTCCTCTCTTCTAGGTAGCAATACCAAAGCATACATAAGAGTTGTAGGTCATATCTAGCAGTCAAACTGGACTTGTTGTCCAAATTTGCTTTTGGATTTCTATTCAGAATAATGTGGAGGCTTTTTACAGGTCAATTTGAATGTATTAAGTATCTCAGGGTCCTTTAGCATGCTGGAAAGGGAATAAAGGCCTGTATTTTTATCTCTCGACACATATCACTTTGGGCCTTGCATTGGAACAGATTCCATTTTACAAAACAGATTCCTGGAATCCATTTTTTGACTGCAGAGTTGATCAATGCTCATAAACTGATCGCCCATTAGTTCACATAGGTAATGTGTGGTATAAGCTCATATCCCAGTGGTTCCCAAATGGTGCGCCGCAGCACCCCGGTACCCCAGGCTGATTTTGGCTGGATGCGTCCATTTACAGCCTGAGCGTGCACGAACATCAAACAGATGCAGCCAATGCATGGCCCAGGGGTGCACAAATATTTGAAAAGAGAGAGTAGACATATGCTTGCATTGCACCCACTGATCTCCATACATTCATCCCAATTCTTTTCAGGGATTAAAATCGAAGTTCTTCCGAGGTTGGGCTTACATCCCTCCACTTGCCCCCCCCACCTGCCAAAAAAAGTAATTTATGCAGAGCCGCAGCAAACAGGCAATTGGTGAAGGCAGTGGTGGCTTAAAAAAGGTTGGGAACCACTAGCTTAAAACCTTGGTGTGTAGCTCTTTTATGTGAAAGAGAGAGCATGTTTGCAAACATTAAGAATAAAAATAAAACCTCTAGTGCAAAATTAAACACATCAAAAACCTGTTAGATATGTGTTGCTAACAAATATTAAAAACTGTTTATTAAAAGTCTGCTTTAAAAAAAAAAAAAGAGAATCTGCAGTAGCTTAGAATGTGTAGAAACGTGCAGAAAGATCATAGCTGTTCACTAACTATCTAAGGAGTACAAAAAATAAACATGTTCTCTCGCTTGTCATTGTAAGCTAAAAACAGAGCAGAGGAAGGAAAAGCTCAATTTCTTTTTTGTTTTAAACAACTGCTTCAGTTATGCTTTGTGACCTGACCTACACCTTGGCTGCTGGCTTTGGCAGCAGGCATTGTAACATCTTAACTGTAATAATGTGTAATAGTCGACTTCTGACGTCTTTTCTTTGTAATCTGGACTTGGTGCTTCACAAGTCTCCGATTATAAAGAAGTAGGTGTCTCCAACGAGTAGATTGTGAGCTACCAGTAACTCTCTTGGTACCCGTATCTCTCCTGGGTGCATCTCAGCCTATTATTATAGAAGCTTTTGCTTAGTTGAATTATTTTATGTATACCAAAAGTAGTAGTAGTAGTAGTAATACTTAATTCGATATTAGCATATCATAAAAGTACATACATTCATATAAAACGATTTGGATAAGAATATACATTTTCATATAGTAAAAGAATAAAACAGTATTTACAATAAAAAGCCATTAGAAGTACAAAAGCATGTATTCAAGACGAAAATGTAAGCGGTGGCCTGCCATTGGAAATGAGGGGTTTTAGTTGACGCCCTTCTCGTTGGCCTGCTTTGCTGCGGTCGCAAAGCAGTTTCATATCTTTATGGGGCCATCCGTTTCTAAAAACACATGGCCCCATAATGACAAGAGATCGATGCTTGTTTTAACATCACGCTTTCACTTTCACCTAAAGTGAAAGAGCGATGCTAAAATAAACACACTGCTGTGTGCGTAATGGCATTAGTGTATCAGCGTGTGATTAAGTGGTGGGTGTGAGTGTTGCCTGTGTGCAAGTTGTGTGTGTGTCATGTAAGGTGTGCGTATCAGTGTGCTTGTAAGCACAAGTCAGTGTGTGCACAAGTTATGGTGTGTGTGTGTGTGTGTGTGCGTGTCAGCGTGTTTGTTCTCTCCCCACCCTCCTCCGAGATCGCTGTCATTAATTGGATAACTCCTTGTGCTTAACGGTAACTATCCTTAGCAATACACGTATCCAAAGGCCACATGTGCAGTTGCGGCCATGTTTAAGAAGGGCTGTAAGCGCCAGGATCCCAACACTGCCCATAAGGCATTATTTGTTTACATGCAGCGCTTAGAAAAAGCACATAGCGATATGTAGCGTAATGTCAAAAGCGAATACTTCAATAAGCAAGCCAGTAGAGTCCACGTGTAAACAAACTTAAGGATGTAGTAAATGCATTGATATTTTCGTCGAAAGACGACCTGCCTGCCGAAGAGGCGTATGTATCCCTGAGCTCGGTCAGTTTTGTTGTCTCTGGCACAGGACAGCCTGTGGGTGGGGCAGTCAGTCACTGTCCTTACTTCTGCCACAGGATCTCGCACCAAACACCCCAGAGTGTGATATCTTTTACTGGAGTCATTGAAATGAAGCAAAAACTATCCGTTTGCAACTCTGTGGGAAATGTTTTTGGGACGTTTTAAGGGAAGCGATTTACAAGAGAGAAC
This sequence comes from Lissotriton helveticus, assembly GCF_964261635.1. Taxonomy (NCBI): domain Eukaryota; kingdom Metazoa; phylum Chordata; class Amphibia; order Caudata; family Salamandridae; genus Lissotriton; species Lissotriton helveticus. The sequence goes on from NC_136061.1 coordinate 1,204,087,478, forward strand.
AAGAGCAGGTCTCATATTTTGCTTAAAGTTGCTCCGACAGTTGTACGATTCTATAGCTGAGAAAAAGAAATGTATTTTAATTCAGGAGTTGTGACTGAAAAACGTCGGAACGGTGACTGCCACTGCAATAGGTCTCTGTCTTCCACCCTTCTTTCTTTTAATGCCTACCGTCTAATTTCAGCGCTCCGAAGTAACTGAATGGCTCCGCTTAATGCTTTACGAAAACTTTAAATAACTTCGCTTCGACCCAAACGAGGCGAGTGCTTCGGCTCCCGAATATCCACAAAGCCCGAGAGCTGCTCTTCAATAGGACGTTTATTATGAATATTTTTTTGTCTGTACCACTGTTAACTTTTCCCATTATGGGAAGTGTGTAATCTATATTTTTCGTTCTTAAAAATATAGAGATGTCCAAATCAAGTTTTATCAAAAACAGTGACTCTGTTAAACTTTTAGCTGCTCGCTTGCTTCACTTGTTTTTTTCTATTAAATCCCATAATTGACCCCGCTTCATCCATAATCCCTAGTTATTAAAATGCTGAAAATCCTGCATTATTACCTCTCATCGGTGCAGTATGTGGGCGCATTTCCAAGAGATTGGTGTTTATACTTTTAGTCGTATGCACATGGGTCGCTCTAGTGCTTCACAACGCGCATGTGCAGCATCAAAGTCCTATGTTCCTATTTTCCTATTAGCGCTGCGATGCCACACCACTGGCAGAATGTACTCTATATAAGCACGTGTATTTGAAAACTAGACTATAATAATACTTGGAATTGACCCCTCTTGTTGTTCCCTGGCATCAGTAGTCAGTCAGTCAGAATACTTTATTTCGATAAATCAATATCATAAAAAGACAATGGTACTATACAAAATATACATTATTTACACACAGTAGGAAAAAGAATATAAAACCATTCATGACCATTTAAAAAGTTCGCAAAAGTTTCATAAAATTGCATAAAATCGCAGTAAGAGAGAATAAAAACCATCAACCAATGTGATTACCCTTGCTATCATTTTCTCAGGATAAACTGACAACAATCTTATTTACATCCACGTTCATTTAGGAACAATTAATCCCTTTCATTTTCATGATCCGAGCAGCACCCACTAAAAAGCTAGCGACATAAAACATGATACGGGGGCTCTTTAATAATTGCAGATACAAGAGAGCAGGCTTAACTTGCAGAAACCCTGCCTCTTTAAGTATAGGAACCAGAAATTTCATCCTTAATTCCGTATAATGACCACAGAACATCAAAAAATGCAATGTGTTCTGAATGGAAAAATTGTCACATGTACAAGGCAATGCATTTTCCGGGGTGCTCCAATTAGGGAAGTAGCCTAAGTTCAGATGGATCAGGTTGAAGCGAAAACGAGTTAAAAGAAACCTGTGATAGGGACGGTTCACCATGTTGAGGTAAAGTTCAGGTCCTGGTAGGTTGGTTACCATGAGATTAGCCCTTACAGTGGGTTTTCTAAGTTCTAGTTCCTCTCTCTCCAGTGTCAGCATCTGTGCCATTGCACCCTTAATTTGTACAATGTCCTTAGAAACAATTGACTCTGGTGATGAGAAAAGTTCCGGTCTCCATCAGTAGTCTATTTGATCTCACGGGGGAGAAGGGGTAAGCAAGACTTTTTTTAATGGGGTGTGGAACTTACCCATGCCTGGATTCCCACTAAACAAGCATTTGCAATGCAATAGGTCTCACATTTACGCAAGTTTAAGCTATTGGCGTTGTAAATGACAATGCCTTTTATTTATGTTTTAAAAATTAAAACAAAAATAAAAGGCATTGCTATTTGCAATGTCAATAGCTCAAACTCGAGTAAATGAGAGCCCTTTTGCATTGCAAATGCTTGTTTTACTTTACTGTTGGCAATCCTGCTTAATGCACTGATGTTATCAATGCTTACAATCTTAAAAGGGGTGGTCATAATTACTAATAGTTAGTAGTTTAGGATGATTTTCATTGAACAAACGTGGTTCTTATTACATGAAAAGTTTGGAGATTACCGAACTAGAGACTGGCATTTATATAGGGATTACAGAATCCAATGTATTATATATTTCTTTCTGCAATCTTTTAGAATCCTTCTTTTGTGTGAATCCGACTATGGTGGATTATCTGCTGGGCCTCTGTAAACATATGGTAAATCGCATGCACAGAGCAAAGGATATCCTTCAAGCTAATCAAGGGTTGACAGCGTGGTATGACAAGAAGGCTTTCTGTACTAGCTTTGAAGGGAGTCAGGAAACTTGCTTTCTGACGTCTCTGGAATGCCTTTAAGGACAAATGGTGTGGCCCCATATGCTATGTTGAGTGCCCACGTTCTTCTGGATAGATCATGCTGTTGAAATGCACCTTTTATCTCCTTGGCTAGGATTTAGTTTTTCTTTGCTGAGAGGTTTTAAAGAGGTATAAAACTGTGATTAGTTATATCTGTGCACCATAGTATGTTGTGCCAAAATATGTAACATGTTTTCGGCAAAAGGTTTTGAATGGTAAAACAGCAGCAGAAGGTAAAACTGTACGATTAAAGTGAAGCCCGAATAATGCCTAGATGTAGACTTAAGGTTTGTATGAAGGTTATCTTTGCCCATGGGGAATTTTGTCTAATATTCATCAGGGAAGGCATAGAACTCACTAGCATCCATTGCTGTAGTAAAATACTGATAAAGGAGGCTTTGTCGAAGGTCATGAGTTTTCTGTTTGCAGAGTGTAGATACACAAAGGAAAAAGTGTTTATTCTCAGTAAAAGTTCATTCAACTTCCTAGTTGGAGGTGGTGGTTTCATTTGGGCAAACATTTTTTGCAGCCAAGTTCACATATCAAATGAGTCATGTTGTTCTTCAGATGGATGATAAAGGGTCATGGGCTGGAGGTCTGCCGTCAGTATTCCTTTCCTGTTTATTGAAGCTCAAGTTCTGTCATAATGTTAGTTTCCATTGTGCAGGGCCAGTAATGAATGGGGGAAGCAGGTCTCTGTGTTCCTCTCTGTGCCAACAGAGACAAGTGTGTCACCTGTTTGGGCCTGTTAGGGCCTTCAACGATGTCCGTCACTACTCTGCCACCACAGTAAGCACCTACGAGATAAGATCTCATGTGCCTAAACCAGCTCCCCACACTATGCAGCCATACAATCCTACCCAGACCTGCATCACACACTTACAGAGCATCAACACAGCATAATTGCAACCTCATATATATACCCCACTAACCACCACACACCCTCAAACTACCAAACACATCTTGCATTTCATGTTTAATACATTCTCAGCATTACTCAATGTGCCAGACATTGCCAACCTCCTTACCTATTACATGTTTGACACACTCTTCATCAAAGAACCATGAGATACCCCCACGTCCTAATCATTTTTGTTCCCAAAGGCTACAGCATCCTGCATGCACATCACACTCATAAGAAAGGGAGGAGACATTGCTTGTGGTCTTCGATCCAGGCAAGTAAGCAACGCTTAGCTCCATTAAGCTCCTTACAATCCACTTTCCACTCTCCGCAACTCATCTGCGACCTCCTGCTTTATCCGTAAGCCTCCTATGCAAAACAAGGACTTCAATGATAATTTCTCCGGCCACCCCTCCACTTTATCCATGTGTCATGCCCTCACACCACCTTCCAAGGTGACTTTAACCTCTCAGACAATGCAATCGCAAAAAACATGATGGGCACTCGTTTGAACCTCATCTGCACCCTCAGTGTGGTATAGCATATCAACCAATCAATACACTCCAAAGGCCGCATCCTCGACCTTGTCTTCTTTACATCACCGGCATCCAAAGCAAACGTCCCAACCCCCTACACTGGACCAACTACCTCTGTTTCTAGCTCCTTGCTTACTGCCCAACCAACATATCAAGGTCAACCCAAAAGAGAACCACCAAACTGTGATCCTTCAAAGACTATTCTGTCAGCAACCTAAGGTTTGAGCTCATCACTTGCCTTGCTAACTTCAGTTCATGAATTGCACAAGTGGGGCCTTTAGTGGTCTGGCATCCTGCTCTCATCATTTCCTGTACTAGCACACCATGTTGTGTGGTGCCAAAACAGCAAAGTCAGGTATTAGCATTTCTTTGTGCCTGAGTCAGCAATATCATGATACCTGTGTCTTCTGAGCGAGCAGTGTCCTTAACCCCAGGGCATGCTTGTATCTTCACTGTGATAGAGGAGACTTCCACCCCGACGAGTAGAGTAGTGTGACTGGTAATGTTGGACTTTGTTAAGCTGCAAGCTCCCTCCGTACCCTGCCTGGTTCCAAAGGCTGAAGTGATTATTTTCAGAGATTCTTCCCTCATGAGCTTATTACATCTTTATCTTGAGACAGTGGTATGTGTCTGAATTTTGAACTTGTGCTCAGCACAGACTTATCTTTGAGTCCCCAAGTGTTCTTGCACTCTTTGTCAATTGTGTAAGTACCGCCAGCTGTACACATATCTCTCAGAAACAGAGGTGAGTGCTTCTTGGTAGCACATCGTGCCTTAAAATGAACCCCACATTATCTGTGCTCCTTTACCCTTCCGATAGTACTGTCCTTCAAGACAAGTCCCCATGTGGGCCCAACCAGTCTGAGAGCTTTTCAGGCCATACAAACTGTCCCTTTTTCTTTTGGGGCTTGGACGTGGTTGCACCATAGAAGAAAGTCAGCTTCTGTAGTAGGGGATCTCTGTGTATAGTCATAATCTAGTGAATAGTCCCGCCCATGTGCGTGGACCCCGGCTCAATCAAAAAGAATCTCTTAAGTTTTCAAAAAATGCAGAACTGCACAGACACTTAAGAAAGAATTTAAAGACCGATAATGCAGCGTATATCCACAGGCTACACTGTCCAGTACTTCAACTAGAAATTCCACCAAAAATCCACAAACCGCACAGCCTGTCCAGATTTCTCCACATAGAAAAACTTGCCTTTACCAGCAAAACCCTCTGGAATGAAAGAGAGGAAAGAGTGGACAGACAAGCCCCATAGGCTGCCATTATGTGGCTCAGAACAGGATACTGTGCCTTTAAGAGAACTTTCCAAAACTCTCTCAGTATCCCAGAATGCACTGTAGGTCCCTTTTACTTTCAGTTCTTTTTTCCGGCTCCTGCAAGCAGGACCCTGGAGCATTGAGCTCTCCCTTTTCAAGGGTTTATTGGTGATTTTTTCACTTTTTCAAGAATTTGAGTGCTTTTATTGAAGTACTTTGGTGTTTTCTTCCATGTGTGTGTCTTGGTCACTCTTTTATTTGTCAAGATGCCTGCTTTGTTTGACAGATGCTCAGAGTGTCCGAGGAAGAAGGCCAAGTCGGACCCACATGAGGTGTGCATCGTCTGCCTTCCCTCATCTCATGTCCCAGAGGAGTGTGGCATCTGCCAGACATTATCCACCAGTACCCTAAAAGAGAGAGGATGAAGATCAGGCTCCAAGGCCTGGAAGATAGAAGACTGCAGACACAAGGTGGGTGTGGGCATGCTTCATCTGCCCATGCTGAGGCCTCTGGGCGGCTCCCCAGAGGCAGGAAGGCCAGCAAACGTCCTATTTCTCCGCCGACGTCGATAGCATCGACGGCGGCATCGAGAGGGATGACAGCAGTCTGTTCCCCGTCTCCCCAGGGCTCTGGGTTGAAGCGGCGTGGACTGACGAGGTCGCCGTCGAGATCGCCGTCGATGGTGTCATCGTCGTCGTCAAGTCATCGACGTCGAAGGAGTTCGGCCCGGCGCTCGCCGTTGAGGCGACACTGCCGCTCGCCGTCGGCGAAGAGGAGGAGGTCGGCGTAGAGGGGATCCTCGACGTCGAGGAGGACGTCGAAGACTTGAGGCATTCGACGTCGAGGAGACGTTCGATGTCCAGATGGCGTTCGGCGTCGAGAAGGCGTTTAACGTCACGGAGGAGACGCTCGATGTCGAGAAGTCGACGGTCGCCGTCGAGGAAGAGACGTTTGTCGTCCAGACGTGCCTCAACGTCGAGACGAGGTCGACGTTGAGACGGCGTTCTTCAACGCCAAAGAAGCGCAGAAGGAGTTCTGGCGCCAGGAGTCCCTCTGGGTCCGCTGGGGCGCCTCGGCCACGTTCTCCAATAGAAGACACTACATCGCCTCCGCCTAAGAAGAAGAGGGAGTCACAGGGCTCGGTGTACTCCGAGGTATATACACTTTCCAAGCCAAGATCGGCTACCCCTCCTCCTCCCTTGCCCAAGGAACCTCCGCCACGGAATCCTACTCCGCCTCCGCTTCCACCTCATGGTCATCCTCTGCTACCTCCTAAAGGACTGTCTCCGGTCGGTTTCGCTGCCACGGTACCCGACGCCTCTTAGGGGGACTCCTCAGCCGAGGGTCCCGGTCAGGCCGCAGTCTCGTGCTCCTGTGGGACCTGTGGAGCGTCCGAAGCCGAGGAGATCGCGCTCTCGTTCCGGACGGAGGGAGAGATCGCGGAGTCGTCGCCGGTCGTTGACAAGATCAAGGCGACGCCACAGGAGGCGCAGATCGAGATCCCACACGGCTCTTCTGGGACCAGAGACCACTCGCTGACTTTGTCGGAATCCCCGGGGACGAGGGTGTCGACAGTGGACGAAATCGTCTCATTCCAAGATGTTCCGCTGAGGGGTGCGGCTAAGTTGGGCATCACGTTGACGGTGCCCACACCCACGACGTCTGTGATTTTCGAGACGCTACATAAAAAGCACCTGTCTCGGCCGTTGCTACCCCTAGTGCCAGGATTGGTAGAGCCCGCTCAGGAGTTGTTTCTCACTCCGGCGGTGACGAAGGCGGCTCCCTCCAGGCTCCTCAAGAAGTACCGAGCTCCGGATTCTGACCCGGCCTTTCTCAGGATTTATCCGCCACCGGACTCGGTCATAGTGACAGCTGCTAGGAAGCAGCATGCCAACACCCCGTCGTCCACGGTACCTCCTGATAAGGAGAGCCGCTGGTTAGACTCGGCTGGCAGGAAGGTCTGTGGGACGGCGTCTACTGCAATGAAGGCTGCAAGTGCCGCGGCTTTGCTAGGGCGATATGATCGAGCCCTGTGGGAATTCCTCCAGCAATTCGCTGAGCTCCTTCCTCGAGAGAAGAAAGAGGACTTTCAAGAAATTCTCAATGAGGGACTATTGGTGTCGAACCAAGTCATCAGCGCGGCTGCTGATATGTCCCTTCTGGCGGCGCATGGATATTGCCATGGTGTCAACCAACGGCGCCACGCTTGGCTTCGCCTTACATCCCTCAAGCCAGAGGCCCAACAACGGGTGGCCAACCTGCCTTTCTCAGGGGAAACCCTGTTTGGCAAGCATGCGGACGACGAAATGGCCCGCATTAAAAAGCCGAGGCCGAGACCCTGACGGCTGTCGGGTTGGAGAAGCCCAAGGAGAAGAAGACATACCGCCCATTCCAGAGACGGTTCGGGGCGCAAGGCAGAGGGTGAGGGCAGGCTTCGGGACAGCAACAGCAACAACAGCAGCAGCAGTTCCAGAGGCCCTGCCAGAAGGGCAGAGGCCAGCAGTACACAGCGGCGAACAAGGGCCTGGCTGGGTCTAGGCCCTGAGTAGTTACTTCCCCTACATCCGTTACCCACTCCGGTGGGGTGAAGCGTTCAATTTTTTTTCTGGCAGAGTGGAGAAAAATTACTCAGGACAAGTGGGTGCTGAATATTGTTTGCAATGGATACAGTCTTCGGTTCACCAGCCTGCCTCCAGCAATTCCACCGGTCAGCTCGCAGTTTCAGCTTCGTGAGCTCCAGGCGGAGGCCGATATCCTGTTAAGGAAACGGGCGATAGAAGACGTACCTCTGCCTCAAAGGGGAAGAGGTCTGTACTCCCGGTTCTTTCTGGTTCGCAAGAAGGACAAGAACGAGTTCAGGCCCATTCTGGATTTGCTACAAGCAAGCAAGAGGATTCGCAGAGAGAAATTTTGCATGCTGTAGTTGCATCAGATTTATCCTCAGCTGCAACAGGGAGACTGGCTCTGTGCTATAGACCTACAGGATGCGTACTTCCATGTGCCCATTGCACACAAACACAGGAAGTTCCTGCGATTCCAAGTCGGCGCCAATCATTATCAGTACACAGTACTGCCATTCGGGCTGAAGTCTGCGCCCAGAACATTCTCGAAGTGCATGGCAGTGGTAGCTGCACATCTGAGGAAGAGCAAGGTGTTTGTCTTACCGTACCTGGACGATTGGTTGATCAAGGCCTCCTCCTCCTCCTTCTCGGACGCTCAAGCGCACTTCCAGAAGACGTGCGTTCTCTTGAACAAGCTGGGGTTGCACATCAACATGTCCAAGTCTGTCCCGACGCCGGTCCAGTGCATACAGTACTTGGGAGCCTCCATCAATATGCTGTCAGCAAGCGTGTCTCCTTCGGAGGAGAGACGATTATCACTCCTTCAGAAGGCTCAGGCTCTTATGACCGCTCCATCTACAACAGTGAGGACGGTGTCTTCTCTACTGGGGTCGATGGCCTCTTGTATCTTCCTCACGCCACACGCACGGCTGCTCATGAGACCATTGCAGGAGTGCTTGGAGGATCAGTGGGATCAGAGGAAAAGATCTTGGGACGACAAGATACGACTGTCTCTGTATGCTCTTCAGTCTCTGAAGTGGTGGTGTTCAGCGGAGAATCTCCTCAGAGGGGTTCCCTTCCACAAGGACATTCCCACACAGACTATCGTGACGAAAGCGTCTCTCCACGGCTGGGGGCGCACTCTGGAAACATACAGATACAAGGAACGTGGTCCCAGTCTGAGTCCACGTATCACATCAATTTCCTGGAACTCAGAGCTGTTCACTTGGCACTGTAGGCCTTTCATCCGCCTTCCAGACCAACTCTCTGCTTGTACAGACGGACTATACGACCACGATGTATTACCTCAACAAGCAGGGGGGCTCGAGATCGTGCACTCTGTCGCAGGAGGCGCAGGCGATCTGGCGTTGGCTTCTAGCCAGAGGACTGACGATAACGGCTACCCATCTACCAGGTGTGCAGAATGTTTAGGCCGACGCACTGAGCAGACTGATTCAGGAAAGCCACGAATGGGTCATAAATGACAAAGTGCTAGGAGAAGTCTTCGCAAGGTGGGGGACTCCAGACATAGATCTGTTCGCCACCGCCGAAAACAGCAAATGCCGAGACTTTGCCTTTAGGTACTACCAGCAGGGGACGCTGGGAAATGCGTTATGGATCAACTGGTCGAACAGCTTTCTGTACGCTTTTCCACCCATTCCCCTGATTCCGGCGGTGCTCATCAAGCTGTCCCAGTCCAGGGCGCGGATGATCCTGATTGCCCCGGAATGGCCCAGGCAGTGGTGGTTCACGGACCTGCTTCACCGGTCTCTCCTTCCTCACATACGGCTGCCGTGCCGGCCGGACCTTCTCATGAAGTTCGGGGGGCAGATGGTGCACCCCAACCTCTCGTCTTTGAGTTTGGCGGCACGGCTCCTGAAATAGTGCAATATGGCCATTTGAATCTACCAGAAGATTGTATGGACATACTGAAGGAGGCTAAGCGACCTTCCACTAGGACTTCCTATGCTTACAAGTGGAAGAGATTTTGCATCTGGTGCAAGTCCAAGAACTATGACCCAACAACATGTAAGGAAGATGTCATCCTTCCGTATCTTCTACATCTGGCGCAGTCTGGCCATAATATCCATTCCATTAAGGTTCATCTCGCTGCGCTGACTGCCTACAGGAGATGCCCTTCACAGACTTCCTACTTCCAGATCCCTGTGATCAAAGATTTTTTGGAAGGCTTGAAGAAAGTGTTCCCTCCTGTCCGGCTTCCTTCGCCTTCATGGGAATTGAACGTGGTGCTGTCCAGATTGATGAAGGAGCCTATTGAACCTATTCATAAGGCTTCGTTGCAGCACCTGTCCTGGAAGGCGGCGTTCCTCGTGGCCCTTACATCGGCCCGCAGGGTGAGTGAAATTCAGGCGTTGTGTTGCTAAGAACCTTATACTGTATTTCATGCTGCTACGGTTGTTATGCGTACTCACCCTAAATTTCTTCCGAAGGTTATATCTGATTTTCATGTTAACCAGACCTTAACTTTACCTACGTTTTTTCAGAATCCTTCATCTCCAGCGGAAAGGTCTCTGCATTCCCTGGATGTCAGGAGGGTGTTGAAATTTTATCTGGATAAAACCAAAGATATTCGTAGGTCAGACCAATTGTTTATCAATTATGGATCAGTCAGGACCGGTCTTGCTACCTCAAAACAGTCCATCTCGAGGTGGATTGTGTCCTGTATACAATTGTGTTATCAAAAGGCTAATAAGACCTTAGGGGGTAAACCTAAGGCTCATTCCACCAGGGGCAAAGCTGCCACGACTGCTTTGCTACGTAATGTTCCAATTTCAGAAATCTGCAAGGCAGCCACTTTGAAGTCGGTCCATACCTTTGCTAAGCATTAATGTCTGGACACTGATGCCAGGACAGACGCTCAGGTTGGGCAGACTTCGCTGCGAAATCTGTTCGCACAGTAGTGGTGTTACTTCTTTTTTCTCCACCACCGCTTTGGTGTGGGGATGGGCTTGCCATTCTATTCACTAGATTATGACTATACACGGAGATCCCCTACTACAGAAGGAGTAGTTTCTGTCCTGTAACTCCAGTTCTGTAGTAGGGGTATCTCTGTTATAGTCATAAGCGCCCGCCCTCCTCCCCGGTGGAGAGAGATATTTATGTGAGGAATGCTACAGGTCTGGCGTGTTACGCCTTCAAAAAGAACTGGAAGTAAAAGGGACCTGCAGTGCATTCTGGGATACTGAGAGAGTTCTGGAAAGTTCTCTGAAAGGCACAGTATCCTGTTCTGAGCCACATAATGGCAGCCTATGGGGCTTGTCTGTCCACTCCTTCCTCTCTATCATTCCAGAGGGTTTTGCTGGTAAAGGCAAGTTTTTCTATGTGGAGAAATCTGGACAGGCTGTGCTGTTTGTGGATTTTTGGTGGAATTTCTAGTTGAAGTACTGGACTGTGTAGCCTGTGGATATAGGCTGCATTATCTGTCTTTAAATTCTCTCTTAAGTGTCTGTGCAGTTCTGCATTTTGTGACAATTTAAGAGATTATTTTTGATTGCTCCGGGGTCCACGCACATGGGCGGGACTATTCACTAGATTATGACTATAACAGAGATACACCTACTACAGGACTGGAGTTACAGACAGAAACTACTCCATCTTTTTGGGGAAACTCTCTGCCTCACTGTGAACCATTTGATTGTGATGCAGTGGAACATGTATGAGAACTTTGCACAACCATCCCACTCACACTGATGGTCATCAGCAGGTATTCTTGGCAATGCTATGAACCAGCATGTACACGCACATCACCTCAAACACATACTTACACTCATGCCTCTCACACGTACATAGCGGACTGCATTGATATAGTACTTAATAGTCATGGGTCTTGTCTCAAAAATACACAGACAACACACAAACACATAGTATCTGAACATTGCAGTGACCCTACCCCTACTTTGCATAGAGCCCACTCATTTGGTGCAGTGGTCTTTGCATGTCCTTGGTGGCTGAGCCATGTGTTGGGTTTGCCTAGCTTCATATGTTGGCCCGAGGAAGCCTGCAAAGTGCCAAGGAAATAAAGAAGACATTATTTTTTTAGGGCCAGCCCCTAATATTCAATCAATCAGTCAGTCATTTATTAAGCTACATTGAGGGTCTCAAGGCGCTGGGGGGGAGGAGGTGGGGGCTGCTACTGATCGAACAGCCAGGTCTTTAGTATCCTCCTGAAGGTCAGCAAGTCTTGGGTCTGTCGTAGGCTCAGTGGGAGGGTGTTCCATGTCTTGGCGGCGAGTTGGGAGAAGGATCTCCCGCCGGTGGTTGTTCTTCAGATGCGCGGGACGGTGGCGAGTGAGAGGTCGGCGGAGCGTAGCTGGCGGTTGGGGCTGTAGGAGAGCCGTCTGTTGAGGTAGGTTTGGCCGGTCTTGTGGAATGCCTTGTGTGCGTGGATGAGGAGCTTGAAGGATATCCTCTTGTTGACTGGGAGCCAGTGCAGGTTTCTCAGGTGGGGGTGATGTGGCCGTGTTGTGGTACATCGAGGATCAGTCGTGCCGAGGCGTTTTGGATGCGTTGTAGTCGATTGATGAGCTTGGTCGGGGCTCCCGCGTAGAGGGCGTTTTTGTAGTCAAGTCTGCTGCTGACGAGGGCCTGGGTGACTGTCTTTCTTGTATCTGTCGGGATCCATCTGAAGATCTTGCGGAGCATGCAGAGGGTGTTGAAGCAAGAGGAGGAGACGGCGTTGACTTGCTTGGTCATTGAGAGCGTTGAGTCGAGGATGATTCCCAGGTTGCGTGCGTGGGTGGTGGGGGTTGGGCTGCCCCCAGTGCCGTTGGCCACCAAGAGTCATCCCAGGCTGACGGGTTGGAGCCCAGGATGAGGACCTCCGTCTTGTCAGAGTTCAGCTTCAGACGGCTGACCTTCATACAGTCGGCGACGGCCTTCATTCCTTCATGGAGTTTGGCTTTGGCGTTGATGGGGTCTTTGGTGAGGGAGAGGATCAGTTAAGTGTCGTCGGCATAGGAGATTATGTTGAGGTCGTGCTGTCGGGCGACGTGTGCGAGCGGGGCCATGTAAATGTTGAACAATGTCGGGCTGAGGGAGGATCCTTGGGGTACGCCACAGATGATCTCTGAGGCTTCCGAACGAAACGGGGGGAGGCGGACGCTCTGGGTTCTGCCGAAGAAGAAGGAGGTGGTCCATTCCAGAGCCTTGTCTCGGATCCTTGTGGCGTGCGCTTAGTGTGCGGTGGCAGACGGTGTCGAAGGCGGCGGAGAGGTCTAGGAAGATGAGTGCTGCAGTCTCCCCATTGTCTAGCAGGGTCCTGATGTCGGTAGTGGCGATGAGGGCTGTCTCGGTGCTGTGTTTGCTGCTGAACCCTGACTGGGAAGGGTCCAGGATTCTGTTCTCTTCGAGGTATCGGGTTAGCTGTCTGTTAACGATTTTCTCAATGACCTTGGCCGGGAAGGGGAGCAGAAAGATGGGTGGGAAGTTCTTGAGGTCTCTTGGGTCTGCCTTGGGTTTTTTGAGTAGGGCGTTGATCTCGGCGTGTTTCCAGCTCTCTGGGAAGGTCGCAGTCTCAAGGGAGAGATTGATGACGTTGCGTAGGTGGGGTGCGATGGAGCTGCTTGCTTTGTTGAAGACGTGGTGCGGGAATGGGTCTGACGGAGAGCTGGAGTGGATTGTGCTCATGGTCTTGATGGTGTCATCGACGCTCACGCTGGTCCAGGCTAGCAAGGGGACGTGGTCGATGGTGTGCGGAGGGTCTGTTGTGTTGCTGTCTGTTGGGGCTGTCTGGGTGTTGAAGCAGTCGTGGATGTCTGCTATCTTGCGGTGGAAGAAGGTGGCGAGGGAGTCGCACAGGGCTTGCGACGGCGGGATGTCGTTGGAGCTGGGGTTGGAGAGTTCCTTCACGATGTTGAAGAGCTCCTTGCTGTTGTGTGCGTTGTTGTCGAGGCGGTATTTGAAGGAGGTCTTCCTGGCAGCCCTGATGAAGTGGTGGTGGTTGCGGACGGCATTCTTGTGTGCTGCATGGCTGTCCGGAGTTTGTTCACTGTGCCATTTCTTCTCTAGTTTCCGGCAGGCTTGCTTGGAATCTAGGAGTTCTGGGGTGAACCAGCTGGCCCTCTTGCTGGTGTCTCTGTGGGGGGGGGGTTTCTTCAGCAGGCGAGGGTGTTGGCGCAGTCCTTGATCCAGTGTCTGAGGTTGTGGGCAGCAACGTCGGTGTTGGAGGGTTCGGTGGGTGGGCCGAGAGCGAGGTTTGCATGTAGTTGGTCTTCGGTGATTTTGCTCCAGAGGAGTTCGGTGGTGTGGCTGACGGAGACGTGCGGGCTTGAGGAGAAGACCGGGTCGAGCGTGTGGCCGGCGGAGTGGGTGGGCGTTGTGACGATTTGCCTCAGTCCGAGGTTGGCGAGGTTGGCGATCAGGGTGGTGGAGTTGCTGTCGTTGTTGTTCTCAAGGTGAAAGTTCAGGTCTCCAAGGAGGATGTAGTCGGTGGAGGTGAGGGCGTGCGTGCTGATGAAGTCGCTGAACTGGGGGCGGGGTCCAGGGGGTTGGTAGACAAGGGTGCCTCTGAGGGTGGAGTTGGGGTCAGTGTGGATCTGGAAATGCATGTGTTCTGCGGTGCTGAGCGCGTCGTCGGTGCTAGTCGAGACCATGATGCTGTTCTTGTGGACAATGGCGATTCCTCCTTCGACTCCGTTGGTGCGGTCTCTGCGGGTGATCTTGTAGCAGTCTGGGATGGCTATGGCGATGGCGGGTGCGGAGAAGTTGTTCAACCAGGTCTCGGTCAGGAAGGCGACGTCCGGGGAGGTTGTGTTGAGCAGGTCCCAGAGCTCGACGGCGTGTTTGCGTGCGGAACGGGTGTTCAGTAGTATGCATCGGAGGTGGTTGAGGTCTTTCTTGGCGGGTGGTTCGTCGGTTCTGTGGCTGATGTAGCTGCAGTTCCGGCAGGTAAAAGGACCGTGTGTGCGTTTCAGGGCGGCCTTGAAGCAGTTGTGGGTCCGTCCGGGGTTGAGTGCAGGGGCCAGGGGTTCTGGCACTGGGTGCGGTCCAGGCGCGGACGGACGCAGACGGGCTTGCCGCGCAGCGGCCCGCATGTATGGAGAGGTGGGAGTGAGGAGCAGCTGGGAGGCGGGGGCAGCGAATGGGCAGTTAGAGGGGCGGAGCCGCAGGGGACTCTGCGGCGTGGGCGGTGAGGGGCAACGAAGGAAACAGAAGAAAAAAGGGCACAACAATTGAGGGGGAAACGAGTGGCACAGAAGGCAAAAAGGTCACAAGAAGGGCAAAAGGGTCACAAAAACGGGGAAAACGAGTGGCACAGAAGGCAGAAAGGTCCCAAGAAAGGGCAGAAAGGTCACAAAAAAACGGAGAAAACGAGTGGCACAGAAGGCAGAAAGGTCCCAGGAAAGGGCAGAAAGGTCACAAATAAAAAGCGGAGGAAAGGAATGGCACAGAGGGCACAAAGGTCACAAGAAAGGGCAGAAAGATCACAGAAATGCAGGGGCAGGTAAGCAACAGAAGGCAAAAATGGGCAGAGAGACACGGGGGCCGGCGAGGGGAGCAGAAGGAAAACCGGGCAGCGAGGGGAGCAGAAGGGAAACCGGGCAGAGAGACACGGGGGCAGGAAGGGGAACAGAGGGAGAGAAAGGACACAGACCACGTACAGGCAGCGGGGGAGACCGACAACAGCAGTCACAGACACAACACTGAAAATGCAGTCACTACAACGGGAGCAATGAAAGAAAATACAGGCAATACAATGGAGGATGAGCAAACCTACGGCCTACCACTGGCCACCAGGGATGAGGCGCAGGTGGTAGCCTGCGGGTGAAGGAGGGCCTTGAACTTCCTCAGCAGCGGCAGCTGGGGCAGGGACACACAGGCGGTGCTGTATTGGATCTAATATGATTCAATGTTCACTTCAGAAGGTTTGCTTCTGCCCAAGGCAATTCCTTATGTCCCAGTCATCGGTGGCCCTGTGACATATGTGAGGCAAGTCTGCGATGAGAAACCATTGTTTTTTAGGTTTCGCTGGAGCACGGAGCTTTTAGCTCCGCCTCCAGAGAAATCTGTAGTCTTCAGTATAAGGGACACTTGAATCCGCCCTCTCCGCCCTCTGTTCCATTGGCTAGCTCCATAAATGGAGGCTAGCCATTGGAACAGAGATCTGTCCGTCATGGCCGGACCAGATTCGTGGGCGTTCCTGCATTTTTTTCCCTCTCCACCCACTTCTGACGTCATGTGGCTGTGGGCGTGTACTTTTATTTTTTTTTGTCCCGTGATGTTTTCCTCATTTTGGAAAAGCCTTTGGCCGAAGTGGAGTGCTGCGCCCTCGCTGCTCTTCTGTGGCTGTCCGTTCCCGCCCCCCCCCTCCCGCTGTCCGTTCCCGCCCCCCCCCCCCCCTCCCCGTGTGCCCGTAGGTGCTCAACAGTAACTCCTGCTGACCCCTCGTGCAATGATCCTGCCTTCTGCTCCCCACCTTCCGGCTCATTCAGAGAGCCGGACCTGCGACTCGTGCTCTGTCTCCTCATACAGTTTATTTCGCCTCCTGCTCTCTCTGCCCCCGGCTCTTCAGACGGTGATTCCGCCCTCTGAAACCCGCAGGCGGGACTTGCATACTGCCCCAGGCCTTGTACCACATACCCAGACTCCCCCCCCCCCCCCCCCTCGTCCCCCTCTAATAGGATGAGGCTCCCCCAGGGCTCAACCCTCTCAAAGTCATCTAGGTCCATTGCTCGGGGAGGGAGGGGCCATGGGCGAGGGTTGGGGGGGTGAACAAAGAGAGAAACGGGAATGATGTAATTGAAAGAAGCAGAGAGCGGAGTGAATGAATGAAGGCTGAGGGAGGACTCGGTGGCAGCTCCGAGAGACAGGAAAACAGAGACGGGAGCAGGGGAGGCGACAGGCACTGCGAGAGAGTCAGAAAGGCAGAGAGATGGATGCAAGCAAACAGGAAGGAAACGATACACAGCAAGACAGGCAGAGAACGGGAGAGAATGAGGGAACAATACCAGCGAGAGGGACAAGGGAGACAAAAATGAAGGGGAGCTCGGGAGAGCAGCAAAGAAAGGGGGAGAACGGAGTAATAAGACGGGGCAGAGTAAGAGAGACAAACCGAGTGAGTGGTAATTAGAGCGAGATGGGAAAGGAGAGAAACAAATAGCAAGATACAGGGAGTAGAAGGCCAGAGATGACCGGAGAGGCATGAAAGAAGGAGGGCGGAGGAGGGAACTAGACCAAGTTAGCTTGGGACCGTGACAGAGAGAGACGGAGAAAGAAGCGGTAGACGGGGAAGAGAGGGATCCAGAGAGAGATGCAAAGAGGCTGAGATGGGCGAGAGGTAGGCAGAGACAGAGAGAAGAAGCAATAACTAGAGCGCCCGAGCCAGACACGAGGTTTGGACGGGATAAGAGTGAAAGTGACTGAGAAATATCGAGGGAGAGATAGGGAGGAAGAGGGAGAGAGCGATAAAGAGAAGAGATCATTAGATTGCTAGACACCGGTACGGAATTAAAGACACGAAGCGGGAAATACAAAATAAGACACAGAATGGGACATAGTAATGGCACAAGTGTACCGTGCAGGGAAGACACCCCTGGCCAAAGAACTCACAGGCCTGATATTGTATTGTAAGTTGTGTTTGGGGGAGGAGGTCTCAGCCACCAACACACCCAGCCAGGCTCAGCAGCCATTACTGTAATGCAGACAAGTGACCTGGAAGCTCCCCTCATGGAATCACACACCGAGTGCTAATGCAGCCCCCCCCCCCCCCCCCCCCCCCCCGCAGACAGCCATGGAATCACACACCCAGGCCTGATGGCGCAGATGGGCCTGCGGTCTGGACTTAATGGAATAATCGCTGCTTGAAGCCGGGGTGACCTCGCCCAAGCCCTCTGCTTCTGGAGCACTGCACCCCCATAATGATATTACACAGTCATTTATGTAAGGTGCGCCACACTGATTGAATTGTGTCTTAGAACCTACAGAGTAGGTGCTATGCTATGCCTTTGTTATGTTATTTAGGGCTTGTACAACGCGTCCCTGTAACCAGGGAGGCCCTGTCAGGAGTGACTGCAGGCGGTTGCAGCTTTGGTTGCAAGGTGTGCGTTTGTAGGAAATAACTTCTATGGGAATAGTTTCGTGTGGTGCACGAAGTCCTGATACGTCATCTAGTCATGTCATGGTGAGCTCGAGACTGCCGCTGTGCAGGAAGTGAGGGGTGAGTACGTTTCACCGGTATCCTGCTCGCTGAGTGATTGTGCGACCTCTCTGTCAATCAGCGGGCGCTTAGAAGCAAAAGAGAAGGCGCAGCCACACGGACACAATACCATCATATCATCATGCGATACAGTCCTTTATCCATAGTTGTGACATCACAACACACCAATGATGCTACATTCGGCGATAATGCATGAGAAGCCAATACATTTCAGTCACCTCCGAGTTTTGCACATGTACACACTCAGCACAGCTTGACCCGGAAGCTCTTTATGATTGTGACAGACGACATTTAACCACAAATGAGATCTGCTACTTCATGTCTACATTTCGTGTGCTCCTCATCCAACGGTGATTACAGCTTCCCCCCCCCTCCCCCCATAAGAGCTAGAGTCCCTCCCAGCATTCACCAGTGTGGAATCATCCATCCCGCTCTGCTATGGGCCCCATAGGCCAGTTCGGTACATGTGTACGCACCAGTACTTATTACTACAAGTCCGCAGATTAATAATGAGAGCACATAGGGCGAACCGAGCCAGGGCTCGGACTTGGCTTTAAGAGCCAGAACACAACTCAAGCCATCAACGTATTTGGCGCACAAACTGTGCATCAAAAACCCTGGAAAAAATGATAAAGAGCTTTAAAAGTGTATTCCTTTAACAAGTCAGCGCGTTTAACTTTAGTATATTAGGTTGTATCAGTGCATATATTAGCAATAGTTAGAAGTGACAGTTTCAGAACATGAATTAAAAACAATCATGCAGTGGGCGGAGTTTCGTTTTTTTTTTGGGTGTTTGTGTCCGTCATTATGCCGACCACGGCCGCCGGAAGAAGTCCAGGTGAGTGCGTTCCTTTCCCGCCCCCCCCCCCCCTCCCGCTGTCCATGCGCCGTTCCCGCCCGCCCCCTCCCGCTGTCCGTTAACCGCCACCCCCCCACCGTGTGCCCGTACCCGCCCCCCCTCCCCGTGTGCCCGTAGGTAGAAAGGAAAAGCATACATTTGCTTTAAAAGTTTTCTTCCACCAACGGCTTGAAAGTTCCCTGTAATTAGTGAGAAGTTCAAAGTCTTTACTTAATAGGTGAATCGGTGATCGGAAGAGGCAGACGACATTAGAGGAAGGTCCCGTGGGAAGTAAGCTGGATTGTGAAGATTATAGGGCACAGGTCTCATTACTGGATCATATGTTGACATGAGAGGCGTTCACTGCATCAAAAGAGAACTAGGGGGCTACTGCAGCTTGCGATCTGTCAAGCCAGCCAACAACACTCTTTAGAAAGAGAGAGGCTGGACTTTTCTTGCTCGTCTCTTCTCCAGTGTCTTCCTTCTCGTCCATGTCTCCCTGGTCTTGTTATCTGCCTTTTTTTTTTACCTCTACTTGTAATTGCACACATGTCACTTTTTCCTCTTGTAACGTATCGCTTGCTACCTTTTGTATTTTGTTTGCTTTTGGCACATGCACAATTGTCATCTTTGCCTCATGCAATGTAACGTTTGCTTTTGTAACACGTCCACTTGTAATTTTCTCCTCATGTAACGCTACTGTTCCCATTGTGAAGCGCTTTGACACCTTCGGGTAAAGTCCGCGCTATATAAAAACGCATAAAGTAAATAAAAAAATAAATCAAATCTATTTTCCCTTTCAATAGCTGTCAACGTCTAGCAGGTACAGCACAGGCAGCAGCAGTGCAAGCTTCCCTCACGCATAGGACAGGTACAGCACAGCAGCAGCAGTGCAAGCTTCCCTCACACACGGAGCAGGTACAGCACAGGGAGGAGCAGAGCAAGCTTCCCTCCCACACGGAGCAGGTACAGCACAGGCAGCAGCAGTGCAAGCTTCCCTCACACACGGAGCAGGTACAGCACAGGGAGGAGCAATGCAAGCGTCCCTCACACACAGAGCAGGTACAGCACAGGCGACAGCAGTGCAAGCTTCCCTCACGCACAGAGCAGGTACAGCACAGGCGGCAGCAGTGCAAGCTTCCCTCACACAGAGCATGTACAGCACAGGCGGCAGCAGTGCAAGCTTCCCTCACACACGGAACAGGTACAGCACAGGCAGCAGCAGTGCAAGCTTCCCTCACACACAGAAAAGGTACAGCACAGGCAGCAGCAGTGCAAGCTTCCCTCACACACGGAACAGGTACAGCACAGGCAGCAGCAGTGCAAGCTTCCCTCACACACAGAGCAGGTACAGCACAGGCGGCAGCAGTGCAAGCTTCCCTCACACACACAGCAAGTACAGCACAGGCGGCAGCAGTGCAAGCTTCCCTCACACACGGAACAGGTACAGCACAGGCGGCAGCAGTGCAAGCTTCCCTCACACACAGAGCAGGGACAGCACAGGCAGCAGCAGTGCAAGCTTCCCTCACATACAGAGCAGGTACAGCACAGGTGGCAGCAGTGCAAGCTTCCCTCACACAGAGCATGTACAGCACAGGCGGCAGCAGTGCAAGCTTCCCTCACACACAGAGCAGGTACAACACAGGCAGCAGCAGTGCAAGCTTCCAACACACATAGAACAGGTACAACACAGGCAGCAGCAGTGCAAGCTTCCCTCACACATAGAACAGGTACAGCACAGGCAGCAGCAGTGCAAGCTTCCCTCACACACAGAGCAGGTACAGCACAGGCAGCAGCAGTGCAAGCTCTGCAAGCTTCCCTCACACACAGAGCAGGTACAGCACAGGCATCAGCAGTGCAAGCTTCCCTCACACACAGAGCAGGCACAGCACAGGCATCAGCAGTGCAAGCTTCCCTCACACACGGAGCAGGCACAGCACAGGCAGCAGCAGTGCAAGCTTCCCTCACACACAGAGCAGGTACAACACAGGCAGCAGCAGTGCAAGCTTCCAACACACATAGAACAGGTACAACACAGGCAGCAGCAGTGCAAGCTTCCCTCACACACAGAACAGGTACAGCACAGGCAGCAGCAGTGCAAGCTTCCCTCACACACAGAGCAGGTACAGCACAGGCAGCAGCAGTGCAAGCTTCCCTCACACACAGAGCAGGTACAGCACAGGCATCAGCAGTGCAAGCTTCCCTCACACACGGAGCAGGTACATCTCAGGCAGCAGCAGTGCAAGCTTCCATCACACATAGAACACGTACAGCACAGGCAGCAGCAGTGCAAGCTTCCCTCACACACAGAGCAGGTACAGCACAGGCATCAGCAGTGCAAGCTTCCCTCACACACAGAGCAGGCACAGCACAGGCAGCAGCAGTGCAAGCTTCCCTCACACACAGAGCAGGCACAGCACAGGCAGCAGCAGTGCAAGCTTCTCTCACACACGGAGCAGGTACAGCACCAGCAGCAGTGCAAGCTTCCCTCACACACGGAACAGGTACAGCACAGGCCGGAGCAGTGCAAGCTTCCCTCACACACAGAGCAGGTACAGCACAGGCAGCAGCAGTGCAAGCTTCCAACACACACAGAGCAGGTACAACACAGGCAGCAGCAGTGCAAGCTTCCAA
Organism: Lissotriton helveticus; assembly: GCF_964261635.1. Taxonomy (NCBI): domain Eukaryota; kingdom Metazoa; phylum Chordata; class Amphibia; order Caudata; family Salamandridae; genus Lissotriton; species Lissotriton helveticus. The sequence goes on from NC_136061.1 coordinate 1,204,108,679, forward strand.
CACACATAGAACAGGTACAACACAGGCAGCAGCAGTGCAAGCTTCCATCACACATAGAACAGGTACAGCACAGGCAGCAGCAGTGCAAACTTCCCTCACACACAGAGCAGGTACAGCACAGGCATCAGCAGTGCAAACTTCCCTCACACACAGAGCAGGTACAGCACAGGCATCAGCAGTGCAAGCTTCCCTCAAACACGGAGCAGGTACATCTCAGGCAGCAGCAGTGCAAGCTTCCATCACACACAGAACACGTACAGCACAGGCAGCAGCAGTGCAAGCTTCCCTCGCACACAGAGCAGGTACAGCACAGGCATCAGCAGTGCAAGCTTCCCTCACACACAGAGCAGGTACAGCACAGGCATCAGCAGTGCAAGCTTCCCTCACACACAGAGCAGGCACAGCACAGGCAGCAGCAGTGCAAGCTTCCCTCACACACAGAGCAGGCACAGCACAGGCAGCAGCAGTGCAAGCTTCTCTCACACAAGGAGCAGGTACAGCACCAGCAGCAGTGCAAGCTTCCCTCACACACGGAACAGGTACAGCACAGGCAGGAGCAGTGCAAGCTTCCCTCACACACAGAGCAGGTACAGCACAGGCAGCAGCAGTGCAAGCTTCCAGCACACATAGAACAGGTACAACACAGGCGGCAGCAGTGCAAGCTTCCAACACACACAGAGCAGGTACAGCACAGGCAGCAGCAGTGCAAGCTTCCCTCACACAAGGAGCAGGTACAGCACAAGCAGCAGCAGTGCAAGCTTCCCTCACACATGGAACAGGTACAGCACAGGCAGCAGCAGTGCAAGCTTCCCTCACACACAAAACATGTAAAGCTCAGACAGTTGTTCTACTTGTTTCTTCTCTCTCACACTCACACACACACACATGCACAGGCAGCATCAGTGCAAGCATCCCTTGCATAACCGGTGCAGCACAGGTAGCAGCAGGGTGCACACACACACACACACACACACTCCCCCCACCCCAACACCATCCCCTGCATAGAGAACAGTTACAACACAGGGAGCAGCTGTGCAAGCTTACCTCACGTCGAATATTCCAGCACTGACAGCAGCACTGCTTGTTTCTCTCACACACCAGGATACAGCACAAACCGTAGCAGACAAGCTTCCATTAGTCTCAGTACAGGAAGAGCCTCCTTCATATTAATAATTATAATCATTATTAATGCAATTATTTTTAAAATAACATTCGTATAGCGTTAACAAACACTACCAAAACAAAATCTCTTGGTGCTATTAAGTCAACAAGGACTACAAGTAGAAAGGGCGTGTTTTATGCACCGCTTGCAGGTTGTCAAAACACATAAATTAAAGGCATTGTCATTTAGAATGCCAGTAGCTCTCAAAATCTCGCAAATACGAGACCTATTGCATTGCAAATGCTTGTTTCATCTGGTCAGTGTTTTAAATAAATACAGAAACGTTTGAACACCGGCTTTATTTTGCTTCCCAGGAGCAGCAGTCTGTTCTTTTTGTCCATTTGTTTCCCTTTCATTGATTTAGATTGCATTTTGTAGCGTCGTGAAAGTGTTTTGTGTGTGCTTTGTGCTCTTTCCTCGTAATTGTTTTCTGTTCTGTGTCTTGGATAAAAGGTAGTTGGCCTACAACCGGTATGTGACAATAGTGGTAAAATCCCCTGGCATAATAGTTTCTCAGTAATACATCTTTTCAATGTCTCAATGTGGCTTCTTTCATCTGATGTGAGCCCGCAAAAGCTGACCTCAGTTGCTCCACAGTTTTTTTTATTTCCATTACATCGCTCAGTTTCTTGCCATATAGATTATTCTGATATTCGATTTTATTAATTTGATTGATTTGGGAAACAAGTTGGAAATGTACCAACGGAGAACGATTCTCATATTTTCAGCCTGTTTCCGATTTTTTTTTTTTTTAGGCTATTCAAGGAGTATTTTCTAAAATATATCTTGGTTTCATATTCCCAGGTGTGACAACACGTGTACAACGGGCACACGCAGAATTTCTCCCTAGTGGAAGAATTCTCTGCCAGAGTATAAATCGTGTAACTTCTCCTGTGCTTTTTTCCTCCATGGGGAAAACATTAGAAATTCCCTCTCCTTAATCTCGATCGAGCAGGTTGCATGGCAAGGGGGCGAATGTAGCCGCAAAGTATTTAACGCTAATGTCTTTGTCGTGCCAGAACCTGTAAAATTGACTCGATTATCATAGAGAGACGCGAGTCAGGAAATAAATGAGATGTTTGACTAGCTAATGGGGCACATAGGTTACCACTCAGATCTATAGGTGTATGCGCCTATATAGCTATATATACTCGGTGTAAGTCTCAGCCTCCCCTCTCTGTATGTCTGAATAATCCATACATATATTGAGATTTGAATACTTGCTGCAGAAGTTACATCCATGCCATGTCATTTCCAGTTGCACACAACGCGACAGACACAACATATCTGCAGATGGGCTGGCTGTCTTTGCGCCAACGCAATACTAAAGTTTCAAACTATTTGAAAGTTTATTCTCCCAGTACGTCCTGTCTGGTAGCTTAGATCTGCTACACAATTACAACGGCTTTGTTTGTTTTATTTATACAAAAGCAAACCGTTCTTGACTGGATAAAATGCGTACCACAACCGCCCGCGATAATAACGCTTGTCATTTACAGCGCTGTTGTGTTATAGAACTCGTCTGCAAGTAATTGCTGCCTGCTGAGCTCGTCCAGTGGGGTACCATAGGTCTCACATTTGCGAGAGATTAAGCTATTGCCAATGTAAGTGACAATGCCATTTATCTGTATTCAAAACCAACACATAAATCAAAATTTTGTCATTTACAATGCCAATAGCTCTAACTTTTCAAGAGGCGAAACCGTTGCATTGTAAATGCTTGTCTTTTTATGTATGTGCCAAAAATTACTCTATGCAGCCAATAGCCCATTTTTCACCACCATTGGGGTGTCCTATTTGGCCATGCCAACAGGCCATGCTTGACCCATGAGCACTCTATCAAACTATTTTTTGCTATGATAGTTCCTAGGGCGACATTTCTAATTAAACTGGCATTAATTTTCAGTTTAGCAATCTCATGGGTTTCTTGTTCAAACAGGAAGGTCTTAGTGAACTGATTTTTGCCTCCCTCTGAAGAAGCTAAAATGGAAAGTATGATGGTGTTGATTAGAAACACAGCAGGAGAAGAGAGTGTCAAACACGCTGGATACCCCAATTCTGACAAACCCTTTTTGCATGCCACCGCTGTCTTTGCTACAACTCTTTAATGCTATACTCTGAAGGCTTATTTGTCTGTTGCTTGGATGTGTCTAATCTGAAGTGCTATACGCATGACTCACCACTGATGAGGTGCAAGTGCTCCGGCTGACAACGTACATTGGAGGCTTTCTCCATTTTTCTCGTTCATGACCTCTCTAGGACTTCTATTCGGTTAATTGTTAGCCAGTATGGGAAGGTGTTTCAGCGATACCTGGAAGTGGCAGATAGGCATGCAGATTCCGGAGTCTCTGAAATCGGTGGTCCTCTGATAACTTAACAGATCAATCTAGAGCTTATCTTATCATGAATGACAATGTTGCCTAAAGTGCTTTGGATTGTTATGTTATTGAAAGCGGGAGGGACTTGGGCATTCCTACTATGAGAAGTGGATGATTCTTGACAGGCCATTGCATTTTAAAGGGTAGCATGGTTGGGGTACAATCAGTCTGGTGCCAATGAATGTCTCCTGTGTTTGTTTTTTGTAATATAACTTTTATGTGATTCATTTTGTAGCCTAATTACAATGCATTAAATGTTTAGGGCCAAGGGGACCTCTGTCTGAGGGAACAAGCACTTACAACATGCTCCTTACAATGCATTCAATAATGAACAAAGGTTCCAGAGATGCTTTCTATGTCGCTCTTTAAAAAGGACTGAAGGGACTGAAATCAAACGGCAACTGATTCAAAACCAGACTGACTTTGGAATTAGGTTATTATCTATAGGCATATGTGAGTAGTCTACTGTGTGCCCAGACCTATATTTTTCTAAATCCACAGAAACGTCCAGAGAGACAGCCATTATGATATACACTATAAACTTAAAATTAGTTTTAACAAGGCAGGTTTAAAAGCTCTATGTTGTTTTGAAAAAATTTCGAAATTGTATTGCTCCCGAAAGGATTTATGACAGATTGGATTATCTTTATCTAACACCATTAGCTGCATGAGATGCAGCCACATTTTTCATAATCCTGAATACTTAGGTATTCAATGTTTATACAAAATCATGAATTACCCCAATTGGCAAGGACTTTAATCCCCTTATAAATCCCTATTAAGTTGCATCAGTGGTACCTAAGGCATAGGAGTTAAAGGGGTGACCCTGGCCTGCAGCACTAATTGTGCCACCCTGGGTGATCCAAGTAAAAAGATGAAAGCAGTCCTGCCGTTCCATGCAGACTCCATGAGCAGTGCAAACTGCTCGAACTCGACTTTGCCCTCACCATGAGTGGCAAGGTCATAGCACTATTTTTAATATATGCCAGTCGCGCCTAAGGTAGGCCTCCTGAGCCTAGTAGGCAGGGTGTATTTTATTAAAGGTGTGGACATATACGTACAATCTTATATGTCCCTATTGTAGCCTCCTTTCATAAGGGGCTATTAGAAGTGCGTACTCAAGGGGCCATGGGATAACGTGGGCTGGCACCTGGGCACCCCCAGGTTGCCAGTTTTATTATGGTCCCACTGAAAAGTGTCATATTTGGTATCAAACAACTTGTCTCATCCAACCTAGTCTTTTGCCAAAGTTAGATTTGAAGTGGCATACACCCAGTTGACTTCCTTAGAGGATGCCCACTTGGTTGCCTCAGCATTTCCTGTGCTCTGGCAGACAGCCTGCAGCTGCTGCTGCCCAGACAGGAATCTTGCCCCTGGGAGGTGGTACCTCCCTCCTCCTGACAGGATGGCTAGCTTCAAAGCTCTCACCACCTCTAAAATGCAAGTAGGCTTCCTCCCTGAGGAGGAAAACCCAACACAGGCACATTTGCAACCTGGGCAGGCAGGAAAATGAGGTAGTCAGAAGGTGTACATTCCCAAAAGGCTAGCCCCACCCCTAGGGTGGGCTACCTGGTCTGTACAGCCAAAATAATGTTCTCTCATTTTTAAAAGTGGCAAAAAAGAGGCTTCTGTTTAGAAAAAGTGCCACACTCCCTAGGATGTGGTCGCCTCATGGACGGATTAGCCACTGCGGATAGTAGCCCAGTGGCTATTAGCAACAATATCCCTAATGCCCCTAAATCTAGGATTTAAGGGGCTACCATTGCACCAGAACCTCAGATCTAATCGACATGCAACAAGAGGACAAAGAAGAGTCTGCGACTTCAGGACCTGCACAAAGCAAAGGCGACACAAACTCCACCTGCTGCAACCACCCTACGACTGCAACTCGTCCTGGACCAGAGACTGGTTCCAAAGGAAACAGAAGCCCCTCTGCAAGCCAAAAGCATCTCCAGAACTCCCTTGGACAAGATGTACTAGTCCCCTGCGGGCTAAAACCGCACTCGGAATCAAAGAGTCGCTGGCCATCAGGCCCGTTGAGGGAATCGCCCAAAAGTAAATTGTGAGAAACGTAGTCCTGCCCTCCAGCAAGTTTCAGGAAGCTCCCTTTTGCCCCTGGACTCCAGGACGTTGAAGTGACTGAATCCTGATCTTGCCACTGCCAAGGTTTGCTGCTGGGGAGTCTAGCCACACCACCTTTCTTAGGCACTGTGCCTCGAGGGAACCTCCGCAACATCTTCCACCCAATGCCTCTTTGCCCCTGTTGTCAAGAGTTTGCATCACCTTCCTCACCAGCACCCTCTAAGTGATAAGAGCTGCAACTGCGGCTCCTGTTCTTCAGCACCAAGGACTTCGAGGACTACCCTGCACTCAGGCCCTACGTGCCAGGTAAAAATTAACTGACTGTCCGAGCCTGGTCCTGGGACCCGCCTCACCTCTACAGCCTGCGGTTTCCACTGAACTCGACCGGCAAGTGACAAGTTGTCACTAGTGTTTTTCCACATTGATCACAACATTAAAGTTTGGCAACAGTGAACTGTACTGATTTATTTTTCCTTTAAAAATCCATAACTCTGATTACACTCATCTGAGTGTGTTTGTTTTAGTGTAAAAAATTATATCAAACTCTGCTTTATATTTATAAATTGGTGTAGGATTTCTTTTGAGTCATGTCAATTACTTATTGTCCATGTTGGTACTCTGAACTGCTTAATACATGTTCCTCTAGTTAAGCCCGACTGCTCAATGCTGCACTACCAGGATTGAGCTAGGGATTTATTAGTGTGAATCCAAAGGACCTATTTGAGGTAATTTAGTATTGCATAGTGAAGTCTAACCAGGCTCACTGCATAATACCCCAATTTCCTACATCTTGACACTGCTGTGCTGAGCTAGTTGGAATCATTGAAGAAGTAAAAGAAAACATTTTGCTGGTGTTTAGTTCAAAAGCTCACTTTGTGTGTTAATTTGAATTCCCATTAGACACTTCTACAATTTATAGTCAGACTTGTCACTGACTGTTTCAGCGTCTTGATGCGAGTGCAATGAAATAGAATTTGGAGGAATTGGGATGAAAACGAATAAATATATTTGAGTTTCCTTAGGTGTACTTCAATTGGAAACTGGGTGTAAATGCACCCCCCTTGAAGATAGGCGCCAATTCACTCTTGCAGCTGTGTGCAAATCCTGACTTTTGAAGCTAGATGTAAATTCAGCAGTGTGTACATTCAGACCAGCAAATTTGCTTAGATGGTTATTCCCTTGAAAGGGGTAGCCACGTGTGTGTAGATTTAGCACCATGAAGCTGTGGGTGTAAATGTACCCCACCCTAAGATGTGGGTGTAAATACAGGCCCTTGAAGTTGTGGGTTTAAATTTTGCCCCGTAAAGCTGAAGGTGTCAATTTAGCCCTTTGAAGCTCGATATCAATAGTGTTAATTCAACCCCTAGAAGCTGTATGTATATTTAGCCCATTGAAGTGTGCCTAAATGTACCTTCTTGAAGCTGTGTATGCACATTTTATTTGTGTGTGTGTCCATGTCTCTTGATTCTTGCTACGTGTAAGTACACCTTCTTAATGCAGAGTGTTAATTCAGCCCCTTAGTAATAGGTGTTAAATGTAGCCCATTGGAAATAGGTAACTCGAGCCTCTGAACCTCGCTGTGTATATAGCCCCCAGGACATGAGTGTAAATTTAGCCCCCAGAACCTGGATGTCCCTTGAAGCTGAGTTCTGTGGATGTAAATGTAGCCCCTTGAATCTTTGTGTAAATTCAGCCTTTTGAAGCTGGATGTAAATTCGTCCCTTGAAACCGTGTAAATTCATCAACTTGTTGAAGAGTGTAAAAGTAAAACCTCTGAAGTTGGTTGTAAATTTAGCTGGATATTTTTGCCCTCGAGGCTGGGTGAAAATTCAGATCCCTTTAACATGGGTGTATATGTAGATGTTTTAAAGCTATGTATACATTTCAGCCACTTGAAACCACCTGTCAGTTCAGCCTTTTTTTTGCGGGATATAAATTATTTTAAGGGCCTAACATCGAGGCCTTTATTTTGGCATAGTTGAAGGAAGGCCATTTATTTGAAAAAACGTTAAGACTATTCTGCACATGGCTCTTTTGTTCAGTTTGTATCTCAATTCTTTTTTTGTTTAAATAAATCAAATAATGATCAGTAGTCAAGAAAGATCGCAGAAAAATAAAGCATTGATGATACATAAAAGTACAATCAGAACAATGACAGAAGAAAAATTCTCCTAGTACCCCATGTACAAACATAAATGATCAGTCGCCTCAACAATATATAAATGTATACAGAAAATCAAGAGATTATGTAAACATTAAACTTTAAATAGTATTCACTTATTGATGGGTTTATATCTAAGAGATCGGATCGTCATGAAAGTAAAAAAAGCCCCCAAATGTGACCAAAATTATGTGAATTGTCATTTTTTTTTAACTCTATCCACTTTAAACATATCCTCAATCCAAGAATGAATCGTTGGAATAACATGTGTCCTCCAAAAACGTAATATATTAACTTTGGCTAAACTGAGAGCTGTGGAAAGCCATTTAAAGAATGAATAGACATAGGAGGCAATTCATGTCTGAGCCCTTCAGCCTTGACCCCTTCAGCCTTGACCCCTTCATGACCGCAGCTTATGTAGTGACAATATTGACTGATGGCTCCTTGTTACTGGGTACTCTGACCTCAAACATCTCAAAAGCAGCAGAAATTGAACCCACGCCTCCCCAGAGAGTCGGGACTGGGGTGTGCAAAACTTTTTTTCCTTCCTTTTTATTTCCTGTTAAAATCGTCCCATTTGGTACAATTTGTATAGCGCACATCCTTTTTTAACAAACATGAACAAAACGGTTCCGCAAAAGATGTAGTTAAAAGAAAACAGCGAAAAGGGCTGCCTAGAGTTTACCTGCACACGAATGGCTTGCATACATTTCCCCTCTTTCTACGGCCAATAAGATTAAAAATGATCTCGCAATTCGATGAAAAAATGTGCGCAGAGGAAAGTAGGGAGCCAGGCTTCCTTGCTTGTCTATGCCCCCTAAGAGTGCCTGTACACCTGAAGCTTGGAGGGGAAGCATAGAAAATATCCTTTCAATATTCGATCAGAGTTCGATGTATTATTCTAACCCCAGCCTCGTGCTTTCTGGCTAAGTGTTAGCGCGAGCATCGTCGTACTTTCAAAAGACCGGGAGAGCATACATGCCAGGCAAAGCACCGGGATGACATGCTGTCTTCATGGAATGAAGGGCGCAGACCGATCTAACACCGGAAACCCTCATCCTGGAGGTATTCGTCTGAAAAGAAGGAAACATTCGAACAATTTCAGAATTCCATTTTCCGTTTTATAATTGCTTTGTATTTTTGCCTTTTTTCTTCTTGTGCAGTGTTTTGTGTCCACGGTTAGTCGTTGACATGCAGGGCCTTGTGCATCAGCCACTTTGCTGCGCACAATATTTTGATAACCTGAAACCCCGAACTAGAGAGCCCAGGTAACGGGTTTGAGGCATTTTTAAGCTTTCAAGTCTAATATTTTTTCCTCTTTTTCTGAAAGCCGTATTGTCTAATCTGTGACCATAAGCAATTCATAAAGTATGTCTTTTTTAAACATTACCTCATCTATTACTAAAGACAACATCGATGTCCGTCACTTACCTCGAACTCTTTCTATAGGGCTCATTTAGTTGAGTTATAAAGCAGATGGTTGCGGGAAAGGGTACTCTTCGAGGGTAGGCAGTGGCACCGTCTAAATCTGAGACCCTCCACTTGATGCACACAGGCCAAATCAAAGCCATGTATGGGCAATGAAGCCAGCTGAATCTGACCGATGTAATGTACAATAAATATGAAAATACCAAAAGTCATGCACAGAAAGTTCACCGATTACCCCCAAACGAGATTTTACCGCACAACACGTGTGTATACAGACAACACACGACATAACACCTCTGACAATGAACACATTGGGACAGGAGCATCAGGTCAAAATGATGGATCATGGTAATGCAGTGCGCCACCCGACCTTGTATCGGGCTCCTGCACAGGCCACCCCTCGGCAATCACTACACAAGCAGATTTGTAAACTACAAAACACCCTCCTGTTCAGATTTAGCCGGTGGAACTGGGCACGAGCTTCCACCCTTTTTCCTACTCACTCGGTCTTGGGTTAAAAAGCTGCAAAATTTAACATGTGGCGAGCTACATGACTGTCTGCTGTGCTAATGATACCTTTCAAGACCTTCTCTTAGGCCCTGCTTTTTGCCAGAACTTCTCAGGGTGTGCTGCTCCTCCAAGGACTTCAAAACTGCCCCAATTTTTCACTGCTTGAGGGGTTATACTAGTGCCATCATTTGTTCATCCATTTCCCCGTCAATTGGGTGTGGAGGTGAAAAAGACGGTGTTTTCCAGGTCACTTAAGCGTCGCTCGTATGGCTACTTACCAGGGAGGTTGGGCTTGTCCCCTACCTGACAACCTTTGTTTGCCATGCAACATGAAGTGGTTTGAATCGTGTTCTGAAATGTACGGGTGAGAAATTTATTTTTGTTGTAAGTATCTCGACTCTTAATGCATATTCTGTTTCTAGAGTGCTGAAGGTGAAAACATTGACTTCTGACCAATCTTTGTGTCCTTGTTTCCCAAGAGTCCGACCCCATAGCGAATTGTCTTGACAGAGGTGGCCCAGGCCAGGCAATGGAGGTGCCAGATCACAACGGCATTGGCTACTCTCCCAGGTCGTCCAGCAGTGATCACCCCCGGACCCGCACGCTTCAGCGACATCACACCATCCAGAGCAGCGATGATGCCTACGTATGTCAGGGGTCTGGCTATAAGCCATTGCGCATGAGTCTGTCAGTTGACTTGCTAACCATGCAGGGTGTGGTGTGATTGGGCGGTGTTGATGAGGTTGACAATAACATTTCTCTGTCTGCATGGGCTGTGTTATCTCAGGGTGTAGGGAAGGCAGTATTCTTGAGGAAGGTTCCTCTACAAAGGCAAGTGTCATCTTTCAACTTAAGATGGTGTCGACCGAGCATGTAGCGAGTTGCTAATGTTGGAGACACAATTAGAGAAATATTTAGCAACATGAGAAACTTTAAAACCTGCAGGGGTCTAATATCACACAGGCAAAGGCTACCCTGTGCCATATAATGGTTAAGGGATCCATAAGCTCTTATGTCTTGCAAGTTGAATGACCTCTGATTCTTGTAAGCAGGCCAATGCGTTTCTGGGTATATCGAAACTGGAGCACCTTAGATACATGGACGTCAATCAGGGTTAGAAGCTGGTACAATTGGCTCTTCCTTTTATACCTTTTGGTGTCCTGCCCTTCCTACTCTTGGTTCCAGTGGTCCTGAAGACAGCCACAATACTTGTTTTCTGTATCTTACACTCCTTGTCTTTCCCATAACACTTAAGTAGCAAAGTTATAATCCCACCACATTGCCACCAGTGCTTCGAGTTGAGCATTATATTGCCTGGCATTGCAACATCAATTGTAAGTACGATTAAAACATGGTTTAACTTGATTTGATTATATTAAATATTTAAAATGGAATTCCTAAGGGTGTTTGGGAGGTCTACGTTGATTATCATATAACAAAGTAATAAAACAATGATTTATTTTATGTAATTAATATTAATTCAAGTAGGTAAATTATTACATTAAAACATGTATAAATTAGGAAACAAATTTCCATTAGGGTTTACCATTAGGGGGTTTGCCAATAAAGTTATATTGGGGTGAATAAAGAGAAAACTTTAAAATTATTAATAGGTTGGCAACCGAGGTGGGTTAAGTAGCAATACTTAGAAACATTAGATATATGGCAAATGGAAACATTTACAAATTATATTTACATTGCAAAAATAATTAAACAAAATAATTTATGTAGTTGGACAAGTGATTTGTGGAGATTGAGGTGGTGGTAAATTATATTAAATACTTATCATGATGATGCAGTGGCCCACATTGTAATGCAGATTACTTGGTACCCCATGATGTAGTAATGCACGATATGGTAAACTAAAACCACAGCAGTAATGAGGCTCCCGAGGGACCATTGGGTGGCAAGGGGTCTACCATGTGTGTGTGTGATATTATCAGAGGTTATAAGGTACATGAGGTGACTCCATCAACCACTATGGACATCCATGAACTTGATATGCAGGTTGAGTGACCTTGGCGTCTGCCATGCAATCTGTGGCACTGCAGGGCCTGGTTTTATGTAGGCAAGGTGAAAATGTGCGTCTGATATTGTGCAGAGGGAACTTCAGGTAGTCCTTGCAGACTGGGGCAGTTTGTGGTCTAATAAGAGACAGGAAAGATCCTCATGATGTAAACAGATATTGTATAAGCCAGAACTTAATTGCGGCTCTTTTTGTATTTATCGTCCTATGTCAGTTGGTAGTCACAGAGCCTATGTCGAAATCTATTGAAGAAACAAATTATAGACACAGGGAGGAGGACCAGCTCTCCTCACATATTTAAACAGCCACCTCTTCAAAGATAATAATTACCCCCAATCCTGCCTTTCTTGCAAGATACTTTTTTGGTTATTTATTTATATCCTAGTTCCCCCCAAGCATACCTAGATGTAAATGTTCATGATCAATATCAGTTAACCTAGTTTCCATCCTATCCAACTCCAGCGGAGCTACATTTTTGTTTTTATATTTCATTGCCATTGCAGTAACTCATTTTTGAAAATCTATCTTGTTTCTTCGAAGGCCACGGCTGATATTATGCAAATGCCCAAAATACCAGACAGCTTCTTCTGTCAAATAAAGATGCAGTAGGAGGTCTGGGACCGACTAGTCCAAGTCTATGCCTTACGAGCCCTTCTGTGCCCACCAAAACATAGCCTACGTGATCAAGGCCACTCGAGCAACAGCATCACCCGCGCAATTTAATTGTATTCATTTTTATTGAGGAATAGTAAATTCACTCAAAAGTATAAGGGCTGGTAATCACTTAAAGGTTAGTCTTAGTTGAGAGCCTCCGAAAGCACTAGTATGGCTTTAGTTGTAATTCCATGCAATAAATTATTGAATTTGTTACCACCTCCTATATCTGCAATGTGCAGTTTGCCAATCTGTGTTGTTGGTGCATGCGGTTGATCTGCGTGTGTTGTGGTATTGGTATGTGCAGATGGCTGCTCACTTTGTGATGCTGTTCTGTGAATTTGGCTGGATTCGTGAGTTTGCTTTTCCATGTGGCATTTTACATGTTATGTTGTGCTGCTCTTATGTGCGTTTGACCCAGTTCTGTTGGTACATTGAACCTTGCAGTGGGTGCGGTTGCATTGTGCTTCTCTTATATTCATCTTGCCTGGTTATCTTGTGTTCCTGACCTCTGCAGCCAGCCCAGTTGTGTTTTGCTGTTGACACTGTGTAGTATCCCAGATTTTGTAGGGCTCCTTTCGAGTGAAGTCCTCGATCCAGTTGCTGGAATCGTAGATATCCTGTTGTGTATCTGAGCTTGCTTACAGTCAACCTGGTTTTGTTGTGCTGATGATCTCGGTTTTCTGCTTATTTTTGCTGTGTTGTTGTCTTGTGTACTTTTCCGTGGTTGTGCTGTGCTGCTGACGTGGACTATCCTTGTGGTGTGCAGACGTCAGGTAAAATGTGCCTGGTTCTGTTGAGCAGCTGTCATTTGCAGTCACGCTGGTTGAGTTGCTTTTGTGTGAAGCCTGTCTGATTCTGTCTTGCTTTTGTGACGTACAGTCATCTTGGTTGTGTTGCTTTTGTGCCGTGTGTGTGATTATGCTGCAGTCCTGCCCATTTGGCCTGGTTGTTTTGCTTTCATGTGGAGTCAGCCTACTTGTGCTGTGCTGACAACTGGAATGCGACTCTCCCATCCCTCCTTTGATTTCTCCCTTGCTTTCCGTCCCTCCAGGTGCAGCTAGACAACCTAGCAGGGATGAGTCTGATGGCTGGGAAGGCTCTGAGTTCAGCGCGGATGGCTGATGCAGTCCTTAGCCAATCATCGCTAATGGCTAGCCAGCAGCTTCGAGACGGTGAGCATGAAGGTGAAGACCGTTTCTCAGCTCTGAAACACTATTGTGACGGGTTGTAACAGAGAAATGGTAAAAGTGCCTGATGGCTAACACTGGTTCCAAGCAGCGTCTAATGTCTAATACATTTATGCATTGTCTGACAACTGCCACTGTTTCAATGCAATGTCTGAAGGCATACTTCTCCAGGCAGTGCTCTAGAACTGTCACAGACTCTGTGTAGTCTTTGAGCGAGAACACTGTCTCTCAGCAGTGTCCGAAAATGTTTGTTTACAGTAAATGTGGACAGTCCACCACAGGTTTGTTGCCGTTTTTGAATGTGAACATTGATTGTGTGCGCTGTTTGAAGACTTATTCTGGCCCTGTGCTTTTTCTAAGGGCTGTGCTGTGTCTGAGGGCAAACACTGTCCCTGTGCAGTGTCCGGGAGCCAGTGCCTGGCCCGTTCAGTCTCTGAGGAACAATACGTGGGCTACACAGCATCTTACTGCCCCAATTTCGCAATACAGGGTCTGTGTAGCAGCCGAAGGTCAACACCGGGCTTGTGCAGTGTCTGATAGCCGACATTAGCTCTATTCACTGCTGAAGGCCAACACTTGACTTTTGCGCTGTCTGACAGTCACCGCACACACTTTGCAGTGTCTCATGGCCACTTAGTGATGGAATGGGATGATAGTCCTCAGCTTGGCTTTGTGAAGCAGTTTTGCTTTGCCCTTTTATGTTTTTTTGTGGATAGGCTGTGCCTTTCCACCCATGTGAGCTCGACATTCATATGAGCCTGGAGAAGCGTACTCATTTGTAATGCTGTTGGGCTTTGATGTAGAGAGGTCATCCTTGTTGTAAAGTGTACAGTATCCCAACTCTGGAGATCTTTACCTGGATGATGACTGCCTGCACATATGTAGGAGTGTTTCTTGCGTAACTGTTGGTGTCCAGGAGCCTACACATGTGTATCTCCTACCTCCATCCCCAAAATCAGTTGTCTCTCTGTGTGAGAGAGATAGCCCACAATAGAAATGTGATGTTCCTGCCAAATCCCCTTGCAGAGAGAAAACTGCTCGAATCACCTTCATGTTTGGCATGGGCATTTTATTAGAAGATGGAGTCCTGTCTGGAGCCATTCCTCATTTCTCGGAGGCAACCTAAGCCTGACTAAGCTGTGGCAGCATGGCTGCTTGGCCTGGATTTATCACACAAATCCAAAACGTGGTGAACACCTGTTGGCTAGGCCTGGGGACGGTAAGTACTAGGCTTTTTACTCTGCATCCGAGAGGGCCAATGCAGCAGCGCAGGAGGAGAGGAACATAGAAACACTGGGAGCGGGAAAGCTGCTAAGCTAGTACTCTCCCTCCTTACTAGGCCTAAATCTAGGAAGCATTTGTGGAGCTACTTTGCTGAAGATATTGAGAAAGGGAAACCTGCCTGCTTTCTGAAGAACCGAAGTTCACCTGCCAGGATGTAGCGACCTACCTCACAAACTTCCAAATCCCGATGGTTGGACACTGCCGCAGAGAGACTATGGCACTCATGGGGAGAACCACAGCAACTCATGGGTCCACGTTTGACACCATCACCTTCAGGCATCAAAAAGGATAAACGTTCTGGGATCAACCATCTTTATAACCTAGTTTAGCTGTACTTAACCTCTCTTAAAGACCTTAAAGTGCCGAGCATCCCTCCAGGCCCGGGTCCCTTGCCATAACCTGGCGAGGTATAGTATTTGCATCCTTTGTTAGCAAAGTTCTGCCCTCTGTCAACGCCCTCCAGTTGGCCTCGAAGCTCCAGGGTGCCTTTATATCTTTCAGCCTCTCTGGTGCCATCAGCTCCTGTCCTTGTGTCTGTCATTCTCAATAGTCTTTTCAACATTGGTTTGACCTTCACAGCTCTAGTTCTACTGCTGGAGGCCTTCTCGGTTTCTTCGGGTTTGACATCTGCATTAGTGCTGAGAATGGCTTCATCCTCCAATCCACTTCGTGGTTCCTTTGTTCCTTGATGCTGGAAAACCATTCTAAATAACACCGACTGTTTACTAAAAGTGTGTGTGGATGATGAACACCCTGTAGACATTCTGCCCGGGTTACTGTACTCTTGTTGCTTTATTGACTCTGATACGGACTTCACGGTGTTACCCTTTGTGGTGTTGTATTCCATCACCAGAGTTGATGAGTGGCTTCCCCTCTCTTCTTCTGACTTTATGAAAGGGTTCTATTAGATTTCCATTTTGCCAGTGTTTCGATCTCTAAGTTAGGGAGACCTAGAATTGTCTTGGTAGTGTGCCTTATCCTTCAAACCTACCTTGTGTGAGGTGACTAATGCCTTGAAATTACTCCTGCATATAGTGGAGGTGGAGTTGACAGAAACCTACAGCCTTGATCGCTCTCATCGAAAACCTTGTGGTCTTTTGAGATGCTTAGTGTCCCTTTACGCGCAGTCTGGGGGTAAGTGTGCCACAGCTCCTTCTTTTATTGCTCGCATCGCACTACTGTATCCCCTGGCTGAGGGTGGGTCAGCGTTTTGGTCTTCTGTGTCCATAATAGATGACCTGTCAGGCTCCTTCTATTGTGGCCCAGTGTCGGATAGCACTTTTCTTGCTCCTTCCCCATCTCCTCTGTCTGAGGAGTGGCGGTATGTCAGTGCATTGCGGAGGAAAGTGTTCTTGTTAGGGAGTCCTTCCCTCCATTCTTGTGTGCTTGTTGACCAGTTACTCCCATGCCATTTTGCAGATGGTGCGTCCGCTCCTTCCAGATCATGTAAGTGGTCTCTTCACAGAGGTGCTTGTGATGGGTTTGTTGCCACCAGACAGATTCTCCAATTCCGCCTTGATTCAGCAGACTTTCGGCGAGCCTTGATTGCTCATATATGCCCCTATGTTTTTTCCCTTTTGTGTCTCCCCTACTTTATCTTTGGAGACTTTTGTTTAAGTGTGTGCCTCCGCCATTCCGAGCGAGTAATCCCTCCTGCATGTCTAACTCCACAGGCAACTCATGTTTTCTGTTGGTTGCTCGAGGGCCAGGCCCAAAATGGTGCACGTGTGTGTTTCACTCGACGTTAGGTCTTCCCCTCCCACTTTAGTTTTACCTCTCTCTTTGGTCTTTTGACATTATGTCTCATGCCCCGCTTGTTGTGAGATGCAGGGTATTTTTTATTTGCCTTCCCGCCACTCCAGTGGCAGATTTATTTTTCCTGCTCACTTAATTCCTACTGATTCCCGAAGGGCACGCATTCTAGATGCATGTTGTTTATCTTTCTGTTTTCTCTTCCCTACAGGGTTTTGATTTGGGAAAGGTTGTCATGCTCCCTACTGCTGCGGTGGTGGATGCTCCGGACGTTCTAGGTCCTGTTTAGTGGATTACCGAACTTGGGGGTTGATTCCCCCAGTGTTTGTGGGGTTTCTGATGGCTAGTTCTTGTTATCTTTCTTTTGGTATTCTGAGTCGCACTGGCTTTTCTTTAGTTGTGCCCCTTCACTGTACTGGAACGGGCTTCTCTGGGTGGTGGGGCCTCGTTTGATTTGAATGTGTCTTATATCACATCACCTCTTTTTGTAGCGGTGTTTTATCACTGCGAGCGAGTCTTTATTGGCTGAGCCACCTGTCGGTCTCATGCTAGGGGGTAGTGTGTCCCTTTCCTTTGAGTTCTTGACCTTCATATTCTTTGCCTGGTTTATAGCATACTTTCTTCCCTGCCTTGCAGATCCTTTCACCGGTTCCGACTCCATCTTTAATTGTGTGGAAAAAAGGACAGGGACCGACATCAGTGTTCTTAGTGATGTCCTATATGGCTCTGTCACATAACACCAATGGAGGAGCCTGAATCATAGCGCCATCTGCTGGTGTGGGAAAGCTACTTCAAGTTTCCAGATCCAGTCTGGCGCTCTAGGAGGATCCATTAGGTGAGAAATCTGTAGTTGGGTAATCCACAAAAAAGCATCACCAAAGATAAGTAGAAAAATTCTGAAAACCTCAGCAACGGATCTTATCCAAAGCCTGACAGTCTTGTAATGTAATATATTTATAACCTTCCAAAAACAATGGTTTACAGAGAACACACTTTGTGCTTTTGTGGATCAGGCTACTCGTGATGGTTTGACAGCCCCTAGGGAGTTGATGGTGGGACGAATATATGAATGAAAGAGGCAGTGAAGTGAAAATGTTGGTATGTGTGATTAGATAAGTTGCAATTCCAGGGCCACAAGTGCTAGCCTAAGTGTGGGGTTACAGTGGCTCTTACAAGGTTCCTGTGCATCGTATAGTTTGCCTGTGAATCTCGTAAGTTGATTATGGCACTATTGCAGTGTTCAGTTCAGTTCAGTTCTTAATTTCGATGATTAAAAACCATCATAAAAATACATAATACAAATCCACACTTGACATATTACATAGTATTTCTGAACTTTACAATATTAAAATTAAAAATTGTTATTCATATAAATCAAGGATAAAAACATTTAATTCATTTCATCCTAGATCAGCCCCTTGTATTTCGTAATTTGACAGCAATTTTTAAAAAGCTCATGATAGAACACAGGGTACGCGTGTCAGTTGCTTTTTGCAAGAATAATAAAGCAGATTTAGCATGAACGATTTTAGACTCTCTTAAAATATCCACAAGAAACCTTTGGCGAGGAGTTCTATAAAAAGTACATAATAATACAAAATGAAGGGTGTCCTGCGGAGACCTATTGTCGCAGGCACCCTTCTGCTCAATTGTTAAAGTAAAACCAGACGGATAAGCTAAAATATTAGATAACAAATTGAGCCTAAAACGACACATTAAAAACCTCTCATGTTGACTGTGCATTAAAAAAAGATATGGTTCCATACCCATTTCATTACACACAAGAGAATGCGCTACTACAGATGTTTTAGTGGAATCAAGTTGTTTCCTACTACAATCATATTTGTCAAGTAGCTGCTTGTGGATACTATGTTTACAAGAGATGTCAATCATTGCCGGGTCAGTAAATAATATTTGCTGGTCTATACCCTCTAAGGTTTCTTTAATGTATTTAAGCCATGGGATTTGTAGACACCTGTCTCTCCGGAGGCAATCTTTAATTATTTGTCTCGAGAGTTCGGCATTTGGATTTACCCAAATTCGAAGCCAAGTCAAAATTGGTCTCACTTTAATAGATCAGAAATATACGGGGTGCCAAGCTCTTTATGAGTAATTGCTGCTGGGGTGCTCTGTGATAACTTTAGCAATTTCTTTAGGAATTTATCTTCCTCTGCTCGTATCTGGTGCGCTTCCCTAAAACCCCACACCTCTGCCCCGTACATGGCCTTGGTGGTACTGACCGCTCTGTATAGCGTCAGAACTTGTTCAGGAGACCAACGGCCCAGCCTACGCGCAAAGTTTAAAATGGCACCATTTGCTTGAACAAGTTTCCTGCACCTTTCCTCCATCAGTGGAGCAAACCCGATATTTACGTCAAACAAGAGACCCAGATATGAAAAGGTGTTTACAGTGTCTAGGGTGTGTGTTCCTATTTTGAACACAAATCTCTTGGACGGTTTCTTCCCTGCCACCATGACAAATGACTTGGCCAGGTTTACCGAGAGATCTAAATTCTCCATAAACCTGACAAAGCCATTAATTAGCTGCTGCAGGCCCACCGTTTTTCGTGCGAGCAGGACCGCGTCATCCGCGTACAAAAGTACCGGTACATGACGCGATCCTACTCTTGTGCAGTCAGTCCCCAACGACATCAGTGAGCTCTCCAGGTCATTTATGTAAAGGGAGAATAGGAAAGGGGCCAGGATACACCCCTGCCTCACCCCGCCAGAGCACGGGAAGGGATCAGTACTCACCCCTCCCGCGCTATAGCGGACTTTGGCAGTGGTGTTCCAATGAAGTTCCTTTAAGATGTGAATTAGGTCCGGGTCAATTCCCAATCTAAACATAAGTGCCCAGAGTTTAGTTCTGTTTACATTGTCGAATGCAGCTGCCAAGTCCATAAATCCCATATATATTGTTCCTTTATCCGATTTGGTGTATTTGGCAGCTAAAAGATATAGATTGAGACATTGGTCACTAGTTGACTTGCCTACTCTAAATCCATACTGGGTGTCTGCTATGGTATTATGCACTTCCGTCCACTCCACGAGGCGATTTAAAATTGCCCTGCCTAATAATTTGGCTGAGACGTCAATCAGTGAGATTGGTCTGTAGCATTGAGGATTATCCCTACAGCCTTTCTTGTATATAGGAACAATCAATGCAGTTGACCAGGATCGTGGGAGACCAGATTTAATTGCAGCGTTGAGTACTCTGGTCATAATTGGTGCCCATAAGTCAAGGTTGCTTAGAAAGAGGTCTGGGGGAGTGCCATCTGGGCCAGGCGCCTTATTACGCGTCAACCCTTGCATTGCCTTTGAGACTTCCAGTAAAGAGAGTTCTAATTCGGTTGCTCTGGGGCCATCCCACACTCCATCCCTGACTTCTACCTCCTGTTGATTATAAAGACCTTTGAAGTGGTTGGTCCATTGTTCGGGGAGAATGTTGGTGCTAATTACAGGGGAGCTAGAGTCTTGGTAACAGGATCTATTTATAATTCTCCAAAATTGGGTATAGTCCCTGTTTTCTCCTGCTTCTCTTAAGTCTGCCCAAACTTCCTTTTGGAGTGTGCTCTTTCTTTGCTTAATCTGCATTTTGTAATATCGTCTGCAGCGGGCAATTTCGTTCTTTTCTCTCGGGGACTTCTTAAGACTCTGTTTAAGTCCTGTCAGTGCCCGTGAACAGTTGGAGTCAAACCATCTTGGGGTTGGTAGTTCCTTTATGGGCCGCTTAGTTTTTAGTAATCCCTCAATTACCCTAGTTAAGGACTCAAACGCCAGGACCACTTCTCTACCCTCTATTGCAAGGTCAAGGCAAATTTCTATATGTTCTTTCCCTCTTTCCACTAGGGTGCTATAGAAGTTTTGTGGATTGATCTTTGTCCATCTTATGCGCCTCCCCTGATCAGTTGGACGAATTACAATATCATCCCCGTGATGTTCTGCTGGTGGATCATTGGATACTATTTCTAGGGTTAGGGGGTTATGGTCGCTAAAAGGGCTCCACACCGTTCTAACCTCTTTGATCTGTTCTTTGGCAAATGCAGATATTACTATAAAATCTATAATAGACGAACAGCCTCTTCCTTTGAATGTGGGTTTTAGGGTCTCCCCTCTTTTCATTGGCATTAGATCCATTGTATGGGTGAGGGCGAAGCTCTCTAGTAGCTTCATTAAGAGTGTACCTTCTCTATTATGTTCGAAGTGCGGTCCGCTTTCTACTGGGCAGGATGACCAATCTGGGGACATAAGTAATTTTGGACACAAGTGACAATTAAAGTCACCCATCAATAAAACAGTTGGTTTGGGCCCCCCCTGCCTGAGATCTATTTCTTCGTTCAATATACTCTCTAGCTCTTGTAATACAGGGAAGTTTCCCTCAGTTGGGCCAGAGTTGTAAAAATTAAAAATTTAAATTCGCTGTCCTTGACCCTGAAATGCCACTACTTGTATAGTATCTGACTCCCATGTCGGTTGTGACCAAGTGCCCTTTAAATCTAGGTCCACATATATCGCTAATCCTCCCTTCGCCCTCCCTGATCTTGTTTCCTGGGCTGGCCTGAAAAAGCATTTGTACCCCTCCAGCTGAAAGGAGTCGGATTCTCTGGCCTATGTTTCTTGTAAGGCTATAATGTGGAAGCCTCTTATGTACTCCCTCCACTCCTTGTTTTCAAACTTACCCCCCAGACCTGCTATGTTCCATGACAGAAAGGCTAGCCCTGCCCTGTTCACTTTCCTTCCCGTTGAGCTGTGGGCATTTAATCTACACTCTCCTTTGTTATGGGTCTCTAAGACACTGACAGTCTCCTCCCTCCGCTTTGGGGGGGTCCTCTATCCTCGGCATTAACCCGTTTGTGTTATGAACAATTCCGTCCACTGGTACGGGGCTTGCTTGCTCACCTCCTTCAGTACGTGCTTGCTCGTGATCTGTGGGGAGTAGTCAATCGTTTTCGTTAAGCGACTGCAGGGGGGCAAACTATTGCAGTGACCAACCACTAAAGTGGATATTTGACTTATGAATGCTCTTTGCTGCTCTCGTAAGCTGCTTATTCCCGCCATGAGCTGGCCATGGCTCTCATAAGCATCCTGCCTGAACTTTCTATGGATGGACAACTGGAATTTACAGAGATGGGAGAGAACACCATTTAAAACTAACATCAATGAGAAGAGAAAATAGGGTAATTGAACACGTAAAAAAAAAATCAGTAATATTTATATTTAAATATATGAAAGGGATTAAGCACTTGGCAAAGCATTGTCCATATGGCCAGCCCAGTTGGATCTGGCAGGCAGCATTTGTCCATCTTGAGTGTGCACTTGGGTTTTCAGGTACTTATTGCTTGTCTGAACCCCACTTCGCCGTGAAAGGACAGTGGGGTTGACAGGAGCTCCTTACTTAATGGTGTTTCTCTGCCCCTATGGTTAAGATTGATGTCTGATGAGCAGTCCTTAATTACCTACACTTTCTCTCAGTCTTGAATGCAAAATGGATCAGGCAGTTGCTTCTTGTGCACCTGCAGTCTCTCCAATTATTGAATGCTTTCAGGGATTGCCTATCACTACTTTGCTTGCATGAGTCTCTCTTCTTAGGTTGTGAACCAATAGTAATTCCTTGCTTTACTGAGCGCCCCTCCAACTGAATTGCAAAGTGGGCCAGTGACATCACTTACACATCTTTGTCTTCTTTCATCTGAAATGCTCTTTGGTGTTTAAATGCACCCCTCACAAATAAGCCCCTGTCCACCTTAAATTCGTAATGGGGTTGACCGTCTCTGCTTGCTTTAAGTCCTACTCTGTCCTGAATGCGCATTAAAGTTGGCATGCTGTCCTAGCACACCTAAGCCCCTTTACTTTTTCAGTGTGCAGGGTGGGTGACAGGCACCGCTTGCTAGTTCTAATGCTCTGCCTTCAAAGATCAGAGGGGTTGGCATGCAATCCTTGCATGTGCCTCACCCAACTTGAATGTGCCTTGGCTTTGGCAGATATTCCTTGCTCACCTGACTTCGTATCCACCTTTGGTTAGAAGCGATGTCTAGCAGACGCCCTCTGCTTGCATACACTTGCTCTCTCTATCTTGAGTACACAGTGGGATTAGCTGTCGCTCCTTATTCACCTGCATTCCGTCTGTCAGTCACTTCACCTGCACTTCACAGGGTCCAATGTCCATTGGGCTTGTTATATGCTCCACGTTCGCGGGCAGCCCCACTTAATCTTGAATAAGTAGTGGGGTCGGGAATCACTCCTTTCTGTCTCAAATACCTTTCACTGGTTGGGAATGGTGTCTGGCAGGCATTCCTTGCTCCCTACAGTACCTCTCCATCTCGAACGTCAAATAATGTTGCTAGTCACTCCTTATTTGTCAGCAGTCCCTCTGTATCTTAAATGTATAGTCTGATTCGTAGGGACCACCTTGTTCACATGCACTCCCTCATGTTTTGTTTCTTTGCTTTCACAGATGGCAATGAGACGGAGGACGAACACGATGTGGATGAGAGCCAACACTTGCCCAGCTCTTGCCACGTGTCCACCTGTATTAATGACGTGCTGCTGACCTACAAACACCCTGACCTACCTTTCGGCATGGAGCAGGCGGGGGTGTAATGGGAATGAATCTGTAAGTAGTTCAAAGTGATGAATATCTTTTCTTGGAAGGGACTGGTTTGTTCAGAAGGCTGAAATGAGGGTGGTTGGTTCTGGAAGAAGAGGGAGCTTTGACTGCATATCTTTGAAAATGGGTAAGCTTTCGTATGTCAGAGTGGTGAGGCTGGTTATATCTGGAAAAGTAGTGAGATTTGAAAGGTAGATGATTATGGTTGGTTGATTCCAGAAAAGGGCAAACTTGGACAACCTAGAGATGTGAAGCTGGGTTATTCTCATAAGGGCACCTTGACCAGTTAGGAGACGAGGCTTGTTATGTTTGGCAAAGGCGCAAGCTTTGAAAGGTATAAGGTTAATGCTGGTTTCTTCTGGAAAAGGGCATGCTTGATAGATAAAGAAGGGTGCGGCTGGTTTCTTTTGGAGAAGGGTGTACATAGAGGAGATCAAAATAAAAGTTTGTTTATCAATGAAAGGCTATTTACCTATAGAAAAGGGAATAGTGGTGTTGATGGTTAATTCTGTTAAAGGAGGGATCTTTGGAAATGTAGGGTGTTTCTGGTTCGGTGTGGAAAATTGCTAGCCTGGAAGAGGTAGGAATGGAACAGGTTCTCTGTGTAAAAGGATGAACTTTAAACATTGCATGGGCTTCTTGTAGATCTGTCTTGGCTCCTATATAGAGGATCCAAGGTCTCATCCGTGTGTCGCCAGAAGCAACTGATTTCTTGTTTAGTGACCGAGGCGAGAATCGTGCAGCAAAGACCTCTATTGGCTGAGGTTCTCAAGGTGTTGCTACACTCTGCCTCTCAGATCCTAGGTTCCTGTCGGAAAGTGGATGGAACAAGGGAGTGTCTAGAGTGACCACCCCTCCACCCTCTGCAAGCCGAAACTATGCAAATAGGTAGCAGATGATAAAGACGGGTCTCTCTCCAGTAGATGGCTTCACTTTGTCTTCCCTGGGTGGATTCTTTTCAAGTATTTCTAGACTGTCACTATGACTGCTCTGTTTTTCTTTTCTTTTTTTTGTCTGTGTTTATTGGGGGCAGGTCATCAGTGTTAAAGTTGGCATAAGTGGGTTATGAGCGGCTGTACGCATCCAGAGGACACTAATTTTCCAACCGGCTTGGCCTTCACCCAACATTTGGGTGATAGTGATTGGGAAGTCTAAAAAGAAATAGGATTGTCTTATGCAGTGACACCAATTCCCAGTACTAGAAGATGCTACATTTTTACTTGGGACATTCTGTCCTAAGTTGATGCTCAGTTTTCTTAGATCTCTGGTGAATACATTGAATAACTTGTAGTAATTAGTAAGGTTGACGCCCCATTGCAAGATATTGTCTTTTAGTGAGTTTGAAGGTGAGACAGTAAGTAAATGTTGAAAATATTTGTGAAACTTGAATTGATAGTCAATATCCTGCCTTTACTACCATCCTCCAGATGATCCAACCACCTTCCCTTGGCTGGCCTTATGTATAGACAGAAAACAGAGGTATGGCTGTTCGGTGTGCATGGGTTTAGCGTCCAAAAGGTTAACTCTTGCAATGATTAAGTGCCTCCTTTATGGCGGGGGTAAGCCATGAGTCTGAAGGATGGAGACTTGGCTGTGGACTACCATTAGAAGAGTAAGTAGTTTGTAATTTGACGGTGCTGATTCTAACATTGCAGTAGGCCAGTGACATACCCACTTCCAATATAATCCTTACATATTATTTGAGACCATCTCTCACATACACATTTGTCTGGCAAATGCATGCAGGGCATGTGCACTGATTTCTTACAGGAATAGGTAATAAGTAATCAACAATAACTAATATCTCTTTTTCTCTTTCCCCCACCCGCTTCCCTTATTTTCTACCTGACACTGTCTTCTTTCCGCCCGTTTGTCTCCCTGACCTTCCCCTGTTTTCCTGATCTTCCCCTTTTTCTTCCTGACTTCACCTGGTTTCCCTCTCCACTCTCTTGTCTGGCTGTACTACCCTCCTCTTGGCTCACCCATTTTCTCTCCACCTAACCCCCCGCCCCCCACTCCATCTGACTCCTCTTCCCTCTCTTTTCCTGACTCCTCTTCCCTCTCTTTTCCTTACTCCTCTTCCCTCCCTTTTCCTGACACTTCTTCCCTCCCTTTTCCTGACTCCTCTTCCCTCCCTCTCGCTGACTCCTCTTCCCATCCCTTTGCTTGACTCTTCCCCTCCCTCTGCCTGACTCTTCCCCTCCCTCTGCCTGACTCTTCCCCTCCCTCTGCCTGACTCTTCCCCTCCCTCTGCCTGACTTTTCCCCTCCCTCTGCCTGACTTTTCCCCTCCCTCTGCCTGACTCTTCCCCTCCCTCTGTCTGACTCTTTCCCTCCCTCTGTCTGACTCTTCCCCTCCCTCTGTCTGACTCTTCCCCTCCCTCTGTCTGACTCTTCCCCTCCCTCTGCCTGACTTTTCCCCTCCCTCTGCCTGACTCTTCCCCTCCCTCTGTCTGACTCTTCCCCTCCCTCTGTCTGACTCTTCCCCTCCCTCTGTCTGACTCTTCCCCTCCCTCTGCCTGACTCTTCCCCTCCCTCTGCCTGACTCTTCCCCTCCCTCTGCCTGACTTTTCCCCTCCCTCTGCCTGACTTTTCCCCTCCCTCTGCCTGACTCTTCCCCTCCCTCTGTCTGACTCTTCCCCTCCCTCTGTCTGGCTCTTTCCCTCCCTCTGTCTGACTCTTCCCCTCCCTCTGTCTGACTCTTCCCCTCCCTCTGTCTGACTCTTCCCCTCCCGCTGTCTGACTCTTCCCCTCCCTCTGTCTGACTCTTCCCCTCCCTCTGCCTGACTCTTCCCCTCCCTCTGCCTGACTCTTCCCCTCCCTCTGCCTGACTCTTCCCCTCCCTCTGCCTGACTCTTACCCTCCCTCTGCCTGATCCTCCCCTCCCTCTGCTTGGATCCTCCCCTCCCTCTGCCTGGCTCTTCTCCTTTAACTGGCTCTTCTCCTTTGCCTTCTGCCTAACTGCCCCCGTCCTTCTGCCTTTTCTTATTACAGGTGTTATGTGCAGTTTTGACATGACAAGGTCCCATTTTTAAGCTGACCGTATCGAGCAGCATCGCACCAAATCCTCGTCTTGTTTCCTGCCCGGCTGAAACCCGCGGGCTGTGCTGCGCAGTCCGTTCACCCCTTATGTTTTTTAATCTCTGCCATGTTTGCCTGCCTGCCAGGAAGTCGTGAAGAAAAGCAGACAAGAGAAAATCACTGTTTCGCAAAAACTGAACGACATTTTCTTCCTTTTAAATTATTATAAACCCTCCTACCCCCAGGTATCAGCTGGTGTTGGAGGCATCATGGGGTCAGGGACTGGGTTTATGGCGCCATCTTGGATTGGGGACAACAGGCTTAAAAGTCAAATGCAATCTCCGAGGAAGGCGTTTGAACACATGGCGTCAAAGTATGAGCAATAACAGAGGGCTGTTCAACCCATCTCGAGAACATTGGGAGATCGGTGAAGGGCAGAACTGTTTATTTCCACAGCTCGGTGAGGGAGCAAGCAGGAGCCACCTTTCTGAACCAGTAGACTCAAAAAGAAACAAGCAAAAGGACTACATTAAAAGTTGTATTTGAACCTCTGGATACTCGTGATGTTGTAATTTTGCAGCACACGCTCTTGTAAAGAATTTTAAAGACCGGACTCATGCATAACAGAACAGCGCAACTGACTCATCCTGACCTCACAACAGAACCATCAGAATGGCCATCAAAGGTGCAATAGAGTCTTGTTCATTTATCCTGCTGCGCTCTCTATGCTGAACAGCTTTTACAGAATGCACAAAAGTTGGTGTGTGCGCAGGCATATACGTAAACCCATCCTTAGGCAGGGCAGTATTGAGTCAAGTGCCATGGCTGTGGTATTTGTCAGCAGTGGCACACCGGAGGCCTTGTATTTGAAATATTTTGAAGAATTCCCTCTTCACCTGTGCAAGTGAGTGATGTTATACTACCCACCAGTGCGTGCCAGACTGTCCCAGAAGGTAGTGTTCACATTGTGTGCCAGACTGCCCCAGAAGGTAGTGTTCACATTTGTTATCACTTTTTCAGATGTGGTACCACTCTTTGTCAGATGCATTGCACATTTCCTAAATTGGATTAAATCCATGTCTTCAGCTGTATTGCCAAAGCTAGTTCAACTTACTGTCTCACACAGCATGGCACAAGGGCAGTTTCTGTGAGAGGCAACAGTTGGTTGTTGGCATCTGATGCTCCTAATTGTGGTTACATTTTATTGATTGCGGCTGTTTATTGCTTTTTAGATGGATGTTTGTGGCAGACTTTGAGTGAATTTGACCCACCGTGGCCTCTCACAAATGATTGTGTATAATCGTGGGAGAAAGCATGTGATCATGGGCAGCAGCGACTGATAGTGGACGATCGTCGACGCATGTGGCTGGTGGTTGTAACTAATTTTGACCCAACTCAAATGATTGTGGTTGATAGGGAAAGACTGCAGCTGATCTTAGCAATCACAGAAAAATTGTCCGATACTGAATGTGTCTGACTCTTGTAGCTGAAAATGGGAGGCCCTGGCTGTTAGTGGACGGTCATGGGTAATACCTTCTGACAGAAGACAGTGGTGGTTAATTGGTGGTTTTTGCAGCTGGATGTAGGCAGTTGATGATTGTTGATTGCAGCTGGTAACAGGCGATGGGAACTGTTCTCATGCAGTGGTCCCTGGTGGATCGTTGTAAATGCTAAAACTATGGTGGCTCGTAGACAGTGGTGCTGACGACAGATAGTAGTGGCCAACGGTGACCTTTTGTAGCTGTTAGTAGCTGAAGTTTACCATAGTTCATCCTCAGAATTCAGTCCGGGTGGGTTCTTCCCTGCTGACCCTTTCCGTACGTCATGTGTACCACCCTTGCACAACACACACTGTCTGCGTCTCTCCCAAGTACTGTCCTTCCACATCACACTCATCCACTTTCATACAAATATGTTGTGTACTTTTCTTTCTTTACAGCTCATCTGCATCCCTAGTGTGGGTTATATATACACACACACACATACATACATCCGTGCCTGGCGTTTACTGATCACCCTCTTTTCTCCGTATTGCGTCTGCTCTTTCTTTCTTCTCAACACTCAATTCTTTCGCATGGGTCTCCTGCTGTTTTCACTCTTCATGCCCTCCTCCTGCACGTCTTTTCATCTCCACTTTGCACTCTTCACTCCGACCCTTTGCAAGTCCCTTGAACACCTGATTTCTCTCCACCTTGTTCTCTGTTCATGGTTTCCATCTGTTTGTTGCATACTAGTCCAGCCATCCATACCATGTTAGTTTTCCTGCCGCATTTGTTTTTTTTTTACTTTTTGCATGCTATACATCAATCACCCTATCCCAAAGAGCACCATGCCTAATGGATGGTGCATTGTGTTTTCCCTGCTATATTCTTTAAAGTAGATGACAAATGTTCACTACATTGAAATCTGCCCATCGCTCTCATCCGCTTTAGAATATTTTATTCTGACTCACTAGCGGACATGCGGCATGAACAGCTTGCGCTGGTGGGAAGGGTGAATTTCTGGCACTGGTGGGCAGTGTAAGTAGTTTGGGCATGCTGGCGGAGTGAGTAGCAGGGGAATGGTGGACAGTGTAAATAGCTGGCACTGGTGGGCAGTGTACAAAGCTGGCATTTATGGACAGTGAGGAGTTCAAATACAATAGAGGGCTTCGTGCCTCTGTGCTCCCTTGCTAGCACCATATTCACACCCTAACTACACCCAAGCGCCTACAGGTGTTCCGTGTAGCGCCTTAGAAAACAGCCTCTCTTTTTGACAAATACACATCTCTTTGGCATAAGTCCTCTCTCGAGCATGGCATGACCATTTGTGCATCTAGGTGCCAACACACATCTGCAAGTTGGTTTGCAGCCTTCTCTCCTCCTCCTTTTTAATTACCTGCAAATTGAGGTTGCACGACTCTGGTTGTACATCTTCCTTTCCAGTCAGGTGAGAGCTGCTTTTGATAAATGTTTGTTGTTGTTCTAATTATTCTTGATATTAATATAAAAAAGCGAAAGAAATTTATGTTGTAAAGAAAGTACAAGCAAAGTGTCAGCGTGAGGACCTGCCCTCCCTTCCCCCTGTAACGCTCTGCGTCTTGCTGGAAGTATTTGATTCCTCCTTTGAGTTTGGAGCTGTGAGCCCATGCGCTATTGTGGACGTTTTGTTGTCCTCTTCCGTTAGTTCTTTTATGCAGCACCCGCAGTAGTTATTCCTTTGGTAACCGTATAACTTGTTCTTCTCATGGGTGGCCTACTTGCTCGAAGTGGGTGAGTGTCAAGGGTAAGTCCCAAAAACAATGCATGTCAGTATCCTGTTTTTTATTAGGAAAATTAATTGGACATCAGCTGCAATCCTGCTAAAGACGATGTGCAAGTGTCCTGACTTCAAACTTGTCCTCCTCTCCTCCTGCCTGTTTCGTAAAATACGAGATTAACTAGGATGAAGTTAACTCAAAAAAGGTTCTTCCTTCACTACGCCTTTGTGAATATCTAGCCTTGGCCTCTAACTTGAGTCACACTTTGTGATAAATTATTCTGCAGCAGGTGCATACATCACACCTGAGAATGATTGGTCGCAGCGTGTAAAATCTGTTTAAAGGACCAAGGGTGAAAAAACACAGATTTAGCGGTCAATGATTGTATCTACATCCAATAGATTTTTTGTCCCACTAATCTGTGTATTAAACACACTATAAGTAGGGCAGTTGTTGGTTTCTTCTGCCAAGTCGTCTGGCCACCAGCTATACTGAATACTATTTCACAGGTAGAATCTGTTGGGCTTCATATATCTTTTCAGCCGTTTCCTGAAATTCTACTGGGCGACCCTGGCCTATTCCTCGTTCCACATACTGAAGCTACTATTGCACAGTCCACTGCATAAGGCAAGTAGAAGTTGAGCGGAAGGAGGACAGAGAGTGAGCTCTCTACACAGCATTAGTGTTGCACTTCATTGAGAACATAAATGAACTGAACATTCCACTGTGCTGTTTCCTCAGCCTTTCTCTCAAACATACATTCACACTAAAAAGTGTGCCTCTTTGACAGTAGATTAACATCGTATAATGAGGATACCCAAAATAAGCTTTTGTCTAACCCACAAAAGGCACACTTAATAACCACCTCAGAGGATCAGTAAGGAGGTTCCAGACATGGGACATCCAACAGGCGTGATGAGTTGTGCGCATCTTTCTTTGTCCATCTCTGGGCTGGCAAACAATACTGGTAAAGTGGTCATCAGACGAGATCAAGGTCCGGCCGAAGCCATGAAATATCCACAGGCTAAGATGTCAGTAAGACGTCAGCTACAATATATCTTCATCATCCGGATATGACTCCAAGCCCCACCCTCACGTGAACTTTTAGTCTCAACACTAAATATGCACACACAGATAATTGTGCACTCAAGCTTTGTTGCTAGAATGGCGAGGAGGTATAGTTCTTGGGTTATATTTCTTCAGGATTATAGTGTCTCTTATGAAAGCAAGTTCCTTGTGCACCGAAAGAAGTACTAACACAGAGTATGCATTTTCGACCTACAGTGTTGTCTTTTGGAGAGCGTACTTGTTTATGGGTGGACTTGGCAGCTTAAGCCCATTTGAACAATGACAGTGGTACTCGTTATGCACGAGTGAAAACGGAGCACCAGGTGCAACCCTACCATTCCCGTTGCAATGCCTCAGCGAGCCAATTTTTTTAAGACAAAAAGTCCCAATTAATCTTGTGGCTGTGCGCTGCTGCCCACACCATGTACCCGCGTCCTCCTGTAAAATATTCACGGCTGGAAGTCCAAGGTTCAGCGTTTTCTTGGCAAAAAAGCAAGTGCTGCAGTTATGCACAGGTGAAGGAGAGGTGTCCCATCCCTTATGCGTCCTTTGAACTGTCCTGCTATCTCAAGTGTTGACAGTTCAAAGGATATGACTTGCACAATGATTCGTGGTAAATAAACGTGCCCCTGTTCCTAATGGTTTGTGTTACAGCCCATGACGCCAAGCCATGCAATGTTCAGAACTACCCCTCCCCACGCCGCCATTTTGGGGATAAAACACATTTCCCACAACATCTCGTCATTGTTGACACAATTTACACCACTGGGGAAATCCATAAAGACTGTTTTATTTTATTATTTTATTCTTCAGATCTTTTAACTAAAAGAACTTGCTGAGCCCTCCCGTAACTCTTTGTGTACACCCCACTGCCAAAATGATGATTCGTTCAGAATACATTGAACTGACAGTTTTGTTTTAGACCTGTATGCACACCCCAGTGGTGTAAATAGCTCTGTAAATCTTTTAGCTCCTTTGTTTTATTTGATTCCACTATGTTTACTTAGTGGTATTGTGTATGATAATTTGGCTGCCTTTTTAAAAAATAATTGTTTTAAAGAGAAAAAAAAGAGAAAAAAAGCAACGAGATCCCTGACTTTATCGGGCCTGCCAGCTCTCATATCACATGTTTAAAAGTTTTCTATCATTGCTTTGTATTGTAGTAACCAATACACGCAGTATATGTTGAATGTATATTAATATACTTTGCTATTATTTCTGTTTTTTGGAAATGTCCGAAGTATTTTTTTCTTTCCTTCCTAATTTATGTTGGACTAAAAAAAGAAAAAAGTTTCAGTGCTATTCAGTCCATATTTTTTGTGGTTCACTTGCAACTAGTAATTTAGTTGTAAAGTGAAATTTATGACAGAAATAAACTTGTGATGATGACCTTGTTTTTTTGTGGTCCTTTATTCCTATTTCACGTTTCAGTGAGTATAAGAGGGGAGCGGGGAGGGGAGCTTACAAAGGTTCACCCGCTGTGGTTCGCTCATGTTAATGCTTCTTAGGACCCTCCTTTAATTCTTTATACCTCTGTAAGGCTTTGACTTGACCATGTTTTCGGATACTTTTATTTTAAATAACTCCTCACTACTAAACTATTGTTTGTCCGCCCTTAATGTCGACAAGACACACAACGAAAGCCCCTTCATTTAAAGCTTAGAACAACAGAAAGAAGATTTGTCCTTCCTCTGGATATTTGTTGTACCTTCTCTACTTCTACCAATCCAGCTGTGGGAAAGTTTTTGGATGTGGAAAAGGCCAGATTGCGGCTCTCAACAAAACCTTCCCAGTCAGCCTTATAATACAGTACTAGCAGATTATTTATGAAATTATTTCACAAACTGATACTGGAACAACATGTAATAATTACTTTATTAATCTGTGGGTCAAGGAGGCAGAAGCTGATGGGCCACCTTAAAAATGGATGTACGCCTTTTACCAGTTTAAATATGCTAGATCTAATAGGATTTCATCAGTTCGTGTTTGACGATGATCCGCCCTTTGGGTCTTGCTTGCTACAAAATTAAAAGCCTAATTGATCAAGGTGAGTGGGGAACTGCTCGAATCAACACCAATTATCA
This sequence comes from Lissotriton helveticus, assembly GCF_964261635.1. NCBI lineage: Eukaryota > Metazoa > Chordata > Amphibia > Caudata > Salamandridae > Lissotriton > Lissotriton helveticus. The sequence goes on from NC_136061.1 coordinate 1,204,141,322, forward strand.
TCAGCCAATATGCCATGGTTTTATGAAGCCTACTTGAAAATGAACCCCGGTGGATTGTGGTGTCCAGTTGACAGCCGGCTGCTAAAGACCTAAGTACCTCCTAAGCTGTCACGACAGTCTATTACAGTTACTGGTGTAACATCCCCTAAAAACTCAAGCAGCGTCAACAGTGCAGCTTCCAAGAGAGACGCAGAAAGGACAAGGACTCAGAAGAAGACCAGATAAGTTGTGTTGGTAATCTGTCGACAGAAATCATAAGTGATCATTTTGACACAGAAATAATGCATTTTGCCTGCGATTCTGTCCACACCCTCCTGAATGTTTTGTCTTCCTCCCTCAATCATACACTCTGTAACACAGTTTCTAACTCCTTTTGCATTAAAATTAAACTATCAGGACAAGCATGAAGAAGATTACTGAATCTGATGCCATACGCATCGAGTTCTTTGTGATTTCTGAACACCTATTAATCAAAATGTTCATTTTGGGCTGTTGTGGTGAGATATCCTCCCCCCCACACCACCACCCCGACACTTTTTATTTCTGCTTCTGGTTGTCAACATCTTCCTTCTCTTCACTTTCCACTTGGTGCCCTTCCTTATCCCGTTCCTCTTCAAGAGACTGGCTCATTGCTGGCCCTCCTTGTGCCAGCAGCCGTAATTATCCACATGCTCCTTGTCCTCCCCTCTGCCCTGGTCCTTTTCCTTCAGGTCCGGATCCCTGTCCTCCCGGTTCTGTTTCTTCAGGTCATGGTCTACCTGTCACTGCCTTCTTTATTTTTTATTTTATTTTTTTTGTCCCCCTCACCTGGTCCAGATCCCGTCATGACCTGCCCCCTGGTCTCCCTCCTGTGGAATTGGTCTTTCTAGTCCAGTTTAGATCCTCCTTCTTAGTACTGAACCTCACAGTCTACTGATCCTTCTGGTTTGGTCCACCTCCAGGTCCAGTGCCTGTTGTTGATACCGTTTGCCCTGGTCCACCTGCTACTGACCCCCATAGACCTGGTCCTGTTGGCCATCACCTTCCTGGTCCTCTTTGTCCTGGATCTCCTAGCTCTGAATCATCTGGCCCTGATCCACCTGATCTTAAAAATAATCTTCATGGTGCTCCTGGTGTCCTTTATTCTCCTGGTTCTGGTCTTTTTGGCCATCCTCATTTTGGTTCCCCATGTCCTCCTAGTCTTGATCTTCCAGATCCTCTTGGCCCTTATGCTCCAGATCCTCATCTTTGTTGTCTTGTTAGTTCTGATCTCTCAATATTCATGTTCCTAGCTCTTCTTTTTTTTAATCTCTTATATGTAGAACGTTTATTGGCCGTTCTAGTCCGGCTCTTGGTCCTCCAGTCTTAGTCCCACTTGACCTTCTCCTCTGTGCTGTCAATTTCCTGGTGCTGCTTGTTATGGTTCCCTTTGACCTTGGTGTCCCTGATCCACTGGTTCTTTGTTCTCTTAGTCTTGATCCCCCTATTCATGATGTTTCTCTGCATCCTGTTCTCTGTCCTTATTACCCTGGTCCTGTTCATAGCCCAGTCTTGTTAATGCCTCCGAATCCTAATCCTCCTGATGCTAGTCCCTATAGTCTTATTCCTGGTCCTCCTGTCCCTTTTCGTTCTGGCACTGATCTTCCTGGATCTAGCCCATTTGATCGTTCTTACCCTTCTGCTCCTGGTGTTCACCTTCTGGTAATTTTATCTTCCCTAATTTAAATCCTCTTGGTCCTATTCCCCCTGGTCCTCTTGACATTCCTGTTGGCCCTGATCTTACTAGTGATACTGGTCCTCCTCTCCTTCCACTAGGTCAGCCAGGTACCACTTCAAAGATGGTCACTCTAGATTTAGTATGTTTTTTTAGCAACTGCTGGACTTTTAAGCAGGACTAAGTGAACTGAGGACGGAAACCGAAAGCCTATCTGATAGAGACATCTAGCTGCAGATTACCCATCTTTTAATATCCCCAGACATCAGACTGGATCCGGAAGATTTTTGAGCAGAACCCTTGTGCACCGGTAGGTGGCATTGTGCGACTCAGCCGGCTGCACTGGAAGTGACATGCATGGTACCTACACAGGCACCACCTCAACGTGCTGACATCAGTTCTTTCCTTTCTGTGCCAGGTAGTGCTGATCAAGATTGAGCTACTCCTCAGTAATTTTTTGAATGGTCTTTTATTTTTATTTTTACTTTTTATGAGATTTAATCTCCTTGTGTGATGAGGTCACCCAAGAAACCGGCTGGTTTCAAACTATGTGGGGCCAGTTTACGCATATGTTTGTTTTGTTTGTTGTTGTTGCAGAGTTTTATATAGCGCGAACTAGACCCAAACTGAATCAGGTATCAGAGCGCTTTACATAGCACCAGTTACGTTACATGAGGACACGCATTCATTTTAGGCACAGGGAGATTAAGTGATTTGCCCAGAATAACAGGAGGTTTTTGGCGTCGTTACCAAGACTCGAACCCAGATCCCCAGGTCCGAGGTCGAGCGCCCTAGCCGTTAGGCCAACTCCTCTCCTCCACTAGGTGTGATTGTGGTGGCTGGAGCCGGAGCACAACACCAAGGCGTGTGAGGACTGCCATGCCATGCACCCTAAGGTGCTGAGGGAGGGATCCCTTAAGCTCCTTGCTGCCCGACGTCAGTCGACTCTGTGACACCCAAGGTCCTGTTTGCGTGGGAGGTCCCGGGACTGTTCATGGAGCCCTTCCCGACGTTCCTCATCGCACTCGAAGTCATCTGGGAAGTACCACAAGCAAAAAAAGTGCAAACACGCTTCAACTTCAGCGCGTCCGTCAAAGTTATCTGACAAGACAATAGAGCGTCAATACTCCAGACCACGCGAGTCGGCTAGGCATGAATCTTGGTCTGCTCTGTGCTTCGTGGATTTTCCTAGAGTGACCTCCACCCAGCTGAAGGAATTTTAGGAGGCCATGTGCGTCATGTTTGGGCTGACCAAATCCTCTGGAGCGCCTATGGGCCCCATGGGCGTAGGAGGGCCCCTTATCCAGGACCACACCAGCAGGCTCGCCCTCTGTGGCATTCTGGATCCAAGGATCCCTCTGTATCTGGAGAGGACCCATAGGTTAGACTGAAACCTTCCTCGGCACCCTCTCCAGTGCCAACGCCGACCATGCCCCTAGGCAGCACCATCCATATCGTTATTCCCGACACGGAGCAGAATGGGCGTCGTCCGAATTCACATCCAGCACCGACCGAGAACATTCGTCCCAGGCTGAAGCCAGTGCCTTAATTGATTCATGGGCCTGATGAGGGAGACAATTGGATAGGGTCAATGGACCCTTATGGAGAAGATCCAGTTGAGAAAGACAACTGGTATGAGGAACTGGGTGAGTCCAGTGGGTTGCTCATCTTGCCTGGCACTGTCCTGGTTCTCCTCCTACTGTTTCTATGGAGGAGACCGCCTATTTTGCTGTTGTGCTGCACCTTAACCTTATGTCTTCACAGAGGTGATTCAGCTGCATGTCACCCCCTCCAAACCTTTACTCCAATTTATCAAATCAAGCTCTTGGGGACGTCTTCCTTGGGGGGCCTGGTCCAAGTCCTGCACAGTGGCTCCTGTGAATAGGATGATTTCCCACCGCCCTCGCCACACTCCCGGGGATCCCAGATTCGTCACCTGGCAGCACATACCAGAAATCTTGTTGGTCCAAGCCTCCTCATCCCTTATTCATCCTGGCGTGTTTGCTATCACCCTACCGGATAGGGAATTCTAAAAGGCTGGACACCTTCGGTAAGAGAATGTTCTCTTCCACCAGCCTGGCACTGTGGTAGGTGAACACCGTATGCCTCATTGGGCTGTTAATACCATACACTATGGAATTTGGTTGTGCTTGTGTTGCCTATGGTCCCGAAGGAGGCCAGGGCCGTACTCTGTTGCTGGTAGGATATATATACAGCAAAGTTCTCCCATCAGATGAGTAGTTGACACAAGCAACTTGCTAGGTAGAGCAATTTCATCGTCGATGGGCCTTTCGGCGTGATGCCTGGCTGAGAACATCTGACTTTTCAGGGGGTAGCCAGGCCTCCTTCATTGACATGGCCTTGGTGGCTCTCGCTTTTTTGGAAACTAGGCGGATTTAGCACTGGGGTACTTCAAGGACAGCATGGTTACAGTAAGGTCCTTGGGCTTGTCTATGTCCCCTCGTCAACCCCACCGCCCCTTTCATGGCTATGGAAAGGAGCTCCAACCTCGCCCTTACACTCGCAGCCACCAAGGACAACAGGCTTCCCAGCATTTTCGTGGCAGAGGGCACTAATCCAAGCCGCCACTTGGGACAGGCAGCCAGCAGTAAGGTCAGTTCACCATCCTACCCCCTATGGCAGCCTCTGCCACCAAACTTCTTTAGTCCACCCTCAAACCATCATGGGCACCCAGTGGGAGGCAGGATACGCTATCCCCTCCTCTACTGGCAGTCAGTAACATCAGGCCGTTGGTACTAAAGATAGTCCAAAGGGGATACTCCCTCCTCTTTGCGATACCCCCTCCTCTTTGCGATACCCCCTCCACCTATGCCACCCAGTTACGATCGGCTGACGGAATACCTTCTCTCCTTACTCTGTCAAGAAGTACAGGCTTTTTTTTGCAAAGGGAACCAAAGGGAGGGTGCCTACATCAGAAGTGAGTTGTGGTTGCTATTCACGCTACTTTCTGGTGCCAAAGAAGGATAGGGGTCTAGATTTGCACTTCTCAACCTCTTCCTGAAGGAGGAGAAATTCAGAATGCTCACAATCGCTCAAGTTTTGTCTGCCCTATATCCAGGAGAACGGATGTTGGCAATGGACTTGCAGGGTGCCTGTTTTCTCTTTCCCATCCTGCCAGCCCACAGACGCTATCTGCAATTCACAGTGAGCCATTCAGCACTTTCCGTTTGCTGTGCTACTTTTCGGCCTTACCAGCGCCCCTCGGGTATTCACCAAGGCGATGATCACAGCTCATCTGTGGAGGTCGGGATCACAGTCTTTCCCTACCTTGTCGACTGGTTGTTGAAGGCGGGCTAGACCCAGGTAGCCATCATCCACCTTCAGACTGTGGCAAACCTCCTGCACTCACTGGGGTTCGCTATCAACATGCCAAAGTCTTACCTAACTCTCTCACAGATGCTCCATTTCAGCAAAGCTGTTCTGTACACAGTGCAGTTTCGGGCCTATCCTCCCGAGCAGTGAGTCCAGGATATTCAGTCTGATACCGATGTTTCAGCCTCTATCCCGGATTTCGGTGAGACTGACTCTGAGGCTGTTGGGCCTCTTGGCCCCCTTTATCTTGCTGGTGATACATGCCCGCTGGCATATGCAGGCTCCATAGTGGTACCTTAAGGCCCAGTAGGGACAGCATCAGGAAAACCACTCCGAAATGGTAAAGATCTTGCACAGAACTACAACAGATTTGCATTGGTGGCTAGTGAAATACGATTGGTCAGAGGCAGACCCCTTTCCCTTCCCTAACCAGATCTGACAGTGGGGACAGATGCGTCACTCCTGGGATGGGGAGACCTCTGGGATGGGGAGACCTCTGGGAGAGGTGGAGATCAGGGGCCTCTTCTCTGGCGGAATCAAGATTCCACATCAACCTTCTCTAGCTCTGAGCGATCCGGTTGGCTTTGAAAGCCTTTTTACCCTCCATTAAGGGAAGGCTAGTACAGGTGTTCTCGGACAACCACCACCATGTGGTACTGCAACAAACAGGGCGAGGTGGACCCTTTGTCAAGAAGCCCTGCTTCTCAGGACATGGCTGGAACGTCAGGGCATTTCCCTGGTGGTTCAACACCTGGCAGGTTCTCTGAACGCCAGGGTGGACGAACTCAGCCGATGATGCCTAGCGGATCATGAGTGGGTTCTCCATTCAGAAATGCTGTAATGTCTTTTTCAGCAGTGGGGAAAGCCTTAGTTGGAGAATACTAAACATCAACAGTTCTGTACATTTGAGTTTCCAAGGCAGCTCTTGCTTGGAGAAACATTTAGTCTTTAGTGAAGCTCAGGCCTCCCGTATGCCTTTGTGCCCCTCCCACTCCTGCCCAGTGTTCTCAGATCAGGAACGACTGGGCCAAAGTCATCCTTGTGGCTCCAGACTAGGCTCAGCGAGTTTGGTATCCTGAGCTGTTGGGTATGGCCATCAGTCCTCCAATCAAACTGCCCCTTCGGAAAGATCTTCTTTCGCAGCAGCAGAGTAGGTTTCTCCAGCTGCACCTATCAACGCTCTGCCTTTTTATGTGGAGATTGAGCAGCAACAGTTGATAGCTTTCAACCTTCCACTCGAAGTCTGCAATGTTATCTTGGCAGCCATGGCATCCCTCCATCAAGACGGTATATGTCTGTCGTTGGGGCAAGTTTGTGTCATGGTGTGCAGAAAAACAGGATCACCCCCTTGCTGCTCTTCTTTCACAGGTTCTTCTAATTGTTCTTTCCCTTGCCCAGCAGGGCTCTGCTCTGGCCACCTTAAAGGACTGCCTTTCTGCTATATCAGTCTTTGTGCGGTTGCATGACCAGCCATCCCTCTTCAAATCCCCTATTATACATAGGTTCTTGAAAGGTTTGCAATTTATGTTTCCTCTTTCATCATGCTTCAGTGGGGCCTTAATCTGGTTTTGGCATTCCTGCTGTGCACTTCATTTGAGCCCTTGCACAACTGTCCTCTCAGGTTCCTTACCATCAAGACGGCCCTTCTGGCGGCAATAACATCGGCCCAGTGGGTCAGTGAGATTCAGGCTTTCTCATACAAGCTTCCATATTAAAACATCTACACAGACAACCAGGTTCTGTGACCTAGGGCTTCCTTTCTGCCAGAAGTTGTCACTCCCTTTCATATAGGCCAGTCCATCCTTTGAAGAAAATAAGCGGCTTCACCGAGTGGACCCAAAAAAAGCATTGTTCTACCTTGACCGCATGAGAGTTCCGGGTAGACCACCATCTCTTCCTGAAGTATTTCGGAGCGAAGAGGGGAGGGAAAAACTGTGCAGAAGCATACCATCTCCCGATGGATTGTGCTCTGCTTCAAAATGTGCTATGCATTGGCCAAGAATCATCCTCCTTAGGGCTTTCGTGCTCATTCCACCAGAGCCGAGGCTGGGACCTCTGCTATAGCACACAAAGTCCCTGTCCTGGACAGCTGCCAGGCAGCAACATGGGTGTCTATGCACACGTTCACCAAGCACTACTGCCTGGACAGTCGAGTCGGGGCTAGCCGGGCACCTTGCCCGTTCGGTCCTGCATGACTTTTTGGTGTGAAATTGTTTAGCATACCCATCTCCAGGGAGGTATTGCTTGGGTATCTATTCTAAGGTAAGGAATCTGTGGCCAGAAGTCTCTATCAGATGAACCAGTTACTTACTTTCGGTTACATCTTACCTGGTAGAGAATCTATCTAGCCACAGATTCCTTATCGACCAACCAGTCCTCCACGCTCTGCGAACTGATTTGTAGGGACAGGGCTTTCCACTTTCAGGGAGCTAGTTTTCCACACTAGTGTTTTTTGTGGCTCCACACTCCTGGCATAGGAAGTCTCGAACAGAAGCTGATGTCAGCGCACTGGGGTGGTTGTTATATAGGCACTGCACACATCACTTCTGGCAGAGACGATGCTTTGTGGCGCTGAAGCATGCCACCTACAGGTACGTAGGGGGTACTGCTCACGACCTAGTCTGACGGCTGGGGATAAGTCTAAGGTAAGGAATCTTTGTCTAGAAAGAGTCTCTACTAGATAAGGCGTACATAAGGTAAGCAGCTTGTTCATTAGGAATCTGTCTCAACACTTTGCGGTGAACACCAGCTGGACCTGCCTACTGAAAACACTGGTGTTAAGGCATGTGTTGCAGAGATCTCTGTGCATCCAGCAAAGTTCATGGTATAATACTGGTAAGTTAACTTTTATGGTTAATGCATTTGTTGGGGAGACGTGTGCCTTCTTTCGCCACAGCTTTCAAGGACCACCATCCAGAGTGAATTCCGGCACGTTCCCTGCCACTCCACCGGATAGGGAATCCATGAGGCTCGATACTTTAGGGAAGAAGATTTTCTCCTGCACCAGCCTTTGCTCTGCGATCATTGAACACCATGTGTCTCTTGGGCTGATACAGCCACACTGCGTGTGAATTGACACAGTGCTGCTATGAGGAGGCCCAAGCCATCTCGAACCTGGCTATCGCGATGGCTGGGAAGCATCCATCTGATGCGGGTTGGACATGACAGACTGACTGGGCAGGGCCATTGCTTCTGCAGTGGCACTCCGCTGCCATGCCTAGATGAGGTCATGTGGCCTTTCAGGGGATGTGCAGGCATCTTTTATGGACATGCTCATTGATGGCACTCAATAGGTTCACCACCCAGTTGTTAGGGCTAACCATAGCCCCACGCCAACCTCACTCTTATTTTTGCCCATTCTGTGTTTTTGGTATGGGCTACCAGGCAATTTCTTTCCAGCAGAGCCACAATGGCTAACAGGTTTCCCAGCCTTCTTGTGGCTACAGACATTGCTCCCACAAGTCTCATGGGGACCAAGGCCAGAGATCTGCGCAGTCCTCTACCCCAACAGCAGCCACAGCCTCCAAACCCATTTAGTATGCCTCTGCAACAACACAGGCACTCTGTTGGAGCCAGGATTTGGCACCATCTGCTGCAGTGGCAAGCCATAACTTCAGACAAGTGGGTACTCCAAATTGTCTAGCTGGGTTACGCACTTCCACTGAAACCCTGCTGCCCTTGCAACTGTCCTCAGATCTACTGACAGAGGCCCACTTCTCCTTGCTGCTCCAGGAAAGTATAGGCTCTTTTGGCCAAAGAGCCATTGAGAGGATGCAGGCATCAGAAGTAGCTTGTGGTTGCTATTCCTGCTACTTTCAGGTGCCAAAGCAGGAACGAGGCTGCTCCCCTATATTAGATCTGCACCCTCCATGCCTTCCTGAAGAAGCAGAAATTCAAGATGTTAACACTTGTTCAGGTCCTGTTTGCGTTAAACCCTAGAGACTGGATAGTAGTGTTGGACCTGCAGGACGCCTATTTTCATATTTCTATCCTGCAAGCCCATTGACGTTACCTGGGGTTCATGGTGGGACAGGGGCATTTTCAGTTCGCTGTCCTCCCCTTTAGTCTCACCAGTGCCTTTCAGGTGTTCAAATAGGCGATGGCAGTGGGTGTTGCACATCTGCGGAGGTTGGAAATTCCAGTCTTATCTTGACGATTGACTGCTCAACGTGGGCTCGCCCCAAGCAGCAGGTACCCACCTCCTGACTACAGCAGACCTCCTGCATTCACTGGGGCTCATTATCAACGTTCCGAAGGCATACCTGACGCCTTCTCAGACGCTCCCTTTCACCTGAGCCAAACTGAACACAGTGCAATTCCCTGCGTAGCAGATGGTCAAGGACATTCAAAGCATGATCCCAATGTTTCAACCTCAGCCCTGGATTTCTTTGAGATGGACTCTAAGACTGCTGGGTCTGATGGCCTCCTGCATCCTCCTAGCGAGACCAGCTCAATTGCAAATGCAGGCTCTGGTGTGGGATTTGAGGTCCCAGTCGGCGCAAAACCAAGGCAATCGCTCCTACCTGGTGTAGATTTCGATGAAGACTGCAAAAGACCTGCAGTGGAGGCTAACTGACCATGATTGGATCACCAGCAGACACCTCTCCCTTCCCCATTCAGAGTGGACAATGGTGACCGATAGATCAGTTTTGAAATGGGGCCACCATCTGGGAGAGATGGATATCATAGGCCTCTAGTCTTTGGCAGAGATTCGGCTCCACATCAATCTTGTGGAGCTATGGGCACTTTGCTTGGCATTGAAAGCTCTCCTGCACTCCATCAAAATAAAGCTAGTCCAGGTATTCACGGACAACACTACCGCCTTGTGGTACTACAACATGCAGTGCGGTCTGGGGTCGGGGACCCAATACCAGAGGGCTGTGTGCCTCTGGACATGGCTGGAATATCAGGACATTTTCTTGGTTGTGCAGCACCTCGCAGGATCTCTAAACGCAAGGGCAGACAAACTCACAAATGCCATTTGCACCCGAAGGTACCTCACGGTCTCTTTCAGGACTGGGGAACACCATGGCTAGATTATTTGGCACCGCTGAGAACGTGTAATGTTAGCACTTTTACTCACAGGAGTTCCCAAAGCAGATTTCGCTGGGAGACACATTCAGACTAGACTGGAATATGTGGTGACTCCTGTACACCTTTCCACCAATACCTCTCCTCCCCTTATTTCTTAAAAAGATAGGAACCGACTGGGCACAAGTCATCCTGGTGGCACTGGATTGGGTGAGCCAGAGCATGTGCATCTGTCCTCTGATCAGGCTGCTCCTTTGGAAGGATATCCTGTTGCAACAAGGGGGACGGTTCTGTGCCCAAACTTGCACACTCTCCACCATCATGCTTAGAGATTGACTGGTGACAGTTGAAGGTCTTCAGTCTCCCTCCTGAAGTCTGGGTGGTCATCGTGGCAGCCAGGTGTCCATTATGAAAAACTGTATATGCTTGCTGTTGGTACAAGTTTTTGGCTTGATGCACTGAGAAACACATTGGCCCACTTTCTGCGCCCTTGCCCGAAGGGCTGTCTGTTTTGTAGCTAGCCCAGCAAGGCCTTGCTCTTGGCATAGTTATGGGGTATCTATTTGCGATCTCAGCTTATTTATGGTTGCCGGACCACCCCTCCCTGTTTAGGTCACCCGTTCTGACATGTTTTCTGAAAGGTCTTGAGCACTTCTGCTCCCAAACCCTTTGTTATTTCCCAATGGGATATTAATTTGCTTATAACGTTTTTGATGTCTCCCTTTGAACTTATGAATAGCTGCCCTCGCAGACCTCTGACGATCAAGACAGTCTGCTTGCTGGCCATCACATTTGCTAGGAGGGTCGGTGAGCTACAGGCTCATTCTGTTCATCCTCCATACACCAGCTTCTATCCAGACAAGCTCATTGTCTGAAGCCATGCCTATTTTCTGCCGAAAGTGGTGACACTGTTCCACATCGGCCAAAGCTTCACCCTACCCACCTTCTTTGTTTCACCTCACCCCTTCAAAAAGGAAGAGAGCTCCACCATCTAGAACTTAAGAGGACACTGTCATTTTATATCAATCGCACCAAAGAACACTGGGTGGATGATCAGCTAAGTAAGTTAAGGAATCTAGGGGCTAGAAGTCTCTATAAGATGAACAATTTACTAAACTTCTGTAACACCTTGTCTAGTAGAGGCCATATTTAGCACAGGTTCCTTACCGCCCCCCCCCCCCATCCTCCCTATGCTGCACACTGGACTTTTTCACCTAAAAAGGTCCTGGTAGGTACTTAAAATCTGCACACTGGTCGATCAGCATTCTGATATGGCTACGTGCTTCTTTATAGGCACTGAACCCATCACATCTGGGGCGGACGGCTCATACGATGTCAACGTAGATCTGTTCGACCCCACCTTCTGGAGCGCCAGGGTACTGCTCAAAATTTTCTGAATCCAGTCTGACGCCTGGGTAAGTAAGGTATGTAACTTGTTCTTTTTTTCCTTGTGGCATCTTTAGGTTCCTATTTCTGTCACTTCTGGAGATTTGTAATAATGGTCCGCTTTTGCAAGAGCATTGACTTCAGAATGGAATTTCCCATGAGAATTTGTGATTTAGAAAACCACAGGGTTTTTTGGATCCCTTTGCGTGTTCAGAGACCTCTTTAAATAATTTTCATGGATGGCTCCTTCCCTTGGGTACCTCTCCCCACTATAGATTTGTTGTACTGGCATTTTGAATAGGGGAGTACCGCCTTATCTTTGGAATAAGAAGCTTTTTATCTTCCTTAGCTGGCCTTGTAAACCATTCAGAGTTGGGGAGGGGGGGGGGGGTCCGTTTTTCAACCATTGAACATTTCTTGCACATCTTTTCGCCCTTGAGCCTAGACAAAAATGTTTGCTATTTCAGCATCTTCAACCAGAGTTTTTGTTAACAATATAGATTGAATGGGCTTGTGACTGCCCTTTTCAACCATTGGCTTTTTTCGACCATCCTCTTTCAGCAATAGGCTGAAAACTTAGTAAATAACTTCTTGACTCGGCCCAATGGAGTTTTCATCTGTCACCGTAATTCTGTTGGCAGCTTGGGTGTTTACATCTGCGTTCACTCCAGTGTTTTCACTGAACTGCATGACGGACTACTTTATTGCAACTTAATCTGTTTGTCAACTCCTGCTGGTTTCCTCTTGAGGATCTCGCTTTAATGTGCTTATGATACATACGACAGCACATTAAACACAGACCTGTTGGCATTGCCACTGTTTGTTTTATATAGTCAACCGTGTCTTTGTTTAGCTCCTTGTCTGGCAGTGGTGACTGCCTTGGTGCTCAGTTATCACTTTTTGTCACGACTGTCAGATAAAAGGCCATACTAAGCTGCTATATGCAGATTGAATTGAAATTTTCATGTCAGTTCTGCATATATGTGGCCTTTAGTAGCTGCACTTGGATAGTCAAAAGTTCTTCATGAATTTGATCATCAATGGTTTATGGAGCAAACTACAATGAAAAGCTTGCCATAGACTGACCTTTCAATATCAGCTTCACATTCTGCATCAAGTCCCGGTCTCCTCCTTATGCTACATACTGACATGATTCAATTGCGTAGCAGGAGTAGAAGTTGTATCAGTTGCTATACCTCCCTTTCTGCTTGTAAGCTTGTTAATGACACCAGCAGATGTTGAGACACTGAGTTGTTAAAAGTCATCTAAAGATGCTTCTGATGTCCCAAGAATTTCTTCCTCCACAGTTTCACTATTTCCCAAATTGAAGTGTCTTCATTCCTGCAGATAAGGAATGGAAGCATCCTAAAAACACTTCTACCCCTGCAGATTTGGCCCATCTCTTCACATAGCAGTCGTCATTTAGAACGCTCTGGCCATTCACAGTATTTCTGATGGATACTTATAGCCTCAAGATTCCGCATTTTAGAAAATTCCCCAGGTACCAGACTGGATCCAGAAACTTTTCTGCACATGCTCCTGTGTGCTGCAAGATGGCACTTTGCTGTCTGCGCGGTCTTTCCCCCGCCCCGGACATGACAGAGCCAAGTCATATATAAGTGCCTCCCCTGTTCACTGATGTGTTCCTTTCGTTCTGTGCCTCCTAACGAGGGCCCGGAGCTCTGCTCTCAAACGTGTAGGTATTTTTACAAATTCCATTGTGCTACAAATTCATTTAAGAAGGGAAAGATGCCCCTCCCCACCTCAAAAACTAGAGGTTTCAAACCATGCCCAACTGTGGAAAGCAAATGTCGATCACAGACCCGCATGATGTGTGTCTGTGGTGTCTGGATTCGGGTCACAACATCAGTTGTGCAATAAATGTGCCCCCATGCACCCAAAGGCGATCTGGGACCCAATGGCGAAGTTGTATGTCACCAAATTCAAGAAGAGCTCAAGTCCTCCGTGTAAGTCCTCCTCCCATTCCAAATTGGTGTTGCTGGGGTGGCAGTGAAGTATCTATAATTGTTCCCAGGATGGTGAGGTGTCACGTCTGACAGACGAGTTGAACAAATAATTCAACATGGCTATGCCCTTTCCTTTTTGTCCTAACAAATATTCCCCCCGCACCCATCAGTGAATTTCAGATGCGCACTTTTCTATTTTACTGCAAGAGATATGAGCGTTACTCTCTAAGGGTGCTATCGAGAGGGATATCAGGAAAAGAGTAGGGTTGTACTTGTTCAGAAGGAGGACTGGGGACTCCGGCCTATTTTGGAGTTTCAGCCTCCGAATGCCTTCCTGCGGAAGGACAGATTCAAAATGCTTATGCTGGCCTAGATACTGTCTGCCCTTAACCCGGGCAACTGGATGGTGTCCTTAGACTTGCGGGACATGTGTTTTCATATACCTGTCCTGCAGTCTCACAGATGTTATCAAGGTAGGCTTGAAACATTTTAGTTTGCTGTACTCAAATCTGGCTTCACCAGCACCTCCCAGGTGTTCAAAAAAGTGATGGTGGTGGTCGCTGCCCACCTCTGGTGATCAGTGATGCCAGTCTTCCCAAAACTCAACAACTGCCTTTTGAAAGAAAGGGTCTCAGCCACAGTCAATTGTAGACCGCTTCCAGATGACGGCCAACCTCATTGGGGTTCACTATCATTGAGTCAAAGTCGCACCCACTCCCTCATGGAGGCTTCCATTCATTGGAGCGGTCTCGAACACAGTCCAGTTCTAAGCCTTCCTTTTACAACAGTTAGTCCAGGGCATTCAGGCCTTGATCCCGATGTTTCAGCTTCGTTCTTGAATCATGTTGAGAGAATCCCTTAGGCTTCTTGGCCTTTTAGCTTCCTACATCCTCCATGTGACCTACACCAACTGGCACATGCGAGTTCTGCTGTGGAATCTGAAGTTCAAGTGGGCCCTGCACCAAGGAACGCGGACATATGCCATCAAGATCTTGCAGGAGACTGCACATTATCTACAATCATGGTGGTAGCTGTACGACAGGGATTGGTCTTGCAGCAGGCCTCTTTCCCTTCCTCGTCCAGAGCAGATGGTAATGATGGACACACCACTGAAGGGCTGGGATGGCCCTTTAGGGAAGGTGGGGATCAGGGGACTCTAATCTCCATCTGAAACCTGCTCATCACCACTGTTAGAATTGTGGACCATTCATCAGACTCTGAAGGCCTTTCTATCGTCCATCAAGGGGAGGCCGATGCAGATTCTCAAGGACAACACCTCAGTGTGGACCTCCAAGTAGGGTGGAGTCCTGAGTCCTGCACCAAGTGACCGTGCACTTCTGGGGTTGGTTGAAGTGCTAAGGCAGCTCCCTGTTTGCAAACCACCTGGCACTGTCTCTGAATGCCAGTGTGGACGAGCTGAGCAGACGGTGTCTGGCAGATCACAAGTGATGGCTACAACCTGCCGTGGTGCAGAGCATCTTGCTACAATGTGGAGAATTTTGATTTTTCACAGCCTGGTGGGCAGAAAATCTGGATTTTATTAAAGACACGGAGGCTAAGATTATGCAAATCTCCTTTATTTTGCAGCTCACAACACCAACTATTGAAGAAATCTAGAACTTCAATAACATTCTAGTAACATATATAGTCCATCAGCACATAGCAGTCTCCCTTCTTTGTTGATGTTGAGAATCAACTAACTTCTATTACTTTAACTTTCCAAGCATAGTATTTTCTATTCCAAAAAAATAAAATTGAAATACAGTCAGAAAATCTTTACACCATCACGGAGGGTTTCAGTGGTGGGATAATCTTAGCCTCCGTGTCTTTAATAAAAAGAAAGCTTTGGAAGCAGAGGCACTCCTTATAGGCACACAAAATATAGTAATGTCTATACCTGTTTCTTTCATTATCTCTTTGACCCATCTAGCTAAAGTGGGGGATGGCACTGCCTTATGAGGTGAGCTATAGGATAGTTGCAATTGATCTGTGTTTCCTCTCAGTGTTGCAGTCTTTCTCATACTCTTGCAAGCATTTCACCACGCAAGGAGTCTCATTCTGAGGGAAAAAAGGGATACAAAAATAGAGGTTGACATTGTATTGGTTTGTCTTTTTAGGTAACAGCAAACCCCTTCTAGTTCGTAGGCCCTACTGTTAACATCTGAAAGAAACACATTAGTGTTAGATTCATTACCTTAGAATATCCCCAGGCATCAGGCTGGATCCGGAAAGTTTTCGTCAGCAGTACCCCTGTGCGTCGGTAGGAGTCATCTGCAGCTCCGCATCTGTCATCGGCGTCGTGATCGCCGGAATGACGTCGTCGGAGTACTTAGACGCCGCCCTTGCGCGCTGACGTCAGTTCTTCTTTTTTCCGCACCAGCAAGCGCAGGTCCGGGAAGAGCAGTACTCTAGTCATTTTTTTACTAACTTTTTTGATCTCTTTTGATCACTTTTCGAGTCGATTTCGACTCGCGGTGCCGTTAGGGATACCTGGTTTTAAACCTTGCGATGCCTGTCCCGCTTGATGTCGGTGACCGACCCCCACCATCGGTGCCTTTACTGCCTTGGGGAGGGCCACGATGACAAGTCGTGCCCCGAATGCCGGGCCTTGACCTCGAAGGCTAGACGGGAGCGGTCCCGTAAGCTCCTCGAGCTCCGGCAGCCATCGCTGCTCGTCGAGTCACCACCACTCGTCGGGCTCCAAGTCCTCCGGTAAGTCGAGGAATTCAAAAAAGAAGTAGAAGAGGCGTCATCGCTCTTCCGACTCCCCCCGACAAGCGGCCGGGAGTTCGGGCGACACCGCCCATGCGGCTCTGCTGGAGCCGCAGGCGCCGCGTCCAGTTCCATACCCGCCGGTCCCTGGGCTGCACGCGACGCCGGAGGAGATAAGTGCTTTCCTCGTGGCCATGAGGACTCACTTCCCTCCGTCGGAACCTGCCGAGGCGCCTTCGGGCCCCGCGGGTCCAACTGGGAGCTCTAGCGGGCGACGGCTCCTGCCCCGGCCCCATCGGTTGCTTCAGCCCCGGCGCCGTCGTTGACTACGGTCCCGACGCCGCAGGACCCCACAGGATCCAGGCCTGGATCCGGGTCGTCGCCAGTCGACCTCACGACTCCTCCGCTGGCGCCGACCCCGAGGGTGTCGCTCCCGGTGCCGTCTCTGTACGTCTCCGGTTTCAGCCCCGGTCCGGGTGCACTGCCGGAGCGGCGACGCACGGCGCCATCTCCAACGCCAATGGGTGACCAATTCACCTACGACCCGGCTCCATCATTTTTGCCTGGTTTCCAGGACTTGGATGACGAGGAGGACTGGGAGGGGTCAGAGGACCCTCTGGCACAGCAGTGCCAGTTCAGCCAGGACTGGGCAGATGAGCTGGGGGAGGCCAGTGGTCTAGACACTTCGCCTGACACTGGATTCATCTCTCCTCCCTCCGTGGCTTCGGAAGAGCGGGCTACTTATAGTGTGGTGTTGAACAGGGCGGCCAAGGCTTTGGCTCTTGAGCTCCCTGTCGCGGCCGTGAGGACTAACCTCCTCACTGAGGTGCTCAAGCCGCAGGCAAGCTCCTCGGAGCCTCTACTGCCGTTTAACGAAGCCCTCACCGACGTTCTGAGGGGCACCTGGTCCAAGCCCTCTATAGGCCTCCCTGTGGATCGGACCGTGGCCCGACGCCACCGCCCGGCTGCTTGCGACCCCTGCTTTCTGTCCGTTCACCCCACCCCGAGAGTCTGGTGATTCAGGCCTCTACGTCCCAGACCGCATTCCCGACCGCTCCTCCGGATCGGGAATCCAAAAGGTATGATCAGTTTGGGAAGAAACTGTTCTCTCTGAGTTTGGGGCTGCGGTCTGTCAACACCGCCTGCCTTTTGGGCTGTTACACCCACTCTCTGTGGGATACGGTTGCGGCGGTGCTCCCAGAGTGTCCGGAAGAGGCCCGGACACGGCTCGCCCTGGCGGAGGGGCGGATTGCAGCACGGTACTCGATTAGATGTGGACTTGACACCACGGACTCGCTGGGCAGAGCGATTTCCATGACGGTGGCGATTCGTCGCCACGCCTGACTGAGGTCTGCCAACTTCTCGGGGGATGTCCATGCCACGCTCATGGACATGCCCTTCGATGGCCGTCGCCTCTTTGGCGTCAAGGCGGATAGTGCGCTAGAGCGTTTTAAGGACTCCAGGGCTACGGCCAAGTCCTTGGGCCTGGGCCAGCGCCAGCAAACTTCCGCTTTTTGCCCATTTTGTGGCCAAGGAAGGGGCACCCCACGCGTCCAGCCAGCCGCAGAACCAGCCTCAACGCGGTCGTGGACGTGGTTACCGCCGAGGCAGTGCTGGGGGACAACGGCAGGGTCAGTCCACATCCGCCCCCCCCGCAGCATCTGCCTCTAAGCCTTCCTAGTCCGGCACTTCTGGCCCATTCGACGCCAGTGGGGGGCAGGGTTCGCCATCACCTCCTCCACTGGCGTACCATCACGTCGGACAGGTGGGTGCTGCAAATCGTCCGAAGGGACTACTCCCTCCCTTTCGAGGCGACACCTCCAGCCATGCCACGGCAATACCACCGCATGTCGGGGGATCACTTGCATCTTCTGCAAGGGGAAGTTACGGCCCTCTTGGCCAAGGGGGCCGTCGAGCGCGTTCCTGGGCCAGAAGTAGGGTGTGGTTGTTATTCCCACTACTTTCTGGTTACCAAGAAGGACAAAGGAGGCCTACGCCCTATCTTGGACAATCGGAACGTCAACGGCTTCCTCCGGAAGGAGAAGTTCAGGATGCTGACATTGGCTCAGGTCTTAGCTGCCCTAGACCCTGGAGACTGGATGGTGGCGTTGGACTTGCAGGAAGCTTATTTCCACAACCCCGTCCTGCCGGCCCACCGGCGCTACCTGCGGTTCACAGTAGGCCACAAGCACTTTCAGTTTACCATGCTCCCCTTCGGCCTTACCAACACCCCTCGGGTGTTCACGAAAGTGATGGTGGTGGTCGCAGCTCATCTTCGCAGATCAGGGGTTCCAGTATTCCCCTATCTTGACGACTGGTTGTTGAAGGCGAGCTCCCCCCAGACAGTCATCTCCCACCGCCAGACTACGGCCGACGACCTGCACCTGCTGGGGTTCTCCATCAACGTGCTGAAGTCTCACCTGTGCCCCTCTCAGAAGCTCCTCTTCATCGGAGTGGTTCTGGACTCGGCGCAGTTTCAGGTTTATCCCCCCGAGCAGCGGGTTCGGGATATTCATGCTCTGATTCCGATATTTCAGCCTTTATCCCGGGTCTCAGTCAGGTTGACGCTCCGGCTCCTGGGGCTGATGGCCTCCTGCATCCTATTGATGCATCACGCCAGGTGGCGGATGCGGGCTCTGCAGTGGGAACTGAAGTTTCAGTGGGAACAGCATCAGGGCAACCTGTCCGACCACATGCTGATCTCGGAGGGCACTGCGAGATAGTTGCAATGGTGGCTCACGAACCACGATTGGGTCAGCGGCAGATCCCTCTCCCTACCCCAACCGGAGCACGTAGTAGTGACTGATGCGTCCCTCCTGGGATGAGGGGGCCACATGGGAGAGGCAGAGATCAGAGGCCTCTGGTCTCCGGCGGAGTCCCGGCTCCATATCAACCTTCTGCAGCTGCAGGCGATCCGACTTGCACTGAAGGCATGCCTTCCCTCTGTCCGGGGAAGTGTAGTGCAGGTGTTCACGAACAACACCACCGCCATGTGGTACTGCAACAAACAGGGTGGGGTGGGGTCGTGGACCCTTTGTCAGGAGGCTCTGCGCCTCTGGGCATTGCTATAACACCAGGGCGTCACCCTGGTGGTTCAACACCTGACAGGTTCCCTGAACGCCAGGGCGGACGAACTCCGCCGCCGGTGCATGATGGATCACGAATGGCGTCTGAACTTGGACGTGGCGCAAGGTCTCTTTCAGCAGTGGGGAGAACCTTAGTTAGATCTATTCGCCACCAAAGAGAACGCGCAATGTCATCAGTTCTGCGCGTTGGAATTTCCAAAGCAGCACTCGCTCAGAGACGCTTTTCATCGCGAGTGGAGCTGCGGTCTGTTGCACGCCTTTCCACCTATACCACTTCTACCCAAAATGCTGAAGAAGATCAGGCGAGACCGGGCCCAAGTCATCCTTGTGGCTCAGGACTGGGCACGAAGATACTGGTATCCCGAGCTACTCAGCATGTCAGTCGATCCCCCGATTCGTCTGCCTCTTCAGGAGGACCTACTGTTGCAGCAGCAGGGGACGGTCCTCTACCCGAACCTGTCCAGTCTCCACCTACATGCATGGAGATTGAGCGGCGGCAGTTGAGGCCATTTGACTTGCCTCCTGAAGTCTGTGATGTGATTCTGGCAGCCAGGCATCCCTCCACAAAATCGGTATACACCTGCAGGTGGAACAAATTTGTGGCATGGTGCACAGCAAAGGCTGTGGATCCACTCTCTGCCCCCCATTCAGAGGTTCTCCTCTTTCTTCTTTCTCTTGCCCAGCAGGGCTCTACTCTGGGCACTATCAAAGGCTACCTCTCTGCCATTTCAGCCTTTTTAAGGCTTCCTGATCAGCCTTCTCTTTTCAAGTCCCCTGTGGTAAATAGATTCTTGAAGGGCATCACTCACATGTTTCCTCCTGATCCTTTTGTGATGCCTCAGTGGGACTTGAACCTTGTACTGACTTATCTGATGTGCACTCCCTTTGAGCCCCTTCATAACTGTCCTCTTCGTCTTCTAACTCTTAAAACTGCATTCCTGGTTGCCATCACATCTGCCAGGAGAGTGAGTGAGCTCCAGTACTATCTTCTAAACCTCTTTTCCTCTCTTTCCATCCAGACAAGGTTGTTCTGAGGACTCGTCCTTCTTTCCTGCCCAAGGTGGTTACTGCCTTTCATATCGGGCAGTCCATCACCTTACCCACCTTCTTATCGCCTCCGCATCCCTCGTAAGAGGGAGAGAGGCTCCACCGTCTGGACACAAAACGTGCGCTCTCCTTCTATCTAGATCGCACACGCTAGTTCCGGGTGGACGGCTGGCTCTTTGTCAGTTACGTGGGCGCTAAGAAGGGACAGGCAGTGCACAAGCGGACCATCTCTCGGTGGGTCATCTTGTGTATCAAGGTTTGCTACTCTTTGGCGTAAAAGGAGCCTCCTGTTGGGCTGCGCGCCCATTCCATTCGGGCCACGGCGGCTACTACTGCCCTGGGTCGGGGAGTCCCCTTGCAGGACATCTGTCAGGCAGCTATGTGGGCCTTGCTTTGCCTGGACAGCCAAGTCCGAAGAGATGACTTTTTCGGTCGTTCCGTTCTCCAGGACTTTCTGGTGTGATCTTGGTTTGCAGACCAACCACCGGGGTTGGTATTGCTGGGGTATCTATTCTAAGGTAAGGAATCTAACAGTAACATGTTTCTTTCAGATGCACAAGTTACTTACCTTTGGTAACTATATATCTGTAAGAAACATTAGTTAGTGTTAGATTCCTTACTGCCCCACCCATCCTCCCCATTCTGTGAACTGATATCTAGGGTTAAGGACATCCCTTTCAGGGCCCTAGTTTCATGGCACCAGTGTCGGTTTCTATCATGGCTCTGCGTTCCTGGCACGGAAAGCTTTGTACAGAACTGACGTCCGCGCGCGTGGTCGGCGTCCAAGTACGACGACGACGTCATTCCGGCGATCACGACGCCGACGACGGATGCGGAGCCACAGACGACCCCTACTGACACGCAGGGGTACTGCTGACGAAAACTTTCCGGATCCAGCCTGACGCCTGGGGATATTCTAAGGTAAGGAATCTAACACTAACTAATGTTTCTTACAGATATATCGTTACCGAAGGTAAGTAACTTGTGCGTCTAAGGCTTTAATGTCTGAGGTTTGTCTAAAAGATACCAGGCAGAGTAAAACTGTGAGTTTGTAGGCTAAATGTTATAAGGATAAGATAGAGTTTTCAACCCAATTCACTATAACTTGAAGAACATCTTTTACATTCCACAGAGCGGCGTATTTTGCGGAAGGGGGGTTTAAGACCCGCATACTTTGCATAATTTTTTGGTTAGTAAGTTTTGTCCCACAGACATTTCCTTTACATGTCAGTGGCCTGCTGCAATTGCGGACCTATAAACATTAACTGTTCTGTAAGACAGTTCAGATGTGAAAAGCTTGGGTAAGTAGTTTAATACATGAACTAAATTAGTTGAAACTGGATTGTAATTTTGTTGACAACACCAACAAACCCATTTGTCCCAAGCCAGTCTATATGCTTTCCTTGTGCCAGGTGTCCTTGACTCTGATATGAGTTTGAAAGCATATGCCGAAAGGCCTGTGATCTGCTACTGTCTCCTGAAACTGTGCACTTCTGGCAAGATCTTTTTACCACCGTGAGAAAGTGCACTGTTGAAGGTTTTGTACTTTGGAGTTTCTGTAAAAAAGCTTCCTGTAAAATGTGTTTTGGCTGGAATGGAACACGGAACTCCTGTATGCCTTCCCGCCGCACCTATCCAGAGTAATGTAAAAAACAGATCAAGAACAACCAGGACCACGCCATCCTAATTGCTCCGTCCTTGCCCAGGAGACTTCAGGGAATGAGCAGCTGTTGTCCGATCAGGCATAAGGATCGTCTGTCACAACAACAGAATAGGGTCTTGCACTCGAATCTGCCATCTTTGCCCACATGCATGGAGACTGTGCCGTGGCAACTGACTGCATTTGAAATGCAGCCTGAATACTGGGTGTCCTACTTGTTGCCAGGCACCCTTTCACGAAATCCCACTATACTTGGCGCGGAGACAAATGTATGGCCTTGGGTGATCGTTTACAGGAAAAACTGTTGATGTCCTGATGTTTACTTTATCTTTGAACCAGCAAGAGCTTGCCATGGTCACCTTTTAAGGTTCATATCTTTTGACCTTTCTGAGTTTAGTAGACCCACTGTCCCTGTTAAAATCACCTATTGTGATGAGACCAATTAAAGGTTTGAAACAAACCTGATCCTTCTCAAGCCAATTGTGGTGCCACAGTTGGACATTAGCTTGTTATTGACATTTCTTATGTTTACGTCCTTTGAGCCGATGAATAGCTGTTCGCTACACCGCAGCTCCTTCAGCTGGGTCCCAAAAGAGCTTTGAACTTTCACACCGAGGAACACTTTGTGTGCAATTAGCTTTTTATGGGGTTCTCTGGGGGCATAGGAAGGAATGGCTGTGCAAAAGAGGACCCTCTTGAGGTGGCTTGTCCTCTGCTTCAAGACCTAATAGTCACTAGTCAAGAAGTAACCTCTGGAATGCCCATTCTACCGGGGATAAGGCTGATATGACTATATTGGTTTGTGAAGTGCCTGTTCTTTGTATGTACTAATCAGGAATGTAGCTTCAGTGCAGAATTTAATGAAGCACTGCTACCTTGACTGCCAGGAACAGCCAGTAGGGCACTTTACCTTCTCTGTTCTACAGTACTTTGTAGTCTGAGTCCACTCCACAGACCCACCATCTTGGGAAGGTACTACTTTGGTATCTATTCTAAGGTGAGGAATCTGCAGCTAAAATATCAATCAGAAGAATAAATTACATTCGGTAATGGTGCAGTCTGGCCCCAGCAAAATGTTCTAAGTTTAGAAATATCCGGTTCTCCGGACGATTTTAGATTCCGGTCAGAGTGCTGCGCTGATCCTCCTTGACCTCAGCGCAGCCTTTGATACGGTATCTCACGACATTCTTCTTAAACGTCTGGAGATGGCCGGCGTGTCTGGCCTTGCTTTAACCTGGTTCCGCTCCTTCCTTAAGGACAGATCCTTTCAGGTGTCAGCCCCCCCTTTTCTCTCCAAATCCTATCCTATAACACAGGGAGTTCCCCAGGGCTCAGCATTGAGCCCCTCCCTCTTCAACCTATACGTTCAGCCTCTTGCGGAAGTGGCCAAAGAGTGGGGACTGACGTTGGTATCGTATGCCGACGATACCCAGTTGGTCGTCACCCTCACTGAAAGCCCTTCCATCGCGGCCTCCGAGTTCAGAAACGGCCTGGCAGCAGTGGCACAATGGATGACGGACAATTACCTACAACTGAATGCCGGGAAAACCGAGGTGCTCCTCCTTGGCAGAAGAAACACCTGTCTTTGGAACGAGCATTGGTGGCCGTCATCCCTTGGTTCCACCCCACTCCCTAAATCCAGTGTCAAAAATCTGGGAGTCTGTATGGACGCCACTCTCAGCTTCCAGACACATACCAAAAAGGTTGCTGCCACTTGTATAGGTATTTTGAGAAATCTCAGTCCCATACTTGGCCTTTTCGACCCGAAGGTTCGCCAGCTGATTGTCCAGGCAACTATCTTATCACGCCTGGACTACGCGAACGTCCTCCTCCTAGGAGCTAACAAAGCAGAAACTGCAGATTTCAACGAGTGCAAAACGCGGCGGCAAGAACGTTGGTCGGCCTTCCCCGCAGATGCTCAGCCAGAGCCACCATCCGCAAACTCCACTGGCTGCCCGTTGAAACCAGAGTAAAATTCAAAGCCCTCATCACGATCTTTAAAATCTTCAAACAGGGAAGCCCCACTCTCCTACAAAACCTCATCTGTCCCTATGTTCCTAGCCGTGAGCTGCGCTCCTCTAACCAGCTCCTTCTGAATGTACCCCGAATACAGCTCTCCCGCATTGGAGGTCGCTCCTTCAAGGTCTTGGGACCCAAGTTGTGGAACACTCTACCTCTTCACATACGCTCCATGGACAGCCTTTTCACCTTCCGTAAGGCAATCAAAACCCTCCTGTTTCCTTCCGACTAGTGCTGCACCTATCCCCCCCTCCTTTCCCTGGTTGGGTCTGTGAATTCTTCTACCGCCGGGACGCCCCATTGCTGGGGCAGCTGTTGCGCTTTACCAAACCCAGAATAGAATAGAATAGAATATAGATTATCCACCAGAAAGAGTGTTACCAAAGGTATGTAACTTGTTTTTTTACAGCCAAAGCTTTTCAGAGAGCACGCAATGCAAAAATAAAACACTGACCAGATAAAGCTGTGCATTTCTGCAGCCCGAACCGTCCACAACATTCCTGATTTCTAGTTTGCATTTAACTATCCACCAAAGCATTTTTAGTTTCTCCGATCAAATGAAGAACAGTCCAGGTCGGGGAAACAGAGCAGTATAGGGAGAGAGACAGGAAAGGGCAAATCCCAGAGAAACAATAAAGGATAGGAGAGACATAAAAAGTTATAGAACAACAGAGAGGGAAAGAGAGGTCAGAGAGTGATGGAGAAAGAGATAGGGTGAGACATGCAGTGAGAGAAAGACATGAAAACACCTAGATAGACAGTAAGACTTTAAAAGATAGAGGGAGAGACAGACATAACATTGACATCAAAGACAGGGAGAGTCATACAAAGAGGAACAGAGAGACAGGGAGAAATGGGAGAGAGAGTGAGGGTGTCTCAGGGCGGACAGAAGTCAACGACCTGGAGAAACATGGGAAGACCAAAACAGGGAGACTGACAGAGAGAGGCGAAGAAAGACCAAGAGAGGCAGAATGATATGGAGAGAGAGCCAGAGGAGAGAAAACAGATGGAGACAGACAGTGAGAGAGAGAGATATGCAGGAAGAGAGAAACCGAGAATAAGGAAAAAAACAGGGAAAGATGTAGAGATAGAGGCAAGAAGAGGCATAATGAGACAGAGTCTCGGGAAAAGATAAAGACAGAGAGAAAGAGAAAAAAAGAGAAATGGTTAGATTGGGACTTTCAGGGTAGAAAAGTAGATGTCAAACACTGGAAGTGTCATTCAAAGCGAAAGTGAGACAGGGATAAACAGGAACAGAAAGACAAAGAGATAAGAGATAGAGAAAAAGAGGCAAAATACACAGATAAAGGGAGATGTGAAAGATATAGAGAAAGAAAGACTGACTACAAGAGAGAGGTGTGAGACAGAGAAAGACTAGAAGTGACAGTTAGGGAGAGACACCCAGAGGTCCACCGCCTTCTTCCACCTCGCTCTTGCTCACTAAATCTAATCTCCTGGTTCTGCAATGGCTCAAATGAGCAACTTTTCTAAAAATCATGTTAGTGGTATTGGTACCAAAAATGTAAATGTGTTGATAAATTAGATTTTCAACTTTAAGCGACATGCAGAGCCGATGGATATTTTTTACTAGGTCCCTGGGTTGAGAGGGGCATTTAGAGATTTTAAACTTAAAAGTGCCCCCTGTAAATGTTACTTTTTTAGCACGTGTAGTATGTTGCATTTTAAAATTCTGTTATGGCTGACGCATAGTCACTTAGCATGTCTTCTACACATTACGCACAGAAACCTGGTGGGTTACAAGAACCCATTCCCGGAGAAGTAGGTAATGTTACACATGCATGCTGCACCCTTTGCCTATAGCCCTATGTGGCAGTACTCATTCCATGTTTTTAAAGTTTCCCATGTTGTGCAAATCCACGACATTGTACGTGCCAAATTACTTTTATGCCAATTACGCCATCAATAGGCAACTTTACCATGACCATATCTAAAGATCAGATATGCCTGATAGGGTTTTTTGCACCCAGAGGTAAATTATGCCCGAAAATCCAGTGCCAGAGATGCAAATAACCTTGCAAAACAATACAAAAATCAAATTTTCCAACTGCTTGGCGTTTGTGTAGTGTCACTTCTCAGAGCCACACGTTACGTAGGCACGCATGCACAGATTCTCGTACAACTCATCTAGTTGCACCTATTGTCCCAAGAGCCATGTGGCACCCATGCTCACATTTTAGCAAACATACAGGCATCAATGCCCTCAGAGCAATATTTTTATTGTATGCTGTTCAGCAAGATGCAAAGTGGATGTGCTAGTTTCTTCAACGGTTCGTAGACCGCAGTAAAATACCTGATCCCCAACCCTCGAACTCGCACACCCCTTCAGGGCTCCACTTCCATTCCTTCTATGGATTTCGGAGAATGAAGAGTCGTAGAGGAGGATAGAACATATGCCCTTCAAAAAGTGCCTTCAACGCCACATTAAATACCCCTCGCCCAACCTTCACAGGGCGTTTAATACCTGATTCTCTCCAGCCCAAGGACACAGAGTGCACCTTCTGCCTAGCATTTCAGTGCAAGAAGCTTAGAGTCAGATGCCGGATGCACATCAGCCTGCATCAGATCTGCTCAACTCCAAGTACAAAGAGGAAGATTATGTTTAATCCCAAGGTCTGCCTGCACACCAGCACATCCCAAAGGTAACCCTCTAATGCACCTCTGAGCCAGAAGAATAGTATGAGAAAGCTGCCTCCTCCACCACCAACACTCCTCAAACTAAGTTGAGGCTGAGGACCGTGAGTATTGCTCAACCCAGACACCATATGTCCTACTAACAGCCACACACTGAGATGAAACACTGCCCCTCAGGGGGACGAGGTTCCAGCCGAGGGCACAAAAGCCGGCGCCTTCAGGGACTCCCCAACCTTCGTCCTCCAATCAGCACCAGGGCAAGGCATCAGAAACGACTCGACCATGAGCCTCGACTTCCATTCAGCACCAAAAAGACAACACACCCATCAAAGCCAAAGGACACATCAGTGTTGACACAACATTCAGTGCCAAAACCAGTACTGATCCGGAAGATTGCCCAAAAGACACTGTGATGCCGAAATCACCCTTCGTCGCTGTATCTGAAGACTCCCAGAAACCAATCCTGGAGTGACTGCAGGAAGAAATAGATGAAAGGTAAAAGCTTGTTTTCATCCACCACCAGCATGAGAATATCACTTGTGATGATCCGAAGCTCTCAGAGCCCTTACCAAAACAAGAGAAGGCTGACTTTCGTAAAGAGCCCACGCCAGAAGTTTCTTCAGAAATATATGCCACATCTAACAGGTTCAGGGAAGCTACCACCTCCACTAGATGGTACCCCCATCACTTGCTTCCCAGTCCCCACAATCCTTCTCGGATACAGTTAGCCCCAGTCCCGATACACCCACCTGATGGCGAGGCACATTTCTTTCCTCACCCTACAGAATGGCCCATGGAATGATTATGACTTAAACCCCCGGGGGGCAGAGAGCTAGGCCCAGTTTTACTTACTGCTTCTCCCCCAGGTGACACATTGGCATATAGGGTCATAAAATGAGCTGCATCATACTACATGGTAGACATAGATACCATCCTTGAGGACGTTAACTTCCTGGTTGAAACACTTGTGAAGTCAGAATACTCTATGCAGTTCCTTCAAGTGTGGAAGAGGATGGTTAACTGTGCCACGAACACCCTCAAAGAATCTGTCAAGACCCGGTTGGTTACTCCGAGTGGAGAATAAGTATCCCTCAGATCTGTCTTACATTATGGGACATGTCGCTCCCAACTGCCTATAAATGGGATGCTGTGCAAACCACAGTGGATGCTTTTCCAAAGGATAATGAATGAAAGAATTGACGCTGCAGGCAAAAGGTTTGCGGTGAGGGCAGCCACAACACCTGCAGACCCCTAATTCCATGGCCCTCCTCTCACACTCCATGACCCTCCTCTCCCAGTATGCTAGAGCCCAGTGGGAGGAGATGAAGGGTTTGCTACAGCATCTCCCAGCACAAATCTAGGAAGAGGGCAGAGGAAATTGTATCAGAGGTCAAACTATTCTCCTGTGCCACCATATGGTGTGCATTCGATGACAGATATATAGCGACTAGGGAAGTAAACATCTCTCTCCTGCTACAATGTCATTCATGGCTCAGTTTACTGGGTGGGCCCTCCAAACATAATCCACCAGGGGCTCCTTAATAGGCAGCGATATGGGTGTGCATTAAAGACTACTACCTCAGAGCAGCCTCAGTCTTGCCAATGACTGCAGTGGTCTTGCCACCAGCAGCAAGAAGGCAGGGACTATGCACATGGAACATTACAGAGGCAACGATGGAGGTATTCCTACTAAAGGAGCCTCCACCTCAAAACACTGACTACCCACATCGTCACGGTTAACCACCTGCTGCAGGGAAATTACATTATTATTGGTTCTTCCCCATTTTGAAGACATCACCTTGGATAATTGGTTTCTCAGCATAGTCCATGTTAGAAATGGGTGTCTCTAGTTGGCAGAGGTACGTACCTTTGTCCAAATGGGGACCATTGCTTCTAGTCAGGGTAAGGGGGATACACTTCTAAAATAACCCCTGCTCACCCCCTTGGAAGCTTGGCACCAGCAGACAGGCTTATCTCAGAGGCTGTGTGTAAAGCATTTGTGAACACGTACAGTAATACAGTGAAAACACTACAAATGGACACCACACCAGTTTAGAACAAGCATTTGCAATGCAATAGGTCTCCCAGTAATTAAGTTTGAGCTTTTGGCATTTCCGAAATATTGCACACTAATTGCAATAAAAGTCAATAAATTGTAGGCCATAAAAAAGTGTATTTATTTTTGTAGCAATGGTGGCATGCTGCACTTTAGATGAATATGTTTAAAAGTAAAGTGTGCCATACTGCGATTGCTGCAACAGACTGAAAGAAAAACCGACAGACACGCATAGATGGGCGGATGAATAGATGTATGGAAGGACAACGGACTGACAAAGACAAATAAATAACATTAAACTTATAGATAGAAGGGAGAGATAACTGGATTGACATATCAATGTACCAAAACATGGACAAAGGACAGCCACTAGACTGATAAATGAGAGAAAGGAATGGGTGGATACAGGAATTGTATAGAGAAGTACACAGAGAGGCATATCTACAGTAAAACATAACTAGGCCCTGCCCAGCCCCTGGCTGCCTGCATGCCTGCTGGACTGGGAGGCTGGAGGACTTTTCCTTGCTCTCACAGCTGTTATTATTCACACAGCTCTACACAGCTCTGATGATGCACCTCACGCACGGGCTCACAGCTGTTATTATTCACACAGCTCTGATGCACCTCACGCACGGGGCTGATGCAGTTATTATTCACACAGCTCTGATGATGCACCTTAGGCACGGGCTCACAGCTGTTATTATTCACACAGCTCTGATGATGCACCTCTGGCACAGGCTTACAGCTATTATTCACACAGCTCTGATGATGCACCTCAGCACGGGGCTCACAGCTGTTATTATTCACACAGCTCTGATGATGCACCTCATGAACGGCCTCACAGCGGTTATTATTCACACACAGTGATGACCCCGGGGGTAGCCTGCACCTTCCTACGCTACTGTCTCTGCATATCACAATAAGTCTGGTAATGGGCAAACTGTCTTGGTTTGCATGACATGAGGAAGTCTGGTAATGGGCAAACTGTCCTGATTGGTATGACATGAGTAGGGAAATTTGAAGGAAAAAAGGCAAAATTCATTTTCACAACCTCTTCCTTGAACTTTGCCAAGCAAACTATTTTAAAAAGACCCATGAAGACGCCCGCCTGATTTTTCCACTATGTGCTAGCAAGGCTTAAACGAAGGGCCACAGCTAAAGTGCACTCATTGGATTCAAAACAGAGTTGGTAGGATCCTGGCATCTGACACATTTACACTTCTTAAAACGGCACCAGGGACACAAACATCCAACAATATCCAGTTTGCTGTGAGAATAAGCCATAATTTTCCCTTCGAATATTAAGCAATTTAAATGTTACTGCATGCAAAATGATGGGGGAAAATACATGTACTGTATGCAGCCTATGCAGTAAAATCAGAAACATTGACCGTAGTAATTTCCACTAATTCCCCCACAGTGAGTTATCAGATGCTTTCATTACAAATCCAGATTGCACTTTAACTTCATTTTAAAACACATCAGCACTGCAATATGGTGGCTGGTGAACAGGTAGGTGTACAGTAGGCTTCCAGGAGTGGTGCTTTAAGGGGTAACGTTGGCGCCTCCTGGATCCAGCGGCCACTGGACGGTGATGCGGGCCCTACAGTCATGTCAGAGGCACTGCAGGAGCAGATGGTTATTACATGAGGTCCGGGTAGCTGAGGTGACGAGCATGCCGCCTCTTGCACCACCGCGGCCTGCCTCGTCCTCTCAGAGGTCACCCGGGAAGCGGACGAGCAGTCAAGAAAGACATCAGGTAAAGCTTTTGTTCCGTTTGTTGTCACAGCAGAAGAAAATAAAGCGGTACACAAAAATATGGCAAATGGAGTCTGAACCTCGGCTACTTTCAGTACCCCCTAGTATTGCAGTCATTATGATATTTTCTCTACTCGAGGTGAGCAAGTGGCAGGCACACTGCGCAGGATTTCTAACTGACCCTACTACAATAACTGACTTTGCTGACATTTGCAGAAACGTTCTTTTGTTTGCAGTGGTGCAGCGTGGACTTTCAATGAGAGGGGTGCACATCGGAGTCCTCGTTTATTATTAACAGTACGATCAGTTTAGGAGGGCAGGAGGGCTTCAAGTTGCAGATATGTATGACTTCCCAGACTTTATTGCTTGATTTTGCTTCCGAAAAAGTATCACTCATAGCCGCTGAAATGTCACTCATAATTACACAAAAATTATGAAAACGTCACACATAGCAATCTGAAACTTTGGCAGCTATGAAGGTCTACGTGCTCTTTCGAGACAGTTAACCACTTTCAACAACACCCCATCTCTCCCAGCCTCACCCCAAGCTGGGCCCCCTGTGCATGTTAACGGTGCGGCCTTACCTTGCTGTAGAGCTCAGAGGCGGACATCGCGCGCCTCGTGCCCCCTCCTCGCAGGGTGCACCGGATGGACGGGACTGGAAGCGTCTAGACCAGACTCCTCGCAGGTGGGCCTGCCCTGAACCCTAGTAAGGCCTCCCCCGAGCCCGGCTCCCCGCCTGGCCTCGCTTTGGCGCTGCACGTTGCCCGGGCCTGGCCTGGATGCGCAGGACACCTGCGGGCAATCCGTGATTAATAGGGGCCACTCGGGGAAACAAGCAGGCGAAATTCATTAACAGGAAGAAACACATGCCCGCCCCAAATAGTGAAGAGCAACGAGGTACAAACGTCCACCGGACACGTCACGAGCAGGACCTCCTGCTCAGCGCGCGAAACTGAAAGCGCTGTGAGAGCGAGATGGCGTGAGCCTGCTCAATAGAGCGCGCGTTCAAGTGCGCGTGGCCCGCTCCATTCCCCAGCGCGCGGCCAGCTCCTGTCCCCTCTCCTGGGAGCAAGAGTCGCTCACTATAGGTCTCTGGCGAGACCGCGCTTTTCGCGCGGTTCAACGCCAGGAGACCTAAAAATAAGTAATCTTTATCTAAACCAAACAAGACCCAAAATGACAAAAATCCATAATACAGTAATACAAATATGACTTTCAGATGGTAGAAATTGTTCAGTTCA
The DNA here is from genome assembly GCF_964261635.1 of Lissotriton helveticus. Lineage (NCBI taxonomy): Eukaryota > Metazoa > Chordata > Amphibia > Caudata > Salamandridae > Lissotriton > Lissotriton helveticus. The sequence continues at coordinate 1,204,172,966 of NC_136061.1, forward strand.
AAGCAAATTGCAGATGCAACACTTTTCACACAAAGTACCTTGGATGTGTTATGCAAAGGAAATGGGACACAGGGAAGGTGATGCGTTGGTTCCTTATACTCAGGGAAGGTGATGCATCGGTTCCCTGCCCCGAGGGGAGGTGATGCGTCGGTTCCTTACTGCTGCGCAGGGGAGGTGATGTGTTGTTGCTTACCGGAGAGGAGGTGATGCATCGGTTTCTAGCTGCATGGGGAGGTTATGCATCAGTTTCTTACTGCATCCCCCAATGATGCGACAGACTTGGCGCCTCAATGCGACGATCCGGGATGATGCATGGATTCTTGCAGCCGCACAACAGGGCTTGCGTCGGAATTGGTGCAGTGATTTCGCACTTCGGCGATCATTGCACTTGATGCGGCGTGCAGCGACTTCTCGAGCTGCGGCAGGCGCTGCAACGGTTTCTTTGTCGATGTGTCTGTCCTCTCTGGTGCAGCTTCCTGACCGGAGGTGGAGACAGCATTGTGGAAGGCAGACCAGGCCCATTCCGGTGAAAGGAAATCTCCTCCCCCTACCCTAAATGCAGTCCAGGTCTATTCAGCCCAGCCCTGTCTCATCAGACTTTCTGGAGCCACTTCTCCTCCCCACCCCCTGCAGACATGCAATACACAAACCTAGTAGAGGCACACTGGAGGGCTAAGCAAGAACATACCTACTTTCTAAAAGTGGTATTTTCAAACACAGAATGTAAAAATCACCCTCACTAAAAGATGCATTCTAACATTCTGAGTTCAGGCCTACTAAACTTTATTTTCACCTGGTTCCCACGGGTAGTTATGTTTATAGGATGTTATAAGCAAACTCCCCATTCTATCCTATGGGAACAGGTAGCCTTGCAATAGTGAAAAACGAAATTGACAGTATTTCGCTATCAGGACATGCCAAACACACCAGGGCATGTCCCACCTTTCTCATACACTGCACTCTGCCCACAGGGGTACCTTGGCCCTACCTTTGGGGTGACTAACTTGTAAGAAAAGGGAAGGGTAGGGCCTGGCAAATGGGTGCACTTGCCAAGTCGACATGTCAGTACCAGACTTCACACAGGCTCTGCAATGGCAGGCCTAAGGTACATTTACAGGCTGCTTATGTAGGTGTCACAATCAATGTTGCAGCCCACTAGCAGCATTTGATTTACAGGCCCTGGGCACACACAGTGCACTGCACTAGGGACTGACTAGTAAATCAGATATGCTAATCATGGAATCACCAATCCATAACAATAATTTACACAGGGATCACTTGCACTTTTACACTGAACAGCAGTGGCAAAGTGCCCAAAGCATCTAGACCAGCAAAATGGAGTCCAACACACAGCAAAAAACAGGAGGTCAAGGCAAAAATACAGGAGAAACTCACTCCAATGATGCCAGGTCTAACAGTCCAACATGGATAAGGCCTGGACCACCTCTCAACTCCACCAAACGTTCTACCCGAACACACATCTTAAGTACAGAACACCTCCACCATCTCCAAGAGGTATGTATACTCCTGCTGAAGGTAGCTATGGAACCTGTACCTTTACCACACCGAGGCAGAGGGATTTATTCCTTGTACTTTTTAATTCCAAAAAATGATGGCTCCTTCAGACCAATCCTCAACCTCATGCCACTCAAAGAATAGATCATATCAAAACACTTTGGTATGACAAGCCTACAGGATGCTATCCCCCTGCTGCAACAAGGCAACTTTGACCACTCTACATGTGAACAATGCCTACTTCCATGCCCATCTATCACACTCATCGTTAATACTGTTGCTTTATGGTAAATGGACAAGGATACCTGTCTAAGGTGCTACCCTTTGAGGTTACCACAGTCCCAACGGTGTTCACAAAATGCCAAGCAATCGTAGCTGCCCATCTCAGAAGGGAGGCACACAAGTCTTCCAATACATGGATGACTGGCTGATCAAGAGCACATGCAGGCAGCAGTGTCTAGCACACACTGAGGCTGCCATATCCCAACTCCACAGCTAGGGATTACAAATAAATTCCACGGAAGCCCACCTAGTGCCCCAACAATTTCAGCCTTTTCTAGGATCACTTCTTAACGCCATCACTGGCAAGACTTGTCCCAACCCTCAGAATGCTAGCTTTCCAGCAGCTTGTGCCTTTTTTCCAGCAAATTTGTCACCTTCCAGTCAGAAAAGTGATGTACTTATTAGGGATGATGGCTTCCTGCATTGCCATAGTTCCCCATGCCAGACGACACATGCGGCCATTGCAGGAGTGCCTCTCCATTCAGTGGTCACAGGCAGAGGGCCATCTTTAGGATCTAATGTTGGTAAGGGTCAGTACTTATTGCTCTCTGCAGTGGTGAAACAGCAGAAACCTGTTGCATGGCAGATCCTTTGTTAACCCCATTCCGCAAGTGACCATCACCATGGACATATCTCTTGTTGGCTGGGGGAACCTCTTCACAGCTTGACAGTTCAAGGTTTCCAGTCACCTCAGCATCTGGGGTTCCACATAAACTATCTGAAACGTCTTGCTGTCCACCTAACCCTCAAAGGCCTCTTCCAAAACATTCAGCACAAGGTGGTGCTGACACAAATGGACAACATGACAGCCATGTACTACCTGATGAAACACAGCGGAATTTACTCACCACAGCTTTCAGTACTGGTGCAAATGATTTAGTATTAGGCGATTCACAACCACATTCACCTGCTTGGGGAGTACCTACCGGAAGTCGACAACGTCTTTGCCAACCTGCTCAGCATGATGTATCAACAAGTCCACGAGTGGGAACTCAAACCACAAGTCCTACTCCTTACATTCAATGCTGGGGATTCCTGCAAATACATTTTCACCATTCATGAAAACGCAAAATGCAAAACTTCACCTCCAGGTTTCCACACCAACAGTCCATGGGCAGTTCTGTATTAATGAACTGGTCAGGGAAATTTGCCTAAGTTTACCTCCTCTCCCACTCCTTCCATTTGTGGTAAGGAATCTGCGGCAAACATCTCTCACCCCCCAATCGGTGGCTCCCACATGGGCCAGACAACAATGGTTCTCAATCCCCCTTGAGATGTCTGCTGTTCCTCGCTAGAGGCTCCACAGCTGGCCAGAACTTCTCATGCAGTAACACAGCAGCCTAATCCCAGACAACTCAGTCGAGCAATTTGGCACCTGAGGTCTTAGAGTGTGGCTATCTAAGTCTCCCTCAAGAGTACATGAATGTCGTAAAGGAGGTTGTATAACATTACAATAAGTGATTTTACCACGCATGGGAAGCATAATTAAGGTAAGTCAAACATCTATCGATATATGTGTGTGAATTTATGTATGTGTGTGTGTGTATTTATGTATGTGTGTCCCCAAAGGGACCTCTCTGGAGCCCCAAAAAAAAAGCTGCAAAAATGCTGCGATCCCACAAGACACTTGCGGGATCTGAAACAAAAATTGTGGCCAGGGATACATTTACTTATTATAAGCACTGGGGTGTCTACCCCGAGGCTGTGTTTATAACGTGGACGGGGGCTAAGAGGTCCCCCTTGCCCCAAGCCTCCAGAGGTGCCGGGGACCCCACTACCAGGGCACAACACTTAAAACAATTTGTATGAGGACGGACGAAGCACAGCCCCCCTCCCCAAGCCTTTAATGGCACTGGTAGAGCCAAACCCCTGCCCATTGTATACAATTTTGGACCCGGGGTTGGACTTCCCGAGGCCTGTCATGGCTCAGGGACGGGGCTACGTGGCCCCCTCCCCGCACACAATATGTGTGGCCCCAGGGGTGGGTTCCCCAGGCCTCGGATGGCTCGGGTGGGGGGATTCTTGTCCCCCTCTCGCATTAAGCAATGTTTTCGGCCCCTGGGTGGGCTCCCCAGTGTCTTTGGAGGTTTGGGGGGGGGGGCCACAAAGCCCCCAACCCCTTTAAGTATATAGCCCCAGGGCCGGGTGCCCTGGGGCTTAAAGTTAATAAATACAGCCCGACTGCCATTTAATCCTACGAAAGTCGTGGAATTTTGTCCCTTTTTTTTGTTTTTGGCAATAGGGGTTGGGGGGTCCCACTGGGTCCGCCCTTCAGACTCAAGGCATCAGGGTATCCCGGCCTTGCCCCCATATACTATTTTTGTTTTTTATTTCAGGGCAGGAGACTAAATCCCCACGTCCTGTAATGACTACCAGCAAACTTTTTCTTATGTGGCTGGCAGCCAATCGGAGTGCTCGCTCCCACAGGAGTCTTACTCTCGTGGGAACGCGATGGCCCAAGGGAATCCAAGCTCCCTGGGCCAATCTGTGTGTGCTGTTTTTTAATTGCCACTCCCTCGCACAGCCAACTGCCTAAATATACAATTATTTTTTACCCTAATTTCTGAAAAACTACTGAAAGGATTTACACCAAATCACAAAAAACACAATCTGCGGACCAAGATGTAGCACCTTTCCCAATTTCGTGTAATTCCGTTTAGCGGTCTATGGAAAATGCATGGGAAATTTTCATGTTGGGAACCTCCTATTTTCTCGGTCCCCCTTAATTGATCACCCCAAAACTTCCAAAAAACACTTTCTGTATAAAAAAGCAGACCTAACTATAACTACCTAGTGGCGCTGCCACTAGGTTATTGAGATAGAAAGATATATGTATATATTCACTGAAAAAAACATAGGTTTCAGGGACGTTATAGTTAGCTGGACATTTCACTCATACAAAACCATTGAAGTTCCCCGTTATAGTTAGTTCAGCTAACTATAACTCGCGCGCCCGCAATGCACTGCTGATGTCGTCACATATTACTTCAGTCATGACATGGTCAGTGACATCACTCATGACATCACTGATGACATCTCAAATGACATCACTGATGACATCATCCTTGTGATAGAGTGGCAGACTTCCCCGGCGACCGCCAGTAGGTAATGCATATGTATATATATATATATGGATCACTGAATCTGTTGTCTCAGGCTCAATCTGAGTTTGGACTTTGTGCGGTTGGAGCGTTGGGGACCCAAGGGGGCTATTAATTTCACCAGCTCTTGCCTGTCAGCCACCGCAACCCACGTTCATATTTTGTTCAGGGCCCACAGAAGGACACAGGGTCTGGATGGAAGGAACTTACCTGGCAGCCGTGAGAGGTGCATGCTGGTACTTGCAGTTTGCCCACGCAATTACAGTGCCGTTTGTGACTTCACTCCACCCACCTGAGCATCCACCAATGGAAGAACTAATGGGACTACTTTTGCAGAGCCTGGCGGGGGGTGCGGTAATGGAGTAGGCATCTGAAGAAGGCACAGTCCGAAACGCGTCATGCCTCTGCTCCCGTGATAATAAATTTCCTCCTGGTATTCCCCGTTGTGGCTCTCCGGTTCTTTCAGCAAGGAATCTATCACGTTATAATTTTGCGCCAGTCCTGGGCGCTTTGGAGAGTCCCGCTCCGCCTGGGGTAAGAGCAACAAGGACAACCACGGCAACGTTTTCATTCTCCAAGGTTTTGGATTGACTCTTTACCCACCGCATCCAGTCTCAGAAAGGAGCTGCTGTTAATATGCAGTTCGTGACTACACGGGGGGACTAGGATCACTGAATCTGTTGTCTCAGGCTCAACCTGAGTTTGGACTTTGTGCGGTTGGAGCGTTGGGGACCCAAGGGGGCTATTCATTTCACCAGCTCTTGCCTGTCAGCCACCGCAACCCACGTTCATATTTTGTTCAGGGCCCACAGAAGGACACAGGGTCTGGATGGAAGGAACTTACCTGGCAGCCGTGAGAGGTGCATGCTGGTACTTGCAGTTTGCCCACGCAACTACAGTGCCGTTTGTGACTTCACTCCACCCACCTGAGCGTCCACCAATGGAAGAACGAATGGGACTACTTTTGCAGTGCCTGGCGGGGGGTGCGGTAATGGAGTAGGCATCTGAAGAAGGCACAGTCCGAAACGCGTCATGCCTCTGCTCCCGTGATAATAAATTTCCTCCTGGTATTCCCCGTTGTGGCTCTCCGGTTCTTTCAGCAAGGAATCTATCACGATATATATATATATATATATACACACATATGCATTACCTACTGGCGGTCGCCGGGGAGGTCTGCCACTCTATCACAAGGATGATGTCATCAGTGATGTCATTTGAGATGTCATGAGTGATGTCACTGACCATGTCATGACTGAAGTAATATGTGACGACATCAGCAGTGCATTGCGGGCGCGCGAGTTATAGTTAGCTGAACTAACTATAACGGGGAATTTCAATGGTTTTGTATGAGTGAAATGTCCAGCTGTGTGTATATAGCTGTATATATATATATAAACACATGGCTACCGCTAGGTTATATAGGCAGAGAGATAAACACACTCACCTTATTTATAGTTGATATGTGTGCAAAAGACTGCCTAGTAAAGTATGATTCCCCTTAAGGAAGGTTACAGACCTACTATGCAGCAAAGTGGAACAGGTTTGTCCACTACTGTACCTCTAAACATCTAGACCCCCTTAAACCAGCATTGTTTTTTGCTTCACCACCAGACCAGAAATCCAGATTGCCATATACCTACATATGATTATACCTTGTGGATATTGTCGTATACATCCAAAATTGTGAACATTCTTCTCTTTTAAAAATCTTAGTCATTAAAGCATTAAAAGGGTTATACCATCCAGAGCTCCACCTGTCCCTCTCTGGAATCACAATATAGTGTTGACAAGACTGATAAGTCCCATTTGAACAATTGCATTCATGTCCTTCTTTTCTTGGAGAGTAGGTTTGCTCATTGTGATTCCCTCCATAACGTGTATAAAGTGACCTGCAGGCCTCACAATAGAAGAGCCTTTCATCCAGGTTCATGCAGATAGTGTTGTCCTTAGAACTGACCCTAAGTTCCTTACCAAGGTGGTCTCTCCCTTCCACCTCAACCAAATAATTGAGCCACCAGTCTCTTTTCCTCACCTAGACTCGGTTTCAGAAAGGGCCTTTCACACCTTCAACATAATAAGAGCCTTAGGGCCAGATGTAGGTAGAACTTATTTACAGATTCTTAATTACCGAATTTTACCGATTCGGTAATTAAGAATCGGTAAATAAGAAGGGGGGTATGTAGGAACATCCAGATGTTCCATTTACCGAATCGGTAAATATCTGTATTTACCGATTCGGTAAATACCGACCGGTAATGCTCCATTCATTCCTATGGGCTTTGAAGCCCATAGGAATGAATGGGGCATTACCGGTCGGTATTTACCGAATCGGTAAATACCGATTTTGACAAGGGTGCAGGGGGTGTCACTTTGACACCCTCTAGCACCCCCAAAAAAGGTTCGTGGGCCATGTGGCAGGCATACCTGCCCTAAGGGCAGGTCTGCCTGTCATATGGCACAGGTGTGCATGCACACATGTGCATGCACACCTGAATCGGTATTTTACCATCAAATTGAATTTGATGGTAAAATACCGAATTTGTAGGGCTTGTGGGACTCTGAAGAGTCCCACCTACATCTCAATTTTACAGATTCTGTAAAAATACCGGTCGGTAAATTTACCGACCAGTATATTTACCGAATCGGTAAAATTACCGAAATGCCCTGTTGCAATCCCCCTACATGTCGAAAGCCAAATACCGGTCGGTAACAGCCGAATTCTGCCGTTACCGACCGGTATTTGGCTACCTACATCTGGCCCTTAATGTACTACTTTATCTGAAAGAGACACGTTAGTGATAGATTCCTTACCTTAGAATATCCCCAGGCGTCAGACTGGATCTGGATTTTTTTTTCGTCAGCAGTACCCCTGCGTATCGGAAGGTGGCGTCGTGCAGCTCGGCGTCCGTCGCTGGCATCGTATGCGCCAAGATGACATCACGGAGACTAGGCACCACCCATGTGCGCTGACGTCAGTCATTTCTTTTTCCACTCCAGCAAGCGCAGATCCGGTTAGAGCACGTACCCTAAGTCACTTTTTGACTAACTTTTTGCAGACTTTTTGTCTCTACTCTCTTTGAGTCTTTGACTCCTGGTGCCACGTAGGAATGCCTGCGTTTAAATCACCGTACAACAGAGGTCTTCAAACTTTTTGATGCCGAGACCCCCTTGTAAATCCTTTTTAGGCTTAAGGACCCCCTTCCAACAAAAGTTTCTAGAAACTGGTACTCCTCATCAACAACTATCGACAACCATAAATGCGCCTGTTAGACCTCATCACATCCATCCATCATTCATCCACCCACACTTTCACACATCCATCCATCCTTCATCCATCCACCATTTCATCCTTCCATCCATACATCCATCCTTCATCCATCCACGCTTTCATCCATCCATCCACCCATCATTCATCCACCCACCTTTTCACACATCTATCCATCCATCATTTATCCATGCAACCTTTTATCCATACATCCATCCTTCACCCATCTACCGTTTCATCCTTCCTTCCATCCATCCTTCATCCATCCACCCTTTCATCCATCCATCATTCATCCACCCACCTTTTCACATATCAATCCATCCATCCTTCATCCATCCACCCTTTCATCCTTACATCCACACATTCATCCTTCATCCATCCACCCTTTCATCCATCCATTCACCCATCATTCATCCTCCCACCTTTTCACACATCCATCCATCATGATCCATGCAACCTTTTATCCATCCATACATCCATCCTTCATCCATCCACCCTTTCATCCATTCATCCACCCACCTTTTCGGTGCCTCTCTCATGGGGGAGAGCGGAGGAGGGGGGTCAGTATCTCTCTGCGTCTTCTTCATTCTTCTTATCTCATGGGAGGGCATCTCTGTGCCTCCCTGCTGGGGGCGGGGGCGGACAGGCTGTAACAACATCTCACCTGAAGAACAGACTCTCAGGCACATTTCTCCTGCACAGGCGCCAGGTGTGAGGGTTCGGGGTTCGTGCTTTGTGCTTTACAAGCAGGACCCACAGCTCCAGGCGCGCAATGTCCATTGAACTCAAAGGGCTACAGCCTCCTCCCCCAGCCACCCTCCCCTGCCCCCCATCCCTTCTCCTCCTCGTGTATGTGAGCCGGGCTTAAACACCTTCAGGGACACACACAAAGTCGCACCCCAGTACTTCACAGGTCGTTAAAAGACCTTTTACTTGTTAATGAGGCTTTGTTGTTTTTCACCCCTCGGTGTGAATTAGGCCTCCGGCCGTGAGCACCCTCAATCAGCCCGACGCCACTAAGGCAAACTGACAATCTACGACCCCCTTCCAGGACTCCATGACTCCTCTGGGGGGTGCGCCCGACAGATTGAAGACCCCTGCCGTACGATGGCAGTGGCCGATCCCCATGGCGTCTGTCTCTACAGTCTGGAGCGCGACTATGACTCCCGATCATGTTATGACTGTCTGGCCATGGCTCCTAAGGCTTTCCTGGAGCGGTCCCGTAAGCTGCTGGAGCCCTGGCAGTCGTCTCCACGCTGTTCAAGGTCAAGGGGTCGATCGAGGGACCGACCGCAGGGCCACCATCATCGCTCCTGGGGGTCAAAGTCTTCACACGCAGAATTGGGTAAGAGACGAGGACGAGGGTGCCGGGGGTACCTCCCCCGCGGCTCCGTTGGAGTCTGTGAGTCCTGCGGCTTACCCACCTTATCCGGGTCTGTCGGCAACTCCGGCCCAGGTGCAAGACTTTCTTGCTGCCATGGACCGCCTTTTCAGCCTCTGGCCTCCGCGGGCGCGCCTTCGGGCACCGCAGTCCCAGCTGAGGGCCAGCCCTGCGGGCAGCACCGTGTGGTCCTCTGCCAGCAGCCCCAGCGCCGCAAGGTCCTCTGCCTGCAGCTCCAGCGCCTCCCGCAGCTCCGTTTCCAGTGCCGCAATGGGTTCCGTTCATTTCACCTCCGCCCTTGCCGAGTTTTCTGAACAATTTTGCTCCAGGTTGGGACCCTAATTGGGACATGGAGCCGGATTGGCGCCTACCCTGCATTACCTGCGCCGTTGGACCATTTATATTCCCCTGTCCCTCCCCTGCTGCTGCAGCCTGTGCCACTGGCAGTGGAGGAGCGAGACAACTGGAAGGGGTCTGAGGACCCTCTTTCATGGCAGTGCGAGTCGGAACAGGAGTGGGCGGAAGAGTCGGAGGATGCAGGTGCCTTGACCTCTCCTCTGAACCTGGTTTTCTTTTCTTTCTCCTCCTGCTGTGGCCATGGATGAGGGCGCCACATACACTGTGGTGCTCCGTAGAGAAGCTGAGGCCCTTAACCTTAATCTGCCTATGGTGACTCTCAAAACTAACCTCTTCACTGAAGTCCTTCAGCCGGCGGCAAGCTCTATGGAGCCTCTGCTCCCGTTCAATGGGGTGTTGACGGTTGTGTTGATGGGCACCTGGTCTAGGCCAGCCATGCGGGTTCCTGTGGATAAGAACGTGGCCAGGCGTAATCGCCCGGCACCGGGTGAACCTGCCTTTTTAACGTCCCACCCAACTTCGGAGAGCCTGATCATCCAAGCCTCCACTTCCCAAAGTGCATTCCCTACCGCCCTGCCGGATAAGGAATCTAAGAAGTTGGAACAGTGTGGCAAGAAATTGTTTTCCCCTGTCTACTTTCCGTTCCTTTCATGGCCACGGATGGGGCGCCCCAACACGTTCGTTCAGCCAGAAGCTTGCGCAGAACCAACCTCAGCGCGAACGTGGTGGCCAGCGGCGGCACAGGGGGCCAGCGTGTGGGTCAGTCCACCTCCGCTCCTGCAGCATCCGCCTCAAAGCCTTCCTAGTCCGAGCTTTGGGGTGCACCCCACGCCAGTGGGAGGCAGGATTCAACATGACTTCCCCCAATGACGTTCTATCACCTCGGACATGTGGGTGCTGCAAATTGTCTGAAGGGGCTACTCCCCTTTGATTCTGCCCCTCCAGCCATGCCACCTCAGTTCCACCGCATGTCGGGGGATCATTTTGCCCTTCTCCAACAGGAAGTCACGGGCCTCTTGGCCAAGGGGGCCATTGAGCGCTTTCCTGGGCCAGAAGTAGGATGTGGTTGTTAGTCCCACTACTTACTGGTCCCCAAAAAGGAGAATGGGGGCCTGCGGCCCATCTTGGACCTCAGGAACGTCAATTGCTTCCCCCGGAAGGAGAAGTTCAAGATGTTGAATCTGGCTCGGGTCTTGGCTGCCCTCAACCCTGGAGACTGGATGGTAGCGTTGGACTTGCAGGACGCATATTTTCATATCCCCGTCCTGCCGGCCAACCGGCGTTACCTGATGTTCACGGTAGGACACCAGCATTTTCAGTTTTTCTGTGCTCCCCTAAGGCCTTGCCAGTGCCCCTTGTGGGTTCACGAAAGGGATATGGCGTGGGTCGTAGCTCATCTGCGCAGATCAGGAGTTCCAGTCTACCCCTATCTCGATGACTGGTTGCTGAAGTCGGGCTCGCCCCAGGCAGTTGTCTCCCACCTCCAGACTACTGCCGACCTCCTGCATTTGCTGGGGTTCTCCATCAACGAAGTGGCACCTGAGTGCCTCTCAGAAGCTCCCCTTCATCGGAGCGGTTCTGGATTTGACGCAGTTTCGGGTTTATCCTCCGAGCAGCGAGTCCGGGATATTCAGGCTATGATTCCGATTTTCAGCCTCTATCCCGGGTTTCAGTCAGGATGACCCTCCAGCTCCTGGGCCTGATGGCCTCCTGCATCCTGCTGGTGCAACATGCCAGATGGCATATGCGGGCTCTGCAGTAGGACCTGAAGTTCCAGTGGGCGCAGCATCAGGGCAACCTGTCAGATCATGTCCAGATCTCAGAGGGCACTGCACGACAATTGCAGTGGTGGCTCATGAATCGCGATTGGGTCAATGGCATATCCCTCTCCCTTCCCCAACCAAAGCACACAGTGGTGATGCATGCATCCCTCCTGGGATGGGGCGGCCACTCGGGAGAGGCGGAGATCAGAGGCCTCTGGTCTCCGGCGGAGTCCTGGCTCCATATCAACATTTTGGAGCTTCGGGTGATCCGTCTTGCACTGAAAGCATTCCTTACCTCTGTCCGGGTAGTGCAGGTGTTCACGGACAACACCACCGCCATGTGGTATTGCAACAAACAAGGCGGGTGGGGTCGTGGACCCTATGTCAGGAGGCTCTGATCCTTTGAACATGGCTGGAATATTAAGGCATTACTTTGGTGTTTTAACACCTGGCAGGTTCTCTGAACGCCAGGGTGGGCGAACTCAGCCGCCGGTGCATGATGGATCACGAATGGCATCTGAACTCGGACATGGCGCAAGGTCTCTTTCTGCAGTGGGGAGAGCCTCGGTTAGATCTATTTGCCACCGAAGAGAACGCAGCACTCTCTCAGCGATGCTTTTCGTCGCGATTGGAGTTGCAGTCTGTTTTACGCCTTTCCACCTATTTCACTTCTGCCCAGAGTGCTGAAGAAGATTCAGTGCGACTGAGCCCAAGTCATCCTTGGTGCTCCAGATTGAGCACGAAGATACTGGCATCCCGAGCAACTCAGCATGGCGATCGATCCCCCGATCTGACTTCCTCTTTGGGAGGAACTTTTGTCGCAGCAGCAGGGGACGGTCCTTCACCCGAACCTGTCCAACCTCCACCTCCATGCATGGAGATTGAGCGGTGACAGTTGACAGCTTTTGACCTTCCTCCCGAAGTCTGTGATGTTATTCTGGCAGCCAGGTGTCCCACCACTAAAACGGTATACGCCTGCAGGTGGAACAAATTTGTGACATGGTGCACAGCAAAGGTTGTGGATCCCCACTCTGCCCCTCTTTCGGAGGTCCTTCTGTTCCTTCTCTCTTTGGCCCAGCAGGGCTCCGCTCTGGGCACTATCAAAGGTTATCTTTCGGCCATCTACGCCTTTCTACTGCTTCCAGATCAGTCTTCTCTTTATAAGTCCCCAGTTGTTAATCGTTTCCTCAAAGGTATTACACAAACGTTTACTCCCGTGCCTTTCATAATTTAAATCTTGTCTTGACCTATCTGATGTGCTCTCCTTCATAACTGTCGCTCACGTCTTCTTACTCTCAAGACTGCTTTCCCGGTAGCTGTCACCTCTGCCAGAAGAGTGAGTGAGCTGCAGGCTCTTTCTTCTAAATCTCCTTTCCTTTCTGTTCATCCGGACAAGGTAGTTTTAAGGACCCGTCCTTCTTTCCTGCCAAAGGTTGTCACGCCCTTCCACATCGAGCAGACCATCACTTTGCCCACCTTCTTTCCGCCTCCACATCCTTCAGAAGAGGAAGTGAGGCTGCACCGTCGGGACCCAAAACGTGCGCTCTCGTTCTATCTGAAGCGCACACAACAGTTCCGGGTGGATGACCAACTTTTTGCTGGCTACGTGGGTGCCAAAAAAAGTCGGGTCGTGGACAAACAAACCATCTCTTGTGGTTCGTTCTGTGCATCAAAGCATGTTACTCGTTGGCTAAGAAGGAGCCTCCTGTGTGGCTGCGTGCCCATCCTACCAGGGCAACGGCAGCCACTACTGCCTTGGGACGCGGCGGTCCCTTGCAGGACACTTGTCAGGCAGCTACCTGGGCCTTGCTGTACATATTTACCAAGCATTACTGCCTTGACAGTCAAGTCTGGAGAGACAGCTTCTTTGACCGTTCTGTTCTCCATGACTTTCTGGTATGATCTTGTTCGCAGACCCACCACCGGGGTTGATATTGCTGGGTTATCTATTCTAAGGTAAGGAATCTATCACTAACGTGTCTCTTTCAGATGCACAAGTTACTACTTGTGTAACAATATATCTGTAACAGACATTAGTGATAGATTCCTTACCGCTCCACCCATCCTTCCCGTTCTACAAACTGATTTCTAGGGTTACGGTCATCCCTTTCAGGGCCCTAGTTTTATAGCACCAGTGGTCAGTTTCTTGCATGGCTCTGCGTTCCTGGCGCGGAAAGTCGTGTACAGAACTGACGTCAGCACGCATGGGTTATGTTATGTTATAATGAATTTGTAGCGCGCACTAATACGCCAGAGTGTCCTGGCGTGCCGTATAACAGATACCTGATGGAATAGGGCCAGTTAATATACCTGCTTAAAGAGGAAGGTCTTCAGTTGCTTTTTAAAAAGTATGAGGCTTTGGGTATTCCGCAATGACAGGGGAAGAGAATTCTGGAGGGTGGCTGCCTTATTAGACAAAGACTGCCCCCCACCCGCATTCTACGGAAGCGTGGGATCGCCACCCGTCTCATAGAGGCAGAGCACAGTGGTCTGTTAGGTATATAGAAGGAGAAGCACTTCCTAAGATACAATGGTCCAAGATCCTGTAAAGCTCTGTGAACCAGAACTAGAGCCTTAAATTGTACCTTCTGAGCCACGGGCAGCCAATGCAGCTCGCGAAGATGCTGTTTTACGCTAGACCTTCCAGAGACGTTAAACAGGAGTCTAGCCGCGGCGTTCTGTATGATCTGAAGCTTATTAAGTAGGTATCCAGGGATACCCACGTACAGAGCATTGGCGTAGTCAATGCGGGAAAGAATAAGCGCCCGCAAAACCATCTCCTTGGCCGTCCTTGGAAGCAGCGGAAAGAGCCTTCTCAATGCTTTAAGGGTGCTAAAACAGACTGCAGTGAGTTTCTTGATTTGCACCCCAAAACGCAGATCCTCCTCGAACCAGACCCCAAGATTTTTAGCTGGGGCGCCCACAGAGTTAGAACAGGGATAATTGGAGGGCCATAAAGACTCCCTAAAGGCGGGCAGAAACTGGCCAAATAGAAGGATGGCGCCTAAGTAGTCTCCGTGACGTCATCTCGGCGCATACAACGCCAGCAATGGACGCGGAGCCGCACGACGCCACCTTCTGACGCGCAGGGGTACTGCTGACGAAAAAAAAATCCGGATCCAGTCTAACGGCTTGGGATATTCTAAGGTAAGAAATCTGTCACTAACTAATGTCTCTTACAGATATATTGTTACACAACTAGTAATTTGTGCGACAGAACTAAACCTTTTTTTAAGCTTTTTGTCGATTTTCCAAAATGTCCTGAAGGTTACCCAATATCAAAAGCTATATGGATAGTTAAATGACGATCAAAGAAAGGCTACAATGGTCAGTCCAAAAAGGTCATGCTAGACATCCTGTACCAGAGGCCCCTTGCACAGTCTACACACTTGTAAGCCCTCGCCCATCAAAACTCCCTTATGTACCGAACATAATTATGGGCGCTGCATTGCTAGAAAGTCGGCCACCTCATTAATCAAATGCAAAACTTTAGCCCTTCATTTATTAAGTATTTTAATAATAAGTACATTTCAAGGTGGTGCCACGATTCTTTTTATATCAGAAATATGCATTGGTTTTGACTTTCATTTTGCACATACCATTCCTGCATAATAAAACATGGATAATGAATATTTCCTTGTCCGAGTACTAGTTCTACATTGAACATTATTGGCCACTAATCTCAGAGAACCTTTTACCAAAGCCCCATGCCTTCCAGAGCCTAGAGGCCAAACCCTCAACTTGATTTTGATAAAGAAAATCTTGCACGAACTAAAGTTCTTTGTCTCAGAAGACAGGATGCGCGGTGTTAAAAAAATAAATACATACTAATATGGGCTCCTTCGGGGAGGGTGGAGGTGGTCTGCAGCTTCTCTGGCAGCCCCTAAAGTACAAGACAGATTTGTTCTGGGAATGACCTTGCTCCTTTGAGCCACCTCCAAGTATTATGCAAAGGCTGCGTCGTTTCCTTTTGTTTTGCTTTCTTTTGTCCTTATTTACTTGCCGCTGGTACTGTGCTCAACTGGCCATTTCTACAGGAGCCCTTAAGCATATATGGTTTTGTGAGCTCCTTCCCCCCTCGGCCCCCCCCCCTCAAAAGTGAGTCAGAACAGATTTGAATATCTCTGGGCCAAGGGATGGTTTGACAGAGGGTGTTTAGGTTTCTGTTGACATGCTCCAACCACCAGAAATTTTCTCTAAAGGCCTCAAGGCCTGGAGTTCTCTTCAGGAAGCTCACTAGTCCGCCCTTTTGTTTCTGTAGAATACTCTTCTGTCTAAGTCTCCACCCTTTTGCATGGGTTATACAAAGAGAAACCATCACTAACCTTCCCTTTCTTGCGAAGATCACAGAAAGATGTGTAGCAAAACAACTCTCTCGTCATATCAAGGACAATGATCTTCTTGACAATTGTCAGTCCGGCTTCATCCAAAACTGCAGCACTGAAACAGCCCTACTGCAAGTTGTATTGTATTGTATTGTGGCATACTTATATAGCGCAACCTGTCAAGTGGTTGATGATGCGCTGAGGATACTCGACTCAGGGGGGTCCTGTCTGCTAATTCTCCTTGACCTTTCTGCAGCCTTTGACACTGTCAATCACAACACCCTCCTCAATATCCTTCAACAGAGAATGGGCATGGAGGGCACTGTGCTTAAATGGTTTGCTTCCTTCCTCTCTGACAGATCTCAAATGATCAAAATAGCGAATAGTCTCTCTTCTCCTGTGGCGGTGGGTCAAGGTGTTCCCCAAGGCTCTATACTTGCACCCACATTGTTCAATCTCTACTTAGAACCACTGGTAAACCTCCTAAGCAAATCCGGGATTCACTATCATCTCTATGCAGACGACACCCAACTCTACCTCAAGGTTACCTCCACTCATGATCTCTCCATCCTAAGCTCCACTCTCGACTCCATCCAAAACTGGATGTCAACTCATCAATTGATTCTGAATCCCTCCAAAACTGAATTCCTCCTCTTCTCCTCCTCACTCTCTCCTCCCCCGGTTCAATCATGGATGGATGAGATGAATCTACTAAACAATAAACCCATCATTGTCGACAGCGCAAAATCCCTTGGTGTCAATCTCGACAAAAAACTCATTCTAACTCCCCACATCAATTCTACTGCAAAATCTGCGCGTTATCAACTGCGCCTTCTTTGGGGAATACGACGCTTCTTCCCGGAGCAGGACCTTATAAACCTGGTCCAATCACTGGTCCTCTCCAGACTAGGCTACTGCAATTCTCTTCTTACTGGCCTCCCCAAATCTCACCTGTCCCCACTTAGGTCTTTTTTCCATTCCGCAGCTCGTTTCATTTATGGGGCCAAAAGAAGGGATCACATCACACCGTTGTTATCTACCCTCCGCTGGCTTCCCTTCGAGGCTAGAGCTATCTACAAGACCGCTTGTATCACCCACAAAGCCTTGCACTCCTCCTCTCCTCGCTACCTGGCGAATAAACTGAAACTCTCTGGAGGCTCCAGACCTTCACGCAATGCGGAAAATCTACTGCTTGAACCTCCCACTTTCAAGGAGGAGAGAACAATGGCCCAATCCTTTTCAGGCAACGAAGTGAGAATCTGGAACTATTTGCCGCCTCAGCTCCGGACCACCGCCTCCTCCCAGGCCTTCAAAAGGGACCTCAAAGTTCTCCTCCTCCAGAGACACCTCCAAAAGTAATTCACGTCCTCATGTTATTTGGAGGAAGACTTCCCACTACTGAAAATTTCTACCTCACATGACCATGGAAGTGCCTTCCCAGTGTACTCTTGTGGTTGGTGTGTCTGCCTGTTTGTAGTGTTTTCCATGTACTTGTGTTTGGTGCCCTTTTGTAACATGCACACACCACTTTGCCCTGGTAACACACGGTTTGCTACCTCTCACATGTTCTACCTTTGTTACCTGCACAAGTGCCACCTTTGCCAACGTAACGCTTTTTGTGCATGAGTGTCTAGCACCTTTTGCAGTATTATACCTCAAATGATACTTTGTTTTCTCTTGTAACGGCACACTTGTCACTTTTTCCTCTTGTGCACTTTTTACTACCTCATGTATTTTTGATTGCTCACAATTTTTACTACCTCATGTATTTTGTTTGCTCACAATTGTCACTATTACCTTATGTAACGTAACGTTTGCTTTTGTAATCTGTTAATGTGTAATGTTTCTCATTATGTTTCATTTCTGTTCCTATTGTGAAGCGCTCTGACGCCTTCGGGTAAAGTCCGCGCTATATAAAAAAATGCATAAATAAATAAATAAATAAGAGAAAAGTTCTGGAATGTGGATGTCTCTGCCTACTCCAAAGATGCCACATCATCCTCTCATGCCTGACCGATATGTATTGAGAACAGCCTACAGACTGTCGTTCCCCCCCCCCCCCCACCCCCCCCCCCCCTTATCTTGAAATTTTCCAAGATAACAGAATCAGGCTGTGGTATGCTAGACCTCCCCCTGAATTTAGCTCCACCCCTGACTGAAACTGCCAAACTGATTTAAGTTGGTGACTGTTCCCCCTTTGTCCCGGTGAGAAGGGCATGCGTAAGCTTGTCAGGGACTGTGACCAAATGACCCTAAACCGGTTTCTCCCCTGCCCCCTTCCTCTACCGGGAGGAGGCTAATCCCATCAAATGGCCTTTTGTCTAGGGGAGGCTTTTGAACTACCAGCTCGCAAGCAGAGTAGTTAATGTGGCTGAACATTGCAGTTCAAAACCCAAATCACATTAGGACTGGCTCAGGGAAACATTGCAAAAACCAAACAGATTGAGGAGCACACGTATTGTCAAACTAATATTTTATTGATGCTCAGGACTCTTTTAAACATAAAGTCATGCTAATCACTTTTTTGGGTTAAGCCAATGCGCTATTATGTTTTGTTCAGTTTTCACCAAAGTTGTAACAACCATGAAACACTGCAGGTGTATGCTTTAGTAATAAAGAAAGAAACCTTTCTTTCTCATGCTCAAATATAGTCTACGACCTGCAGTACCATAACTAATTCAGCATCCTAAATGTGACAGGCTCCCTGTGTGCGGATAGTGCGCTGAATCGGAGAGTAGTCTTTCTCACTTAGTCTGCACATGAGTTCATATGTAACTAGCACAAGAACTTATTCTAGCTGTGCAGCAACAGGCCTTACTTTAAAAGTAGAGTGGTTACAATTCAAAACCATTTAGACGGTAGCGTAGATTTTGATATCTCACTTACCACAAAGATCCAAAAGCCAGGTGATACAAAACCAAACAATTGCGAGGAGAGTGGGTATACGGGGAGTAAGAAGGTCATAACTCACTTTCCCACAATGGGAATAGAGAAAGCTGACTTACACGCCACTTCTTTTCTTTATTCTGAGAGTTTTATATAGCAATTCATATTTGTTATGCACGGGGAGGTTGAGTGATTTGCCCAGAATCACAAGATGTTGAGCGTCGTTGCAGGGACTCGAACCCGGTTCCCCAGCTTCAAAGTCGACCTGCTCTAGCCATAAGGCTACATCCTCTCCCAAACTCTGGTAAGGAATATGCCTCCCAGAGCCCAGACAAGGGTATTGAGAAATTGTCAAGACCTGGAAGATCAGTTCTCCGTATGCCCTAGCAGTGGAGGCTAAGGTGTCAGGACCTTCTTTTTTACAGTGCCTATTTCCTGTTCAACAGGAAGTTGGAGCTTCTTGGGGTGTGACAATAGCCACTGTTTAATGTTGTCTGTTGGATGCTGCACTGGCTTGGGGTTATTTGGGGAGCCAGAGGAAGGGATAGCGGATTGTGCTAACCTACTAACCACCCTGCAAGGAGGTCACCACAATCTGCTATTTCTTCCCAATACTCCCCAAATAACCCATTCCAATGTAACAACCAACAGTAAACATAAAACAGTGGCTATATCACTTAAGGTTAATCAATAGATGCTTCAATCTTTGAAGTGCAAAGTAGAGGATTGGAAGGTATTGGGTGGGAATTATCTTTGTTCTGTTTGTGGTTCCTCTATCCATTGGATGCTTTCCTTTCATGTGTCTTTCCCCTGTTGTAGGATAGGAGGCATGCTTAAGCGGGAACAACTCTGGTTTCTAAATGAAATATGGATCTGACTCATCCATTCACATTGGCTTCACTGAATGCGGTGAGTCTTTTCCAGCACTTCTTCCTATTTGAGGTTCAACACTCAAGACCATTTGGTGTCTTATCTAATAGTTTTTTTAAAATTATTTTTATTCATTATACAACAAAGCATTTGGCGGCAAATACACAAAGATAGTCAAGTATATCATCAGGGTATACAACATACATATTTCTATGCACCTGCTCCCAGTGAGTGGTACAGAGACCTGAGAAGACTTTGAGCAGCATTTCCAGCACCTCCAAAATAACTTGTTGCTCAATACTGGTGAAGGAATACATCCAGAAACAAATATCTAGAGTTACACAGCCCAGGCTGCACAACAACGGTGAAAAATTAAAGACTACTACTCAAGTAATTGTTATCATGCACTGATTTACCATTATGCATTTTGGCAAATTGAGTGCTGGAAAGTGAGGCAGTGTGCTCTCACCCTCCTGCTTTCTAACACAGCACCTCCATGTGCTGAGGCCTCACTTCCTGTAGCAAAGTCAAAACTGGCTAAGGCACAGCCTCCCATTCACTTAGGCCATTCTTTGGTCCTGATTTTGAAGCTGAAGGTGACAACACCCATGGAGACAACTCTGGCCAAGGAGTCGATAGGAAAAAGTATCATACTTGTGGCAAAAGAGGTGCTCAATGAGAATTTTAAGGAAGAATCCCATAGTGAACAACTCCCCAATACACGGATGTTCACACAATAACGATTTTGGTTCAGATTCGAAGGCTTTGGAGGATAAAGACTTTACTGGATGAAGGAAGATTACTTATGGGCTGCCACCTAACAATAATGATGATGCAATAACAAAATGGCAGTGGCCTAGATACTTCACCAGAAGGTGATGTTTCCCTCCCCTGTGGCATTCCTCATAGGGGATTTCATCTCTTGTGACTGAAGTTCGGAATGTGGTGAAAGTCTTGGAATTGACTTTATCTTCTGCAGACGTAAAATTCAAAACTTTGAAGTCTTGCAGCCTTCCACAACAATGCTGGAGCCTGTGCTTCCATTTAATGAGACCCTTCTAGACCCTCTATTGCGGAGAAGCTATTTTTAGGCCCGACAACACACAGGCATAATATCAGATGCCTCAGGCCAGCTCTGGATGACCTGCACTTTTTAACCTCCCAACCATCACCAGATAGTCAGGTTGTTCAAACATTCCCTTCAAAGCCGAATCCAAATGCCTTTCTTACAGCTCACCAATAACTGGAATTCAAGAAACTTGATGCCTTAAGCTGCAACGTTTTTGCTTCTAGCCCTTGGCCCTCCACACTTCTATTGCTTCCAGCCTTTTAGGCCAGTGTGCCCTTGCTTATGGGAAATTGTCAAACTTAGTTATGAGCCTTCAAGATCATTTCAAAAAGCCATTCATTGAACTGGTGAGTGATGGCCTGGATGCCTCAAAGCAGATCCTAAAGTGTGGCCTAGAATCTGTAGATACCTTCCCTTAGTCTATAGGTATGGCTGTCAAGTTATGGATACGCTTGGATGAGTCCACTGGATTTTTGTTAGATGACACGGTTATGCTCATGGACATTCAATCAATCAATCAATCATTTGTAAAGCGCACTACATACCCGCGAGGGTCTCAAGGCGCTGGGGGGGGGGCACTACTGATCGAACAGCCAGGTCTTGAGTATCCTCCTGAAGGTCAGCAGGTCTTGGGTCTGTCATAGGCTCCGTAGGAGGGTGTTCCATGTCTTGGCGGCAAGGTGGGAGAAGGATCTACCACCAGTGGTTGTTCTTCGGATGCACAGGAAGGTGGCGAGTGAGAGGTCGGCGAAGCGTAGCTGGCGTTTGGGGATGTAGGAGAGCCGTCTGTTGAGGTAGGCTGGGTGGGTCTTGTGGAGTGCCTTGTGTGCGTGGGTGAGGAGCTTGAAGGATATCCTCTTGTTGACGGGGAGCCAGTGCAGGTTTCTCAGGTGGGGGATGATATGGCCGTGGCGTGGTACGTCAAGGAACAGTCGTGCCGAGGCGTTTCGGATGCGTTGTAGTCGTTTGATGAGCTTGGTCGGGGCTCCCGCGTAGAGGGCGTTTCCATAGTCGAGTCTGCTGCTGACGAGGACCTGGGTGACTGTCTTTCTTGTATCTGTCGGGATCCAACTGTAGATCTTGCGGAGCATGCGGAGGGCGTTGAAGCAGGAGGAGAAGACGGCGTTGACTTGCTTGGTCATTGAGAGCATTGAGTCGAGGATGATTCCCAGGTTGCGTGCGTCGTCGGTGAGTGTAGGGGCAGCCCCCAGTGCCATCGGCCACCAGGAGTCGTCCCAGGCTGAAGGGTTGTAGCCGAGGATGAGGCCATCCGTCTTGTCCGAGTTCAGCTTCAGACGGCTGGTCTTCATCTAGTCGGTGATGGCCTTCATTCCTTTGTGGAGGTTGGCTTTGGCGGTGATGGGGTCCTTGGTGAGGGAGAGGATCAGCTGAGTGTCATCGGCGTAGGAGATTATGTTGAGGTCGTGCTGTCGGGCTACGTGTGCGAGCGGGGCCATGTAAATGTTGAACAGCTTCGGGCTGAGGGAGGATCCCTGGGGTATGCCGCAGATGATCTCGGAGGCTTTGGAACGGAATGGGGGAGGTGGACGCCCTGGGTTCTGCCGGAGAGGAAGGAGGTGGTCCAATCCAGAGCCTTGTCTTGGATCCCTGCAGCATGGAGGCGTGCACGTAGTGTGGTAGCAGACTGTGTCGAAGGCGGCAGAGAGGTCTAGGAGGAGGAGTGCTGCGGGCTCGCCGTTGTCCAGCAGGGTCCTGATGTCATCGTGGCGGCGATGAGGGCACTCTCGGTGCTGTGGTTGCTGCATAACCCTGACTGGGAAGGGTCCAGGATTTTGTTCTCTTCGAGGTATCGGGTTAGCTGTCAGTTGACAGTTTTCTTGATGACCTTGGCCGGGAAGGGGAGCAGAGAGATGGGCCGGAAGTTCTTGAGGTCTCTTGGGTCTGCCTTAGGTTTTTTGAGTAGGGTGTTGATCTCTGCGTGTTTCCTGATCTCTTGGAAGGTCGGTGTCTTGAGGGAGAGATTGATGACGTTGCGCAGGTGGGGTGCGATGGAGCTGCTTGCTCTGTCGAAGACGTGATGCAGGAATGGGTCTGACAGAGAGCCGGAGTAGATTGTGCGCATGGTCTTGATGGTATCATCGATGCTCACGCTGGTCCAGGCTAGCAGGGGGTTATGGTCGATGGTGTGCGAAGGGTCTGTTGTGTTGCTGTCTGTTGGGGCTGTCTGGGTGTTGAAGCTGTCGTGGATGTCTGTTATCTTCCGGTGGAAGAAGGTGGCGAGGGAGTCGCACAGGGCTTGCGACGGCGGAATGTCGTTGGTGTTGGAGCTGGGGTTGGAGAGATCCTTCACGATGTTGAAGAGCTCCTTGCTATTGTGTGCGTTGTTGTCGAGGCGGTCTTTAAAGGAGGTCCTCTTGGGCGCCCTGATGAGGTGGTTTTGGTTGCGGATGGCGTCCTTGTGCTTCATAGCTGTCCGGAGTTTGTTCACTGGGCCATTTCTTCTCTAGTGTCCGGCAGGCTTGCTTGGAGGCTAGGATTTCTGGGGTGAACCAGCTGGCCCTCTTGCTGGTGTCTCTGTGGGGGAGGTTTCTTCAGCGGGCGAGGGTGTTGGCACAGTCCTCGATCCGCATTGTTAGAGGACCTAAGAGGTTCCTCTGCTTCCTCTTATCGATGTGTGTGCAGTGCCTCGTCCCGAAAAGGTAAGGGGGATTTTAGTTGAAAAGATCTGGGGGCCAGGGGACAGATTTAGGGTTCAGGGCGGGGGCTGGGTAATTTTTAAAAGAGCTGGAGGCTAGGACGGAGTCGCGCAGGGTTAGAGATAATTACGACTAGGGTCTGTATTTTTTAAACAGGGCGAGGGGCACACTGGGGACAAGAATTGGGGCTTAGGGCAGAGACGAATATTTTATAAACAGGGCAGGGGGCTCGCTGGGGTTTAGATTTAGGGATTAGGGCAGAGACAGGTATTTTTTTTAACAGGGCGAGGGGTGCACTGGGGACAAGAATTGGGGTTTTGGGCAGAGACGAGTATTTTATAAACAGGGCAGGGGTCGTGCTGGGGTCTAGATTTAGGGATTAGGGCAGAGACAGGTATTTTTTTTTTAAAGGTTGAGGGTGCGCTAGGGTCAAGAATTAGGGCTTAGGGCAGAGACAAGTATTTTATAAACAGAGCAGGAGGTGCGCTGGGGTCGAGATTTTAGGGATTAGGGCAGAGACAGGTATTTTTTTTTTAACAGGGCAGGGCCGAGCTGGGGTCTAGTATTAGGGATTAGACAGAGACAGGTATTTTTTTTTTTTAAAGGGTGAGGGGCGCGCTGGGGACAAGAATTAGGGTTTAGGGCAGAGACAAGTAGTTTATAAACAGGGCAGGGGGTGCGCTGGGGTCTAGATTTAGGGATTAGGCTAGAGACACGTATTTTTCTTAACAGGGCAGGGGCGTGCTGAGGTCTAGATTCATGGTTTAGAGTATGATCATGTATTTTTAAAAAAGGGGCAGTTTTACCATACATGATTTACAACAAAATACATTGTAAAAGCATGCGTGGTAAAAATTATACGTGGTGAAAGCTTACGCGCTGTAACACATGCGTGGTAAAGGCATGCGTTATAATGGAATGCGTTGTTCCATCATACAACCGGAAGAAGTCTGCTCAAAAATTTCACCTGGAAGAAGCCGTTGCTTGCTGCTGCTGTGGTCATACACATCAATAATTCAGCACCCAAAGTGACCACCGAGTGCAGTCTTGAGTAACAGGGGGTGCACACACTCTCACTGAGGTGGCCTGAACTCAGGGCTGTACAGAGGAATCAAAACCAGCCCTGGTAAAAATGCTTGAACCAGCTCTACTCTATTGGTTTCCTCTCGCTATCTCTCTCTTTCCATCCATCCAGTCTCTCTCTTTCTCTTCCCTCTCTCTTTCCCTCTCTGATTGCTTTCTCTCTACGTTCCTCCTCAATCCTATTCTTAAAGCCTCTCTGTGCCTGCTGGAATTAACATTGGGCAGCTAGGAAAAGTAACAAAGGCACCAAGAGTTGGCCTGGGCTCTCAAACCTGGCCTGCAAGGGCTCCAGCCTGCCAGGGAAATGCCTGTGGAATAATAGGCCTGTCCGGCTCTGCCTCAACTGCAGGATGTTGAGTAAATAGTGAGAACTTTTTATCAATCAATTTCTTCTATCACTTTATTGATGATGTGTTTTTGGATGATATTGTTGAGCAGACCACCTTATACGAAGAACAGTCTTGAGTGCCAATAGTGCCACACTTAAGCCCCACGATAAACCTACCCAGTGGACCCCCACAAATATCCATAAGACATAGCAGTTCTGAGGTTTAACTTTTGTGATGGAATTACAAGGAAGCCGGTCTTTGTTTTGGTCTATCTATTGGTCTACTAATCCTTAGATGGCAGCTGCCATTTTTCCTGCAACCATGAGTAGAGATCGATATTTGCGTCTGCAGGGATGCAGTATTTTGTAGACAGTGCTACAGCATTGCCATACTAGCACCCGCTTGTGAACGTCTCTTCAAGATTCGGCTTGTCCTTGACCATTTAGTAGATTCTGCCTCCGGGATTTATGTATAGGTCATGATATAGTTGTGGACAAGTCTCAAGTCATGTTAAAAGGCTGTTTGGTTTTCAGGCAATGCATAGCCAGAAAGAGACCGTTTTGTGGCGTTAAGTTGTATAGGTTGTGTGAAAGTGCTGCTGGATACGTGTATATTTTCCTGGTCTACACTTGCAAAGATTCTTCTATTGATCACCCTAGTAGTCCTATCACTTTTGGAGTAAGTGAAAAAAATTGTGCAAGAATTTGCCAGGAAACTTTTTTCCCCAACGGTCACCATTTCTATTTTGACTATTTCATGTAGCACAATCTGATCTAACCGCTAAGATTTCCCTAAAGAGCATGTGTGGCAAAGCAGTGTCTTGTGTAATACTGAACTATGTGCTTTGACAGAACAGATGTTCACATGCTCATAACGATTCATGATGAAAGCACTTTCCCTATGACTGTTTAGGGTCAGGTAGCAACAGTGCCCAAACCAGTATGCATTCTAGATTACTACATGTACAGAGGGAGGTGTAGATAGGTCAGATCAAACTTTGGAGCCTTACAATGCTGTTTTATAGTCTGGTACAAGAAGTTGCTGATTATTATTATTTTAGTTGGCACCCTTCAATTCGTATATTGTTTTCACATAACACTCTCCAGGATATAAAATGACCTTTGTGCAGTCTGTAATAGGCAGCCTTGTTTCAGAGGAACAAGCAACTGTTCCAAGAACTGGAGTGGTTTAAGATATGGCTAGACTAAAAGATGGTCACTTCCCTGACTAAATGACTCCAACACCCAAAAAAACTTTCCTTGTTGGAGATGTAGAGTTATAGCCCTATATTTTCCCTTCTGTGTTACCCCTTGTCATTAACCCCTTAATTATGTATGTTGTTTATTTAGGAATGGGTTTCTAATATACATGCACACTTATTCATGTTTTTATTTATTGCAAATTCATAATTAAGTTTGATTGGACATATTCGTTTTTTTTTTGGTATGGATTGAATGAATGTTCTTTTCCAGTGTTTGTTTTTAAATAATGAGCAATGTTTCATAGAAGCTTATAACTTCACTTCGTATTTATTGTTTTTAAACAGCAGACAAGGTTTCACAGACTGTAAGTGAAAGGCTGCCAATGCTTTACTGTTAAGGGCTTATTCTGAAAATGTTTAGATTGACTATACAAAGTAGTAACAGCGCGTTATGCGATAGGGGGGACTTCGTACCAGGGACTCAAGACTGAGCGCATACAGAGTTGTAATCACCTATCTTTGCTGACAGCTGCGAGGAAGGCACATCTAACCTTCAATCAGCAGGCTTATCTACCTACAGACACGTGTAGCAGATGCAGATTCTTTGCTGAACATTGGCTCTGTTCATCAAAAGAGGTAGGCAAGTGTGAACTATCTCTGAAACTGGAAGTAGGCCCCTTTTGGTGTTAAGTTTAGCTTAGTTTACCAGGAGGAAGGTGGGGTTGGAGATATTGATGTAAAGAAGCTTTGTGATATCATCACACTGTTATATTTTATTTCAGTATTCATCCATTGATTATCATTGCCGCTTTTTTGCATGTCTGTAAATAGTTTCTATTTGTATTCTATGTACTAGGATAGGCTTTTGATTTTAAATAAATCTTTAAAATATATTCCTGGTTTCTTAGTTTTCTTGAATTTACCTTTCTATGATGAAAGAGGATTTGGATTCCACTCAGCAGCGGTTCCTCCATTAGGGCAGAGGAGCGTCACCCCGTCCTTCTGCCAGCGCAGCAAACATGAAAAAACGGTAATAAAATAATTGTATTACCGGCCAGGTCGAGTGTAGGGATGGGGTGGGGCCATTGCTGCTGGTTGACAGCAGGGAGTAGTGGTGTCTACTCCGGTTTAAAGTTGCATATCACTTAGGCAGATGTCTTGCGATGGCCAGTATGACATTCATGCTTTAAACCTCTCTGACCAGAGCGATCATAGACAGCTGGGTGAGGAGCAGGCACAGGCCTCTAGAGCCAGTAGGAGCGCTGAGCCAACCCGCTCCAACCAATCCTGGAGCTTCTTTTGTGCTGGGTATTATTATCAGGAGCATGAGAGCTGCATTTGGATTGGTTATGAGAGTTGACTCTGAGACCCGTCTCTGACTTGGAGCTACGGACTGCTGTACAGGATAGGAGTATGTAAGTACTCTATTTCTTTTTTAATTAATCAGATTCATTTTACCCACTTAAAGGCAGGGTGAGTACCTCAAACTGCCTTCAGCCTCACCTCCACACTGTTTATAATGGACCATGATTGAGAGCTTTGGGGTTGCTGGTTTTCACACACTGCCTCTAAGTGGGTCGAAATATTCACCCCACCATTTTCAAATATAAGCAAACATCACTGGTTGCACTTAATATCCCTGTGAAGCTCACAGCATTGATCGTTAAATAGAATGCCTCTCATTCAAGTAGTTTTCAGTGGGTTGCAGTCTATCAGGTTTTCTGATTCTGGTGGGTATATTGACTAAGTCTTTGGTACCAGAGGTTCTTGTAACCGATAACCGGGCCATGTTCTGGAAAGAAAATTGGGAAACCATATCAGTAGAATCTGTGTCTGAAGAACAATATGAAAGGAGAGTTGTATGTTCTGCTCTGAGTGTCATCCTAATTCTGGTCTCTGTGTGCATGCACAATTCAAGTTATGGGAACAACCATGAGAGTAAACAGTTGAAGAATATGGTCTTTTAAGTGTGTCAGCAGCACACTTAAAAGAACACCTCCTAGACCCTATTTTTTCAGGTCTGAAGGAGCTATCCTGCCAAGCCCCAATACCTATTCCTTGATCGGATCACTTCCTCATCCCCTTCTCCTGGTCTCCTACCCAAGCCACTCCCCCAACCCGACTACTACAAACTAAGTCTTGATGCTGGTCAAAACTCCCACTAGACACTTGGATATCAACTCTGGAGAGATCTAGGCCTGCTCCTGACTCTGATCCGATAGTGCCCAATGAGAAATTTGGCAACTGGATTAATAACTCACTGGATTCAGTCCTTCCCAAAACAACAATCAAGCTGCATAAAGGACCTAATAAACGGCTTGGTACACTCCAAAGCTCAGAGAACTGAAACAAATTTGTAAAATGACAGAGAGAGGCTGGGGAAGGAATTTTTCCCCAGAAAAGAAGCAGGAATATAAGAATGCCATCAAAACGTATTAAACTGAAATCGGAAACACCCATGCTTTCTATTATGAGAAGATCATAGCTTCTCCCGCTAACTCCTCTCGTGAAACTTTCCAAACAGTCAACAAATTAATGAATGTTCCCTCTCTCCCCGGCCCCCCCACCCCCCTTCCAGCTATCTCAGATCTACACTGTAATGAAATGGCGGAATTCTTTCACAACAAAATTAAGAATATCTATGGATCCTTCTCTTCCACTGAAGACCCCAATCTTATCTATTATGATAAGCCCTATACAGAGGACAAGGAAACGTGCCTAGAAGCCTTTCCTACAATGGACTACAATTGTCTGTTAGCGACTGCCAGCCAAGTAAAAAGCGGATCACCTAGTGACCCTGCCCCACTTAGGATTCTCAAACAAGTAACAGAGACAGTTGGCCTGGTCATTCTAGATTTGGTTAATTCTTCCATCTTATCTGGAGTAGTCCCCCCCCCTTCCTGGAAAAAAGCTATGGTCAGGGCTCTTTTGAAGAAATCTACCATAGACCCTGACTGCTTGGCCAACTATCGTCCGATTTCCCTCCTCCCGGGAATCTGCAAAATCCTAGAGAAATATATAAATATTACACTCTCTGTCTATCTAGAATCCAACCATCTCCTCCACCCAACCCAAACAGGATTCCGTCCCGGTCACGGCACAGAGCCAGCTCTCTTAGCTGTCTTGGAAGAATCGAGAAATATTCTCGATTCAGGAGGATCATCTGCCGTGATCCTTTTGGATCTGAGCACGGCCTTCGATACGGTGAATCACCGTATCTTGATTGACCGTCTCAGAAGTTTGGGTGTGTCTGGAACAGCTTTAACTTGGCTAAGGTCATTCCTGGAGGGGCGATCCTTCCAGGTATTTGAGGGTGAAACCACTTCCAAGCCTTGGCCCCTTTTATGTGGAGTTCCACAGGGCTATTCTTTAAGCCCAACGCTTTTTAATGCCTACATGGCCCCACTGGCAGAGATCATACAGCCTTATGGAGTGAACATCGTAACATACGCTGATGATACTCAACTAGTGGTTTCACTTAACCATACTGATCCATCCACATCCTGCCTCTGTACTTGGCTCGAAGAAGTGGCTAAATGGATGAACAATTCCTATTTGAAGCTGAATGGGGATAAGACAGAGCTCATGGTCCTCGGTAATCTGTCACTATTTAGGCCAATTGAGATGTGGCAGACTGCAATGGGACCAGCACCCGTTCCCAAATCAAATATAAAGAGTTTGGGTTTCTGGCTGGACTCAGACCTTACTCTTAAAGTCCCAACCAGAGAGGTAGTCGCCGCTTGCTTTAGCATGCTTAGAATGCTACGTAAAGTACTTCCTCTACTTCCACTTCATACCAGGAAACTTGCAGTCCAAGCGCTTATTCTATCACGCTTGGACTTCAGCAATGTACTTTACCTGGGTGCCCCAGAGGCAGTATTTTCTAAACTCCAAATGATTCAGAACTGTGCGGCAAGAACCTTTATGGGAATTCCCTACCGACGGTCAGCCAAACCTGCCATGAAAGCTCTACACTGGCTGTCCTTTCAGGAGAGAGTCCATTTTAAAGCTCTTTGTATCACTCACAAATTGCTTGGAGGGAGTGGACCTAAGATTATCTCCCCTTTAGTCAAACCCTATCAAGCCAATAGGCCTTTACGATCGGATGAACTGCACCTGGCCTTTGTATCAAGGATCAAAAGAGCCAGAAGCTGAGGTTGGCTTTTCTCCTATAACGCCGCCAAGCTCTGGAATTCTCTTCCCCTTCAGCTGCGGAAAGAAACCAACCATCTGGCCTTTCGCAAGCTGCTGAAAACCTGTCTCTTTTCCAGATAAGTTTCAGAAGCCTCCTTCACTTCCTAGCACTAGGATGCCCATGGGTAGCCATGCGCTCTATAAATGCCACTTCTATTCTATTCTATATATTTTACGTTTTGACACAAATGCACCTATTAATTGAATAGCCCCTGTTGTACATTCAAACATAGTTGGTTTTTATCTTCCACTGAACAATGGGTTGATTGGAATTTGAAAAAATGCCAGAAATTTGAATATGCTGTCTTGGTTGAATATTTAATTTTTGTCTGCATGTCTTTTGTGTTTAATCTGTTCATATTGGGAGCGTTTTAGAAATGAAAGTGACATGGAACTTGATGGTAATGCCTATCAGTTTCATGGTGGTGTGTGCAGTGACATATGGCTGGCGGTGTGTGTTTTGTGGCTTGTGTATGTGGTGGCAGTTGGCTGGCAATGTATATGTAGGGGCAGTTGGCAGGTGTTGTGTGTATTGGCCTTTGGCAGGTGGTATGTGAATAGTGATTTGTTGGTGGTGTGTGTATGTACATTGGCTGATGTCTGGGTGAGTGGTGGTCTGATTGTTATGTCAATCATGTGGGAGTATGAACATGATAGGCCCTTAAATAGACTGGTTTGTCAATGTGAGTGTGTTGGACCCACATCTGGCAGTGCTAATTGCTTTTTGTGTGTGGCGCATAAAAGCCATGCAAATGGATTGTAAAGTGTTTGTTGCCTTGATGTGGCTTTACACTTATTGTTACAAAAAAGTGATGGATGGAATACTTTAATTAATCTCAGCCACTGGTAATTACTTGGGGCAGCATCCCAGTCCATAGTTTCTTTGCACACCCTGCCCCCTCAGTTTGGACACAGACCTATCCAAATCAGTCTTGACCCTGCTCCAGTATCAACAGCCCAGCTTTGAACTGTCAACCTGGTCAGTCCGGAACTGGAACACAAGCAATCCAAGACTGGTTACACCCTTGTTAGTTCTCTTCGGTTGGGTATAGCTTGACTCTAGTGGGAGAGTGTGCATATGACCCATGGGCATGGCATTATCGTCCCACTTAGGGATTCACATTTAAGTTAAAAAAAATTGATGGGTGTAATGCTCGCTGTGCCTTAGGACTGAGGCTATACCTCACTTATGAGACCTAAGTAGGATGAAACCAGTCTGAGGTTGCTTGTGGTCAACTCTGGAGGGGTCCTTGCCTGGCAGTTTGCGGCAGACTATTCCCATGAGGCATAGGATCGGTACTGATTTGCATAAGGCGGCTCTCTGTCAGGAGTGGCATAGTAGGTGAAAAATGATGGATTAGAAAATGGCCCGGGCAATTGCCAGTGGCTGAGATTATTTAAAGCATTAAACCCATCACTTTTTTTTTAGCGGAAGGACATTACACCACCCACCTTATTTTGGGTGGAGAGTGTAATGTTTTTGTAGATCTTGCCTAGAACAAACGCATGATTCAAAAAGGGGGTGGTGATGGACAGAGTATCTGAGTTAATCGGAACACTCCTACCCAGTCAACAGATCAGGGCTTGATCCATCACCGTTTTTTAGCTCACTGCACCATCCCAGCTCAGAACCTGGCTATATGCAAATTAGTCTGACCCTGGCCCAGTGCATCATGGGAACAGGGCAGACCAAACTACCAAGCCAATTCTTTACTGGAAAGGAAACAAGCTTCCGGGGACCGGTTTCTGGCATTACAGCCGTCTTCGGCCCGGCTTGCTTGAATCCTGATGGTGCAGTGAGCAAGGGACTCACATCTGAGCATACCCTTCCACACTTGTGGTGGCCAAAACGATTCAACAAGCATTGAAAATGCAATAGGTCTCGCAATAGAAGAGTTTAACATTTTCCGTTTTGCAAATGGATGAGTGGCGTTGCATGGATGAGTGGCGTTGCGTGGATGAGTGGCGTTGCGTGGATGAGTGGCGTTGCGTGGATGAGTGGCGTTGCGTGGGCGAGTGGCGTTGCGTGGGCGAGTGGCGTTGCGTGGGCGAGTGGCGTTGCGTGGGCGAGTGGCGTTGCGTGGGCGAGTGGCGTTGCGTGGGCGAGTGGCGTTGCGTGGGCGAGTGGCGTTGCGTGGGCGAGTGGCGTTGTGTGTGCGAGTGGCGTTGCATGTGCGAGTGGCGTTGCGTGTGCGAGTGGCGTTGCGTGTGCGAGTGGCGTTGCGTGTGCGAGTGGCGTTGCGTGTGCGAGTAAATGAAGGGAAGCGAAAGAGAGAGAGAGAGTTAAGGGAGGGAGGGAGGGAGGGAGAGAGAGAGAGAAAGAGAGAGAGAGAGAGAGAGTTATAGGAGGGAGAGAGAGAGAGAAAGAAAGAGAAGGGGGAGAGAGAGAGAGAAAGAGAGAGAAGGGAGAGAGAGAGAGTTATGGGAGAGAGAGAGAGAGAGAGAGAGTTATGGGAGGGAGAGAGAGAGAGAGAGAGAGAGAACAAGTGATACCAAAAAAAGTAAGCCATGCACGAGTGATTAACGAATGCTGATATTTTTAAGCCCACAGCAAATGTTACTTTGCCCAGTGGGAGAATATAAAAAATTGTTTGTAAAAAATTGACAGAGTGCGCAAACCACAGAGTTAATGGCCAATAAAAATAAATCCAAGAGCGACCATGTGAGTTTTAGGCAAAGGAGACGCTGAAGAGCCCCCGCTGCCTTGGTTTAAAACAAGCATTGAGAGCCTGGTGGGTGTTATTTATTATATTGCACACATTCTAAACGTAGTGTCCACAAGAGGTCTCGGATTCGACTCTCGAGTAAACCGATGCACGGTGAAGCAAAGTCATTTGACAACGATCACACATTTTGTCAAGCTGGGAACCTACGATGATTTGAGTGCAGTTTTCTTGATTAAATGTTGTTTTGTTGAGTCACTGGATAAATGTTGAGTCGGACACGCTGAAGAGCCCCCGCTGCCTTGGTTTAAAACAAGCATTGAGAGCCTGGTGGGGGGGGGAGGGGGAGCCAGCGAGTGGGAGGGAAGGAGCATATGGGGATGGGGTGTGAGACGGTGGTCGTCCCTGGAAGGAGGGGGGGAGGAGGGGAGGAAGGGCTGGTGGCGCCAAGCAGAAAGCAGGAGAGTGTCAGCGTCTCAGCAGCAGCTGGCCTGCAGAAGTTACAGGGACTGCTCATGCAGTACACGGAAGCGCCCTGTTTGAGGTGAGAGCACATAGAGGCTATAATAAGACGGAAAAGAAGGCGGGAGATCGGGTGTGAGTCAGAGGGGCAAAAAAAATGGAAAAAGCTGAAGTAAAATGGAAAGAGTGGGCGAGGAAAGAAGGAAAAAATATAAAAAGCAGATTGCGAGTGGAAGAAGCAGAAGAGAAAGAGCGAAGCGTGTGTTTAATAAATAAAGAACAAGCGGGATCCTTGCGCTGAAAGTTAAAATAAAAAAAACAAGACGGAGGGCATTGCTGTGGGGAGGGGGTGGAGGAGAAATGCACACGGCGGGCAGGGGAGGGGGCGGAGCGGGGAGAGCGGCATGTGGGTGTGAAGAAGCCGGGGCCTTTGAAGTGAAGCTAAGCTTCACTTCAAAAGGTGTCGGAGGAATGCGGCTGAGGGAACAGACGGCGATTGCGGCTGAGGGAACTGATGTGCCCGCGCTTTTAAGCTCAATGCACATGCGCATTGAGCTTAAAAGTCACGGGCACTGCAAGGAATCGCCACGATTCCTTGCTTGTTAGTTAAAGCGTGGTTAAGCCGCAATAGGCTCGCAAGCTCGATGCGCATGCGCATCGACAGGCGAGACCTAAAAAGGGGGTGGTGATGGACAGAGTATCTGAGTTAATCAGAACACTCCTACCCAGTCAACAGATCAGGGCTTGATCCATCACCGTTTTTTTTAGCTCACTGCACCATCCCAGCTCAGAACCTGGCTATATGCAAATTAGTCTGACCCTGGCCCAGTGCATCATGGGAACAGGGCAGACCAAACTACCAAGCCAATTCTTTACTGGAAAGGAAACAAGCTTCCGGGGACTGGTTTCTGGCATTACAGACATCTTCGGCCCGGCTTGCTTGAATCCTGATGGTGCAGTGAGCAAGGGACTCACATCTGAGCATACCCTTCCACACTTGTGGTGGCCAAAACGATTTAAAAAGGGGGTGGTGATGGACAGAGTATCTGAGTTAATCAGAACACTCCTACCCAGTCAAGAGATCAGAACAAACGCATGGGTTGTCAATTGCAAGAGATTTTGTTTACTAAAAGGGGCTTGTATCTCACCTTTACTTACCATCCTTGTCACTCTTATTTGCTCGCTTTT
Organism: Lissotriton helveticus; assembly: GCF_964261635.1. Classification (NCBI taxonomy): domain Eukaryota; kingdom Metazoa; phylum Chordata; class Amphibia; order Caudata; family Salamandridae; genus Lissotriton; species Lissotriton helveticus. The sequence continues at coordinate 1,204,207,560 of NC_136061.1, forward strand.
AATTATCCAGCATGAGCCAGTTTCACATCCTCTTCTTTCGCGTGGAGCATGGACCAAGTACTGATTGGCTCATTTTGATAAGGGCCCTTCTGTTGCTCATGCTGTGATTGAGCTACTGTTTTTCTTCCTTCTTCCCCTGTCATTTGTTGCTGTCGGTAGTGCGTCTTCTTTCTTGCTACTTTCCTCCCACCACGTTGTTTAATTTTGTTTCTTAACTCACACCCCATGTTATCCATGTTGCCTCTTCCCTCCCTCCCCCATTGTCTGTGTTGCTTCTTCTCTGTCACCCCCATATTCTCTATTGCTTCTCCCCCCCACCCACCCTTGTTCGTGTTGCTTCTTCCCTGCCCCCCCACCCACCCTTCTTCTTGTTACTTCTATGTCTGTGTTGCTGGAGAAATAAATTATTTTACTTAAAAGTGTACATTCTTCTCAGTACAGTGTGTGTGTATTGCTATGAATAAGGACATAGGTTTATTACTGTTACCACAGTGTCCCTGATCTCTTCATAGGGATTGTTAGTAACCCAAAAGCAATACCTTTATCTTCAATAACACATTGAATAATGTTTTGCGGGGCTGCAGTAACCTATCTTTTACATTCCGCATTGGTGCATTGAACTTAATTCTTCTTTGTCACCTGTGCTTCGGGAAGCACACCTAGAAGAACAATGCCAAAATTGCTTCTTCCCTCCCATCCACCCTGGTACATGTTGCTTCTAAAGTTCATGCTGCTTCTTCCCTCCCTCCCACCCACCCCAGTTCATGGTGCTTCTTCCCTCCCACCCACCCCGGTTCATTGTGCTTCTTCCCTCCCACCCACCCCGGATCTTGGTGCTACTTCCCTCCCACCCACCCCGGTTCATGGTGCTTCTTCCCATCCACCCACCCCGTTTCATGGTGCTTCTTCCCACCCACCCACCCCAGTTCATGGTGCTTCTTCCCACCCACCCACCCCGGTTCATGGTGCTTCTTCCCACCCACCCACCCCGGTTCATGGTGCTTCTTCCCACCCACCCACCCCGGTTCATGGTGCTTCTTCCCACCCACCCACCCCGGTTCATGGTGCTTCTTCCCACCCACCCACCCCGGTTCATGGTGCTTCTTCCCACCCACCCACCCCGGTTCATGGTGCTTCTTCCCACCCACCCACCCCGGTTCATGGTGCTTCTTCCCACCCACCCACCCCGGGTCATGGTGCTTCTTCCCACCCACCCACCCCGGGTCATGGTGCTTCTTCCCACCCACCCACCCCGGGTCATGGTGCTTCTTCCCACCCACCCACCCCGGGTCATGGTGCTTCTTCCCACCCTCCCACCCCGGGTCATGGTGCTTCTTCCCACCCACCCACCCACCCCGGGTCATGGTGCTTCTTCTTATAACCCTCCCACCCACCCCGGGTCATGGTGCTTCTTCTGACGGGGGGTCATGGTGCTTCTTCTTCCCACCCACCCACCCCGGGTCATGGTGCTTCTTCTTCCCACCCACCCCGGGTCATGGTGCTTCTTAACACCCACCCACCCCGGGTCATGGTGCTTCTTCCCACCCACCCACCCCGGGTCATGGTGCTTCTTCCCACCCACCCACCCCGGGTCATGGTGCTTCTTCCCACCCACCCACCACGGGTCATGGTGCTTCTTTCCACCCCCCCACCCCGGGTCATGGTGCTTCTTCCCACCCCCCCCACCCCGGGTCATGGTGCTTCTTCCCTTCCACCCACCCCGGGTCATGGTGCTTCTTCCCTCCCACCCACCCCGGGTCATGGTGCTTCTTCCCTCCCACTCACCCCGGTTCATGGTGCTTCTTAAGGTTCATGTTGCTTCTTCCCTCCCACCCACCCCGGTTCATGTTGCTTCTTCCCTCCCACCCACCCTGGTTCATATATATATATATATTTTTGATCCTGATTGCTGTTAATACTCCATGCACACCACAATTTACAAATGACTGTCACAAGTGGTTATTAGTGGAAGATTCCATTATGATTCCACACTACAAGATAAATTGTATCATCTTGATTCAATATTAAATCTGCCCATTAAAAAGTGATCATAATTGAATATCAATATTTGTCCTGAAGAAGGTGATGTTAATTTTACGATTTCAGCGAAAAGCTGCATCAACAGATACACTCAATTGAGCATATTATGCCCAAAGGAACATAATTCTTATTGATTTTTTTACTTTTTGTTTTTTTATGATCATGAGAATTTTATGAATTCATCAACTGTGTTTTTAGGTTTGGGGATACTTCTTGATGTATAAAGTAGATAAGTGGAAATTTATGTACCTATTGTTTTATTATTTGTAAAACGGTATAATAAATAATTTTTATAGAATCTATGTCTTAATTTAATGACTGATCTATATAAATTTCATTTTTCTTGTTGGCTCAAGGTCTGCTTTAGTTTTTAGGTTGAAATTAAGTATGCTGCTATATGTCTAATGTAGGTTGACTTTAAAGATTTGTTTTGATTGTGATTTGTAGACTTCCATCGTTTATTGAGTTCCACTCCTTCCAATTATTCAAATGGTACAAATTAAGTGACTTTGAAAAGGGATTGTTTTAATGTTATTAGCTTCTTCCCTCCTGCCCACCCTGGTATGTGTTACTCCATCCCTCCTACACACTCTGGTTCATGTTGCTTCATCCCTCCCACCCACCCTGGTTCGTTTGCTGCTTCTTCCCTCCAACCCACCCTGTTTCGTGTGTTGCTTTTTCCCTCCCACCCACCCTGTTTCGCGTGTTGCTTTTTCCCTCCCACCCACCCTGTTTCGCGTGTTGCTTTTTCCCTCCCACCCACCCTGTTTCGCGTGTTGCTTTTTCCCTCCCACCCACCCTGTTTCGCGTGTTGCTTTTTCCATCCCACCCACCCTGTTTCGCGTGTTGCTTTTTCCCTCCCACCCACCCTGTTTCGCGTGTTGCTTTTTGCCTCCCACCCACCCTGTTTAGCGTGTTGCTTTTTCCCTCCCACCCACCCTGTTTCGCGTGTTGCTTTTTCCCGCCCTCCCACCCACCCTGTTTCGCGTGTTGCTTTTTCCCTCCCACCCACCCTGTTTTGTGTCGTTGCTTTTTCCCTCCCACCCACCCTGTTTAGCGTGTTGCTTTTTCCCTCCCACCCACCCTGTTTCGCGTGTTGCTTTTTCCCTCCCTCCCACCCACCCTGTTTCGCGTGTTGCTTTTTCCCTCCCACCCACCCTGTTTCCTGTGTTGCTTTTTCCCTCCCACCCACCCTGTTTCCTGTGTTGCTTTTTCCCTCCCACCCACCCTGTTTCCTGTGTTGCTTTTTCCCTCCCACCCACCCTGTTTCCTGTGTTGCTTTTTCCCTCCCACCCACCCTGTTTCCTGTGTTGCTTTTTCCCTCCCACCCACCCTGTTTCCTGTGTTGCTTTTTCCCTCCCACCCACCCTGTTTCCTGTGTTGCTTTTTCCCTCCCACCCACCCTGTTTCCTGTGTTGCTTTTTCCCTCCCACCCACCCTGTTTCCTGTGTTGCTTTTTCCCTCCCACCCACCCTGTTTCCTGTGTTGCTTTTTCCCTCCCACCCACCCTGTTTCCTGTGTTGCTTTTTCCCTCCCACCCACCCTGTTTCCTGTGTTGCTTTTTCCCTCCCACCCACCCTGTTTCCTGTGTTGCTTTTTCCCTCCCAACCACCCTGTTTCGTGTTGTTGCTTTTCCCCCTCCCACCCACCCTGTTTCGTGTCGTTGCTTTTTCCCCTCCCACCCACCCTGTTTCGTGTCGTTGCTTTTTCCCTCCCACCCACCCTGTTTCGTGTCGTCGCTTTTTCCCTCCCAACCACCCTGTTTCGTGTCGTCGCTTTTTCCCTCCCACCCTGTTTCGTCGTCGCTTTTTCCCTCCCACCCACCCTGTTTCGTGTCGTCGCTTTTTCCCTCCCACCCACCCTGTTTCGTGTCGTCGCTTTTTCCCTCCCACCCACCCTGTTTCGTGTCGTTGCTTTTTCCCTCCCACCCACCCTGTTTCGTGTCGTTGCTTTTTCCCTCCCACCCACCCTGTTTCGTGTCGTTGCTTTTTCCCTCCCACCCGCCCTGTTTTGTGTCGTTGCTTTTTCCCTCCCACCCGCCCTGTTTTGTGTCGTTGCTTTTTCCCTCCCACCCACCCTGTTTTGTGTCGTTGCTTTTTCCCTCCCACCCACACTGTTTTGTGTCGTTGCTTTTTCCCTCCCACCCACACTGTTTCGTGTCGTTGCTTTTTCCCTCCCAACCCACCCTGTTTCGTGTCGTTGTTTTTTCCCTCCCACCCACCCTGTTTCGTGTCGTTGCTTTTTCCCTCCCTCCCACCCTGTTTCGTGTTGTTGCTTTTTCCCTCCCTCCCACCCTGTTTCGTGTTGTTGCTTTTTCCCTCCCTCCCACCCTGTTTCGTGTTGTTGCTTTTTCCCTCCCACCCACCCACCCTGGTTTGTGTGTTGCTTCTTCCCTCCCACCCACCCTGGTTTGTGTGCTGCTTCTTCCCTCCCACCCACCCTGGTTTGTGTGCTGCTTCTATATGTTCGTACGTTGCTATCACTCCCACCCACCCTGGTTTGTGTGTTGCGTCTGCCATCCCATCCCCCTAATTCGTGTGTTGCTTTTGCCCTCTTACCCACCCTGGTTCGTGTGTTGCTTCTGATGGTTCGTGTGTTGCTTCTTATGGTTTGTGTGTTACTTTTAAATAGGTTCATGTGTTGTTTTTTTCCCTCCAACCCAACCCTGGTTCCTGAGTTGCTACTTCCCTCCCAACCCTGGTTCGTGAGTAGCTACTTCCCTCCCACCCACCCTGGTTCGTGAGTAGCTACTTCCCTTTCACCCACCCTGGCTCATGTGTTTCTTCTTCCTTCCCTCCCAACCTGGTTCATGTGTTGCTACTTCTCTCACACCCATCCTGGTTCGTGTGTTGCTTCTCTCTTCCCACCCACCCACACATCTGTTACTTTATCTTGCCTCATCCCTCCCACTCACCCTGGTTTGTGTTGATTCTTCCCTCCCTCCTACGTTGGTTCATTTTGATTCTTATGATTTGTGTTTTGCTTCTTCCCTCCCACCCACAATGGTTTGTGTGTTGCATCTCCGGTTCATGTGTTGCTTCTCCCCTCCCCCCACCCTGGTTTGTGTGTTGCTTCTCCCCTCCCCTCCCATCCACCCTGGTTCATGTGTTGCTTCTTCCCTCCCACCCACCCTGGTTCATGTGTTGCTTCTTCCCTCCCACCCACCCTGGTTCGTGTGTTGCTTCTTCCCTCCCACCCACCCTGTTTCGTGTTGTCGCTTTTTCCCTCCCACCCACCCTGTTTCGTGTCGTTGCTTTTTCCCTCCCACCCACCCTGTTTCGTGTCGTTGCTTTTTCCCTCCCACCCACCCTGTTTTGTGTTGTTGCTTTTTCCCTCCCACCCACCCTGTTTCGTGTTGTTGCTTTTTCCCTCCCACCCACCCTGTTTCGTGTTGTTGCTTTTTCCCTCCCACCCACCCTGTTTCGTGTAGTTGTTTTTTCCCTCCCACCCACCCTGTTTCGTGTCGTTGCTTTTTCCCTCCCTCCCACCCTGTTTCGTGTTGTTGCTTTTTCCCTCCCTCCCACCCTGTTTCGTGTTGTTGCTTTTTCCCTCCCACCCACCCTGGTTTGTGTGTTGCTTCTTCCCTCCCACCCACCCTGGTTTGTGTGCTGCTTCTATATGTTCGTACGTTGCTATCACTCCCACCCACCCTGGTTTGTGTGTTGCGTCTGCCATCCCATCCCCCTAATTCGTGTGTTGCTTTTGCCCTCTTACCCACCCTGGTTCGTGTGTTGCTTCTGATGGTTCGTGTGTTGCTTCTTATGGTTTGTGTGTTACTTTTAAATAGGTTCATGTGTTGTTTTTTTCCCTCCAACCCAACCCTGGTTCCTGAGTTGCTACTTCCCTCCCAACCCTGGTTCGTGAGTAGCTACTTCCCTCCCACCCACCCTGGTTCGTGAGTAGCTACTTCCCTTTCACCCACCCTGGCTCATGTGTTTCTTCTTCCTTCCCTCCCAACCTGGTTCATGTGTTGCTACTTCTCTCACACCCATCCTGGTTCGTGTGTTGCTTCTCTCTTCCCACCCACCCACACATCTGTTACTTTATCTTGCCTCATCCCTCCCACTCACCCTGGTTTGTGTTGATTCTTCCCTCCCTCCTACGTTGGTTCATTTTGATTCTTATGATTCGTGTTTTGCTTCTTCCCTCCCACCCACAATGGTTTGTGTGTTGCATCTCCGGTTCATGTGTTGCTTCTCCCCTCCCCCCACCCTGGTTTGTGTGTTGCTTCTCCCCTCCCCTCCCATCCACCCTGGTTCATGTGTTGCTTCTTCCCTCCCACCCACCCTGGTTCATGTGTTGCTTCTTCCCTCCCACCCACCCTGGTTCATGTGTTGCTTCTTCCCTCCCACCCACCCTGGTTCATGTGTTGCTTCTTCCCTCCCACCCACCCTGGTTCGTGTGTTGCTTCTTCCCTCCCACCCACCCTGGTTCGTGTGTTGCTTCTTCCCTCCCACCCACCCTGGTTCGTGTGTTGCTTCTCCCCTTCCACACACCCTGGTTTATGTGTTGCTTCTCCGCTACACCCACCCTGGTTCATGTGTTGTTCTCCTGTCCCATCCCTCCTGGTTTGTGTGCTGCTTCTCCCCTCCCACCCACCCTGGTTTGTGTGCTGCTTCTCCCCTCCCACCCACCCTGGTTTGTGTGCTGCTTCTCTCCTCCCACCCACCCTGGTTCGTGTGCTGCTTCTCCCCTTTGTGTGCTGCTTCTCCCCTCCCACCCACCTTGGTTCGTGTGCTGCTTCTCCCCTCCCACCCACCCTGGTTCGTGTGTTGCTTCTTCCCTCCCACCCACCCTGGTTCGTGTGTTGCTTCTCCCCTTCCACACACCCTGGTTTATGTGTTGCTTCTCCGCTACACCCACCCTGGTTCATGTGTTGTTCTCCTGTCCCATCCCTCCTGGTTTGTGTGCTGCTTCTCTCCTCCCACCCACCCTGGTTCGTGTGCTGCTTCTCCCCTTTGTGTGCTGCTTCTCCCCTCCCACCCACCTTGGTTCGTGTGCTGCTTCTCCCCTCCCACCCACCCTGGTTCGTGTGCTGCTTCTCCCCTCCCACCCACCCTGGTTCGTGTGCTGCTTCTTCTTTCCCACCCACTCTGGTTTGTGTGCTGCTTCTTCCTTCCTACCCACCCACCCTGGTTCGTGTGTTGCTTCATCCCTCCCTCCCTCTCTGGTGCATGTGTTACATAATACATCCCTCCCTCCCACCCTGGTTCGTGTGTTGCATCATACCTCCCACCCACCCTGGTTCGTGTGCTGCTTCAGATGGTTTGCGTGTTGCTTCATAACTCCCACCCACCCTAGTTTGTGTGTTCCTTCATCCCTCCCACCCACCGTGGTTCGTGTGCTGCTTCTCTCCTCCCACCAACCCTGGCACGTGTGTGCTTCTTCCCTCCCACCCACCCTGGTTCATGTGTTGCTTCTTCCCTTCCACCCACCCTGGTTCATGTGTTGCTTCTTCCCTCCCACCCACTTGGGTTCGTGTGTTTATTCTTCCCTCCCACCCACTCTGGTTCGTGTGTTGCTTCATCCCTCCCTCACACCCACCATGATTCTGTTGCTTCATCCCTTCCTCCAACCCACCCTAGTTTGTGTGTTGCTTCATACCTTCCATGGTTCATGTGTTGCTTCATCCGCCCTCCCTAGTTCATGTGCTGCATCATCCATATGGTCCCTCTCACCCTGGTTCATGTGTTGCTTCATCCCTCCCACCCACCCTGCTTTTGTGTGTTGCTTCATCCCTTCCACCCACCCTGGTTCATGTGTTGCTTCTTTCCACCCACCCACCCTTGTTCAAGTGTTGCTTCTTCCCACCCACCCACCCTTGTTCATGTGTTGATTCTTCCCACCCACCCACCCTTGTTCATGTGTTGATTCTTCCCACCCACCCACCCACCCTTGTTCATGTGTTGATTCTTTGTTTGTGTGTTGCTTCTTCCCTCCCATCCACTCTGGTTCATGTGTTGCTTCTTCCCTCCCACCCACCCAGGTTCATGTGTTGCTTCTACCCTCCCACCCACCCTGGTTCGTGTGTTGCTTCTACCCTCCCACCCACCCTGGTTCGTGTGTTGCTTCTTCCCTCCCACCCATCCTGGTTCGTGTGTTGCTTCTTCCCTCCCACCCACCTTGGTTCATGTGTTGCTTCTTCCCTCCCACCCACTCTGGTTCATGTCTTGCTTCATCCCTCCCTCACACCCACCATGGTTCATGTGTTGCTTCATCACTTGGTTCGTGTGTTGCTTCATCTCTCCCTCCCTTCCTGGTTCGTGGTTTGCATCATTCATCCTTTCCTCCCACCCTGGTTCGTGTGTTGCATCATCCCTCCCACCGACCCCGGTTCGTGTGTTGCTTCATCCCTCCCTCACTCCCACCCTGGTTCATGTGTTGCTTCATCCCGCCCTCACACCAACCATGGTTCATTTGTTGCTTCATCCCTACCACCCACCCACCCTGGTTTGTGTGTTGCTTCATCCCTCCCTCCCTTCCTGGTTCATGTGTTACATCATCCATCCCTCTCTCCCACCCAGGTTCATGTGTTGCTTCATCCCTCCCACCCACCCAGGTTCATGTGTTGCTTCATCCCTCCCACCCACCCAGGTTCATGTGTTGCTTCATCCCTCCCACCCACCCAGGTTCGTGTGTTGCTACTCCCCTAACCACCCACCCACACAGGTTTGTGTGTTGCTACTCCCCTAACCACCCACCCACACAGGTTTGTGTGTTGATTCTTCCCTCCTATCCTCCATGGTTTGTACAATGCTTCTACCCTCCTGCTTCATGTGTTGCTTCTTCCCTCCCACCCACCCTGTTTCCTGTGTTGCTTCTTCCCTCCCAGCCACTCTGGTTCATGTTGCTTCATCCCTCCCACCCACTCTGGTTCATGTTGCTTCTTTTCTCCCACCCACCCTGGTTTGTGTTGCTTCTAATGGTTCATGTTGCTTCTTCCCTCGCACCCACCCTGGTTCATGTTGCTTCTTCCCTCCTATCCAACCTGGTTTCTGTTGCTTCTTCCCTCCTATCCAACCTGGTTTCTGTTGCTTCTAACCTCCCACCCACCCTGTTTCGTGTGTTACTTCTTACCTACCACCTGTCCTGGTTCATGTGCTGCTTCTTACCTCGCACCCACCCAGGTTTGTGTGTTACTTCTTCCCTCCTGCCCGCCCTGGTTCGTGTATTAGTTCTTCTCTCCCACCCACCTTTTTTTGTGTTGCTTTTTACCTCACCCACCCTGTTTCGTGTGTTGCTTTTCCCCTCCCACCCACCCTGTTTCGTGTGTTGCTTTCCCTCTCCCACCCACCCTCTTTCGTGTGTTGCTTTTCCCCTCCCACCCACCCTGTTTCGTGTGTTGCTTTTTCCCTCCCACCCACCCTGTTTCGTGTGTTGCTTTTTCCCCTCCCACCCACCCTGTTTCGTGTGTTGCCTTTTCCCTCCCACCCACCCTGTTTCGTGTGTTGCCTTTTCGTGTGTTGCTTCCCCACCACCCACCCTGTTTCAAGTGTTGCTTTTTCCCCCCCACCCACCCTGTTTCGTGTGTTGCTTTTTCCCCCCCACCCACCCTGTTTCGTGTGTTGCTTTTTCCCCCCCACCCACCCTGTTTCGTGTGTTGCTTTTTCCCCCCCACCCACCCTGTTTCGTGTGTTGCTTTTTCCCCCCCACCCACCCTGTTTCGTGTGTTGCTTTTTCCCCCCCACCCACCCTGTTTCGTGTGTTGCTTTAATCCCCTCCCACCCACCCTGTTTCGTGTGTTGCTTTTTCCCCTCCCACCCACCCTGTTTCGTGTGTTGCTTTTTCCCCTCCCACCCACCCTGGTTCATGTGTTGCTTCTTCCCTCCCACCCACCCTGGTTCATGTGTTGCTTCTTCCCTCCCACCCACCCTGGTTCATGTGTTGCTTCTTCCCTCCCACCCACCCTGGTTCGTGTGTTGCTTTTTCCCCCCCACCCACCCTGTTTCGTGTGTTGCTTTTTCCCCCCCACCCACCCTGTTTCGTGTGTTGCTTTTTCCCCCCCACCCACCCTGTTTCGTGTGTTGCTTTTTCCCCCCCACCCACCCTGGTTCATGTGTTGCTTCTTCCCTCCCACCCACCCTGGTTCATGTGTTGCTTCTTCCCTCCCACCCACCCTGGTTCATGTGTTGCTTCTTCCCCCCCACCCACCCTGTTTCGTGTGTTGCTTTTTCCCCCCCACCCACCCTGTTTCGTGTGTTGCTTTTTCCCCCCCACCCACCCTGTTTCGTGTGTTGCTTTTTCCCCCCCACCCACCCTGTTTCGTGTGTTGCTTTAATCCCCTCCCACCCACCCTGTTTCGTGTGTTGCTTTTTCCCCTCCCACCCACCCTGTTTCGTGTGTTGCTTCTTCCCTCCCACCCACCCTGGTTCATGTGTTGCTTCTTCCCTCCCACCCACCCTGGTTCATGTGTTGCTTCTTCCCTCCCACCCACCCTGGTTCATGTGTTGCTTCTTCCCTCCCACCCACCCTGGTTCGTGTGTTGCTTCTTCCCTCCCACCCACCCTGGTTCGTGTGTTGCTTCTTCCCTCCCACCCACCCTGGTTCGTGTGTTGCTTCTCCCCTTCCACACACCCTGGTTTATGTGTTGCTTCTCCGCTACACCCACCCTGGTTCATGTGTTGTTCTCCTGTCCCATCCCTCCTGGTTTGTGTGCTGCTTCTCCCCTCCCACCCACCCTGGTTTGTGTGCTGCTTCTCTCCTCCCACCCACCCTGGTTCGTGTGCTGCTTCTCCCCTTTGTGTGCTGCTTCTCCCCTCCCACCCACCTTGGTTCGTGTGCTGCTTCTCCCCTCCCACCCACCCTGGTTCGTGTGTTGCTTCTTCCCTCCCACCCACCCTGGTTCGTGTGTTGCTTCTCCCCTTCCACACACCCTGGTTTATGTGTTGCTTCTCCGCTACACCCACCCTGGTTCATGTGTTGTTCTCCTGTCCCATCCCTCCTGGTTTGTGTGCTGCTTCTCTCCTCCCACCCACCCTGGTTCGTGTGCTGCTTCTCCCCTTTGTGTGCTGCTTCTCCCCTCCCACCCACCTTGGTTCGTGTGCTGCTTCTCCCCTCCCACCCACCCTGGTTCGTGTGCTGCTTCTCCCCTCCCACCCACCCTGGTTCGTGTGCTGCTTCTTCTTTCCCACCCACTCTGGTTTGTGTGCTGCTTCTTCCTTCCTACCCACCCACCCTGGTTCGTGTGTTGCTTCATCCCTCCCTCCCTCTCTGGTGCATGTGTTACATAATACATCCCTCCCTCCCACCCTGGTTCGTGTGTTGCATCATACCTCCCACCCACCCTGGTTCGTGTGCTGCTTCAGATGGTTTGCGTGTTGCTTCATAACTCCCACCCACCCTAGTTTGTGTGTTCCTTCATCCCTCCCACCCACCGTGGTTCGTGTGCTGCTTCTCTCCTCCCACCAACCCTGGCACGTGTGTGCTTCTTCCCTCCCACCCACCCTGGTTCATGTGTTGCTTCTTCCCTTCCACCCACCCTGGTTCATGTGTTGCTTCTTCCCTCCCACCCACTTGGGTTCGTGTGTTTATTCTTCCCTCCCACCCACTCTGGTTCGTGTGTTGCTTCATCCCTCCCTCACACCCACCATGATTCTGTTGCTTCATCCCTTCCTCCAACCCACCCTAGTTTGTGTGTTGCTTCATACCTTCCATGGTTCATGTGTTGCTTCATCCGCCCTCCCTAGTTCATGTGCTGCATCATCCATATGGTCCCTCTCACCCTGGTTCATGTGTTGCTTCATCCCTCCCACCCACCCTGCTTTTGTGTGTTGCTTCATCCCTTCCACCCACCCTGGTTCATGTGTTGCTTCTTTCCACCCACCCACCCTTGTTCAAGTGTTGCTTCTTCCCACCCACCCACCCTTGTTCATGTGTTGATTCTTCCCACCCACCCACCCTTGTTCATGTGTTGATTCTTCCCACCCACCCACCCACCCTTGTTCATGTGTTGATTCTTTGTTTGTGTGTTGCTTCTTCCCTCCCATCCACTCTGGTTCATGTGTTGCTTCTTCCCTCCCACCCACCCAGGTTCATGTGTTGCTTCTACCCTCCCACCCACCCTGGTTCGTGTGTTGCTTCTACCCTCCCACCCACCCTGGTTCGTGTGTTGCTTCTTCCCTCCCACCCATCCTGGTTCGTGTGTTGCTTCTTCCCTCCCACCCACCTTGGTTCATGTGTTGCTTCTTCCCTCCCACCCACTCTGGTTCATGTCTTGCTTCATCCCTCCCTCACACCCACCATGGTTCATGTGTTGCTTCATCACTTGGTTCGTGTGTTGCTTCATCTCTCCCTCCCTTCCTGGTTCGTGGTTTGCATCATTCATCCTTTCCTCCCACCCTGGTTCGTGTGTTGCATCATCCCTCCCACCGACCCCGGTTCGTGTGTTGCTTCATCCCTCCCTCACTCCCACCCTGGTTCATGTGTTGCTTCATCCCGCCCTCACACCAACCATGGTTCATTTGTTGCTTCATCCCTACCACCCACCCACCCTGGTTTGTGTGTTGCTTCATCCCTCCCTCCCTTCCTGGTTCATGTGTTACATCATCCATCCCTCTCTCCCACCCAGGTTCATGTGTTGCTTCATCCCTCCCACCCACCCAGGTTCATGTGTTGCTTCATCCCTCCCACCCACCCAGGTTCATGTGTTGCTTCATCCCTCCCACCCACCCAGGTTCGTGTGTTGCTACTCCCCTAACCACCCACCCACACAGGTTTGTGTGTTGCTACTCCCCTAACCACCCACCCACACAGGTTTGTGTGTTGATTCTTCCCTCCTATCCTCCATGGTTTGTACAATGCTTCTACCCTCCTGCTTCATGTGTTGCTTCTTCCCTCCCACCCACCCTGTTTCCTGTGTTGCTTCTTCCCTCCCAGCCACTCTGGTTCATGTTGCTTCATCCCTCCCACCCACTCTGGTTCATGTTGCTTCTTTTCTCCCACCCACCCTGGTTTGTGTTGCTTCTAATGGTTCATGTTGCTTCTTCCCTCGCACCCACCCTGGTTCATGTTGCTTCTTCCCTCCTATCCAACCTGGTTTCTGTTGCTTCTTCCCTCCTATCCAACCTGGTTTCTGTTGCTTCTAACCTCCCACCCACCCTGTTTCGTGTGTTACTTCTTACCTACCACCTGTCCTGGTTCATGTGCTGCTTCTTACCTCGCACCCACCCAGGTTTGTGTGTTACTTCTTCCCTCCTGCCCGCCCTGGTTCGTGTATTAGTTCTTCTCTCCCACCCACCTTTTTTTGTGTTGCTTTTTACCTCACCCACCCTGTTTCGTGTGTTGCTTTTCCCCTCCCACCCACCCTGTTTCGTGTGTTGCTTTCCCTCTCCCACCCACCCTCTTTCGTGTGTTGCTTTTCCCCTCCCACCCACCCTGTTTCGTGTGTTGCTTTTTCCCTCCCACCCACCCTGTTTCGTGTGTTGCTTTTTCCCCTCCCACCCACCCTGTTTCGTGTGTTGCCTTTTCCCTCCCACCCACCCTGTTTCGTGTGTTGCCTTTTCGTGTGTTGCTTCCCCACCACCCACCCTGTTTCAAGTGTTGCTTTTTCCCCCCCACCCACCCTGTTTCGTGTGTTGCTTTTTCCCCCCCACCCACCCTGTTTCGTGTGTTGCTTTTTCCCCCCCACCCACCCTGTTTCGTGTGTTGCTTTTTCCCCCCCACCCACCCTGTTTCGTGTGTTGCTTTTTCCCCCCCACCCACCCTGTTTCGTGTGTTGCTTTTTCCCCCCCACCCACCCTGTTTCGTGTGTTGCTTTAATCCCCTCCCACCCACCCTGTTTCGTGTGTTGCTTTTTCCCCTCCCACCCACCCTGTTTCGTGTGTTGCTTTTTCCCCTCCCACCCACCCTGTTTCGTGTGTTGCCTTTTCCCCTCCCACCCACCCTGTTTCGTGTGTTGCCTTTTCCCTCCAACCCACCCAGTTTCGTGTGTTGCCTTTTCTCTCCCACCCACCCAGTTTTGTGTGTTGCCTTTTCCCTCCCACCCACCCAGTTTCGTGTTGCCTTTTCCCTCTCACCCACCCAGTTTCGTGTTGCCTTTTCCCTCCCACCCACCCAGTTTCGTGTGTTGCCTTTTCCCTCCCACCCACCCAGTTTTGTGTGTTGCCTTTTCCCTCCCACCCACCCAGTTTTGTGTGTTGCCTTTTCCCACCCACCCTGTTTCGTGTGTTGCCTTTTCCCTCCAACCCACCCTGTTTCGTGTATTGCCTTTTCCCTCCCACCCACCCAGTTTCGTGTGTTGCCTTTTCCCTCCCACCCACCCAGTTTCGTGTGTTGCCTTTTCCCTCCCACCCACCCAGTTTCGTGTGTTGCCTTTTCCCTCCCACCCACCCTGTTTCGTGTGTTGCCTTTTCCCTCCCACCCACCCTGTTTCGTGTGTTGCCTTTTCCCTCCCACCCACCCTGTTTCGTGTGTTGCCTTTTCCCTCCCACCCACCCTGTTTCGTGTGTTGCCTTTTCCCTCCCACCCACCCTGGTTCATGTGTTGCTTCTTCCCTCCCACCCACTCTGGTTCATGTCTTGCTTCATCCCTCCCTCACACCCACCATGGTTCATGTGTTGCTTCATCACTTGGTTTGTGTGTTGCTTCATCCCTCCCTCCCTTCCTGGTTCGTGGTTTGCATCATTCATCCCTCCCTCCCACCCTGGTTCGTGTGTTGCATCATCCCTCCCACCGACCCTGGTTCGTGTGTTGCTTCATCCCTCCCCCCACCCTGGTTCGTGTGTTACATCATCCATCCCTCACTCCCACCCTGGTTCATGTGTTGCTTCATCCCGCCCTCACACCAACCATGGTTCTTGTGTTGCTTCATTCCTACCACCCACCCACCTTGGTTTGTGTGTTGCTTCATCCCTCCCTCCCTTCCTGGTTCATGTGTTACATCATCCATCCCTCTCTCCCACCCTGGTTTGTGTGTTGCTTCATCCCTCCCACCCACCCTGGTTTGTGTGTTGCTTCATCCCTCCCACCCACCCAGGTTTGTGTGTTGCTACTCCCCTAACCACCCACCCACACAGGTTTGTGTGTTGCTTCTTCCCTCCCATCCTCCATGGTTTGTACGATGCTTCTACCCTCCTTCCAACCCTGGTACGTGTATTGCTTCTTCCCTCCCACCCAGCCTGCTTCATGTGTTGCTTCTTCCCTCCCACCCACCCTGGTTCATGTGTTGCTTCTTCCCTCCCACCCACCCTGGTTCGTGTGTTTCTCCAACCCACCCACAAACCCTGGTTTGTGTGTTGCTTCTTCCCTCCCAGCCACTCTGGGTCATGTTGCTTCATCCCTCCCACCCACTCTGGTTCATGTTGCTTCTTTTCTCCCACCCACCCTGGTTTGTGTTGCTTCTAATGGTTCATGTTGCTTCTTCCCTCGCACCCACCCTGGTTCGTGTTGCTTCTTCCCTCCTATCCAACCTGGTTTCTGTTGCTTCTTACCTCCCACCCACCCTGTTTCGTGTGTTACTTCTTACCTACCACCTGTCCTGGTTCATGTGCTGCTTCTTACCTCGCACCCACCCAGGTTTGTGCGTTACTTCTTCCCTCCTGCCCGCCCTGGTTCGTGTATTAGTTCTTCTCTCCCACCCACCCTGTTTTTTGTGTTGCTTTTTACCTCACCCACCCTGTTTCGTGTGTTGCTTTTCCCCTCCCACCCACCCTGTTTCGTGTGTTGCTTTTTCCCCTCCCACCCACCCTGTTTCGTGTGTTGCCTTTTCCCTCCAACCCACCCAATTTTGTGTGTTGCCTTTTCCATCCCACCCACCCAATTTTGTGTGTTGCCTTTTCCCTCCCATCCACCCAGTTTCGTGTGTTGCCTTTTCCCTCCCACCCACCCAGTTTCGTGTGTTGTCTTTTCCCTCCCACCCACCCAGTTTCGTGTGTTGCCTTTTCCCTCCCACCCACCCAGTTTCGTGTGTTGCCTTTTCCCTCCCAGCCACCCAGTTTCGTGTGTTGCCTTTTCCCTCCCACCCACCCAGTTTCGTGTGTTGCCTTTTCCCTCCCACCCACCCAGTTTCGTGTGTTGCCTTTTCCCTCCCACCCACCCAGTTTCGTGTGTTGCCTTTTCCCTCCCACCCACCCAGTTTCGTGTTGCCTTTTCCCTCCCACCCACCCTGTTTCGTGTGTTGCCTTTTCCCTCCCACCCACCCTGTTTCGTGTGTTGCCTTTTCCCTCCCACCCACCCTGTTTCGTGTGTTGCCTTTTCCCACCCTGCTAATCAGACCCACAGCCCAACTGTTCTCTCTCTAATTTGATACCATGTACTTTAGGTACATACCAGATTGGTTGCTGGGTCACCCTTTTGAGTCCCTGTATAGAGTACCATAGGTACCCAGGGCATAGGTGCACCTTAGGCCTACCAGGGGCTGCAGCATGTATTGTGCCACCCCTGGTTTGCCTTCCACACTGACACTACAGGTCTGTTCATACAGCCTGGGTAAGGTGGTGTAATCACCCCTTACTTGGATATAGTATACCTATATCTATATATACATAAAGACACATATACACCTGTAAGTCACTCCTATGGCAGGCCTTAACAATCCTGGAGGCAGAGTGCTTGGTTTTATGTGAGAGGGTGCCCTAGCATGAGCCGGGCCCCTCTGCAGCTTTCGGAACCATCTCCTTATAGTTGTTCTATGATATAGCCATACCATATACTCTTAAGTGCCTTATAATCCTTGCGGTTAATGTTAACTTTCGTTTGGCTTTATCAAAACATGTTGTGTAAGGTGTCAAACACTTTGGAATACTACCCCCATCACAAAATGGATGCTGCTGCCACAGACACGAGTCTGTCCTCCTGTTGCTGGACGAAACTCCGGCAGGGGAGGCTTGGACAATAGTTTTCCTGTCCAGGGAGGTGCCAGCACCACCCCAGACAGGCTTTAGTGTATTGGGGCAGGGAGGGCTGCATTCAGTGAATGCTTTCTAGACACTGCCTGGGGCACACAAGGTGCTCCATGCATTTCCCAGTTCAAACGGGTTGCTGGGGCAACCTGCCCCAGCTCTGGCACGAAACTGGACAAAGGGAAAGGGGTGTAACCACCCCCTTCCCAGGTCCACCCATAGGAGGAATCTTAAGGGTAGTCCAGCCCCTAAACTTAGTATAAGTATAGGAGCCCAGTCACTAGGACTTTAGATTACCCTGGACAAAACTCTGAAACATAAATCCTGGACCTTCGACATTCCATTTCGACTGGAAGACGGAAGACATCTGCCTTGTGGTCAAGGAGTGACCACCCTGTTCAAACAGGCACTAATAGCAACTTTGCTGGTCTGCATTTTCGAGGATCTCGCCGGATCCCGAAGAATCTGAGACACAGGACACAGACTTCCAGACATGTCTGACCCCGACCTTCGGTCACAGCAAAGCTGAGATCCATGGCGGACACGAGAGATGTGGGACCGGAACTCCTGGACCTCCTGCATTTTGCAAGCTGCACTCACTTCATGAGGTAACTCGAAGTCATGCATTGGGGTGCTTAAAGCCTCAGACCCGAGCACCATTTGCACCGAAGCTCAGAGGCCCCAACTCCACGAGTGACCCGTGGGCCCCGCTTTTGCATTTCAGCTTGACGCATCCTTGCGGTTCCTAGTTCATTGGCTAGTGAGCCCCCCGAAGACATCCTTTACATATAACTTGTTTTCCTGGTTGCTCCAGGCTTGCTCCAACTTCTCTACAAAGGAGAAGTTCCTCAGACCTTGCTGGTCTGCTCCGAAGCCAATCTTGACATCCTGCGTGGGTTGCGTTTGCCAAGGCTTGTTAGGTCCAGTCCAGATACAGACACCGCAGTCAACTAGATCCTTCGTGTAACAGCTTGAATCCAGCTCCTGGTCGTCGTTGACAACTCCTGGTTCTCGTGGCTGAAGAGACAAACTTCACATCTTCACCTGAAATCACCCGACATCTGATGGCATCTTCCTATCGCCGCCCTGGTCACTGGCAAGAGACCCAGGCTCTGTCCCTTCTGCTTTCAGGTTCTACAGATCTTCGATCCACCCTTGGATCCACCCGGACACTTTTCCTCCGGTCGCCTGCAGCACTTCTTTGCAGCTCTCCATTGAAAACGACGACAAAACCCGACACGAAAAGACACCCATGCACCCGGCTTCCCTGGGTGAGGTAACACGAGTACTCCGGTG
The DNA here is from genome assembly GCF_964261635.1 of Lissotriton helveticus. Classification (NCBI taxonomy): domain Eukaryota; kingdom Metazoa; phylum Chordata; class Amphibia; order Caudata; family Salamandridae; genus Lissotriton; species Lissotriton helveticus. Next base: position 1,204,225,733 of record NC_136061.1, read on the forward strand.
CTCCCGTGGGTCTTGACTCTCGAAGTGTCCTAGTTTAAAAGGGTTCCATCGTAGTCCATCCGGAAGTGTCCTTCAATTGTATATTTGTAACTTCTTCGTTTCCCATTGAAAGTCAATGGTAACCCGCTGCTGTGTTTAGACACTGCACGCGTCTCCCATGGGCCTCCTACTTCCTAACCTTTGGTTGTTTAGAATAGCCCCAGCGATTCCACAGGCCCCAGGCCTGCTTTCTAATTCTCTCGTGGTTCTTATACCACTATTTTAGCATATGGTTTGTGAGGCCCCTAGGGCATAACGTATACTGTGCAACTTATCGTATAGTAATTGAGTAAGTTGTATTGTACTTTTACCTCTGACCTCATAAAGAGTACAGAGGGGTTGTGTTTAGAATAAATACATATATATTTGATATATACCTTGTGTGGCGTCCTTTCATTTGGTACTCAAGGTTTTATAATTGGTAAAACAACTTGCTTAATATGCTCTCTGAAGTCTTAGCCTGATGACTGCTGGTCCATGCTACCACTAGGATAGCTTTCTATAAGGTTGACTTTACAACCACCATCAATAAGGGTCGATTAGACTGGTGCAAGGTGCCAACTAGAACTAGTGGACATCATATGCCAGGCTAACTTCTCACACAACTGACTACAGCCTCCAAGTGTAGCCTACTCAGTGGACTCTCAGTGAGTGACTCCTTGACACAACTCACTCTACAGCCTCTGAGTGTAGTCTCCTCAGTGGCCTCTCAGTGAGTGACTCCTTGACACAACTGACTACAGCCTCCGAGTCTAGTCTCCTCAGTGGCCTCTCAGTGAGTGACTCCTTGACACAACTGACTACAGCCTCCGAGTGTAGTCTCCTCAGTGGCCTCTCAGTGAGTGACTTGTGGCCTCTCAGTGAGTGACTCCTTGACACAACTGACTACAGGCTCCGAGTGTAGTCTCCTCAGTGGCCTCTCAGTGAGTGGCTCCTTGACACAACTGACTCTACAACCTCCGAGTGTAGTCTTCTCCGTGGCCTCTCAGTGAGTGACTTGTGGCCTCTCAGTGAGTGACTCCTTGACACAACTGACTACAGGCTCCGAGTGTAGTCTCCTCAGTGGCCTCTCAGTGAGTGGCTCCTTGACACAACTGACTCTACAGCCTCCGAGTGTAGTCTTCTCCGTGGCCTCTCAGTGAGTGATTCCTTGACACAACTGACTCTACAGCCTCCGAGTGTAGTCTTCTCCGTGGCCTCTCAGTGAGTGACTCCTTGACACAACTGACTCTACAGCCTCCGAGTGACTCCTTGACACAACTGACTCTACAGCCTCGAGTGTAGTCTCCTCAGTGGCCTCTCAGTGACTGACTCCTTGACACAACTGACTACAGCCTCCGAGTGTAGTCTCCTCAGTGGCCTCTCAGTGAGTGACTCCTTGACACAACTGACTCTACAGCCTCCGAGTGCAGTCTCCTCAGTGGCCTCAGTGAGTGACTCGTGGCCTCTCAGTGAGTGACTCCTTGACACAACTGACTCTACAGCCTCCGAGTGCAGTCTCCTCAGTGGCCTCTCAGTGAGTGACTCCTTGACACAACTGACTCTACAGCCTCCGAGTGCAGTCTCCTCAGTGGCCTCTCAGTGAGTGACTCCTTGACACAACTGACTCTACAGCCTCCGAGTGTAATCTCCTCAGTGGCCTCTCAGTGAGTGACTCCTTGACACAACTGACTCTACAGCCTCCGAGTGCAGTCTCCTCAGTGGCCTCTCAGTGAGTGACTCGTGGCCTCTCAGTGAGTGACTCCTTGACACAACTGACTCTACAGCCTCCTAGTGCAGTCTCCTCAGTGGCCTCTCTGTGAGTGATTCGTGGCCTCTCAGTGAGTGATTAGTGGCCTCTCAGTGAGTGACTCGTGGCCTCTCAGTGAGTGACTCGTGGCCTTGTGAGTGACTCGTGGCCTCTCTGTGAGTGACTCGTGGCCTCTCTGTGAGTGACTCCTGGCCTCTCAATGAGTGACTCGTGGCCTCTCAGTGAGTGACTCGTGGCCTTGTGAGTGACTCGTGGCCTCTCTGTGAGTGACTCGTGGCCTCTCTGTGAGTGACTCGTGGCCTTGTGAGTGACTCGTGGCCTCTCAGTGAGTGACTCGTAGCACGGCTGACTCCTCTGCACGTGGGTGTAAAGTCTGTTGCAGCATGGATGTTTTCGCTCCGCCCGCGCCTCCTGGCAGGAGACGTGACCCTTGAGCTCTGAATCCCACGTAGTTCGAGATTACTCAGGGATTTCCAAGTAGCGCGATAATGATCGGACACCGGACGGTATAAACAGCAGCTCGGGGCCGGGAGGGAGTCAGAGCCGAGGGGAGCAGGACAGAACCACGCTGATAGCCTGGTAAGTCTAACAATGCACGTGGCATGTGTGCCAGCGAGGGCTGGGGGTGCTCCAAGGAGAGGGGGTTTCTCTACTCCTTTTTACAGAAGACGGGGTGCTTCCTCTCGCTTTCTATCCACTTTCTTAACAGTACTCTTCTAACATTTTCCTTTTAAATATGTCACTCACCTTTACCCACAATCTGTCTCTCAAATGTTCTCCCTCAACTTTACCCCATCAGCATTTCTGCAACAATGTACCCATACAACTTTGCTGTATAAAAAATTTTACTTTAAATTTTCTTCCTCAACATTCCTGTAAATTCCCTCCCTGCTAGGTGTTCCCTGGCCTATTCGTAGATCATTTTCCCCTTTCACCTTTACTCTTTCAATTTTACCACTGAGCTAATCTTTTTCTACCTCCTTCTGCTTTTCTCCTTTCATCTTTTCCCTCAACTGTTCTGCCTGCACTTTCGCTACACTTTCGTCTCCATTTATCTAGTGCTATTATTTTCACCCCTCTTCCACTCTTCACAACCAGTGTTCTGTCTCCACACTCCCTCCCAACTACCTTCCCTGCACACTTCCTTCACGCTGACCCTCTCCCTTTCTTTTCCCATGCCTATCCCTGCCTCTCCGTCTCTAACTCTCCTTGAATCTTGCACCCGTCTCCCTGGTAAACTGCAGAGTAGATGGCACCGTTACCTTTTAAAACGGATGCCTGTAGGTCAACCGAGAGCACACGTAATCACTTACTTTTAACGATTACTCGGTCGCTCCTGTATTATTCTACAAATGACAGCATGTGAATGCTTGCGAGCCTTGCAGATTGTTTATGATGTTTGTTGTGTGTTTTTTGTGAGAATAAACAGCCATGTATTTATGGAGTTTGTGGTATATATATATATATATATATATATATATATATATATATATATATATTTATATATAATATATATATATATATTATATTATTATATATATTATAATATATATATATATATTTGTATAATAATCTGCAGAAACAAGCAATGTTACTTCTGCCTTAAAATTAAAATGTGTGACGACATACACGAAAAATGCACAGGTCAGTGAACAACTCTACTGGCCTAGTGACTGTCCCCGATTTACTTTATCAATCAATCAATCAATCATAGCATTTATATAGCGCACTACTCACCCGGAGGGTCTCAAGGCGCTGTAATATAGGTTTAAATTAGTTTGTATTCTCTTTTTATGTAGTTGATGCTTACTATGTAGCCTTATTGAGATTACTATAAAACCACATTGTATTTTAGCACCTTTCACATAACGTATTAAATGTCTTTTGATCAGAAAGTATTTAACAATAACAATAACCAATCATTTCTCAATCAATTAAATATGTAGCCATATGAATAGTCTTAGATGTTTATTTCTCTTTACAACACACTCATTTTCCCGTCCCTCTGTCATCTGATTTCACCAATGTTGTAAATACATGTAAGAACTTATGCTATTTACTAGAGTCTCTGCCCGCCCCCCACCCCCCTCCCCCCCCCAGCCCTGGCTCACTCTCGAGCCAAATCCAGACCTTTTATAGGAAAAAGATTTAGCAGCAAATTGGGATATTGGGATGTCTCTTTTTGGTACAAGGTTTGGTCACGGGTTTATAAAATGTCTAGGTCAGTCAGCATTACACAATCCCTGTGTTTTTCTTTATCATAGACTATATTTTACTCCTGTACAATGCTGAACATTTTCTGTGGATGCCTCATCTCAATGCTGGTCTTGTGTGTTTCCTATGAGTGGCCTTATGCATTTGCTGTTTAATTGTCCTCATACACTTTCTTTCTGGCATACAGTCTAGTCCAAAATTAAAAAGATTTTTTACCCTTTCAACAGTCTTTATATTTGTTAGGTGCTTTAACTAATTAGCTTATCCCGTCCTTCCCTAAAAGTAAATTACTAGATATCTCACTGGCACTTGCCTTTTAGCAAATTACTTTTATCATGTAAAGTGTGGTGGGACTGTGTTTGTTCGCATCATAAATTGGATACTATGTATAGTAATCAATGCTCATCCTCTCTTAGTGTCCAACGTTTATGGGTACCGTTAATCACATTTCTTTATCGGATTTGTAATTATGTTTACACTACAATTGCTACATTACCTAAAAATGTTCAACCTCCATGAATATTGTATGTCTGTGCTTTAGTCTTAATTTATTTTACCATTGTTCTTTTGATTAGATGCTTCTGCTTTTTCTGTATAGTTTGATATGTCGATGAGGACGTAATTTTTTTGCTCTTTTAGTTACATATATAGGATGCTTTTCCTTACCTTCTCCCCCTCCCACCCTCCTATATAAGTTATAAAGACTTTTAATACTTGTTCCAAGATTCTTGTTCAGTACATTTATTAATGTTTTTTCTTATTTTTGTTGTAGCAATAATATTCAGGATGTGCTGAACATTATTGTATTAAATAAAACCTTTTAATCTGGAAATATGTAGCTATAAACATGTAGATCAGACTATACGTACGGAAAGTGTAGGAGTGAAATATTCATTGCTGAAAGTAGCATGTGTTACAGAACAGAGACTACGTCAATGTGCCACTTTCAAGGTTTTCATAAATATAATCAAAGGCACGTGGAAAATAACACCATCCCTCACAATAGTCCTTAAAGGGACATGCAGTGTAAATTCTATTTACCTAGCCATGCATCATCAACAATCGCCAACAATAGGCATGTTTTGTTTGATGACGTCTGCTTGGGGGTTTGAGATCAATTGTGAGATCACTGACAACATTGTCCCTTTGCTTAAAATAATCAATAAATTGAGGGCAATTTAGAGAGAATATGGTAGATCATCAGTCCGTGTTGGTGCAACTCCCCATTAGGCTGTGTTGCATACTTCTTTTTATTTCAACAGATTTTATTAGCAAATTTTCGTATATACATACAGTACAGTGGTAACGTTTGCCTCGCAGGCTCCGTAGGGGTTACAACGGGCTTGGCGGGCTCGATTGTATATACGCTGTGGTTCGTTGCACCCTGGGAAATGAAACAATCGCAAAACTACTCCTTAACAAAACTTCTTAGGTGACCAAACAAAATCTCTTCTAAACTTAAAGTTACATTGGGTCCAGAGATGCATACATCAGTAGAAATAACAACAATTAAAATAAAAACAGGCACTTGAAGAATACATTATACATTTCAAAAATGTTATTAACTCTTCAGCCCCAAACTTAGAGTAAAGTATCCTTAGAAGTCCAGAGCAAATTTTTCAAACACTTTTTTCGAGTGACGAGGCTCAGGGAAATAGAAAGGTCTATGAAACTAATAAAATGGTTAAGTGAAGTGCTCTGGAAAACCTCCCAGAGCACATGAAAAAAAGGAAAACAGGATGAGTTTGAGAGCCTTGCTCAGGTATATTAAAGAAAAGCCACCGCAAATCTGCCACCTCAATCTGTATTCTTAGGAATGTTCATCATATTGCCTATAATTTATACAAATTCGATCTAATTGCTCCAATTTTGTCACATACATTCTTTGCCTTCTAATGCTGCAAGAAGGACGTATTCCTTTACATTTTATCTTTTTATTTATTTTTGCCACAAATGCGTTTGGAAATTATATATCAATGGCCAAGGTTAAGGCGAGTTTGTGGCTAATTAAATGTTGGCTTCACTTGGATTTTTTTTAAACTGCAGATTTTACCCCTTTCTTGGGGTTGGCATGTGTAGTTCAAGACCCAGCAATCTATGTTGCACCTGAATCCATGGGATATATTTATAATTGTCAAGTAGTGTTTACATTATTGAAGGTGGCAGATGGGGCCCATCGCATCATCCAATTTACCTCTGTGGTTGCTAGTGATGAAAAGAGAGATATCATTTGCATCACCCTGCACTGTTCTCATCAATTACTCCTAAACGCAACATTACCGATCTTCAGACAGATGGACAAAAATTCCATCTAATGTGCAGTTGCGCTGAGTCCCAGAGGTGACAGATGAACTGATGTGCAACCTCACTGCAGTGAACGAATGTCCTTTTATAGGGAGCCGATATACCTACTGGGATTTGTGGTAGATAAGAGAAACGAGAAGGTCGGAGATAAAAATGTGCTTAGAATCACAGATTATGGTTACGCAACAAATCCTGGAGTTAAATCCCAGTTTCATGGTTTTGATTCCCAGAATGAGCCAATGAGTGTTAGTAGTCAGATGCTCTCTGTTTCCGGGCTAATGTGGACACAGAAGGATTTGAATTGACCAGATTCATATAGTGTGCTCTGATATCAAATCTGCTACAGATTCATATATTTGGTAGTAAACAGTATACAAACGCAAATAACTTTGAATCCTCTCGGCACTCTCGAGGCCAACAAATTATTTCTCATCCCTATCTTCTTAAACACTAATCTCATTCATAAGAATTTGCAAACAGCGTGGCTTTTCCTTGCAACTGTACAACCACCATCCATGACTGACCAACACCTGAACCTCTTGTACAAGAAGTCCGAAATGTAATGATGTACTGTTCTGGAACATATGATATTGAGTGTGCCCTGCAAGAGGACTAAAGTAGTTATGCTGTCTCAAACAGTTACCTATGGCTGAATTCGCTCAGATGTTGGTTTTGAAGCACTTCAGAGACCACTAGATATATACACTAATTTTAATGTATTTTTGGGATGGAATTATGAAGTGAAAGGCTGTTCCTCTCTTTACTGGTTTAGTCTGTAAAATCCTTCTATGCTTGGTGGCTAGTTGGCTATAGGATAACCCTCCACTCCTGGACACCATTGGTCCTACCCTATGTGTTTCTGCTAAAAATCATTGTTCTTGGATGTGTCATTACAATTAGTTCTGTAGAAGTTAACTATGGGTACAACCCCCGGACTGAATTATGGTGTCAAATTAAAGCCGAGGGCTGACATGGCATTTTGACCACTATGTGCTCGGTGTTAACCCTAAGCCCGACGCTAGCAGAGGTCCAAAAGCCAAGGGCCGTGTCCAGCAGATATTTTGTTTTATGTAACCAATGAAGCTCTGAATGTTGTGGTTAGGGGCGACTCGAGCTGATCTGTTTTCATGTGGGCTCTTCACAGGTTGCCAGAGAAGCTTGGAAAGATGCGGTGCGTCGTGGTGGCCCTGACTGTACTGTTCCTCACAGGTAAGGTCTCAGATAGGAAATTATTTATTTCTACTTATATGATGAAAGCTTGTCAATTCCAACCCTGTGGTAAATATTAGGTCCAAGCAAAACTTAAATTACTCTGGTGTAATTTTGCATAATATCAGGAATATCACTTGATACTTGTTACGTGGAATTCCTGAATTACACCACATCGCATAATTACGGTATAAAGTTCACTGCAAAAGTAAAACGATGAGAATGACCAGAATGTGAGTGGCTATTATTCGCTGCACTTGTGTTTTAGGAGCTATTTTTTTGTGTTAAATGCGTCCCTGCGTCCAATATGGATGTAAGAATGCCTTTTATGCTAAAAAAATAGCGCTGATTACCCGATTTGCATTTCCTAAAAATAGTCATAATTTCTTGTCATTTTCCCTACATGTTGCGTAATTATACGAAAGCAAAATGACCTAATTTAACACACATATACTAATGTGTATTAATCGAGAAAGACGGGAGAACACACATTCATTTTCATGGCACCCGTAATGGCTGCTCTAACAGCCTGAGAGAATGTCGTCACTGATACACAAACGCTGATATAAAGTCCGACCACGCTTCGGCATAGGTGGACATCATTCCGCACACAGTGGTGCACTCTAGCGCCTACTTGATTAACAGTGGAGCTTGTCTTGGGCACCGTACTGGCAGATACGAGACCTATATAAATAAGTACTGCTTCGAGCAGTCCAGAGGGGGGATTTGTAGTCCAAGCAACTGGAATTATGCGGCAGGAGAAGACCAAATGCAACACATTTTGTAGCATTATTATTTCACTAATCAGTCATTTTAGCAAAAAAAATTGCTGATTATTGGTTTCACCTCGTTATGTCAGCTTGTCACTTGAATTAAGCAATCTGTAACTGAGAGGTGGGCAGTGAAAAGATTGCAAAACATTTTCCACCGCGATGCACAGTGTGTGGCGTATTTCTTTTTTTTTATGCAACCAACTGATCCATTTGAGTTAGCAACATTCTTTAACGGAAATCTGTCAACCGGGCAGCAATTGACAGGTTACTTGGCAAGTGAGGTAAATCCGTAATTTTGCAGAAAATGCCAGAGTCTCAGAATCACACAATTGCAGTAAGCCTTCTTACACCATGATATAACCCAAATTCGACCAGGACCCGGAGGGGAAGCCTTGATTGGCCAACAGAGAGGGGGTAGTTCTTGATCAGTGACTTGCATGTCTGTCTGACTGACTAATCGTCTGTAAACTCCCGTTTCCTCTCCCGCAGGGACGCAGGCCCGCTTCCTATGGCAGAATGAGGAGCCGCGGGGCCCGGCAGAGAGGGCCAAAGAAATCGTCCAGAACTATGTGCGGCAGGCGCTGCAGCTGGGCAAGGAAGCCGTCAGCCAGGTCGAGTCATCGGAGTACGGCAAGAAGCTTGAGTAAGTGGCCTCGTGGGTGGACAAAGGCTCATAGGTCACCGAAGGGCAGCGCGCCTCGTCTGCAAGGAGCGCTTTATACAGAGCAGAGGTCTGACGTGGTTACAGCACACTATCATCAAGGACAGGGGCTATTTGGAAATAATCCCTCCTGAAGGGCTTTATTCAGAACGCCTCAATATTGGATGGGTTTAGCCAGCAATCCTCCTTACTCGAAGGGTTTATTTAGAAGCTATCCCTTGTAGAGAGGCTTATTTGATTGATTCAGAACTCTTCGTCCTGAAGGGATTAATTCGGAACGCTGCCTTTCTGGATTAGAAGGACTCCTTGCTGCGTGGGTTTAGTCATAACGGCTCCTTATTGAAGGGGTGTTTTCAGGCCACTGTCGTCCTGGAGCCTGGAAGGGGTTATACAAAAGCATTCCATCCTTTAGGATTCCTGCAAAAGGCTGCCATTCTAGGAGTGCTTGTTTATTTCACCACACAGCAACGCTGAATGGTTAATTTAGTTAATTAGAGGGGGGGGGGGGGTTACATCAGAACACAACTTCTGGAGGGGTTTATTCATAAGTGCTCTTTACTGATTAGGTTTATGCTGAACTTCTTACTAAAGGGGTTTATTAAGAAATCTGCCCTGCTGGACTGATTATTCACAAATAATAATTGAGGATGTAGTGAGGGACTTGGGGTGGGGGCGGTATTCAGAACACTATTTTCCGGGTGAGGTTTATAGTTAACAATACCACCAGAGGCCTTTATACACATCGTTATCTTCCTGAATGGCTTTATTCAGATCTCTTTAAGCCTGGAGAGGTTTATTCACATCAAATACATCTTTAGAGTGCTCTATACGTAACTTGGGTCTCGCAGAACAACAGCCTTTGAGGGTCATCTCTGGACACAGACCTCTGTTGAAATGAAGTCATAAGGATCAGGGGCTGCCCATGAATGGATTTATGGTAGATTTCCTCTGACATGAATGTTTGCATTTCTGGAAACATAGCAGTGGCTTTTCCTGGAGTTTATTTGTATGTCCTTCACTGGCAGATTGTTGAGTTTCCAGTAGACTAGAATGACATTTAAGTGCCTTTCATGGCTAGAACTTTAGCACTTTCTTTCCCGCGCGGTTGCACGTTCTGAAACCGTATACCAATGCCAGCCACCCATGCCTGCTGCTCCCCCCGCGATTTTCTGTTACAATGCGACCTTGCACGTTCCTTTTACCCATTGATCTGTAGACTTCACCTGCTGTCTGGCATTCACGTTTGTTTGACCCCTGAGCTATACGTCAACTATCCGCTCACCTAATACAGGCCTACTGCTCTCCAACCTGATTTTCTATTGCCCTTAGCTTGCCCTGCACCTTTCTTTTGCTCGTCCTCAGCAGAGATTGTTCCACACCTTGTGACCTCTGCCTCCCACCTTTCCTCGGCCTTAGTTTCCCCTCTGTTCTGTGCCACTTCATTTCCTGTTGCCATGTTCTACTTGGCTCGGCAATGCCTTGATACGCATGTCTCTCGCACAATCTGAACCACAATTCCATCCTGCTCTCTTGCTTCCATTTTCCATACCCATCCATGCTGCCTTATTTAGCCATTCATGCTGCCTGCCACTTCATGTTAGGATCTTACATGCCCGATTACTGCTAATTTGACCCGCGCATCGACACTGCCCTTTGACCCGCTGTTCCTGGTTATAGTTGTGACCCCTGGTTTAATCTAACGCTCCTAATGTGCTCTCTCCATAGCCTCAAGATTTTGGAAAAGCTTGAGATATTCAGCACCAACGCGCAGCACCTACAAAAGCAGTTGGAGCCCTACGTCGAGCAGGCGCGTGAGCAGGTGGCCAAGGAGTACGCACGTGACCTGAGCGTCGCCAAAGAGAAGATCCAGCCAATCCTGGAGCAGTTTCAGAAGCGCTGGGAGGATGACGTAAGGAACTACCAGAAGAAATTTAACCCTATGGCCGGCGAGCTGCAAAAGCAAGCCAAGGACAACCTGGAGGCCTTGTCCAAGACCCTGCTGCCCATGGCAGAGGAGGTCCGGGACAAGCTGCGCACCGAGGTGGACCATGTCCGTGTCAGCATTGGCCCATTCACCGATGACTTTCGACAACAAGTGGCTAAGAAACTGGAGGAGCTGCGAGCAAAGGCCGGACCCCAGGCCGAGGAGTACCGGGCTCAGCTGTCATCGCAAATCGAAGCTTGGAAGGAAAGGGTCGGGCCCATTGCTCAGCAACTGAAAGAACGGCTTATCCCCCATGCCGAGGAAGTGCAGAGTAAGCTGAACGCCCTTTATGAAAAGCTGAAAGCACACTTTTCCCCAGCTGCCTAAAGAAGGCACGATTGACCTCACAGTTCACGTGGTGACTCTTTTTATATCTATCCAAAAATTGCTTCTTTGGCCACCTTCTCATTCGTACCCTCTCTCTCTGTAATAAAGCTTTTTTTGTCAGTTTACTTCGCTGTTATGTGTGTTTATTAGAATGTTGTCTTCTTTCATTGCCTGACAGATAAGTCCACTTAGAAGAGTCTTTCTTCATTTGACCTCCACTCACTGCCTGGTCTCAGCCCTGCTCGAGGCCACCCTCTCCGCCACTCCCCAGTCCCCATCACCCCCACGGATAGTAATACCACTTGGAGCCAACTATCCCCCTGGTTTCGCTGTTGGTATCTCCATCACATCTTATCTTCAGTGTGTGCCCCCCCATTGCTCTGCACTTTGGTCTCTGATAACCTACCTATAGACCTAGACACAACTCAAGTCGTTACAGTGTCTGTGCTATCAGTGGCTGCTAATGTGTATTTATTTTTATTGAAAAGGTATTTGATCCACGAAATAGGCTGTAAAACCAATATTTTAAAAAAATTACAAAAGAAAACAATGCAAATTCAAACCCATCCAAGTCTTTAAGTAAGTGATTATGTAGTAATCGCCACCTACTACCACCAAAAAGAATACTGGGAAGGTGTGCACCTTTATGGAAGATGGAATCTGCATTAAGATGGATGAATGACACCTAACATGGCGACAAGGCTACCTGGGTTAAACGGGCGTCCAGTAGAGGATAGCAGATCGAAAGAGGTCTACTTGAAAACACTCTCCCGCAATAAAATATTTTAATATTGTTTAATAATCAACAGTAAAGTAACGTTTATGGTTAAACCTCTGTCAGACAGGAACACCATACAGTAATGATCCTACTTACTCCTGACTGCTTCACTTCCCAGTGCACCTAACACCATCATCAGCACTCTTCCTCAGATGCATCTTAACCCATTCTCCCCAAACCCCTACTCTTCACCCACTCCCATAATCACTCCTGTAAGACTACCCCACCACTTCCCAATGGCTGCCTCACTCCAAATGTCCTCCAATCCCAAAACACCCATTCCCTGCCCCTCCCCTTCCACCACTCTCACCATCCCCTGCTATCCATCCGGTTTTATCCAACCATCCTGGTACTTCCTAGTCATAATCACCTACCCCGTGGCAATGCCCCGAAACTGCCTGCCCAATTTAAAACTTAAATCTAGCCTCCTTCCCCAACTGTCCCTCCATCTCACCTGCACTTCATTCTTCGTCAACCCCTGCCCCAATATCATCTTTCCTCCCCACAGACCCACATTGGCTCATCTGAAAATAATCACCCAAGCTCTCCACATCTGCCCCTTCTGTTTCTCCTACATCAACTCCAATGAAACACACTCATGTATTGAAAAATGCGTGAAAGAGCAATACATGCTCATACCCTTTTCTTTGCAGCAATGCCCCCCTTCAAGGCACTCCTGTCCTCACTATCATAAATCTCTCAAACAAAAAAGGCATCCTTATACATGCATTCCCTCAGTTCAGATACTTGCTTACAACTCATAGATACTACCTAGAACATCCTGCACAGAACACTAGACACAGCCAATCAGTATCTTCTGGGACAACCACTCCTTTAGACCCAAACAGGCGCGCTCTTCCCTCAACGATATTGACCTGAACAACCTCATTAAATACACACCATCATCTTGAATCACTTTCACCGAGACCCACATCACTCGACCATCCAAATTTGCACCACCTCCCCCAATCTGATCCTAATCCCACTCTACCCATGGTACAATCAGTGCATAAAATCCCCAGTACTACCCTAATTTGCGTGCTGCATAACTGCTGCTGCAGTCAAACACTGAATTTAGATCTCAGAAAAGATTAAGTACCTCGATCTAGACATCATGGTTATCACGAAAACCGGCTCAACAATACCCCAAACAATGTTCTGCCTCTCTTATTACCCCTCTGTACTTCCTTTTGAGCTGTGACCGAGAGGACAGACAAAGTGAGGGTCTAGTAGTCATTCACAGAAACATGATAAGCTCCTCCCGCCTAAACACTTTCAATCCTTTGAGTGCATGTAGCTGGAAATCTTGCATACTGCTCTGGACCTCAGGATGAATGTGTTGTATTACACCCACAGGACAATGCAATAATTTAATTGAGGAATCTATGAAATCCCTCATATTCCAGTTATTCAGCTCAGACAACATTATCTTCCTTGGTCACTTCAGTCTTCACTGGGACTCCAACGGCAACAATTTTATGGACACCTTTTTCTACTTTCTTAGTGACAATGACCTCTTTCAACACTGCCAGAACCCCACACACTTCATGGGCTCCACACTAGATATGGTCCTATCCAGAATACCCCTCCTAATGACCAGTGACCCCTTGTTGGTAGACTTGTCTGATCACCTGCAGATCCACCTCATAGTGTGCTTCACCTACACTAAAATATATGGCCAACCTAAAAAGGAAAACATTTGTTTCAGAGACATAAGTAATCTCAAAATGTAAGCCTTTGCTAACAGGGCTTTCCCAAAACTCACCTTGATAGTGCCTTAACTCTATATCAAAGAGGCCACGGACAAAGTCAACTTCGACACTGGAAATTCCTGTCTTCTTCTTCTCTTCAACATTGGCATTCAACACAATCAACCACCAGGCTCTAATAAGCACCCTGAAGATTCAAATATGATTTGAAAGTGTAATCCTGAACTGGTTCACTTCCTACCTAATAAATTACTCTCATATAGTGAAAATTGGGAACTCTGGTTTGAAACCGGTGGACCTACGGCAAGGGGTCCCTCAAGGCTCGATCCTTTTTCTAACCCTTTTTAATCTCTATTTAATATCCCTCTGTGTGATCCTTAGGAACTCTAGGATCGTCTTTCATCTCTACGCAGATAATACCAAACCTACCTGAAGGTCGCATTGCCGGAGATAATCTCTTTCCTTTTCAACACCGTGATAATAATGTAATCATTAATCTTAAATCACCGCCTCAAGCTAAACCCTGCAAAACAAAATTGCTTCTTACATCTCAGAAGAATGCAAATTCTTCTGTTCAGGACTAGTTCGAACTTCTCCCTGCCTGGAGCCATCTCAACCATCAGAGTCATATTAAAGCCATTGCCAAGAGTGCTGAGTTCCAGGTTAGGCTTGTATGGGGAATTAGGCAACTCATCCCAAAACAGAACCTAAAATCAGTTGTTCAGATGCTAGTTCTTTCCAGATGTGACTACGGGATTGCACTTCTCTCAGGCATCCCCAAAGTTCACCTAGGCCTGCTCAAAGTGATTCTACATGGTGCACCCCACTTTGTGACTGGGCACAAGAACTTTGACCACATCCCCTCTATCCTCCAAACCCTACAGTGGCTTCCTATAGAGACGAGAGCCCAATTTAAAACTGCCTACACCACTCACAAAGGACTGCACTCATCTTCACCCTCCCACATAACGGAGAAACTGAAAAGGTCAGGAGTCAAATTTCAATTAAAAAAATGATCAATTCCTTCTCCTTGAATCCCCCCATCTACAATCATGAGTGATTTATGAACCAATCATTCTCTAGAAGTGCTAAAAGAATTGAAACTCCCTGACCCGCCTTTTGACCACATGCCATGACACCTTCAAAAAAGATTTTATTTCTCTTCGATTCAAAAGACACTTGGGTTAAATCCCTCTTGCCGCCACCCACTCTCCAATATGCTATAATTTGCCTGAAGTTGTATCCCAAACATATCCTGCATGGACTTTTGGAGATATTTATACATGTGCATCTTTTCTCCAATTTTCCTCTGATGTTCTGCTTTTTTTTCGACCTAGCTTGCAACTTTATGGTATTTTTGTTTTGATAATGTCCTGGTTCTATTGCAAAGTGCTCTGATGCCCCTGGCCCAAGTCTGCGCGCTATATAATCACAAAAATAAAATAGTAAATAATGACAGAGTGTAGTCTCAATTCCCCCACAGGTACGTGCAACTCCCCACCATAAACCAATATAACAATGGGAGGTTTTTGTTTTGGACTGTGCATACAATGTAATTACACATCTAGAACTGAAATGGCAACCTAAACTCAATAGGTTATCTGTGCTGTCTAACAAGTTTAAACACCACCTGATAAAATATTTAAGGTAAAAGAATGCTAGTGAGAACGCAGGCAAATCAGGTCAAAACATTGGCATGAATAGAACCAATTTGACCACACAAATGAACAACAATCTAATTAAGTTTAAAATGATCTTTGTTCACTGGTAGCAGCTGGAAAATACGTTATTATCTATTTATCTTTCGTTAGCAGTCGGTAGTTGCTTCCTTCTCTTCTTGAACAATAGGGTAATTATTGCAGTTTAGTTTAAAACGTTGTGTTCAAGGAAATGAAGCTCGACGAGTAAAGTTGTTTTTGAAGGTTTATTCCAGTAGTCGGGTAAGAAGCAGCCTCAAAGCCCTCAACAGTTTAATTCCCATGGAACCCTCCTTCCCACTTGAATGCAAACTTTCTTCGGCCCTACAACCATTCTCTTCTTAAAGACACAAGGATACAACACATCTGTCTTCGCTAAAAAAGTATATACTGAAAAAACCACAACAGAATAAACAAGCATTTGCAATGCAATAGGTCTCGCGTTTTTTTAGTTTGAGCTATTGCCGTTGCAAATGAAAATGTGTTGTAATTGTAATTGCATTGATATAGCGCTTACTACCCCTGACGAGGCGCCAAAGTGCTTTTTCAGCAGGTAGCACAATACTCCGGGACCCATAGAGGATTATTGTTGAATTAGTATAGTGAAACATGCAAGTACATTTTTTTTTAAGTGGTGGATAGGTTAGTCAGTTATTTGGATTTGGAATGATAGCAGAAGGATAGAGGAGGAAAAAAAGGTTTGTATTTATATTTATATAGCGCTTGTTACCCCTGATGTGGTGTTCAAACATGCTATTCAGGAAGCCCATAAAGGATTAGTGGTGAATTAATATCTCTGTTGCTGGGGGGGGAGGCAGGGGGGCTGGTTTCACTGGCTTTTGAACACAAAATGGTGGCTGGGGGTGCACTGTTTTAACATACCGGTCTTCGCACAGAGCAAAGGAGAAATTTGGAGGGAAAACTGAAAGTCATCAGCAATGAGAGGGAAAAACTGCAGAGTTTGGACTGCAAATCCCACAATTCAACACGTTAAATGGAAGCAATCATGGGCAGGAAAAATCTCAAGTTTAAAACACAAAACAGGTGATAAAATATCCAATCACAGGCAGGTTAAAACTACAATTTTTAAACTATAACAACCACAGGTAAAGACAGAAATCACAGAAAGGGAAAATCGTTTTTTTAAAAACCTTTGTTTTGGGGGAAGAGACCGCACTAGTCTGCCTCCTTACCACTTCCTGGACTCTCCTCACTGCATTCTGGGGCACAGGGAGGCTGCAACTCACAGGATGGGAGAGAATGATTTGGGTTGCACCCAGCAAGGCCTCAAGGGGCCTGGGCTAGTGTGAGGGGACTGCTCAGAGTTGCCTGGTAGTTGAATAGCCAATCCCCAGTCCTTGGTCTGCTGGCCTGGGGGGCGGGCTGGGGGGCTGGGGAGCTGCTTTTCCGGTTCAGAATCTCCTAGGAGACAGATAGGCTCAATCCACACTTTGGACTTCTGCAGGAAAAGACCTCACTAACTTGAAATCTAACAATACTGTTTGAATACAACTTTACTCCCTCTACTGGCTAAAAAACAAAGTGCACAGTCCCTAGTAAACAGTTTAAACAGCTCACAGAAGCACCCTCTGATGCAGAATATCCCTGTTGCTGGGGGGGAGGCAGGGGGACTGGTTTCACTGGCTTGTGAACACAAAATGGTGGCTGGGGGTGCACTGTTTTAACATACAGGTCTTAGCACAGAGCAAAGGATAAATTTGGAGGGAAAACTGAAAGTCATCAGCAATGAGAGGGAAAAACAACAGAGTTTGGACTGCAAATCCCACAATTCAACACCTTAAATTGTTGTGAAGCATTTTAGAATCAAGCGTAATTTACCGATTCATGTCCTTATATAAGTATAAATCACATAGACATGGAAATCATACCCATATTTAGACATAACCCACCCAGTCCAAATACAGGCATGGCTACTTCCGCTAGTTCCAAAAAGTCACAACGATTTATTGGAAAACTCTGCTTCAGCAGTCAGGGACATCCCCTTACTTAAATATTGATTTGTCCTAGAAATCATGGCGTTTTCAAAGAACTACCATTCCCTTGGGGTTCTTTGGTGACGTTATTATGTCCGACTTTACATCAAACTAGGCACCTTCAAGGTATAAATATGCCTACATTTGCCCTAGCAAACACACGGTGGTTCGGAGCAGCTCGACTATCTACTTGCCCGACGCAGCTCGCTACAGCAAGTGCTGAAGGAAGCCGACCCTCCAGCTGAAGCACAGACAGAGAGGCTGCCTTTCTCTCGCTGAGAATCCAGCTCCAGTGTTTCCGAGCTCCCCTCACGGGGTGTTGGGAAATTGAGTCCCGAGACAGAGATATCAGACCTCCTTCCTTCTAAAACCAAGGTACGGAGCTGATTAGACCATAAGAGAAATCTTGGTTAGATTCTTGGCAAAGAAAAATAAACCTATGCTACACCTTACTTACTTCTTCCCTCGTACTACACTTAGATTAGGTACATTGGGGTAGGCGTATTTTAGAAGCACCAGTTGAGTACTTTTAGCCTTCATTATTTATGTATGTATTTATCTATAGTCTAGGACCCATACAATGCTTTTACAGTATTATTTTATAATACTCTTCTTACTGTACGCATTATACTTTGCAACCAGTATTACGATTGTAGCAGTTCACTTTACTTGCATGAGAGAGAAGACTGTTCAAGAAACCTTTTATTGAAAACGCCCGTCTCTCTATTTTTCTCCACCTCTGATGAAACGAAGCATGCACGATTGACTGAGTAAAATATCTATCTATTGTTTCCACGACTCTGAAGATCAGTTTTATCTTGAGGAAACAAAGTTGTCATGTTTATGCGGTTGTCAGAAACTAATCCCTTCTTGTTTATTCGAGAAAGATTCTAGTGACCTTTGAGCTAGCTGGCACTCACAATTAAGTCTAATATATTCGATAGAGATCTAGTGGACCTAAGTCCTACTTATCTTTGTTTCCTTGAAACTTGCTCAGCAAACTTTCAATAAAATGTCGGATATCGACACAGAGAATGGTAGACCTACAAGAAACAACAACGCAACCGGTGGAGCTGCAGCAGCTGCAGCCTGACCGGGCTTTGACGTTACGGGGTTTAATTAAGACGACGCGGATGCTATAATCATCCCAGAAAATGTAAGGAAAACCATCACTATAAAGCTTATAACAAATGGCCTATCATCGAGAGGTGGTAGGGTAATTTTTGTCATATAGGCACACGAATATCGTCAGACAGAGGTATTCTATTCATGGATTATCTCCCCAGAAGCAAATCCATTAACACATGCGTTCCACTTCTACAAAGTAGAGGAACCTCCAGCGGAATACACTCCTTTCGGGGATATTGAAATTCCATTAACATACCAAGAGCATGCGCTCTGGTTTAAAGGCGCCCTACAACATCAAAATCACATTACCAGGCTCGGTCCACTAGGTAGACCAGGAGCAACATGGCCGTTACTAGCCAGCTATACACCACACCCTGCCATTGGAGAAATGTCAGGTGCAGAACTAATAGTTCAACTAAAACAACTAATTAAAATACATAGACAATTGGTTCAATATGTCATGTGGACTCTTACAGTCCAACCTCCTATAATGATACCACAACAAACCCCTCACCAGGGGAACACAAAAAATTACACACAGACTATACAATCAGTCATTGATAAATTACCCGCAAAAAGGGAACACATTCCATTCTGGATAGCTCAAAAAATCACTCCAATCAAGGCAGTATTTCCTGACAATACACCTCATGAGAAACACAGGATTTTAACAATCTGTTTACCAATGGGGATTGCACCACATCTGGAGGACTGCGACACTTGGGGTACAGTCTGTGCTGCAACCTACACAAAAACACATGGTGTTCCGTCTATGGCGGTAAAACCAGACAGCCGAAACAGATTCAAAATGAATACGGGGCAGAGCCTGCTTTAAATCTGGGTAAGAAATTACTTAAAGGTTTCAAACAAGTCTCAGCTATAATATTAGCAAATATTAAAGGTGAAGCAGCATCCGTGGTGATCCGCCAAAAATTAAAAGAACTTGATGTAACTGAGCAACCATATGAACTGGCCAGAATAATAGAAAAATCCTATGAAGAACTAGGTAAGAGATAGTTTGGGTGGGTAACCAGTTAAGCCTCAACTAACAGAAAGTCCTGAAAAGGTCTTTATTAAAAACACTCTCACTACTCCTAAAAAGAAGTGTGAAAACACTAAACACACACATCCTAAAGAGAAGCGTTCTCAATCCAGAGGTAGGTCTCCTCAAAAGGAGCCCTCTGAAAAGAGGTATAACCTCAGGAACAGGGATAATTTGAGAAAAACTGATAGATATCATGATACTGATACACCTTACTCTCGTACCTTTCAGACTTCCTCACAGAAATCCGAAAGAAGAGGACGGTCAGAACACACGGAAGAACGTGTGAAGTCCAAAGACGATCAACACGTTCCAAAAAATAAGAAAACCCATTTCAGCAAGAAGAAGGTAGCAGGTCTAAAAATCAGACATGCCGAGGATCTTGAGGACACAACTCAAGAACGGGGAGTGGGCCCAGACAATGCTGGACAGCGCAGCAGAAGTTACCATAGCTCGCAAGATCCTGAGGGATCATCTGGAGACAGTGGACTTGATTGAGTACATTCAAGTTGAAACTGCCGATACCAGGGTTAGTGTACCCCATAAGTTATATGAAGTAACGCTCCGGATGGAGGGGGACATAACTAGGAAAATAAGAGCACTCTTTTGGGAGAAGCTCTCTAAGGGTTATGACATTCTCTAGCTGAGAAAGACTGGCCACCAACATTTGTCAGGGAGTTCCCAGATGGCGAAGACATCATTATGCCAGCCTTTTCTAATCATATTCCAATTCACTTAAAATACACCTATGCCAGAAAATGGGCTGTAGCTCAGGCTCCAGCATTATATAAAAATCATGTAGGATGAGATGAGGATACTCCTCACCATAAAACCCAGTTAAAAAATCAACCAACTGCTCAGAGGCAGTATCCAGTTAAGCAAGAAGCTAAAAAACAGGCCAGGGAGATCTTAGATCAACTTGAATACCAAGGGGTGATTGAAACATGCACCTCGTCCATGAACAATCCTTAGTTTCCTGTAACCAAACCAGACAATACATATCATCTAGTTTTGGACTACAGACATTTAAACTCTTGTTGAAAAACATTTGCAGTACAAAATGCACACAGTGCAGCACTAATGAATAACATTGTACGTAAAAAATATAAAACTACATTAGATATTTCAAACGGTTTCTTCTGTCAAAACATTGCACCTGAAAGCAGGTACTTGACTGCTTTCTCAATTATGGGATTCAAAAAGGGGGTGGTGATGGACAGAGTATCTGAATTAAGCAGAACACTCCTACCCAGTCAAAAGATCAGGGCTTGATCCATCACCATTTTTTAGCTCACTACACCATCCCAGTTCAGAACCTGGCTACATGCAAATTAGTCTGACCCTGGCCCAGTGCATCATGGGAACAGGGCAGACCAAACTACCAAGCCAATTCTTTACTGGAAAGGAAAGAAGCTTCCGGGGACCGGTTTCTGGCATTACAGCCGTCTTCGGCCCGGCTTGCTTGACTCCTGATGGTGCAGTGAGCAAGGGACTCACATCTGAGCATACCCTTCCACACTTGTGGTGGCCAAAACGATTCAAAAAGGGGGTGGTGATGGACAGAGTATCTGAATTAGGCAGAACACTCCTACCCAGTCAAAAGATCAGGGCTTGATCCATCACCGTTTTTTAGCTCACTACACCATCCCAGTTCAGAACCTGGCTACATGCAAATTAGTCTGACCCTGGCCCAGTGCATCATGGGAACAGGGCAGACCAAACTACCAAGCCAATTCTTTACTGGAAAGGAAAGAAGCTTCCGGGGACCGGTTTCTGGCATTACAGCCGTCTTCGGCCCGGCTTGCTTGACTCCTGATGGTGCAGTGAGCAAGGGACTCACATCTGAGCATACCCTTCCACACTTGTGGTGGCCAAAACGATTCAAAAAGGGGGTGGTGATGGACAGAGTATCTGAATTAAGCAGAACACTCCTACCCAGTCAAAAGATCAGGGCTTGATCCATCACCGTTTTTTAGCTCACTACACCATCCCAGTTCAGAACCTGGCTACATGCAAATTAGTCTGACCCTGGCCCAGTGCATCATGGGAACAGGGCAGACCAAACTACCAAGCCAATTCTTTACTGGAAAGGAAACAAGCTTCCGGGGACCGGTTTCTGGCATTACAGCCGTCTTCGGCCCGGCTTGCTTGAATCCTAATGTTGCAGTGAGCAAGGGACTCACATCTGAGCATACCCTTCCACACTTGTGGTGGCCAAAACGATTCAAAAAGGGGGTGGTGATGGACAGAGTATCTGAATTAGGCAGAACACTCCTACCCAGTGAAAAGATCAGGGCTTGATCCATCACCGTTTTTTAGCTCACTACACCATCCCAGTTCAGAACCTGGCTACATGCAAATTAGTCTGACCCTGGCCCAGTGCATCATGGGAACAGGGCAGACCAAACTACCAAGCCAATTCTTTACTGGAAAGGAAACAAGCTTCCGGGGACCGGTTTCTGACATTACAGCCGTCTTCGGCCCGGCTTGCTTGAATCCTGATGGTGCAGTGAGCAAGGGACTCACATCTGAGCATACCCTTCCACACTTGTGGTGGACAAAACGATTCAAAAAGGGGGTGGTGATGGACAGAGTATCTGAATTAAGCAGAACACTCCTACCCAGTCAAAAGATCAGGGCTTGATCCATCACTGTTTTTTAGCTCACTACACCATCCCAGTTCAGAACCTGGCTACATGCAAATTAGTCTGACCCTGGCCCAGTGCATCATGGGAACAGGGCAGACCAAACTATCAAGCCAATTTTTTACTGGAAAGGAAACAAGCTTCCGGGGACCAGTTTCTGGCATTACAGCCGTCTTCGGCCCAGCTTGCTTGAATCCTGATGGTGCAGTGAGCAAGGGACTCACATCTGAGCATACCCTTCCACACTTGTGGTGGCCAAAACGATTCAAAAAGGGGGTGGTGATGGACAGAGTATCTGAATTAAGCAGAACACTCCTACCCAGTCAAAAGATCAGGGCTTGATCCATCACTGTTTTTTAGCTCACTACACCATCCCAGTTCAGAACCTGGCTACATGCAAATTAGTCTGACCCTGGCCCAGTGCATCATGGGAACAGGGCAGACCAAACTACCAAGCCAATTCTTTACTGGAAAGGAAACAAGCTTCCGGGGACCGGTTTCTGGCATTACAGCCGTCTTCGGCCCGGCTTGCTTGAATCCTGATGGTGCAGTGAGCAAGGGACTCACATCTGAGCATACCCTTCCACACTTGTGGTGGCCAAAACGATTCAAAAAGGGGGTGGTGATGGACAGAGTATCTGAATTAAGCAGAACACTCCTACCTAGTCAAAAGATCAGGGCTTGATCCATCACCGTTTTTTAGCTCACTACACCATCCCAGTTCAGAACCTGGCTACATGCAAATTAGTCTAACCCTGGCCCAGTGCATCATGGGAACAGGGCAAACCAAACTACCAAGCCAATTCTTTACTGGAAAGGAAACAAGCTTCCGGGGACCGGTTTCTGGCATTACAGCCGTCTTCGGCCCGGCTTGCTTGAATCCTGATGGTGCAGTGAGCAAGGGACTCACATCTGAGCATACCCTTCCACACTTGTGGTGGCCAAAACGACTCAAAAAGGGGGTGGTGATGGACAGAGTATCTGAATTAAGCAGCACACTCCTACCCAGTCAAAAGATCAGGGCTTGATCCATCACCGTTTTTTAGCTCACTACACCATCCCAGTTCAGAACCTGGCTACATGCAAATTAGTCTGACCCTGGCCCAGTGCATCATGGGAACAGGGCAGACCAAACTAACAAGCCAATTCTTTACTGGAAAGGAAACAAGCTTCCGGGGACCGGTTTCTGGCATTACAGCCGTCTTCGGCCCGGCTTGCTTGAATCCTGATGGTGCAGTGAGCAAGGGACTCACATCTGAGCATACCCTTCCACACTTGTGGTGGCCAAAACGATTCAAAAAGGGGGTGGTGATGGACAGAGTATCTGAATTAAGCAGAACACTCCTACCCAGTCAAAAGATCAGGGCTTGATCCATCACCGTTTTTTAGCTCACTACACCATCCCAGTTCAGAACCTGGCTACATGCAAATTAGTCTGACCCTGGCCCAGTGCATCATGGGAACAGGGCAGACCAAACTACCAAGCCAATTCTTTACTGGAAAGGAAACAAGCTTCCGGGGACCGGTTTCTGGCATTACAGACGTCTTCGGCCCGGCTTGCTTGAATCCTGATGGTGCAGTGAGCAAGGGACTCACATCTGAGCATACCCTTCCACACTTGTGGTGGCCAAAACTATTCAAAAAGGGGGTGGTGATGGACGGAGTATCTGAATTAAGCAGAACACTCCTACCCAGTCAAAAGATCAGGGCTTGATCCATCACCGTTTTTTAGCTCACTACACCATCCCAGTTCAGAACCTGGCTACATGCAAATTAGTCTGACCCTGGCCCAGTGCATCATGGGAACAGGGCTGTAATGCCAGAAACCGGTCCCCGGAAGCTTGTTTCCTTTCCAGTGAAGAATTGGCTTGGTAGTTTGGTCTGCCCTGTTCCCATGATGCACTGGGCCAGGGACAGACTAATTTGCATATAGCCAGGTTCTGAACTGGGATGGTGCAGTGAGCTAAAAAACGGTGATGGATCAAGCCCTGATCTGTTGACTGGGTAGGAGTGTTCTGATTAACTCAGATACTCTGTCCATCACCACCCCCTTTTTGTAATTATTTTGGCCACCATGAGTGTGGAAGGGTATGCTCAGACATGAGTCCCTTGCTCATTGCACCATCAGGATTCAAGCAAGCCGGGCCGAAGACGGCTGTAATGCCAGAAACCGGTCCCCGGAAGCTTGTTTCCTTTCCAGTGAAGAATTGGCTTGGTAGTTTGGTCTGCCCTATTCCCATGATGCACTGGGCCAGGGACAGACTAATTTGCATATAGCCAGGTTCTGAACTGCGATGGTGCAGTGAGCTAAAAAACGGTGATGGATCAAACATCATTTAGGGCATGGATGTCATTGGATTCTGGTGATTTTTGTGTGTCTTTTGATTTTTGTTGGGGCCTGGCCATGTGGGTGGGGGCTATTTTGAGGCCTGGTCCAGGCAGGGCCTGGCCATGTGGGTGGGGGTCAAGGGGCCATTTTTAAGCCAGGCAGTGTACTTTGTGCCATAGGCCTGCACCCAGTCTGCCTTGCTTTCACTCATTATATGCCATGGGGTAGTCAGTGGTGCATGGACCAAATCTTTCTGTGGAGGTGTCTTGAATTTAAACATCATTTAGGGCATGGATGGCATTGGATTCTGGTTATTTTTGTGTGTTTTTCGATTTTTTCGGGTGTTGTTTGGGCCTGGCCATGTGGGTGCCGGCCATTTTGAGGTCTGGTACAGGCAGGGCCTGGCCATGTGGGTGGGGGGTCAAGGGGCCATTTTAAAGCCAGGCAGTGTGCTTTGCGCCATAGGCCTGTACCCAGTCTGCCTTGCTTTCACCCATTATATGCCATGGGGTAGGCAGTGGTGCATGGACCAAGTCTTTCTGTGGTGGTGTCTTGAATTTAAACATCATTTAGGCCATGGATGGCATGGGATTGTGGTGATTTTTGTGTGTCTTTTGATTTTTTTTGGGTGTTGTTGGGGCCTGGCCATGTGGGCGGGGGTCAAGGGGCCATTTTAAAGCCAGGCAGTGTGCTTTGTGACATAGGCCTGCACCCAGTCTGCCTTGCTTTCACCCATTATATGCCATGGGGTAGTCAGTGGTTCATGGACCAAGTCTTTCTGTGGTTGTGTCTTGAATTTAAACATCATTTAGGCCATGAATGGCATTGGATTCTGGTGATTTTTATGGGTTTTTCGATTTTTTGGGGTGTTGTTGGGGCCTGGCCATGTGGGTGGGGGCAATTTTGAGGCCTGGTACAGGCAGGGCCTGGCCATGTGGTTGGGGGCCGTTTTGAGGCCTGGTCCAGGCAGGGCCTAGCCATGTGGGTAGGGGTCAAGGGGTCATTTTGGAGCCAGGCAGTGTGCTCAGGCCTGCACCCAGTTTGCCTTGCTTTCATTCATTATGCCCAGGGGTACTCAGTGGTGCATGAAACAACTCTCTCTGCGTGGTCTCTCTTCTATTAATGTAAACATCCATTTTTGATTAGAATTGTCATTTTTATTTTGGGTCTTTCCGTTTTTGGGTGTGTTGTAAAAATAAATGCCTAGTTGCAAATATTAATTGAAGCACGACATATGCAACATTTATTTAACTGATGTTCCTCTGGCTTCCTTTGCTTTTAGGTGCACAAGAGAACCACAAATCAGTCATCGTTTATCATCAGTGCCAGGAAGAAGTCCTGCTGAGGTGTGTGCAGCACAACGTCACGTGTGGCCACAGACAACTCTGCAACTCGTGCAACTGCGGCCTGCTGTTCTGACATCTGAAGAAGATGGGCCCAAAGAAAGGTGGCCGTAGCTCCTCTACCAAGAAAGTTGCCAGTGCCACTGCCAGTAAGAAGGAGCAGAATAAGCAAGTGACGCCACTTACCAAGGAGACTGGTGTGCCCACAGACACTTTTTTTGAGAAAAAAAACTACGCCTGCAGCAGCGGTGTCTGCCAGGGACCAAGCTGGGAGCAGCCCCTCAGCTTCATTGGTCTCAGTGCCACCACGCCAAGTTAGGCCCAAGACCATGAGTGCCGCAGAGGCAGCCACTTTAATTTCTCAATCACCGTCGACCAGTGATGTTGGCGTTGACTCATCGCAAGAAAGTAGCATCCAATCAACGCAGAGTGTAACTCATCTGACGAGTGTTCAACCGCAGCCGCAACGACAACCACAGGTGCAACAAGGAGAGGCGCAAGGAGAGGCGCAAGGAGAGGCGCAAGGAGAGGCGCAAGGAGAGGCGCAAGGAGAGGCGCAAGGAGAGGCGCAAGGAGAGGCACAAGGAGAGGCGCAAGGAGAGGCGCAAGGAGAGGCGCAAGGAGTGGCGTAAAGAGAGGCGCAAGTAGAGGCGCATGAAGAGGCACACCTGCCCACAATGCTTGTTCCTTCGGAAGTAGGGGCACATCAGGAAATCGAGATTGAAGCGGAGGTATCATCCGAGCAAGCCACTCCTCCTGATGAACCATTGTCTTCCAGATCCCCAGCAAGAAAAAGGTCAAGGAGGGCTAGTACAAGTTCTTCAAGCCCCCTTCCTTCTGATGATCTAGATCGACATTAGAACCCACCATCTGAGAGGGAGGCACGCCATGAGTCCACAAAGGTAGCTAAGCCTAAAAGGAAGGTTCCCCAAGGCTTCGACTTATGGGTGATGACGACGAACAAGAAGTAGAATGGGTGTATTCTGTTGCTGATGAACAGTCTGACGATGACGACGAAGACCCAATCATCACAGTCGTCACTCCAGCCCCAGCGGGCATGCAGCAGACAGACATTTTTACCCTATCCCGAATTGCTGCTGAGCGGGATGTGGGCAGCGTGGCACTGGTACCATCACCAACACAGGTAACCTCTACACCAACACGACCTACAGCTGCCATATTTTCTCTTCAGAAGGGCTGGCAGGGACCTCCATCCAGCTCGACCTCCGTTACCTCAAGTAGTGGTTCTGTAACTGTAAGTGCTCAACAGGTTCAAATTCGGCCACGCCCATCCTCCACTTCATCTAGCATTGGACCTGAAAGTAGCGGCTCCCCCACCACCACCAGAAATCTCAACTCCCCAGTTTGGGACTTCTTTAGTGTTAGCAAAAAGGCAGAAAAACCTAGTCATTTGTTTGATTTGTAAAGCTGTAGTTAGTCGGGGTAGGCTTGGTACCAACTATGGTGCCGGAGGCCAGAGAGGTCATCTCAAAAACACCACACTATCCCTTGGGAGGCACACCTAAGTAAGATGCAGGAAGCCAAAAGTACAAGAAATCCAAATGTATCCATTGACATTGCATCTGATGATGATGAGGGGCTGATCGTGCAGGAGGGGGGTGAAGAAGGACAGACATTTTTTCTGGTACACACAGTACCCCTGGCAGCAGCACTGCAGTGGTAGCGCCTTCACCCTCTACCCCAGCAACATCTATGAGGCACACTAAGAGTCTGGGAGAGACACCAATGTGAAAAAGTACATCAATGAGCCTAACTGGGTTGAAGAAGTCTGGATCATCATCATCACGTAAAATGTTCCAGACCACCATTAAAAGCATATTTTGGTCGGAGGCGCAATTTGAACGCAACCACCAAACGGCGCGTCTTTATAATGCAATGCTGGCTAAAATGTTAGCGCTGGACCTTCTCCCTTTTTCTTTCGTGGAAGAGGTGAGTTTTCTACAATTTGTGGCAACAGTCTGCCCTAAATGGAAGGTTCCTAGCCGGTCCTATTTTGCCAGAGTTGCGGTTCCAGCACTACATCAAGATGTGCTGGAGGTGATTGGGGCAGCCTTGTAGAAGAGTGCTGTTCACACTATCCACCTGACAACAGACATATGGACCAGTTGCCAAGCCCTTGATTACATGTGCATCACTGAACACTGGGTCTCTTTTGCAGGGGTTAGAAATAAGCTATCTGCAGGTGTTGTTGACACAGAGACAATTTTTCAAGCTACTCGGAAACATACAACAGTAGCCATGTTTGCCAAAGAGAAATCTCATACTGCATTAAACATTTTGGAGAGGTTTAACAGTAAGGTCTTTCAATGGCTGCATCCAAGAAACCGCATGATTGGTTATGTTTCCCCGGATAATGGCAGTAATATAGTTAGGGCCATGGGGGGTGATAGTGGCTATTTCAGAGTGCCGTGTTTGGCGCACTTTATTAACCTACTTGTTCAAGATTTCTTGAAAAAAGAAAACCGAGTCAGCAAGTTACTGACCACCTGCTGAAGAATCTGCACACATTTCAGCCATTCTTTTAAGGCCCGGAAGCATCTGAGGAACATGCAATGTGAACGTAGACTGCCAGTCAGAGGACTCATCCAGGTGGTGGTAACACGTTGGAACTCAACCTTCTACATGCTTGAGCGTCTGTCTGAGCAGTGCTTGGTAATGAATGAGTATGTCTTTGTACTGGGTTCTACTATGAAAGACATGAGGCTAGAGTTGCAGGAATGGGACCTAGTTAAAAGCCTGACAGACATGCTTCGTCCTTTTGAGGTCTTCACGTGTGAAGTCAGCAGGGAGGACTGTACTTTGGGCAAAGCTATCCCATTCTTGCGCATGCTAGAGCACCAACTGAAGGCGGTGTCTTCAACGTTCAAAGGTGATACTGACAAGCAAGACGCATATCAGTTGGCTGTGAGCTTATTAACCCGCCTAGTTGACAATGAAAGGCTTAAAAAAATACATACAGAACAACATTACATTGTGCCACTATTCTGGATACACGGTACAAAAAGGCAGTGGCCAGCAAAGCATTCATTCCTTTTAATGAAGCAGATGTTTCAAAGTACAAACATTGGCTAGCTCTGTCAGCCACTCAGTTCGAAAAAGAGCGGCAGGAAATTGAAGGAACCGGCAGAAGTACTACTGAATCAGCAGACCATCCGGCGTCAAGCTCCACTTCTGTGGCCGAAGGCAGTCACTTACCCTCACAGCCGTTACCGACACCATCAACCGTATCATCATCCTCACCTGCACCAGGCCCAGCCATAATATTGTCGGAAGCGGATTGGCTAACTCATCAAGAGTTTGCTCGTTCCAGCGTTGATGCAAAGGCCACAGATGGTACGCAAAGTGGAGCACCCCTGGAGAACCTTGAGTGGATGGTGCAGGCCTATCTCGATGACCCAACAGAGGTCTTCTTTAATCAGAACCCATTGCTGTATTGGTATGGGAAAAGGGGTCAATGGCCACAGATCACCAACCTGGCTCTAAATTATATGTCTTGCCCACTCGCAAGCGAGTCTTCTGAACGGGTTTGTAACTTCAAAAAGGACCCGCCTCTCGCCCAAAAATGTGGAGAGGTTAACAATGATCAAGATGAATCAGCACTTCATACCACCAGATTACAAAATACGTGAATCCACGCAGGAAGAAGAGGACACCCACTTAGGTGACGGAAGTTCTTCTCTGTTAGCTGACCTACTCTCAATTCACAGAGTTTGGGGACGAGCTCTACTTCCCTGACACCTGGGCCTGAAACTGACTTCCTTTTTTTTTCATCCTGACTCCTTATTCACTTTTACTCCTGTGTGTCTTTCTTTGTTTTGCAACTTTTACCACAACAAAACTCTAATCACAACAAATCCATCAGCAGCACTGTCTTCGTCTTATTTCCTTTTTGAAGGTGCGCTGTCTGCAATCCTGAATTTCACAAGTTCACAACTCAGTCATGCTACTCTATCCTCCTCCTCCAGACTCCCCCTATCCATTTCCCACAAGGCAGATGGCTGGATGACACATGAAACTGTCGCTTCGTAGACGAGTCCTTTCAAAAGAAGTGGGACTGGAATTACTGACTATATGCTGATTGCTGACAGTTACTTCTGAAATTGACACACACGAGAGGCTGCCCTGTGGGCCTCCACTTTAAGAACAAGATGCGGACAAAAAGTGGAACAGGTAATGAATATTGAGATGGCATGCAGTGGACAGCCCTGGCTGTCTGGCTCTGATAAAAGCAATTGCTGTTTGTTTGTTTTGCATGAAATGAATCATCATATGTCTTCTGTTATTATTTAATCTTTTACACACTAAATGTAACTCAAGTCTACTCTGTGTTTTTTTACCTTGTTTAATTAAAATTCTTCCACTGCAGGGGCCACTACGTTCCTGGAAGTAGGTTTCCCACCTCAGGGTGGAATAATCCCTCTACCTCTATGACCGTGTCCCGGTCTGTCCCCTCATCCTCCTCCTTCCCTTCTCTGCACGCTTCCACCCAAGCCCTCAAACTGGTCTGGAGTTCCCCCTTCTTGGCACCACGCTTAAAGAACACTCCCATTTGTTGACAGAAGTCTTTTAGCTGGGCCACAGAATAAGTGTCCAGTTCTTCCAGTGCAAATTCCATTTTGCTAAAGGCAATTCAAGGTCAAGCACACAAAAAGAATAGAGTTACAAGGGCAACCTGAAGCTACCTCCACCCCACCACCAGGAATAAATTTGGAAAAAGCAAAAGTAAAAAATTAGGAAGTCCGCCAGGAGAAAACTCCAGGTGTAGGTTAGTGGATTACACTTAGTTACTGCAGAGTAGTCGCAACCACAGTCAACATCCCACCGCTAGACACCAATATGTTGGACCTAGTTTTGCCAAGTCACATAGGGTAGCCTGGCCTAGGGTAAGACAGTCAATTTCCAGAAGCACAAGTGTAAAGGTTGCGCACCACCATGCAGTAACTTAATGCACTTCCACACAAAAATTACACTACACCAATGTTTTGGAAAAATATGGATTGATTTATAAAAATAGATTTGTTTCACTTTATCCTTTTCCTTTTGTTTCACACCATTATTTCTCCTTATGTTTCTTTTCACCTTTAAACTTTGTTATCACATTTCAAAGACATATTTCATTCCTTTTGACACATTCATATGAGCTCCGCACTTCTTTACCCACCGGTATATTAACCGTACTACACAATAAATAATGAATGAGCAGTAGATTAAGGAAATTCACCTATACAATTCCCAAAGAAACCATAGGCATTTTAAATAGGCAGTTGTACAGTGTTAACAGATGTTTCCTTAGTTGATCCCTTCAGTTATGTAACCTCTTAGCACTTCAACTTTTTTTACAGAGCGTTTCTCTGACACGCAACACAGATTGAAATTCTTGTCATAGGCAACCTACATCCAGGCGTCAGTTTCTCAGATAGGCTGAAGAACCTCACCCTAGCTCTGCCTCGTTATAGTCATGCATCAGAATTCCACTGGGCTTCAGGAACGATCTCCTGCCCCTTTCTATCAGTGTTTCCAATCAGGGGTTAGACGAATTGAGGGAAGACCTTAGGCACCCAACAGTTCCCACTTCCCTCCTTATTTGGGACGCTATTAAAGTCTGTCTCAGCGCACGGCTCCAGTCCCAAGAATCGGCACTCTTCAGGAGCCTCCTCCGGTCCCCAACAGCTCTTACCTCGGGGGCCTGATTAGAGTCTGCACACCCCAGCCCTGGGGGAAGGTCGCGCTAGATCTGTCTCCAGCGCTTGGCTCCGATCCCACCTCCGGCCGCCTCGGACGTTGCTCTCACCGGCGGCGCTTCTGCGCAGGCGCTGGAGAGTAGCGGCCCTGAAACGGAGGCTGCTCCACTCAACTGGCACTGGGAGTGGCTCACCTCTGGGCCTGCTTGGTCCTAGGCCCCTCCTGACAGGAAAGCGGTCACCGCCGGGAGTATGCGCGGAAGCGCGCCGCCTCAGGCTTGATCATCCCTATGCTTTGCTCAACCTCACTTCGCAGCAGCGCCAGTGATTTCCCGTCTGGCCCGTCCTCAATGGATTCAGGACAATTGGACCACCCACCGGAGCCCTGACTCTCCTCACTCCGGGCTTCACAGGTGGAGGGGAAAACTCCTGCTGCACTTCCTGTCGCAGGTGAGGGGTCCCGATTTTACGAAGGCAGCAGATGGCACCACAGTCACAGAGGAGGGGGGAATTAAAGGAAAAGTCTCTCGCTTTCGGGCCCCAGTTCTCCATCTTCTGTAAAGGTCAATTTAGCTCTTCATACTGGACAAAGGGATGAAGGGGGGGCTTCTCACTTCTTGCCCTCCTCAGCTGGGGTCTCCTAAGCTTCACCGCTAGCTGGGGGTCAGTCCCTACACCCAATTTGAGGTGTCTCTCTCTGTCCAGGGTCAGCAGGACGGGACTAACTGGGTCAGGTCTATAGGAATGGGGGTGGTGATCCCTGAAAGGGGGCAACCCTTGAAAAGTAGTCCACCCTATGAAGGCCCTACCCCTTCCAGACCCATAGCCTATACCCCAGCTGCTCCTCTCTGACAAGACAAAATGGTCGCCCTACAGGTGTCCTATTTATACCCTTAGCTCCTAAGGTCCAGAACCAGCCAGAAGGTTCTGGAAGCTGCCTATTCTATCCTATGGGCCCAGTTCCAGAGTTGGCAGTTAATAGCCACCATTTTACATGACCCAACCTTTCTAGTCAGACAAGGCACCTGGGCTTCAGGAAAAGAAACATGAGGGCTAAAGAGTATCTATCCCCCAGGCCAGCACCATAAAAATCTAGTGGACACAAAAAAGATAAAAAAAAGTATGAGGGGCAAAAAGGGGACAAAATAAATAATTAATAGGTGGGGCTACGCAAAAGGCCAGACAGGTCTAACACCAGGCTATTAATTTACACGGGGCCTGTGAAGGTTCTTCAAACAACTTATCTTGCCACCTGCAAGGTTCTCCAGCAGCAGTGATAGATCCAATTTTTAGGCAGCTTTCTAATGGGAGCTATATAATGTTGAATGATCACAGCAGTTGTGGAATGATGCCAGGAATAGCCTATCTCGTAACTGTGTCAGCCAGGGTCACTTGTTGTATGCAAGTATTGTTTCCTAAAGCTAAGACAGATGGGGAGTCACCGTTATGGCCTTCACTGAACATCTCTTTTATTTGAATTGATACTTTAAGCAGAATGAAAGCCATTCTTTTACAAAAAACTGCCACTGACCTCGTCCAAAGAGACGTATGTACTCCAAGTTGCAAGGTCCTCTGCAGAGATACATGCCCTTTTATCCACAAACTTGGATTTCGTAGAAATGTTAGGTCGTATCTTAAACATGTCTGATAAAAGTGGTATTGTACATGTATTTAAGTCAGTTTTTTTGGGACTGTTAGCAACTTTTGAAGCAGTCCTCTGCATTTTTCCAAACTTCGTGCACTTTGTGTTCGGCAGCCGGCCTCTCATTTTGGGACTCGTAGCAGGAATACTATTCTTGTTCCTTCTGCTCCGATATGGCAAGTCCGATCAGCAACGACACCCACATTATCATCGAGAACACTCTCCTGGCAATGAAGTGTCGTGAGCGCAGGATACAGATCCTGGGCCTGGCTCATCTAAGAGACCTGAATACCACGTGGTTCCTATAATTCCGACCAATCTGTCCAGATTGCATCTTACCTGTTCTACGATGCCTGCTATGTGGAGAAGAATGCGTGTTGAATGTCTGTCTAACACTTCCATCAGCACTGCCAACGGATGTTGATACCCTGCTTGGTTCGGTAATGGCCCATGTATCGTGTTGTCCCCAGCGGCTACCAATTCTGATGACAGCATTCATTGAGATCTCACAGACGCAATCTGCTGACGGTGAGATACGTGGATCGACAGGCACACCGGTACCATCTCCATCCCCGACGAACATTGCTAATGCGGCTAACGCTGACGGCGATGATTCACATTTGTGTGCTATCGGTTTACTTAATGAAGTGGTCCAACTTTCACCTACTGTGGTAGACGATTTCTTTGCCAGCTTAGAAGATTTAATGTTTTCTCCAAACAACGAGAATGATTTTTGAAGTTAGCACACAGGGTTCTATGGGACTCTGTATTCGACCTTCACTTTTCAAAACAAAACTTCCAACTTTAAAAACTCTATTTTTCTGTGATTTGACTTTTTCCAAAATGTAAATTTTTTTTGGCACAAAGTAATCTGCTTAGAGTAGAAGTATTCTTAGAGAACAAGAATTCTTTGAAACACTTCCAAATGACAATATTTGACCTTGTCCACAACCTAAACAGTTTATATATTCTGTCATGGAATGGTCTCGACTTTTCTTCTGTATTTAAGAGCCATTTCATGAATGTTATTTCATGACTCATTCTGATAAGCATTTTTCAATGTCACACTACATGCTTTGAATGAAAATATTGCTTTTTAAAATGCGTACAGCACAAATGCTCATCTTTCATGTACAACCATTTCAAATGCATTCTATGTATTTTGGGAGGGATTTTATACACATCTTGCTTTAGATATGTTTTAAATACCTAGAATGTAGTAATATCGAACATAATAAAGCGGAGTGGGTGTTATGAAGCATTTTAGAATCAAGCGTAATTTACAGATTCATGTCCTTGTATAGGTATAAATCACATTGCCCTTATATAGACATAGAAATCATACCCATATTTAGACATAGTTCCAAAGAGCCACAATGATTTCTTGGAAAACTCAGCTTCAGCAGTCAGGGACATCCCCTTACTTGAATATTGATTTGTCCTAGAAATCATGGCGTTTTCAAAGAACTACCATTCCCTTGGGGTTCTTTGGTGACGTTATAATGTCCGACTTTACATCAAACTAGGCACCTTCAAGGTATACATATGCCTACACTTGCCCTAGCAAACACACGGTGGTTCGGAGCAGCTCGACTATCTACTTGCCCGACGCAGCTCGCTACAGCAAGTGCCGAAGGAAGCTGACCCTCCAGCTGACACACTGACAGAGAGGCTGCCTTTCTCTAGCTGAGAATCCAGCTCCAGTGTTTCCAAGCTCCCCTCGCGGGGTGCTGGGAAATCGAGTTCCTAGACAGAGATACCAGACCTCCTTCATTCTAATACCAAGGTACGAAGCTGATTAGACCCTAAGAGAAATCTTGGTTAGATTCTTGGCAAAGAAAACTAAACCTAAGCTACACATTACTTCTTCCCTCGTACTAGACTTAGGTTAGGTACATTGGGGTAGGCGTATTTTAGAAGCACCAGTTGAGTACTTATAGCCTTTGTTATTTATGTATGTATTTATCTATGGTCTAGGAACCATACAATGCTTTTACAGTATTATTATATAATACTCTTCTTACTGTACGCATTATACTTTGCAACCAGTATTACGATTGTAGCAGTTCACTTTACTTGCATGAGAAAGAAGATTGTTCAATAAACCTTTTATTGAAAATGCCCGTCTATCTATTTCTCTGCACCTCTTATGAAACGAAGCATGCACAATTGACTGAGTAAAATATCTATCTATTGTTTCCACAACTCTGAAGATCAGTTTTATCTTGAGGAAACAAAGTTTTCATGTTTATGCGGTTGTCAGAAACGAATCCCTTCTTGTTTATTCGAGAAAGTTTCTACTGACCTCTGAGCTAGCTGGCACTCACAATTAAGTCTAATATATTCGATAGAGACCTAGTCGACCTAAGTCCTCCGTCAAATCTATAGGATATATTATTCCAATGCGCAGAGCCTATTGGGAATATAGGAACTACACTACAAAATGGAAGTTTAAAACACAAAACAGGGGATAAAATATCCAATCACAGGCAGGTTAAAACGACATTTTTTAAACTGTAACAGCCACAGGAAAAAACAGAAATCACAGAAAGGGAAAATCGTTTTTTAAAAAACTTTTGTTTTGGGGAAGAGACAGTACTAGTCTGCCTCCTTACCACTTCCTGGGCTCTGCTCACTGCAATCTGGGGCACAGGGAGGCTGCAACTCACAAGATGGAGGAGAATGATTTGGGGTGCATTGTATAGAGGACTTGGAATGAGGAATTACCATTGGGACTAGAGAAACAGCTCGCAGAGAAGCAGGTAGCAGCAATGTGTAGAGCATTTAGAATTAGGAATTATAAACGGAATAAGAGAAGTAGTTAGGAACACTGTTTAGAGTAGTTGGAATGAGGAATTATTTATGGTGTAGCATCGCACTACTAATAATCACAGACACAGCTTGTGGTTTGACTGGAGCTTTATTCCTCACATCCAGTGTCAACCCTGTCCCTACTCTAACTGCCCTCATCCTGTCCTGGCTCCTCCTCTTCCCCTCAACCCGACTAGCTCCGCCCCCCCCAACTACTAGACTGTCAACTCCATTACATCTCCCCTTTTCTTAATAAAACAAAACAAACAGTGCTTCAATCCATCTCTTCGATGAGTCTCTTTGGTGGCTGGATATCACGACGTGGCCGCAAAGACATGGACCCAGTGGACACACTCGGCAAGGGTCCATTCTGCTGACTTCTGCCTTCTGTATCACCATGGTCGGGTTCTTCAAGTGCAAGAGTGCCAGTCGGGCTCATCAAAGGTCCTTTCATGTCTCGAGGACACCTCTTGAAGTGAGAGACGTTCCTGGTGATTCGATGGTCAGATTCCGCAGTTAGCATGGTGCCCTTCTGTTGGGTAACCAGCAGTGGCTCATCACGGAATCGGCAATCAGTCTTTCTCTGTTGATCCTGTTTGACGAGGACATGGTCTCCTTCTTGCAAGGATGGAGACCTCGCTCTCCTTTTGGCATCGGCGTATGATTTCATTCTGTCCTTGTTATGTTTGTCAGTCACAGCCATCTCTTGGTGATTGTGAATTGGCGACACAGCTTGCAAGGCCCCTTCCCATGTTGGGATGCGATTTCTCATTGGTCGCCCTAGCATGAGGGTCGCTGGGCATTGTCCGGTGGTTGAGTGTGGAGTTGTCCTGTAAGCTCTGAGGACTTCATTCAGGGCGGCCTGCAGCTCCCTCTTCTCAGCCGTGGCTTGCTGAAATGTCTTTTTGATCGTAGCCATAAATCTTTCAATGGTGCCATTTGCTTGTGGCCAGAGTGGTGTAACTTTTCTGTGCTTGAAGTCCATGTGTTTTGCGAATGCACTGAATTCGTGTCCATTGAATGGGGGCCCATTGTCCGTCTTAACCTCTTTGGGGACACCCCATGTTGCAAATACTTCATCTAGCACCTTGAGAGTGCAAGAGGCACTTGTAGACGATATTATTTGTGCGATGGGAAATCTTGAATATTCGTCAATTATGGCAACCACATATTTTCCAGACTGCAGCGGTCCGTAGAAGTCCATGGCAATTTCTTGCCACACTCCGCTGGGCAGGGTGGTCATTTGTAGTGGTGCCGGTGGATTGCTTTTGTTGGTCAACTGGCAGAGATGGCAATCCTTCAGGGTAGACTCTACCATCTGGTCAAGAAAAGGAAACCAGACGTGTTCCCGTAGAGCTCGCTTTGTAGATACTACTCCTCTGTGACCTTCATGGGCCAAATTGACAACTCCCTGCCGTAGTTGACTAGGGATCACAAGTCGTTGACCTCGCAGGATGACTCCATCGGTGGTGACCGACAATTCATCGCAGACGTGCCGGAATGCATGTATCTCTTTCCGGACTGTGGGGTCTGTGTCTTCTTCTTGTGGGTTATGTCTCCACCGATTGGTTTGAATCCGGCGGAGTACCATCTGCAGGACGGTGTCTTGGGCGGTGACCTCCCGAATGACGTTCATGGGAATGGCAGGTGGCAGTGCTTGGTCAGCCACGAAGTGGATATACTCCTCAGCAATCGATGGTTTGGATTCTGATGATGGCTGAGGGTGGCGGGACATGTAATCAGCCGGGTTCTCCGCCTTCCCCGGTTTATGAACAATGGTGAAAGTGTACTCCTGAAGTCTGAGACCCCATCTCTCAATTCTCGGAGGCATCTTGGATCTCGGGTTGCCGTAGATGGTGACCAGCGCCTGATGATCGGTGATCAAGGTAAAGTGTTTGCCATATACAAAAACATGAAAGTGTTCACATGCCCAGACCACCGCAAGACTTTCCTTTTCTGGCTGCGAATACTTCTTCTCGGGATCAGACAGGCTGCGACTGGCATAGGCAACGATCCGCCTCTGGTCAGAGTCATTATCATATTGAGCCAAGATGGCCCCCAATCCAACGGGGCTGGCGTCTACGGTGATCTCGGTCTTCCGTTGAGGGTTAAAGTATGAGAGGCTGTCGGCCGACTCTACAGCACGCTTGATGTCTTTGAATGCTCGTTCGCACTGAGGGGTCCAGTCGAACGGTTGACCAAGTTTGGTGAGGATCCGAAGAGGGTGACTGATGGTCGCATAGTCACGGATGTAGCGGGCACAGTAGCTGGCCATCCCCAAGAAAGATCTCAAGTCGTTGACGTCCTGCGGGCTCTTGGTATTGTTCAGGGTCGCAATCTTGTCCGGATCAGGCTTCATGCCCTCATCTGAGAAAATATGGCCAAAGAATTTTAAAGTGGCCTGGTGAAACTCACATTTCTCCTTGTTCAACGTCAGATTCGCATCCAACAGGGCATGACAAACACGATCAAGAGCGATGTCGTGCTCACGAACATCAGACCCATAGACCAGGATGTCGTCACTGTAGTTCAAGGTGTTGGGGATGTGTTGAATGATTTGCGGATCGCCTCCTGAAAGATTTCTGCGGCGGATGAGACACCAAAGCTCAGCCTTTTGTACCTAAAAAGTCCTAGGTGGGTTGCAAACGTGGTGATGTAGCGAGATTTGGTGTCTAATTCTAGCTGGTGATAGCCTTTGTTTAAGTCCAGCTTCGAGAATACCCTTGCACCATTCAGTGCAGCGATCATGTCGCTCAGATGCGGTCCCGGGTGCCGCTCCCTTTCAATCGCAGTGTTGGGTATGCGCATGTCAACGCACAGTCTCACCTTGTTGCGAGTCCCTTTCTTAGGTACGATGACCACCGGCGACACCCATGGGGTCGGGCCATCCGTGCGCTCTATGATGTCCGCAGATAGGAGTTCTTGAAGTTCGTCCTCGACGGCACTTTGAAGATGAAATGGAACACGTCGTGGGTGCTGCGCAACAGGTTTGATCTGTTCGTTAATGTGCAGATGAATTTGACACCCTTTCAGCTTACCCAGGCCCTGAAATAGCTTGGGAAACTTGCTGACGCAGTTCAGGTTGTCATTGACTTTGAATAAAATTTCCACCAGACGAAGACGCTCTGCGGTGGGGAGGCTGAGCAGGCAGTCGGCTTCAGGTCCTTTGATGACATGTATGACCGCTGGTATGGTGATGTTGTCATGGGTGAGTGTCGTGTGGAATTTGCCCAGACAAGGGAGTGGTTTTTTGGACATCCACGTGAAGACACGGACTGGTGCAAAAGTCAATGGGGGCTTCGGGATCATTTTCTCGTGTTCTGTAACTGGAATGTAGTTCAGTGAAGCTCCGCTGTCCATTACAAATTTGGTGTCATGATTCCCTACTTTAATGTCTAGGCGTGGATACCTTTTGAGTTGATCAGGATCTGCAATCATGTTCAAGTATTCTACGGTGTAAGCCGTGTCCCTGGATGATGATGATCTCGAGTCCCGAGACGGGGATCTGCGTTCCCATCGTGACCTGCGTGATTCTCGGCTGGAATGTGATGAGCCTGGGGACCGCATGGACTCTCCTTGAACAGCTCGTATGTGATGTTTTCTTGTGTCTGAGCGGGACGATCTCGTTGTTTCACTTCGCCTTTCCTTGTGATAGTCTCCGCACATTGCTTCGAAGTGGTTCAATCGCCCACATTTCCTGCATTGCTGATCCATGGCTGGACAGGTGTCTACATGGGGATAGTCATATCCACATCGGTAACATCGTTTAGTCTTTTCTGGCTTTCGGTCCCTTCGCCCTGGTTCTCTCCTCTTGTACTCCGGACGTCGTTGGCGAGATGACGGTCTTGGTCTCCATTGCTTCTCTTGCGAGTACTTTCGTCTGCT
Source organism: Lissotriton helveticus (assembly GCF_964261635.1). Classification (NCBI taxonomy): domain Eukaryota; kingdom Metazoa; phylum Chordata; class Amphibia; order Caudata; family Salamandridae; genus Lissotriton; species Lissotriton helveticus. The sequence continues at coordinate 1,204,265,699 of NC_136061.1, forward strand.
ATTGGGTTGTTCTTGAACGCGGTGTGCTTGCTCATGACTTACACTGTGTCCTGTTTCAATGGTGGTGGCGTGTTCTTCCGCTTGGTCATAGACACGAGTCATTTCTTCGATCTCCTCTAATTCATGGGGTTTTCTTAGCAGCCGCCTCCTGAGTGTTTCTGAGTGACAGCCGGTTATGATTTGCGATTTGATGGCAGCATCAGGTGAGAAGGTTTCAAATTCACAGTGTCTCGACAGCCGTCGTAACCGGGTGATGAATGCACTCATCGCTTCCTCTTTTCCTTGACGCGCTTGATGAAATGCATGGCGTTCATAGTCCACATTTCTTTTATGGAGGAACTTCTTGTTTAATGCCTCACGTACTTTGTCATAGGTTCCAGCATCTGCAGGTGGAAGGTCCTTGATTATTTTGCTTATTTCTCGGCCTGCTAGGTTGCGGAGGGCAATTAACTTTTCTTTGTCTACCGTCACTTTGGATCCCTCAATATAATCTTCGAAGTCTTCTAGCCATTCTTGCCACTTAAGGCCCATGCTCCCTCCCGTGGTCACGGTCAGGGGTTCTGGAGCTCGCAGGTGTGATCCTCCCGCGATGAGGGGCTTAGCTTATTCCGCTGTGGTTAAGTGTTGGGGGTCACCATTGTGTCGCTGTTTCCCTCTCACTCTTTCCTTTGCCTGTGCTTGTTTTCTCACTACACTGCTTGCGTTTGTCAATGTTCGTTCTTGTAATTCACTCACATTTGTTATTGTCAATGCTTGTTTGCTTCTTCTCGCCAATGCTTGTTTATTTGCTCTTGTCAGTGCTTGTTTACTTATTCTCGCCAATGCTTGTTCATTTGCTCTTGTCAATGCTTGTTTATTTCTTCTCGCCAATGCTTGTTTATTTGCTCTTGTCAATGCTTATTTATTCTTACTCGCCAATGCTTGTTGATATTGTGCTTGTTCACTTGCTCTTGTCAATGCTTGTTGATATTGCTGTATGCCTGACTTCAAAATGGCCGCTCTACAATGACCAAGGGGTCTGTCTTGAAAGTTGCCTGACTCCAAGATGGCCGCCGTCACTACATGCACACGAGGCTTTCTCTCATGGCTCACTCGGTCCCAGTTCACTCTGGACTCACCGGCAGGCGACTTCAGGAGGCAGCACACATCAGGATTCACTTCTCCCCAGCCACTGCTACCACCAGGTGAGGTTGGGGTGGGCTCCCGCCTTACTCTGCAGGTTCCCGCGCTTCTTTGGCGACAGCATGCCAAAACTCACGCATCGGGCGTGAGGTTTTTTTCGACGTCGAAGGGCACTCGAGCCCCGACTTCAACGCGCTCGGCGGCGCTTGCCAGCGGACCTTCGGGGACAGCGTCCTCCACGCTGGGGGCACTTCTTCTTCGCTCTTGGGTGCGAGGCAGGGTCAGAGTGGGCTCCCGACTTCTGCACTTCCAGCACTCACCCAAGGCACACGCTTCCGGCGTGAGTCGCGCTTCGGCGCGATCAGCTTCCTTTTCTTCGAGCGGTTCAGCGCTCGTTCCTGCGGCCCCTCTTGGCTCCCTCACGGTCTCTGTAGGGGCAGGGTCACCTGCTGCTGGCCTCTTCTGCTCAGGCGGCAGCTCGGCTTCACTCGGCAGCGTTCTCCTCGACGCTGCCTGGGACAGGGTGTTCTCGTGGGGTTCTGTGAGCAGTGGACTTAGTCATCCCACCCTCGTCGCCAGTTGTAGCATCGCGCTACTAATAATCACAGACACAGCTTGTGGTTTGACTGGAGCTTTATTCCTCACATCCAGTGTCAACCCTGTCCCTACTCTAACTGCCCTCATCCTGTCATGGCTCCTCCTCTTCCCCTCAACCCGACTAGCTCCGCCCCCCCAACTACTAGACTGTCAACTCCATTACATATGGGAGGAAGTAGAATGAGGAATTATAGGTGAGAGCAGAGAAGCAGCTGCAACAGTGTGTAGAGGAGTGAGAATGAGGACTTAGTATTGGCTCTAGAGAACTAAGAATGAGGAATCACCAGTTGGAACAGACGCAGCTGGAGCCCTGCTTAGAGGAGTTAGATTGAGGAATTACTAGTGTGACAAGAAATACAATTGCTCCACTGACAAGAAGAGTTAGAATGAAGAATTATTGACAGGACCAGAGAAGCAGCTGCAGCAGTGTTTAAAGGAGTAAGAATGAGGAATTATTATTGCCATTAGAGAAATACCTAGCAGCAGTGGCTATAGGAGTAAGAATGAGGAATTCCCAGTGAGAAGAGAGATGCAGCTGCAGTACTGCTTAAAGGATTAATCATTGAGAATTACTATTGGGAATATAGACACAGGTGTAGCAGTATGTAGTGGAGGCAGTAATTAGTATTTTTTTATGGGATCAGAGAAGGCTGATTTAATAGCAAACAAATCCTGGATGCATATACACAGAACAAAAGGAGCAGCGAACACGTCAGGTGTTGGAGTTTGTCTATGGAACGTCTTACTACAAGTCCTATCACAACACCACTGCAGCAGTCAGTGTACATTGTATTATCACATAGGAAAGGCATGCCACATACATGTTCTCATAAGCAAATTAAAAACAAAAAACAGAGCTATAAATAAAGAAAAACCAAATGGCAAACAGATCAATTAACAAATAACATCGGAGTTTGGAGCATGAGAATTTTGCATAGCAAACATAAACACGGTGCTACAAAGCCATTTGTGGTGGTTAATGATTAATAAGGAAACACGAAAAAAGCAGCAAAGAAATCCTGCACAAATGACCACGGAACAAAAGGAGCAGTGAACACGTCCGCTAAACCGGCACACATACCAAATAAACACAGTGCTTTTTATTAGCTTGTGAGCAGCTTTACTTTGCTGTTTGTGTTTTGCATTTAGCTTTTTTTCAGCTAAAAAGTATCCCAGGGCCGAGATAGCTAGTGCCACTACTCCATGGAATTCTGCTCCGCTCCCTGCCTCAACCCCCCTAATAAAAAATATTAAAACACACATTCTAAAAGAAAAAAAAGTCACTTACCTGTATTGTGACGTCTCCGGGCTGCCCTCCTCCTCGCCGTGGTCTCTCTCTCGCAAACCCCTACGTCCAACATACGTCTTGGGAGAACTGTGCATGCAAGCAGTGCGTTCCTACACACTTTCACTGATAAAAGGCTCTTGTGAGCCTACGCAAGCTGACGAGCTTTAGATTGCCTGCACGCTATGAGTTGGATTATAAGTGAGAAATTTGGCAGCATGTCCACCATCCTGTAAATATTCTCTACTGATGAGGGAGGAATCCTGAAACCCTGATTTCTAGAGATACGAATTCGAAAGATGGCAGCTGAAAAATAATTGAACTTTATGTGAAAACCTGAACTACAACTACCAAGGCACTATGGGGTAATACGCTGTTGCATTAAAGCAGTGCGTTCCTACCCTCTTTCACTGTTAAAAGCCCTCCATTGGCTGCCAATTCACAAGAGAGTCCTTTTTAAAATCATCCTATTTATCTTTAGAGCCTACAGAGCTGTGGGTCCTAAGTATCTCACAGCTAGATTTACCCATTACATTCCTTCTCGGGCCACGAGATCTTCAGCCCCAAGTCTCCTTAAACCTCCCCAAGTCAGGCTTAAGACTAAAGGAGGCAGATCTTTTACTTTTCTAGGGTCGAAGACATGGACTCAGGTCTTCACGGAGCTGAGACATATTACTTCAGAACCCCTTTTCCGGAAACAGCTGAAGACCTGGCTTTTTGCGGCCTCTGATCCTGTCTGTCACTCTCATCAGAAGTACCCTGAAAGGCCACTTCTTGGCTCCAAGAGTCTTAGAATTTGACTTACTTAGTATTTTCTCTGACTGTTATACCGTAGAGCATCAGGATGTTCGCTTGGGAGTGATAGTGGCACTTTACAAATTACAAATTAAATTAAAATCTCAGTTTTTATTTCTTCCTTCTTTCTCACCTTGTGAACTTGCCCTCACTCCCAAAAGACGCAGAAATACCAAAACCAACCAAAGTCTATTAGGAAATCTAAGTGGCACAATGGGGGACTCACTGACTGACATAGATGTAACACGTTTTATGCAATCCATACACTCCCACACATCTTTACACTTTCCTGTCCATCACTGGGCACCAAAAATCTATTCTGGCTTTTCCTTTCATCAATGTAATTCCGCTGTGTTCTTCATGAATCAATTTAAGTATCCTTTGTCACAGTAAAACCGGTACTACTAATTTCCACCTCTCATAACCAATCTGCCCACAACCGAAAACTCTGGCCAAAATAACATAAACGTTGCCAGTTTCATCCATCCTATGAGGATATTAGGTATGATCTCACACAATTCATCGTCCTCGTGGACACCATTTCTGCAATCGTCTACAGTGATTGCCCCTTTAGAAACAGCTTGCACACTAGTCACTGTCATCTTCCTCAGTAGAAGACAGACCAGTCAACTACAACCTCAACATGCAATCACACTTATGTTCCTCACACACTTGACAATGAGTGCTCCTGCAATTTGAAAACCATCTAGGCATCCGATGTGTATCTTTGCCAGTCCCCTTTGTTCTAAAAATGTCTAGCAAATGTTTATGATCTGTCCTTAGGTCGAACCTTATACCCACCAAATATATCTGAAAATAGTGAATCCCCCAAAAGCAAGCCAGGACTTCCTTCTCAAATACAGAGTAATTCTCCTCTGAATTTCTCAGTTATCTGGATGCAAATGCTACTAACCTTTCGTGACCTTGTTCTAAGTGAATCAACAAGCTCCTACTCCATAAGTACTGGCATCAGTGATTAAAATCGATTTCAACTCCGGGTCGAATGGTTTCAAAATGGGAGAATGGACAATACTTTTCTTTACATCTAAGAACGACTTTTAACATTTCTCTTACCATTCCGATCTCATTCGTTTTTTCTGTAACAATCTAATTGTTTTCTCCTCTCAGAAAAATGATGTACACATTTGCTGTAATATTCAGCAAGGCCCAAAAATGTCCTAAATGTTGCCTTGTTTGTTGAACTTAAAGCATCCTCATTAGACTTCACATTTTTCAGCTTGATTTTAATGATTATCAAAATATTCCAGTTCTGGAACAGAAAATCTGAATCTGCACTTTTTAGGCTCAATAGTTAAGCCCGAACTCCTGTGTCTCTCCAAGATCTCCGTCAAAACACAATCAACATCGTCTTATATAATTACGATATTTTGTCATCTTCAGACATTAATTCCGAAACAGCAGACCAAATCAGACTATAGTTTACCTCCTGCCATTGGCAATCTTGATCTCTTGGACACTAAGGTGTTTCTGTGACTGGCCAACTCAATTTCTTCTGGATCACCTTTGGACCACTCCTCCCCCTAAGGTCTGGAATCAGTTTTATATTGCATTGCCTCACTTCCCTAAATCTTATGTAATTCTTCACTTACATCTGGAGCAGTTACTTTGGACTGGACATACCTATAGTGGTTCTGTTATTTAATAAAAGAAAAAACATTCAGTGCATCCCTTGGTCCCTAGCAGATGTAGCGCGATATCCCTTCTCCAATTTCCTGTGAAAATGATTGTGAAATATTGGGAGAAACATGTTCACAAAATTCTCTCTGATTTTCTTGAATTACACAATTTACTTGATCTGACAAAGGCTTTTGCCTGGCCCATAGCAAGGAAACTGTCTTGGTAGCCATGCTAGATGATCTTAAATTGGCAGCAGACAATGGCAAGTTCGTAGCTTTGATATTGCTTGACCGCTTTGATGCCTTTGACACGGTAAATCAGAACAACCTTATTTCAAGGCTATGAGATTGTCATTCAGGTTGTTGTCATAGACTTATGATGGTCTTATCTCGAAGGAAGAGCTCAGGCAATCCATCCACCACCCTTTCAATCTCAGTTCAGGAAATAGGACAGGGTGTTCCTAAAGGTTCTTCCCTTAGCCCTAATTCTTCCACATCTACCTGAAACTCCTGGCAGAATTGATTTGTATATATCGAAAAAAAATGGAGCCCTACTCTGTAATGTGTGCTAAACCTCCTACAGGGTAGAAAAAGCACAAGGCTTTTTTGTATAGACCTTTTGAATTGTAGGACAACGAGTTTTAAAATTAAAACTCTACATTGTCCGTCAGTTTTTAACTGAAACAGTTTGGTCCCTTATTAAAATTTGTATTGGGTACAAGCAGTTTCTTTTAAATCACATAAACTATCACTAATCACCACACTTTTTCACATGAAAAACAAACAAAACAGCTCCGCTGTCACAAAGGCGTTGTAGCACACTGGGGGGGGACATTCGGTCTCCCCAGTGGGAACCGGATGATGAAGCATGTCACCACTAAGTGGTGAGTGAGGGTTCTTCTTTTTAAAGAAAAAGTTTCCCTTTGGTTTTCTTCACCTTTTTGTGGCTTGGAATTTTTCCTTATACACTTGTGTGCGCTCCGCATATATTGTCACTCTTTAGTTGTTGATGTCTAGTATTGAGGGGTTGAGGAGTGACCCATAAGGAACCCTAACTCTCCTGTTGTTTATATATATTTTTTGTATAACCCTCACCACCGGGGTTACCCCTTGTCATAGGGTTCTCCCCATTTTGCAGTGCAATGGGGTCTGCTGCTACCTGTGAGATACACAGGAGCACTGAATGGTGCACATCAAACGATGGTAAATGGGAGTTGGAGGGGTTTTATTGTGAATTAAAAATACCTGCCGGGTATGAAAGCTAGGATTTATTCCATCCTCTAGATGGCATGATTAAAATGGGAAGAAATGTAGAAAGTAAATGTGTGGCTTTAATGACCCTTCTTTCTACATGGCCTACATGTTTTTATGCCACACTTCCCTGTGGCTTTCGTCAGGACTAAGGATTATACTCCCCTATAGCACTCCTAGTTAGACTCTCCAGAACAATTAAGTGTAGCGACTTCATACATTCTGCATGCGGAAAAACACTTTTCACCTACTTGGTACTATATTCTGTGATACATACAAAAAGCAAGAATTATGCTCCAAAGGTCCTTCGGTGGCTTGCAGTCACACCTGCATCAAAGTCTCGTCTCGGCAAATTAAACTGCGAGTGCACCACTGGTGCCTGATTTAAGGCCCCAGTGATGCACTCTCAGGGTATTGGATGAAGAATGCCATCAAGGGGTTTGTAACTAGGATGACAAGCCGCCTTCTGGGAAATTCCTTGTATCTCCCCCTATTTCTTTGATACAGAATTGATTCGTAATTACAGAGTTAATTTCATGAACTATGCTGATGACACCTAAATCATTCTATCAGTGGATCAATATTATCCTCTGACTCTGGAAGCCTTCTACAACTGTTTAAGTGACATTTCTTGTTGACTGGAACTAAACTTACCTAAAATCAAACTGGGAAAAAATGGAATTTTTTTGTTGTTTAACAGGTAAACCTCCCCACATTTTACCAGCACATTTTTGGCCACAGCCCAGTGATGCGACACCTGTAGCCTCCACGGAGGTGCAGAATCTGGCGATTTATATGGATGTGGATCTTTCTCTTTCCACCCAGGCTAACAAACTCTTTTCTTTCTGTTTCTATTTCATGGGGAAACTTGGAACTGTTTTACTTTTGCTACCTGATCAATACTGTCCGCAGGTGGTCCAGTCACTTATTTTCAGTTGTCTGGATTACCGCCATTCTCATAATTTAGATGCACCTGATGTTCTTACTAAGCAACTGATCTTCATTCAGACAGCTGCAGCTGAGGTACCATTATCATGTCCTGCCATGCATCACCATCAGCAGCCCTTAACAAATTGCATTGGTTGCCTGTGCACTAAACAGTTATGTTCAAGGCTTTATGTATAGTCCATAAGCTGTATATCCAAAGGGGCTGCTTTTCCTGCAATCTAGATTTACATGTTACAAGCCTCCATTTATACTGCATTTGGCCGGCATTAATCTTCTGACAGTGCCTAAAATCTTAAGGGCCTGTATCAAAACTAGTGCCTTTTCTGTGCAGTTGTGGAACTCTCTTCCTGTATTATTACACTCTTCTAAAATTCTAAAATGTAGCTACATACTCTTCAAGTTATTGCCTCCTACAGGTATCACTTTTGTCTATTTTGTTTTACCTGAAGAAGCGGTAAGGTTGTGCAGCTCCAGGACACCTCTGGATAAGAGTTGCACTAAGCAAATGTAACTAATAATAATAATATTAATAATGATAATATTCATGCTCTAACTTGTCCCTACCACTTACCAGAACATCATTCTAAAAAAAAACACATGATCCAATCCTCCCAATACCTTTTGCATGACACGCTGGAAAACACCCCATGCAGACATCAATTTAAATGGCATTCTCTTATACCTAAAAGCCCCTCTGGATCACAAAGGAAGGTAAATGCCTAATCTCATGATGAAGTTCTAGCTGATAAAAAGAATTTGACAAATCTAAAAAGTAAATCACTCTCCTGTTGCCAAAACACCCAGAATCTTGTTTATATTATCTATGGATGCCAGTCCACCCAAATGCATTCATTCAAATCAAGCAAGTCAATGCACATATGCGCGTTTACATTACCTTTTGAGCCAAACCTGTTGGGCTTAATCATTCTGATAGTCCTATTGTCTCAATCACTTCTACCTTGCACAACCTCTTTAATTCTTTGCTAAGCAAATCTCTTAAGGCTAAAGGCACTGTTATGACCTGTTCACGTAGGGCAACAAATCTTGTTTGAAACCAATGAAGTGTGAAAAACTTCTTAGTTTGTCGAAACCTTGTTGCAACTCTTCTGCAAACTCTGATTTTGTTTTTTCCACATTCGAAATATTCCTAACTATCACCTGCTCTGGATAGTTAGGATCCAAATGATTCCTTAGCCCTACTGTTTTCTCCACCCTTAACTTTATACCTTTCTGAAGTACATATATTATACCATACGGGTTTCCTATCCTTGCAACATAATTCTGACTCAAAACATCCCAGAATGAGGAACTTAACTCCACCATATCCAATAGGACAAACTAAAGCCTTATTTGAGGTATGCACCCTAATTGCTCTCATCCTGAATGGTCAATCAATGTATATGGAGAACAAGAATCATCCTACATGTTCACATTCACACTATTGATAGAAGCCATATACTTGGAGGATGTATATCGTTGTACAGTGGCAACACACTCATTCATGCATCAACAAATGGAAGATAGTTTCATGAACTCTCTCACAACTAGGACTTCGTCAAAGTCACTATTTTCCTCTTCCACCAAGTGCACATTTTTGTTTTTAAATTTAAAATCTGAATCCATATTTTTGCAGAAGGAAAAAGTATCCAATTTTCTTACAATGGTAACACCTAGCTTTGATTCAGGACTGTAGGATGCTTACAGCAAGGGGTTCAATGAAAAAGTAAACAAAAGAGGGGACATCGGGAACCCTTGTCTAGTACCACGATTTATTTCCACGGTCCCTATTACATCTCCATTGACTATCACCCGAGCTTGAGCACCTTCATAGATATTTTTCCACATGTTTAGCACTGGAGCCGGAAAACCAAATTTACCTGATCCAAAAAAAGTGCCTCCCAATTAACAAGGTCAAATGCTTTTTCCGCATCGACCATGGTAATGAGAGTAGGTATTTTATTGTTTGTTACATAATCAAGTGCTTGCTTTAAAAATCGAGTATTTGTAGATATGTATCTCCCCGCAACAAACCCGGATTGATCACAGTGGATAAGCTCCTGGGCAATAGGTATGAAGCGTTGTGCCCATATTTTCATTAATATTTTAAAATCCGCATTAAGAAGACTACTAGGCCTGTATGAATTAATATCTCTACCATCTTTACCCTTTTTCACAAAGCTAACCAATATAGATTCCTTAAAATTTGAGGAACACACCCTCCTTGGGTGATGTACTTGAAAAGATTTACCAAGAACGGGGTCAGCTCTTTGGAGAAAGTTTTAAAAAACTCTATAGGAAAGTCATCCACACCTCAGGCTTTTGCTCCTGAAATGGACTTGATAACCCCTAAAATCTGGTATACACTCAAAATATCGAGTTTTTAATATCGATTAGCATTAATATCGATTACAAAATATAGAATGGACACAATATCAACTGGACAGAATATAGACTACGAAAATATCGAATAGGATAGCATTAATATCGAATCAAAAATATAGAATGGACATAATATCGAATGGACAGAATATAGACAACGAAAATATAGAATGGACAGAATGTAGACTACAAAAATATAGAATGGACAGAATATAGACTACAAAAATATCGAATTTGAGGTAAGTAAGTTAATATCAATTTTTAAAGTGTTTTTTATGTTAGTATATGTTTGAAAAGTGTATATTTATTTTATTATTTATATTAATTAATTATTTTTATGGTATTTAATGTTTGCGTAATATAATTCTGTAGCGGATTGTGGGTTTATAGGGGAATAGGGTGGGAAGTAATTTAATTATAATTAATTAAATATGTTAATTTATTTATTGGCATTTATTTTTTAATTATGTGTTAATTAATTATTAATTGTTAATTAAAATATAATTGGTAATTAATTTTAATTAATTGATGAATTGATAATTGTTAATTTTAGTAATTTATTTTCTGAAGTGGGTTGTGGGTTTATAGGGGAATAGGGTGGGAAGTAATTTCATTATAATGAATTAAATGTTAATTTATGTATTGGTATTTATTTTGAATTAATTGTTAATTAATTATTAATTGGTAATTAATACAAATATAATTGGTAATTAATTTTAATTAATTAATTGATAAATATGTTAATTTTAGTAATTTATTTTTTGTAGCGGGTTGTGGGTTTATAGGGGAATAGGGTGGGAAGTTATTTAATTATAAATAATTAAATATGTTAATTTATTTATTTGTATTTATTTTGAATTAATTGTTAATTAATTATTAATTGGTAATTAATTAAAATATAATGGGTAATTAATTTTAATTAATTTATTAATTGATAATTATGTTCATTTTATTAATTTATTTTCTGTGGTGGGTTTATAGGGGAATAGGGTGGGGAGTAATTTAATTGTAAGTAATTCAATTTTTAAATTCTTTTTTTAATCTAATTTTTAATTATTTTTTAATTGTTAATTAATTTATTGTTAATTGGTAAATAATTTGTATTAGTAGGTAATTCTTTGTATTAATTTTTATTTGTTTTTTTAATTGATTAATTAATATATTATATAAAAGTGTTAATTATTTTAATTAATTTGTAATTGGTATTAATATTTATTTTATTTTTATTTATATATGAAGTATTTACTTTCCCTACTGTTGCACTCACTGGAGTGGGAATAGTAATTTTTACCCTCCTGCTATCCAACGCTTTCCCTACTGTTGCACTCACTGGAGTGGGAATAGTAATTTTTACCCCTACGCTATCCAACACTTTCCCTACTGTTGTACTCTTTGGAGTGGGAATAGTAATTTTTACCCCTACGCTATCCAACGCTTTCCCTACTGTTGCACTCACTGGAGTGAGAATAGTAATTTTTACCCCTACGCTATCCTACGCTTTCCCTACTGTTGCATTCTCTGGAGTGGGAATAGTAATTTTTACCTCTACGCTATCCAAAGCTTTCCCTACTGTAGCACTCTCTGGAGTGGGAATAGTAATTTTTACCTTCCCGGTATCCAATGCTTTCCCTACTGTTGCACTCACTGGAGTGGGAATAGTAAATGTTATGCCTACGCTGTCCAACGCTTTCCCTACTGTTGCACTCTCTGGATTGGGAATAGTAATTTTTACCCCTCCGCTATCCAACGCTTTCCCTACTGTTGCACTCTCTGGAGTTGGAATAGTAATGTTTAACCTCCCGCTATCCAACGCTTTCCCTACTGTTGCACTCATTGGAGAGGGAATAGTAATTCTTACCCCTATGCTATCCAACGCTTTCCCTACTGTTGCACTTTCTGGAGTGGGAATAGTAATTTTTACACTCCCGTTATCCAACGCTCTCCCACTGTTGCACTCACTGGAGTGGGAATAGTAATTTTTAGCCCTACGCTATCCAACGCTTTCCTTACTGTTGCACTCACTGGAGTGGGAATAGTAATTTTTACCCCTACGCTATCCAACGCTTTCCTTACTGTTGCACTCACTGAAGTGGGAATAGTAAATGTAACCCTCTCGCTATCCTATGGTAAATATATGGTATTTTTTTTATTAATACTATGTTTGTGCGAGCTGATCTCTATAAATTTGAGAGAAAACTAAAATTATGTAAGATACATGCGGGTAAAAACAAATCACAGCAAACCAAAGATGGTAGAGATTTAGACATAGGAGGCCCCACGATAGGGGATATCCCAATACTTACAACACTAACTACACTAGGGAATCAAAACAGTCAGCCAAGTGGTTCAATCATAATGGATCCTTTCGACATAACTATTGGAAGGCAAGTGACTAATATTACAGACAGAGTCACGGATGCCCCGGCCGGTACCAACTTCCGGAGAAAAAGAAAATCTGTACCTATTATGCCAAGAGACAATGTAGATGTATTCAGTGACTTAGTCAAAGGAGATTTGGACAAATTGATCATGCTACTCTCTTTGAGCAAGAATTTTAATAAAGAGCAATGGAAAGTAATCCAAAACCTGAAACATGACACGAACACAATAATAAAACCCTCTGACAAAGGGGGAAATATTGTGCTTATGCCCAGGGAGATGTATATGGACGAGGCAAAAAGACAATTATTGGATACTACATGTTATTGTAAGGTGGATAAGAAATATCTGGTCAACTTACAAGAGACTTATTATAAAAAATTGGAGCACTGGCAAGGAAGGGGATTGTTAACATGGGATGAGGAGAGATACTTGCATAAAGATAACCCAGTAACCCCCACTTTCTATTTGCTACCAAAAGTGCACAAAAGCTTGACTAGACCGCCAGGGAGACCAATAGTCTCGTCCATAAACATTCTCTTTGAACACACTAGCATCTACATTGACTATTTTCTTTTTCCTTATGTACAAGAACTAACATCGTACACAAGAGACACCACCGATTTCATACACAAAATTTCAAAGTTGGAAGTAGACGATCAGTGCTGGTTGGTATGCCTTGATGTCGAATCCTTATACACTAGTATAAGACACAGGGACGGCATCAAGGCATGCCAATTTTTCCTGAAGCAACGCAGGGTGGAATACTGGGAACATACATGTATGTTACTTGAAATGATTCAACTGTGTCTGAATGAAAATATTTTTTTGTTTGACAAAGTCTATTATAGACAGCAACAGGGTACTTCCATGGGCACCTGCTTCGCCCCCAGCTATGCCAACCTGTTGGTTGGCTGGTGGGAGAAGCAGGTGCTCTGGAACAACCTTACAGAGAAGTGGGCACTAAATGTAAGAAGGTGGACGCGATACATTGACGACGTCTTTTTTGTGTGGAGAGGGTTGGAAAAAGACTTGAATCTCTTCATTGACTGTTTAAACATAAATATAGTTAATCTCAAATTTACAAGGCACTACAGCCAACACACAGTAGATTTTCTAGACGTCAGAATTACCAAGGTACAGAACCACTTAACCACGACCCTATTCAGGAAAGACACAGCAGGAAACTCTTTGCTTCACTCTTCGAGTGCACATCCCCCTAGTTTTAGATGGGGAATTCCATTCAGTGAGTTCCTGAGGGCAAAACGGAACTGCTCCAATGAGGTTCAGTTCCAACAAATAAAGGAAAACATGAAAGAGATTTTTAGCCCGAGGATACTCAAATAAATCTTGAAAAGAGGCTGAAGAAAGAGTGAGTAAAGTATCCAGAGAGGAGGCATTGACAACTACTAAAAACAAGATTTCTAAAACAAATACACCTGAGATCAGATTTATAACGAAATACTGTGGCCAGTCCCATCAAATAAGACAAATTTTGAAAAATAGATGGGATATCTTAAGACAGGATCCTATCTTGAGAAACTCAATTGGAACTACCCCAGACATTTCTTACAAACGGGGACAATCTGTAAAAAGATTGTCTAGTACAGAGCCACTTTTTTTTTTAAAACTTTGTTTATTGACAGTATCGATAGTGCATGTTATAGCATATATTGCATTCAGGATCGTCGTGGCATGCATACACATACACAGTAGTTCGGTATATCAGCAACAATTTCAAATTTTAAATTTCTGCAATTAAACCCATAACACCCCACCTCCCTGCCCTCCCCCTCCCAGCACTCATAAGCTAACGTGGTTCTAGTACTCGGCACGAGGCCACACCCATCACATTCAATACTCCTGATAATTGCTACTTCAGCCGTACAGGGCCATATCAACAGTAACTAACTACGCTCTTCAGTTGCTACACCTAAAATGCATACATTCCCAGCTGCCTGGGGTAACACTAGCAGTTATGTCTCAGTTCGGCTCTCAGTTGATGATTGGTCAGATCCACTGGTCCCTCCCGTCTCAAATGACCCCAGTATAGTATACCAGTCTAGGGAAATCAGGGTTTTCCAGTGTCCCTTCCTCTCCTCACGTTGGAGTGCCTCACCCTCTGCTTTGCCCCATCTCATCACTTCCGCCCTCCATGTGTCGGGGTCAGGTGGCCTAGCCGATTTCCATCGCATTGTGATAGCGCGCTTTGCAAGCAATAAGGCCATGTCAGTGAAGCGAGTGGCCACGCTTCTCTTGCGCCCTCTCGGCCCAAGTCCTAGTATAGCATAGTCTACAGTGTTCGACAGCCTGGAGGAGGCCGCGGTAGATAGCGCCTCGTGTATTGTGCTCCAGTAATATCCCAACTTTGGGCACTCCCAGAGCATATGCAATAGACGCGCGTCATCGGTTCCGCAGCGGGGGCAAGTGTTAGCTGTGCCAGGGAACATAGCGTGTATGCGGTGGGGTGTGAGATACGCCCTGTGTAGAACCATCAGCTGTATGAACTTGAACTTCGGGTTCCTAGCTACTTTTTTGGGGAACTTCAGGACGCGTTCCCATTCCTTGTCTCCCAGAGGCCTTCCAATGTCGCCCTCCCATTTCTCTCTGAGAGGCCGCAACGGCGTTGTTTTGCCTGCCCTTATGCCAGTTGTGATCCATTTAGTGAGATGGCTGCCCGTTCACATAAGATATTGCATCGTTATCAGGGGGTGCGTAGGTGGTTCGGTCTCATTTCGCGTCCATGTCCTCGTGATATAGCGTCTCACACCGGCGTGCATAAGAAATGAGCCTCCCGGAACATGATGTGCGGCCCGGAAGTCCTCGAAGGACATCATGCGGCCATCTGCAAAGAGGTCCCCTACTCGTGTCACGCCAGCGTCGTGCCACGCAGTGAGGGCTCGGTTCGTCACCAGTCCCGTCCCCAGAGGGACACCAAGTAGAGGGATCGTAGGGGTGTAAGAGGTCGACTGCGTTGTATATTTCACCGCCTTCCTCCAATAGTTCAGTGCAAGTCGTAGAAGCGGGGGCGTCGCCGCTGGGATTTCCGAGCGGGGCAATAGCAGCGTATGAAGTTTCCCCCTAGAGAGGTCTTCAGGTGACATGTCAATTTCGTGTAGGTTCCGACCCGCTAGCCAATAGGCAAGCCATTGCAGTTGGCAGGCAAAGTTATATGCCCGGAAGTCCGGTACCCCCATGCCGCCAGCATCTGTGGTGAGTTGGAGCTTGGCAAGGCTTATGCGCCTCCGTCCCGAGCCCCACACGAGCTCTGTGAGGGTCGTGTCCAGCGCCCGGAACATTGCAGCCGGGATGGGAAACGGTAAGCCCGTGAAGTAGTAAAGTAAGCGGGGAAGTACAACCATCTTGGAGATGGCCACCTTGCCCGCCACAGAGAGAGGCAGTGAAGACCAGAATTGTACTTGTGACTTCAGAGCTATCAAGGACCTGCCCAAGTTGCCGTCTATCATTTCCCCCGCTCCTCTATAAATCTGAATCCCCAGGTAGCGGAAGGTCGTTTCCGCTACTTGAAAGGCATGTGGTGCGAAGTGCAGTGGGCCAGGCGTGCCGGTGGCGGCAAAACTGTACCCATACGATTTAGGTTCACTGACGGAGAGGCCGGACAACTCGCGGAATTCCTCAAATATCCGAGATATGGGGTCTAAGTCCCCCCTCAGG
The DNA here is from genome assembly GCF_964261635.1 of Lissotriton helveticus. NCBI lineage: Eukaryota > Metazoa > Chordata > Amphibia > Caudata > Salamandridae > Lissotriton > Lissotriton helveticus. The sequence goes on from NC_136061.1 coordinate 1,204,281,767, forward strand.
TCTCGCAGGTATAGAATAAGGTCATCCGCGTATGCCGAAACTACGTGGGTCGTTCCGTCTCTCACTACACCCCTGTGGGCCGCCAGTGTCCGGAGTTTACAGAGTAACGGCTCGAGAGCCAAGATAAATAGGATCGGAGATAGTGGGCAGCCTTGTCTGGTGCCTCTTTCAATGTTTAAGGACTCCGAAATGCATCGGTTCGTACGTACCCGCGCTGTGGGGCGGGTGTACAGTAGTCGTACCCAGGCAATGTATTCGGGCGGCACCCCGAAGTTCTCTAGCGTCGCGAACATAAAGTCCCATCTGAGGGAGTCGAAGGCCTGTTTCAGATCTAATGAGATACAGCCCTCTGTCCCACTCCCTGCTTGGTCGTGTAGCATTAGCTGCGCCAGTCTCCGCAGGTTCATAGCCGTGCCTCTGCCGGGTACAAACCCGCACTGGTCAGGGTGAATCAGTTGTGGGACGTATTGGGCCAGTCTGGTCGCCAGTATTTTGCTCAGGATTTTAGAATCAGTGTTCAGGAGCGATAGAGGCCTATAATTAGCTAGGTGCATGCCCTCTCTGCCTGGTTTCAGGAGAGAGACTATCAGAGCCTGCAGGGACGATTGCGGTAGCGATTGAGTTCGCATTGCCTCGTGGTATATAACCTGCCGCCGCGGGGCGAGTAGGTCGACATAGGTTGCATAGAACTCCGCTGGGAGTCCGTCCGTTCCCGGGGTTTTGTTCCTCGGGAGAGCATGAATAGCTTGTCAGATTTCCGCTATCGTAATAGGGTGTTTCAGGTCATCCCGTTGTCTGTCCATAAGTTGGGGTAGGCCTAGACCTCTCATAAAGTCCTCGTATGCCATGTGCGATAGTGGGCGGTGTGGGCCGTATAACGTGGCATAGTAGTCCCTAAAGGCTGTGTTAATGTCTATTTGCGTCGAGGTGATAAGTCCCTCCTGGTTCAGAACCTCTAGTATGGACGAGCGTGGCGGGCATCACGGATAATACGGGCTAGCAGGGGCCCTGATCTATCGGCCTGTGTATGCAGCCTGTTGGAGTATTCCCTGGAGTCTAATAGGCGGAGTTCCTCCAGCAATTCGGCGTGACGTATGTGCGCCTCTTGCAAAGGTGTGAAAGGCAGGTTCGTACCTGCAGCTTCACACTCCAACGCTGCCAGCCGACCCTCTACCTCTCTAAGTCCGTCGGACACTACACGTCTCATGCCCACTCGAACAGCCATGGCCTCCCCTCGAATCAGTACCTTAAAGGCGTCCCATTCCACCTGCCTGGAGCTAGCGGTATCTGTGTTTACTGCGAAGAAAGTGTCAATGGCGTCTGCCAGTGTCGTTTTATAGACAGGGCCATCCAGCAGGTCTGCATTCAAACGCCAAGTTGGAATTGGTGTCGGTACCCTACCCCATTGAAGTGTGACTTCAACCGGGTTGTGATCAGATAGCGTCTTGCCCATATGTTCTGCAGCAATCACAGCCCCTGTCAGGAGCTTGGAGCAAAGAACCCGGTCAATTCTGGTGTGTAGTTTGTGGGGTGGGGAGTAAAAGGTGTATTCCCTGTCGAGCGGGTGTTTGCAGCGCCATGTGTCAACCAGGTCCCAGCCCATCGCCCATCGTGTCAGTGCCTCTGCCTGCTTCCTACTCTCGGTGGCATGCAGTGGTGGGTGTGATCTATCCAGCAGGGTGTCTAATACCGCATTGAAGTCCCCCCCTAAGAACCACTCATATTCCGCCCAGTCAGCCAATACCCCGCTGATACTGTCTAAAAATTCGGATTGACCTGAGTTCGGTGCATACACCCTACCAAGCACAACAGGGGCGCCATCCAGCAGGCCACGTACAAACACAAATCTACCGTCTTTATCAATCTTTTGTTCCACTGCCTTAAAGGGGACTGAGTTCTTAAGCCAAATGGCTGCCCCCCTCGAGAAAACAGAGTATGAAGTAGCGAACAGTTGTCCCTTCCATTTCTTCAATAGTTTCGAGCCCTCCGCAGTATTAAGATGGGTCTCCTGGAGGCAAGCCATCACGACGCCTCTCCGATTGAGCTGTGCCCAGCAACCTGTGTCTTTTATGAACGGAGCCCATTCCCCTCACATTCCAGGTGCACAGTTTGTAGGTATTAAGGGGCCCCATGTTTAGCCGGAGTGTATGTCATCATCAAGTCTGTGGGCGGGTAGGCCAATCGTGCCTTATGCAAAAAGTTGAGTGCCATGTGAACTCGTAACCCCTTAACATAAAGGTCCCCAAGCAAAAAGACCTGAGGTCCAAACCAGGTCGCCCAACATGGGCAATTCTCAAACCATGACATGTCTATACGGTGGGGGGTGCAGTCTACTCGCACCCGTCTTGCTCCTGTCGGTGGTGTTACAGCGAGCCCATAACTGGTGTGTCCCTGTTACCATCCACCCTCTCTCTCACTTGTCTGTGTGGAATGTGCATATGTTACCATCCGAAGTCAGCCATGGCGCAATCAGAGGTCCTCTGCCATCTGCGCCGTGATATTGGGAAGAAGTTGCAAGCTATCAGCCGAGCCGGACACCTCCGTATGGGTGCCAGAGGCGCTGACCAAGCCAGTTGCGCTCCCTGCATCATGTGCGGCCAGTGCTGCTTCCGTCAAGTGGGCCACGGTCACTCCTTTCCCAGAGCGGCCTCTAGACGACTTTCCACTCGCCGTTGAACGTGCCGTTGAACGGGCCGGGCTCCCTCCGTCTGCTGTGGATCTGGCACGGTGTCGGTTTGTCTGGCGCGAAGGTCCACCATTTCCATCATCTGCGAACGGGTCCTGTGAGGTCGGTGTTGTCAGTGTCACTTCCATCCATTCCTCTGCTTCCTCAGGAGTGTCGAAAAAGTGTGATTTGTTCTCGTGTAGGATTTTGAGGCGAGCAGGGAACAGCAGGGCATATTTCAAATTTCTGTCCCTCAATTTACGTTTCACTCCCAGGAATGTGATCTGGCGCGTTGCACCGTCGGAGTAAAGTCCGGGTATACGGATATAGTTTTATCTTCGTACCTCAGCGGTGGCTTCTCTCTAGCCATACGTAGTACTGAGTCGCGGTCTTTGAAGTGCAGGAGGCGCGCTATTAACGGGCGCGGAGGTGCCCCCGGTTTCGGCGGCTTCGCAGGCATTCTGTGCGCGCGTTCCACGCTATACATCGGGGTCAGATCCTGTGGGTCAACAACCGTCTTGAGCCAGTCTTCCACGAACTGCGTGGGGTTTCTCCCCTCACTGCGCTCCGGAATTCCCAAAATCCTGACGTTGTTGCGGCGGGCCCGCCCTTCCGCGTCGTCCATCTTGTCCCATAGCAACCTTATCTGTTTTTCCTTGCCTTCCAACTTTGCAGAGTGATCCATTTGCTGTGGGATCAGGTCATCTAGTGCAAGTTTTTGTTCCGAGACCCTCTCCGCCAGTTTGTTATGGTCTGCCCGCAGCAGGGACAAGCCCGTGGCCATGGTGTCCATCCGCAGCTCCAGCGCTTCCCTCGTGGCCCTGATTTCAGTCAGTATAAGGTCCAGCTTGACGTCTTGGGTGCCCATTCCTGTCGGTGGTATAACATCCGCGTTGGAGGAGGCAAGTGGATCTTCCGATCCAGTGGACTGCATGTCCGTGTGTGCGCCCTGTTCCTGGGCCTTGGCCCTGTTCCTCCCCATGGTGTTCGTCTGCAAGTGGATGGCGCGGTGTTCGTATCAGCCGCCCTAGCTGCAGGAAGTGGTAGCGTGTCGCAGGCCGGAGGATCTCCCCAGTGTCACAGGGCCCATGCCGGTTCAGAACAGCGGGGGGGCCAGGCCTCTCCCTAAGGTCTGCGCAGGGTCTTCAGTGATATGGGCAGCAGTTACACACTAGGTCCCCCTAGTCAAAGCCAGATTCAGACGGTCACTCACTGTGCAGCCCCGCCACGTGTGTCCAGTCGGTGTGTGCGCCTTCCCACGCAGAGCGTATAATGCGCAGTCGTCGTGCCAGTGCTGGGGCGAGAGGCGAGTAACTGTTCCGCTATGCGCCGCGGCCAGCGGCGGTGTGCGCCGTCTGTGGAGGCCTCTCCAAGTCCCCGCTTAGTCGGTGTATCAGGACCAAGATGGCGTCCCTCTCCGCCTCCCGGCAGCGCAATGGAGGAGACCCCACGGGGCCGCAGCAGCTCGCTCCAGGGGCACCCCGCGGGCGGCCGTGGGTCAGGCCGGACCTCGCTAGTAGTGGCAGGCCCCGGGCTCCGCACGCAGCCATTGTTTGTGCGGCCCGCAGTGGTCCAGACGGCTTGCCCGGCACCCGCGGTCGTAGCAGTAGCAGCCCGGAGTCAGGGCGGGAGGAGTGCGTGTCCCCGGGCTCCGTGTCCCTGTGCCTCCGGATGTCCTGCACTCATCCCGGGAGGGCGGGACGAGGGGGCGTTGTGCTCCAGCCGTCGCGCAGGGTCCAAGCAGTGTCGCACACCCGGCTGGCTTCCACCGCACCGCCAGTCGTCACAGGCCGCCGCAGTCGCGGCCGAAATCGAGGTCGCGGTTTCACCCAGGGGCAAAGGCCGCAGCAGCCGTGGCAGGTCCACTCGGTCACCGCTGGCGTTGGCAAGTGGTGAGATGCCAGTTCCGGGTCACCCGCACCTGTGGCGGCTCAAGGGGCTCAGATCAGGTGGATGGGGTCGCAGGGAAGCAGGATAAACAGCAAATTTGTTGGGCCACCGACGGAGCTCAGACGCTACACGTCCGCCATGATCGGCTCGTAGCCACGCCCCCCGTCTAGTACAGAGCCACTTAGCACCAAAAGAAACAGACTGGTTGCAAGAAGGCAAAGGTTTCCGAAAATGTGGCAATTGTAAGGCCTGTAGGGATAGTGTAAACTGCAATGAAATCTTTCTCCCCAAAACCAAGAGAAAATGGGAAATCAAACCCCGTATAACATGTTCCACTGACTATGTGGTATACCTTATACGATGCCCATGTGACCTATGGTACATAGGGTCAACAACGGCACCAGTGAAAAAACGAATCTTAGAACACTGGCGCGCGATTACCAATAAAGACCTCTCATACAGTACCGCTAGGCACTTTAATCAGTTCCATCAGGGCAAAACATCAACAGCTAAGTATGTGGGAATCGCCACAGTTAAAAGCAACATCAGGGGTGGAGATAGGTAAGCTGAATTGCGCAAACTGGAGTCAAGACTGATCTTATTGGCAGGAACTCGCTTCCCGGGTGGTATGAACATGGATGAAGAACTACATTCCCATTTATAGGGAAATTAAATGGTACACCGTTGGACAAAATGATTGGAAGACACTAGACTGACTACCCACTAGATATTTTTAAACATCTTTGTTTTTAATTTCCTATCCCGTATACCCTCACACTTTCACGACATACACCAGCTAATCAGTGTAGGGCTATCAACTACATACTTCTATGACAAGATCAAGAGTTATATCTCATATGTAAATAGTATTGTATAAAGTGTAAATTTTGCAGCATACCAAAACCTTGTCTTCTCCGGTTTCCACAGGTGGAGTATGAAGTGATTTCAAAAGACTGTTTATGGACCTTCAATTTTGAAAAATATGAACTGTATATCCAATACCGGCGTGTATTGAGAGGGAGAAAGTATAGAAGGGTACTATACCGATACTTTGCATGATTTGATTTGCAAAGAGGTTTTGGTTTATTGGGAAACATGAACTCTTTGGTACTAAACCTTAATTTGATGTAACAGATAGCCCACTGTATTGAAACAGAATGAAAATCAAAAATATGAGCTGATTTATTTTTGCACTTTATCACATGAATTTTTATAACAATCAATAACTATAATTGATGGTATTACTTCCTTCACGCTTTACTCTTTAGAGAAATGAGGTGGATTCATCTGCGCCTTGGGAAGATCCTTTTTTGTTTGTGCCGTGGAGTAATAAAGCACAAATTGAGAAAAAAACGTGAATACACCTTTAAAAGGTGGTGTGTGAGGAACGCGGGTCATGTGACCAAGAACAAAAAGGGTTGTTCGAAACGCGTTATCCTCGTCTGTTTGCTGTGCCGAAATAAACAATTGAAGAAAGGATTATGGGCTCGTCTGGATTCTTTTTCATTAGAATTCTGCTGTTTCATATATATATATATATATATATATATATATATATATATATATATATATATATATATATATATATATATTGGCTGAAATTTTCAGGAAAATGGCACATTTTGTTTCTGAGCAGCCCCTGAAAATTCGGGGGGGTTTCGTCAAGGGGGGGCCGAGAAAAAAGGGGGGTCCCAAAACACGTTTTTCCCATTCATTTTTCCATAGGGCGGTTGGACTCACTTTTAGCTCGAACGGCTGAATAGATTTACATGAAACTTGGCAAAATTGTAGATATGGTTTGCCCGACGTGCCTTTGCTATGTCTCAATATATGTGCTCCAGTGGATTTTGAGAAATTAACGTTTAAAAAAATATATATATCTGTGACAGCGCTCCGGTTAGCGCCCCGGTTCGCGTACCTGACGCGTAACGGAACTTCGCGAAGGATTGGCTCTCCGGTGTCTGTCAACATTCTAAACAGTCCGGAGCGGCCGCCATCTTGTCTCTCGGTACGATCGAGAGACAAGATGTGGTGAAAAACGAAGGGGGAAATGAAGGAAAGGGGGCAAGGTAGACCACTCCTGACCCCCTAGGATTGATGAGGGGGATATTAAAGTGCCCCGCGGGGCAAAAAATTAAAAAAAAAAAAAAATTGCGATTTTACGCCGTAGAGGCGCGTCCCGGTACGCGAACCGGGCAGCTCACCGGGCAGCTAACCGGGCAGCTAACCGGCAGCGTAGCTGTCAACATTGTAAACAGTCCGGAGCGGCCGCCATCTTGTCTCTCGGTAGGTTCGAGAGACTAGATGTGGTGAAAAAAGAAGGGGGAAATGAAGGAAAGGGGGCAAGGTAAACCCCTCCTGACCCCCTAGGATTGATGAGGGGGATATTAAAGTCCCCCGCGATTTTTCGCGGTAGAGGCGCTTCCCGGTACGCGAACCGGGCAGCTAACCGGCAGCGTAACGGGAGTCCGCCATCTTGTGTTTTTGGAGCGTCCGGTTCGCGTACCGGGTAGCGTCCCGGTAAGCGTAACAAGGGGAAAACCAAGAGACACAGTAATAAAAAAATTAAGGGAATAGATTTCCAGCAAACTTGGCAAAATTGTAGGGACTGTTTGTTTGATGTGCCTTTGCAAGGCCTCAAGATATGTGCACGTGTGGATTTTGTCTAATTAAGGTTAAAAAAATATATATATATATCTGTAAGCGTGCTCCGGCACGCTTACGTTACGGGTTTTGTTTGCGCTGCAGAGCCGATACGTCACGGTTATGCGACGCATCATGAGGCGTCTCACGTGGCTACGTGATACGTCACGTAATAAAGAATATATTTTACAGCTATAGATATTAGCTTTTAAAAAACCAATGAAATTCACTGAAAAAACCATAGGTTATAGACCATATATAGTTAGGAATTTGCATTTACAAAACCTTGAAAATTCACTGAAAAAACCATAGGTTAGAGACCATATATAGTTAGCTGGACATTTTATTGACATAAAACCAATGAAATTCCATATATAGTTAGTTGCACTAACTATATATCGCGCACCCGCAATCCACTGCGGATGATGTCACATATTACATCATTCATGACATGGTCAGTGACATCACTGATGACATCTCAAATGACATCACTGATGACATCACTGATGACATCTCAAATGACATCACTGATGACATCATGAGACACCAATACCAGTTACTACATACGCACTCACTGATTCCTACGTCTACACACACATTCACTCATTCACCCATACAATCACTCATACATACAGTCACTCATTATTACAACACTATCATATGCACTCATACACCTATGCAGACACTCACACACTGCCACTCATCCATGGAGTTACTCACACACCTAGTCAGTCCTGTAAAGAATCAATCACACTTCCATTTCCTCATCTATACAGTTAAACACAGAACACCATACTTCACTGACATCACTGATGACATCACTGATGACATCTCAAATGACATCACTGATGACATCTCAAATGACATCACTGATGACATCATGACACACCAATACCAGTTACTACATACGCACTCACTGATTCCTATGTCTACACACACATTCACTCATTCACCCATACAATCACTCATACATACAGTCACTCATTATTACAACACTATCATATGCACTCATACACCTAGTCAGTCCTGTGAAGAATCAATCACACTTCGATTTCCTCATCTATACAGTTAAACACAGAACACCATACTTTTCACACATATACTAACACATACTTACTCTCTTATACAATCACTGATACAAGTAAACATTGATATGCACAGAGTCACACACCTCCCAGCCAGCCACACACACACTCAGTCTTCCATACATCCACTCATTCTTCAATATGTAAAACATATTTAAACTTTACAAAAACACACAGACACTAGATGATGTCATCAGTGATGTCATTTGAGATGTCATCAGTGATGTCATCAGTGATGTCATTTGAGATGTCATCAGTGATGTCACTGACCATGTCATGAATGATGTAATATGTGACATCATCAGCAGTGGATTGCGGGTGAGCGATATATAGTTAGTGCAACTAACTATATATGGAATTTCATTGGTTTTATGTCAATAAAATGTCCAGCTAACTATATATGGTCTCTAACCTATGGTTTTTTCAGTGAATTTTCAAGGTTTTGTAAATGCAAATTCCTAACTATATATGGTCTATAACCTATGTTTTTTTCAGTGAATATATATATATATATGTATATATATGTATATATATATATATATATGTGTGTGTATATTACATTTTTTTTAATTTATATTAATTATTTATTAATTTAATGTTATTTAAGTATGTTTAAGTTAGATATATTTATTATTTCATTAATTTAAAATTACTTTTAACTATTTAAAAAAATTCGATATTTTGACTATATTTTTGTAGGTCTATATTTTTGATTCGATATTTTTGTACTTACCTGTTTGAAGATAGGAAGTCGATATTTTGGCATTCTATATTTTTTACTCGATATTTTTGTAGGTCTATATTTTTGCCATCGATATTGTTTCAGTGATCCCTAAAATCTCTTCATCAGAGATGTCCAGCAGAAGTTGTTCCACCCGGGACCCTGAAAGAGAGGGAAGCTCGACTCCGTCATAATAGTTGCTCATTTGACTTGCTCCAGCCTTATATCTAGTTGTATATAGCTGGGAGTAGTGATCTAAAAAAACATGAGCTATCTCCTCTTTGCCTGTCACAGGCAGTCTGGTTTTAGGATCTATAATTTCCGTAATAGTGGATTCCTACTGCTTGGTTTTCACAGACCCAGCGAGCTGCCTGCCAACCATCTGACTCTCCTCATATACCCGCTGTAAGTAAGTTCTCGAACTAGAAATCTCTTCCAAAGTAAAAAACTCTTTTAACTCAAATTTGGCCCTATCTAACTTTGCTTTATCATCCCCCAAGCCTGCAGAACGTGCATATTTGTTTTTTGTTGCTTCTGCTACGGCCTGCTGGAGTTTACCAATTTTCTCTTTTCTAGTTTTAACTAGGGAGGCGGAAAGTGCAATCATTCTCCCGCGAAGGGCAGCCTTGAACGCCCCCCAAACTGAGAAGATTTCTGCCGTATTCAGATTAATCTTAAAAAATTCAACAATCCACTCTTTAGTATCTGCCATCCATTGATGATCCTGCAGCAGGAGCCGATCCATCTGCCACCTGGATCTTGGCCTCATGTTTACACCAATTTCTATACTCAGTTTGACACGAGAATGGTCAGAAAAGGATTGATTTCGATGTCGGAGGTTGTACAACCCAGGGATTGTGAAAATTAAAAGAAATCGATTCGAGAGGCCGTATAAAATTGACTAGAGTAGCATGAGAATTCCAATTTTAAGGGGTTGGTAGTTCGCCAGGGATCAATCAAGATATGCTCCTGTTTTAAGGCCTCAATCACCTTTTTAGTTTTAGGTTTAAGCTCTTTCTTACTTTTATTCGAGGTATCTTTTTTTAGGTCCTGGATAAAATTAAAATCCCTTCCCATAATTAATTTCCCGGGTATCCTCCTTAATAATTCGCTACGTTTACACAGGGCAATCGTGTAATCTACAATAGGGCCGTAATAATTAATGAAATGCAAACTCATACCATTCAATTTAGCCTCAACCCATATCCACCTCCCCTGAGGATCTCGCTTCACTTGGTCAAATTCCCAAGGGAGATCCCTACCAAAATAAATCGCTACTCCTCGTTTTGCCAGACCTGCAGAAGCAAAGAAGGCATGAGAATAAATTTTTGGAAGAAATATTGTAGGGAAGTTAGTTTTTAAATGTAAATCTTCCTGGGTGTCATGAAGTTACACCCTGGGTGACCCCGCTGCCCCCCAGCAAACCAACAAAAAAAGTAAATCTCCGTGCATGATGGGAATAAATTCTCATTATTATTATTGACGGTTACCTATCAATAAGTGCATTCCCCGACCCTCCCGGTATACATCTCTAGGGAGGGCACCCTTAATATAACCAGTACCACTGGCAGTTTTCTATACATTCCTGTGTTCATGAGCTAGGCCCTGCTGGTAAATACAGGGAACCCCCCACCCCCTTTTTTAGGTCTCGCCTAAGCTATCGTGTAAGTGATCCTTTGGCGAGATATTAAGTAAGGGGCTTTTGGAAATGCTCCCAAAGGCTGCACGCGGATCGGGTACAGGGCATGAGCGCCTGGCGCGCGCACCATTTGTCAGCCTGCAGCCTTTGGGAGCACTTTTGCGACCGCTTTGATGTTCTCAGTGAGTCGCGTGGCCACTGAGAACATCAAAGTGGCCGCGAAAGTGATCGCAAACGGGTACAGCTGTGCTCCTTGCATTCCCCCCTCCCTATTAGCCCATCCCTTTCAACAACAGCAGCAGCTGGCAAACACCGTAAGGGGCAGAGCGGCGCACACAATTAAACTCCGATGAACACCAGGGCTTTAAGTGGAAGCTTTTTCAACATTATATACGAGGCATAGTTGCTGTTTATTTATCTTATGCAACTAACAACCATTGACTAAGTCAATAGTCCTGACTTGTTTAGGACTTGTGCCCTGCATGAAAGACTCCTAAACGTTGGGCAGAGTTAGACATACAAAAGGATTGCAGTGCTTAAAAGAGTCAGTCGCGGGTACATACCTTATGACGAAATCTTCCACAACCATCCAGGCCATCCATGAAGGACCGTCCCACCCCACCCCCTGCTTGAAGCAGCCCATTCTCTAACACGGAGGTATTTCAATTAAAGTTCAATCTACTAAAAGATCGGTATAATTTACACACTGTGTCGCTTTCTAACGAGAAGGTCAAGATGGGCAGTTTTTGAAGAAGAAAGTCCCAGAATCCGCCCAAAGTAACACAACTACTTTTTATCTTTTAAATTGCTCTTTCATATAAAACGCGAGAACAATACAAAGTTAAATGTTATTGGACCTGCCAAACACTTTGTAGGATGAGCCAGGCACGTGTCTAAGCCCCTCCCCAAAGCACAGACACTTTTGACAATGGTCTCTTAGAACTAAACCCCATCTTACTGTAGGCCTACCAGAGGCGGCATTGTTTGTAATAATAAAGCCCCGGGTGTGCCCCCCCGCCTCCAGTCACACCCCTGTCACTCCGGGCTCGAGCAGCACGTCCACCCCCGCAGCGTGGGAGCCGCATTGAAAGGGGAGGCAAACAGCCGACCCCCATCCCGAACCAGTGTTAAGTCAGCTGCTGCGTGCCTGCCCCACGCCCCCCTCCGACTCTCACAGCCGGGTGTCTGCGTGTAACAACAAACACACGGCGTTATTCTCCCCTGTCTGCATGAAACAAGGGGCAAGGTCTTCGGAGTGTCTCAGTCCGTCCCATTGTTGTCTTCACATCACTCTCTTCTGCAGTCTCTTAGTTAGACATTTAGATTCCTTTTCTCCTTTTCTCCGTATATCTTTCTGAAATATTCAATCTGCTTATCTCACACTGTGTCTTCCTCTCCAGCACCTTCTTTTTACATTCTCTTTCGCATACTTCCTCGCATGTCCTGCACTTCACCAATCCCCCCACGCACAACATACCTGCTCCCCTATACGCACTGTATTTTCTTTAACTTTCACCCTGTCAGTATTTGGACAGCTGTGTTCATCCTTCACATGCTTTTGCACGTAATCCAAATTATAATTGGCATGCCAGGCCATTGCTCTGTGTGCTCCGCGGAGAGGCCAATGTTTGGATGAGCATGCGTTCAAAGTCCCTTTATGACACAGTGACAGGCACTGTGACAAATTCACACTGCATTCTGCCAGGACTACACAACTGACAGTCCTGGCCCACCCACAACCTCAACCCACACAGCTCCATAGAAGCAACTCGTTTCACACTAGGCACTATAAATGAGTAATACGTTGCATGAAAAACTACGGAAACACATCTTCCAGAGAAAAGCAAATACTCTTAGGGAATGCAAGAGTAATTAAAACATGACACTTAAACAAGAACAGCATTTCTTTTCCGAGGCTGAGGCAGTTTCTGTTTTGGCTTCTTCGGTCGTGCTTTCTTTTTATCTCTCGTTAGTGCTGGGTAATACCAGAACCACGTTATTAGAATTGGAAAACCCCAGGGTCTCAGCTCTGTATACAATTCAATACTGTAGCCTGCCATTTAGACCCCCAGGATGCCATATGTCCAGGATTTGACCAAGACTTTGGCATTTTTATGTCAAAGCCTGGAAGCAAATTGAAGGAACCCAGCCTTTCGAAAATAAAACTTTAAACTGCAAATACAAAGAAACCCCTTACAAAAGTTTTTGAGAGTTATGTCACTAGTCACCAATAATTATCAAAGCAAATAGAAGCAGTATTTCAATGTTTAAAAATACAGAGGATTTTATACAGTTCAATATTCAAGTATAAGTTCCCGGTCTATCCAGGATTTCAAAACATGTGGAAAATGCGCGTGTGCTTCCCAGGGAGGTACCGGTGGCCACTGCAGTCCCGCAGGGGGGCCTCAACCTTTTAGGGGAGCCTAGTACTTCGGGGGGGCCCTTTAAGCTCAAGGCAAATGCCTATTTGTGATATATGGGAAAATCAGTGACCCCGTCACATTCGGGAGGGGGGGGGTATTATTTTGTGTTACACTGCAGATGCTTCACTGAGAAAGGTGCCAATCCTAACTCCAAGAAGCATTTCAGTTTTTGGCAGGCGTTGAAAGCGGAGGCCACAGGGTGACGGCTCTAAAGACAGAGGGCGCAGTAGCACTCATCATGATAATAATGTGGTATTTGCTTAGTGCCTACTTGTCATGCATTTCGTCTTCGATGCACTGTATACAGAAGCTGCTATTTTAAATAGTGAAATAATTGAGGCCTCTCTCCTCTGTGAAGTGTATGCCCCTAGGCACAAGCATCCTCCACCTGAGAGAGTCTTACGGCCATCCGTGGCACTCAAGGCGGCAGTCGATTGGGGTTGGGTGTGTGGGTAACTCCTGGGCTGATATGTCCCTAGCCACCCGTGGATTTCCTGAGGGTGCCCTAAATGTTGCTGTTACTACCAATAGCTCTATTAAATACCAGTATTCAAACGCTGGACCCTGCTGAGATCTCCTTTAACAAAGTCTGAGCCTCGTCAAGGTCTGACAACATAAAGAACTTTCCTTTGACTAAAACCCTCAGTTTAGACTGCTGGGCAATTGATGCCTGCACACTCTGAGCTTTACACAGATGTAAGATTCTAACAAATTATTTTCTCCTGCGTGCAGCCACAGCAGTCATGTCAGAGAATATGCTGCACTTATTCGTCTCATTCACAAAGAACTGTCTCTGCTGGATATCTTTGGTCAAAATCCTTTCCTTTATTCGGAAATCACCAGCACTTCACTATACAGCTACTGCACTTCTAATGGTACAGTCCTAGCAGCCTTCTGCAGAAGGTTGACATTTAGGGCCAAAATGATCAAAGTTCTGCTTGGCCTTGCGCCACACAAGCAGGGCTGGACTGGGAACCCAAAGCAGCCCTGGTAATTTTTTCGGGCCTGTCTCTGAGGAAGCACTGCCTGGCCCTGGGAGACTGAAAACTATTGCTTGCTGCTTTTGTTACAGGGAGGGGGCGATATTTCAGCACCACTGCAAAACCGGCCCCGTGTAACAAAACTGAACCCCACCCACCCTGCCTCCTGGAGAAACGCCTATTGCACGGTACGGCCATTCCGGCCCTGCCCACAAGGTAGCGCAAGGGTGACTAAAAACTCAGATGAGATTTACCCAAGCCGCGCAAGGCACCTTGTGTGGGCCTGTGTGGCTTGGTAAATCTTGAGTAACGCATGGCAACGCAAGTTGATGCCTATGTCCACACTCTATGCGGTGGGGACAATACATTGTTGAAGTACACTTAGAAAGAGGAATATGCCTCTAAGTATTGTTTTTGTGCAGGAAGGTATCCTTTACTGCACAAAAACAGTCTTGCCTGTAACACAAGCACCCCTGCGCCATGGCTCAAGGATGCCTGCGTTGGCCTAGGCTGCTGATTGTGAATCAGAGCAGAGGACAGGAAGGTGACATATCTTAATAGATATGACGCTTCCCTCTCCCTTTCAAGGAGCACAGAGAGCAAGTTGTTTTGATGTGTTGCGCTGTGTGAAAGAATGATAAATCTGCCCGTGCATCTGTACCCTCTTTGAGGCGCTTTTAGATCATTTTGCTAATTAACTCGGAAATCTGTGGCTAACAAAAGTCTCATCGTGTGCTGATTTTTTCCCCTGGGAGTGGGTAAGTTTAAAGGGGTGTATCGGTTGCCACTGCCATTCCCTGACGACGAATCTCGTGATTCGCAGGGTGAAGGGAAGTGTCTGCGTTAGTGGGTCCCAAGGACTTGCCATCAATGCCATGACCTGTGGAATTCTTCAACCCTTAAGCCTTAAAACACCAGCTGTCGCAGATAGCTCGCTACAAGTCTTGTCTAAATGAACAAAGAGCGAAGTCATTTACGTTTTTATTGAAAGTAAATTGACAACATTTGTAAAAAGAGTTCTCTTTTTTTTTTTTTTTTAGAAAATTGATCGATTCACATAGAAACTGACTGTAGCACAGGGGGACGTATTCAGAGGAAAGTCAAAAACATAAGCCATGACGAGAAAGCAAAGCTGGTTGACGTGCTCTGTGACGACATAAGTCGCAGGCCAAGATATACACAGGCACTCAGTTGTCACAGGCTAGGAGGAGAAGGGTCACTAGGCGGTAAGTGCTTCCCATTGGTCTTGAACCTTATCCACCACGGCGTCGTAGGCAGTCCGGACGAAACCTGCTCCTGTGTCGTACCAGCTCCTGTATGGCAGAGGGAGAACAATAAAAGCAGTCAGGCCCAGTTTGTGACAATGTTTGTTGTACCTGGTGCTTTGTTTGTGTGCGTGTGTGCCAGAAGACAGCTTAGCAGTCTAATTCTGATGTACAGTGGTAGGCCATGGCTGATATGGGAACCATGGGCCCTCATTAGTTTGTTGACAATAATTGTGACACTGTCACAGTGGCATGTTAAAGGCTATGGCATGACCCCGTGTCATACGAAAAATACAGTTTGCAGTGCTAGACATTAATTTGGAGCTGTAAGACTGGCAATGTGTTCCAGGGGGCATTGAGCCTTCTATCTACCACAGAATATATTATTGATACCAGACTAATTTCCATGCTACATAGAGAGTGGTTGGGTGTGTTACTCCACTGACACAACCGAACATTTAATTGGGGTGTGTAATCTCTCATGATTGAGGACCACGGCCAGAGAACTCAATGGAACAATCATTTGCAATGCAATAGGTCTCACATTTATGCAATACGTATTGCATTGCAAATGGTAGACATCACGGACAACGGGAGGGAGGGAGAAAGCACGGACAGTGGGGGAAGAAGGCACAGACAACGGGAGGGTGGGAGGGGGCGAGAAGGCACAGACAACTGGAGGGTGGTGGGAGAAGGTACGGACAACGGGAGAGAGGCAGGGCCGGACTGGGAACCAAAACTTGCCCTGGCAAAGAGCTCAGCCGGCCCCCCCTGGGAGCGGCCGAGCTGTTTGCCAGTGCCGGTTTCGGCCGATTTTGTTACAGGGGCCGATTTTGCAGCCAAGCTGCAAAAACAGCTCTGTAACAAAAACGGCCCACAGGCCCCCACCCTAGAGGCCCACCGGGGAAACACCCGGTGCCCGCTACGGCCAGTCCAGCCCTGGAGAGAGGGTGGGGGAAAATAATACAAGACAACAGGGGGGGGTGGAGAAGGCATGCCTGCAGTAGCAGAACCTCATTAATGAAAATAGTGCTCACAGTCTAAATAACACGTACCATGTAACAACCGAAGTAAAGGGGCCAGTTGCCATGGGAGGTGACAAATGAAGAGTAGGCAGTACTAAGGAGGGACTACCAAGTCTATTGACGAATCAGAAGTCAGCATTTAGGACGGACAATGACACAAGCCAATGGCAAATATGGGCGGCGAGTGGAAGGGGCTTCTAGTTCCTACTCCTCTACAAAAAGTCTTGCAGAGCAGTGCATGTGTGCTGGCTCTAGGCTCGACCTAAAAAGGGAAGGCTTCAAGGAGCATAACAGAGGTCCACAAATTACTGAAGCCACACCCGATCCAGTGTCCACCTGGCATGGATGCAGGGTGCCCCCAGCAAGTACTTGGATAGGGTACTGAGCGCTCGGCTTTGGTTTACATGTGCTCAGTCCCCGCTTGACTAGTGGTGTCAAGTTAGCACCCAAAAATAGGCTGCAGAATAATTCCAGAAACTTGTCAAACCCAAACGTAATTTATAACAAAAAAATCTTCTGCTAACAAAATGTATAGACTTCTCTACTATCTGACAACCAGCATTATAAAAATATACAAAAATTCCTCTAAAACAATAATTTGTCGGGGTGTTATGGTTTTGATTAAAAACCTACAATTCACTCAAATTCCCCTCATATAAGTAGCAGCACAGCCATAACTACTGTAACAATTCACTGGGTATGACATCGCACATGACATTATGACTTTGCTGGTGCCATCAAGTGCAATTTCATAGGAGACATGGCGTATTGTATCATGGAAGATGCAAATGATTGACCTTCTTCAGATATGTGTCAGGTCAGGGAAAATCCTGTCTTGTCCCAGCGGGTCATCTCTGTGTGGACCACTTGGTGCTGGCAGTGGCACTGAAGCCTTTCAACTACGTTTAATGTGTTGAGTTCTAAATGTTGCTTGTGAGCATTACTGATATACTTTCTACTGGGACTTCCACAGGATGACAGTGGAATCGCAAATGAACACTTAAACTGTCTGGCTAGGAAATACAAGCATTTGCAATGCAATAGGTCTCGCATTTACGAGAGTTTAAGCTATTGTCATTTACAATGGCAACCGCTCAAACTCTTGTAAATTCGAAACCTATTTCACTTCAAAGAAGCTGCCTCATTGTCCAGGGCTGCTTGAAAGTAAAAGCACGCATGGCAAAGAAAGCACATCATGCCTGCAGTAGGAGAAACCCATAAAAAAGAGTGCTTACAAACTAAATACGACGTACAGTGTCGCAACAGAAGTAAAAGGGACAGTCGCCATGGGAGGTTACAAATACAGACAAGGGCGTACCAAGGATGAACTAACAAGCCTGATAAAGACTCGCAAGCAAGCGTTTAAGAACGATAATGACACAATCCAATGACAAGTATGTGCGGAGAGACTCCACAACTCCATGCCACCCAGAAGCGCATGCGCTGCCCTGGCTCGTCATAAAAAAGGGCACTAGATCCCCCACACTTCCTTTTCAGTCATATTCAAATATATAAATAGTATGGTGATGGGTAGGTATTACCTAAACCCTTCTTTGCAATCCTATAAATAATCAAATAAGAATACAAGGGAAGGCGAAGTGTTGGAAACCAAGGGGGTCATTAGTATGGCGGGCGGATCGTCAACGCCCATATGGCGGTCGCAATCTGCCTGCCATTTTCCACTGCCCGCCTACCATTTCCCCCCGCCATATTACGATGGCGGAGGGGACCCCGGTGGACGAAAAGACCATCCGCCGGTTTTCCGGAGGTCGGATATGCGACCGGGCGGAAAAGGGCTACAATATGGTGGCGGTGTCTGCAAGACACCGCCATCCATATCAGGATGCCCAGCGGTGCAGGGCTTTCCATGGCGGAGACCCCGCCATGGAAAGTGAGGCGAAGTTTACTTTTGGGGGTCCGTTGCGGCACCAGAGGAGTTAGAGGGGGTGTGGGGGATGCACTTGGGGGGTACCCATGGTACCCCCCTCCATTTGCAAGCAGAAGGTGGCAGGCACCGCGCGGTGCCTTCCACGTTGTACCTGCAAATGCACAACATGCATATTGAGCATTGCGGCTGGTGCTCTACTGACGGCACCGCCCGCCACAATGCATTATATGCAGGATGTGACTGCCAGGGTGGCAATCGCATCCTAATTTGCACAGCGGGACCTCCGCAACCCTGGCGGGCGGTCTTGTATACCGTTACAGTGGCGGGCATCCTAATGAGCCCCCAAGACTTTTAGTTGAGTAATGTTAATTTGAGTCCACCCTGGTATTCTTCATGTTGTCCATTTTATATATGTGTCCGTGAGTGTATGCCCACGAGCGTGTGTCTATGTTTTAGTATCAAATGTGGAAAACCACAAAAAATCACAAGTTATGTTTAAGAAAGCACACAACACGCCATACCTTAAGGTCAGTCACCATGAACAAAAGACTTAACTGGAGAACAACCTCATGGCGGTCGACCATGAGTTATGTTGTGTGCAGTTCATTGTCCCTGCCCCATGATGGAATAGCACAAAACTGGACATACCAATCAGAGAACAAACCTTCCAAGCTTCTGTGTGATGATTTGTTACACAGTGTCAATGTTGTTAGAAAATGAACACTTTTTTTGCCCCATCCCCCCCCTTTTTTCACTGGTTGATCAGCACAAATTTAAAAATAGTAAAAGAAAGTTAAGTGTGCTAGTTCCTGCCAAATTTCATGCAATTCCCCAAAAAAGTGTCAGTTATTAATGAATCAAAAATATTTTTGCCCCCTCTCTTAAAATTTGACTCTCCACCTGTTCCCCATTGGATCTTCATGACCATTGAAACGTGCACTGGGTACTGCTTGCTCGCTACTTGGCACAATTGACACAGATTGATCAAACAGCACCAAATTTACAAGCAAGTGAAAAATGTATTGAACCTCCCCTTTATGGATTGGCACAACATTTAACATACAAATAGAAAACGAATCCTTCTTTGCTTCTGCCAAATTGTGGCGATTCATCACACCGTGCCAGATTTATTGGCAAATGAATACTTTTTTATTCCCCCTTTAAAACTCCTGCCCACTCCAGGTGATCTGTGTCATGTTCTGGTTGTGCGCCGGGATGTACACCATACACAGGACGCATGTTAGTCTCACGTTTCTTTATTTACATCTTTCATTACTGTTGGGTAGCACCTCGTGCAGCTGCTGGACAGCACATCCGTCCCCGTCCATGTCCTTGTCGTTGTCCGTTCCCCTTCCAGTCTCGTCACCGGATCTGGTGTCCGGTGACTTGGTCACTCTGCCTGAGGACCCACAGGGTCCTATTGCCCTACTGTTCGTCGCCCACACTGTCGGGTCACGACACCTCCCCCCTTGTTGCAAACAAATGTTCGTGACACATTTACCATAGTCCTCATTCACAGTTATATTGATGGGGGTGAGCGAGCAAGAGAGAGAGAGAGTACTTGTCATTCTACATTTCTTCAATGAGTCTCTGTTGTTTACTGCATGTTCTTCGTGAATCTAGTGTCTCCATCGCTTCCTTGTCCTCTATCTTCCACCGTCCATGTGGCTGCAGTTGTCGCTGCCATTTCTTCTTTCTCCGCCTTCTTTGTCCTTGAAATGCTATCTGTTTCTTGTTATTCGTTGTTGGTCGTAGGCAGCCGTTGTCATCGATCCTTTCACTTTCGTCACCGCCAGTGACTCTTTGGAGAACTTGTTGTCTTATTATCAATCTTCTTTCTGTCTCAACACCTTTGGTCCTGGCCATGCGGTGCCTCTTGCCTTTGTTTCCTTGGTGGCGCCTGTCCGCTCTGCCTATTGTATGTCTTTGCGCCAAAGTCCTCTCGTGTTACTCTTTTTTACCCATTTTGTTTCCTTTGTCCTTGTGTCTTTCCTTTTGTTTTCTTTTCTTTTATGTTCTCCTTTTCTCTCTTCTGTTTCTCTGAGTGGTCTTTGTCCCTCTTTTCTTTATTGTTTCTCTTTTCTGTCCTTTGTTTAGCCTTATCTCTGGCTTTCCTTTATCTTTACTTCTTTCTTATTTGTCCTTCTTTCTTTTCTTTATTTCTACTTGTTTGGCCTCTTCTGGGTCCTTCTTTCTTTTCTTTATTTCTACTTGTTTGGCCTCTTCTGGGCTTTCCTAGTCTTGTCTTCTTTATTTCCTTGTTTTCTTATATTTGCGTCTTTCCTGCGACTTATTTCTTATGTTTGTGTCTTTCCTTTTGTTTTCTTTTCTTCTCTTTCTCTTTTCTTCTTTTCTTTATTTCTACTTGTTTGGCCTCTTCTGGGTCCTTCTTTCTTTTCTTTGTTTCTACTTGTTTGGCCTCTTCTGTGCTTTCCTAGTCTTTTCTTCTTTATTTCCTTGTTTTCTTATATTTGCGTCTTTACTGCGACTTATTTGTTATGTTTGTGTCTTTCCTTTCCTTTTGTTTTGTTTTCTTCTCTTTCTCTTTTCTTCTTTTCTTTATTTTCTTGTCACTTCTCCTTTGCTCTTTCTTTGTCCTTGTGCGATCTTTGTCCTTTTGTTTCTCTTTGTTGTTCTGCTTTGTTTCCTTTATTTTCCTTTCTTTTCTTTGTTGTTTCTCTTTTCTCGATTTGTCCTTTTGTTATTCTTTGGTTTTTTCTTTTCTTATTGCAGCATCATTTTCCTTTGCCTTATTGCTCTTTTTCCACTTGTGTGCTCTTTTGCGCTATATTTATCCTTTATTCTTCAATCAAAACATTTATTTTGCTTTGTTTCTCTTTTCAGACGTTTTCCGTGCTTATCTTCCTTTTCTGCTTTGTCTTCGTTTTCTTCCCGTCTTTTCTTCTTTATTCCTTATTATTGCTCGCGTTCTCCTTAATTCACCTTGTTTTATGTTATTCTTCTTCTTTGCGTAGCGTTAAAGGTTTACTTTGGCACTTGCCTTTGCTCGTGCTTGTTGTGTTTCAGACCTGCATTTGCTTGTGTTTGGTATTTCTGTTGCATTTGCCAATGCTTGTTTCTTTCTTCTGTTGCATTTACCAATGCTTGTTTGTTACAGCTGTTGTGTTTGCCAAGGCTTGTTTGTTACTTGCCAATGCTTGTTTGTTGCTTGTCAGTGCTTATTTGTTACTTCTATTGCTTTGCCAATGTTTGTTTGTTATTTCTGTTGCATTTGCCAATGCTTGTTTGTTCCTTCTGTTGCATTTACCAATGCTTGTTTGTTATTCCTGTTGCATTTACCACTGCTTGTTTGTTGCTTGTCAGTGCTTGTGTTACTTCTATTGCTTTGCCAATGTTTGTTTGTTATTTCTGTTGCATTTGCCAATGCTTGTTTGTTACTCCTGTTGCATTTACCAATGCTTGTTTGTTACAGCTGTTGTATTTGCCAATGTTTGTTTGTTACTTGCCAATGCTTGTTTGTTGCTTGTCAGTGCTTACTTGCTGTTTCAGGCTCTTTGCCTGACTTCAAAATGGCCGCCGATGATCCCTCGCAGGGGATTGGTCAATATTGCCTGACTTCAAGATGGCCGCCGGGAATCTCGTTTTCAGCGAGATTTCGGTCGTTTCTGCTCGTTTCTTCGGCGGGGGGGGCCAGTTAGGCGGCGATTTCACTCACCGGAGCCGTGGTCCACCGCTTGAGTCACCAATCAAGGTAGGGCAATTTCCTTCACTTCTGCCGCCGAGGTGGGCACTCGGTAGGCGTTTTCTTTGGCCACACGCTTTGGCCGCCGAGGTGGGCACTCGGTAGGCACTTTGTTTAACGATATTCCGCCGCCGAGGTGGGCACTCGGTGGGCGTTTTCCGCAGCGCACTCGAGCCTCCAGACGTGGGGCGAGCTCCGGGCCAGTCGGTCGCCGGTTGCTGCTGTGGCTGTCCACACGCTTGGGGTTTCTTTCATCCCTCCTTCGTCGCCAGTTGTCGTGTTCTGGTTGTGCACCGGGATGTACACCATACACAGGACGCATGTTAGTCTCACGTTTCTTTATTTACATCTTTCATTACTGTTGGGTAGCACCTCGTGCAGCTGCTGGACAGCACATCCGTCCCCGTCCATGTCCTTGTCGTTGTCCGTTCCCCTTCCTGTCTCGTCACCGGATCTGGTGTCCGGTGACTTGGTCACTCTGCCTGAGGACCCACAGGGTCCTAATGCCCTACTGTTCGTCGCCCACACTGTCGGGTCACGACAATTTGCACAAACGTAATAATATTAAAAGAAGGTTAATCGTTTGAAGTCCTTGTCAAATGTCGTAGTTCCATCAAACGATGCCAAAGTTATTAGTAAATCAAAACTATTTGTGGTCCTCCCAACTTTAACTTTGCCCCCCCGTTGGATCTTTATAAAACTTGATAATAGTGCCCACACATGCGAGAAATGCCAATTACTCAATGACTGTTGTTTCTGCAGAGACAAAGTGGTTTAGGTCGGGCTCAAGTCGGAGAGGAATGTGATGCGTGTACGGAGTATCCGCATTATTATTAGATGAGGGACCACGGCATTTTTAGACGAGGAACACCGGAGTGTTTTTAGATGATGGATTCCGTCCCTTTTAGCTTGAGGCCAGGAAATGCTAAGAGGTGCGTGAACTGTCATATGCCCCACCACCATTCTGCTTGCATTTTTCAAAAGTTGTAAGGCATTACATAGGCTATCAAAGTGACGTCAGTGTGCTTTCAACCCATAATCCCATAGACAGCATGCTCTTGTTGGCACAATGTCCCGGCAGGGAGTTATTTGTGAACTCCAGGCCACTGGATTCAAGCTAGCCTGGCTGATGAGGGGTGATGCCTCGAAACCGGTCCTAGGAGGCTTGTTTCCAGTCCAAGGCAGACTTGGCCTGGCAGTTCGGGCTAGACTGTTCCCATGCAGAGCAGGGTAAAAACTGATTTGTATATGGCTGGGTCGAATTGGAATGGCATGGGGAGCAAAAATATTATGGATTTAGGCCCAGATCTCTGTACTGGGGTGAATGTTTGAGATTGTGCAGCATTCTGTCCATGAATTGTTCTTTTTGTGGTTATTTGTTAACCTCATACGTCTCAGCTATTGCTCAACGCCTTAACTGCAGCAGTTTTTCCGCCGCGGTGCGGGCGTTCTATTAGGTGGGCAGGGCTCTGTCGGCACTCGCGAGGTAGTGCTCCCGTCGGCCGACGGGAGCATGCAAGGGCTTAATGAGGTGCAAATGTTAAGAAGAAAAGTATGGATTCATAATTGTATAGCACAAACCTAGATAGGGAGCTGCATATTATGTGGATGGTTGGAAAACTTGGATGTGTATATCAAGTAGGAATTACATTTAACACAATCGCATTTTTTGGCATCAAAATTTCAAAAATGAAATCATCTTTGCAAAATCACATGATAGTAAGTCATGAATAGAGGCTGATTCGAACCTGGTCCACAGATTGGCAGCTTTAGCCATTAGGCCACATCTCCTGCATTCAAAGCAAGTGACTACCGCATTAAAAAATAGTCATCAAGCACATTTTTTACACTGTAAATCCAGTTACATATCTAATTACTGTGTACCACACTTTTTACAAATGTCACTTTCTGCCATTTTTAACCCCCATCTTACATTAATGCATGACAATCATATACGTAGTTTATAGAAGAAAAATGCATTATTAATGTGGTTTTCACATTTCTTTGTCAATCCATTAATGTGTTGTTTTTGTAAAGCACACATGCAGTCAGGAGGCCATCTCAGATTGCAAAGCACATGTGCCACATCACATTTTTAATGCAACTCGAATTGTTGCTTTTAAGGTCATCTATCTTAACCGATACAAAAGTCGTTAGACCCAAGTGTATCAGGCAATGTAAAGAGTGCACAGCTTCTTAATGAATGTCTATATTTTTCAATTTATAATTGTACATCGAGTATTTAGGTTTTGTCCGTTTTTTCAAACTCTGCAACTAATGAAATGTTTGAAAATACAGAGGCTATGGTCTAAAAATGGAATCACTTAATGTCTAAGGGCCAAACGATCAACTGTTTTTAGCGGTCGCAAACTGGAAGTCTGGCTTATGTACAAACCCTATTTTGCGAGTCGGTAACCAATTACTGACTCGCAAAATAGGGTTTGTGACTCGCTATTAGGAAGGGGCGTGCCAAGGCCATCCCTTCCTAATAGCGAGTCCAAATGGTATGTACCATTGTTTTGCGACTGCATTTGCGCTTGCAAAACACTCGCAGTTCACCACCTACTTCACGTAGGTGGTAAGCCACTCACATGCGGGATGGGGTCCCTAAGGGATCCCTTCCCCTTTGTGAATGGGTGCAAACCTGCCCTTAAAAAATGAAACCGAAATGTTTAGTTTTTCTTTTTTAAATGCCTCCCGTTTTCCTACATTTAACAAAAAAAACCTGCTTTATTACAGAAGCAGTAACAGGCATGCAACCATCCCTGGGAGTGCTAGCCATTCCTAATAGGGTCCTAAGTAGCACCTGCCTCATGAATATTAATGAGTCATGCAATTTGCGACCCCATTAGGAATCGCTAACAGTGTCTGAGACCCTGTTGTAAATTGCATTTTGCGAGTCGTAAAACGATGCAATTTGCGACTCGCAAAATGTAAGGGTCGTACATCTGGCCCTTAAACATTCACTCCTTTGCATTCACTGTCAAGCTGGAAAATAGTTAAGGTATGGTTAAGTACTTTTATATAATTTTTATGAACAGTAAATGCTTTTTTGGCTGTAAAGTAATCATGTTTGATTTTACATGAGGGACATTATAATGGTGTGTCTTCACTTTCTGTGACGTCACCTTGGATGTAGGGCTGAAGACTGGAAGGAATCATGATCCAGGAAGGTGCTATTATGAGGAAGCGGCCCGAGGGTACTTACAGTGCCTGTTGCCCCACAGTCGACTCTTTCACTTGGGTGACTGTGTCTGCGGCTTTGCTGAAGAGGTCGGCGGACATTCCCTGCAGCGTGTCGATGTACTTTTTGAAGTACGACTCTTCTGCCGAGCTCAGCTCTGCAACAAAACCAGTACGTTAATAATAGAGGACTTACCGCTTCCAAAGAGAGACTTACAGGTCAAGAAACCCGGGGCCCTTGGTCATGAAGGAAGTGACGTAGCAAGAGTGCCACAGGTTCTCATGCATGCAATCAACATGGGCTCCCCCCCAGGGCACAAGTCCTAAAAAAAGAAGTGGGGGGGACGCTGTCACCTTTCGTGACGTCACAACAGGAAGTGACGTAACGAAAAGTGGATTGCACAAGCGGGCTCATTGCCTCACCTCGCTCACACCTTAGATGCAATTGTTCCATGCTCGGTGCCTCATACTTGCTCTCAGCCCCAGGGTCACAGGGTCAGATACCACTGCCTGTTCTCTGTTGCGTTAGCTTACTCTGAAATCACTTTTAAAGCGCTTGGCCTCTCTAGGACGAGATCCGATCTCGTCCCAGAGAGGTCAAAGAGTGAAGCCCAGATGTTTGGCAGGGGGGGACGGTGTCCACCCCGTAAAATAAGTGGGGGATGCCGTCCACCCACGTGGTACCCCGACTCCAGCCCTGCTCCCCCTTCAAAAGTTTGGTAGTAAAAGACAAACATAAGTGGGCTCAAGAGGGTCTCTTGCACCCTGGGTGCTGGTGCCACTGCAGCTGCTGCACTGTTGTGAGGATGAGTGCCGGCCTCACGCTGCAGCATCAATGCGGGCTACACACGGGATAAACTGTGCTGGGCAAGCAGCTGTGGCCGGTAGTGGGAGTACCGGCCGGGCGGTGACGTGGGGAGGGGGAGGGGCAGGGTGGGGGCTAGTAATGTATGGAATCCGGACCTCAACAGGTAAGTAAACTTAAAAATAAATAAAACGAATTTCGTTGCGCGCACTGCATTGCATTTGGTGATGCAGTGTGCGCAACAAAATTAGTTTTATTTATTTTTATGTTTACTTACCTGTGAAGGTCCGGATTCCATACATTACTAGCCCCCACCCTGCCCCTCCCCCTCCCCACGTCACCGCCCGGCCGGTACTCCCACTACCGGCCGCGGCTGTGGGCAAGTGACCCGGTCAGCAAACAGTCTTCCGCGGTGGTACCTGCGCCTGCAGCAGTGGCCGCCCATGGCCGGCAAACAGGTAATATGGCAGCTGATGTGACCAGCTCACCGACCAGGTGTGTACATTACTAACCTATGGAGACAGCGGAGGTGCACATGGTAGTGACAATCCTTGCTACACACACAGCTCTGCCAGTGCTCCTCAATCCTGCCTGGTAGAGTAAATAGCAATCCAGTATCGAGAACCACACTCACCTCTGCAAGTGCACCTCAGTCACCTCCTTCGTTACTCCACCTACACCAGTGCTTTAAATGGAACTATAGAAGTGCAGATACTCACTATGTATAGAACTTGCTTTCTCCTTTGAAGTGCCGGCACTTCCCCATTAACTGTATTGCAGCAGTGCCGAGAAGTGCCGGTACTCTCCCTTTCAAATTAAAGAAGTGCAGGTTCTTTAAAGCACTGATTTACACCAGTACTGAAACCCACACATAGCTGTGCCAGCGCACCCCAACAGTCCCCAGGAATGAGTCGGGGTGGTTTCCCCAGTGATATTTATTTTTTTATTACTTCGGTTCCATTTAATTCACAAAAATGTTCAGCTTTTCTCTCCCAGCTCTGCCTTCCATAACCGCAGAAACATATCATTCTAAAACGCCCTTCAGCAACTTTCCACTGGTGTATAGAGGTGAGGGTTCCTTAATTAATGATTTAGTACATGCTCAAGGTTTGATGTGCTCTAGTTTCTGCCAGAACTGGGATATGAATGTAGCAGAAGCTCAAAGGAAGTAAGTAGAAACACTCACTTCCGGCCCCAAACCTAGCTTGAGCTCTTTCTACTATTTTATGAAACTTTTCTCTGCAATGTTTGGGGCTGCGTGGAAGGCATTTCTACGAGACCCAAACTCTAGCACAACACCCTGCACTGTGTTGTGATGTCGTTTGTTATCGTGATTCTAAAGTAAGAGTGTTGAGAATTCCAGGACTGCCAGTTGCGTCCTGACTGTTTAGGGGTGATCACGCTCGGCTGTGTGCTGCATTAAACTCAATTAATATACAGCAGCTCTGTATCAGTATTTAATCCCCATTACAAGATAAATTGGCGTTGAGGATGGGATTTAAAATTAAAAGTTGGGACGGCACACGACCCAGTTGATCAAAGGGGAGAGAAAGGATATACAATGTGTTTTTCCTCTAGCACACAACAAAATGTATATGTCTGTAAATGAACTGTGCTGACCATTAAATCAATACATTGGGTGAAGACATTTCCGCACATGATCGTTTGTGCACTGTATACTTTTATCAGTAAAACTGTATGTGAGTGCAAATGTAATGGTCATTTCAATTGAAAATGTGTTGTCTGTAAAGGCAGTGCACTACCACACCATGCATACGCCACGTTACCCCACCCAACTCCTTGCCACTGCACTCTACTCTGCACCACTCCACACTAAGCCACTCGGCGTCACTGCATTGTTATCTGCACCACTCACTTCTACACCTCTCTACTCTGCACCACTCCACTCGATGTGAATGCTCTCTACCCCACACCATTCTACTATGCACCACTGCACTCTTTGCCACTGCACTCTGCACCACTCCACGCCACACCACTCTATGCCACCCAACTATGTAACACTGCACTCTATGCCACTGCACTCTACGTCAATGCACTCTAATGTGTACCACTCCACTGTACGACAGTGCGCTCAATGCCCATACCCTCTATGCCACTCTAATCTACTATGCACCACTGCACTATACTTTGAAACAATCTACTCTGCGCCACCTCACTCGGCACCACTGCACTCAGAGTCACTCCACTCTACTCTACTCTGCACCACTCTACACTACTGCGCTTTACGCCAGTGCACTCTACACCTCTTTACTGAAAACCAATGCAATCTACACCAATCTACTCTGCACCACTGCACTCTACGCCACTATAGTCTAAGCCAATGTACTCTTCGCCACTGTATTCTGTCACTGCACTCTACGCCATCCTATTTCACTCATTTAAAAAAATGGGGTATACCCAGTTAAGGTCCTGGACCCGGGTGTAGAGTGATACAAAAGTCAGTGGTCCTAACCTGATTTCGATAAGATATGAATCATTAATCCTTTATGTTTTGATTTATTAATCGGCAGTTGAGCTAAAAAGAGAAATCACTCTGTGCCACTGCACTTTACGCTAATACACTCAACGCACTGCACTCTATAATATATTCTGGAACACTGCACTCTCTGCCACTCTACTTTCTGCTACTCTACTCTATGCCACTACACTCTATGCCAATCCACTATAAGCCACTCCAATCTACTCTGCATCAATGTACTCTACAGCACTCTGCTCTATACCACTCCACTCTACACAACTTCACACTGCTCTGAAACAATCTACTCTATGCCACTGCAGTCTACGCCACTCTATTCCACTCTGCGCCGCACCAGTCTACCCACTCCATGCCACTCTATTCTACACTATGCACTCTATGCCAGTGCACTCTACACCAATGCGCACTGTACCACTTTACTCAAAGCTAATAAACTCTACACCACTGCACTCTATGCCAATCTACTCTGCGCCGCTGCACCATATGCCACTATACTCTACTCTGCACCACTACACTCTACGTCACGCTACTCTACACCATTGCACTCTGTCACTTTACTCCACACCACTCTATGATACTGCACTCTAAACCAATGAACTCTACACTACTCTACACCACTGCACTCTACGACACCATACTCTGTAGCTCTGCACTCTATGCCACCAAACTCTATGCCACAGTACTCTATGCCACTCTACTCTGCACCACTTTACTCTATTCAATTTCACTCTACTATGCACCACTCTACTGCCCTTGACACCAATGCACTCTACGCAACTACACTCTACACCAATCTAATTCACTCTGCACCACGGTACTCTGACACTGTACTCTATGCCACTTCACTCTTTGCCTCTCTACTCTACTCTGGACCACTATAATCTATGAAAGTTCACTCTACCCCACTCTACTATGCACCACCCCACTCTTCACCACTGCACTCTACACCACTCCAATCTAGGCCATTTCACTCTGCACCACTCTACACTGCATCACTCCACTGTGCAACACTGAACTCTATGGAGAAGTGTTGCTCACTGGTTAGAGGAGGCAGACCCTGAAGCAGAGGTCAGACCGGGACCATTGTTCAATTCCCGACGCGGCAGGGTCTTGAGCCCAAATGTCCACGGACTCGATAATTCTCGCTTTGGTGCCTACTCGAATCACGGGTTCACACTCTGCAACTCTGGGCAATAGCTTGCTTAATCTCCACTACGGCCCCCCCGTGGCGGGATGCATGGCTTTCACCTTGGGGATGCCCAGTAGGGGCTATTTCACAGGGAAAAAGCCAGGACGGGTTCCCAAAGCAAGCGCCTTGAGACCTTGCGGTGGTAAGGCGCTATATAAGAACCTTTGACATTTGACATGCCAATGCATTCTACATCACTACTCAGTACCACTCCACTCTACATTTCCTCAATTTACTCTGAAACAATCTACACTATGCCACTGCACTCTATACCACTACACCCTACACCACTCTGCACCACTCCACTCTATGCCACCTCACTCTACGCTGCGCCACTCTACGCCACTGCACTCTATGCCATGCCACTCTACTCTAAACCACTGCACTCAATTCCAATTCACTCCACACCACTTTATTCAAAACCAATGCACCCTATGCCACTGCACGTATGCCAATTTATTTGCACCACTGCACTTTATGCCACTGTACTCTATAACATTCTACTTTATGCTACTGCACTTTACAGAACTGCATGCTACGTCACTGCATTCTACGACCCTCTATTATACTCTGCACCACTGAACTCTGTGTAACTGCTCTCTGCAACACTCTACTCTGCACCACTATACACCAGTGCACTCTATGCCACTTCACTCTACAACAATGTACTTTATGCCACTGCCCTCCATACCCTGCTCTTTATGCCACTGCACTCCACACTACTGCCCTCTATACCCTGCTCTTTATGCCACTGCACTCCACGCTACTGCCCTCTATGCCACTGCACTCTACGCCACTGCACTCTATCACTGCACTCTACTCCACTGCACTCTACTCGGCACCACTCTACTCTGTGCCAATGCACTTTACGCCACTCTACTCTGCATCACTCCACTCTATGCCACAGTACTCTACTCTGCATTACTCCACTCTACTCTGCACCACTCCACTCAATGCCTATTCACTCTATGTACTTTATTCTGCAACACTGCTCTCTCTGCCACTGAACTCTTCACCACTGTCTCACTCCACTCCACGGTATTCTACACCAATCCACTCTAAGCCACTCTAATCTGCTCTGCATTCTACCACACTGTATATCACTGCACTCTATGCTACTTCCCTCTTCTCTGAAACAATCGACTCTATACCACTGACGTCTACACAACTCTATTCCACTTTCCACCACTCCGCTCTCCACTACGCCACTCTATTGTACGTCGCTGCACTCTATGCCACTGCACACTACACCAATGCTCTCTACACTACTTTACTCAAAATGAATGCACTCTACACCACTGCACTCTATGCCAATCTACTCTGCACCACTGCACTGTAGGTCACTATACTTTGCCCCACACCATTGCACTCTGTCACTTTATTCTGCACCACTCTATCCCACTGCACTCTATACCACTGCACTCTATGACACTTCA
This sequence comes from Lissotriton helveticus, assembly GCF_964261635.1. Lineage (NCBI taxonomy): Eukaryota > Metazoa > Chordata > Amphibia > Caudata > Salamandridae > Lissotriton > Lissotriton helveticus. The sequence continues at coordinate 1,204,312,804 of NC_136061.1, forward strand.
CTCTGCAGCACTGCATTATCTGACACTGCTCATCATGCTGCTCTACTAGATGCTAATCTACTCTGCACCACTTTACCCTGTGGTACTGTACTCTACTCTACACCACTCTACGTCACCCTACTGCACTCTAAGCCAACGCACTCTATGCCAGTACACTCCCCGCCACTCTAATCCACTATGCACCACTGCACTCTGTGATAGTGTACTCTATGCCACTTAATTCTATGCCTCTCTACTCTAATCTGCACCACTTTACCCCAGTGCACTCTTCCCAGCTCTACTATTCACCACTGCACTCTTCTGCACTGTACTCTACACCACTCCAGTCTCGGACACTCCACTCTGCGCCTCTCCACTCTGCAACACTGCATTCTATGCCACTACTCTATACCACTCCTCTCTTCCCTGTACCACTCCTGTCTGACCTGCACCACTCCACTCTGTGCCACTTCACTCTTCTCTACAACAATCTACTCTACACCACTGCACTCTATACTACTGCACTCTATGCCACTCTACTCCACTCTGCATCACTCCATTCTATGCCACTGCAATCAACACGGTGCTAATCTACGCCACTCTGCTATATGCCACTCGACTCTACGCCACAACTCAATGCTACTGCATTCTAACCTGCAACACTCCACTCTGCTCTAAAACAATCAACATTATGCCACTACTCTCTAACTCACTACACTCTACGCAACTCTACCCTGCGCCACGTTGTGCCTCTGCAGTCTGCGCTATACCACTGTATTCTAACCCACTGCACTCTATGCCAATGCACTATACATCACTTTACTCAAAACCAATGCACCCTATGCCACTGCACTTACACCAGCTACTTTTCACCACTGCACTTTATGCCACTATACTCTACAACATTCTACTCTATAACACTGCACTCTACACCACTGCACTCTACGCCACTGCACTCTACGCCACTGCATGCTGCACCACTCTACACCATTGCAATCTATGTCACTGCACTCTATGCCACTCTATTCTACTATACACCACTGTACTCTATGTCACCGCACTCTACACCACTCTACTCTGCACAACTCTTCGCACCTGCACTCTATGCCCCTGAACTCTTCGCCTCTGCACTCTACTCTGCATCACTCCACTCTTTGGCACTTTACTGGACTTTACACCACTGTACTCTACCCCACTACACTATACACCACACACTCTACACCACACATTCTACACCGCTACACTCTACACCACTACACTCTACACCACTACACTCTACACCACTCTGCACTACTCCACTCTACCCTGCTCCACTACACTCTATGCGACTTCACTCTACACCAATCTATTCCACTCTGAGCCACTCTACTCTGTGCCACTGCAATCTACTCTGCACCACTCTGCTCTATGCCACAGCATTCTACGTCACTGCACTCTATGCCAATGCACTCTACACTACTTTACTCAAAGCAATGCACTCTACACTACTTTACTCAAAGCAATGCACTCTACGCCAGTGCACTCTACGCCAATCTTCTCTGCACCACTGTACTTTACACCATTTCACTCTAGGCTACTATTCTCCACTCTACCACACTTCACTCCACAATACTCCACTCTATGATGCTCTACTCCATCAAACTTTGCTCCTCTGATACTCTACTCCACGCCACTCCACTCTACAGCACTCTACTCAATTCCATTCTATGACACTACTCCACTCTATGATGTTCTATGTAACTCCCTCTATGCCACTCCATGCCCCTTCACTCTATTCTATGACACAATATTCTACACTACTCCACTCTGACACTTTATGCTACTCCACTCTATGCTACTCTATGCTACTCCACTCTGTAACAATCTACCCAACTCTGCAACACTCCACTCTATGCAACACCCTCTATGCCACTTTACTCTGCTCTACACCACTTCAGAACACTCTATAACACTCCACTCTACAACACACTCTGAACTTTGACTTTATATTCTTGTCTACGCCACTCAACTCTGCGCCCCTTCCACTCTACGACACTCTACTCACTCCACAACATTGTACGTACTCCATGACACCCCACTTCACTCCTCTCCACGCCACTCAACTCTACTTTACGCCGCTCCATGACACTCTACACCACACCACAACACACCACTCTACTTTGCAGCCTTCCACTCCACACCACTAACTTCTAACCACGCTGAACAGCATCCACTCTGGTGTACAACATTGCTAGAACATAGTGGCAAAGCCAATAGCTCTTGCATAGGCGAGACCTATTGGCGTTGCCAGTGCTTGTTCTTGATGCAAATAGCTGCCCACGTCTCCTGGTAGACACACCTGCCCCGTGCTCTCGCCTCCTGGTGAACACTTCAGACCACAATCCTGATGCAATAAGGTGCCCGCGTCTCGTAGTGTAGACACATGACCCATACCTACGTCCTCTGGTGCACACGCCTGATCTCGTTTCCCGAGGCCAACAGCTGCGCACGTCTTCTGGTGCACACGCGTGCCCTGGACCACTACTACCCTGTGCCACGTCCACTGTTGCACACGTCTGCCATTGTGCCACATGCCACCTCTACTGGGGCACACACACTCACACACCTGGCCATATTTCCACACGCAAACAGCTGCTCACGTCTTCTAGTGCACACGCGTGCCCCGTGTCACTTCCACTCTTGCACACGCCTGCCCTGTGCCACCCCTTGTGGTGCACACACACCTGACCACATTTCTACATGCAAACAGCGCCACGCGAGCCTACTTTGAGCCCATAAGGGTAAACCGGAAACTTCTCACCTGTGAAGAGAGCCAGACAGAGCGCGAGCACCGCCGTCGTGAAGATCAGGCCTCTCATGGTGGCACCTTTCAGCGTCCTGTCCTGGGGGCCGAGAGAAGCCGACATGGGGTTAATGGGGGGCCGTAGCCCATCCCTGCACAAGCCTCCTCAGCTGAAACAGCTGCAGGCAGCGCAAAGGCCTCACATCACACCAACATGTCACACGAACTTCGGAGCCCACATGAAAACTTTTCCAATACCTCCGACTGCCCTTGTTTGCGTCTCACTTTGACTCAGGAGCTCTCTTCTCCACCTTCTCATATCTCCCTCACACCACCTCGCGTCCACTCACCTCACATTTCCTTTCCCCTTTTCATCACCGTCCCTTGTCTCCACCATCTCACCGCTTTTCCATGTTACACCATCCTATGCCTCCACTTACAGAATCTTTGAATGCGTCACCCCCTCATCAGTTACCTCCTGCCCCCTCTCCCTCCCTTAGCCCTATGTCTCGCTCCTTAGCTTTCCACAATCTCCCTCCAACCGTCCATTCTCACCCATATCACCACGTCTTCCTCTCAGCACCACCTCCTGTCGTGCTTACTGGTTACCTATGTCTCCCATTCCCACCACGTGCAGCCTGTGACCCCTTTTCACCTTATGTCCTACCCGACCCTCCCTCTCGATGATTCCACAGGATCCGTCTTTCTGTATAATGCACCGTCATGCCATCAGCCTCTCCACAGAAGGAACATATGCATAGTGCCTCCACAGTGGGGATATGCACACGACGGCGCATGTGATTAGCGCCTCCACAGAGAAGCACCTTGACAATATATATGTATAGTGCCGACACACATGAGGAGGGTACATGTGCATTGCGCCGCTATGAAAGGGGTCATTGAGAGTACGCATGCATAGAGCCCACGACAGAGGGGCATATGCATATAAGGGTGCATGCGTATGGCGTATCCACAGTGGGGCACATGCACATAGCGCCTCCATGGTAGTGCCAATATTCATTGAGCCTTCCAAGCGGAGGTCAGTGAGGCTACACACACGTTTATCCAGCGCCTGCCAGAGGGACTTATTGGAGCTACATATGCTTAGCGCCTACGTAGCGGGACACATTTGCGTTATAGGTGGGGAGCTGGGGGCCCACTGGCGCGCGCTGCTGCGCGTCACAGCGAGTAGCGGAAGCTGCCCTGTGTCCACCCACATCGCCACCCCTCCACCGTGGTCACCCCGCCTACGCACCTGGCAGTCCAGAGAGCACTTCGCTGGAGTGGTGTGATCCTGGGGTGAGCTGGCCCGCGGGAGGACGGTTTTATAGTACCCGCAGCAGTGCGGAGGGTGTCTGGCCAAAGGTCTTCAGGCTGGACCCGAGCGTTTATGGCCTTTGATTTGCTGACAGTTCTGCTCAGACTGCAAGGTCTGATGGGGCGGGATAGAGACACGCCAGGGCGGCTAGCCGTCCGAGGGGGAGGGAGGCCGCGTGGTCACGGCCTTTCAGACAGAGGGGCCTTGCCAAGGACAGAGGAGGGCCAGGATTACTAGGGGCAAAGATACTGTGCTATAGGTGACAGGGTAGAGTCGGGGAGTCTGCAGTGCTGTGGCCCTGAGGGTGCTGACAATCCCTATTTATCCCCGCAGGGTTGGTGGTGCTGGGTCCTTAATCCTACGGACACACAGGGTTGCTCTCCTATCTGCGGCCTCAGTACCCGTGTCATGCTTCTCCCTGTACTGTCAGTGCAGCTATGGTCACTCCACCTGCAGGGCCCAAGTGCCCTGGCCCTCCTCCCTGCATGGTTGGAGTGCTGCTGCTGGGACAGTGGTGCTACGTGGCGCTTCTTCCTGTTGTGGCATTGGTGATGTATAGTGCTTTTCACTGTTGGGACAGTGGTGCTGTATAGTGCTTTTCACTGCTGGGTCAGTGGTGCTGTATAGTGCTTTTCACTGTTGGGACAGTGGTGCTGTATAGTGCTTTTCACTGTTGGGACAGTGGTGCTGCTGCAGGGTCAGTGGCGCTATGTGGCGCCTCTTCCTGTTGTGGCATTGGTGCTACTGCAGGGTCAGGGATACTACACGGTGCTTCTCTCAGCTGGGTCAGTGGTGCTGTATAGTGCTTTTCACTGTTGGGACAGTGGTGCTGTATAGTGCTTTTCACTGTTGGGACAGTGGTGCTTCTGCAGGGTCAGTGGGGCTATGTGGCACCTCTTCCTGTTGTGGCATTGGTACTACTGCAGGGTCAGGGATACTACAGGGTGCTTCTACCAGCTGGGTCAGTGGTGCTGTATAGTGCTTTTCACAGTTGGGACAGTGATGCTGTATAGTGCTTTTCACTGTTGGGACAGTGGTGCTGTATAGTGCTTTTCACTGTTGGGACAGTCGTGCTTCTGCAGGGTCAGTGGGGCTATGTGGCACCTCTTCCTGTTGTGGCATTGGTACTACTGCAGGGTCAGGGATACTACAGGGTGCTTCTACCAGCTGGGTCAGTGGTGCTGTATAGTGCTTTTCACAGTTGGGACAGTGATGCTGTATAGTGCTTTTCACTGTTGGGACAGTGGTGCTGTATAGTGCTTTTCACTGTTGGGACACAACAATGTTACACCACAAAAGCAACACAGCACTCCAACTCACTCTCAAACACCATCTCCAACACATACACATGCAGACCCATCAAAATGCCTTCTTAGCATGCTGGATGAGGAACACAATACAGAACAGCTACACGATTGCTATCCTAATACGGCTAATACCAGCACTAAAAACACACCTGCTACAAACCCACACAATACTGATCACTCTTCTACCAAACAAAGTCCCACTATCACCAAAAGCCACTCACTAAACTGTCTACTAATAAATGCTCGATCCCTCTCTAAAAACAAGCATTTACAATGCAATAGGTCTCGGGTTAATTAAGTTTGAGCTATTGGCATTGCTTAATATTGCAACACCAATTGCACCAAAAGTCTATAAATTGTAGGCCAAAAAAATGTGTATTTATTTTTGTAGCAGTGGTGGCATGCTGCGCTTTAGATGAATATGTTTGAAAGTAAAGTGCGCCATACTGCGATTGCTACAATAGTTATTTGTGGTTGCGTTAACAATTGATGTGTGCACTGATGGCTGGTGGTGTGTGTGCCTGTAGAAATTGTGCACTGATGGCTGGTGGTATGTGTGCCTGGTGGAAGTGTGCATTGCCAGCTGGTGGTGTGTGTGCCTGGTGGAAGCGTGTACTGATGGTTGGTGGTGTGTGTACTTAGTTAAAGTGTGCACTGACGGCTGGTGGTGTGTGTCTGATGAAAGCGTGCACTGACAGCTGGTGGTGTTTGGGCCCGGTAAAAGCGTGCACTGACCGCTGGTGGTGTTAGTGCCCAGTGAAAGCGTGCACTGACGACTGATGGTGCTTGTGCCTGGTGAAAGTGTGCACTGACAGTGTGGTTGTGTGTGTGGTTGTGTGTGTGTGTGTGTGGTGGTGCGTGTGGTGGTGGGCGTGTGGTTGTGTTTGTGTGTGGTTGTGTGTGTGTGTGGTTGTGTGTGTGTGTGTGTGTGGCTGTGGCTGTGTGTGTGTGTGTGGCTGTGTGTATGTGGCTGTGTGTATGTGGCTGTGTGTATGTGGCTGTGTGTATGTGTGTGTGTGGTTGTGGCTGTGTGTGTGTGTGTGTTGTTGTGTGTGTGTGTGTGTGGCTGTGCGTGTGTGGCTGTGCGTGTGTGGCTGTGTGTGTGTGGCTGTGTGTTTCTCTACGCACTCATTAAACAACCCAAAACATTGCTGCAGCCTGGACAGCCCACAAGCACTTGCATTTGCAAATACCACCAACATAGCAGTGCTTGGAAGCTATGATGTCCTGCCACCCCCTGGTTGACCACACTAAAAACTGATGAGAGATCAACCATCACCATGAGACAGGCTACTCCATACTCCCATCTAGTATGTATTGTGGATATCTAGAAGACAACACAGAATCATGATTTGAGCAAAAAATATTTTGGAAACTGCTAACATGGGCTGAGAGTGTGGCCTCAATTATCTTTTTATGCAAAAGTAGGTTGCTTTGTCTCTTTGTGTGGTCAGTGAAGAAATCATTCAACCGCCCACGAATTAACAACTGCCCAGGGAAATCCTAAGTCTTACATAGGCTGAACCCAAGCGCAACAAATGGACAACGAGACAAGTAACCGGAAAACTGAAGCATGATCAAAGGAAAATCAGAAAAGAGTTCAATCAAGCGGAGTGGTTTGTGCTTAACAGTACTGAGAGACAAAAATCATAGATGCAGGCTCCTCGTTTTCATGCCTCTCATTGATCCCTGCCACGGCTCCCCACTGATGCAAGAGCCCAACTTAAGACTGCATGCATTACTCTTAATATACTCCATAACTCCACCCATTTCCACCTGGATCAAAAACTGAAAATCTGTGGCACTCAACGAGGATCAGGGAATACCCGAGTTCCTCCTGTTTGAACTACTGACTTTTAAGGCATGAACACTATGTGAGACAGGCAATATCTAGTGGTGGGACAAAGCTTTGGATCTCTCTCCCACCAACCCTTAGCACATTCTCTTGTTTACTCACATTTAAAGGAGAACTTGAAATCCTCCTATTTGAAAGTCCTTTTGATTGAAGTGAAGCTTGTTACTCGCTGCTCCAATGTTGAGTTGACTTGCCTTTCCAGTTACGAAATATGTGCTCTTGCCGCACTTGTGGTTACTTACTGCTGATTTACTATAATGGTTTAGTAACTACTTCTTGCCCTGTAACGTACCTGATGCATGAACTGTTTGTTCCTTGTTTTGCTGGCCCTAATTAGTTGCTTTTATGATATTTTTAACCAGAACTCACTCCATGCTCTATTGTAAAGTGCTCTAATGCCTTTGGGACAAGACTGTGCTATATATTTATGTGTTGGTTTTGAAAATAGCTAAATTAATAGCTTTGTCATTTACAATGCCAATAGTTATAACTTTCACAAATGTGACACCTATAGCATTTGTAATCCAACATGTTTTGTATTTACGTGGCTTAGATGTATTGATATTACAATTAACAATGGCTTTTATTTATTTTTATAATTAATACTTAAATAAAAGTGATTGTAATTTATAATGGCAATAGCTTAAAGTTTTGTAAATAACTTTTGTGAAGATTATGTTCAGTGTATTTTATTGTGATGAAAATGCAAGAACAGAAGTGAAATATTAACATCTTTTTGTGACATTTGTAATAAAGCTTGAAACATTGAGAGAACATATTTGAACCAGTTGTTGTTGAATGGTTGCACAGATTGATGCTGTGATGGCGTGGAGTGATGTTGTGGTGGTGCTGAGTGATGCTGTGGTGGTGCTGAGTGGTGCTGTGGTGGTGCTGAGTGATAATGTGGTGGTGCTGAGTGATAATGTGGTGGTGCTGAGTGATGCTGTGGTGTTCCAGAGTGATGCTGTAGTGTTCCAGAGTGATGCTGTAGTGGTGCTGAGTGATGCTGTGGTGGTGCTGAGTGATGCTGTGGTGGTGCTGAGTGATGCTGTGGTGGTGCTGAGTGATGCTGTGGTGGTGCGGAGTGATGCTGTGGTGGTGTGGAGTAATGCTGTGGTGGTGCTGAGTGATGCTGTGGTGGTGCTGAGTGATAATGTGGTGGTGCTGAGTGGTGCTGTGGTGGTGCTGAGTGATAATGTGGTGGTGCCAAGTGATAATGTGGTGGTGCTGAGTGATGCTGGGGTAGCGCTGAGTGATGATGTGGTGATGCTGAATGGTGCTGTGATGGTGCTGAGTGATGCTGGGGTGGCACTGAGTGATGCTGGGGTGGCACTGAGTGATGCTGGGGTGGTGCTGAGTGATGTTGTGGTGGTGCTGAGTGAAGCTGGGGTGGCGCTGAGTGATGCTGTGGTGGTGCTGAGTGGTGCTGTGGTGGTGCTGAGTGATGCTGCGGTGGTGCTGAGTGATACTGTGGTGGTGCTGAGTGATGCTGTGGTGGTGCTGAGTGATGTGGTGGTGCTGAGTGATGCTGTGGTGGTGCTGAGTGATAATGTGGTGGTGCCAAGTGATAATGTGGTGGTGCTGAGTGATGCTGGGGTAGCGCTGAGTGATGATGTGGTGATGCTGAATGGTGCTGTGGTGGTGCTGAGTGATGCTGGGGTGGCGCTGAGTGATGCTGGGGTAGTGCTGAGTGATGTTGTTGTGGTGCTGAGTGAAGCTGGGGTGGCGCTGAGTGATGCTGTGGTGGTGCTGAGTGGTGCTGTGGTGGTGCTGAGTGATGCTGCGGTGGTGCTGAGTGATGCTGTGGTGGTGCTGAGTGATGCTGTGGTGGTTCTGAGTGATGTGGTGGTGCTGAGTGATGCTGTGGTGGTGCTGAGTGGTGCTGTGGTGGTGCTGAGTGATAATGTGGTGGTGCTGAGTGGTGCTGAGTGGTGCTGTGGTGGTGCTGAGTGGTGCTGTGGTGGTGCTGAGTGATGCTGTGGTAGTGCTGAGTGATGCTGTGGTGGTGCTGAGTGATAATGTGGTGGTGCTGAGTGATAATGTGGTGGTGCTGAGTGGTAATGTGGTGCTGCTGAGTGATGCTGGGGTAGCGCTGAGTGATGATGTTGTGATGCTGAGTGGTGCTGTGGTGGTGCTCAGTGATGCTGTGGTGGTGCTGAGTGATGCTGGGGTGGTGCTGAGTGATGCTGTGGTGGTGCTGAGTGGTGCTGTGGTGGTGCTGAGTGATGCTGTGGTGGTGCTGAGTGATAATGTCGTGGTGATGAGTGATAATGTGGTGGATATGAGTTATAATGTGGTGGTGCTGAGTGGTGTTGTGGTGGTGCTGAGTGGTGTTGTGGTGGTGCTGAGTGGTGCTGTGGTGGTGCTGAGTGATGATGTGGTGGTGCTGAGTGATAATGTGGTGGTGCTGAGTGATGCTGTGGTGGTGCTGAGCGATGCTGGGGTAGCGCTGAGTGATGCTGTTGTGGTGCGAAACCATAGATCTAGTTTACATGAAAGAGCAGGTCACTACAAATGTCTCAGACATGGGGGCAAATCCCCCTTGGGACAAGGCCCTATGCTTCGATTGTCAATTGTCACATGACCACAGACACCAGCACGCCTTGCATAAACAGCACCATGATGTGATACACAATGTCATTTTCGGTTGTTTCAGACACAGTTAATGCCATTCGCACTATTAGCCCCTCACACAGGCCGCAGATCTTGAAATCCAGAGAGCCCAGAGCTCTTCATGAACCCCTTAAAAAGCAGCTCGTAGGGGACCCTCGCCATCTGTAAACTGCTGCACAGACCACCTCACTGGCACAGTCCCTAAATAATGGTGACTTTTAAGTGTATGGATAACACTGCAGAAGGCACATTTGCCAGGAGGGCTGAACATCCTCAATGTCCTGGAACCCCAGGGTTTAGATAGGGCTTGCCTGCAAGGGTGTGCATTTACAGCCTTTGAACAAGCCTGTTTGAAAGCGGTGACGTGGTAGTGGTATAGGCTGGTGTGCCACAAAATGTACACAGCCTCGTTTAGTACACAATTCAGTAGTTGATGAAGGGGAACCATCTCAGAAATGACGCAAGTGTTTGCAATGCTATTTTCGAGTCAGCAGTTTTGTTTAGAGTCAAGAATTCCTTTTGCACCCCCTTTGCCCGGTGATTCATCAGCATGATACCCCATAAAATATGAGACCAAACCCATCGGTCCCACTTGACAATTCTTTCTGAGGTGTGCACTGGACTGTGCTTCATAAAGGAGCTACGTCCTCGCTGTCAGAAGCCCGTCACACAGGAGATACACCGTCTATGTTGTAGTGACAGGCACTGCCAAAAAAAGAACACTTCTACAAACACTTCTAAGTTATTAGTTCTGAAAGTAAATACTCCGACAAAAAACATTTCCAAAAAGTGTTTGTTTAAAAAATACCTTGATGTAAAGACTGCATGAAGGGGGGGTGGGGGGGGGGGGGGCTTAAGAGGACGGGCCGAGTTTGTCATGCAGAGTTAAAGCAAGTATCTAAGAACTTGTGGTATAGGGTTAAGGGTTTTGGGATAGGAGGGTTTTAGGTTATGGGCATAGTTATTCGTCTGCGATATAAGGGTAAGGGTTAAGTGTTTAGGATAGAAGGGCTAAGAGGGAGCGCAGGGTTAGGGGGTACATGGTTAAAGGGTGCAGGGTAACGTAAGCAAAGAGTGGTTAGAGAGTCATGGGGAGGACTTTGGAATATTGCCGTTACAGGTAAGGAGTTCATGGTGAGGAGTATAGGGCTGGTGTTTGGGATATGTGGGTAGGATATTTGATTAAGGATGTAAAGCTTAAGTTATACGGTTATCGTTCACGGTATATGGTTAAGTGTGCTAGGCTTAGGGGTGGGCGTAGGGGGTGACCAGTATGCTAACCTTTGTTTAGTGTCACCACTGGAAATGTGTGTAAGGTGTGTTGATAAAGGTTACAGTTATTTTTAGCCTGCCTCTTCAAATAAAAAAATAAAATCCGATGCCCTGACAATAACACTGCACTTAATTAACTCCAATGAGCACACTACAACTTTGAAATGATGCAACTAGACGTGTTAAAAACAAACTGATGCTATTTCTCAGTTTAAAAACAAAAATCAACAAGGGCAAATCGTAGTGTCTTGCGCCAGGAATAATGAACTCCTCCGACAACCGAGGCTGCAATTACACCCTTGACATCACACGAGTTCAGTTGTTTAATGCCCCTCCTTTATCACTAGAACACTACTGCACTCCATCAGACGCCTAGCTTCCTTACCTCAGGCACCCTGGTCTTTCTGCTTCCCTCGTCCCTTCTAACCCCTTCAATTGTTAATTTGATGCTTAAATATGGATTTAAAAAGAACAAATCCAGATGGAACGATTCTTGTATTATTTGTAATATCGTGTTTATTTTAACGTGTATGCTTAGTGTAAATATGGACAAATGATTCCCTATGAAAGTATTTTATTATAAAAAGCAACAGCGCGTTGCCTCTTAATTTACCAATGCCCTAATTAGATAGTCTATAGCTCATGGGAGTAATAAGCAATGTAATAGCACTTGCTAAAGCAGGGTAACAGTTCTGAAGCACCCTCGATGCTAACATAAGAGGAAATTGAGCTACAAAGGAATTTGCTCAAGATTACACGATTCGTGCAAACTATGATTCGACGGGCTCTTTTTCTGGCCCGCCTAATGAAGCAACCGCTGTACCAGGCTCCTGGCTACCGCACAGAGCCTTAGCGTGGGAGCTTGCTCCATTGTGCCACCCAATACCACAGGGCTAGAAAAAGTGTCATTTAACTGTGAAGTTGCACTTCAGCGCGTGCGACACCTTCACCTTTGATGTCTCAACACTCCCCTTCTTTGGATCCGGTGTGTCGCTGGGCCTGGACTCCTGGCTGCCAGTTAAATATATAACACAAGTTGCGGTGGAGAAGAGTTGCGTGCTGACAAAACGCATGGCAACTTAACTTTTGCAACACAAACGTGATAATGCCAGACAGAGTGAAGAGGGACGAGGTGGGGGTGAGAGGTGAACGCATGGAAGGGGACTGAAAGACCATTTTAGAGCCACTACGAAGGGGGGGTTTCCACTTTCTATCACCCAAATTTAGAGCAAACAGGCTAGATAACTTAGTGAGTTGAGTACTCTCGGTAGAGATGCGCGAATGATCCACTAATCGGAATAATAGCAAGGTTTCAACTCTGACTTTGGTCCATCCCAGGTAAAACAAGTGTCAGAAAGACAGCTATTTCAAAAGAAAAATGATAAATGTCAGCAAACAGGAAGTAGTCGAGGAAGGCACAGGGCAGCGCGGCCGTGAAAGAGAAAGCGCAGCCGCGAGACGCGCTCTGTGGAGGGGAGGGGCGAGCAATAAAAAGGCAGATGGTGGGATGGGTGTGAGTGAGGGGGAGCAGAAGCCTTTGATGGTGGTGTGCGAGGCCAAGCACGCGCCTGGGAAAGCTTCATGCTTGAAGATGGCGCCGATAATGTTTACGCCGCAATCTAGATTTTAACAGTCTCCCTTTTCAACACATCTAGCCAGCTTGTCAATCTATGTCTATACCCATCATATTACGGATTTCTACTTCATACAAAGCTTTCATGCGTTCAGCCTCGAAGTCCAGAGTCTTAGGGCAGATACAGTTAGCAAAAAGTGAGCACAGGGGTGGCAAGCATTGAACACCCAGGCAGAATCCACATATTACGACAATCGGTATCAATACGATCATAAACAACCTCCACCCCCAGTCCTTTACAGCACTCCAGAACCAACTCCCAAGCGACCATTCTTCTTGTTCCTGATGAACTTCTGAGGAAAGTCTGTGGAGGTGTTCAATGGCTTTGTAGACTGAGGGCGAATTGTCTGGTATGTAAGTGCAGCAGCTGAACCCAATGATACGGCATGCTCCTCCACGATCCGCTAGAACAACGTCTAGAACAAGACGGTTCTGAAGGACCACCAGGCGGACCGGCTGAAGCTCGGCTGTATTGTTTGTGAGGATGCCAGCTGTAATGTTCATCGTCGTTTCAACTGCCTGGTTCAGATGTCGGATGGCACGGCTGTTCGCCATCGGACCCCAGAGTGGAACAAGTCCCTTCATTGCATCTAGGAACTGTGCTCCGGTGGAGCGGCCTGCTCAATGTCTCTTGCTCGCTTTTGTCGGTGATGGTTTGCTGGGGCCCCATAGGTTGGAGGAAGGATGAAGGCAATGTAGCAGGCACCTCCCCAGCCCTTTGGGAGCCATGTGTAGGCTTTTGTACCACAGACAAAGTACATGTTCGGAGAGGTGACAAAAGAGGGTGGATCAGTTGAGTCCAAAGTTCTGGTGATGCGGCAAGCGCTGTGGCCCACCAACTGTGTCCCGAGGCCTTCGATGCATACAAGGCCTGAGATGTTGACGACAGATAAGGCCACAGTCAGGGTGGCAGCTGCTCGTTTTCGGAGGTAAGAGAAGGTGGGTCTGGCTGGGTTGTTGAACACCTGCATTTCAACCCGTTCTTTGGCAGGGATGTCCATGTGAATAGAGGCATTGGATGTCAGAGGGCAAAAGGGAGCAGCAGTTCTTCCTGTTTTGTTCAGCCAGACCTCATGATAAAAGTGCGACATGGTTTTGCTGGAAGTGGCATTATCCCTGTAACTCTCTTGCAAGAGGATCAGCCAAGCAAGGCAGGAACCATGAATAGAGAAAGGTGAAGGGATGAAGGGGATGGAATGTCCAGTGGCATGTGGTAACAACCCACAGATCCAGCAATTTGTGGCATTGGCGGCAAGGTTGTGTTGGTGTAGCAACTGCACGAAGGAGTTGCTCCAGAACTCCTTACGTCTTTCTCGGAGTTGAGGTTAAAGAGAGACCAGGTAGTGTTCTTTCATGGTGGTAGGCTGCGCAGTAGTTAGAAATGTCTTATGAGCTGGTGCGCTCTCTTTCACGATCCAGAGGGTGGCCATGAGGAGGAAGCAAAAGAGAAGGGCGATAAAGAGGGCAATAGTCTTTGAGCTGTGTATTTTGTCAGTCTTTGGGTTTCTGTAGTGGGTCTTCGGATGTCCGGTTGCTTCCATCATCTTCGTGTCGGGTGCTTCCATCATCTTCGTATCGGGCGCTTCCATCATTTTCAAGGGGCTCGGTAGCGGGCAGAACCACAAACTTCGTTTGGCTTCTCTTCTAGCAGCCTTAGTAGTGTTAGGCCACCGCTCTGAGAATTGTAACTTAGTCAGTGGTCTGCTTAGCCAAAGCTCCCTCCTTTCATCGCAGGTTATACCCTTCTCTGGATGGCACAGAGGGATCGGGGAATTCTGCCAGCTCAAGTGTCTCTGTATCAGGGTAACAGCTCAGGGATGGTCGGTCTTTGTTCAGGAGCTCTTCTTGGGTGGCCACGTCTTCGGTCGTCGTCAGGGTGGAGGAGATTTTCTTACAATGGTGTGGGTGCAACCAGTGTCGCTTCCCTTCCACTCGAAGAGCTGTTCGGGTGGTGATCAAGACTTGCCAGGGGCCCATCCACCGAGGTTCCAGACTCTTTGCACGCTGGAAGTTTCGGATCAACACGTAATCTCCAGGTTGGAGGTCGTGCCCGGGACCCCTGGAAGCATCGGGGATGGCCTGCAGCACCTGTTGATGGATAACAGACAGTGTTTTAGTCAGATTGTACAAATAGTCAGACATTAGGACGTCCGGGACGTCATGAATGGATGTCGGTTTTGGTGCAGACCAAATGCTCATAGGTCGGCCGAAAAAACGACCTCGTAAGGGGTCAAATGGTGTTTGGTGGGGGTGGAACGTATTGATAGCAATGCCAGTGGGAGAGCGTCCGGCCATTTCAGTCCTGTGGTAGCCACTATCTTAGCTAGTTTGAGCTTCAGTGTGGCATTATGTTGCTCAACTAGTCCAGCAGATTGGGGGTGGAAGACTGCGTGAAATTTTTGTTTTACACCCAACCCCTTCAAGATGAGTTGGATAACTTCGGCTACGAAGTGGGGGCCATTGTCGCTCCACAAAATTCGACAAAGGCCGTAGCGGGGGAAGAATTCCTTCAGTAATACCTTTGCAGTAGCAATGGCAGTGTTGTCGCGAGTTGGATAGGCTTCCACCCACTTGCTAAATGCGCACACGACAACAAGTACATACTTAAGACCTTGGCATCTTTCTAGTTGGATGTAGTCCATATGTAGGACTTCAAATGGATAATTGGGGACCCCAAACCCTCCCCGGGCTACAAAAGTTCCTTTCCCAGGGTTGTGTTACAGGCATATCAGACATTGCTGGACCAGACGTTTAGCTGAGTCTGTGATTTTGTCATTGTGCCAAACTTTGGAGACAAGTTCGGCCATAGGGGCAGATCCTATGTGTGCGGGGGAGTGTGCCATGGTCAGTATGGGGATCAGGTACGAGTTGGGTAACAACCATTTGTTCGTGTCTTTTGTCCGCCAGCAGCCTTCATCGTCTTTCAGTCCCACCCGTGCCCATTCAGTCAGTTCGTGTGGTGAGCTGGCCATCTGGATGTCCCTAATAGTTTCCCTAGCGTCCTTCCATTTCTCTGTTTGTGACCTGGTCACGTACATGCGTGTCGTTGTCCTATTCTCGGCTGTGGTCCGGGCAGTGATGTCGGCCAGTGCATTCCCCTGCCCAACGATGTCCGTCACCTTTTTGTGTGCCTGGCATTTGATTACAGCAAGTTGTTTGGGAAGGAGGACCGCTTCAGTCAGAGCGACTAGATCTCCGTGTAGGATGGGTGTGCCGTATGAGGTCAGGAATCCCCTCTCCTTCCACAAGAGCCCGAAATGATGAACCACCCCGAAGGCATACTGGCTGTCTGTGTAAATATTTGCTGTCGTCCCTGCTGCTAGGATACACGCTCGTGTGAGGGCAATCAGTTCTGCTGCCTGTGCAGATCGTTGTGTGATGCGGGCGGTCTCAACTACAGTTCGGGCTGTGGTAACTGCATAAGCAGCTGAGGTGGTGCCATCGGGGAGTTTGATACAAGAGCCATCCACCCATAGCTCTCCGTCAGGATCTGGAAAAGCAATGTCTCGGAGGTCAACCCTACTCCTAGTCTGTTCATCCGTGAGGGTCACACAGTCATGTATAGGGGACACATTGGGGTCGTTCTCAGGTAGAGGCAACAAAGTGGCTGGATTCAGCGTGGTGCATCTTTTCAGTGTGATGTGGGGTGCAAGCAGAGTCAGTTCGTACCCAGTCAGTCGTGCACTAGTCAGATGCTGCGTCTTGGTCTGGTTTAGGAGGGTGTCAACCGCCTGGGGCACTAACACCGTAAGGGAGTTCGAGAGCACGATCCCCTCACTTTGTCGGATAGAGATAGCAGCGGCAGCTACAGCTTGAAGGCAGGCAGGCAAAGCTCTGGCTACGGGGTCAAGAGTGGCAGAGAAGTAGGCACATGGGCGTTGCTTGGGGCCAATGAACTGAGTCAGGACGGACAAAGCGCACCCCTCCCTTTCGTGAGTGTAGAGGGAGAAGGGCTTTGTGTAATCGGGGGTTCCTAGGACTGGTGCAGAACAAAGGGCGTCTCGTAGTTCTTTGAAGGAGGATTGGCATTCAGGGGTCCAAGGGAGCGGGAAGGGGACATCTTTAGCCAGCAGGGAAAGTAGTGGTTTCACAATGAGGCTGAAATTTGGCAACCACTGTTGACAGAAGGTGGTGAGGCCACCCAGGGAGCGGACTTGTTTCTGTCTTAGGGACAGGGGTTTCTAGGATGGTCTGTATTCGATCGGGTGTAAGTTTCCTCCCGTCTTTGGACAAGAGATGGCCTAGGTAAGTGACCTGGGGTTGGCAGAATTGCAACTTCTTCTTGGAGACCTTGTGGCCATTTTCCGCGAGGAAATGCAGGAGTTGGATGGTGGCTGTGACTGCAAGTGGAGTGGTGTCGGCCGCTAGAAGGATATCATCGACGTACTGTATCAACACCCCTCCATCCGGTAACTGGACTGCGTCCAGCTGTCTCTTGAGGGCCTGGCTATAGATGCTGGGACTTTCAGTGTAGCCTTGGGGTGCTCTACAAAATCTATATGAGCGGGCTTTTTAAGCTGAAGCCGAAAAGGTAGCGGCTGTCTGGGTGGATAGGGATGGAGAAGAATGCGTTCTTGAGGTCGATTACAGTGAAGGTGGTGGCAGTGGAAGGAATCAGAGTCAGAATGGTGGTGATGTCTGAGACTACGGGGTACTGGGGTATAACTACTTTGTTGACCTCTCGTAGGTCGATGATGAAGCGGTACGCTTTCTCATCTCCCTCACCCTGCTTCTTTACAATGGGTAGGATAGGGCTGTTGCAGACATTGCTAACTACTTCCTCTACCACTCCTGCATCTATCAGGGACTGGATGATCTTTACCAATGCCTTCTCTCCCTCGGGTGATACCCGATATTGTGGAAGTTTTGGGAGCACTGCGTCCTCTCGAACAGTTATATGCACATGGTCAATCATCATGCGTCCTACGTCCGAGTCAGTTTTGGCCCACGGGTACAGAGGTAGAGTGTCGAGTAGGGACAAGTCAGCATCAGTGATGGAAAACATGCGTTGTGTGGGACAAGGTCTGAGCAGAGTCGGGTTGTCGTACAGAATGACTCGAACTCCGTCTTGTGAACATCTAATTGTAGCTCGGAAATGTTTCAATAAGTCAAGTCCCATAATGGCATCGGGGGTGTTGGATGAGAGCAAAAACGTTGTGTCAGTGGTGTTATTTTCTAAGTCAAAGGAGATCAGTGTGGACAAGGGATTAGTGAAGGGCATTCCATCAAAACCTATTGATGTTACATGTGAGCCAGACAAGGGTGCCCTTGGAATCAGTCGTTTAGATAACGCACTACGTGTTGCGCCAGTGTCTTCCAAAAATGGAGACTTCGTACCCAGGACCTTAGCGGTGACATAAGGACCTTGCTGGTCAACATGGAGCTCGACTGGATCCCTTCCTTGCCCTTGGCAGTCCTATGCGAAGTCGTGGGCGTCGTCGCAGTCAGACTGTTGGTACTGGTTCTGTCGGGGACGGTCAAACGTGTTCGGTCTCCCTGGCCTGTCGTTGTTGGTGTCGTTCGTGTACCCTCATCCCTGCCCTCTATTTCTTGGCCCACCCGCTACGTCTCTTGTGTCCCTATTTTTGTTTGCTTCTTGCAGAACCGGGCACTGGGATTTCCAATGACCAAATCCTTTGCAAAATGCACACTGGTTCTCATCGATGTCTTTCCGTGCGTAGGGTGCGGATGTACGGTCTCTAGGGGGTGGATTTCTAGGAGCATTTGATTGGTAACGTCCTTTGTACTGTTCCCTTCCTATTGTCACCCCTTGCAACTGTGCGATCATCACCCTTTTTTTTAGGTCCTTTTTCTTTTTCTTAGTTGCCCTATCATTCTCATTCTTTTGATGCGCATAGTACTGGGCCATCTGAAGGATAGCCGCAGGTTTGGAAGCCGCCCAACTACTCTCGCTAGTCTGTAGTTTCTGCAAGACTTCCTGCGACAGACCCTTGACATAATTCTGGACAAACAGATGATGTCCGGTTGCAGTGGTCATGTCCAGGCCATTGTAATCGGAGAACACCATCTCAAACCGGGAGAAGTATTCTGATACGTCTTCCTGGGGTTTTTGGCGGCAGGCCGTTACTATCGACCAGTCCACCTTCTTTTCTGGGATCAGGGTTTGCAATTTCTGGACGATCTTGTCTGGGAGGTCTAAAATGGATTTTAAAAGTTTCTGTCCGGGCTCTCGTTGCCTATCTATGCCATCGAGTTGTGACCAGGTATGTCCGAACAGCTCAAGGTGGTCGACTTTCCGGATTTGCTTCCACACATCAGCTGGCAGGCATAGCCCGAAAACCAAATTGATGTCCGCTAGGGTCATAATCGTCGAGCCCAAGGCCGTGCCAAATTCAGTATAAAAGGCAGTGGGGTTCTTTCGTAAATCAGGCAAGGATTTTCGGAAAGTCAGGATGTCTTGCCGATCCCATGGTTGGTAGACCCAGTTATAAACTACTCTCCCTCTCGCATCTTGGTGGTTGATGTCATCATGTGTTACTTGTCCTCTTGGGGGAACCCAGTAGGGAGCGGCCTCCTTTATAGGCATCATCGTGTCAGTTTTTTCTGTTCGGGGTTCGGTCGCTACAGGAGTCGTAGCGTTAGTTTCTGGCCTCTGTTCAGTGAGGTGGCGGAAAACTTCAAGCGTACGCGTGAAGAGGTCCGTCACATCACACTCGCCTTCATCCCCAATGTCCACTTTCCTATACAGAGTCGTTAGGCTCTCAGGACCTTTGTCTTGGTATCGATCCTCATAGGTATTGAGGGTGTGATAACAAAATCGCACAACAAAGTGTCGTCTGTGGCTATTGGCATATGAATTGTACATATCCGTTACGTATTCCTCACTCTCTTTTCGTTCAACCAGTGTCTTCACTATCTTATCGATCCCCGCTCGTTCATCTTTGCTTAATCGGTTCATTCTAGTGGGATCTTTCCTTCTAACTTCAGGGTCATCTAGTGTTACTGCTTGCGCTGCGCTGAGTACAAGGGGCTCGGCCGGCGCAGAGGCCGTGAGGACCGAGGTCCTGGCACTATTCTCACCTGTACTCGGGGGCTGCGGGTGTTGTATTAAGGGTTGGGAAGGGGCGTATGGAGTGGGCATGTAGATGATTGGGGGACCTAGTAATAAATCATCGTTCGCTCGTTGTTTCGATGGTAACTCAGGGTAGAGCGTAGAGGGTGTTCTAAGGGGACACTGGCCCGATGTTTCGGACTCTTGCTTCTGCTTGGCTTCCTCTCTCTCCTTTATCTCTTCCTCTAACTTTTTAGCAGCTAGGTAAGCTGCTTTTCGTAGGTCTTTCTCCAATCTAACTTCGTTTCTCTTTTTCCGTTGCTCTGCTTCTTTGCGCCACGTGCCGAAACTATCAAGCATAGTGGGCGTTGTCTTATTGTTACAAAGGGCTGTTTCCAGCACGTTTATTTTATCGTCATCAAAGGATCCTATCAGTGGCCACTGACTTTCCTGATCCTTTCTTGTATATTTATGCCATAGTTTACTATAAGCTACGGCGACTAGTCCATATTTAGTGAACATGTCCTTATTAGGGGTGCCTTCCAGTGGAGCTGGATGGTTCATCTCTAATAAGCGGTCCGGGCTGAACCAACTACCAATCAGTGGGGAGAAGATAGGCATGACAGATTACAAAGGGGGACAAAGGTCCGCACTACCTATCTTTTCACTACTTGCAAAGACTAGACAGAATATTTCTATTCTACGTTATTTGCAAACAGAGAATACCTCAAAAAGAACCAACTTCGAACAATCAATGTTCGGACAATCAATCAATCAGTGGGGAGAAAAATAGGCGCGACAGATTACAAAGGGGGACAAAGGTCCGCGCTACCTATCCTTCACTATCTGCAAAGGAAGAGAGAATATTTCTATTCTTCCCCGTTTGCAGGCAGAGAATATCTCAAAAACAATCAATGAGCAATACTAGTATTTTCAAACAATCAAACAATCGTTTCGCAATTTGTCGTGTTACACGACCTTACCGGGACCCCATGGACAGTTTCTTGTCTTCCGCTTCCAGCGCCCGATCGTCCTCTATTCTCTGTAATGGCCGCGGCACTCCTGATGGTTCCCAGTCAGGACCGTAGATCACTCGAGAGAGGTCTGCTCGGAGCCGGTGAAGTTCGGATGATCGGCTGCCAGACGAGGGTCTACCGGGCAGGTGCACTCCCGATCGTTGCAGTCGTTCACTCTGCCGTCAGGACCTCTCCCACTGGATCCACGTGTCGCTGATGGGCCCCACGTTTGGGACGCCAATTGTAAAAGGGTGGGCAGATTTCAACCGATAACCTTTAAGTATTGCCCGGCGTTAGTCGCCTCTCATACCACTCAAAATTATCAAACAAAGAGGCGGGCGCTGGAGACTGGAAGGCAGGAAACAGAAGTTTATTCCGACGGAGCAGAACACATCAAATCAGACAACAGGGTATCTTCTCGAGGTGCTCTAACCGCATCTCTGAGGCCTGGCCTCTTATACACAGGTTTATTGCTTTATTACATACAACACATTCTTGGCAATGCTTTGATGTACGGAAAGACATCCTTGGAATCCCTGCTTCAAGCCCGTTCCCACACACATTTACAGTAGAAGTCCCCAACCCGATCTCAGTAGGTGATGACTGTCGCGCAGCTAGATATTCCGCCGATTCCCGGAATGTGTGCGGTTGATCGGATCTCATGGGGTGGGGGCTTTGATCAGTCATAGATCCTTTGAAGAGGGACAGCTTCCTACTGTATGGGGCAATAAACTGTATCCGCAGGGCCAGGTGATGGCCAGGGATCGGGCCGGACAATCGGGCACAGAGGAAGGGGATTCATCAAAGGGTGTGATCATGAAAGGGACGGAGGGAGGTGTTAGTCGGTACGGGATGTGGCTCCAAGGCAGGGTCGCGCTGAAAGGGTGGTTTATGGCCCAAGCATGTGAGAACGGGGGCTGTCAGTACGCGGGGGATGCTGGCGAGGTCGAAGAGGGAGAGAGAAAGACGCGCTGGCTATCGGCAGTGGGCAGAGAGGCCATGGCATTCAAAATGGCTGCTACTTACGCGCACATATGAGCCTGAAAAGGGACAAGATGGCGCCGATAATGTTTACGCCGCAATCTAGATTTTAACAGTACATGGCTCAAAACATAGGCCAAACAAGACAAACTTCACCTACAGAAAATTAACAGATTATACAAGTCGGCTATCATAAAAGCTAAGAAAAGGTACTATTCAGACAGAATTCAGAACGCTAATTGTGCAAATAAACAATTCTATAAAATACTCAATGAGTTTTGCAAACCAAATTGCCTAGAAGGAACTCATCCTGTTACTCAAGATTTCACAGACTAACTGGCAAATCATTACACGGACAAAGCAGATACATTGGAATCGTACTTAAAACAGAAACAAAGCACCAGCACTAACCCTTGTACAAAACAACAATCCAAGAATGCTCTAATCAAGCCTCTCTGTTCCTTCCAACACATCTCACACGATGAATTGATAGAACTGGTCAAAGCAAGCTGGCCTGCCGGCAGCCCTTCTGACCCCTGTCCGCCACAAACTTTCAAGACAATTCTTTTAACAACCTCTGCTGCCACTCCAGTAAAAAGAATCATCAACGATTCCTTAACTACTGGAATATTTCCAGAAGAACTCAAAAAGTCATACATACGCCCTTCACTGAAGAAAACAAACTTGGACCCGCTGAACCCTGACAACTACAGACCCATTACAAATGGATCGTTCCTGGGCAAATGGATAGAAAGAGCAGCGTTCGCCCAGATGTCACAATTCATTGAAGAGAATGACATACTTTCAGACTTCCAAACAGGATTCCGTCCGGGAAGAGGCACTGAATCTGCCCTCCTTGCCATCTGGGATGACCTAAAGAATACAGTTGACTGCAACGGGGTTGTTGCGCTACTCCTCTTGGACCTCTCAGCTGCCTTTGACATGGTTGACCATGACACTCTGAAACAAAGACTCTATGAAGCCGGCATGGAGGGAACTGCTTTAGACTGGATATCGTCCTACCTTCAAAACAGAAGTCATGTCATCCATACACCAACTTTCTCGTCCAAACCATACTCCACAAAAGCAGGGGTCCCTCAAGGTTCTATCATCTCACCCATGCTTTTCAACATCTACATGAAGTCATTACCAGTACTGATCAATAAATTTCACCTCACGTGCTATAACTATGCAGATGACACGCAAATATTCCTTCAACTGGAATGCCCCAAAGACATTGGAAAATCACCAATTTTCAGCTGTCTCAGAGCCGTGGATAAGTGGATGACCTGGAGCCATCTCAAATTGAATGCTTCAGAAATTGAAATACTCACGTGTGGCGATTGAAAACATTACAACCCGCTTGCCGCATGGCCTGATGAACTGGGATCACTGCCTAAAGTATCAAAGGAAGTTAGAAACCTCGGAATGACCATGGACTCCAAGCTGTCGATGAATGCACAAGTGGATAAACTAGCAAGATCAAGCTTTGCTACTATAAAACCGCTGCGATGAATTTTCCCTCATTTGGGATTTCCACACAAGATCCAAGCTACCATCTCCCTTGTTCTGTCCAAACTCGATTACGCCCATAGCCTCTACCACGGATCACCTTTAACGACCATGAAAAGACTACAACGGATTCAGAACTCAGCTGCCAGACTACTCTTGCATATCAAACTGCGAGACTACATCTCCCCTGCCTTGAAAGCCCTGCATTGTGTTACCTGTTGCCAGAAGATCCCCGTTCAAGCTGCTTTGTATCACCCACAAAGCAATACGTGGAATGGGACCTTCATCAGGAATAAAATCACCAAACAAATTCAACAAAGGAACTTCCGCTCTAAAGGAGCATCTTGCCTCAAAACCCCACCATACAAGAAAAAAACCATGGGTGGTACATCCTTCTCTGTTGAAGCAGCCATACTATGGAACTCTTTACCCCCCCCCCACATAAGGTCCACCGATAACCACCTTACCTTCAGAAAACTACTCAAGATTTGTCTCTTCCCCACATAAGCAACATACGCAAATAGAAATTTACAGCATATCCCTCTGTATACAAGCATTTTTTTCCACTATAGATATGTACCTATCTTTGTGTATTACTTTGTATAAACATGTAAAATAATTATGTTGTTGAGAGAAAAAAATAATAATAAATAAATAAATAAAAATCATCTTTGGCCTACATGTACATACTTCCATTGTGCATCTATGTACCTTCCATGTACTTGGATCTCTGTGTCTGTTACTTTTCTCCTGAAAAAGCATATCCAATGCACTATCCTATTTCTCATCCTATGCCTCTGTCAATATCTTTAATCTACATATACTTACCTCCTTTATGTATCTATATACTTTCATCTATGTAATTATGGATCTATATATTTATCACTTTCTTCTAATTTAGCATTTTCAATGCACAACCCTATTTCTCAGCCTATACTTCGCTCAATATATATTCTAGCCCAACCTTCTGACTCATCTCAAACTTCTTCTACTACTCCTTCCAATGCACTACCCTATCTCTCATCCTATACATCTATCAATATATCCTCTACATCCACTCTCTCATTTATCCCAAACCACTACTATGATTGCCAAAATAACCCTTTCTAGACTCTCTCCTACTCTACCCCTCCTTGCATCATCTGACACCTCTTTTACTATACCGATCCTCTAAAACAAACCTTTCTAAACTCTTCCCTCTGAGTCCTCCCCTCCAAAACTCCTTTTTATTCATCCAAAAGCCTCCTCCTATTGCTAAGACATAAATAAATAAATAATAATAAATCTTTCACTCTTTTATCCCTCCACTATCCTTTTCAATAGAAATTAACAGACTAACATGTTCACTTCTCAAATTCCATATTGAACTGTACTAATATACTACCCAAATACCTGAATAACATATCCACTACTCAAATTACTTCATATTTTTTTTACTATACTAATTTTCAACAGTAATCCATTGTGTGTTCCGGAGTGGTGTGCTACTCGCCAGAAATGCGATTCAACACCCATCAGGGGTAACAAGTGCTATATGAATGCAAATCTTTCTTCTCCTTTTATCCCTCCGCTATCCTTCTCACTCCAAGTAACTGACTAATATCCACCACTGAAATTACTTCATATTTCACCATATTAATTCACCACTAATCCTTTGTAGGCTTCCTGAATAGCGTGCGTCAACAAGCGCTATATAAATACAAACCTTTGTCCTCCTCTATCCTTCTGCTATCATTCCAAATCCAAATAACTGCCTAACCTATTCACCACTTAAAATGTACTTGCATGTTTCACTATACTAATTCAACACTAATCCTCTATGGGTCCCGGAGTAGCGTGCTACTCGCCGAAAAAGCGTTTCGACGCCTCGTCAGGGGTAGTAAGCGCTATATAAATGCAATTACAATTACAATTACAATGTGGCGCCTCTTCCTGTTGTGGCATTGGTGCTACTGCGGGGTCAGGGATACTACCCGGTGCTTCTCCCAGCTGGGTCAGTGGTGCTGTATAGTGCTTTTCACTGTTGGGACAGTGGTGATGCTGCAGGGCCAGAGGTGCTTCCCCTGCTAGGACAGTGGTGCCGCTGCAGGGTCGGAGGTGCTATGTGGCTCCTTCTCCTGTTGGGACAATGGTGCAGCTGTAGGGTTGGCGGTACTGTCTACCACTTCACTCCGCTGGGACAGTAGTGATGCTGCAGGGTCATTGGTGCTACATGGTGCTTTCCCGGCTGGAACAGTGGGGCTGATTCAAAGACAGAGGTGATATTTGGTGCTTCTCCATACACAATCTGTGGTGCTTTGCTCTTCCTCCTGGTAAGGTCAGTGATGATAGTTTCCAAACCCCTCCATAGCTGTTCTCCCTGCAGTGTCAATTGTAATGGAGTCCTCGTTGTAGTGTCAGAGGAGCGAGGGGTCCTTCCTGCAAAAACGGTGGTTCTGCTGTCATCTTCCCATCAGGATGAGTAGTGCTGTGGCAAGGTTCTGTGGTGCTTCAACCCGCCTCCCTGTGGGGCCCATGGTGCCAGGGATCTTTCCATCAAGTGTCAGTGGTGCTGTGGTCTTCCTTGTGGGAGCGTCAGTGATGCTAGGAGTCTCTTCACTTGCAAGATTCATGGTGTTTGGGTCCTACACCCTGCAGGGTCTATGGTGCTGCTGCCCATCATCCTACAGGGTCTGTAGTCCTGCCCCCCTCCATGTAGTGTACATTTTGCTGTTACCCTATTTCCTATGGAGTCAGTGATGATGTAGCCAGTCACCTCACTTTCTAGAATTGCAATAGTGGCCCCTGCAGTTTTGGGACTTTGTCAGAGGTATGCAGGCAACTTTCAGGGACATGTCCCTTTGGGAAATACCCACCCTCTTCACCCTCTTCACCCTGCTCCTCTATCATAGAATTCACTTCCCTTGGCTGATCTGGGCAACCTCCTGCCGATTCTGCATTTAGGCGCACTATGCTTTTTAATTTTTTCCAGAAGCTAGAAGGCAAAATATACAGCTTTATACTATCCTCAGGCTAATTCCTTGTTAAAAGTATAAACAGGATTAAGGAGTGAATACAGTTGGGCCTGACATGCCCAATTAATGTAATAATCTATACATGCACAACCACCGTTCCCTCTAGGCCGCGCGCGTGCGCGTGCACCTCCCCCCAAGTCAGCACGCACCACCTAGCGTGGAGCGCGCACACAGGACGCCGCGAGAGGGTCACGCTGCTCGCTGCTTTTAAAACGCGAGCGGCGCGAACATGAGCACTTTTTCAGTGGTGGCGGTGGAGCGGGTGTGAGGAGTGCAGGTAAGGAGGCGGGGGGCTGGTGGGGATTATGGCGCTTGCGACGCTTGCGGCTGTGTGAGAGGGGGGCAGACTGTGGCCTTTTGTTTAAATATTGCTGTTAATCGGAGCCCCTTCACGGGCTCCGATTAACAGCAATACTGAAACAAAAGGCCACAGTCTGCTCCGCGCTTTACTAACAAAAGCGTAGACACTTTCCAAACACAGCGTGTGCTCGCGCTGTGTTTGGAAAGGGTCTACGCTTTTGTTAGTAAAGCGCGGGGCAGACTGTGGCATTTTGTTTAAGTGTTGCTGTCACCGTTGCCTCTAGGCTGCGCGCGCGCACCTCCCCCCAAGTCAGCGCGCACCACCTAGCGTGGAGCGCGCACACAGGACGTCGCTAGAGGGTTGCGCCGCTCGCCGCTTTTAAAACGCGAGCAGCGCGAACATGAGCACTTTTTCAGTGGTGGCAGTGGAGCGGGCGTGAGGAGTGCAGGTAAGGAGGCGGGGGGGCTGGTGGGGCTTATGGCGCTTGCGGCTGTGTGGGAGCGGGGCAGACTGTGGCTTTTTGTTTAAATATTGCTGTTAATCGGAGCCCCTTCACGGGCTCCGATTAACAGTAATACTTAAACAAAAGGCCACAGTCTGCCCCGCGCTTTACTAACAAAGGTGTAGACACTTTCCAAACACAGCGTGTGCTCACGCTGTGTTTGGAAAGGGTCTACGCTTTTGTTAGTAAAGCGCGGGGCAGACTGTGGCATTTTGTTTAAGTATTGCTGTTAATCGGAGCCCGTGAAGGGGCTCCGATTAACAGCAATATTTAAACAAAAGGCCACAGCCGCTGGGGAACGAGCGGAACAGAAGGGCATAAAGGCACGAGTGGGACACAGACAGAGGCATAGCTGCCAAGGTTTCAGATCCCCGTGTGTGACTCTTTAATAATTTCAGGGTAATTATGAGTGACGTTTCAACTACAATGAGTGACACTTTCTCGTGGGCAAAATTAAGCAATGCAGAAAAGAGAAACCTATACATTTCAGAAATGACATCCATTGGAGCAACGAGAAACTCGAAGAAGATCTTAAATCTACTGCAAAGCAACAGAAATGGAAGGGCGCTAACCTATTTGACTAGTTAGCCGGCAGAAAAACAGTTAACAGATTCTGCCTTAGCCAGCCTTTTGCCGACTGGTCCCCCTAGCTCCTCCTTGGCAATAAATTGTCCAGCATCAGTCTGGAGTACAGTCCTGCCGCTCTCTATGTCCTACATGGGACTCAGCCTGAGTCTGTAGTAGGATGTGAGGTCCCCCAACACGATCTTCTCAGGTGCCTAAATATCATATATTAAAATAGACAGCAGTCAGCTGACTCCTGAGCACCCGCAAACAGCATAGGCATTGGAAAGCCTCAGGAGAGTGAGACGCACACATTACAGACAGCCAGGACACTGTATTTCAAAGACTTGACTACTAGCACAGCTCAACCCTAATAAATATGATTAACGACTATTTGAAATGTTTATGTTAAGATGCTCGCGTGTTTGTTCACAGTTTAGTTATTCTTCTCGGTTTCTTCAAAGGGGATGATATGTAGTGTATTCCCCTTTAAGGCATCGGCTAACCACCTGAGTTCTAATGTTCCATATTATCGGATGAACGTTGTAGTTGCCAGTTGAGGGAAGGTGTTTGAGCACCTCGGTCACATAATAAACTACGTGCTTGAATTTATGGAAAGCAATATTTTTTTTTGCCGCATGAGACCTCTTGCAAGACTGTGTGCGTCAGTGCTAACAGTCGGGGCCCTGCAGGCTGTCTCGGTAGTTGCTATTGGGCACTACCAGGGGTGCCCGTGACGTCAGGCTGTCTTGCTAAGAGCGGCGCTGCGCCACAAAATTTAAGATACATTGTAGCACAGCGTTAGTCGACGGGAGTGCCCCAAGCCTGAGGGAAGAATGGAGGCAGTCACAGGTAGCGTGCTGGTAGCTGCCACACACCTATTTACTTCCAGCACACTAATGACAGTTGATACATCAGATATGCCTGACAATGCATTTCAGTGCGGTGACGCAGATCACCACACTGGAATGCGTTAGTCTAACGCATGATGTGTGATACTTAGCAGGGCTGCAGAGGACAGAAAGGACAGAGGACAGAAAGGCACAAAACAACGAGTGGGACACAGACAGAGGACAGAAAGGCACAAAAAAACGAGTGGGACACAGACAGGGCAGAAAGGCACAAAAAAACGAATGGGACACAGACAGAGGACATAAAGGCACAAAAAAACGAGTGGGACAGAGGACAGAAAGGCACAAAAAAACGAGTGGGACACAGACAGAGGACAGAAAGGCACAAGAAAACGAGTGGGACACAGACAGAGGACATAAAGGCACAAAAAAACGAGTGGGACACAGACAGAGGACAGAAAGGCACAAAAACGAGTGGGACAGAGGACAGAAAGGCACAAAAACGAGTGGGACAGAGGGCAGAAAGTCAAAAACGAGTGGGACAGAGGACATAAAGTCACAAAAAACGAGTGGGACAGAGGACATAAAGGCACAAAAAACGATTGGGACAGAGGGCAGAAAGACGGACAGAGGGCAGAAAGGCACAAAAAACGTATGGGACAGAGAGCATAAAGGCACAAAAACGATCGGGACAGAGGGCAGAAAGACTAGGACAGAGGGCAGAAAGGCACAAAAAACGAGTGGGACAGAGCATAAAAGCACAAAAAACGAGTGGGACAGAGGGCAGAAGGGCACAAAAACGAGTGGCACAGAGGGCAGACGGGCACAAAAAACTAATGTCATAGAGACAGAATACAGAAATATAGGGGCAGCTAAGAACAGAAGACAGAAGGGGCAGAGAGGCCCAGGTGCAGCGAGGGAAACAGAAGGGAAAACTGGGCAGAGACACGGGCAGTGAGGAGTACAGAAGGAAAGACCGTGCAGAGAGAGCATGGGGATAGCGAGGGGAACAGAGGGAAGAAAACGGGGCATGGACCACGTACAGGCAGCGGGAAAGACAGACAACAGCAGTCAGAGACACAACAATGAAAATACAGGCAATACAATAAATTTGCAAACTGCCCTTAAGACCCTTATTGTGGCTCTGTATGTGTGAAAATGCATCATCTTTTCACTTTTTAAAGTAAACGTTTTGAGTGCCATTTGGTGCCGCAGACACGCGCGGTTTGGTTACTGGCGCACATAGCCATGGTTGCAGCGCACAGAGACCCTCCAGTGCCGCACACAGAGGAAACAAATTAGAGGGAACATTGTGCACAACTGTTGCTTAAGTTCTCCAGGGCGTGTGTGACTCAAAGACAGTTTGTTAATCCGCTGTCCTGGGCAAAACAGGAACCTGGTACTAATAGAAGATCACTGAATTGCTATGAGAAATGTGGTTGATGTTTGGCTGGGGTGTTAGCCCCGGTCAAGCAACGGCCACAATCCCTGGCAGTGTGAACCACAAAAAGTTACTAAATTAACATTGGCAAAGTGAAGTTTCTTCAGGGGAGTGAAGTGGGTCATTTTGGAGAAAAAAAACAACCGTTCCCATAATTGACTCAATTCCCTGTTGATGGAGGTAGAGCAGTAATGAAGTCAGTGGAGACAGTATGCCAGGGTTTACGTGGAACAGGAAGAGAATGTAGCAACCCTGAAGGCCGGATGTGGGTAGTCTTATTTTGAGCACAAATTGGACAAGAAGTGACACAAAGTTTAGTGTCCATTCAAACAGATGGCTTCTTAAAAGAACAAAGTATTAGTTCTAGATTGGATTTGGTACCTCTGTGGCCTGCAACGTAGGAGATGGTGACACATTTTGAGAGCTTAAAGTTGTAAAACCTTGGAAAGAATAAATAGGGCCTTGCCCTCAAAACAAGAACTTGTCTTGCTATCAAACTAGTCCTTGTATGGATGTCGAATCTTCTTTAGAGACTGCAGTATAAGTGGACAGCACTCTGCCTAGAAAAGTTTTAGTCACTCCAATAATTCGCTGTGTAGCCAGGATAATCTGATCAAAGGTGGTGGGAGATTCAGAATATCTGCCAGAAAGAGCACCAGCTTAAACATTCTTTGTGCCAGCAATATGGGTGATGATAAATCATATTGGTTGAAAAATAGTCCAACGCGCCTGGTGGCTATTCCTGCACTGCATGTTTTTACGGACATTTGCAGTTTCGGTGGTCAGTCCTGATTTCAAAGGGTTTAGTAGCGCCCATCAAAAATGCCTCCATTCAGAGCAAGCTATTGTCATGGCTGAGTTCTCGTTCTAAAACTGAGCAATTCCTTTCAGAGTCAGGCAAGATGTGTGAGAGTTAGAAAATGGGGTGCTAAAGTAACACATCATTTTTAACGATGAATTTCATGGTAGGATCTGGATGACACAATATTGTGGCCTGTGCGAAGGCTTGTTTTAGTTTAATACAGGCCTCATCAGCTTGAGTGTCCCACTTGCACCTGTGACAAAGTATTTCCTTTTTAAGGATTCAGGTTATATTACTGGATAACAAGGCACAATTCCCTATATGTTGCCAAGAAAACACAGTGTTTCTTTGATGTTGGAAGGTGTAGGCCACTCTAAAATGTGGAATCATTTTGGTGAGCCATAGAAATTCCAGTATTGTTTAGGCGGAAGCGCAACTAATCCGCATCAGGCTGATCATATTCACATTTTTCTGGCTTGCAAAATAAATGATTTTGACACAGCTGATTGAGTACTTGACTGACATGTTGATGATGAAGAGATGGATCTGTGGAAAAAAACTAATATGTCATCCATGTAGACTACAACAAATGGATTTAGTATGTCAGCAAAAATATGATCCTTGAAGCCCTGAAAGATTGCTGGGGCATTGCTCAATCCAAATGGAAAACATAGTATTCAAAGTGTCCCAGATGGGTTTTTGAAACTGTTTTCCATTCATCTCCCTCCTTGGTTCACAAAAGATGGAAGGCCCCACGAAAGTCCAATTTTGTAACCATTGTAGTACTCTGAACAGATTCTAAAATATCTTTAATTAATGGTAAAAGGTATCTGTCCTTATGGTTATTTTGTTTAAGGCTCTAAAGTCGAGTCAATGTTTCAGTACATTAGATTTTTAAGGAACAAAGAACACAGAGGACCCAGGTCGGTATGAGCATCAGTTGATGAGACAATTTTGGAGATTTTCTTCCAGATATGTTTTCTCAAGGCCTCATTTTCTGATTCAGAGAAGGATTAGATTCTGCCCAATGGATCAGTGGCTCCACGTTCAATGGGAATGGACACAATCGAATACTTGGTGCGGAGTTAATGACACTTCTTTGGGTTTTTGAAAAAGGTCTGCAAATTCTTGACATTGAAGGGGAATTTCTTCAAAGAGATTGCTATCAGGGTCAAGGAAATTTCCTTAGGAGTCCAATAATTTTTTGTTGCGTAGCAAAATTGGTGACAGACCTGGGAAGACAAAGAGATGGTTCTGTTTTCCTTGTTTATGCAAGGGTTGTGTCAAACATGCCACAGAATTCCTAAAATAATTATATGGTGGGGAGAGGCAATAAGATCAGAGGAAACAGTCTCATGAAGTTTTCCGAAGGTTAACTTCAAAGGAATGGTCTTCTCCTTAACCAAGCTGTAGACCAATGTTGTTCTATTGACTGTAAGAACCTGTTCTGGAGACTCTTTAGTAAGTCAAAGAATCTGTGTTTCTTGAGCCCCACTGGTATTTAGATATAACCCACTGGCTCCGCTATCCAGAAGTGGCAAGGCCCTTTCAGTCTTTCCATCAGAAATGTCCAGTTGCCCAGGCAAAATATAAAGTGAGACTTGCATCTCTTCTGACCTACAGATCGGAGGGCTAAAAGATATTCCTGTCCTCTCCCCTTTTACAGAGGACCTGATCTGGCATTTCATGAAGCCTTCTGAGGGGGGATAGGGCAAGCATGGATTAAATGTTGAAGCGACGCACAATACATGCATAGCTCATGTTTCCATCTATGTAATATTTTGGTTTCTGAAAGTGTTCCACAAACTAGTCCAATTTGTATACGTTCTTCTCTAGATGATATGGAAGATTCTGCAGGGGTTGCTTTATCCCTTCAGACTAAAAATCGGGTGCTTCCGAGAGAAGATCCAGGTGAAGTTCTTCGTCTCTCTGACTTACGTTGATACAGCTGATGTTCAATTGATAATACCTGATTCATCATCATAGAGATTGTCTCGTCTCGGGCAGAGCAAACCGCCCATACCTTGACACATCTTGTTTGAAATTACTGTTTGTCATTTCCTTATTCTTCTTCTTCTTCTTCTTTTTGCCTACTGCCTGAACTGTAAAAATAACCTGCTGTAAGAATAAAACATTAGACCACTCTTGTACCCGCTTGGTGCTGGAGCTCTCCCTTAACTCGAGTTATTGAATAAACCCTTCTTTACTCGAATACCACGGACTCCTCTCTTTACTTAATTTAAAGTATTTACTAATATAGAAATTGTAAGAGAAGGTGATATTAAATTATTTACCACATTTCTGGCGCCTGAACCGGGATGTTCCCTCTCCCCCACGCGCCGGCGATGCCGGACCCGGTACTGCCTCCCCCTGACCTTCGACGGACTTCAAAGTGCACAGAAGCGGGGAATTCCTGCTAACTCCCTCGAGATGAAGGGGGGGACTGACTGCGGCCCGTCATCCACACGAGGCGGTGCGGAAGATTGCGGAACGTCCAGACCCAGAGCCCAACCCGTGAAGAAGACGAGTCCGAGGTCTTGTGAGCCCCGTTTCTAAAGCTGCGCGCATTTCAAGATCAACAGGCCTTCTAGTTTGCTTCTCGCTGCTATACTGCTGAAAGTATAAAGACGGACCCACAACTTTTGTGGGTACGGTAAAGATATATGTTTGTTGTTTCTCATTTCTATTTTTAATAGAAAGTCTGCCATCATGCCTATTTTTTCGAAAATACGTAAGATGGGAACTAGAAAAAGTATTCTCGAGAAGGAGATTCCCCTCCCTCCTCGAGATACTCCAGGACATTTCATGTATACAAACATGGCATTGGTGCAATTGTTTATTGTGATTTATGGGTAGATTACACTAAAGATTTTGAATATAAATATAGGTGGCCCGAGACAAGGACTTTTGACATGGAATGTGTACTGAAACTAGAAGAACAGTTGTGGAAAAGAAAGGTCCGACAGTCACAAAGTGACGCGGTCGAACTATGGAGAAAAGAAGCCCATAGGAGGCAAGAGAAAGCATTGAACAAAGTCGAAAAGAGTAAGAGAATGTCAGAACAGGTCCGGAATGAACGATTACAAGAGATAGGACGAGAACTAGAAAATGAAAGGAATAATAGGGAAGAACTAGCCGTTTCCACCGGTCTCTATCCTGTATGACCCAATACTTCCTCGCAGATGGAGACCGTCCCACCTAAGACACAACCCACTGCCCCATTTCCAGAGGATACTTTCACCACTTTCCTCTTAGACACCCCGCCTCCATATGATACCCCTATAGTCCAAGAACACCCACAACAGCCCTTGAATGCCGAACAAGTCCAACCACGGCCTGGAAATAACGAAGGTGCAGAGGGACTAGCCCAAGGGAACACGATTCCCGAGTGTCCCTATGATCCAGCCCCAAGTACCACTAGGGAGGCGGCCGAATAACAAAAATACTTCGCGATTCATGGATAGAGATTAAGGGTTTACCTGCTATAAGCCCACTCCTTGAGGCAGCTTCCGAGTTTCTCCGTACCGGGGAAGACTCTAAGGCTGTTAACAGATTAACCAAAAGCAGACTTTACGCTATCAAGGTACACATGTATAAGTTCCTTATTTTTTGTTTTATTAAACACTTACAAGTGGGGGGAAAAGATGTACCCACGTCATTTTATGAGTTATTGGACTCAACTTCTGACCATACCGATGTAAGTTTGGTAAACGACACACTTGATAGGTTCACCCGTAAGGTGACACGTACTTGGAAAAATGTACAGACCGAGGAGGAAGAGAACAGAGGTGAGGAGAACATAACACTACCGGTTGTAAAAGCTCTACCAGTAAGACACTCCATTTCCACGTCACGATCCCCACCCCTCCCATTCCTCCAGGGCCATCCAGAATGGCCGTCTCCAGATGACCTGTTTCAAGCCACGGTAGTAGCATTAGACGACTGGCTGGACCAGGAATCTCCGCTTACATCGAAGGAGAAGGAAATAGCCAGAACTGCGACCCTATGGGTCTCTCAATATAAGATATATGACAATGATCTCATAGACCAACTCTTTCTAGCATTACCACGCCCACATCAAAGATTAGCGGGTCTCTACATGGTACAGCATCTCATCACTCTCAATGACACTTTCTTAAAACATGATCCAAGACTAGAAGACTTTCTGTCTGATTGTGCTGATAACATATTCCTCTACAATCGCTCAGTTTTTCTCAACAGATTCATAGATTTTAGACAGGTATACCAGAAAGCGGTTGAATATAGATCTTTCACTGATACTTGTGGACCGATTAATAAACTTCCTTAAACCCGCCATTTCCCCATGAGGGAGGTTCACCCCAGAGCTGACGCAAATGGCGCGTTACAACGCGTCTTCATTTATGTACCCTTGACAAAACTCGAATTACTAAGAATGAAAGAGATGGTTCCCCCCCACTCAAAAGACCCTGCTGATTTTTCAAGGAATTAGGAGACGTATTAATGATGGGAACATATACCCTTTCCGATATCACAGCAATTCTGAAATTATTGTTGCCCTCGGGTATATATGACAAACTACGAGAAAAAGATTGGGAGGTGGCGGGCGAACACATTAGATGGACCGAACTTCAGAATTACGAAAATACTAGGGTAGCAGGTCAAGGTATAGGAGACAAACTCAAGGCACTCCCTGGCACTATTTTGAAAGTGTTACCACGGTTATTGACAGTGAAAAAAGAGGACTGGGATGCTATTTCCTCCTGCAAACAGAAACATGGTGAAGACATAGGAGATTATTACACAAGACTTGAAAAGTGTTTTGCGGTAAATAGCGGTCTTACGCCGACAAGCGAAGCTTACCCGCATCTGTTTGTTTCCAAATTAGTAGACAACGCCTTGCCAGCTATAAGGGAAAGAGTACTGAAGGTAGAGAGTACCTGGCAAGCCCATACACCGCCACAGGTGTTACAAATGCTACAATACCATCAAAACCGCATTAGGGATGAAGAAGAAAATGATAAGAAGCGCATGAAAGATACCAAGATGAAAGCATTAGTAGCTCAGACTGCACCCCAGCGCCAACAGACACCAGGTAGCCAGACAAACGCGAAGAATACTTGCAATTATTGCAAAAAGTCAGGACACTTTGTTAAAGACTGCCCTGTCTGAAAACACAATTTGGCCACTGGTAAGACACAGCCCCACCCATATCAATTCCGCGTGGATTGCTTTTGCCAAGTGTTGTTTGCTCCAATCTTGAAGCCGACAGCGCCGACGGCGAGAGCCTACGTGGGACAGATCGTGACCTGCTCCTGGACGTCGCAGATGCCCCAGAGCCCACGTGACAGCGGAGAGAAGCTCCTCGACAACCACCTGATTGCGCCCGACATTGCCTGGTTCCGTCCTGGTTCCACCCTGGTCACTGCTGAGTGACCCAGACTCTGTCCCCTCTGCTTTCAGGTACTTTTCGACTTCGATCCATCCTTGGATCCCACCGGACACTTCTCCTTCACAGCGCCTGCAGCCTCTTCAGCTTCAAGTACCAAGAACCAGCGTGACGAAACCCGACACTACTTCGACCCTGTGCACCCGCTTCCTGTGGGTGAGGTAACATTGCAACGCCGGTGTTCCCACACTGGTACACACCTCTAGGGTCTGTGTCTTAAGTTTTGTCTTTCTAGGTTAAGCGGAACTCTCTTTGTGTAACTTTTACGCACCATTGACTAACATTGGTGCATGCGTGCGCTTTCAGCGCTGCACCCGAATCCCGCGGGCTTTTCCCGACTTCAGCATTGCTTGTCCCGACTGCTCCCAGCGATGCCCTAGGCCTAACCACTGCTCGATTGGTATCTCTTATACCACTTGTTTAGTATATGGTCTGAGTGGCCCCTCGCCCTCATCCATAATTGTGCAACTTTGTATGTTATACTGTGCTTTTGATTTAACGCTTGTGCCCCTTTATTCATAAAGAGTACTGGGGATTATTTTGAGTAATAAATACATATATTTTTATAATATATACTTGTGTGGTGTCCTTTCATTTGATATTACAGGACTGTGATTGGTAAAACAGCTCGCTTAACACGACCTCTTGAGTTAAGCCTTTAAGGCTGCTTAGTCTATGCTACCATTAAGATAGCTTGTCTACAAGGTTGACTTACAACCAGACACCATAAGGGGTTATTTGGACTGATACAAGGTTGTTCCAGAATTGGAAACATCATATATCAGGCCAACTTCTCACATTGGTGCGCAGCGGTGCGGATTTGAGCTTGCTGCTGTTTTACCATTGCAATCTTTTTTATCAAATTGAAAGATCACATCAAGTACCTTAGGTACATATAAATCAAAAGCTTAGCATATTAAGTTCTACTGGACTTAGTAGTTGTAGATAAAAGGGATTAGCACACCCTGACTACAACTCACTAGTAAGGTACAGTAGGAAAACACTTAGTGTAGGTAAGTGCACCACTTACACCTCACTAGCAGTCATGTCTGGCACAGGTGAAGCTCCAAGCTCTCTGCCTGTGACAGTTGACCTTACCCAGGCAACTTCCAGCTATGACAAACTTAGCCACAAAGACTTGTGTGCCTTGTGCATATCAAGAGGGCTAAAAAGGGGCAGAGGTCCCACCATTCCAACCCTGATAGCCATTCTAGAACAGGATGACTTAGCTAAGGCGAGTGCAGCTCCCCTAGATTCAGGAGATGGAGTGAACCCCCCTGTAACTGATACCACTCCAGAGGAGGAAGATGTAGAGGAGGAAGAAGAGGAGGAGGACTCAGATGTAGAGGATCCTGAGAATGAGGATCAGAGGGGTAGCCAGGTTATAGTTGCCAGGCTTAACCAGGCCAACTTAAACCTACTTGGGAATGGAGAGGGCCAGCACCTCCCCAGATCCCATAATATCATTCTCCCAGGCAACAGAAGGGTGAGATCTCCATCAGGGGACTCTCATATTTCTAGTGCCTCAAGAGAATCTCAGAGAGGAATGGCTTCCTCTCAGAAGATAGAGCATAGGGCCAGGATGAGGGCTGTCAAACTCCAGATCGAGAGGGAGGAGGTAGCCCTGGCTCAAGCTACACTTGCCTTGGCAAGAGAACGAAAGTTAAGTGGCTTAGATGCCACTGGTGGCAGCATAATTCCTAGAGAGAAAGACAGGAGCTATGATAATAGAAACCTGACAACAATTGTGCCCCCCTACAAGGAAGGGGATGACATCCACAAATGGATGACTGCTCTTGAGAGAGCCTGCATGGTACAGCAGGTTCCTCAGGATCAGTGGGCTGCAATTTTATGGTACTCCTTTTCTGAGAAAGGGAGAGATAGGCTCCTCACAGTTAGACCTGAGGATGCCAAAAACTACTCTGTCCTGGAGAGTGATCTTATTGAAGGGTTTGGCCTAACCACTGAGCAATACAGGTTGTTGTTCAGAGACACCCAAAAAGCACAGACTCAGGACTGGACTGATTTTGTTGATTGTGCCACTAAGGCTCTGGAGGGTTGGCTGCAGGGAAGTAAAGTCTCAGACCATACAGGATTATACAATCTTATCATGAGAGAGCAGATCCTTAATAACTGTCAGAACCAGCTGTTGCATCAATACCTTATTGACTCTGATCTGACTTCTCCCCAAGAATTGGGAAAGAAGGCAGACAAATGGGTCAGAACAAGGATTAAGCAGAAACCCCAGAACCAAGGTGGTGACCAGAAGAAAACAGACCAGAAGGGTGGGAATCAGAAAGATAAAGAGAAGGACCAGAAGTCTTCAGGCCCCCACACTAATAATAAGGAGGGTGGTTCCCAAAATGGAAACAAGAAAAAGAAGAATGATGGCCCAAAGAAACCTTGGTGTAATACCTGCAAATCAGTTTCACACTGGGGCAGTGAATGCACCAAGAAAAATCCAGTCCCCACCACTGTAGCTCCTAAAGCACCTGCACCCCCTAGTACAGTTAACAGTGGTGGTACGCAACCAAAGGGTATAGTAGGGTTAACCTTGGGTACTGAGATGGAATCTGGCCTAGTCAGAATCCCTACTGGGCAAATATAGGCAGACGCCTTTGATAAATGAGAAACTGGCTCAGGCCTACAGGGACACATGTGCCAGTGTCACAATGGTGACACCTGACTTTGTGGACCCTGGACAGATTGTACTAGGTGAGAGTTACCTAGTGACCAATGCAAGCAACTCCACTACTTCCCATAGTGTGGCTGTTGTGAACTTCTCCTGGGGAGGGGTAGATGGCCTAAAGAAAGTTGTTGTGAGTGCAGACCTCCCAGTAGACTGTCTGTTAGGCAATGATCTTGAAAGCTCAGTTTGGTCAGAAGTGGAGTACAGGACTCATGCAGAAATGCTAGGGATTTCAGCACATGTCCTTGCAGTGACAAGGACTCAGGCTAAGAAGTGCCTTCCTGAACCAGTGGTGGATCTTGGAACAATAGACCAACCACAACCCAAGAGAAGGAGCAAGAGGGTTAGGGCTATGTCTTCCCCCTTGCCCCAGGTTGAGGATCAGATTTCCGAGGAAACTGATTCTGCAGTCCAAGAGGAGACTGTCTCAGAGGAACTGGAGCCTGATCAGGTTGAGTTTCTGGGGACAGGGGGACCCTCAAGGGCAGACCTGTGGCAGGCCCAATTAGATTGCCCTTCACTTGAACCCCTCAGACAGCAAGCTGCTGCTGAGGCTGCAGGGAATGCTCAAGGTGCCCATAAAGTTTATTGGGATGATGGACTCCTTTACTCAGAGGCTAGAGACCCCAAGCCTGGTACAACCAGGAGGTTGGTCATACCTTTGCAGTTTAGGGGTTTCCTTCTCACCTTGGCCCATGATATTCCCCTTGCAGGACACTTAGGCCAGAACAAGACTTGGGAAAGACTTGTACCACACTTTCACTGGCCTCATATGTCAGAAAATGTCAAGGAGTTTTGTCGCTCCTGTGTCACTTGCCAAGCCAGTGGTAAGTCAGGTGGCACAACAAAGGCCCCCCTCATACCACTACCTGTGGTGGGGGTACCCTTTGAACGTGTTGGAATAGACATTGTGGGTCCCATGGACCCTCAAACAGCATCTGGGCACAGATTTATACTGGTGGTAGTGGATCATGCCACCAGGTACCCAGAGGCAATTCCCCTAAGGACCACCACAGCACCTGTGGTGGCAAAAGCCCTCATTGCAGTTTTCTCAAGAGTGGGCTTTCCAAAGGAGGTACTATCAGACAGAGGTACAAACTTCATGTCTGGTTACTTAAAAGCAATGTGGAAGGAATGTGGAGTAAACTACAAGTTTAACACACCCTATCACCCACAGTGCAATGGGCTTGTGGAGAGATTCAACAAGACCCTCAAGGGAATGATAAAAGGGTTACCAGAGAAGCTCAGGCGGAAATGGGACATCCTTTTACCCTGTTTGCTCTTTGCTTACAGAGAGGCCCCACAGAAGGGGGTTGGCTACAGCCCTTTTGAACTTTTGTTTGGCCACCCTGTGAGGGGTCCACTATGTTTGGTGAAGGAAGGATGGGAGTTACCTCTCAAAAAGCCTAAGCTAGATGTTGTGGACTATGTACTTGGTCTCCGCTCCAGGATGGCTGAGTATATGGAGAGAGCATCCAAAAACCTGGAGGCCAGTCAAGAATTGCAGAAAGCTTGGCATGACCAAAAGGCTGTTCTGGTTGAGTTCCAGCCAGGGCAGAAAGTGTGGGTGTTGGAGCCAGTGGCCCCAGCAGCACTCCAGGACAAATGGACTGGACCCTACCCTATCATTGAGAAAAGGGGAGAAGTCACCTATCTGGTTGACCTTGGAACCCCTAGGAGCCCCCACAGGGTGCTCCATGTAAATCGTTTGAAAGCATTTGTGGACAGGGAGGACATGAGCTTGCTCATGGCCACAGATGGGGAACAGGAGGAAGAGAGTGACCCTCTCCCAGACCTACTTTCCCAGAACCCTGATGATGGTTCAGTTGATGGAGTAGCCTTGGCAGGCAGCCTCACTGACCAGCAACAGATGGACTGCAGACAGGTTTTGCAAGCCCACAGACTCTTGTTTTCACTCACACCCATTCAAATTAACTGGTGCACCCATGAGGTGGACACTGGTGACAGTCTGCCTGTAAAGAACAAAATCTACAGGCAACCTGACCATGTCAGGGATTGTATAAAGGCTGAGGTGCAAAAGATGTTGGAACTTGGAGTGATTGAGCCATCAGAGAACCCATGGGCTAGCCCAGTGGTCCTTGTGCCAAAACCTCATACCCAAGATGGAAAGAGAGAAATGAGATTTTGTGTGGACTACAGAGGTCTCAATGCTGACACTAGGACAGATGCACATCCCATTCCAAGAGCAGATGAGCTCATTGATAAATTGGCTTCTGCAAAGTTTCTGAGCACATTTGATTTGACAGCTAGCTACTGGCAGATCAGACTAGCTGAAGAGTCAAAAGCCAAGACAGCATTCTCTACCCCTAGTGGACATTATCAGTTTGTGGTAATGCCCTTTGGTTTGAAGAATGCACCTGCCACTTTCCAAAGGTTGGTGAACCAAGTCCTTGCTGGGTTGGATGACTTTTGTGCAGCATATCTAGATGATATTGCTGTCTTTAGCTCCACCTGGGAGGATCACCTGATCCACCTGAAGAAAGTTCTAGAGGCCCTGCAAAAGGCAGGCCTGACTATCAAGGCTACCAAGTGCCAGATAGGGCAGAGTAAGGTTGTATACCTGGGCCACCTAGTAGGTGGGGGTCAGGTTCAGCCACTGGAGAGCAAGATCCACACCATACAGGACTGGGCTCCTCCAGTTACCCAGACACAAGTCAGAGCCTTCTTGGGCCTGACTGGGTATTACAGAAAGTTTGTGAAAAACTATGGGTCCATTGTGACACCATTAAATGACTTGACATCCAAGAAGATGCCAAAAAAGGTTCAGTGGACAGTTAGCTGTCAAAAGGCATTTGATGACCTGAAGAAGGCCATGTGCTCTGCACCTATCCTGAAGAGTCCTGACTACTCCAAACAGTTCATTGTACAGACAGATGCTTCTGAGTTGGGGGTGGGAGCTGTGCTCTCACAACTTAATCAAGATGGTCAAGACCAGCCCATTGCTTTCATTAGCAGAAGGCTGACCCCCAGGGAGAAACGTTGGTCAGCCATTGAGAGGGAGACCTTTGCTGTGGTTTGGGCCCTGAAGAAGTCGAGGTCCTACTTGTTTAGAACTCACTTCCTAGTTCAGACAGACCATAAGCCCCTCTTGTGGCTAAATCAGATGAAGGGTGAAAATCCCAAACTGCTCAGGTGGTCCATTTCCCTACAGGGGATGGACTTTACAGTGGAGCACCGCCCAGGGACTGACCATGGTAATGCAGATGGTCTCTCCAGGTACTTCCACTTAGAACATGAAGACTTATCTGGTCAAGGTTAGTTTAACGTCCCTGCGTTGGGGGGCGGGGGGGGGTTGTGTAGGAGAGTAGGGTCTGCTATCCTATGGCCACCCCAAATTTTTGCTTTTTGCTTCACTGGTTTTTGACTACTGAGGCTGTGGGCCTGCTAATCAGACCCCCAGCTTGCTGTTCTCTCTCTAAATTATTAATACATGTGCTATAGGTACATACCACAATTGGAAATGGACTCCTTGTTAGCCCCTGTACCATGCACTATAGGTGCTCAGGGCATAGGTGCCACCAAGGCCTACCAGGGACTGCAGCATATCTTTTGCCACCCCTGGCTGGTTCTTAAATTGACACAACTGGCTGATCACTCAGCTGGGGCAAGATGGTGTAATCACCTCTTGCTTAGATATAGTATACCTATATCTAAACCTATATCTGGACACATATAAACCTGTGAGTCCCTCCTATGGAAGGCCTTATCAATTCTGGAGGCAGAGTGCATGGTTTAATGTGAGATGGAGCTCTAGCATGAGCTGAGCCTGTCTGCAGCCGTCGGGAACATATCCCTAAGCTGTTTCAGGATAATGCCATACCATATACTATTAAGTGCATTATAATCCTCGCGGTTATATAGCAACTTTGGTTTGACTTTATCAAAACATGTCGTGTAAGGTGTCATACGATTTGGAATACTATCCCCTCGCCAGTTCTGGCGACGGGGATAGCATTCCACCCCTCTAGAGGGAGAAGACATGTTACTTTACTGAAATGCGGTTAATTTCTAAAAGGGCCTCAGATCCACAAAATGGATGCTTCTGCCACAGACACAAGTCTGCCCCCTGAAGCTGACCGAAACTCAGCCAAAGGGGCCTGGACAAAGGGTTTCCTGTTGCAGGGAGGTGTCACACCCCCCCAGACAGGAGATAGTGGATTGTAGCAGCGAGGTTTGAAAGAAACCAGACACTGCATGGGGAGCACAAAGCTTCCCCTTGCATAATCCGGCCAAACCGGTTCTGGGGCACACCAGCCCCAGACCCAGCGCGGCCTGGATCAAAGGAAAGGGGTGTATCCACCCCCTTCCTGGGTCCCACCCATAGGAGGGGACCTAGCAGGTAATCCAGCCCCCAGATTCGAATAAGAGTGG
This sequence comes from Lissotriton helveticus, assembly GCF_964261635.1. Classification (NCBI taxonomy): domain Eukaryota; kingdom Metazoa; phylum Chordata; class Amphibia; order Caudata; family Salamandridae; genus Lissotriton; species Lissotriton helveticus. Next base: position 1,204,356,068 of record NC_136061.1, read on the forward strand.
GAGCAGTGCCAATGCACTTCAGATTATCCTGATGAAACATAAGAAACGAAACTCTGGACCCTTCGACATCCTACTCAACATAGAAGACTGAAGAATCTCCCTTGTGGTCAAGGAGTGACCACCCTGTGCAAACAGGCACCATCCAGTACCTCGACGTCTGCTTTGTTGCAGTTCCCGCTGGAACTCGAGCAACAGAGATCGACGAGATCAAGCTTGCCTGCCTTCTAACAGCCCGATCCACAGTCCCTGCAGAGCTGAGACCCGTGGAGGCGACCAGAAGCGTGGGGCACGCCATCTTGAAAAGACCTCGAGACGCTGACCGTGAAGCCCACGAGTGACCCTCGAAGCTGTACACCGGGGTTTGAGAAGCCCCATCCCTCAGCCACTCTTGCACCAAAGTTCACCCCTCTACACTCGACGAGTGCTGCGTGGGGCCCTTCTGCTTCTTTTGGCTCAACGCGTTGGCCCGGTCACTTGCCAGCCGGCTTGTGGCCCCTGTGCCGACGAAATTCGAAATACGGCTTGTGATTCTGGTTGCTCCAGATTTGCACCAGCTCCCCTGAAAAGGAGCCCCCACTCTGACCCTCCTGGTCCGAGTGAGAAGCAATCTTCCCATTCCGCGTGGATTGCTTTTGCCAAGTGTTGTTTGCTCCAATCTTGAAGCCGACAGTGCCGACGGCGAGAGCCTACGTGAGACAGATCGTGACCTGCTCCTGGACGTCGCAGATGCCCCAGAGCCCATGTGACAGCGGAGAGAAGCTCCTCAACAACCACCTGATTGCGCCCGACATTGCCTGGTTCCGTCCTGGTTCCACCCTGGTCACTGCTGAGTGACACAGACTCTGTCCCCTCTGCTTTCAGGTACTTTTCGACTTCGATCCACCCTTGGATCCCACCGGACACTTCTCCTTCACAGCGCCTGCAGCCTCTTCAGCTTCATGCACCAAGAACCAGCGTGACGAAACCCGACACTACTTCGACCCTGTGCACCCGCTTCCTGTGGGTGAGGTAACATTGCAACGCCAGTTTTCCCACACTGGTACACACCTCTAGGGTCTGTGTCTTAAGTTTTGTCTTTCTAGGTTCAGCGGAAGTGTCCTAAAACTCTCTTTGTGTAACTTTTACGCACCATTGACTAACATTGGTGCATGCGTGCGCTTTCAGCGCTGCACCCGAATCCTGCGGGCTTTTCCCGACTTCAGCATTGCTTGTCCCGACTGCTCCCAGCGATTCCCTAGGACCTAGGCCTAACCACTGCTCGATTGGTATCTCTTATACCACTTGTTTAGTATATGGTCTGAGTGGCCCCTCGCCCTCATCCATAATTGTGCAACTTTGTATGTTATACTGTGCTTTTGATTTAACGCTTGTGCCCCTTTATTCATAAAGAGTACTGGGAATTATTTTGAGTAATAAATACATATATTTTTATAATACATACTTGTGTGGTGTCCTTTCATTTGATATTACAGGACTGTGATTGGTAAAACAGCTCGCTTAACACGACCTCTTGAGTTAAGCCTTTAAGGCTGCTTAGTCTCTGCTACCATTAAGATAGCTTGTCTACAAGGTTGACTTACAACCAGACACCATAAGGGGTTATTTGGACTGATACAAGGTGGTTCCAGAATTGGAAACATCATATATCAGGCCAACTTCTCACACTAAGTTAGCCAAAATTACAGCAGAAAAGGGCGTAGATTGGATGACTGCCTTACCAGTTGCCCTGTTCTATATGCGAATGGTACCACACTCTCGAATAGGATTAGCACCATTCGAGATGGTTTTCGGCAGGCCACCAAACATGTGGGGAGTTCCTAGACCAAAATCTATTACTGATGTAGATAGCAGAATATTGACTGATTACCTGGCTTCCTTGATGTCTGCACTCCATTCTTGTCGTTCACAGGTGGCTGTAGCCTTCCCAGACAAAACCAACCCGGAAGAACATACCATCCGACCCGGGGACTGGGTCTCGGTCCGGAATTTCGATAGGACGGATCCCCTCCAGCCCAGGTGGAAGGAGCCGAAGTTGGTCCTTTTGACTACGCGGACTGCCGTCAAGGTCGAGGGCCGAAAAGGCTGGCTACACGCCAGCCACTGCAAAAGATACTTTGGAGAAATAGACTCTTTTGCCAGCGAGATCTCCAAATCCAGTGACACTGTGACTGAACAATCCTCATTGCCCTTGGAACAGACCCCACAACAAGAATATAAATCAAAACTGAGGTCCGCCACCCGGGTTCTGGCTGATTAAGCCCACGGACACAGGTCTCGTGGTGAAGCGGTTGGAGCATGGGGGCAGACTCAGATACTCTGACTATGTGGGGAAAAAGAGAAAATGAGGCGCCTAAAGAAGAATGTTAAGAAGTTGCACAGCGGACCTATCATATGTTTGATCATACTGTTTTTCCTGATGACAATCATGACGTGTCTTGGTTGGGCCCTCCATATTGCTTTCCCACCAGCACCACATTCCTCTCCTGCACCTAACACCACCCAAGAGCACACGTACCCCGACTTGCCCCCTCATGAACAAGCTCATAGGCTAGCTCTCGGAAACAATACCTTTATACAGATGCTGCACTATACACATCAGGTCAGCAATATCACAGACTGTTGGATATGTGGCCGCCTCCCACCTCATCAAAAGGAGGGAGGAATGCCTCTCTTCCCCTTTCCGTTTTCTTATAATGGAACTTGCGAGGCCTGGTTCGCCCTAATAACAGCCGACAGGACTACCCGTACCTCCTGCCCTGATGGAAATAGGTCATGCAAGAATGGGTGGCCTTGGGGGGACTTAAATAAGGTCCTTAATGCTGTCTGCTACCCGAATGAGGATGGCGATCCTCAGGCAACAGGCACGGTCCTAGAAAGTGAAGAATACAAGCAGGGGAACATGAGCATGTCCTACAGGATATTAAATACCAAACCTAAAAAGAATGCTGGCCCCCCCTTCTATCTCGGTCTCAACAGTAAAAGGGCACCTCTGCGTCCGGAAAAATGGCTCTGTCCCATTAGGACACAGTAACTGCCATACCACTGTGAGTTTTGAAGACAGGGGAAAATCATCATTTCTAGCATTCCGCCATACTTATTTCATCTGTGGGCAAACTGCCTATGTGCAGCTGCCCTTGAACTGGGGAGAACATGCTATATAGCATTTCTGCTACCTCCTGTCTTTGTGGCCCTATCCACTTACCACCGAGACCTCCTAGTGCCCCATGTAAGACATAAGAGAATGATCGATATCTCAGGGATTGATCACACGGAAACTACCTTAGACCAGTATACAGACTTCAACAAAGGATTCTTTTTCTTTATTGGCCCTGTACTGAACAGCAAGCTCATACGCAATTTGACAAGGACCTTGGAGGCTGTTGTAAATCAGACGGCGTCTGCCCTGGGGAACTTGACCCAGGAACAGTCTGCCATAAGATTGGTTGCCCTCCAAAACCGTCTTGTCCTTGACGTCATCCTGGCTGACAGAGGCGGAGCCTGTAGAATTATCGGCTATAGCTGCTGTATTTTCATCCCTGATAACTCTCCATCTGTATACACAGCCATAACAAAATTAAACAAGATAGCCGCCAGCCTACATCAAGAACCTGGCACTTGGACATTGTCTGACTGGTTTTGGACAATAATATCATCCTGGGGATGGAGACTGCTGTCAGCAGCAAGCATAATATTCCTGGTAATAACTGGATGCTGCCTTTGCATCCAATGTGGCCCTGCCCTGTGCGGGCTATGCGCTGCAAGCTGCATTCCTAAACCACATATCCAGCAGAAAGAAAACGAGACAATTATGCTACAGGAATGCATAGACAATCTCATGCAAATTGAGATATAGATACAGGTACACTCTGGGGCAAGGAGGGAATGAGGAAATAAAATTGGAAATTATGCCCCATCGTTTCCCTTCTCCGCCTGCCCGCCATTTTGATTCAGACAGCACCCTTTTCGTTTTTCGCGTGTCATCCATTTTGTCTCCAAACCCACGAGCAAGACACCCTGCACCTGGCTCCTCTGTTCATTGACCACACATTCTTGTGGCTCTGCCAATTCCGAGAACCAACAGGATAGTTCCTGTTTTAAGAGACAGTTCCCGTTCTTGACTCTAAGCCAGAAATAACCCCCGGTTGAGAAAGGGCCTTCAACTGAAAAGAGCATTTCGACACTGAGGAAGGACCCTCAACTGAAGGGAGCACATTTCGACACACTACATGCACTCTCACGAGACACAAGAAACGCCCATACCTTGACACATCTTGTTTGAAATTACTGTTTGTCACTTCCTTATTCTTCTTCTTCTTCTTTTTGCCTACTGCTTGAACTGTATAAATAACCTGCTGTAAGAATAAAACATTAGACCACTCTTGTACCCGCTTGGTGCTGGAGCTCTCCCTTAACTCGAGTTATTGAATAAACCCTTCTTTACTCGAATACCACGGACTCCTCTGTTTACTTAATTTAAAGTATTTACTAATATAGAAATTCTAAGACAAGGTTATATTAAATTATTTACCACAGTTTGTTCAACCCATTTGGTCTCAGTTGACGGAAGTGGGTGATATAAGTTAGGATGTGTTGGTTGTCTTGCTGGATGTCACAATCAGCTTCTTTGGCAGGGCACTCTAAGCCTGGTCTTTCAAACAACGCTTGAGGTTTGCAAAAAAGGTAGAGTGATTGGACAGGTAAGCATCTTCTGTGGCTACCTAAGGGGTTGCCCAGGCTAGGGGGCTGATCAGGTATCCAACTTTGGCTCTATGTTGGAAGAATTGTGCTGGGAAAAAGGTGAAAAACACCATCAGGGATTCCAAAAATTCGTTTAACTTGTTCTGATCACCAGAGAAATGAGGAGTAGCTGATGAAACGATGGGATATCAGAATCTCATGCTATTAGAGCTTGCCAAAGCATGAGAATCTCATTACATAGTTGTTGGAGTTAATGTGATTGGTGTTGAACTGTTTGTACCAAAACTTGATCTGGATCGACCTTCCCAGCTTGAGCTTTAGCTTCAGCTGAATCCATGTTTTCATAATCAGGACCGGAAAGTGGATGTTACAATCTTTCAAAGCTCTTGGGAGATGAACATCTTGCAGAAGACCTCTGACTGCGGGAGGATCTTTGAAGCCCTGATCTTGATGGTCCTGGTAAAGGCGACCTAACCAGGAGTGTGCCAGCAGGGTGGCGGTATGGGGCTTAGGGGGGGTCAGGGACTGTGTAAGAAGGTCTAAAAAATGTTAAACAAACGGGTAAGCATTTATTTGCAGGTTAATAAATGCTTTCCCGTTCATTTAACATTTTTTCTGAATGTTAGCGCTCAGTAACTAAAAATCTAAGGATATAAACAAGGGTCTAAGGGATAATGTTTATTGACCAACTATAGCTCCATACCCCTACTTCAATACATATACAACACAAGGGAGCTAGTCAGTCTATTCAGTCAGACAACAACTCTTTTCACTCTGAAGGAGTGCTCAGCAAACTCAGATATCCTGCCCAGCATTAGGCATAAAAGTGAATTCCATCAGCTAGAGCGTTCAGATCTCATATTTGATTTAGGTTTTATAGAAATATTTTTTGATATAACAGTTTAAGCAAGGGACCATGTTGTATGATTACATAATTTTTGTTCCCCTGTTTTTCTTACAAATAGAGCGGGCCTCAACCACCCAGCAGTTGCCGGGTGAGGTGAGGCATACTCCCACAGCAAGTTGGGTGAGTAACCTTATTAAGTTTTCCTTTAATATTGTTTAAAGCACAATATTTGTGCATGAAGCCACGTATAGGACAGGTATTGTCAGTGATTTTTAGAACTGACCTCTAGACAATCTCTCTTTGCTCAGATTGTTTTGCTCCCCATTCTCTCAGTTTAATTTCTCTTCTCTTTGTTTTACATTAGGAAAGAAGAATGCATACCTACACGAACACACAATCTGGTTTCCGTAGGGTGGTCTTGGACCACTTACATGCTCATTTCTCTTTCAAACATTGATTGAAATACTGATATGTTTTCTCACATTTAGAATTGTAATTTTTGCAGTAGCATTTTTTCATCAACTAGGTCCTGAAGAAAGCAGGGCAACTGTGCCATAGTGGCTGAAACATGTCGACCTCACCTATTGCCATGAGATAGTATACTTGTTTCACACTGCAAGGTTGTTTTTATCTATGACATTCGGACGATCTCCAATAAACATATTTTTCGCCCTTATAGTCATTTTTAACTTTTCACGTTTTCTTTAGCACTGCACATCATCAGCACCCACATATTCTGCAAAGCACCTTGGCTGAGTTCAATCCGGAGTTGTTAGTCCAGTATCCAATTCTGTTAGCCTACAAACAACATGGGCTGCATGGACTTTACTCCTGTGTCTTCCAGATGACGAGGCTCCGCCAAAGGGGTGGGCTGATGGAATTCACTTTTATGCTCAGTAACTAAACAGCAGCTTGTGATGCTGTTCACCAGTGGGGCCGCATGTAAAGGTTAAGAGGGCCGCATGCTGTCCCAGGGCAGTACTTTGAGTATCACTGCTCTACCCTCTGCTCCTCGGGGCACCCTACTTCTAAGGCTATAGTGACCACTCTTGTAGAGCTCCCATCAGTGGGTGGTTTCTTGGGACAGACAGAGTCCCCCTGCGTGTGTCCTATCTGGGAACACTAAAAGCAATGGGGTTGGAATGTGGTGCCCTCAGCCACCGCCTACCAGCACCTCCTGCCTGTTTCTCAGAAGGAGCATGGGATCCTTTCCTCCCTACTTTACTCTGAGACCTGTCTATGTCTCTATGTCACCTTGGCCCCCTCCTTCACTTTGCTGGGGGGAACCTGAACCACCCTTCTTGGGGTTACTCCCTGGTACCTTCTTAGACACTCTGGTACTAATCCAAAGTCTGCCTACTTAGCAAGTTCCCTGGGGCCAGTGGGCTTAGTATCAATGAAGGACGTGACAAATTCTAGGGCCACACGGATAATCACCACCTACTATGCCTTCCCAAACGAACAGTCGGTCGGACAGTGGAGAAGATACAATAAGCGTTTATTAGCATATAACTCTATAGAGGAGCCCCATCAGAACCTCACCCGAAGGAGAGCATCGAGAGGACTGGCCCCCCAGCCTGTGGTAATACAAGATAAACCCCTCAGGGAGCCTCAGCCACGCCCGATGGAAAACTACCAGCCTGAGCCCGACATGAACAATGGGAGCACCGAGAGATCGGTCTGCACCTGTCAGCAGGTCGTGTTATCAGTGGCTCAAGGCCACTCAGCCGAGTCCCAGCATCTTACTTATGTGAGAACATCATGAAGTGTAACCATCAGAATGAAAAACAATTGTACTCTCAATAGCGGGTGCAGATGTAACTTTGGGCATGACAGAGAGAGGAAAAATAGCAAATGTATGGTCTTGCTGAAACAAGCAGTTTCACATCTAGGCCTAAAGTGAGGCAAAGGTAGACTGGCAGTGATTACGAAATTCAAGATGGAGGCACTTTAGTCAAACAGGCCCTTCTGCTTCATACATAGTCTATTAGACCGCAAACACAAATACCAGTGTGTGTAATATAGCCACATACTGCTAACTATACTAAACATACTTCATTGCATCAGAAGAAGAAAATTTTGAAACCATCATCAACCAGGTGTTGGTGTAGATCCATAATTTAAGGAACACTGGTCAAGTTCTGGCCTGCGGTCTTGGTTGGGAATCACTTGATCACCAATCCCAGGGATGGTAGCTAAAGCAATATTTTGGACACGTAAGTGATAGAAATATTTTCCTAGATTTCTTTTAGGTAAAAGGATGCCATTGCATGAAGCTTTGACAGAAGCCATAATGTCTTCATTTACCCTGCTATGAGAATGAGTAATTGCAGCTACAGTTGCAGTCGTGCCTGCTTATTTGGCAGCTTCATCTGCCTTAGAATTCCCTACAACGTATATTCCAACATGCGGATGACTCAATGTATGTATCACATGAGCCCATGGCAAACTGTCTTTAAGTTTTCCACCTTTCCCCAAAGCAGTTTGTGCTTTATAGTATTTTCTTTTGAGTCTCTGAATCCATTTAAGCCCCAGTAGTGTAAGTTTTCATTAAAAAACTGGACACATTAATATGAATCACACGCTATGAGTGTGGAAAATTCAGGATCCATTTTTTCTAGTACCATAATTAAAGCTTTCAGTTCAGCTACTTGTGCAGTGCAGTCCCCTAAGGACTGCGTCGAAGGTTTTTGAGGATGGAGTTTCCCATCCACCATGATATTGTGTACTGCAGCGCAAGCCACTGAGTAATGGTGTTTTGTGCCTATAGGATGATGGTCTGAACTGTCAGTGTATATGATATGTTTGTACTGATCAAGAGGCAATATGTCACTGGGCATGGAGTATTCATGTTCATATTGGAGAAATTCTTGAGTTTGTAGTTTTGGGCCAAACACATAATCTACATCAGTAGCCACCAGGGAAGTGACCTATTGTATCTATCTGGGATGTAAGGCTTTCATGTTGGAAATGCTGGCCTTGGTAGCAACCTCTAAGTTTGGGACGGGGGTTACAACAATTATTTGTTTCCATTGAGCCAGTGGTCTTTCCTCTGTGAGAGCCATCAATACTGCTGTTAGAATTTTTTCAGTAGATGCAAATGCATTTCTGAATTAGAATAATGCAATTTACATGCAATCGGCACTGTGTCTTCTTCATTGAATGTGATGTATGTAAAGCCAATATTATCCGCAATTATACGGATAGCTTGGATAGCTACATTTGATTTGTTCAAATGTGTGTGTAAGTGTTGTGAAGCCTGCATGTCAGTCTGTAATGATCTGAGTATTTGTGTATGATTTGATGTCCAATGCGTGTAAGAGAAATCAGGACGAATGAAATCGTACAATGGTTTTTTGTGCATAATCCGATATGTATGTTCTGCCAAAATGGAAGAATCCTGACAAGGATTGTAATTGTTTAATGGTGTTTGATGTTTGTAAAAGAGCACATTTCTCTAAGAAATGTGGCACCAGGCTATTGCCCTCATTTAATAACTCGTATCCCAGGAATAGGACACTGAGAAAAACTATTTTTGGTTTTTTTAAATTAAATGTGTAGCCTTGTTCAGCAACTCTCAATATTATGGGATCTACCCTGGTTAAGGGATATATGTCATCAACATAGAACTAATCTTTTTGGTCAATATCATGTAGAATTGGCATTGCGGGGGCACCAAACAGTCCAGGACTATCCTTATACCCTTACGGGAGTCTGCAAAAACAAAGTTGAGAGCAAAGCGTGGAGAATGCCATCAAATCTCTGCTTTCAGCTGCTATGTTTTTGCAGAAATAAACGTTGGAAATATCCAGGTTTGTTTTGTATTTTTTATGCACAATGTTGTTCATTAGTGCTCTACTCTGTTAATTTTGTATTGCAAAGGTGTGTGACTGTTTAAGTGTCTGCTGTTGTTGTTGTTGTAATACTTTATTTGAGTGATTAATAAAAATCAATACAAAAAAGAGCAATCAATATAAAAGAACAATCAGTATAAAAAGATTTTACAATTAAAAAAACAGGGTGTGTAGGAAACATGTGCTACATAGGACCTTCCACCAGTTAAAAGTCAAGTTATACCATGGATGGACTAGCCGTTAGGGCTAGTCGTGCATGGTAAATTAATTTGGCGAAGTTGGCCATGTGCTTCACCGTGTCCAGCAAATATAGTTGAAGAACTGTCTCTTTTACTGTCCGTGTACCCAGATGGAGAAGAATGGGCCTTAGATTAATCCTACGGACTGACAGCAGGGCAGGGCAGCATAGTAAAATATGAGACAGTGTCTCAAGCTTGTAGTGACAGAGGCGGCACTCTGGGATCGCTGGTCTAACTTTATAAGAGGGATACAAATGATTTAGGGGGAGCACATGCAATCTTGCCGCCAAAATCCTTTGTAGGGCTTGCCTTCCCAACGACTGTCCAAGATGTGGTTTGTGGCCGTTTAAAATGTGAAGAGAGCTTTGGGACTCATGGAATCCTCTGGCCGTCAAAGCTTCAATGTCCAGTTTTCGTGAGCAAGATCTAACTTGCTTTTTCAATACTGTTTTGATGGTTGATTATTTTATTGTATTGGGGTCCCAGTTCTCAGTCGCTAGATTCAAAAGCTCTTTGGCTGCTGTTATCCCGGCTGACCACGGGTTATCTGGCTTTATGAATATTTTGTTTATAACACGCTTAATCGAGTTCTCTGGTGCTGTGGTGGTTCAATAATAATATTTTGCCAGGCTTGATAGTTCTTCCAAAGATTGCCGGGTGAGATTGAATTCTAAGCGAATTAGAGTGTTCCTTGTACACGATGGAAGGCAAAATAGCTTTTTATAGGCTGCATCTTGTCCCAATTTTTCAGGGAACGCCTGTATAGCGTAATTGAGGGAGGGTAATCATTTTGCTCTCAAAACTCATTGGATGGTGTTGTGGTTAGGCTTTCCAAGGTAGCATAGAGTTTGCAAATGGCATAAGTGACCATTTTGGCTTTCTGCTGGAGCTTTAGTCGATGAACCTGTGGCCGACCAGTTTCACTGAGCCAAACTCCGAGGTAGTTATATGATTGTGTACTGGATAGCATGAGAGGTCCCAGTCTCCATTTTGTTAACTTCTTTTTTGGATAGCGGCCAAAGATCAGTATTTTCGATTTTGTTGGATTTGCAACCAATTTCTTTTTGGCGTTGTAATCTGCTAATGCTGTTAAACCTTTTTGGAGGCCAATTTTGATGTGGTCCAAAAGGACCAGATCATCTGCGTACTGAATCAGTTGGAGTCTGGTTCCCCCGATCCTTGGAGTCGCCAGGTTTGCTCCCTGCAGTGCCTTGCCCAGGTCAGCTGTGTATAAGTTGAAAAGAAGCGGGGCAAGGACGCAGCCCTGCTTTAACCCGTGATCTGTGCTGATTTTTTCCGTGGCTGAGTCACACAAGAGTTTTACTCTTACCCACGTTTGAGTGTACAGTGATCTGATGGCTTGTAGAAGTTTCGGACAGATGTTCCAGCCCGCCAATTAACTCCATAGGATGTTACGGTCTACGCCATCGAAAGCTGCTGTATAATCAATGAAACAGGCAAAAAGAGGCTGGTCGCCCTGAACCATTGATTGTTGTATTATATATGACAGGGCTATGATGTTGTCTATAGTTGAGCCTCCCTGGCGAAACCCCGTTTGGTAGAAGGGAAGCAAGTTCTCCTTAATGACCCAGTCTGCAAGTTCCATGAGGAGAGAGCTAGCGTATGCCTTACTCTCCACATCCAATAAGGTGATCATTCGGTAATTCTTGGGATCTGTGTTTGCCCCTTTTTTGTAGATAGGATGTAGCAAGGAACCCCTCCAGGAGTCTGGGATGTCCATCAAGAGTCTGCACTCTGCATATAGCGAACCCAGATTCTCAGCCCAAAAGTCAATGTCCTCCCTGAAGAGAGAGCCCGGCAGGCCATTCGGTCCAGGGTTCCCATTGTGGCGTATATTTTTCAGGATTGCTCTTAAAACCTTTCTTTCAGCAAATGTGACGTTGGCTAGGTGGGCCGTAAATTCAGTTGTTTCTTCCTTTAGATGTTCGTCAAGGGGTGTTTTTTAACTTGGATTTTTCGCAGAGTCTGTAGTGTAGAGAGTTTTTACGTGAGCTATCCAAGTATTTGCATCAAGTGGGTTCTCTCTATTACAGGACCCGTCTGTGAGCTTATTTATATATTGCCAGGATTCTTGGGTCTTGCTAGGGGCAAGCAGCTCGAAGATCTTCAGCCACTTTCGCTCTGTTGCTTCACGTTTAACCTGCCAAACAACTTTTGCGTGGACCTTAGCCGCCTCCTTTAAGTTATTTTTTGCAGTTGTCGATTTTGTTTTCCGATAATCTCTGCGTTTGGATTTAAGTGCTTTTCAAGATTTCCTAATTGCTGGCTGGAATCCCAGTTTATAAGTAGGATAATCATGGGATCTTCGGTTGTTAGTCCCTCGAAGTTGATAGGCTAAATCATATGCGAGAGCGCCCCGCTTTCCGATTCTACCCAGATCGTTACGGCCGGTCTCCCAACCTTTCCAGGTTGATTTCCATACGGCAAATTTGTGGGTCGGAAGGGTTCCCAATTTGATTCTTGTTAGGAGTCTATGTAGCTCGTCTCCATTTGTAGTGCCCATATGATGAAGAGCGTGTCTACTTTTTGCATTCATGAGCAACTCTAGTGTAAGGGCGGCATGGTCGCTTTCGATCCGTGGAAGAACGTTATAGTTTGACATATAGTTTTGTAAGCGTTCGCTCAGTAAAATATAGTCAATTGTTGTCTGGTTATTAAAGGTGTGAGGTATCAGTACTGTTGGATTGTTTTGTGCGGTTATATATTGTGATGTTGCCAACTTGTAAATTCGCATTAAGGTATTGAATCGTCTGGTGTTTCCGTTATGATGTTTTTGGTAAGTTGTGTGCCCTATATCGTGCATATTGAAGTCGCCCAAAATATTTAAATCCATACCTGCATACCGTACCAATAGGGTTTCGATCTCGTTTAATAAGTGGGTCAGTTTGTCGTTTGAGTCCGGCCCAAGCCGTTTGTAAGAGATGTTGATGAGGAGGATTGAAGTCGGGCCATCAGTTGTTGTAAGGCCTTTCAAAAAACCGGCCAGGAGCATGTCCGAGGTGTTCTGTATTATCAAGAAATTTACTTTCAGTGAGTGTTCGATATAAGTTGCAATGCCCCCTGATGGTCTTCCAAAGATGTTAGCCTTTTTTGCAGGTTTAAAATATTCGGCGTGGTTCCATAGTGGTATGAAGGAGGTGGCCCATGTTTCCTGTACACAAGTTATGTCCGCACCAACCATGAATGCTACTGCCCCATAGCTTTGCAAGACTTTATGTATCCCTGCGACATTCCAAGAGAGTATGTTGATACTTGGATTGTTCGTGGGAATCTTATGATTAGTATGGCCGATGTTGGTGTTTACTGGTGCTAAATGGTTGCCCGGCTCTTGACTGGTGCTAATGTTGCGAGAAACAGGCTTGTTATGCCTGTTATTGCCCGAAATATTCTTTGTTGTTAGCAGATGGTTGTTCGACGAATCGCCAGTGTTAATATTAGGAAGCAGAATTCAAGGCCTGGGCTAGCCAAGACCAGTCTTTGTTGCCCTGCACCATAATTGAACAGGAGCGATTGCCTCCTTCTGTAAATTTAGAGATTTGAATTAAATTGCCACTCAGCTGTATTAAGTGTCTGTAGTCTAAGACTATTCAATAGGAATGATCTGGTTTCACTACCGTAAATAAGGGGTAATTCATAGGAGATACACAGGGTTCAATAATTCCCCCCAGGTACTCAAGTAGTGTAGAATTTATCTCACTGAAGCTTTAGCTTCATGTTTAATGGGGTATTGTGGTTGCACTTGTGGACTGGACCTTATGAGTATAATATGATATGGACACTCCTTATCCCAACCAACATGGTTGTGGTATAATGCCAGGGCTTGTGCAAGAACCCATTCTGTGGCATACGCTTGTTTAAAGTCTTTGGGTACAAGCACTGAGAATAAAGGTAAAATTACCCCTCTCCTTGTAGGACTGTTCTAACAAAACCTGGGAGCCAATCTACGTCTGCTAAGAAAATGTCATAACTAAGTGTCAAATTTTACCAGAATATTACTGTAATGGTCCGCTGTATGTCACTTTTAATTTGTATATTTAAATATAAAGTCTGTGGGTTCTGTGTAGGGTTTTGGAGTGTACAAGAAAAAATGGTGCCTATGCTAGTAGCGGTAAATGTATAACAGAGTAACAGTATGAGAACGGTGCAACACGGTCAGAGGAGACCCAAAACCTCTGTGAGGGGTGGTCAGGGCCCACCCAATTCAATACAAACCAGTCCTGTGCACACGTAACAATCAGTTAGTCTTTCAAAGGTTTCCAAAAGTAAAGCAAGCAAAGTAATAATCGATGAAGCAAGATGGATGCATAAAGATAATTTTTTTTCAAAAGAAATGTATTAAGCCTCCCATTTTATTATCCTAATATGGAAGAGAGACGCCACGGATATACCCCCACTGGTGCTCCAATACTGGTCACCAGCACGACGGATGTACCCGTTCGTCTATCTTATCTTTGATACACTTCACGTTGTATATTTTACCCGTCACCGCCGGGTTGGAATTATCACCGGCCACTAAAACTGTTACACTCGATACTGCCTACAGCCCTGAAGAGTCACGAGCTATCGGCTCGCTTGACGAAACACTTGTCGGCTGGTTGTGTGTTTTGCTTGATGTCACCCCTCCAAAATGGGAGGCTTAATACATTTCTTTTGAAAAAAATGATCGTATGCGTCCATCTTGCTTCATCGATTATTACTTTGCTTGCTTTAGTTTTGGAAACCTTTGAAAGACTAACTATTTGTTACGTTAAATATAAAGTCTGTCAGGAGGGCTGACTGGTTGATCTGGGGTTTTGACTTCTATAAAGTTGTTAGCCGCATCCAGAAACTCTTAAAGATTCTGGCGCACTTTCATGAGTTCTGCCATGCTGTCTAGCAGAGTCACTGCCCATGTTTTGTTCTGAAGGAGCGTTCTCAGAATGTGTGGCCTATTTTCCCGTAATTCCAGCAACCTTCTTTCTGAATTGGGGTTATAGTTTCTCTTCCTTTTTGATGCTGATGTCAGATATGGGGAGCATTGTGAGTCCTTTTTCAGTTTCACCTACTTTTCTTGTGTGCGCTCTGACCGCCCTCCCCTCTCTCTGATCATTTATCCGATGAGTCCTGAAAGGAAGGAGAAGGATGTGTATTGGTGTACTAATACCGATCAGGCTGTTTAATATTATCACAGTGACGTAAATTGTAACGCCTATCAGAGGTCTCTGGTTGTTGAGATCCTCTGAGTGATTTTAGTTGTTCCTTATTTTTCTGTTTATCCCAGCGTTTGTTAGAAGACTCTGGTGCTTGTTTGGTTTTGTCCTTTTTGGAACTACCTCTCAGCTGTGGCTTATTTGGTTCCAAAATTATCTCTACCTATAAATGTATAGGTTTCTGTGATAATCTTTGGTAACTCGCACTCCCGATCTACTCCTTCTACCTGCGCTAGACATTGGCGTATTGTCAGTGCTGCTGCTTCGCCTTTAATATTACTTAGTATGATTGAAGATACTGTAGGAAATTTCCAATTCATTTCATCCCCAAGTCCAGGGCAAGGGCTGCCCCAAATTTGTTTAAGTTCTTCTGGCAAGAACCCAAGTGATGGTGTACCATATGTTACGGTATAGATTGCAGCAAAAACTGTACCCCTTGTGGCACAGTCATCAAGTGGGTGAACCATCCCAAGTGGCATGCACATGATGAGAATGCTATGTTTATGCTGGGGTCCCAAATGGGGGCATACTGCTTTACGCTGATTTGTTTTTTGTACAATCTATAATGGGATTTCATTCCATCTGATAGGAATTATGCCCATTATAGTGTTGATAGTTACTGGAATTATTGCAGGTACAGATAACGGGGGCAGTTGGTATTGTACACATAACAAACTGTGTTAAATGTCTACATAGTTTAACCAGGCCATTATGGAGTGGGCATAAGTTGTCCACATTTAGGGGTCTATTAGGATGGCGGGCTGGGACGGGCCGTCAAGTGGTGCGGCGGTCCCTCACCGCCAATTAGGATGCCACCGCCACCATGGTGGTCGCATCCTGTATATTTAACATTGCGCCAGGCGGTGCTTAATTCAGCACCCGCCACAATGTTGAAAGGGCATGTTGTGCATTTGCATGCACAATGTGACAGGCACCGCATGGTGCCTGCCACCTTGTGCATGCAAATGTTGGGGCTGCCTGGGGGCCCGCAACGGGCCTCCAAAGACATTCTCTGCATGCCTTTTAATGACAGAGCCTCCGCCATGGAAGGGCATGAGATCACCATCATCATAATATGGATAGCGGTTCCTGGATGACACCACCACCATATTATTATTATTATTGCAGGTCTTTTCCGCCTGGTAGGGAATCGGGCAGATTGTCTACCAGTGGAAAACTGGCGGACGGTCTTTCTGTCCGCTTGGGTCCCCACCGCCATCGTACGATTTCGGGGGGAAATGTTAGGCGGGCGGATGGAAATGGCAGCCATACAGGGGGTGGCGATCCGCCCGCCATCCTAATAGAACACTCAGTGGTGCTAAATCTGTGTATGGTGTGTTGGTTGCTAGGAGTGGCAATGTAGCCCCATTGTTGATGAGGTGACCATTTTGATGTTATTTAATGTATGTGGTAGGGTGCCTGGCAAACAATTTAGATGTTAATGGTATTTCTAAATCATTATAAGTTCTGTATACATTCACTAAAGGAGCTTCATCGCAATGATGAAATGTTTGTGTGTTAGCATTTATAGCTGGAAAAGTGACCCAGGAGCAGAATACTTCAGTTTTATAAGCTTTGTGAGCCTCGACCACAAAGGTAACATCTCCACCCCAATTGTGTAGCCCTTGTAATGTTAAGTGTGCTGTAGCAGCAGGTCTGCAATTAACAAGAATATTAATTTGATTTGCCATTGTAATTTATGGATTTCAGAGAGGAAATAACTATGGTGGGGTTCAAGCTTGAACAACCTACAGTCAAAAACAAATGCTGAGAAGGAATTATCCTTAAAACCATGGATGTCTCTGTATGAAAGGTGTATAGGGTACCTTGGGCACACACAAGACCTACTCAGTAGAACCGTTATATAGGTACCTGATTTAAGGACGTTGGTGGCATAATGTTATAAAGTTCCCACTTAGAAAGCTAGGACTGCATAATAGGACAACAGGACTTCCGAAATTAGGGACTGAGTCTGTCTAAACCATCAGAAACTGTTGGCCCAGCTCCTGACTAGTTGACAATGCTGCAGCCGAACCCCTAACTCTTCTGGGGAGAAAGGTGATTTTAGCAACCTCGAACATGACACTGATCCTCAAGGAAATTGTGAAATCAGATCCTACTCCTTTTGCTGGTTACTAATGAATGCCCTTGGTAGACATAAGAGAGATACGCAGGAAGTTTGCAATACATTTATTGAAACAATCACATTCTTACATAGAGAAAAAGAGCTGCAGTTATTAGACAGGTGAAACAAAGCAATGTAACCAGCATTATGAACATGATGAAAAGAATGAACAATCCAACCATGGCAGTCTATTGATGTTCCTACTTACTACTATCCCTATTCGGAGTGCATAGTGGGTGTACCCTCTTCTCGATCTCTGAGGAAAGCCTGAGACCCCATACCTGAATGACTTGGTCTGGAGTGGATTTACAATCCCCTTCTGTAGGATCAAGATGGAAGATCAGCTTTAGCAGGACTGCATGTTGAACACAGAAGTTGTTCCACATCCGTTGTGGCTGGAGTGTCCTCTCTCAGCCGTAAAGGGACAGGGCATTGTTTATATAATACAACCACCACACCAGAGATATAGCTATGATGCAATGGCATGTCTAGGTGTTAGATGCTATCTCCGAGCGGACAATCATAGGCACGAGGATATCTTGTACTGTTTTTAGCCTTGAACGAGGAGTACAGATTATGTAGCAGGAACAGCTTCCTAAAAACAAGCAGCATGTACTGTGCAGAAGAATATCATGCAAGCAAATATATGAAAACAATCTAGCTAAACAAAGTCTGCCAACATGTATAAAATATGAAACTAAACTGGAGGACCAATGTAGGTCCAAGTGAACATCACCAAACACTGTCAACTAAGAAGATTAGCTGAGGAGGAGTTAGATGAGTGTGACTAAGTTTGATAATACAGTCTATTTTCTATCATTTCCTGCTAGATCTTATCAAGAGAAAAAAACAAAGGATATAACTAAATTGACTGTGTTGGATACTTTACATGAAGTAAATATACTTAACCGATTGTAAAGAAGAGTTCATTTGATAACTCAGTAAATGCAGCATTTGCAAATGCGGCTGCAAATGCTGTAATAGCTCGGGCGTTGGCATAGGCCTGTGCCGTTTTCGCCAAACAGCAGAAAAGCAATGCATTTTTATGCCTTAGGCCCAGCACACGCACGTCACTGTATGTCGTGATGCTCCCCAATAGGGGTATGATCGCATTGTGACATAACTTTTTCTGATCGCAATTGATCCTGCTCTTTTATTATTTCTTTATTTTCTAGGTTTTGTGCCTTTGAGGAAACAGGCAGAACCTTGAATTTCTAGTCATAATCAATATAGGACCCCAAACTGTGGCAGCCCACCATGAAGTGCAACAAGGGTCCCTACTAGGTGCTGAACCCCTTACTTCATGCTTTGCAGTCATTGCATTCTGGGTTTCCATGCCCTCTGTAGCCTTTTACTGTAAGTAGCGGTTTTATACAGTGCAAAGAAGCCAGAATCCTACCCTAAATGCTACAGAATTTGTGGGGTTTATAAAAGGATTTATGACTGTGGAAATCCTTTGAAGCTTGCATGGCAGCATTCCATGGTTGGAGGATGTCAGCCTTCCAATGAGCTCTACCATGAGCTCGAGCTTGGAGGCTGGAGTCCAAATCAAGGGTAAAAACAAGAACTGGAAACTAAAACAGACTCTTCGAATCTGGTTTTCGTACTCTTCCTGTTCTTGCCTTCCTGACCCTTTGAGACCAAGGTCACTATGGGCATGTCCAGTAGTATCAAAGAAAAGGTCATACTTTCTACTCCCTGTTGTTGTGCGGGCTGTCAAAACCTGGGACATGGCCACTACCCACAACCTATCCACTATGCCAATCACTTCGCTGTGAAATGAAGGGCAGAAAGGGAGAGAAAAGTGAATGGAGATACCAGCAGGGGGTGATGCACCTAATGCAGATTAGTGTGTGTAGCATACTGCCCACAGACTCTAACCCTGGTGAAAAAGTTCAGTGGTTCGTGTACTTACTGCAGCCATGAATGTGTAGGCTGCAGGTCACCGGTTCTAAAACCCTTCACAAAGCTCCAAGGGTTAATGCATACTGTTGGGGGGGGGGGGTATGTTTCAGACCTCCTCCATCACAGGCTACAATCATGTATTTAATGCCCCTGGTGCAGAAATGTGTATGTTGCAGGTTTCGTTCCGAGTGGGCACTTGCAGTGTTAGTTATGTATCAGCAGAGCCCTAGGGTTAAAAAGAAGAGATCCAAATAAAAATGAAGAAAATGTGCATTATTGCAATGCTATAGGAACGGAAAAATGCGTGCCTTATAATGCACCATGAAAACTAAACAGTAGTGTCAGCTTCGGTCGGTAGTGGGAGTACCTACCGGGCGAATTTCGTTGCGCGCACTGCATCGCATTTGGGGATGCAGTGCACGCAACAAAATTTGTTTTATTCATTTATATATTTACTTACCTGTAAACCTCCGAAATCCATAGATTACTACCTCCCACCCTGCCCCTCCCCACGTCACCGCCAGGCAGGTACTCCCACTACCGACCGCGGCTGAGTAGTGTGCATGATTTCATCATTGTGTGCTGGACAAATCTGTGGATAACTGCATGCCAGCATTTAGGCAAATGTGCAAGACTGTAGCATGTCAAAGCCTGAGGACTATCGTAGACATGGAGAACAAATGTACCTTGCTGCAAGTGTGCGAGTCTCGCACAGGTGTGTGTGTGTAAAGGTTAAATCTGCTTTGAACATCAGGCCCAAACCCCCCACTCTGCATTAGACACTAATGCTATTTGAAAGGTGTCTTTGGTTAAATGTGATTTGAAAGTCCTCTCTGTTAGTAAATAAAACAAAAATATTCATAATAATAATCGAGGTGAGGGGAAATTCGTATTAAATGGTATCAATTATTCGACCAATATTGATGTAGTGTAAACACTATTCATTTACAACACCCTTTCTTAAACATGACCTGATTAGCGATAATTGTGTTCTAGCTTTACTGTACTTATAAATATACCACTTACTACAACATTTCTGTTAAAAAGCAATATGTTGTGTTAGTCAAAGGAGGCATAACACAACGTCTGCCGCAGTATATTTATAAAGGGTGTCTCTTACTCCATGTTGTTATGTTTGCAAGTCATTGTACGTTGTGCTGTTTGTCTGTGACTGTGGTGCAATTGTTGCAGCCTGCAGCATCTTTCTTGCAGTCTGTGCTAATAGATGTGTGTTGCGCTGGCACTGCAGTTGTGTTTTTTTCTGCATGCTGCAGTCCTGCAGTGTAGCTGTATGTGTGAGACTGGTCTATATCTATCTCTAATTGATGCTGGTGTTACTAGCCCTTGTGCCCTGCTTCCCCTTTGCTTATACACAAGGCGTGCCCATATGCGACGAAAAAAAAGCTGTCACTCTCTCCGATGCACTACAGTCTCACCCTATCCGTCTCTCAATATATCCTCTAACTCCACTCTGACTCATCCCAAACCTCATTCTATTATCTCCAAAATCACCCCTCCTAGACTCTTTGCTCCTCTATCCCCCTGGCTCACCCCACACCTCATTTTACTACTATGATCTCCCAAACAACCATTTCTCAATGCTTCCCTCATGTATCCCTCCCTTTGACTTATCTCAAACCTCATTTTACTTCCTAATACCTTTCTAGAGACTCTTCCCTCCTCCATCTCTCCTTTTAACTCATCCCAAACCTCATTTTAATACTACGAGCTCCCAAATAACACTTTCTAGACTCTTCCCTAGCGCTTTGACCCCTCGGCAGGGATAGTAAGCACAATTTAAATACATTTACAATTACAATGTTGTAAGATAGATGCAGAGAAAAATCTGGAGGCCCCCTTAGTAGACAGATCTGGGACCAGGGGAGAGGTGCTGAAAAAATCTAAGGGTGTCCCTATGGCATATATCTAATGGACAGTTGATATAGTTCAGAAGAATATATGCTTCTGAGATTGGACTTGTGAACACACCTATTCTTTAGGTCTATCTAGCAACCACAAAAACCATAGAACTTACTCATATACAGGGAAACACATCCAAATTTTAAAATTGTTCAAGAGAACAAGTGTCGACGCAGCTTGACAGAACATTTCTAGCTTAGGTATGCATTGTAAAGTTTTGAATTGTTATATTTTCTGTACGGTAATTGTGTATCTCTTTGTAGAGAAACAGTCCTGAAGAAGGTGCTTATTGTCAACACCGAAACGCTGCGTCAACACTTGTTCTCTTGAACAATTTTAAAATTTGGATGTGTAAACCTTTTTTTTATGTTTTCTTATGAATATCATGATGTACTGATTTTTTATTGATGTATGTATTTGTTATTGTATATATATAATCATACCAAGCAGAATAAACATATATATGTTTTAAGTTTTTAACCATAATCTCGTCAAGATAGTATTTTTTGATGACTTGCACACCTTGTGTTCTGTCAAATTGTGTGTATAAATTATCAACACTATTGATTTATGTACTTGAATGTTTAGTTCCCCTGTATATGAGTAAGTTCTATGGTTTTTGTGGTTGCTAGATAGACCTAAAGAATAGGTGTGTTCACAAGTCCAATCTCAGACGCATATATTCTTCTGTACTATATCAACTGTCCATTAGATATATGCCATAGGGACACCCTTAGATTTTTTCAGTAAGATAGATGCAGCCTTTACTACTATATAGAGGCTGAAAAGCTAGGGTGGTAAGAACATGTTCTCATGTTTGCGGGTTTCATTGTTGACACTGCTGACGCTATTCGAGGTTACAGGTATGCATGTATGGATTGTGCCCTACGTTGAGGAGGAGAGACCCCAAGATGAGTGGTTCCTGCATGGGATACCTCTATGACAGCGAATATATGATGATACAACGAATTCCGTTGCAACGCATGCCTTTACCACGCATGCGTTACAACGAAATTCGTTTAGCACGCATAAACCTTTCACCGACTATTTGCGTGGTGACGTCATACGTCGTTAAGAGAAAACGGCATTTTTTTACCGATTTCTCTTAATCGACTCTGATGCCGACGTGACTTATGGTGAGTTGTTTTATTTGGGGGGGAGACCCCCCCAAGCCCCCCCCTTTTTTTTTACTTTTACCACATATGCCTTTACTACAAACATCGTAGTAAAGGCATGCGTGGTAAAGGCATTAGTTGTAACCACGCATGCGTTGTACTGCATGCGTGGTTAAAGATTTCGTGGAAACGGCTTCGTTGTAAAAGCCGTTTCCCTATGACAGCAGCAGTCTACAGCACACGCATATTGAAACGCTTTTGTTAGTTCAGAGTCATGATACATTAACACAGAAGTGCCCTGGTTAATTTCTAAATATACTCCATTATGGCCGAAAGCCAATATGAAAGCATGGAAGCCAATTAGATTCCTCAATCCATTTTTATAGTTCCTGGAGCAAAATGTGTGTCCGCAAAAAAATTGCCAGCCACATCCAGCAGGGCTACATGAATTCAATTTGCAGTAAAGTTGGATAACCCTTTCTATAATAGTAAACTTCCAGCAGGAATTCAGATTTTTTCGTATTTGGATCCAATTTCCAAACAATATGGACAGCAAGTTAGGCAAATATTTCGACTCTTCCTTGGCCACTATGGTAGTGAGACCCTAATGACCAGGAGCCAAGGTTATTACCTCATCAACCATACAAACAACAAGGATTGGCAAACCAATAGTTTAGCATATGACTTTTTTTCTTTAAGAAATAGTACCTGAATCAAAGTGCAGGCAGTGGATTGCCAGCGAGGGACACTAATTAAAGTAAATTAATCTGTGCTTGGTCTATGTGCCACCGACAGTAAGCGAAGTGATGAATGGCGAGCGCTGTCCAATTAGAAGGCTGCAAAGAAGAGTGAAAACGCCTCAAACAAATGATAAGCAATGGGCGGGTTCCAAGTCCATTATAAAACACAAGAGCCTTGCAAGCATGAGCAAAGACATAGCAGAGCTGCTATTCATGTATGTCTCACTGAAGACCTGTGGCTACCCAGTGCCCGATTTGTTTTGCTAATCAATGTAATTGTGTTGTCACTGAGGTGTTACCTTCTCACTCTTTAGTATTTAAGGCAGGAAGAGACGTGATCTTTAAGAACAGTTGCTTAATTATAGCCAATTACGACATTTTGTCATTTTATATGTAGACTCCAACTCAATTAACATGTGAAAGTTGTATTCACAAAATTATTGAATTAATTGAAGTCAGGGGACTGAGCAAAAGGACAGTCAAGGAAACATTCATCCAGTCACTGAAGAGAAAAATGTGCAATCAGGAAAATTGCATTCAAATCATTACTTCCCTGCTTGACCAAATCGTGTTATTATACTCAAATAAAGTTGCTTCACTGTGTCTCGTTTTACTTGCGCGTCAAACTGCGACTACCTTGAAGAAATTCGATCAGGGGCGGCTCTAGGCTCATGGCGGCCCTGGGCAGGGAGCGTAGATAGGGGGCCCCGGAAGAGGGGGTCCGGGCGGGGCGGAGCGCGGAGGCCAGTGAAGGGGGGGGGTCAGGGTGTTTGGAAGTGGAACAGACCCGGAGGCCGCCAAATCCCTGCCAGGGGCCGCCACGCAAATATGTATCCATCCTCAGAGGATTATTATATTAAGGATATATATTGGCGTGGTGGCCCCTGGGGTTTGGTGGCCCTGTGCAGGTGCACAGCTTGCACATGCCTAAGGCCGCCCCTGATTCGGTGCAGAAAGTGTGCAGTGTAAAAACCTCAATTAAGTGTCAGTGAATAAACAATTGCGTAAACAATACTGGCTGCATTTACAGTGAACATGATACACTGACATCTCTTGGTTTGCTCATGGCACAACATTGTGGGCGGCACTGGTTAATTTGTAAAATAATAAGTACCAGGGTCCTGGCCCTGCCGCCACTTCAGCTTGCGCCACCCAACGTCGATGTCATGCCTGTCAAAATAACTACTAACCATCTCTCTCGCCTGCAAGTGCGACAGTTCAGATTATTCCAGATTTCCAAAGCTAAATGAATGGCTGGCGAGGCAGGTATTAGTAATTCTTGATGTATATTGTATTCATAAACAACAATTTTTCTGCTCATCTCTAAAGTAGATGTCTAGCGCCACCAAGTGGCAGACTGTCATAAGGGTGGTGTTGACAATGTATTGCCCGTGCCAAACACAAGGAAACACTGGTTCCAATTAAGCACTGGTAGGTGGAGAAAAGTTAATATTTAGAAAGTATTACTTTTGACTAATGGCAAGGTAGGAATATGATCTAGTATATTATATTAAAACAAGTGTTCAAAAAATAACTTATTTTTAATCTGAATGAATCTTTACTTACCTAAGCACCGTTACTGCATCATTTACATGCCGACTCTTTCAGTGGCTTGGCTTGTGCTTGGACTTTTAGAGCAAAGCCAAGGCTCGGCTAGCTCTGCCTATGCATTTCCAGGTTTGCTCAGCTCTAGGCACCACTCGGTGTGGAAGAGAGGCAAGTATAAAAGCCATGTATGGAAGGAGCAACTCCAAACCTGGTTGAATACTGCAGACCTTAGAAAAAGGACAAGTTCTTCTGATAAGTATTATTATCAAGAAGTCTTCGTAGATGCAGCATCTCCTTGCAACCCAGTGGCAGCTTAGTAAAGTGCACTATCTTGTTTTTTTGGAGGTGGGAGTTGATGAAATTAGATAATTAGGATGCTAAGAGCTGGAAACCTTAAAACGCCTTGGTGGATATCTGGGTCAGTCACTAACAGTTCTGGCAGTCTCCCTGGATTTACCGCACAGTGTGATCCTGGGCAAACTGATTCATCCTTATCCTTCTTGTTTCCTTTCTCTGAAAAACTGGTCAACTTGAGAACCCTTTGAAACTGGCTTAATGTCACTGCTAAGCGATATACAGATGGGCATCTCCATCTGAAAAAAACAACCCCCATCACCCAGGGAGGCCCTTATCAGTTGTGATTTCAGCATCAAATAAAACAGACTTTTTCTGACATATGCCCGAACAATCCACATCCTGTAAAAGCCACTTTGGAAAACAAGACGAAGAGCGCGAGGGCGAGCTAGCCCTGGAAACACCTCCCCTTCCTTCTGTTTGTTTCATGTTTGCAGAGGAAGTTGTGGGGGAAGGGAGACCTGCTGGAGGGGCATGGATATTAGAACGACTTGCTCCACCAGTCACCGAGGGAGCTTGGCCACTTTAGAAAACAAGTGATGGGGGCAAAGAGCAACAGAGTGAGAGGGAAAGACGACAGCAATAAGCAACAATGTAGGAGCGATGGAGGGGCAACAAGCAATGAAGGAAAAAACAATAATGGCGGGGAGCAACCAAAACAAGCTTGTACTGTGGCGATAAAAGTTAGGCGCAGCCATCATGCTGAAAAATGAAGCACGGCCGTGAAGCGAGCGCTGTGCTTATTAAATAAAAGGCTCACGGCCTCGAAAATAAATGAATTAAACAAACACATTTTATGCTTATGAAATGAAAGACAAGCACAATGCACTTAAAAAACGCATACACACGCTACCTTCTCTTGGAGAACAAAAAAAGTGTTTTAAAACGGTCCCAAGCACACGCTCACATTAAACCTATGCCTTTAAGCTACCATGAGCAGGAAACAAAGAAAAAAAAATAGTGCCTCAGGAATAACACATAAGCACTCAAGTGGAAAGGTACAAATCGTTAGGTGCTGCTCTGTGGGAGGAAACAAATGAAAACAAGGAGGAACAAAGAGGAAGGATTAACTACTAGCAAGCAAACATTTTTGGACAACTATCGAAGGAATGAATAAAAAGGCAAAGGGCAGGCTGTAAGCCCACATAGTGAATACAACATGTCTCGAAGAGGCAGCGCACACGCTGCCTAGGCTCAACCTAAAATTGAAAACTCCATTGCTCACTGTATTTAATGGGATCACCAATTCAGCATGTTTATTAACAAACTGAAAATTCATTATTCTGACCCAAGCATTACTACATTAATCTAGAGAATATCCTTACTCCAATTAGTCATGAAGTTCCAAAGTGTGTAACAGTCAGTATTTTTACAATACTCAAACAATTATATTCCTTGTTGATCATGATGTTGTTTTTTTGTCTTCTAGATTTCCCCCACTTCTTTAATGTTTTTTTTAACTTTCAAGACGCCCTCGTCTGCTTATCCATTGGTGCATGCCTTTGAAGTCCATGGGGACTCTCCAATGATGGCGGGGCACACAAAGAGGGGAATAACATCTTTTGACTTGAGTCATCCTAATTCCTGGCTCTGAGCCTTAGCTTACTGCTGGGACGACCTGATTGCTCCATACTGCCATTGCCACATCATTCCAGCCGTTGCCTTCCATTTAAAAACTAAATGCCTTCTGGGACTTGTAGTCTTGGCCAACTGATAGCAATGAATGTTTAACAAAGAAGACAAGGACTGGAAACATGGGGGGAGATTTATGAGGCCCTTGCGCCACGTTTACGCCGCTGTTGCGTCACGCAAGGCGGCGTAAACGTGGCGCATCCCTACGAACGATTTACAACATGACGCATCTAGGCAGATGCGTCACGTTGTAAAGCCCTGCGCCGCTTGTGGGCGTTCCGGCGCAGGGTGGGCGTTCCGGGGCAGGTGCGCCTCGCAAAAGTGGCTGAGTGAAATCTATGAGATTTCACTCAGTCACATTCTGGCCAATGCTGTGCCAAAAGCCTGCGCCTGCTTGAAGCAGGCGTAGGTCTTGATGCAGCATTGTTGACATGGGGCACCCCCGAGCCTTGCTGGAGCTGCGTCGCGCTTGCGACGCAACTCCAGCAATGCGCCACCTTTACGGCACAGATGCGTCACGCATCTGTGCCGTTTTTGCCCCATGGTGCGCCGCATTATAAATGCGGCGCACCATGGGTGGCGGAGCAGTGGCGCACTGTGGCGCACATTAACTGGCGCATCCCTGGGGATGCGCCAGTTAACGTAAATCTGCCCCTTGGCGTATTGTAGACTTAGGGGTAGATTTACGTTAACTGGCGCATCCCCAGGGATGCGCCAGTTAATGTGCGCCACAGTGCGCCACTGCTCCGCCACCCATGGTGCGCCACATTTATAATGCGGCGCACCATGGGGCAAAAATGGCACAGATGCGTGACGCATCTGTGCCGTAAAGGTGGCGCATTGCTGGAGTTGCGTCGCAAGCGCGACGCAGCTCCAGCAAGGCTCGGGTGTGCCCCATGTCAACAATGCTGCATCAAGACCTACGCCTGCTTCAAGCAGGCGCAGGCTTTTGGCGCAGCAATGGCCAGAATGTGACTGAGTGAAATCTCATAGATTTCACTCAGCCACTTTTGCGAGGCGCACCTGCCCCGGAACGCCCACCCTGCGCCGGAACGCCCACAAGCGGCGCAGGGCTTTACAACGTGACGCATCTGCCTAGATGCGTCACGTTGTAAATCGTTCGTAGGGATGCGCCACGTTTACGCCGCCTTGCGTGACGCAACAGCGGCGTAAACGTGGCGCAAGGGCCTCATAAATCTCCCCCCAAGTGTGCCCATGCAGCCTTTTCTACGCAGAACATGACCCAGGTACGGAGAGAGTGGGAGGGGCAACCTGGACGCTGAACATGTTTCTGCTAATTATGAACACAGGGTCATTTAATTTGTATCCAGTTGCCTCTTACTTGTCACGTTTTAACTGCTGTTTGTGTCCCCAAGCCCTGTTGATGTGTCTGGGGTTTTATTAGCAGATATTCTTCTCATCAGGGTTACAACGCAGCTGCCAGCTGGTGACATCTGCTGCGGGTCAATTTCAGCCAGTTTTTTTTTTTTTTACCAAAGGTCATCTTGGACTTAGGAAGTTGTATTTCTTTTTCCATTATAAATACGGTGCACTGGGTGTAACCTGGAGCTCCACCACCGAAGAAGGGCCATTGTGGTATCTCTTGTGCCATAGTGGCCTGCAAAAGCAAATTTACTCTAACCCAAGTCCTTGACTCACCTATTTTGTATGTATATGTATACTTCAACCGCACGTTGCAGACTGGGTTATGTTTTTTCAATGTTGACGTTACAATAAGGGACATAAAAGTCTCAGCATGCAAACACTACACCTAGCTTATGTGAACCTTGTGACATTTAGCCTGTTCCCAGCCATGAGTTTATCATTTCCTAGAATCCACTTGAGCAAAACGTACGGAACACCATGGTGTTTTCAACTCAAAAAGGTAGGCTTGTACTATACTTTAAAGCGAATGTTTTTTTTTATTATTAAATAAGTAACACGGGCACGCTCCTCATTCAGGTGACCAGATGACTGTACCTCCGGGGACGCAATTTTCTAGGCTTTGGCTTTTATTTAACAACCCAATGAATTGCGGTAGCTTTAGTCTTGATTCTGGTGAATGATCACTATTGGACTAAACCAAAGGATTACAAGTGTTTGTAAAAGGAACGTTCCGTACTGGGCCATCATGTCTTTTGTGACACTGGACCTTTGTTAGATTTAAAATGGAAATGATACAAGTTTTGGCTGAGGGAAGTTACAGCGTAGGGGGAACTTGAATGCTTGAAACATTAGAAAATGTTAAATATTCATTGTTTAAAATAAAAAATAAAAAAATAAATATATATATATATATATATATATACACATACATATATATATATATATGTACAGCAACTTTGGAGTACGATGCTGGTATTATTTGTAGGAGCAAGTTTACAAAATGAACAATTCTGTTATCTAATCAGAAAAAAACCGTTTTAATCCCGGCAACAACAATGGTAAATATCAGTCTCTTTTTATTGAACAAAAGGAGGACTATGGACAATAGTTATCCAGGTCCAGCATACATGCCCAGGAGAATTTATAGGCAGAAAGGTATGCAGTTCCTAGTGAACACTGTAGGTCGGCGTGCAGTAGGTGTGTGGAGGGTCACACACTTGAAGGCAGGAGAAAAATTCCTCCTTTCGGAAAAGAGACCCTCACACACCCCACAACAGTGGGGTGTCTTGCTACATCACCGGGTCTGCTCATAATCGGGTTGGCACCGCAATACCCGATCGGCGCCCTTACCCGGAGATCTTCATTTCCTTTGTCGTAAGGTGCAGTGCGTGTGAGGGCCCTAGTGAGTGTAGATGTGGAAAGTGTAGAAGTGAAGTTAAAACAGAGTGAGAATGGGCATTCTGCAACTCCTCTACGCAGGCAGTAGAACAGGAGACACGACTGTGTGACAAACCTGCAAAACGCAGGGCGGTTGCCCACCCTACTCGTAGGTGGTTGCTGGGAGCTCAAGGGGAGGACATAAAGATTGCAGGGGCATGGGTTTGTGGTCATCATTGGCTCCATTGTATAGACACCACTCCCCCCTGCTGGTTATCTGGGGGTTGTGTGATGGGATTCCTTGAACACCCTCAATGGACGCATGAACCTCGTCTGTGTAGAATCAGTACTAGCTGGGTCAGCCTCAAATCAAGGTTGAGGTGCACTGGCAGAGCTGTGACTGGGTCTCAGTACCCTACTAGGACAACACAGACTGCATGTCCGAGTTCAGGTGTGATAGCAAATCTGTGTGTGAGTCCAAGGGCTTTCGGTCATTCTTTGGGTGCCATGGCAAATCTATGGTGCTTATCTAAAGTCCCCTGTGCCGTTGGTACATCACTTTTCCCCATATTAAGAGTGACATACCAGCGGCGCAAGGGGCTTGTAAGTAAGCCACGCTGGGGCATTTTTACAAGAGAATGGCAGAGCTCGGTATCAAGCTACATTGCTAATGAAGCGCTCTGCCATTCTGAAAATGCAGGGATGCATCGTATGAACAAGAAATCAAAAAATGCGTTTCCCCTAGCGCTGGTGCTAAATTTAGCTGCCTAGTACTAACGCAGGCACCCTTGCACCATAATGCAAGGGTGCCTGCATTGTGGATAATGATTGTTCATGTGCCGGAAGGTGTCCCTTCCTGCACATAAACAATCTGTACTGTGATTTGTAACTTTTATGTGCGATGCTTTATGTGATCTAATTTAGTCCGTATTGGATTTTGGCATTGCACCCTGAGGGACACTTCCCAAAGGAGAGGTGCAACAGAGTTCATTTTGAATACGCCCAGGTCTAGGGGACGATACCTCAGTGCACGTTCTCAAACTTTCCTCAGATTGCAGACATTTGGTTCAAACCTGCTTTAATTTCAGGAGTGCGTGATCCAATACCTGCTGCTTCATGTAGCACACATACAAGTTGCAACTCGTCAGTTTTTAAATGATTGTTTATCTGTAGGAAGTTTCACCTTCCTGCACATGAACAAATACTATTGGCGATTTACTGTTTCTATGTGTGCTGCAGCACACATAGAAATAGCAAAAACAAGGAGAAATTAATCCTTTTCTCCTCATTGTCCAGGTTGAAACTGAGTTTTCCTTGTTCTTATTTTTGGCACTGCCTCCTATTTACACCACCCTTGTAAATAGGGGACAGCGTCAAAAGCAATGGGTGTTGTGGAAAAGCGCCCACTGCAACTCCCATTGCACACCCCTTTCACACTAAGTGCTGTGTGAAAGGTGGCCTTATTCACAAAGCGGTGGCTTAACACTGCCTTGTAAATAAGGCAATGGTCTTATTGCCACCAGAAGTCACAAAAAGTGACGTTCTGGTGGCGATAAGCTCTTGTAAATATGCCCTTGTATTTGGGCCATTATTCTCATCTATAAGAGGGGGCGCGCTGCAGGTCGGGAACGAGGTGCTTTGGTAGAGCTGTGTATTAGATTTGTACTCGATGGGCAGGGGGCGCTGCAGGTGAGGAATCGGGTGCACCGGCAGGTGTTGGATGCCGACCGCCAATAACATGACTCAGAAGGTCGAGTGATAACGCCTGTCTTATCTCCCTTCCACCTCAGTTGTTTCTCTCACTCCTGTCCTTCAGTGCCCCTAGACTTTGGTACCCAGGGCCGCTACGTCACCTTCCCGCTGGAGGGCCACGCATCGCAGGGGACTTTGAGCCCGGCGATTGTTTGTCGGAACACGTGTGCTCGTGGTGCGTCGACAGATTCTGAGATTTGTTTTCACATTTCGTGGGAACATGGATTCCAATGTTTATGTTCTTGTTGGAAGAGAGGGCGCCTTTCAACCCCGGGAACTACAAGGTCGGAAAGGACGTCATGATGAATATTTGGATTGTGGTCTATGCCGTACGAACGTCACCTCTAAGGTCTGAGGGGACCGGCACCGTGTCGGTTATATTTTATAGAGTTACAATTAGGCTGACAATAGGCATGAACTCCAGACTTATCCAGCCCCCATATTTGTGACCTAAAGCTCCATCTTGCTTTACTCTTCCCTACTAAGCACCATTGTTTCATTGTGTGTGTGTGTATATATATATATATATATATATATATATATATATATATATATATATATATATATATATATATATATATATATATATATTTTTTTTTTCTTTTTTTTTTTTCTTATGAATGGCAGTTGCTTCCATGAAGTGAGGTAATGCCAAAATCCTTTTACGGGTAATGAGTGCTTGCCTCGCTCATGTTGCATCCATCAATTGAGTTGAACAGTGCTTAGTGTATTTCTTGCCCTTTCTGTATAAATATACTTTCTAATGCTACTAAATTCAGGTAGTGTGCAGTGCTGAAAATGGAAATTATGCACTTCAAGACCCGACAAATACGAAGAAGGCCAGAAAAGCAGCTAAGTCTAACGGGACAGAACTATAGGGGGCCATGGTCATGCTGACGTCCTGTGTCCTGAGTTGCAGCAGTCAATGAAAGTAAACCTAGGGTGTGCCTGTACATATGCAATACTATCACAAAAAAATGGCAACAACAAAAGAAAAACACAGTAAAGCTGTTCTGGCTTCCATAACATGTTACAATAGCATAAGGACTTACAGCATATGTTACACTGCTGTATGTGTGTCCAGCGTGTCGCAGGCCATAATACTGGTTAGGTAGATTAGGTGGCCAATGCACCTGTTGTAGAATTCTGTGTGTAATCTCTGAGCATTGTGTGTAACACATAAGTGAGATTTGTTGTCTAGGCATCATAGCGCAGTGGGTTTGTGAGTTTGCTGCATAGGTACAGGAGTAAACCACATGTCAATAAACATACAATCCTGTTAAATAGCTACGTGTGTTATGTGCTTGCTACAAACTGCTGCATTTAACCTACATGTTTGACCTCATTCATTATGCTCAGGTTGATACAGTGGGTTCCATTGAGTAGTACAAATATTGTTTGAGTGCCATAAAATAATTTAATCAGTATTTTAAACTATAAAAATTCTTATGGTTATTGTAATTACACACAAACCTATGCAACATAGCGCAGTGGGTTTGTGCGTTTTCTACAACGATTTAGAGTAAACCACAGGTCAAAAAAGGCAATCCTGTTAAAATAGCTGTGTGTGTTATGTGCTTGCCGCAAACTGCTTCATTTAACATGCATGTTGTTTCAATGGTTATTGTAATTACAACAAACTTGGCATTTCCACAGAAAAAAACACACATTTCAGCAAATTATATATAGAGAGCTTGAAAAAGTTCAAAACAAGTTTAAATCTCCATTTATATCCTGTCACTGTGTAAAGTGACTGGCGCTCTCTGGGGCTTATTTATGAGCCCTTTGCGCCACAGGTGTGTCACTTCTTGTGACGCACAGGGAGGTGTAAAATATGCACCACACTGCAACATATTTACAAAGTGACGCATCTAAGCAGTTGCCCTGTATTTCTCCAATATGGCACATTGCTGTCCTTTTACCTTGCACTGGCGTCATTTTGGCAACTGTAGGAGAGTAGGGTCTGCTATCCTATGGTCACCCCAAATTTTTGCTTTTTGCTTCACTGGTTTTCGACTTACTGAGGCTGTGGGCCTGCTAATCAGACCCCCAGCCTGCTGTTCTCTCTCTAAATTATTAATACATGTGCTATAGGTACATACCCCAATTGGAAATGGACTCCTTGTCAGCCCCTGTACTATGCACTATAGGTGCTCAGGGCATAGGTGCCACCAAGGCCTACCAGGGGCTGCAGCATATCTTTTGCCACCCCTGGCTGGTTCTTAAATTGACACAACTGGCTGATCACTCAGCTGGGGCAAGATGGTGTAATCACCTCTTGCTTAGATATAGTATATCTATATCTAAACCTATATCTGGACACATATAAACCTGTGAGCCACTCCTATGGAAGGCCTTATCAATTCTGGAAGCAGAGTGCGTGGTTTAATGTGAGATGGAGCTCTAGCATGAGCTGAGCCTGTCTGCAGCTGTCGGGAACAACTCCCTAAGCTGTTCCGGGATAATGCCATACCATATACTATTAAGTGCCTTATAATCCTCGCGGTTATACAGCAACTTTGGTTTGGCTTTATCAAAACATGTCGTGTAAGGTGTCATACGATTTGGAATACTATCCCCTCGCCAGTCATGGCGACGGGGATAGCATTCCACCCCTCTAGAGGGAGAAGACATGTTACTTTACTGAAATGCGGTTGATTTTTAAAAGAGCCTCAGATCCACAAAATGGATGCTTCTGCCACAGACACAAGTCTGACCTCCTGCAGCTGACCGAAACTCGGCCAAGGAGGCCTGGACAAAGAATTTCCTGTCACAGGGAGGTGTCACACCACCCCAGACAGGAGATAGTGGATTGTAGCAGGGAGGTTTGAAAGAAACCAGACACTGCATGGAGAGCACAAGGCTTCCCCTTGCATAATCCGGTCAAACCGGTTCTGGGGCACACCAGCCCCAGTCCCAGCGTGGCCTGGATCAAAGGAAAGGGGTGTATCCACCCCCTTCCTGGGTCCCACCCATAGGAGGGGACCTAGCAGGTAATCCAGCCCCCCAGATTCGAATAAGAGTGGGAGCAGTGCCAATGCACTTCAGATTATCCTGATGAAACATAAGAAACGAAACTCTGGACCCTTCGACATCCTACTCAACGTAGAAGACTGAAGAATCTCCCTTGTGGTCAAGGAGTGACCACCCTGTGCAAACAGGCACCATCCAGCACCTCGACGTCTGCTTTGTTGCAGTTCCCGCCAGAACTCGAGCAACAGAGATCGACGAGATCAAGCTTGCCTGCCTTCTTACAGCCCGATCCACAGTCCCTGCAGAGCTAAGACCCGTGGAGGCGACCGGAAGCGTGGGGCACGCCATCTTGAAAAGACCACGAGACGCTGACCGTGCAGCCCACGAGTGACCCTC
Source organism: Lissotriton helveticus (assembly GCF_964261635.1). Classification (NCBI taxonomy): domain Eukaryota; kingdom Metazoa; phylum Chordata; class Amphibia; order Caudata; family Salamandridae; genus Lissotriton; species Lissotriton helveticus. Next base: position 1,204,390,139 of record NC_136061.1, read on the forward strand.
GAAGCTGTACACCGTGGTTTTAGAAGCCTCAACCCTGAGCCACTCTTGCACCGAAGCTCACCCCACTACACTCTGCTTTCTTTGGCTCAACGCGTTGGCCCGGTCACTTGCCAGCTGGCTTGTGGTCCCTGTGCCGGCGAAAACCTAAATACGACTTGTGATTCTGGTTGCTTCAGACTTGCACCAGCTCCTCTGAAAAGGAGCACCCGCTCTGACCCTCCTGGTCTGAGTGAGAAGCAATCTTCCAGTTCCGCGTGGATTGTTCTTGCCAAGTGTTGTTTGCTCCAATCGTGAAGCCGACAGCACCGACGGTGAGAGCCTACATGGGACAGCTCGTGACCCGCTCCTGGACGTCGCAGATGCCCCAGAGCCCACGTGGCACCGGAGAGAAGCTCCTCGACAACCACCTGATTGCGCCCGACATTGCCTAGTTCCGTCCTGGTTCCACCCTGGTCACTGCTGAGTGACCCAGACTCTGTCCCCTCTGCTTTCAGGTACTTTTCTACTCTGATCCACCCTTGGATCACACCGGACACTTCTCCTTCACATCGCCTGCAGCATCTTCAGCTTCAAGCACCCAGAACCTGCGTGACGAAACCCGACGCCACTTCGACCCTATGCACCCGCTTCCTGTGGGTGAGGTAACATTGCAACGCCGGTGTTCCCACACTGGTACACACCTCTAGGCTCTGTGTCTAAAGTTTTGTCCTTCTAGGTTCATCGGAAGTATCCTAAAACTCTATTTGTGTAACTTTTACGCACCATTGACTTAACATTGGTGCATGCGTGTGCTTTAAGCACTGCACCCGAATCCCGCGGGCTTTTCCCGACTTCAGCATTGCTTGTCCCGACTGCTCCCAGCGATTCCCTAGGCCCTAGGCCTAACCACTGTTCGATTGGTATCTCTTATACCACTTTCTTAATATATGGTCTGAGTGGCCACCCGCCCTCATCCATAATTGTGCAACTTTGTATGTTATACTGTGCTTTTGATTTAACGCTTGTGCCCCTTTGTTCATAAAGAGTACTGGGAATATGTTTAGAAATAAACACATATATTTTTATAATATATACTTGTGTGGTGTCCTTTCATTTGATATTACAGGACTGTGATTGGTAAAACAGCTCGCTTAACACGACCTCTTGAGTTTAGCCTTTAAGGCTGCTTAGTCTATGCTACCATTAAGATAGCTTGTCTACAAGGTTGACTTACAACCAGACACCATAAGGGCTAGTTTGGACTGATACAAGGTGGTTCCAGAATTGGAAACATCATATATCTGGCCAACTTCTCACAGCAACCTAGCGCCAATGGAGGCCCCCTTGCACCATTGTGGAAGTGTGGTAGACAGGATTGTTTTTGTGCAGGAAGGAGCCCCTTCCTGCACATAAACAACATGAGAGGCTTTTTCCTTTTTAGGTCTCGCGAACTATCGATGTGCGCAAGCGCATCGAGCGGAGCGAGAATTCATGTCCTGAAAATCCTCGTGAAACCAAGGGCTTTTTGCGCTGCGGTTTTCTTTAAGTTCACGTGAATCACGTGACAGCAAGCTCCTTCGTGCACGAGCTTGCCTGAGCCTTCTGCCTATCAGCCTGCCAGTTCTCCTCCCCTAATTATTCACTTCACTTGTGACTTCCCACATCAAAGCCTCAGCCTCCCTCCCTTGCCATTTGCTTCCTAACCAGCCTGCCTCGCATAATTGCATCAGACCCGACACTTCAAAGGAATGCGCCCCCGAGAGCCACTTTCACGGCCGTGCATTTCTCTTCCTTCTTTACCTCATGTGAGGAAACAGCGCCACTCGCTGGGCGGCATTGGAACATGTGCCTAGGCTGCAAAATAATGAGGTGGAAGATGTGCTTATAAGGTCCCACAAGCGAGACCTATTGGCTATGCCAATGCTTGTTCTATGTCTGCTGCAGAATGTTGCACACTTTGAAAGAGGAAAAAGCGAGGAGAGATAAAGACATTTCTCCTTGTTACAGCTCACCTGGGGAGGCGTATCTTTTTGGCGCATTCCCAGGTTTACAAGGTCTTGTAAATCTGGGAATACGTCAAGAACCATGGGTGGATACATGGGCAGGTCCACACAATGCCTATGGAGCGCCTACCCAGGGCAGAGTAACGCAACGCAGCAATTTCTGCTGTGTTATGTTACTCCATATTTTTTGAGCCACTCAAAGCCAGGCAGAGTGGTTTTGCTTGGCTTCAAAAATATGACTCAAAGTTTGTGTCGCTCTTGCACCACGTTTCGTGGTGCAAGAGCAACACAAACCAGATCATAAATATTGCCCAATGTGTAATAGGCCAAACACGCATGGGTAGCTGTCTAAATGAGAATTGTATGCGAAGTGCGCTATGGAGTACAAACGTCACACAATTTACCTGATGAATGTATTTCTTTATATTTTCGAAATTACCAAGGGTAACATTGCTCATGGAGCACAATCCACCATGGCATATGTACCGTTTCATCAGTCTTTCCTGGGCAAAAATTACAGAAAAGCTTACATGTGAGAAAACAAAAATTATACAAAAAAAACTAATTATCCGAAAGTATGCTAGATTACATTTGCGTACTATATATTTCACCCAGATCTACAGATGCTTGAGTCTCAGCACACCCATATTTCCATTTTTGACATCATTTCCAAGACCGCATCAGCTTTCCTTTGAATTTCTTCCACTTCTCTGTATTAGACCACAAGAAACATTCCTTATATTCAGGTACACTGGAATCATGCGATCTTGCAGTTGCTACATTTTCTGCCCAATTATGGATTCGCTGCATTTACGCCATAATCCATCATCTACTGCATAATCTGTAGATTCTAACAACCTTTTTTGTTTTTTAGCACAAACAAATCAAAAGTTACTTGTCACAAATTCAAATAAATACCTAAATTCCACCACAGGGGTATCATGGACTACCATATAATATTTTGCTCCTAATCCCTCTGAGACTTCTACCCAATGCTAAGATTGAGAAAAAGAGACCCCTATGGAAAAGGGAAATGCAAAGAGGTACAGCAGTCAGTTGTTCACTGTAGCACTACACAATGGTTGATTACATAAGGAAACAAAAAGACACTACTTCAGATATTATAGTGGATGTGAATTTTACACACACAAAGACCATTAACCTTAGTGCTATCTGAACTTTCTTGGCTGCTGCACTCAGAAATGGAGAGTTTGTGAAGCGTCGTGTTTTCTTTTCCAACAGCCTTTAACATAACACGTAACTGCACCAACTAAGACTAGATCACGGTTCTAAAAAGAACTTCATTATGCCGATTGAAACTGCTGTTAGACCTGTCAGCCTTGGGGTAGTCTGCAACCAAACTTTTTGTTGGTTTCCATTTTTGCTGAAATTCTTTTTTGTTGGCCTTAGCACTCTATGCACTTTACTACTGCTAACCACTGATAAAGTTCTTGTGCTCACTCCGCTAACTCATAGGTACATTTGCTTACACCTGATTTGCATATTTAGTTTACTTATAAGTCCCCTGCAGAGTGGTATACTATATATACAGGGCCTGTAAATTAACTGCTACTAATGGGCCTGCTGCATATACTGTGCCACCCACTTAAGTAGCCCCTCAAAAAATGTCCCAGGTCTGTCATTGCAGCCTGAATGCAGGTTTAAACTGCCTATTCAACTTGATCATATAACACCTTTGCCAAGCTTTAAGCTCCCCTTTTATTACACATAAATCACACTTAACGTAGGCCATAGGTAGCACATTGGGCAGGGTATATTATCATTAACAGTTTGGACATGTACTTTTAAGTTTTATATGTCTTGATAGTGAAAAGCTCCTAAATGCATTTCCTCACTCCTGTAATGACTATCTGCCCCATAGAATAACATTGGGTTGCCTTATTACACTTAATAAGTGCTAACTTTTGAGTTGGGACAGATAAGCATTTCATGTTCGTTATCTATCAAATTGTAATTAAAAATCATCTTTAATAGTAAAGTCAGACTTTAAATTACAATACTGAACATGCCACTTTTAGAAACTTGGCATTTTCCTGCCCTTAGCCATTTGGTACGAGCAGCTGTGTGATTTCCTCCCAGCCTGTCACACAATAGAGGGATTATTTGTACCTGAATGGGTCATCTGCTGGCAAGATGGGGGCATGGAGCTGTACACAGCTTTGCCCCGCTGAACTTTACTTTGTCAGAACATTTTTCATGAAAATTCTTCTAAGTTTGAAGGTAAATGCTGACCCACCACAATCTACTTCTTGTATCCGATCCGTGCTCTGCCATATTTTTGGACTGTGACCCTGTCTCGCATGACTAGATGTCCATGGTTGGCGCTTTAGTCTTTTAGGCACTAGTTTACTAAACATTTTTTTAATCATAACTCCGGTTTTACTGATTGATTCTTTTTTTGTCAATTTGGTGTCAAGTATTTTATTAAAATGTACTCCATTTTTTTTACTGGTGTGGAATTTGTCTTGTGTTGGGTTTTCACCTTATTACTGTTTGTGTGCGTCATAAATACTTTACCTATTGCCTCTAAGTTAAATCAAACTGCTTTTGTGCCAAGCTACCAGAGCTAAGCACAGGTTCATTTTGTGACGTTGTGTGTTTCAAACTACCAGGGATTGTGGCTGGTGCTTGATCAGGGCTCACACCCAAGTCAGCCAATTACCTCATTTCTCTCACCTGCACACTAATTCAGTGCTACAATTCCAATGTGACTACTTCTCCAAAGTCAATTCCTGAGGTGGTATTTGAGAATTAAGATCTTGCTGAAAGTTTGATTAAGGAAATTATTTTAAATAAAACAACAGATGAGGCTCACTAACTTTTTCAAAGCAGAATTAAAAAAAAACCACTCATCCTCATTTCTGACATTACTAAAAATGCAATGACGTGTTTTCCACGTAGTGGAACACCCTTCACAAAGGTCACCTTTTTGTTGCCTTCTGCTGTATTTGGGTGTCAAACTGGTGAGGTAAACCCTTTTCCTAGATAGTGTTAGCAGGTGTAAAAATGACAAAATAATGAGGTAATACAATCATAAAATGTGCTGCATTATGCAGCATAATTTGTCTGTTTTTACCACATAATTTAGTGAACCGTGCCACATAATTTGGTCCTCCCCTGCCGCATCACTTCAGTTGCCCTGCTTATAGGGCTTCCACGAAGCCGCGGGTTCTTCAATATGCTACCATGAGCTGGTAAGAAGCAGAACGACAGAAGGGAGAGCCCGGAAGACACTAACCCACACAACATTTAACTCTGACTATCGCCCCAGCAAGCCTCTACCACAAACTCAAGCCACGATCACCACGGACGGATCACTAACTCCTAAGAATCTGTAAAGGCTGCAGGGAGTCTGTGGGCTTGCCTTTTATTTTTTGACATCCCTTAGAAGGTCCTGCGCATAACTGCTCAAAGAGCCCATTGCGGTACGGACAAGAATAAAGACTCTTACTGTTTACACAATGACTTAGCATTTAGATAAGCGAAAGCCTAACGCCTAGCAACATATATTTTTTTAGCTTCAAGTAGTTCTTAGAACATTTTAAAGTTTATTTTACTGAAATGTTTGATAGCAATGTTTTATTAGACAAAAATTTTACTTTAAGTTCACCTACATGTAAATATGCTGATTGCAATGGTTTTAATTAACTGAGCAATAAAGAATTACTGTTAATATGCTACCATGAGACAGACCTCAGTAGACCTCAGTTCTAATCCCCTTACACGAGATCCCCATTGAAGCTCTCTGTATCCTTAAAAAGGGGGTGGTTAACATACAAGAAGGCCATGAATTGTTTTATATTGAGAGTTATTAGGTGCTTTCCATAGCGAGTGTGTGGTTTATAGTAATTCCTGGATTTTTGCATAAGTAGATTCTCTATATATACATCATTCATGCAGTTCTTCCAGGCCCTGACAAGGCCACAGAGTGCTCAGATTTCATTGAGCTTCTTGGCACCGTTTGGGTGGGTGTAGGCAGTGCTTGAATTAGAAGTAAAGAAGTGCAGGTACGCTTGGTCCCGGAGTGCCTGTGTGCTACTGAGAAGTGCTGGTACTCTTCCATCAAAATCATGGAAGCAATAACCAGAGTGACTGCACACCACCCCCATTACCCTTAAACCCTCACCCCTTAGTGCATTCATGGATGCCCCTCTCCTACCATTGGGACAAATGCCCCCGGTACTGTAAACTGTTGCTTATAAGATTCAATAAAAACTTTATGCAAAAAAAATCATTGCAGCAGTGCTGAGAAGTGCTGGTTCCATTCCCTTCAAGTTCCATTCCATTCCAATCAACTTTATTTCGGTCACAAAGACAAAAAAAGCACAATTAAAAATATACAATTTCTTCATATGTAGTGCAAAGCCGAGAGAATGTTTCCCCATTGTAAACTAACCAGCTTGATTTCAAAGGACCCCAGTACCCATGGTAAAATGCAATATTAGGTTGTCTAATAGCTAAGTCATTATACAATTTTGCAATGCTTTACAGTCGTCTTGTGAGAAAAACAATTTTCGAACTTCCTTACAGCACAAATAGTTGTGAAAAATACTTAAAACCAATAAAATGAATGGTGATGAAAGTGGAAAGAATAAACTAATACATTACTAAAACGTTGCTAAGTTCAAAAAGTCCTCTAGACGTGCCACATAGAATTTAGAAAACGGGAAACGGCAAAAACAATCGGTGCATGGGACTCGTATTTTAGTACTCTATATGCCTCAACGCATTGCACAAAGCCCAAATTCTTACAGAGTTGAATGAGCCAACACCGGCGAGGTAAAGCATATGCAGAACTAAAGAAAAGGACGTGTAGCTCAGTTTCTTCCTCATAGTTGCAGGCGGGGCATCCACCAGTATGAGATTTGGATCATTTGCTTGTGTTGGCTTGGAGAGGCAAAGTCCCTAGTCCAAGCTGCATGTACAATTTCCTGGCCAAGGTTGGTTGGATGTCGTCCAGGAAAAGTTCCAGTTTCTATTAATCTTTTATCAATAAAAACTCTGCTGTTAATCGACCACAAAGTGGATTTTCCTGAATGACGGAGAGCCTATACTATCTATAGGTTCTTACCAATTCCAACCGAGGAATTAGGGGACCTGACACCTCAGGTGATCTCCATAGGTCCACTTTCCCCAGCTGTATACAAAGATCCCTAATGTAATTAAACCAGGCTATTTTAGTGATACCAGGGATGGTCAGGAGCCTTTTGAGCTCAGATCGGTAAGTGGCCAATTCCAGGGTCACCCAGAGACGGCGCCAAAAAGTCAGGGGTTCAAGGGCTATCGCTTCATTAATGGGCCTAATACTCACATCCAAGCGCAGAGAGAGGAGTGAGAGGTGTGCTAAGGGGAAGACCTAATAGCTGCATCATAAAGTTATTCGCCACTTTGTTCAGACTAGTGCTAGGGCAAAGCCCCCACAGTTCTGCCCCACACATTGTTTTTCCCCGCTCTTGAGTTTTATAGATTTCAACTATTGGCCCCACTGGTTTGAATAGTGAAGATCTATATTGTTTTTATAAGCCCTCCTACTGTCTGTGCTAACTTAAGGCTGGTCTTGGCCATCTGTGGTCCCCAATCCAGATGCTCAGTCAGAGTGACGCCTAAGTAATCGAACACCGTCACTCTGTCAAGGGGGAAGCCATTCAAATGCGGATTCGGGCGAGATGTATTTACAGGATTAAACACCATATATTTAGTCTTAGATGTGTTTATCACCAGACGCCGAGTCTTACAGAAGGTGTCAAAGCAATCTAGGATGCACTGGATTCCCATAGGTGTCTTTGAAAGTAGGAGGGTGTCATCAGCAAACATCAGCGCTGGGACCTTGCCCGATTGTAGCCTAGGGGCATCATTGTCTTTAACTTTTCTAAGTTGCTCAATGAGCCCATTAGCAAATAGGCAGAATAGGGTAGGTGCTAGCAAGCAACCCTGATGTAACCCTCTGTTAACAGGAAAGCGGGGAGTGAGTTCACAGTGTTTCCCAAATCTCACTTGCGCGAAGTTTTCTGCATGGAGCCTCACTAGAATGTTAAGGAAATAAGATGGAAACACCAAGTCACTTAATACGTCCCAGAGTTTCTCTCTGGGTACAAGATCAAAAGCTGCCTTCAGGTCTATGAATATTAAATAGAGGCTACTACCCTCTATTGCCACCGTTTTCCAGAGGAGGAGTTGGAGTCTGAATATCTGGTTGGTGGTTGAGGTGTGTTTTCTGAAGCCGGCTTGGTAAGGGCTCAGGATCTCCTCTTCTTCCACCCATACCTGGAGGCGATCAAGAAGAACCCACAGAAAGAGTTTTTGGGAAACATCGATCAAACTGATTGGCCTATGGTTCGTGGGAAGAAGGGGGCAACCTTTTTTGTAAATTGGGACAATTTCTGCCCCACGCCAAGTATCAGTGGGATCCATGCCATTGAAGATGGCATTGAATAGGGTCCACAGATATGGTCCCCAGATTGTTGGTTCCTCCCGAAATAAGTCCCCTGGTAATTTATCTAAGCCTGGAGCTTTGTTGCTTTGGAGCTTATTTATTGCATTCGAAACTTCAGAAAAAGTAATCTCCTCCGCCACCCCCTGGTAAGACTCTGTAGTTACTTTCCGAGGTACAGGAGCTTCAGTTACATTTTCATGACTGGTGTAAAGGGTAAGGAAATGTTTCTCCCACACTTCAGAGGCAATATTTGGCTCAATTGCTGGTTTCCCTTCGGTGTCTCCCGTGCTCAAAATGGCCCAAAAGGACTTCATGTCCTTGTTCAATAGTGCAAGATTAAGATTGTCCCATCTATCCAATTCCCAATTTGTCCTCTCCTGCTGAGTGGTCTCTTTGTACAACACCCTGGTTAGTTTAATACATGGCTTATCCTTCGCCTTCACATCGTCCAGTAAGGCCTGCTTACCTTTACGGCATCTAGAATTGAACCAGGCACATTTGAGCTGGATATTTGACCTACAGTGTATTAATATTCCCAGCATTCAGCGTTGAACCCTCTGCAGATATTACCTCCCACATTTTTACCTTAGATGGACTTGTTAGTTGGTAAACTGTTGCCAACTTGTGGGGTGACCTTTGGATTTTCTCCCACCTGACTTTCCTTCTATTGTATGTTAAGCTTAGCACACTATTCGCAGGTATAGAAGTAAATTGGGAGTTGGTGGGACCCAGATTCAATGACTTCAGAACCAAAATCAGGGCATTATGGTCACTATCCTGCCTCATCATGACATAGAAATCAATAACCTTTTGCCATAATCTGATTTCCACCAGAATATAGTCCAGCAGAGAAGCTTGGTTTACTCTATTTTAAAACTAACTGCCTGATGTGTCCGATTTTGTTCGCCCATTGCATGCTCTTAACAAATGTACTAACATAAGTGAGTTGAGCTGCAATGCCAGCGGGAACCTAGCTTTTGTAGGTGGGATTTGTGGGTCTGGGATAAGCCATTGTAGATCTTCTTCACTAGGGGAGGTATTACTTGGATCAATAAGGGGTTCAAATTTACAATTAAAATCAGCCTCCAAGTATCAACCATGTTGCAGGATCATTAGTAGGCATAAAAAGACCCAGTTGGTCTATGCTGACAGATTCTTGACAGGTCGAGAATAGACATTAATAAGGGCAATTTTAATACTTGAAGGGGAGGTAAGTAAGACACACTGTGTGTCAATCAAGTGGATTGGGATTTGATCAGCTCTAAAGCCCAAATGTGATCTTAACCAGATAGATAGGTTCCCTGAGGGTCTGCCTCTACCTCTTGAAGTGGCTAAGATATTAAAAGTTGCAAAGCCCAACCTCTGGAAGTCTTCCATGGCCCAGGTTTCCTGGAACATACAGATATCCTGCTTGTTCATAAAGAGCCCCCAGTTGGGGCAAGGTAATTTATTTTTGAGTACTGCCAAGTTCCAGGATAAGATCCTCAAGCTATTGCCTTGCCCTTTGTTACCCGTAAATGCCTTAGGGACGCTAGTACGACAAGTATCAATATCCCTTGCTATAATCGAGTAGTGGCTATCTGGTGGCCCTGTGGAATGCCCATCTCTAGATAGTTTCTCCGCGAGGCAAGTAGTGGGGTAATAGAAGGCCCCATGATATGTAACCTACTAACTTCTGGAACGGCCATCTGTGTTATATCTATAGAGTTGGCTATTGTAGCTGACCTCGACCCATTGCTCCTTTCTAATCTAGAATCGTGCCCCTGCGATCCAGAAGTCCTATCCCTTGTTAGACCCTCCTTTTGTCAATCTACCTCCTCCAGGATTCTATACCTGTTGTTAACTGGGATGTTGAATAGTAGGGGCCTGGGGGAAACATTCCATTCACCCCTCCTTAACAGTCTTGTTTGCCATCTTGGGATAGTGGAGGGGATGTAACCAGTTGATGGCATTTGCTGCTGGATATAGAAGAACTCCAGAGGGTAGAGTCTAATTCCTGCCGGTGTGTACTGGGGATATGTAGTCTGGTTAAGTAGGTTAGTCAAAGTAGTGGAATTTTAAAAATTGTTGACTACGCAGTCCCCTTGAACTTGTTTTTGTCGGTTTCCCACCAAACCTACTCTACGAACCATCAAAATTTCCCCTGTCCTACAATAATCATACTGCCTGTGCTTTGCTAGCCAGAAGAGACATTTATTTCTAAGGTCAAGTTGTGTTTTTCTCTTGTTAGATGTAATTACAGGGATTCCTGCCATTATGACTACATACAGGGAACAGGCAGGGGGTAGATTTATAGTCGGCAGGTTAGCTGTTTCGAGCATGACATTGGTCCCATCTATCGGTGCCAGCCTGCTCAGGTTCCCACTTGACCCATATAAAGGGAGGGTGATTTTGTCCCTATCCCTTGTAGGGGGAGGTATTGTCTGTGTCCCAATAACAAAATTAGGACTCGTGCTTGCCTGGGAGCCCATGTCTATCCCTTTTCCTGTTGAATGGGAGATATTTAGGTTGGAATTAAGTGATATGTTCTCCCTAACTGCTATCAGATTGTCTAATTGGTTGAGTAAAGGAGCCAATTCCTCTCTTACAATCACTCTTATCTGATTCTTCAATTCAACCTTCAGGTCTGATGCCCAAGGAGGGGAATTCAAGCCTACTCAGGGGGATAGAAGGCTGTGTTGGTTTTGTTCCTGCCCTTCACCCTCCTCAATGGTGACTGCAGCATAATTCACACAGTTTCTTTCTTTTTGGTCCTGCCTCAGACATTTGCTTTAGTTTCCCATTCTTTGGAATACTAGTAGTGTTCCTAGCTCTTCGGGCAGCTTTCCTAGTTGGGACATCTCGTGGTGGTAGTGGCGGTGAATCTGCTGGAGGAGTTTGGGAAGGAATTAGCAGGGCAGGTAGATCGGGCATTGGGATACGTAGGTCAGGTGTAAGTGACAATCTCCTTTCTGTCTGCTCGATTTCTGTATTAACCACCCATATAGCTCTCTGCAGCATTTTATCAATTGAGGTTGGAGGAAATGTTGGTGCACTGGTAGTTTTTGATTTAGGGAGACATGAACGTTTCCCCATTTTACAATCTAATACAACTCCAACACCTAATCCACAAATTAGCAGCACCCTTACGCAGTTCAACAGCAAGTACTTTCATCTTTAAGTAATACTGTTACAAGGAAAATGATACTACCAATACCCAAGCTGAAAGCTTAGTTTTAAATGACTATCGCACATTTAAGTGTCCATGTCTTTACAGGAGCGTCCAACTTCTGCAAGAATACCAATTTTGGGGAGGCCAGGCTAGAGTGGTATCTTAGGGATGTGGTGTCACAGTAAAAAAAAAACAGTGGTATTGGCAAATAAACTGGCGGTCCCGGTCCGGCTGGATACTTCCTTCCCCATGTAATGTTCAGGAAGCTCGACACCAAGGCTGAGGATACAAAAAATAACCTGGTGGTAGGTGGAGTACTTAGCCAGGACAGTATGCAGAACAAAATCGGAAAGTCTTGCCCACTTAATCAGATGTTGCAAGGTGGGGCAAAGAGTTGTGGCCCTGCTCTGCCTCTTCCTGTCACTGACGGGCCCAGGACGGGCCCGCCAGTGTGCGCCCCGCACTGCGGGAGCCCTGAGGAGTTTTAAAATGAGCCTCCTGGTGCTCGTGCTGATGCTGGCATGACGTTGGCTGCAAGGGACGGCCGCGGTGCTGCTGGGGCTTGGAGTCCTGGCCCCGTCCACACAACACATCTGTGAGCTGTGGCATGGGCGTCCTTTGCTGCGGGAGCCCTCAGGTGTTTTTAAAATGTGCCTCCTTGTGCTCGCGCTGATGCGGGTGTGACGTTGGAGGCAAGGGACGGCCGTGGGGCTGCTGGGGCTTGGAATCCTAGCCCTCCTCCACACAACACCTCTATGAGCTGTGGCAAGGGCGTCCCGCTCTGCGGGAGCCCTGAGGAGTTTTTAAAACATGTCTCCTTGCGCTCGCGGTGAAGCGGCCTGGACTTTGTCGGCAAGGGACGGCCGTGGTGCTGCTGGGGCTAGGAGTCCTGGCCCCCGTCCACACAACACCCCTGTGAGCTGTGGCAAGGGCGTCCAAATTAAAGAAGTTCGGATACTGAATGCCTAATAGCGCCTGCTCATTTAAAGCACTGAGTGTAGGGTTAACAGAGTGATAGTTTTTGTTTGGCCTGTGCGTAAGTAGGTGGGTGCACTGTTTGACGCTTGGAGGCTGGGACGAAGGGTGGCTAGGGCTTCATAACTCATGAACACAGATGTTGCAGGCAGTGTAAGAATATCACAGCTCAATGAATAAATGAGTTCTTTATTTGTGTGGTTACTTAAAACCATTACCAAAATACAGCTTATATAATGACAGAGTAAAAATCTAAAAGAGCAAGCCTATGCGCACAACAATGTTAAAATTCTCCTCTGCTATCTTAGATAAAAACGATCAAGTAATAATCAGTCTTTTATATTAAATAAGTCTGTTGTGAAAAAGTGCCAGATGGCAGCCCCAGCAATGCCCACTTAGCAGCCTAGGGGGAGGTCTCTATCAGTTTTATACGAGTGAAACTGACAAATTTGCCAAATTTGGCCATATGCTTCACTGTGTCCAACGTGTAGAGGCGATAGACTGCCTCCTTTACTGTGTGAATGCCCAGTTGGGGGAGGATTGTCCTGAGATAGATTCTGCAAACTGGACGCAGCGGAGGGCAGGAGAGTAAAATATGGGCCAATGACTCTCGTTTGTAGTTGCAAAGGGGGTACTCTGTGATGGCTGACCTTACTTTCCCGGTTGGATATAGTTCTTTAAGAGGGAGAGGATGTACTCTGGCAGCTAGGATTCTATGTGGGGCATGTCTCCCCACTGCCTGCGAAAGATGAAGTTTGAGACTGGGCAGTGTGTGGGGGAGACTTTGGGTCTCGTGGAAGCCTCTTGCTACCAAGGATTCCATATCCAAAGTGCGAGAACGCAGATGTACTTGCTTTTTTAATGTCCTTTTAATAGTGGAATACTTGATTATGCTGGGGTCCCAGTTGTCTTTTGCAAGTTCCTGGAGGTCTTTGGCAGAGGCGAGACAAACAAACCAAGGCTTACCAGGTTGTTGGAAGATGCGTTTTATAATGGCCTTCATAGAGTTCTCCAGCGCCGCCGTTGTTTGATAAAAGTATTTGCTCAGGGTCGCCATCTCTTCCAGTTTTTTTTTTTATTAAGATTACATTCCAGATGAATTAAGTTGTTCCTGGTGCAGGCTGGTAAATGAAATAGCTTTTTGTAAGCTGTGCAGTGTACTTTTTCTAGGTCATTCGCAAATTTCCCTGGAAAAGCCTGTTGCGCATAGTTGAGGGATGGTAGTAGTTTCCCCCTCAGTACTCTTTGAATGGCCCTTGTTGTTGGACTATCTAGGATAGCGTGTAGTTTGCAGAGGGCGTCTGTGACCTTTTTCCCTTTCTGCTGCAGTTTGTGGAGGTGAACCCGTGGGCGGCCAGTTTTGCTAAGCCATGCCCCAGATAGTTATAATGTTGTACACAATTCAAAGTCTGCGGACCCAGCCTCCACTTGGCCACTTTTATTTTCGTGTAGTGGCCAAAAATCACTATTTTAGATTTGGTTGGGTTAGCAACCAACTTATTTTTGGCGCTGTATACTGTGAGTTCTTTTAGTAGGCTAATTTTGGTATGATCCAAAAGAACCAGGTCATCAGCGTATTGCATCAGTTGGATCTTTGTATGCCCGATCTTGGGGGTGGCTAAAGTGGCTCCGTGCAGGGCTTGGCCCATGTCGGCTGTATATAAATTGAAAAGCATCGGGCCATTACGCAGCACTGCTTTAGCCCCCGATCTGTGGTGATTTTCTCTGTGGCAAACTCGCTCAAGAGTTTGATCCTTACCCATGTTCGTGAATACAGCGATCTAATGGCTTGAAGTAAAGACGTACTGATATTCCAGCATGCCAATTTCTGCCAGAGGATGGTGCGATCAACCCCGTCGAAGGCTGCTGAGTAGTCAATAAAGCAGGCCAAAAGCGGCAGGGTTTGATGGGCCATTGCTTGTTGACCTAAGTATGACAAGGCGATGATGTTGTCCACAGTGGAGCCCCCTGGTCTGAACCCGGTGTGTAAGAAGGGTAAGAGGCTGCACATCCGGGTACTTACCATCTTTGGATCAAATCCTGAGGACGTTCAGTCTAGCACGTTTCCCAGTACCAAAGCTCTCCGCCAATTGTAAGGTGAGATTACATTGTTGCAAGATTGGATGGATTGGGCAGAAGGTCTGGGGTGCGACTCATTGTATGGAACTAGTGGGGTTGCTACAGATTAGACCAATGCTCCGCCATCAAACTCAGACCTCTCACTCTATCCCATGTGAGTAGTCCTTCCTCTGCCCTACGTCAGGACCGAGTAGTTCTCAGTCTGTTCCATGTGAGGTGCGATGAGTAGTTCTCAGCCTGGATCATTTCAGGTCTGAGTAATCTGCACCATGCTAGGTATTAGTTAATGTGTCAGGCTCATGTTTGTTGTGATTGGATCTCAATGTGTATGATATCAGGTGAGGTTAGTTGTGACTAATCCCATTTCAGGTGTGAGCTCTGTTTGAACCATGTCAGGTGTGATTAATTATGCTACTCTCATGTCAGGTGTGAGTAGACCCCAGATTTGTTTACATTTACTTGCAGTCTGGTCCTATGGTTTGATTTACCCATCGCAGAGGTAAAAGGAGCACAAGTCACAAACTGCAAAGAAAGCACAAGCAGTGGACCAGGTGCTCACACTTCTAAAGGGACAAGCGAGATCTCTGGAGTTGGGGTGAACGAGAAACCTCAAATTCTCTATAGTGCAAATGGGCAAAGAAAGACCCCTGCAGACAGGGGTGTAATGCAGGCCCCTGCAGCACAGGGGTGGGGGCTAACCTTCCAGGGGGCCATAACTGTTCAAGTCAAGCCCAGAGGTCAAGGATTAACTGTGACATATGGGCCCCTCATCCTATTCTGTAGGTGGGAGGGCGTCATTTTGCTTTACACCACTGCCGGCAGGTTCCAAATATTCAGCTCGAGTCCCTCCGCTATCCTTCTCACTCCAAATAACTGACTAATATCCACCAGTGAAATTACTTCATATTTCACCATATTAATTCACCACTAATCCTTTATGGGCTTCCTGAATAGTGTGCATCAACAAGTGCTATATAAATACAAACCATTTTCCTCCTCTATCCTTCTGCTATCATTCCAAATCCAAATAACTGACTAACCTATTCACCCCTTAAAATGTACTTGCATGTTTCACTATACTAATTCAACACTTATCCTCTATGGGTCCCGGAGTAGCGTGCTACTCGCCAAAAAAGCGATTCGACGCCTCGTCAGGAGTAGTAAGTGACAAAGCAAAGTGACAATCAGACCTTCGTGGGTGACTTCAATCTCCACTGGGGCTCTCTGCAAGACTCTTCCGCGAACTTGCTGGCCACCTTCCTCTCTACAAAGGATCTTATCCAACACTGCATAGAATCAACACACTCTAAGGGCTCAATCCTGGACCTTGTTATTTCTAAAGCAGGCATGCTTTCTATCGCTACCCCTATTCAAGTAGACTGGTCTGACCACCTCCTCATCCCATTCTCTCTTCACCTAGCACACTCTATAACTCTTGGCCAACCTAAGAGGGCTACCTCCTGGTTTCGTGACACTAAAAATATTGACACTGTTTCCCTCTGTGAATCAGCTTTGCTGTCACTTCCAAGGCTAGACCCGAACCTAGATGTTGACGATCTCACCTCCCAATGCCTCTGTCGTTGCGGTCGAAATCAATAACATCGCTCCTCTCCAAAGCAAAAAGAAAAGGCCCATTCCCTCAGCACCTTGGTTCAACAAATATCTCTATGAAGAAAGGAAGCACCTAAGACTCCCGGAGAAACAATGTAGGCAAGTGCCCTCCACCGATAATTTGGCCACGCTTCGTTCAGCAAAATCCAAGTACCACAAGCACATCTTCCTTGGGAAAGCTTCACACTTCAGATCCCTCCTTGACTCAGCCAAAAATAGACCCAAAAAACTATTTGATCTCATCAAGAATACTAACTGCTCTCCCCCAACCTCCAAGTTGGAGGATTCTACAAAGAAAGCTGCGGATTTCGATGTATTCTTTGACGAAAAAGTGAAATCACTCGTGGATCAGGTCGCTCATCCTACCCCTCCAGAGGAGCGCAAATCACTAACCATTTGGCAGAACTTCGACCCCATCTCTGAAGACGTCCTCCTCAAGTGCAGCCTCGAAACAAAACCCTCCAACCATTCTCTTAAACCCATCCCTAGTGCCATTGCCATTGACTTCTATACCCATTCTTTTCCCTATCGGACCACTCTGGTAAACCTCCCTCTGTCAATGCTCCCTTCCTGTTCCCTTTCTCCTCCACCGGTTCAATCATGGATAGGCCAGATGAATCTACTGAACAATAAACCCATCATTGTCAACAGCGCAAAATCCCTTGGTGTCATACTCGACACAAAACTCAATCTACTCTCCCACATTAATTCAATTGCAAAGTCTGCTCGATACCAACTGCGCCTTCGTTGGGGGATTTGTCGCTTCTTCCTGGAGCATGACCTTAAAACCCTGGTCCAATCGCTGGTCCTCTCCAGACTGGACTACTGCAATTCTCTTGTTACTGGCCTCCCCAAATCCCACCTGTCCCCCCTTAACTCTGTTCTCCATTCAGCAGCTCGTTTCATTTATGGGGCCAAAAGAAGCAACCACATCACACCCATGTTATCCACCCTCCGCTGGCTTCCCATCGAGGCAAGATCTATCTACAAGACTGCCTGCATCACCCACAAAGCCTTGCACTCCTCCTCTCCTCGCTACCTGGCGAATAAACTGAAACTCACTGGAGGCTCGAGACCATCACGAAATGCGGAAAATCTACAGCTCGAACCTCCCACTTTCAAGAAGGAAAGCTCGATGGCCCAATCCTTTTCAGGCAACACAGTAAAGTAAAGTAAAGTAAAGTCCACATTTGTAAAGCGCACAATCACCCGTAAGGGTCTCTAGGCGCTGGGGGCCGTCGGGAAGATTAAGCGAGCTATTGCCCAGAGTCACATGGTGCTGGGCTAACCTGCCGCCGGAGCCGGGGATCGAACCGTGGTCCCCAGATTCCAGCGTCAGTCGCCCTGGCCGCGGCGCCACACCTCTCCCAGTGAGAATCTGGAACTCCCTTCCGCCTCAGCTTCGGACCACCACCTCCTCCCAGGCCTTCAAAACTGACCTCAAAGTTCTCCTCCTTCAAAGACACTTCCAAAGTTAATTCATGCCCTCTCTATTATCTGAAGGAAGACCTTTTAGTATAGAAAATCTCTATTCTCCATGACTATGGAAGTACCTTCCCAGTGTGTTCTTGTGGTTTGAGAGTCTGCCATTTATTGCAGTACTACCCTTTTACCTGTGTTTGGTAATCTTTTGTAACATGCACACTTCACTTTTCTCTTGTAACACACTGTTTGCTACCTCTTACATTTTGTTTGCTTTCGATACTTGCACAAGTGACACCATTGCCTACGTAACGTTTGTTCTTGTGTTTGAGTGTCCTCCATTAATTGCAGTATTATACCTCTACTTGTACTTTGGTAAGCTTTTGTAACCTGCACACATGTCACTTTTTCCTCCTGTAATGCACCGCTTGCTACCTCTTGTATTTTGTTTGTTCACGATTGTCACTTTTGCCTCATGTAATGTAACGTTTGCTTTTGTAATTTGTTCACTTGTAATGTTCTCATGTATCAGTTCTGTTCCTATTGTGAAGCGCTCTGACACCTTCGGGTAAAGTCCGCGCTATATAAAAACGCATACATAAATAATAAATAAATAAATAAATAAATAAAATACAATACAATACAATACAAGAGCTTTTCAGGTGTGTGTAGTTCTCTTTGTATGGCAGGACATGAGACGGGTTATGTGGTATTAATAAAAGGGACGTGGGGCAATAAAAAGAGACACAGTACAATAAAAAGACAGGACAATACCCTCCTTAAAAAACAACAGGCACTTGCCAATAAAAAAAAACTTGCAGCATCTTGTAAGCGCCGTTAACCAGTGGAACAACTCCTGCTGCGGGCCAAGATATTGTTACACAACCTGCACCTTTGCCCCGCCTCTGACCCCTTCTCAAAAGTCCCGAGCAGCTGCCCACGGGTGACGGAGCTCTCTGTGGACAAACACAGCCCCAGGCCATAGTCCCTGTCCCTGCCCGGAGATAAGGCCTCGCTGACAGGCGCCACGGTGGAAGCAGCTAAAGTCCAGCACGCGCTTCAGTGTCGTCACCGCCCCGCCTCCCCCTCCAGACACCCTTGCTGGGAAGAGGCCTGCTCCTCCGGTATAAATACAAGAAAGACCCGGTGTGAACATCAGGTGAAGGAAGAGAGCTGCACGACCAGCACAGGTGAGACAAGGGGACACCTGATTGGAGGGACCAAAGGTGCCTGGAATAGGATAGGGATGGGGTTAGGCCACCGTGAGAGAGGCCACCAGTGAGACAAGATCCTGCAGTGAGGGGGACATTGAGAATGGGGCACTGGAAGGGTGAAGCTACAAGTCAAGGAGTCCTGTGCGAAGACACTGTTTTGAGGCGGGAGGTCTTTAAGGAGCTATCCTAGAGGTAGGGGCCCTGCAGTGAGAGGGGACCTGAACAGATGCGTGACAAGGACACCAAAGGCCCTAGTGCAAGCAAGGAAAATGCCCCCTTTGACTACTGTTGGGATAGTAAAATATAGTAATTCACAGGGTTCAATGGGTCCCTCGGAAAGCTGGTTCCCGGTGCCACTTCACCTGCTGTACCAATGGTAGCTACGCCCCTGAACCTGAGAGAGAGCCCCTGTAGCAAGAGACCACACAAGGACAGGGGGGAGGTCTTGCGAGAGGAGCTATGTGGCAAAGAGGCGGGTAAACATTTATTACAGCGCAGGCGTTACAGCGTTGTATCTTTACAACATAGTCAGTAGCACAACTGCACTGGTGCCATGAGTTCCATTACAACGCAAGTCATAACAACGACTTGCTTTTGGGAATGCGGTGTATGACTGGTGTTGGATTTTAAGTCCAATACCTTTTCTACTGATACACCGACTGGAGTTGGAATAGTAATTTAAACATTCCAAAGTCCAGCGCTTCGCTAAAGCAAGTCGTTGTAATGACTTGCGTTGTAATGGAACTCGTGGTAACGATGCTGTTGTGGTATTGACTGTGCTGTTAAGCCACGCGTTGTTTTGGCATGCGTGATAACAGATGCTATTCGAAGCTCCAGAGAGAGTTCTGTAGGTGGGTGAAGGTACAGGCAAGACACTGCAGAGAAGGCCTTTTGAGGAATGGCCCCTTGGAGGGGCGGATCCACTAAGGTGGGGGATGGGAACATGAAGGGACATCCTTAGGCATGTCAGACGTTTTTGCAGGACCCAGGTCAACGCACTGAAGCATGGTTCTTCAGAGGGTGATCTAGAGTGACGTGGTCCCTACAGAAAAGCTGGTAAAAAGCAATTTAAGCAACAGGCCCATGTGCTGTGTTTATGGATTTGTGAGGGGTACTTGAGAATAAAGCACGTAGGGAAAGCGGCCATCTCTAGCAGTGCGTTAGGGGTTTCCAAAATTGACTAAAACTTGAAAAGTTCGGGTGGCACACTGTTTCGGCCTAGATTTGAATGCTTGACTAGTGTCTGTTGTCATGGACAGAACTTCTTCAGGACAAAGGAGACAGTGAACCAGGATAGACTACAGTGGATTAGGGTTCCCATGCCCAGAGCATCTGCGATTCTCTAATTCATGTTCATCCTTTTTTTTTTTTGTACAGTTTCCCGGTAACTGAACGCCTCATTGATCCCCAAGATGTTTCTGAAAGCTGTCGCCGTCACACTGGCTGTTTTAGCCATTACAGGTATTTACACTTCTGTTTCTTTAATACATGCAGCTCATAAATGACCTGTTTTTATGTCCATGTTCTGATGTTAGTTGTACTTGAGCGAACTGCACCCTTGGGAAGCCGGACTTGTGGTGGGGAGTCACTGCTTTGAAGCTTTAATATCAACCTTGCCATTTAGCCACTCCATAATGTTGACTTGCGCTGTATTATCAATGTAAGTAGATACTGAGTTAGAAAAAGTTAATCTATACTTCTCCTTTTCAATTTTCATTGTCTTCCTAACATGGAGTGGGGTAAAACACTTTCCGGGCTATTAGCCGACTGCCTAAAGGGTGACATATTTTTCTTCATCAAATTGCCATTGACTATGCTATTTGCGAAACAAGTAGCTAACTGTTACTGGCAACATTTCTCAGTGGTACACATTTAAGGCACTTTATTGGAAGCTCCTATTCTCATTACCCATGAAATTCCAGCAGGGACCTCAAAAGACACAGTGGTGCCCATTCATAAATCGCATTTGGTAGTTCGTAAAGGAGTACTACAGCAGTTCTTATGTACTCTAAAATGCTATTCAATAACCAACGGGCCGACACCACCACCTCTCCGGTCTTCTTTGTGAACACATCTCCACCCTCATTATCGCGTTTTAGTAGCAAATATTGGAAGGAAAGATGGAATGTTTGGAAAAATGGAAATACTTGATACAAAATGTGAGAGGTTTAGAGAAATGTGGGGCAGGAAAATGTGGGTGGAGAGAAGATCCTGCAACACCAGCGACATTCTGAGTCTGCGGGGGTGAGCAAATTCAGGGTGTCGCTGATGTTGCAGGGTGCTCTATATAGGAGGTGCTCGCCACCTAAATTTGGAAACTTCCCAGAGTTCTCTGCTTCCTGTGTTACACACACACACTATGGGGCAGATTTATGAAAGCCTTGCGCCGCCGGTGCGTCACTTTTTCCCATGTTAAAAATGACACACCGGCGGCGCAAGGCCTTCATAAATCTGCCCCTATATATATACACACACACACACACACATATACAAATACGCATACATGTAGAACTCGTTTTGAATAAGTTGTTTTTTCTCCTCAGCCCCCATAGAGGACTTGATTTCCAACTTTACATGTTTATTGAGGACAGACTTTGTAGAGCTCCAAGTAGCAACGTAGCTTTAAGGGTGTGTTGGTTTGTGGAATCTGAACGTAGAATACGTAGGTGTTCTGGAATGTGAAGGGAGAATCCCCGAGACCGCGCCATTGTTGAGAGTGACGTGCCTCGGTGTGCTCCCACACTGAGGTCT
Source organism: Lissotriton helveticus (assembly GCF_964261635.1). Taxonomy (NCBI): domain Eukaryota; kingdom Metazoa; phylum Chordata; class Amphibia; order Caudata; family Salamandridae; genus Lissotriton; species Lissotriton helveticus. The sequence goes on from NC_136061.1 coordinate 1,204,411,778, forward strand.
CCAGGATGGATACATATTGAACTTATCCTGAGACTTGCACGTGCGGTGTTCTTTACACCGATATCGGCACAATACAGCTTGGTACAGGAATGGGGTGCGTGTCTAAAGTCTTACAGTTCGGGGGCTGACCAGATGCTGCTAAGGCCGGGGACCCCTGCATTGGTATGACGGTCTGCTGACTTCTCTGGAGATTACACTTCTCAGATTGGGCCCCACAAAGGTTCTGTGTACACTGCCTCTAGCCACGGCTGTGCACTCAGATATACAACCCTGGCCAGGGTTCTCTCACTTTGGGAAAATTCACTCGAATAGTCGGGTTTGCAACCTCACTAGTTCAGCTACGTTCTATAGTAACAGAAAAAAAATATTTATATAAATGGTTTTCTGTTTGATTTGAATTGAATTATTGAATTGAATTTTACTTTGTTTTGTCCACAGGGTCTCAAGCGCGCATGAGCTCGGATAAGGTGGCGGATGCCTTTTGGGACTACTTTACTCAGCTGACCAGCAATGCAAAGGAGACTATGGAACAGATTCAACAGTCTGAAATCAGCAAGCAGCTGAAGTAAGCGAGGGCAGACGCCATGGGGATTATTGTGCTAGACCCAATATTGTGTATTGGTGTAACCTAAAATGATGTACCACGCCTGAAAAATGTGGCGAGGGGACCCAGAGACTCCCATACCTCACAAAAATACAAACATCCGAGATGGTGGGACCCCTCCTGTGCCGCAGCGGCTTGTGATACACCCCCATTGTTTAGGCATTTAGGAAGCGCCTTTTCTGGTAATCTATTCGCACAGTCCATTCTTGGATTTCACTCCGCCAACCCACATAGCTAGATATTCCACTTTCCGCTAAGACAGCATGATCTCCCTGCGACACCTCTCACACCTAGATATCTTTCTGTCAGTCCAGACTTTTAGCTATTCCTCTGCCAACTCCATTTTTCAGATATTGTTCCACTACACCACGTGGCTAGTCTGGCTCGTCTACCACCTCATGAAGCTAGAAATCCCCCAGCCAACCCACACACTTAGATATCCTTTTTGCTAACCCGCATATCTAGATACCACGCCGCCAACCCACAAAGTTAACTAATCTTCTGCCAGCCCCTACTGTTAGGTGGTTGTATGTCACAATATCATAGTCAAAAATCTTGTCTAAAATAAATATCCTATCCTAAACATCGTTCAAAAAAATAATCTTCCCAGTGGTTGTGGATTTTCTATTACTAAATCAGAACGATATTTTTGTAAGCAATATTTAAGGCACAGTACCTATGCCCTATGATGTCTGACTACCTTATTCTAGCACCATCCTTCGGCCAACCCACCTGGTCAGATATCCCTCAGTCAAACCACATGATTAGACACCCCCGAGTCTACATAACTAGATATCACTCCCCCAAATTACATGGTTGTCTATTCCTCTTCCAGCTCGCACTGAAATGCAACCCTCTGCTAACCACCACTTTTATCCCTTCACCAACTTAGATGGCTCAATACTTCTTTGACGATCCAGAAACATTGATATCTATCCCTTAGCCCATACCATTGAGTATCCTTCTACCAGCCATTGATGTTAAATATCATTGCTCTAACATTTTTTTAAATAAGTATCTCTGAAGTCCTATTGGCCGATACTGCTTTGCAAAGCCTCTTTGCTACATATCCTCCCACTAAGTCCAATTATTATTTAAGCCTCCATGCATCCCTGCTGCAGATATCCCTACACCAAGTTACGTCAATATATCATAATTGTGGATGAAATTACTAATACTGCCAGTATCTAATTGAGAAGTAAAATATTGCTTGACACCATCTTAACATCATTTGGTAAATATGGTCATAGAACCTAGGATGGGCCCGCTTGTAAGAAGAATCTCCACGAATCCGCACCTTAGTCACAAAGTTAAAGCAACTAATGCCTGTGTGGTGTAAGCTAGCCACATTTGTGGAGCACTAGTGGATGTGAGGTTCTCACCGTTTACCCTCTCATCTTTTTACAAAACGGGTACCAATGACAGTGGAACTGCAGAAATACTGTAATGGTGGCAGGGTCTGGTGTTGTTTTTGATTTATCTTCATACATATTTTTTGTGTTTCTTGAGATAAAAGGCTCCATGAGTTAACGTGCCATGGTGAGCTTGTCTCTTTGAGCACCGATGGGTTATCGTTGTAAGGCTTAGTTCTATGGATTCTGAAGAAATTTCATTCCATGTACAAGAGTTCTGTGGGTTTTGATGGGATATAGTTCTACTGGTTCTATCACATAAAGGGAAAGATACAGGGCATTAGTGGGTTCACGCCTGTCCTGTTATAGTTCTACTGGACCTTAGTTCAGTGAGCTCCGATGGGATGTTGGTCTGCAGGAGGTTCATTCTGTGGGCGCTGATGCGTTGTAGTTTGTAAGAAGGCTTAGTTCTGGGTGCTCTGATGGGGTCACAGGTCTTTTGGAGTACTATGGAGTCATAGGTAAGTTGGAGTGTAGGTGTCATAGAATTGTTAAGGATAGTTCCAAGAACCTCGATCCCTAGTGGCCCCTTTCTCAGGGGCCATAGATAGTTTTATCTTTGTGTGGGCCAGGTTGTAAAGTCTCTGATGAAGTCTCTCTTAAAGATGCAGAGTTTTCTCTAGCGTCACCCTCTCCTCGAAATAATGTAATGACTGAAAAACTCCCAAGGGCCTTATTAGGAGTTTGTAAATGAGTACTCCATCACAAACATGACAGATATCCTGTCTGCCTAATAGTTGTGCATTATATTCTAATGCGCTTGTAATAAACACGGCCGGACTGGGAACCGAGACCGGCCCTGTCAAACAGCCCCTCTGGCCTCAAGATGCTAGTTGGAAGCACCGCTCCCATCTCACTGCTGCAGCTTTTGTTACATCCGGCTGAAATTGCAGGAATTCTGCAAAACCAGCACCCGGTAACAAAAACGGCTCCCAGGGTTCCAAAACCAGCCCCCACTCTGGTGGCCCACTGGTGAAACACCTGGTGCTCGCTATGGCCAGTCCAGCCCTGGTAATAAAACGGATGGGATATCTGTCATATTTGTTTGGTGTACACAGGTTCCAAACTCTAAATTTGGCTCTAAGATCTCTTAAATATTACTACATTTTATGTGCCACTTTTCAAACAATTATGTTGCAAAGCATTTTAAATGCATAAAGCAGGATCCAAACTGATTATGTTTTTTTTCCTCAAATAGCACTCTTATCCAAGGTAACCTGCAGGAGGTCAGCCTTTATGCTGGTGATCTTCAGAGCAAGCTTGTTCCGTTCGCCACCAATCTCCATGCTCAGCTGACTCAGGACTCCGAGAAGCTCGTTGAGCAGATCCAACAGCAGCTGGAGGAGCTCCGCCTGAAGGTCGCGCCCTTTGCTGATGATGTCCACAAGCAGCTTGCCAAGAACATTGAGGAGCTGCAGCTGAAGCTGAATCCTTACACCGATCAGTTCCGCACTAGTGTTCAGGCGAATGCTGAGGAACTTCGCCAGCAGCTCACTCCCATTGTACAAAAGCTTCAGGCCAAGATCCAAGAAAATGTGGGCAACGTCCAGGTAGCTCTTACTCCGTACACCATTCAACTTCAGCAGACAATCAACGATAAAGTGGAGCAGGTGAAAGAGCAGCTGACCCCTTACACAGATGAGCTCAAGCTCAAAATTGAGCAGAGCGTTGAGGAGTTGCAGAAGAACCTGGCCCTTTACCCCCAGGATGTCCAGGAAAAGCTAAACGAACAGATCGAGTTAATGGCTTTCCAGATGAGAAAGAATGCAGAGATGCTTAGCACCAAGGTCTCAGAGAGTGCCGAAGACCTGAGGCAGCAACTCCTCTCCTCTGCTGACCAGATCAAAGAGAAACTGAACGGGAATGTGGCCGATGTCCGCCAGAATGTGGCACCATACATAGAGGAGTTTAACACTCAGATGAATCAGAAGATCGAGGAGTTTAGCCAGTCAATGGCGCCCGCTGGTGAAAATATCAACAAAATGATCTTGCAGAAGGCTGAGGAGCTGCAACAAAAGCTGGGGCCGTACACTGTTGGTGTCAAGGACCAGATGCAAGTGTTGGAGAAGGAAGTGCGTGAGAGGATCAACTCCTTCCTGAACAGTGGAATCCAGGCAGAGAACCAGGATGAGAGCCAGGTTGAGAACTAATGGATCCATCAACACAAAACAGCTTTGGTCTTACTGTTAACTGAGATCACATGGATGATGTCAACCGGAGTCCAACAAAGCACAATATGCATATTCCATACAGATGTGTGAAATAATAGGACATTAAAATGCTGTCCAATAGCACCCATGCTCCAGTGATGTAATGTGTATAGATAACTTGATTGCAAATGCATGCATGCTCTTATTGTAACAGTCACACCTTGGATCCACAAACTACTCAATAAAAAAGCAACACAACAATGCAAAGGCTGGTTCCTGTTGTTGTCTCTTTAGTTTGATCTCTATTTCTTGCAGTGTTGCTCCCTTAAAATATATAATACAAGATTGTGTAAACTGTTCGTGCTCATGAAGTATGTGGGAAAGAGGACACTGATTTCGAAGTCGTTCCCAGGACCGTTTGTCAGCACAGCTTGGTTGTAAGATGTATTGTTAAGATTTTGTTTAAAACTATACATAGAACAGTCTTTGGGTCCACAGAGAGGACTTTTACTCTCATGGAATACTATTGCTTTTCAGGTGCATGATTTTGCATCCACTGGAGTACTTGCATTGCAATGACTATCTTACAAATGAAAAATATATTCATTTGTCACACACAATGTTTTATCTCGTACATGCATTACACATCCAAACCAATCCTTTTTTTGTATTTTTTTTTTACTGGAGTAGGCATTTTTACAATGTTGATCTCTGGAATCCAGTGTGAGCAATTACTACTACCACTTTTACATATATCAGCTTTACCACTACCATTACAACCAACACCACTGCTATCACCAATTTCACACTACCACCACAACCATTACACTTAGCACCAGCACCAATGTCACCACCATTATCACCACCACCATCACCGTTATTACCATCACCTCCATTGCTGTCACCACCACTGTGTATGTTTATGTTTACATAATATAACAAATGAAACCCAGAGCAACTGGGTTTGGCAATGGTTGTTGTACTTTAAAGGAGCAAGCCAATCTTTTGGCCCCCTGTGACATCACTTGACTTCTTGACTCTAGACAATGGTGCAAAAGAGAAAGATTTAACAAAGCCAATTGGTCTCACTTTTGAGACCTATTGGCATTGCGGGTGGTTTTTTAGCTACGCTATGCACCAGGGCTTAAGAAGAATGAAAAAAAGCCAATGGAAGGACCGCCAGTGTCACTTTGTAGGCATGCATGCCATGCGCAACACATATGCATGCCTACACAATGACCTGAATGCTTTTCTACATTTTTATTTACAGATCAGTGTTGGATAGGTAAATAAAAATAAAAAGGAACAAGCAAAGGTGTTTTTTAGAGCAGGAAGGTGGAAGCAATACGTGGGTGAGGGAGGGCAGAAGTAACCCGGGGGACCAGGTGGGAGGTGGCAACATGCAGGACATAGATGGGGGGGAAGTTACACAGAGGGCACAGGTGGGGGAAGCAACAAAGAGGGCGTGAATGGAGTTGGAGAAAAGCAAATGGGCGACAAAGAGAGCAACATGGAGTGGAAGGGTATAAACACTTGGGTGAGAAAGCATCGTGGGGGGAGAAGCAAACGAGGGCACGCTCATCATGGAGGAATTCAGCACACATGGCGCAATGCCCTTGTAAATATGCCCCAATGTTTCTTAGACCAAGGAGAGAATTTCACTGCTTGGATTCTGTGACTAGTAGTAATGTAGTAATGTACTCCCCTAAGACCTTCTCTTGTTCCAAGAGCTCCTCTTGTTCCAAGAAACTTTTAACCAACCCTGTCCAGGAAAAGGAGGTACCAATGAGGGATATACATTTTGAATCCAGCCTTCAAGTGGACCAGTGCTTCTTGAAGAATAATGCTGTTGACCAAACTCAGGGTACTGAATTATAACATGTCAGCCAGTGAAAGTCATTGGAGGCTAAACAAGCTGTGGGCAATGCGTTCAAGCTGTTTAAAATCTGTAAAGAGCTGAATCATTTGGCGTAGGTGTGCTAAGAGCTTTTGAGTGACCACCCATAAACACGCTGCAGCAATAGTCAATTCTGGATCCCAAAGTTACCCTCGCTGTGCTGACCCAAAGTCACTGAAAAAGTCATCTAGACCCCAACTCTTGGACATCGACAGGCAGTGACAGAAACATACAAAGACATAAGCACATGGCGAAAGGAACGCAGAGGAACGCTGACATGATATTCTGACATGGAGACTCTGACAATTGAGTTTATTTACAGCGGTACAGTGGATGGGAATTCTGACACTGCATATTGTCAAAGATATGCTGACACAAGGACATTAACACTGGGACACTGAGGCCAGGCCACGAAGACAGGGCGTTTAGACTAAGAGAACACATACATTGGAAGGCCACAAGGATGAGAACATGTACATTAGCATAAATAAGACTATATACCAGGTTAAAAAACAAACATGCCTATGACAACTTCAGAGGCAAGAAGCAATGCAATGCTACTTGTTCTGCTTCATAAATACGATGCTTTTTAATTGTCTAATTTTCTAGTCGCGAAAAAAAGTCTTCAAGGCACTAGGCCATTTGGCAGCTCTCTTTACACCCCCACAGAGCATTTATAAAAAGGCTGTCACAAACATTACAGCCATGTTTATTTAGTGGCCTGGAAGTATAGCACACCATAAATGTTTGTACAGTTCAATAAAAGTATGGCAGCCCTCTCTAGGGAGTTGTTGAAAGTGTAGCAGACTGGCTTCACGGTGCAGCTTCCATCCACTGAAAGCACAGAAGGCCTCCTGCGAGGTTTCTCTAAAAGAACGTCAGATTTTCTGCAATGTCTCAGTACTCCAAGTGAGGCTACTGAAATGCGTTGTAACTGCATAAGAAAAGTAAACCTCGTCTGCCAAATGCTGTTCCTGTCTCAGTAAAGGATTTGTAGACCTTATGACAGGTGAGGGGCCTAATATGGTACGGTAATATGGTAATTGACATATTTGGCTTCCAAAATGTAAATTCAGCTAAGAAACCTATCAGCTGCTGGTCGATGTCCCTAAAAGTCTCTGAAAGTAATCCCCTAGTTTTTAGGTGAAATCACACCTCTTATGACTGTCTATAGCAGTTTCCACTGTCTGTTGCTATGTGTTTTTATTCTGTGTTTGCGGGTTGTGCAATGTAAACCTCAGCGATGTATACAGGTTTTAACAAGCATTGACAAAGCAAATAGGTCTTGCCTTTGCAAGACCTCTAGGCTTTGCCAATGTATTTTGGCCATGTTGTACACCAATGTGGCTGCTGTTTAGCATGGCTTAACATTAGTGGCGTATAGGAGAGTTTTGTGGAGTGGAGTGTTGTAGAGTGGAGCGGCATAGCGTGGAGTAGATTGCTCTAGAGTTGAGGGTTGTGGAGTGGTGTAGTGGAGTGGTGTGTCGTAGAGTGGAGTGTCGTAGAGTAGAGTGGTGTATAATAGAGTGGAGTGTCATGGAGAGGAGAGAAGTGCAGTAGAGTGTTGTAGAGTGGAGTGGTGTGAAGTGGAGTGGTATAGAGTGACGTAGAGTGGAGAGGCATAAAGTGGAAGGGCGTACAGCAGAGTAGAATGTCATAGAGTGGATTAACATAGAGTGCAGTACAGTGAGGTGGCATAGACTGGAGCGGAGTAGGGTGCAGTAGCGTGTTGTAGAGTGGAGTAGAGTAGAGTGGAGTAGAGTGGCTTAGGGTGGAGTGGGGTGTTGTAGAATCAAGTTCAGTAGGGTTGAGTGGTATAGAGAAGAGTAGAGTGCTGTAGAGTAACAGAATGCAGCATAGTAGTGTGTCGTAGAGTGGAGTAGGGTAGAGTGTTGTAGAGTATAGAGACGTAGATTGGAACAGAGTGGCATAGAGTGGAGTATGTAGGGTGCGGTAGTGCACTGTCATTACATACAATCATTTTCAATTGAAATAGCCATTACATTTGCACAGACATACAGTTTTACTGATAAAACTATAGTGCACACAAACGATAGTGTGTGGGAATGGTATCAGCTAGTGTATTGATTTGTTTTGGTCATAATAAAATATTTGTTTCCAACACACTTCAGAATTACAAAAAATATTTGTTTTCCATTGTTTTTTTTATATATTCTTAAGTATTAGCACAGTTCATTAATAGACATTTACATTTTGTTGTGTACTACAAAAAGCCTTTTTCTTTCACTCCTCCATTTTGGAGAATAAATCTTCTCACTTTGAAGTTAAAGAAAGAAAAGTAAACACCAAGCTCCTTCAGAAGACAGAGCCTGACGTTTTACCCTTGTCTTTGAATGCACAGCAAACTTGACAAGATAACAACAAAATGTATAGGTCTGTTTACTGAAAGCGCACACTTGTAGAAGAATTCAGGAAACAGGCTACACTCCATGGGAGGGACTAACTCAAGTTGGACAGCTGAAAACAAATAAAGCCAACAAATAGAAAGCAAGCAACATGAGTTACAAAACACTAAGCTAATGGTAAGCAACGGGCAGAATGCATTCCCAGGGGAGTTTTCTGAATGTCTAAGCAACACAGAGAGCTGCTCTGTCTGGTAGGCTTCACTTAACAATGGCATGCCCCCCGCCTTCCTCTGCAGCTCCTGCAACACAGGGCTTGCTTTGTTTATTTTGAGAGGCCATGCAGCTGGAACTAAAACCCACCAATATGCTTACCTGAATTTCAAAAGCTTGAAGTAAAAAGACAAATTTGGTAGATAATAATATGTCAGTGATATGGCGGGATTTCTCCTCTAGAGTCTGCTTCTCATTCTCTAGAATCCCATCACAGGTCGACTGGACCTTTTTACCTGTCATGGAGTGAATAAGGCAACCTAGTTGACACTAAACAGATCAAATTCAAAATACCCAATTGCTTTCCCCAAAGAACCACTGACTAAAAGACTGAATTTAGAAGGTTTATTACATAACCAAAAATAACTGAAGATACAGGCACCTCAGCAAGAGGTTCAAAAGATAAACAGGTACTAATACAAACATAATCCTACGGAAAAGTCTCAGTCGGCTAATGAACAGAATGAGAATTAATTCCGGGACCATCAAGCTAAACAAAATTGCTATCACTTGAGTTCTGGTACTCATCAGGATAATAGACATAAATTCAGGTTAGTCTGTCCCTACTCTATACTAGATGACATCCCTACTCAACAACCGCCCGTCCTATCCAAAAGGTGTCAGCCGTGGTGACTTCCAAGTGAAGTTCGCCCACATTCTCTTAGACTATCATTCTTGACTTGCATCTATGCCCTTTGCCCATCTGACCGCTCTCTCTAGCTCCTCAGCTCGTCTGCTCTGCCTCTACGCTCGGGGCACTGTCCCTAATACCAAACCCCACAATGTTAATGTCACGCCTTCTGGTACGCCCCTCAAGAAGGTGTTGGGTTCTGTAAATTTCCACATGGCATGAGTCCATCCTGGTCCGTTCAGACGTCCTTGGGTCTCAGGCTCTTCATCCTTTCAAGTTACTTCAGTGAATTCCTGGTCTACTCCTCCATGTCTGAGTCTAGCATCTTAACACTTATACACAATGGGCCCTTCTACTCTACTATCTGCTTGATGAGGCGCCTGCAAAGAAATACGCACATAACTCACAGTCTACAAATGTTGCAACAATTCTTAAAGGTCTTTCATAAGTATTTCTATCGTTTATGTGTTTTAAGCAAGACATTTTCATACAGGCCTGCGCCATTTTCATTTACTAGGCCTCTGCTGGTTATAGGCCCAATGCTTTACATTAGCACTTTCTTGGTTCACTTAGGCCTCCAACCTTAATGACAAAAGCATTTGCTCTAATCTTAAACTAATTATCTACTACATAAAGCATGATTATACATTTCGCTATAGTTCATCCAAAGGCACATTCTTAATCTATTAAACACTTCTATCATTAATGAAAGCTTTCATTTCAAACACTTCTACATTGCAGTAAGCATGGAATTGCACCTTGTAATGCTAGTTCTGCACGTTTTCAGATGTCAATTCATTCAAATGCCTTGTCATATATCGTATCTAAACATGATTAAAGGTCCTCTATATATCCGGGTGCTGACTACTTGTACATATGGTGCACCTCTACAAAATTCACTTTATATGGCGCTCTCTCAGTTCCCCCCTTTGATGACCTGTGTCATCACCACCCTCACATCATACTCAGGGTAAGAACTGAACTAAACGGAGCTTGTGGCCATGTTCCCTCGCTTGAGCATCACCAATGCTCTCAAACTGCGGTATTGACTGTCTTGCATCCTTTCCATTCGCATCTCTTGCGCTCTCATTGATCTCGCCAATCTGTTTGATTTGTACCATTTGTACAACCTCACTAGTCCCCACAAAGCAATCACACATGCCACTGCTATAATGAGGGGTTTCAGTACAAATCCCAGGAATCCCTTCCCTAGGTTAGCAAACCAGTTTCCAACCTTTCCAAATCCCTTGCCAACAGTCTCCCATGTATTCTCTTGGGTCAAATCCTCAATCTCATAATGGATTGCAGTAATGTTGGTTATGTATTTCTCCAGATCCTTAGAGTTGTCTGGTATATAAGTGCAACATTCTTGGACCTTCAAACGTTTACAGACCCCGCCCTCTTTTGCTAGGATGACGTCAAGAGCAAGACGGTTCTGTAAAACCATTGTCCTTATCGACAACATCTCACCCTCGACCAGCACCAATGACTTGGCTGTACTCATTGACAGTTCATCTACGACAGTTGCTAACCGCCTTATCTTGATGTCATTTAAAATGACACCTAGCATGGGTATCGCTGCCCCAAACACGTCTCCAATTATTGCTCCAGCACTCTCCCCCCGCTTCACCCTCTTCTGAGACCCTCCCTCTAAGAGATCAAAATCCTCAGTGTGGTAAATTTTGGGAAAGATAATTGCCAGGTAACACGTTCCATACCACTTCTCTGGCAATCTCACATACGCATTCCTTCCGCAGACAAAATACACAGTAGGAATCACCTGAACCACGCTCTTCAGGAAGTCCTTCGTATAATACTCTAATGTGAAGGTGTGGTCACACGTGGTCTGACCCACGTACACATTTTCATAGTACGTCTGTGGTCGCTGAAGACATAACTTTCCTTTCTGTACTACATCTAGAGCTATTGGACCATAACTCCCCCTTGACTTATGCTGTTTCTCTTCTTCGGTCCAATCTACCTTGCCTTGACCTGAATCTCGCAACTTCTTTTGCTTCGTGTACCTATCTTCCACTTGCTCAATGAACTTTTTCTCTATCTCGGATAGTGAACAGGTCAAGTTGTGTCGGTGTGCATATGGGGTGTCTAGCTCTTGAGTGGGAATGAAAAAATATCCAAGTCTGTCCTCTGACTTATAATAGTCCCACTTGTTCAAATGCTTGTAATTCGGGACTTCTGGTAACACAGCATCATAATTCGAAAAGAAGTATTCAAAGTGATTTCGCCCATATAGGATACTAATTAGCAAACTACAGGATATCCCATATGTCAATGGAAGGTGATGGTATCTGATACCCCCATCTACTGAAGCTGGCAATTGCATACACACGTAACAGTCCTTCGCATCCATCGCATCAATGTATTCATACAGCAGCTTTGCATATGCGTTCTGTCCAAAATTTCCCTTAGACAGATCTGTATGTAACCTACGACTCTCTGCAGCCAGCAAGGCCTTCTCTCTTCTTTCTCTTTCTTCCTTCTGGCTAGGGGTAATAGGTATCGGTGTCCCCCCAGCCTTCTCTACTTGTTTGTGTGGTGCAAAATAGGAAACAGAAACTACTATAACTATAAGGAGAATCACTACAGCTAAAAGAGTGCCTACTATGCACTTGGCTCCACGATTCGGGTTCCCAGGCGCCATGGTCTCAGCACGAAGCAGTTCGTTCTCGGAAAGTACCCAAAGTCTTTTTCTTTGCTATTCGAGTTCCCTGAGCCACATCTGGCAGCTTGAAAATTCTGTTTCAGTTCTTCTTTTGCTTCAATCAACAGACAGCCTTAACCCTTCTCCGTCCTCTGTGGAAAGTCCCTAAATTTGTTCTTCTTCCACTTGGCTCTAGGTTAAGTTAACAGCTATTGACAAAGTCTTTTCAAAAGTCTTTTAAGCAATTCAAAGTTCAAGCAAATATCAAAATTCAAAATTCAAAGTTCAAAGTTCAAAGTTCTCAATAGTCGATGATTATACTTGATCCGATTGCCTGCAGCACATAATCTAAAAGTTCCATACGGAGCACAACTTCATCATAGACTGGCATATCCGGGACAAAGGTAGGGAAAATCAGTCTATCCAGGAGTAAATCATGTATCTTGCTCAGGAGAGGGGGATTAGGAATAGTGAGTGTCAGTATACCTTCAATTTCAAGTCCAGGTACCAACAACATCACTTCCAGCTTAACATTGGGAATCGTGCTGATCACCGTCACTGTCCTCACCCTCCCGGACCTCAGTACTCCTGGCATTGGTAGCCCTAGCATTTGCAAAAAGGTAAGTCCACTCTGGAGTAGCGTATCTTCCGCAAGGTACTCGCACTCTCCTTGACCTTCTCGGACCCCTTTGCTCAGCTTCTCCTTCTTCCCCTTCCAGATCAGATTCTTCAGACACAGGGGCAAATTCTCTTTCAGAAGCCAGTCTCACATTTCTTCGCCTCTGTCTCTCAGGCCAATGAGCTTCTGCACCTCTTGCTCGTCTGCTTCTTGTTTGCACACCCTGTTCGTCCCCACTTGCAGGCTCTTCTGCACTCAGATCACCTTCTCCGCCACTTCCCTCTTCTTGGGCAGATTCGGTATCACTGTCGTCGTGATCATATACAGCCTGACTCGGGGAATCCCCAACTTCCACTGGCACCTCCACAGCTTGACTTGTCCCCTCACCCGGATCTTCTTCTTCGTTATTGTTTTCGTCTATGAGGGGAGCTGTTCCCTCCTTGGGTGCTGGAGCTCGTCGGGTGTGAGAAGCATGGACCCAATTTGGCAGTCCACCAACTTTCACAGATGTCGTGGTTATTAGGATAACCTGGAACGGACCTCTCCAACGCACATCCAGGCAGTTTTTCCTGACGTGTTTTCGCACGAAGACCCAGTCTCCTGGACACAGGTCGTGACAAAGGTCGCTAGAAGCCGGAATTTCAGCAGCCTGCACCTGAAGGGACACAGAACGCATGACATCAGAAAGTCCTCTGCAATAGTCAAGAATGACATCATCCGTGATATTCAGCAAAGCAGTCGTAGGAATCGAGGGCAATCTCATAGCCCTCCCCATCAATATTTCATGAGGAGAGAGCCCTGTCCTCCTATCCGGGGTACTACGCATACTCATTAGTACCAACGGCAGTGCATCGGGCCACTTCAGGGATGCAGATGAGCACACCTTTGCCATTCGGGCTTTCAAGGTCCCATTTATCTGCTCTACAATGCCAGACGCCTCTGGACGGTAGCTACAATGCAGTCTTTGATCAATGTTCAGGGCAGTGCAAAGCATCTTCACCACTTCACTATTAAAATGTTTTCCTCGGACCGATTCCAGAGAGGTCGGGACCCCGAATCGTGGCACCAATTCCCTCAGCAATAGTTTGGCTACCGTGAGTGTATCGCACCTACGAGTGGGATATGCCTCAACCCATCTAGAGAACACACACACAATCACCAGGACATACCTAAGGCTATTGCACCTCGGCATTTCAATGAAGTCTATTTGCATCCTGTAGAAAGGTCCGCCGGACCTTCCAATGTGACTCAGTGTAACTGGTGTTCTTTTTTCCACATTTATCTGCTGACACGTCACACATCTCTGACATACTGCCTCTGCAGCCTGTCTAAATTTGGGATTATACCACGTCTGCCTGAACACACGACACATCGCATCCCTTCCCAGATGCACAGGACCATGTATCTGTCGTGCCATTGCACTCACCAACTCATTCGGCAACACAGCCCTTCCGTCTGCAGAAACCCACATGTCCAAGTCTCCCTTGGCACAACCAGCCAATGTCCACACCCTTTTCTCATGTTCTGACGCTTGCCCTTGCATGTCTCTACTTCTTGACCTGTCGGCCGCATTCGACACGGTCGACCATACTATCTTGGTCGACCGTGTCGAACAGGCTGGCCTGAGAGGCTCGGCACTTAGATGGCTGAAGTCATTTATCTCGGAACGCACCCAGGCAGTGAGATTAGGAACCTTTACAGCCCCTAAAATCAAAAATGAATGTGGAGTCCCTCAGGGCTCGTCTCTGTCCCCACTTTTATTTAATTTGTATTTACGACCCTTGCTATTCTCATTAAAAAAGTTCAGAGCCTTAATTTTTAACTACGCAGATGATCTGCAATTGATCTTCTGTTTAGACACACCTGGCGCGGTCACCGAATTTCGGGAGACCATGGTTCACATTCAGAGATGGATGGGCCTAAATCACTTAAAACTCAACCCAGGCAAAACTGAATTGATTTTGCCTGGGAAGAGTGCACTGTACTGGGGACCACATTTCTGGCCTCCAGAAATGGGTGACCCCCCGGCTAAGTCCCAAACAGTTAAGAGCCTTGGAATTTCTTTTAATGAAGATCTATCGCTCAAAAATCAGGTAGGGACTGTGGTATCTGCAAGTTTCTTTCAACTTCGCAAGATTAAGAAGATCGCCCACCTTTTAACCCACCCTGCTCTGATTCAGGTCATTATCGCTCTTGTGTTGTCCCGTCTGGACTATTCCAACAGTCTGTACTTGGGTCTTCCAGCGGGGCAGCTCAAGAGACTTCAACTGGTCCAAAACCAAGCGGCCAGGTTGATCTGCAAGATCCCTAAGTGGCAGTCCATTAGATCAGGACTGGCCAGTCTCCACTGGTTGCCAGTAGCGCAGAGAGCAGCTTTTAAAGCAGGATGCATTATCTTCAGGGCTCTACAAGGTAAGGGTCCCGGATTTATTAGCAGCCTGCTTGTTAGTTACACTCCCTCTCGCGCTCTCCGCTCAGGTCAAAAGAACCTGTTAGTGGTGCCGCGAATCAGGAAACAACGCCAAGGAGGTGGATCTTTCCATTTTTTGGCCCCCTCCCTGTGGAACTCTTTGCCATTGCCGTTAAGGCTCCATGAAGATCTGTTAGCCTTCAGACAGGCTTTTAAAACTTGGCTCTTCAAGCAAGCTTACCCTTAGTTAATCCCGTTTTCTTTTTTCTGTTACATGTTATGTTGTGCCAGTTTTCCACAGCGCCATGAAGCCTATGGGCGTACGTGCGCTTAATAAATTTAATTTAACATAACATAACATAACTCAACTCTTCCCAAGTGTCTGCCATCTCAAGCATCATGCTTAGTTCAGTCCTTTCCCTTGGTCCTTCAATGCTTTGTTCGGTAAAAGAATAACCTTGCTCCGGACAATAGCGTGCAACTTCATCAGCATATTTATTTCCCATTGTCACAAAGTCACTTCCTCTTGTATGAGCAGTACATTTCACCACTGCTATTGCTGCAGGACCCTGCAAAGCCTCCAGCAATAACCTGACGAACTCGCCATTTCTGATTGGGGAGCCCGATGATGTCATGTAACCCCTCTGAGACCACAACTGACCGAAGTCATGAACCACCCCAAATCCATATTGGCTGTCGGTGAAGATGGTGATCCGAATTCCATTGGCTGCCAAACAGGCACGCGTCAATGCAACTATCTCAGCCACCTGCGCGGAGTGTACTCCTTCCAAGCAGGCTGCTTCAATTACTCCAGAAATTGTACAAACCGCAAACGCTGCTCTCAGCTGACCAGTATTGTCTCTTATGCATGAGCCGTCGACAAAGTAAATTTCATCAGGGTCAGTCAACGGCACATCAACAATATCCAGCCTAGGTTTGGTACACAGTTCAGTTACATCAAGACAATCATGATCTTCCCAATCATCATCTATATCATTGGGTAATGGCAACAAGGTAGCAGGATTCAAGACAGAGCACCTTCTAAGAGTCACATTCTCCGCTGCAAGTATAACCTGCTCGTAGCGTGTGAGCCTATTGTTGGTCAGGTGCTGCGTCTTGGTCTTGGTCATCAGCAATTCTACAGAATGCGGTACATGCCCTGTCAGTGGATATCCCATCACTATACTTTCGCATCTTTCAATGCTGACACCTGTTGCAGCAACGGATTTGAGACATCCGGGCAATGCTGCGGCTACTGGATCTAGGGTAGCCGAAAAGTATGCAACTGGTCTACGGACTCCTCCATGATCTTGCACTAAAACTGCCAATGCACATCCCTCTCTTTCACAGCAGAATAATGCAAATGATTTATTGTAATCAGGCATTCCCAGAGCCGGAGCCCGACACAAGTCCTCTCTCAGTTCAAGAAAAGCCATCATACAGTCTGAGTCCCATGGTACCGGATCACTCACGTCCTTGTGCGTCAGTTTCTGCAAGGGTTTCGCCTTCAGGGAAAAGTTAACAATCCATTGTCTGCAGTAGCTAACCATGCCCAAGAACATTCTAACCTCTCTTTGGGTCGAGGGCACGTTCATTCTCATGATTGTTTCGATCCTGTCAGGCGACACCTTCCTCTTTCCCTGCTCTATTCTGTGACCCAGATACTGCACTTCTTGTAGGCAGTACTGCAACTTGTTGGGGGACACCTTGTGTCCAATCCTTCCCAGATGGTTCAGCAAGGCAATGGTATCAATCCTACATGCATCTTCGGTGTCTGACGCAACAAGGAGGTCGTCTGTGTACTGTACGAGAACCGAATTCTGTGGCAGTACCAGACTCTCCAAATTCCTTTTCAGCAACTGATTAAAGATCGATGGACTCTCTGTATACCCTTGAGGAATTCGACAACATGTTAAAACGCAACTCTCTATTTTGAACGCAAAAAGAAATTGGCTTTCTTCATGCAATGGGATGGAAAAGAAGGCTTGACACAAATCAATCACAGAAAACCATTCAGCTTGGAACGGTATCTGGAACAATATCACTGATGGATTCGGTACCACTGGACAGCATGGGACGACAATGTTGTTAATCTTTCGCAAATCCTGCACTATCCTGAATTTGCCACTTGGCTTCTGCAGACCCATTATCGGAGAGTTACAGGGACTGCCCATAACCTCCTTCAGGATCCCTTGTCTAATCATGGACTCAATCAGGGGTTTTATACCTGCAAGTGTATCTGGGGTCAATTTGTACTGTGGTGTTCTCGGGAATTCAGCATTTGGTCTCACTTGAATTCGGACAGGCTCTACCCCTTTTATCAGTCCAATCTCTTCTCCTGTAAAGTCCCACACCTCCGGCGAGACTGAATCCCTCAAATCCCATGGGAGTTCATCCACAGTTATGGCAGGGTACAACTCAATGCACACTTGCGTATTTGCAACCTTAAAATCAGCATCATCATCATTAGTCTGCAATTCTACTCCCTTGGGGGTACAACAGATGGTGCAATTAAGTTTACACAAAAGATCCCTTCCTAACAGACACACAGGACTGGAATCACACACCACGAACTGGTGTCGATCTCTAAAACTTCCAATCTTCACAGGGACCGGCTCAGTCAGGGAGTTTGTCATTCTTCTGTTTGCTACTCCTACCACTTGTATGGTCTGTCCTGAGAGGGGTAAGTTGGGAACTACCGCAGCCCGCACAGTGGAGCGAGAAGCGCCCGTGTCAACCAAGAAGGTGGTGGGATGTCCATCTACGTCTGCCTCCACAAACGGTCCTCTCTGATCTACCTCCAGTACTGCTCCAAGGGTACAACCCTCTTCCCCATCCTGGTACCGACCTGTCACTGGGTCAAAGTAATAGCACTCATCCCCCTCGACTATGAAAGGCATCTGGTGGTATACCTTGTTCCCTGCTGAAATCTTTGGTGGCTGGGGAACCTGAGCTCTAGGGGCTGAAGACCCCCCTTTCGTCATCTGAGACTTAGGCACTGTCATCTTCCGTGCCGGAGGGGCTTGGACTTCCTCCTCCTCCTGCTCCTGTTCCTGTACCTGATTGTCTGGGTTATGGGGACACTCGCGTCTCCAATGCCCGACCTCGTGACATTGATGACACCTGGTCGTCTTCTTCAGGGCCTCTATGTCTATCCTAGGTCTCGGACCTTCCTCCCCGTCTTTCTTCTGCCCCCCTGATCTCCTTCCCATGGTGCCATTTCCTGACTGACCCTGTCCTCCTGCTTGCATCTGGACTAACATTAGTTTATCCTTAAGCTTCTTTGTCTTCGAGTCTATCTCATCACTGCAGTACCTCGCATATCTCAAAATCTCATCTAGAGGTTTGTTTTGCCAACAAATCAAATGCTGCTGTATCATAAGGCAGATATCAGGCCTCAATCCCAGCACAAACTTGGATACGAACTGTCCCATATCCTTCGGATCCATCACATCTAATCCGCTGTACTGCTTGAAAATCAGCAATAGCCTCTCATAAAATTCATGCACTGTCTCTTTAGGTTCCTGTCTTGTACGGTCTATTTTTACCCAATCAATGTCTTGTGGTGGTACTTTAGTTTTCAGCCACGTGATCGCCTGCTCGTACTTTGCCATCTCCCTAGGTGATGGTCCATTTGTGGCACTATCTCTCTCTGGCTCCGCAGTGGGCCATTCGACACTGACTTTGCATGCTATCCATAAATCACTTGGAACCACAATATCAAACAGTGTGTTCAAATCAATCCACAGCACCTTAGAAATTTTAACAAACCTCTCTACCTGCTTGTACCATTCCACTGGACTCTCTCTCAACTTTGGAAATGTGTTCGTAAAAGCAGCCAGGTCTCCCCTGCTCCAGGGTACATGTACATACCCCCCATGAGCCACCTCCCGCAAGGGGTACGCTTCAGCGTGCATCAACCCTCCTCCCGGGGATGTCTCGATAACACTCCGTCTGACTGTCTTTTTCTTTGACCACCTTTCCTCCCATTTCTCCAGCTGGGACCATGTTCGGATTCCCATTATCAGTTCCCTAATATGGGTTTTTAATCCGATCACCCTCTTTTCTTCTAGATCTTGATCTGAATACTGTAACCTGTGGCCCCCCTGTAGGGCTTTCGTTTTTGTCAAGTCCACCACATACTTGTTTGCCAATTCCGAAAGTTTCTCATGAGCTGTCCTAGCCTTTCGAGTAACATCTTTTGCCACAAACAACAACTCATCTGGTTCGTAAAGTTCAATCCTTTCTAGTGGCAGCGTACCTTCCACTATTTCCTCTACTTCTGACTTTAATCTCAGCACATCTAACCTCCTTGCCTTTATTGCCGCTCTCAGTGTGCCTTGGCTGGAAGTTTCCTTAGAGTCTCTTCCGCCACCTTCCTGACTCCCTCTCCTGTTCTCTTCAGGTGTATTAGGAGGAACCCTTCTACCTTCGCAACTCTTACAGTCCCACTCCTGCCGCCTATCTCCGGAGGAATGATGAGACGTCTCCCCGCTCCCCATGCCTCCGTTTTCCCACTCCTGCCTGCTTTCGCTAGCTGCACAGTGAGAACCCATCCTATTCTCTTCGTTCTCTGACCCAAACACATTCCTTGGCCTGTCGCTCTCGGTGTCCACAATTGTTTCCCAAGTCCTCAAATCTGGCCTTAACTCCCTCATCGACCACGGCCTCGGTCCTCTGAAATCCATCGAATCCCTCCAACCTCTTTTCTCCTCCGAGGAGTCTGCCGATGCCACCAAAGGGGTGCTCCGTTCTACTGGTCTGGGTAAGGTCTCCCACCCATCTGCCGCACCAGTTCTACTTTCACTAGCACTCCTCTCGCTCCCCATCTTTGGTGGACTCTCGCCTTGGGTCTGTTCTGGATTGTACACTGATACTATAGGACCTATGGTAACAGGTACAGTCACGGCATCTGGCAATTTCTGAGAATGGACACCCTCTTCTACCCTAATTTTCTGTACTGTAAACCGTCCCACTACTCTCGACACTGGGGAGGGTGGGGGTGCCCTTTCTCCCTTTTCTGGGGTAAACTTGTCCCCTGGGGTTTCCCATCCGTTCCCCATTGGACCCCCGCCTTCCCATACTGTTGCTTCCCAGTGCTTTGCCTGTGCTTGCATTCCCTGCAACTCTGGATTGTATTAAGCATGGGCGTAAAATCCGTTACGCTCGCGGATTTTTTGTATTTTCGGTAAATCCGCAATCCGCGAACTCTCGCGGATGTGGCAAAAATACGCAAATCCGTGCGAAGCGGATTTTTTGCTTGTGTTCGCACTGCTCGCGGGCCGCGGCGCGGGCAGCAACAATCTCGCACTCGCGAAAGTACAAAGGAATGAATGAAAAACAAGATGGCGGCCCGATCACGTGCGCGTAAGTAAGTTCGCACGCGATTTCTCTCGCGAACTCGTGCGAACTTGCATTCGCAAGGCGCTCATTGCGCGAGATTACACATAGCGGGCGGAAACGGAAATACGTCACGCAAACAAAATGGCGGCGCCCATACTCAACCTTGGGGTAACTCGCACGAGTTCGCGGCTTCCACGGTCGAGTTCGCACGACGCCGCGCTTTGCGAATAGGGCGAAATTACCGAAAAACGAGTTTTGCAAAAGCAAAACCAACGAGCAGGTGCAAAAGTTCGAGCTCATCATTTGTAACCATTTACCTGTAGTGCTTCCTGAAGGGGCCCTCCAGAATCCGGTTGCCTACTTGCAACTATTGTGTGACCCTGCTCTGACAGTCACAGAATAGTTACAAGTATGCCATTGCATCCTGTTATTGCAACAAAAAGGAAAGGGAGCAGACAAGCAGGTGCCAGCCTTCATTAATGTCAGTTGGGGCAGGGCAGGTGGTGTTGTTTGCAAAACTTAGTGCAGGTGTGCTTGGCTTTGCCACAATAATGTACACTCACTAGTCAATCAGAGGGTGCTGTGATGATACCGAGGGTGACATGGGTGTGCCAGCCAGAGGGTGGCATGGGTGAACCAGAGTGCCAGTGTTGACAGAGGATGGCAGTGCTTTGCTTTGCCCCAATAATGTACACTGGTGAACCAGAGGGTGCTGAGATGACACAGAGGGTGACATGGGTGAGCCAGAGGGTGGCATGGGTGACCAAAGAGAGTGCCAGTGGTGACAGAGGGTGGCAGTGATGAAGAAAGCCTTGCAAACAGGCTGGGCACGTAGAAACAACAAGTTCGCAAAACTGGCGACCCGACAAGTAAGTTCGCAATTTGCGAAATTGTACAAAACCCTCGCGAACTTGCAGAAACCCGTGCGAACACACCCCCCCAAAAAAATACGCAAATCCGCGAGAAATCGCGGATTTTGCGTATTTTCACAATCCGCAAATACGCAAATCCGCAAATTCGCAGATTGCGAATCCGCAAAATCCGCCCATGCTTAGATTGTATGGGGGCTTTCTGACAACAGCCTCTCTATCAGGCTGTCGTCTGTCTCGCTTTCCTCATCCTCTGTACTCTTTTTCTGCCCATCGCCTGCACTTTCCAGCAATGGATACAACTTGTCTACTGCAATGGTCTGCACCCTCCATCTCTTTTCCATGGCATCCCATCTTGCATCTTGAACCGCCCTTACCGAGCGTTTCACTCTTTCTTGTCTCCTATCTCTGTTCCTGTCGTGGGCTGCCCTTATCCATGCGTTTAGTGCTTCGAACTGTGTTGGTCTGGGCAAAGGTCGCAATGCAGCCATAATCGCTTTCAACTGGTATAACACTTCTAGTCTAAACGTTCCGTATTTAGGAAAAGTCAATTCCTCGTTTCCATCTGTCATCTTACACCAATTATCGAGCCACAATATGGTATGCAACCCAACATTCGTTGCCATGTAGTAAGCTGGAGTATCCTCGGGTGGAGCCTCCTCCCCACCCCGAGGTTCTATCCTGTTTTCTCTTTTGAACCATTTTCGCAATACCTTAAAACATTTCATAATGAAAACAACACGTTTCCTTGTTTACAACACTCGCTGTACTTCCTGATGACAATCCACCAATCCCAGCGCGGCTTCACGCCAACCGCCCTATCCCAGCGCGGCTTCACACTAACCGCCCTATCACAGCGCGGCTCCTTCTGACGTCACTCGCCTCCGTTTCGCAGCAGTTCCCCTTCTCTCTCCGTTCTTCTCGCGGTCTCTCATGCGTCCCAATCATACACTGAAAATGATTACTTCCGACCAAGCAACCACTTCCCTGACTGTACGGCCACAGTCCAACTGTAATTGTCACCAACTGGCAGGTGTCTGTCTGCGTACGGCCGGGCACTCGCCACTCTGATAGGTTACAAGTTCATGGTAACTTCCGACCAGCGTCCGTTACCCACACACTCACACACACGTTCCCCCTATCTCGGTCCTGTGGGCGATCAATGGTACCTCATGACCCCCTTTCTCAATGGTCGACAATTACTTTGGGTGTTCGATACACCCGAACCACTTAAACTGCCCTTGAGCTTAAGATTTTCACCGGTTGCGCGCGCTCACAACCTGTCCTCTTTCATACTACAGGCATTCAACTTCGCAAGACAATACACATACAATACAACACGACACCGCAATCTAACAATGCATGACCCTTTTCATACTCACTCTCCTCCGAGCTGCTGCTGTCTGCCACCCTGTTACTCTCCGTCAGATTCCATGGAACGCCATCCGCCATCTGCAATTTTCTGGACACTCATCCTTGGGTTCTATGGGCCTCGGGGAAATCTCAACCTACTTCTAGATTACCCTCACTCAGAAGATAACCATCCTACTCTGCTACCAATTGATATGGCGGGATTTCTCCTCTAGAGTCTGCTTCTCATTCTCTAGAATCCCATCACAGTTCGACTGGACCTTTTTACCTGTCATGGAGTGAATAAGGCAACCTAGTTGACACTAAACAGATCAAATTCAAAATACCCAATTGCTTTCCCCAAAGAACCACTGACTAAAAGACTGAATTTAGAAGGTTTATTACATAACCAAAAATAACTGAAGATACAGGCACCTCAGCAAGAGGTTCAAAAGATAAACAGGTGCTAATACAAACATAATCCTACGGAAAAGTCTCAGTCGGCTAATGAACAGAACGAGAATTAATTCCGGGACCATCAAGCTAAACAAAATTGCTATCACTTGAGTTCTGGTACTCATCAGGATAATAGACATAAATTCAGGTTAGTCTGTCCCTACTCTATACTAGATGACATCCCTACTCAACAACCGCCCGTCCTATCCAAAAGGTGTCAGCCGTGGTGACTTCCAAGTGAAGTTCGCCCACATTCTCTTAGACTATCATTCTTGACTTGCATCTATGCCCTTTGCCCATCTGACCGCTCTCTCTAGCTCCTCAGCTCGTCTGCTCTGCCTCTACGCTCGGGGCACTGTCCCTAATACCAAACCCCACAATGTTAATGTCACGCCTTCTGGTACGCCCCTCAAGAAGGTGTTGGGTTCTGTAAATTTCCACATGGCATGAGTCCATCCTGGTCCGTTCAGACGTCCTTGGGTCTCAGGCTCTTCATCCTTTCAAGTTACTTCAGTGAATTCCTGGTCTACTCCTCCATGTCTGAGTCTAGCATCTTAACACTTATACACAATGGGCCCTTCTACTCTACTATCTGCTTGATGAGGCGCCTGCAAAGAAATACGCACATAACTCACAGTCTACAAATGTTGCAACAATTCTTAAAGGTCTTTCATAAGTATTTCTATCTTTGTGTTTTAAGCAAGACATTTTCATACAGGCCTGCGCCATTTCCATTTACTAGGCCTCTGCTGGTTATAGGCCCAATGCTTTACATTAGCACTTTCTTGGTTCACTTAGGCCTCCAACCTTAACGACAAAAGCATTTGCTCTAATCTTAAACTAATTATCTACTACATAAAGCATGATTATACATTTCGCTATAGTTCATCCAAAGGCACATTCTTAATCTATTAAACACTTCTATCATTAATGAAAGCTTTCATTTCAAACACTTCTACATTGCAGTAAGCATGGAATTGCACCTTGTAACGCTAGTTCTGCACGTTTTCAGATGTCAATTCATTCAAATGCTTTGTCATATATCGTATCTAAACATGATTAAAGGTCCTCTATATATCCGGGTGCTGACTACTTGTACATATGGTGCACCTCTACAAAATTCACTTTATATGGCGCTCTCTCATCAGTTATAGCCTGATAAAGTAAGGCAAGTTGTTTTCTGAATCTGAAATATCACATAATACGTTTGTGTGGCAAGGGTGGTAGCAAAAAGGGCAGCCATCTTCTTAAAACATGACTTCATTATTTATTGGATTTATTCTTTCTTGGTTAGTGCTTTATTCACTGTACACTTAAGACAATGCCTTTCGTTCCTGCTCCATTCATAATGAAGCCCAAACCCAGACACCAGGCCTTCATCTCCACAGCATCTGCCATAACAGTAGCTGTCAGGCAACTTTGAAGATTTTCTTTTCTCTCTGTGAGGTTTAGATATGAAAATATGAAAATGGAGGGAGGACGTAACCTCGAAGGAGGTGTGATCTAGCAGGCACAATCATGTTATATATATATATATATATATATATATATATATATATAAAGCAAATAGTGGACACCCAGCTAAGCTCAAATGAAGCATCCCGTATGGGCAAATGCTCAGAGCGAAAAGGAACTGTTCGGAAACAGATGACCTGGAATTGGAAATAGACCTGATGAGTAGTCGCTTTCTGGAAAGGGGATACCCCTTGGATGTATTAATAACAGCCAAATCAAGAATGAACTTGAAACAACGGAATGATCTTTTGAAACCTGTTGAAAAAGTAAAGACAGATGGAACAACACGTCTAATCATGGATTATAACAACCAAAGCCTGGACATGAAAAGGATAATAAACAGAAATTGGAAAGTTCTTCTACTAGATGATTCCCTAAAAGACAATATAACATCTTATCCTTGTATCACCTATAGGAAAACAGCTTCCTTAAGAGACATTTTAACCCAGAGCCATCTTGAAATCAAGCAATCTAAAGTAACATCTTGGTTTAACACTCCTGGATTTTGGAAATGCAGGAAATGTAAGGCTTGTGATCATGGTGCAAATATTACAGAGTACAGATTGCTAAATGGGAGAACTGAAAAAATCATAGATCACATAACTTGTGAATCCCAATATGTAATTTACAGACTGACGTCCCCATGTGGGAAGCATTATATAGGGAGCACAATCAACAAATTGAAATTAAGAATTTTGCAACATCTTCGTGCGATCAAAAACATCGACCCAAATTACCCAATGGCCAAGCACTTCAATGAATGTCACCAGGGCGATTGCAATAAACTACAGTACTCCGGCCTTAAAATTATAAAGTCTGCAGAGAGAGGGGGTGATCGGACATTGAAGTTGCTCAAAATGGAATCAAGAATGATCATGGCAATGGGTACGGAGCACCCACATGGACACAATCTGGATGCAGAACTGCATGTACATTTGTAAATATCAGTATAAATATCAGCACGAACTCACAAACTTGCAACCCTTAATGATTGTAAATATTCTGAAAAATTCCCCCTAGCGATGTATGAATAGTTGTAAATAGGATGTGAATATGGATTGTCCTTTTCTCTATAATAGTCATCATACACATATAGAAATACTCAGTACAAAATTGACGCAAAATGGAGGGACTTGTAGATAACCTGTAGAACTCCTGAGAAATCAGATAGTTGAGAGAAAAATTACGTCTCTTTTGTATAATTCTTTGGTGATGTCCTATGTACTTTACAATTAAAAGTGATGATAGAACTATCTGAGAACGTGGGTGACTACATGCAAAACTATCCACCAATGAAATGTATAATTCTTTTAGAAAACTATTAAAAACGTTCTCTTTTAAAGAAAGATTGACATCATTGGAATAATAACATGTCCTTGTAAATAGTATATATATATATTTTTTTTTTGTTGTTGTAATTTTTGTAATTTCTTGTATTTCCATGTATAGAAATTCAGAAAAATGTTTTCACTATATCACATTTTTTAATTAATGTACTTTATATATTATATGAATTGATATGGTGATAATTATTTTCGTTTTGAAAAGAGTACTTAACCGTTCATGCGAAACAGATATGGAAATGGAAATGAAAATGAACACAGAAAATAATAGTGGTAAAATGGTGGCAACATTGGTCCTTTGTGTGAGAGAAAGGTTATCTGTCTAGTGTTTTAAAGACATAGAAAAGGGTACGAGCACATATACACTTTAAAACGACTCTAGACACCTTGGGACTCTATGGTCCAGTTGAAGGCTAAGTGTAGCCGAAACGCGTAGGACGTCCTGTAATTTGCACTTTTGCACATGGTGTTATAAAATAAAACTTAATTAAAAAACGTATCTGCTGCGGTGCCGTGACTTTCTTGCTGAAAGGAGAGGAGGTGGAAGGAATCAAAGTTATATATAAAAAAAAAATAATATATATATATATATATATATATATATATATATAATTTTTTGTTTTAACACATTTTTAATGGAGTGGTTCAGCATAAGTCAATACAGAAATGATAATGCAAAAATACAGCACGGTCAACACTGCTTACAACTCAAAAAGACACCCATAGGACATAAAGACATTCTTCATAAATGCAAAGTAACAGAACAAAGCATAAACAGAGGATGATGGGCTGTAGATATTAAGCCCCAGAGACGGAAGATTTAGAAAAAAAAGTAGGAGATGTGGTGAGTAAGGAGAGGGAGGAAAAGTTGAATAATAGTATGCGCTGAAAGAAAAAGGAAAAACAAAACTTCTGAGCTGTGTGTGGGTAGTGTTCGAGGAGGCCTAATTTTTTTTCAAGTGCAGGTCCAGTCTAGACCCTAACAGACAACAATACTTGTTGTTAGAGTCGCAGTTGTGCAAGCTGTTTTCCGCACTTCTAGTGATACATACCCAAAGCCTCCAAGTATGATGAGAGATGTTGTTATAGTTTTTACAATTAGTTAGAATGTTTTTTACACCAATAGAGAGTCAGATATATATCAGGGAGTGCTCCCAGTTGTTTAGGGAGTCTAAGAGTGGAGCATCTCAACAAGACAGGATTCCCAGGGTAACAATTATATGTTTTAGAGTAAGTTTGATGTCAAACGTATTATGAGGCTCTCTTTGATTTCTTGCCATAAAGGACTAACATGTTTGCAATAAAAGAGTAGATGATCAAGCTCACGGAGAGGGTGCCACAAGGCCAACAAGCCCAAGATTCTGATAAGCCATTATTTGCAGTCGTGCAGGAGGCAGGAAAGCTCTATGGGCAGTCCAATACTTGCATTGAAGGATTAGGGGAGATATTGTGTGGAGCAAAAGGGAATCCCATATTTTATCCCAGGTGGCTGTGGGAATTGGTTCAATATTATATTTAGAGCAGCAGTCGTCCCATACCTGTTTAATATATGCATTATTTGGCTTAGACTTCTTTTGTAAGATTATATATATCTGGG
Source organism: Lissotriton helveticus (assembly GCF_964261635.1). NCBI lineage: Eukaryota > Metazoa > Chordata > Amphibia > Caudata > Salamandridae > Lissotriton > Lissotriton helveticus. The sequence continues at coordinate 1,204,439,272 of NC_136061.1, forward strand.
AAGCAATATGAGATTTGGCCAAGTCTCCAGGAGGCCTAGACACTCAGCAGGGTGGGGGATGCTTGAACTTACTCAGCGCAATTTTGACTTTCCGGAAATTGTAGAACTCATAAGGTTTAAAGTTGAACCTTTCAAAAAGTATAGCAAAGGAGACAGGTTCCTGGAATTGCCAACATATTTAACGTAAAGTATGCCAAGAGCAGCCCATTCCTTCCAAAGACTCAGGGAGGGGTCGATTTTGTTGGCACTATTTAACCACAGTGACGTAGGAGTTATTTTATGAGTGAAGCATCTATCTAGAGATTTTATCGCTAGAATTGAGTCCTTTAATGACCAGAATGCTCTGGCTTCGCCATGAGGTAACTTGTCTTGCCAGGAAGGCAATTTGATATTTTTTTAAGTTTGGAAGGCTCAGGCCACCCCTAAATCTGTTTGTTTGGAGCTTACGCTTCGAAATGCTTACATTCTTATTTTTCCAGATAAAGGAAGATATTAGCGTATTAATAGAAGTGTAAAAAGAGGTAAAGAAACTCACTGGGAACATGCTGAAGAAAAAGTTGATTTGCGGGGCTATCATCATCTTAACAGTTTCTATGCGTCTCCACCATGTAATGAACATAGGTGACCACATATTGCTTAGTTTTTTAATCTTAGGCAGTAAGGAACCCTCTATATGCTTTATGGTGACTTCAATTGCATCAGTAAATTCAATACCTAAGTATTTTAATCTAGATGGTTGCCGTTTTAGGTTAGCATTAGCAGCTATGGTTAGGAGACAAAGCATGTTTAAGGAAAATATTTCATTTTTTTCTTTATTTAAGGAGTATCCTAAGACTAAGGCTTATTTAGAAGTGATGGCAAAAAGTTCCGGAAATGCAGATTCTGCTTCAGCCAAGAAAATGAGGACATCATTGGCGTAGGCCGCGCGTTTTTGAGGGCCGCTGGTAATAGGGCTATCATGTATGTTGGTGCTTTTTCTGATGGAATGGAGGTGCGGTTCTCTTAAAAGTATCAACAAGAGGGGGGTTAGAACCCTTGCCTGGGTCCCTTAACTAAGAGAAGTTTATCCAACAATTGACCATTAAGTTTGATACGGACCGAGGGTTTATAGTAGACCGCCACGGCCACATGTATGAAACAGTCCCCTGAATTACATTTTTCCAGGACAGACTTTAGGAAAGTCTTTGAGACTTTGCCAAAATCCTTCTGTGCATCTAAGATCATGGCCATGGAGGGGGAATTAATCAGTTTAGTGTTTTGATTACGTGACAGAAGGTTAAAATATTTTCTACAGCCAATTGTCCTTTTATAAAACCAGCCTGGGATGAATGTATGACAGAGGGTAGAATTTCTCTAATCTAAGAGCCAATAGTTTAGTATAGATTTTATAGTCGGTGTTAAGTAGCAATATGGGCCAAAAGGTTTTTCATATACATCGAATCTTCACCTTCTTTCGGTATCACTACATATGGGCTTTTGAAGTTGACCCTGAGATTTAGCCCACTGACTCGAATTTATGAAATAGGCCTGGCAGATGAGGTAAAATAATGTGTTGGTAGCATTGATAAAAGGAGGCTGGAAATCTGCACAGTCCAGGTGCTTTTTTAGTTTTTAGGGAATTAATACCCTTCATAATTTAATCCGTCTCAATCCGTTTATTAAGAACAGCTATGCCTTTATCCGCTACACTGGGTAGCTGATGCGATTCCAAGCATGATTGGCAATCTTCAAAGTTGTCTTTACTATCGGCATAAGATGGGTTATTGAAATCCATGTAGAATGACCGGAAGGCACCTACAATTTTTGTGTGTTCAACCTGTATTACGCCATTCTTATTCTTAATGGTGAGATATTAATTGAGTTTTTAGAATCTCTAAGGGTTAGAGCAAGAAGTTTACCAGGCTTGTTGCACTCCAAAAGATTTTTGTCTTTTGTTCTCGTGGACCATACATGAACTTTTTCACTCAAGATTTTATTATATTCATACTTAAGCTGTTTTATCCTGGCTGTAATAGTAGGGTCCAGGGATATTTTTCTATTATTCGCCAGATTTTTCATCTGCATCTCTAAATTGTTCAACCTCATGTTTAGGTGTTTATTTTTTGCCATAATGCTGAGCATTTCCCCTCAGATAGTTACTTCATCGCATCCCAGACTGTCCCTATCTCCATATCTATAGTTTTATTGCCTTGAAGAAATTGAGACATAGAATAGATTTGTACTCTGGAATCTTGGTCTGTTAGCAGGCTATTTTTCATTCTCAATGAGCAGTTTTTGGTATGTTGTATTGAAAGACTGATGGCAAGAGTAATGCAAGTGTGATCTTAAATGAAGATTGATTCTATGACAGGATCAAAAGCCATATGGACTAGGTTTTTGCTGGTGAGTAAATTAATTCTGGACTCTGAACAGAGTGTTGTGGGATTGGAAGGGAAATTTAAAGTCACTGCCTGTTAGATTATGTAATCTCCATATATCCTCCATATTGTCTTCTCAAAGTTTATACATATATATTTGCAAATGATTGGGTCTATAGGGATACCCTGAGAGTCTGTTTAGTGTTGTATCATTTGGCAAATTAATATCCTCTCCTAGGATGATTTTACTGTACCTGGGTAGTTTATGCAATGTATTGTTTAGTGAGATCCATAAGGAAGGATCATCTGCCTTAGGGGCATATATGTTGACAACAAAGAAAGGTAACCTATATTTATTGATGTTGAATACCAGCCATCTACCACAGTCAACATGTACAATAGTGCGACTGATGCATTAAGCCTGCTTGGAAATTAGGGTAAATTCCCCGTTTCTCTTGTTTATTGCTGGAGAGTAAGCATTATCAGTGATCCAAGATTATTGCATTCTATGAGCCTCTATGGACCCCGCTCAGGTTTCCGGAAGAAGAATGATATCTCCATTCAATTTATGACAGTATTCTAAGACTTGTTTCATTTGATTGGATGGTTGAGACCTTTTGTATTAAGGGACATACAGCCTGATTCATGAAGCTAAATTGCGGGCGCAATAGCAGCGAAAATGCCATTGCGCCCGCAATTTCCCAAATCGGCATTCATGAAGAAAATAACCAAAGCGCTAACCAAAGATTGCGAATTCGCTAATATATTCTCAGAATCCCTGTAGGTTTGCGCCAAAGCACGGAATTAGAGAATAAATTTAGCGAATCCGCAATACAAGCGCAATCGGAATTCATGAAAATTCTCTAATAGCGAAAAACCTCAAAATCTCCATTAGCGCCGCGCAAATTAAGGACAACCCAAAGCAGGTGGTAACCATAAAAGTGATTAGCGAAAATTTTTAAAAACAGTTGGCCAATCAGGAACAGGGAAAGGGCTGACCAAACACACATAAGGAGATGCAGCAGCAGCAGTTGGTGTCTCACAATGCCAGGAATGTACATGGTGGTCAGGCGGCGAAGGCTACAGCGAGCAGCACGGAGGAGACGCAGAATACAGGATAGGATATTCCGCCAGCGGATCACCCTGCTGGGACAAACCAGGGAGCAGATCTATGCGAAGTACCGGCTAAATGGGGCCATGATAATTCAACTCATACACGACCTTGACCCCCTGATGCAGCACCCAACAAGGCGGACCAATGCTGTGCCTACACATGTACAGGTATTGTGTAGCCTGCACCTCCTGGCCTCTGGGAGCTTCCAGGGGATAGTAGCGGCTGCAGGGGGGATATCCCAGCCCACCATGTCACGCTGCCTCCGGAGTTTTGTTGACGCAATGCTCACCCAGCTACACCGACACATCAAATTCCCCACCAGCCAACAGGAACTGGACTTGACAAAGTTAAACTTCTACAATGTGGCCCATTTCCCATCTGTGATAGGATGCATAGACTGCACCCACATTGCCATCTGCCCACCAGCTGCGACGGAGTACATGTACCGGAATCGGAAGTCATACCACTCCCTTAACATACAGATGGTCTGCAATGCCAAGACTATCATCACTGACATCGTGGCCCAGTACCCAGGGAGTACCCATGACTCTTTTATATTCCGGCACAGCGGCCTCCACACACGACTGGCCAGGGGAGAATTTGGGGAAGGACACCTACTTGGTAAGTACACATTGTCAACAATTACACATTGCAATGATGTAGCTGCGCAGCACAGGCACTCACCCTCTGCTCCTCTCATTCAGGTGACAGTGGCTACGCCCTCCGGGAATACCTCCTCACCCCATACCTCAACCCGGCTACACCACAGCAACGGCGGTACAATGTTTCTCACATACGGACAAGGAATTGTATCGAACGGACATTCGGCCTACTCAAGAGCCGGTTCCGCATACTGCACAAGACAGGTGGGGCCATGTACTACAGTCCTGATGTGTGCTGCCGCATTGTGGCTGTCTGCGCAATGTTACACAACATTGCAACCAAGCGCCGGATACCAGTAGAGATCTCTGGCAGTGAGTCTGAAGGGGACGACCGTCCACCAGCACATGTGCGTCATGCACGCGGGGAGAACCCTGCTGAAGGACACAGACGGCGCAACCACATCACTATGAACAGTTTCTGAAGCCCACAATCCACTCACCCAACAATCACTCCTGCATGGCAATGTAAATAATGACAGGAGGCCCATGTATGTTGCATGAATAAATATTATTGTTAAATCCACAATAATAACGTAATGTCTACATTCATAATATTGCAGCAGTATTGCGCCATACTGCTCCTAACTACCCACTGGACATGCTTGTATCATCAGCATTATCTAGGTAAATGTTCTAGTAACTCAATTGCGCCTCCAGCGCGCAGCCCCCAAACGACGCTCTGGCTCTTCCTCTGGGACGGCACGTGTCCCTGCAGTGGGCCTGGTGCTGCGGCGTAACACGCCAACCATTGAGGCAGACAGGCTGCTGACACTGGAGGCGCACTCACTGGTGTCGTCCCTCCCCACACTGCCTTCACCAGTAGGATGGAGTGCCAGTACGGCAGTGGTGACCTGCTCCAGCACCCGTCCAACATCCTCGACACATTGTATTAGCTGCGGCTGCTGCGCCAGGCACCGTCGTGAGAGCTGGGAGGTGGCATTCCCCATTATGTAGTTTGAGCGGGTGTAGGCTGTCAGGCGCGTAAGGAGCTGCCGGTGGCGTCGGCGGGCGGAGTTGCGCTGCGTCATGAGTGCAGCAGTGTTGGCCTCCATGGCTGCCGTCATGCGCTCTATTCTATCACCCACATTGGCCACATTGCGGCCAATTTTGTGTAGCTGCAGCTGAATGGCCCCTTGCCGTCGTGCCTGCTGTTGGTGAATGCGTAGCATCCGGCGCTCAGTGCTCATGCCTGGCATGCGCACAGCCATCCCCCTCCTGCCGCTGTGTGATGTGTCATGGTGGCGAGCCCTGACATGCCTGCTCTGCTGGCTGCCCACAGTGGGTGTGTGCACAGTCACCACAGTTGATGCACCAGAAGTAGATGGTGCCGCTGGTGGTGGAGTTGTGGTTGCCAAAGGTGCAGCACCTGATGGTGCTGAAGCTGTTGGTCTTGCCCTGCCTGCAGGGTTAGGTGCTGCCGATGATGGTGCTGGTGCTGTTGGTGTTGCCCTGCCTGCAGGGTTAGGTGCTGCCGATGATGGTGCTGGTGCTGTTGGTGTTGCCCTGCCTGCAGGGTTAGGTGCTGCGCCGGATGGTGCTGGCGCTGTTTGTCTTGCCCTGGCTGCAGGGTTAGGTGCTGCGCCAGATGGTGCTGGCGCTGTTTGTCTTGCCCTGGCTGCAGGGTTAGGTGCTGCCAATGATGGTGCTGGAGCTGTTTGTCTTGCCCTGGCTGCAGGGTTAGGTGCTGCCAATGATGGTGCTGGAGCTGTTGGTGTTGGCCTGGCTGCGGTGTGTGGTGCTACGCCTGATGGTGCAGGAGGTGTTGGTGTTGGCACCTCCTCCGCATCCTCTTCTGACTCATCGATCTGCAGCATGTCGCTGTCGCTGCTGTAGTCGCCGCCACCTGTGAGGGGAATTGGACTTACATTAATAGCATGTATCTGTCACACGTACAGTTGCTACATGCATGCTGGTTGACATTCCCTGCCTGGCTTAGCGATAGCTTATTTTGGGATACGTGAGGCTGCATTGGGGTTCTTATACATTATGGGCAGACTACATGTCCCACAATGCTTGTGGCCATGATCTCATGTGCATTGTTTGTATGACTTGGAATGTATATGGGAGGCTATAGGGCCATGACCATTGGTAGGGGACAGGGTCGCAGTCGCATGCCACTTACCTTGGCTGTCTTGGCTGGGTCGGGATGAGTCCAGGTTGGTGACACCTATGCACGCCTCTGTCTCGAGGGTGTCCTCCACGCGGTCCTCCATGGGGGTATTGGGAGGGACAGTAGGTTCTCCGCCCCCAGTACCAGATGTCTCGCCCAGCCTCTCTGCCACCCTCTCCTTGGCACGACCTCGGAGGTCGTACCACCTCTTCTTGAGCTCGTCCAGTGACCTGTGTGTCACGCCCACAGCGTTCACTTTGGCTGATATTCCTAGCCAGATGCGACGTCTCTCCATCTCTGGCACCCTCCGGGAGTCCTTTCCGAAGAGTTTTGCGTGGTTTTCAACCACTCCCTCGATGAGCTGCTCCAACTCCTGCTCGGAAAACTTGAGCTTTCTCTTGCGCCCGGTGTCACTGGGCCCTGGTGCAGACTCCTCTGACATTGCTAATGTCGCTAATGGGTGAATTGCGCAACTTTGGAGGTGTCCCGGTCGGAGCTCTCTGTTTAGCTGCAGCCTCGCGATCAGCCTCGCAGTTCAGAATGGGGGTGGGAACTGCCTGCTTCCTGGTTCTGACGTCATCACGGCGCTCGAAAAGCGACTTCCCGTTGGTGCGATCTCGCTACTGGCGAGATGTCGCTAATGGGGATTTGCGTGGCGCTAAATAGAGACGGAATATCTGGGTAATAGCGATTTTTCGGCGCTTTTATTTTCTCGCTATCGATTTTTGCGCCCGTGTGCGAATCGCTTTAATTACTCGCTAACTATGAGGAATTCCGATCTGCGCCTTTCCATTAGCGATTCGCTGTGAATCGCTAGTTGAGAGTCGCAGTTTCCTTTCTTGATGATCAGGCTGATAATCTCAAAAGATAAGAGATAGTGGAGTCAGAAGCCTAACGCAAACTTAAAGTAGCCATATCTCGATGTGTAGGGAATGCTTGAGGATGGGATAGGGGAAAGACAAAAGGCGGGAAGGATGGAGAGAGAGAAAATAGAAAGAGAGGAATCAGAAGCAGAAAAAACGCAGAAAACACATCATGCAAATGATCTGCTATGAAACTCTCCATAGTCAGTACTGAAACCGAGAGTACCCTCCCACCATCCCTTACCTATCCCATGCCCTCCCACAACCCCCCAAATAGAGAAACAGGAGCCATGTAGGCTCGACAGGAAGTTAATATGAAAAAGGAGACAAGTCCCGACCGAGAAAGCAATTGAAACGCCAGGTGAGCAATGAACAATCAAAATCACAAGTAACATGTCTCCAAAAAAAAGAGAACCAACCGAAGGGCAACCAATATCATTCAGAATAAACATTCAGAATAAGCATACGTAAACTGGGCAATAACGAAGGTATTCATGCAGAAAGGTGAATGCCTACCCCCTTAAGAGTACAATCACACATATGCCTATAACGAGTATATCCTTAGAGTAAGGTGGAAAACAATATGTAATACACATGGCACGAACAGGTCCAAAAGAAAACACCACTTTGTGGGCCCTTGTAGAACGATCCCAGCATAGTTTATCTTAGGACACATCATTATAAAAAAGCGTGCATAAAATTAGGAGGTTGATTTCAATAAAACTGGTAATTCATAGTGAAATATGTAGGGTATTACCTTTGTAAGGCCGGAAATATACTTTGGATAGAGTGGGAGAAACCTGCAGTAGAACGATAATAATAAGAACTCGGTTAATGAAACATACTAAGTCCATCAAGTCTTTCACGAAGGTTTGTAAGTCTCTAGGTTCATCATAGATGAAAAAGCGGCTCTCATGCGTGAATTTCATTTTTGCTGGGCCAACAAAGGAAAACGTAATATTTAACAACCTCGGATCTGGTCCTAAGTGCCAAGAATCTTTTCCGTCGCTTCACCGTGGGCTTCGCATAGTCTTGGGAGATCCCCACTTTATGGCCCTTCCAGGCTATCGTTTTAATCCATCTCATGCAATCTAGGATCAGCTCTGAATGCTGATATCCTAGGGGCCTGAAGATGAGGGTTCTTGGTGCTGATGAGGTAGAAGTATCCCTCGTCGGAATTCTATGTCCCCTTTTGATTTCAAAATCTCGATCACACGAGATTTTCTTTCTTACTTTCTTTCAGAAAAGCGCTGAAAACATGGCTTTTTTCAAATGAAATCCTACCTCCTTTCTTTCATTACTGGCAGACTCCTCCGCTGCAGCGCCTAGACGCCCCTGGGCATGCTGCAGCGCCTAGACGCCCCTGGGTATGCGAGCGCTATATAAATTGAATTGAATTGAAAATCTCAAAATCAAATCAAATCAAAATCAGATCCCGAGTACACGAAGGAACCAGGATTCAAGGAAGGACACACATAACTTATCATTGCTCTTTGTACTTTCTGGGAGGACAAAAAATCCTAAGGTCACCTCTTCTATTTCTGTCTTCCAAGTCGCATACCTTCCTCTCTAGGGACTCTACCTTTCGAGCCATTAAGTCTGATTTTTTCATCAGTGAGTTCTGGTTATCTTCTGCCCTCCTGATTCCCGATTCCGCCTCCTCCATACGTTTATCTAGTGCCTTACCATCTTGCAACAGACCCACCATATCTATTTGAGAGTTTTCCCTGTTTGTTTTCATCGATTGGGTCAGATCGTGCAAGGAGTTGAGCCGTTGTAGTATGGTATCTTTGTTGTTGGAGAGATACTGTATTCCCTTCCTTGAGGAATCTGGTTGGGAAAGGTCGGATTTGGGAAGCTTTTGCCCTAAGTTTTGCACCCACAGTTCCAGACTGGAAACACACCCATCAACCTGGTATGTCAAATTGTGTACTCCAGTGTCCCCATGAATGAGCGCTGCAATCACTGAATGCTTTAGCCAAGAGCTCCTGCACTAGGCAGCCATTCCCCTTGGGTGTTGGCCATGCCTCCCCATAAGAATTATTTACGAGGAAGTGATTCAGAGCAGTGCCACAAGCCATTTTAGCTGTGCCACACTGAGGCACTATCGAAATACAGGGATGTGTCATATCTGCAACAACATGACGGATCCTTTTGCGCTCCCCTGGTGCGCAATTGGCTGCCATGCTCCGATGCAAGCACCCTTGCACCATGGTGTCCCTTAATGCACAAAAACAATCACGAGAGGGGCTTCCGCTTTCTATGAAGGCTGCATAATGCAGCACGCATAGAAAGAGAAAAAAACTAGGAGAAATGAAAACATTTCTTCTCGTTGCGCCTCCCTACTGCTCCCCTGGAAAGGTGTAAGATTCTATCGCATTTCCAGCTTTACGATTTCTCGTAAATCTTGGCATGCGGCAGAATCCATGGGGGTTGCGTGGGGATACCTACAGCAACATCCATGGAGTGCCCCTTTCAAGCATGGTGCTGCGTGAAAAGGGGCTGTATTTACAAGGACACGGAAAGCCAAGCAGGGTGGCTTTACGTGTCCTTGTAAATATGGGGAAGCAAAATGTGCCACAGGTGCATCACAAAAAGTGACGCAGCGCAAGGGACTTGTAAATATGCCCCATATTTTGTTGAAAAAGAGTGTCTGTTCATGTGTGCAGCATTTGGGGTCAGTGTGCAGCAACTGTCCTTCACTGGCATATATATTTTCACTTTTCCAGTACTTTTGATTTGCCCATTATTCTACCAATCCACTGTGAATAGTGACGAACAAAGAAGTTTCGCCCCAATAAGTGTTTCTCAAGTTTGTGACATACAAAGCCTTTATTTTTGGACTCCCAGAGGCACCTATGTCTGCAGAAAGTAGGAAGTGCTTTAACTTGTATGTGGTATCTGCAAGAACCTGCAAGAAGCCTGTTTTTGGATTGGGTCTAATGAGTCTAGTAGCCTGGGTATTGTGACACGGATTAATGGACTGTCATATCTGCTCTCTCACACTAACAGGAACTTTAGTTAAGCCTATTGTTTACTTTTATGTGCAACATGTAAATCTTGGACAAAACTATGCATGTTTGAAATGAGATGCAGAGACAAAATTGCCCTGAAGAAGATTATTTTTTTGAAGAGTGAAACGTGCTGTTTAGATTAATGTTTTTTTTATATTGTCTGATAAAATGGAAAGGAAACAAGAATACGAAACTGCTGCTCATTCTTCAGTGACTACTATGGACATATATATATACTATTACTTCCTTACTAACGTATGTGGCATTTTAGCCTCAGTAATGTGGCGGGATGCTGTTAACAGTTTACCAAGTAGTTAGTGCATGTGGAGGCTGATTGATTCGAACAACTGTAAGAACTTAAAAACAATAATGCAACTTGGCATATGTCCTGCCACTGCCCCGGAAGTGACATTACCTCATATGAACGGTGATAGGAACAAAATACTGATACTCATTTCACTTCATTAGCAATAAACGTTCCACCCAGCCTGAGTGCTGCTTCAAACCAAAGCTCCAGGCTGGATATGACTCGATTTCAGAGCTTGATAAATCTTCCCAAACCATGGGACGTGAAGGCTCCATGAGGAATCAAATGCCCCATCCCCAACATTGACATTTCTCGATGACTACAGACCTGTGTTAGAAGCCCCCATACCAACTCAACTTTGGAATCTCCTACACTTTGAACAAGTTTGACATGGCACAACTGCTTCCATCACTAATTTGGTCATCACCTTGCATAAGCTTCCCACACTCTTCATCACTAGAAATGTATTTCTGATCGCCTGCCTCAAGTACGTCTTGTTGGGCTCAACTAATGTATGTTTTTGTAGAGCTGTATGGCAATAAAGAACACATTACTAGTCAAAGTTTCTCACTCTATTGGAACAGATGTTGGTAATTGTTGTAATGTGTAATGGTCAGTCACCCCCTGCTTTTTGCTGCTGGATGCTGTGGTAATTGTTCTGAAAGTGTGCTGGACCCTGCTAACCAGGCCCCATCACCAGTGCTTTATCCCTTAAACTGTGAATTGGTACACCCAGTTGCAAATTAATTTTACACCCCTGTAAGGCCCTAGTATATGGTGCCAGTGGTACACAGTGCAGGGATGTAAAAGGGGCACCAAGGTTGCAGCACTTATAGTGACCCAAGTGAAACCCAGCACAAGCAGCTTGCCTGCTCGAGTTCGACTCTACTCCATGTGTGACTGGGTCACCTCACTGCATGTAATATATGTCAGTCGACTCTAAGTTAGGCCTCCCCAAAGAGGTAGGGTGCATTACATTGTATGTGTGAGAATATATGTGCAAGCATATTTTTCCCCGTGGTAGCATTCTAAATGTAATTGTACCACAAGTGACCGACCCTGCGTAGGATAACATGGGCTGGTCACTGGACATCTCCAAATGTCTAACTCCATTATGGAACGATTGATTCCTTTCATGTTTTGTGTCAAACAAAGTGCTTCTTAACCCCTTCGACGCTCATGACGAGCTGGGCTCGTCATGAGGTAGCCTCCTCGCACGCTCATGACGAGCCCAGCTCGTCATGAAACATGGGAATGAGTAAATCTCAGCGTACGGGCGGAATTCCGCCCGCACACATGCGGTTAAACCCTGACACAATAGTGGTGTCAAGGTTTAACCAGCATGTACCTAGGTGGCACTTTAGACAGTGCCCACCAAGTTAACCCAGTGTTCTCGTGCCTTGGTGGGCTTTTCCTAGGGTTTGCCACCAAGATAGAGATCTGACCTCATGCTTGGGAGCTTGTGCTGCTCCAAGAGGTCAAAGACAATTACCTGTATGTGCAGGAGGTGACACCTCCGCCCACACATGATGGCTAGTAAATGGGCCATCACAGCAGTGAGCATCAAAGGCTTCACTGGCACTGCTGGACAAAGGAACGTGCCCTCCAATTGGGGGCAAAGCCTCCCCCTGCCCCAGCAGGAAGGAAAATTACCTATTGAGGAGGCGTACACATCCACAAGGCTGACCACACCTCTAGGGTGCTGCACCTTATATGTACAATCGAGGATGGTTTTGGCTATCTGGAATATAGTCTAAAAAGTAGGTTCTAACTGGTTTAGTGACATACACACACAGTATGTGTGTATCCTAGAAGGGTGGATTAGCCACAGGAATAGATGCCTATTGGCCAGTAGTCCTCACACACACCAACAGCCCCATAATCTCTAAATCTTAATTGCGACTAGACCAAGGCAAGAGGCTGCTTGCAGCAGGAAGAGGAACCCCTCTGCAAACTCCAGACTTCACATGAACACCCTTGGGCAAATCAAACTAGTCCCCTGCAGTCAGGAGGCACAAACCACTAAGTCCACAACCTTGAAGTACTATTCATTGAGCTGTTCGGTGTGGCCACTTGAAAGTAACTGCGCAGGTGGCTTTTGGGAACTTTAGTCCTGACTCACAGTGAGACTCTGCTTTCTACAGTACTGTCCTGGTCCTATGAAAGAATATTTCTCAACTGCAGTGCCTGCAGTTGCCAGGGCTTGTTGGTGGGCTGTCCGACTACTGCCTGCTTTATCCAACACTTCAAGAGAAGGGATCCACCTACACAAATTACCAACCACTACTGTGGACCCATCGTGCAAATCCTGCATTTGTTTTCACCTTGTCTTGGTACTCCTTCCATCACCATTTGCCACGGATCCTTTTCAGCACCACAAATAACCAGAAGCACCTCTGCACCCGAGTCCTCTGAGCAAGGAAAATCCAATCTGCCCAGAGGCTCCTGGTCCAAGCCAGTTCCTTGCTTAAGTACCAAAGTGATTTGCTCAACTCACATCGCAAGTACATTTTTGCTAAGGTAGCCATTCAAAGACAGCAAGCCTGATTGACAGCTCCATTTGACAGCTAAAGTTCACCTCTGCAACCTGCTCCCCTGTGCCAGGTAAAATTATGCTAGCTGTTGTGAACTGGTCTAGGGACTCACGAGATCTTAACTCAGAGTGGGTTCCATTGAACTCACTCTCTAAGTAACCATTTGCATACATGCGTTTTTCCCATTGACCGCAACGTTAAATGTTTTACACTGCAAAGTACTGATTTATTTAATGCTTGACAATTGATACCTCCAGTTATCCTTTATGTATCGACTTCATTTTGGTTTCTTACGTTAACAAAGCAGACCTAACCATTAGCGACTCATATGGCCCCAACAAACAAATAAGCCCTCCACAGACAGCCGATATAAAGGCAAGTTGGGACTGTTTTTTAGCAAATGTTAGATCACTTCCCAAGCACGCCATTAATAAATCGGACATGCTTTCCTCTTCCCTTCCCCACATCGGTTTCTTTATGGAAACTTGGACTAAGCCATCTTCCAATCCAGCAATTGCAGTAGCATTATCCGATGGCTATCACATTCATAAACTGGATAGACCACAAAGGGCGGGGGGAGGGGTAGCTATCATTTACAAAGATCCTGTAAAAGTTACAGTTTTTGATTAATTAATCAATGAAAAAATTTAAATTTCTTGTATTTAGAATTGATCTATAAGCGCAACTTAGCTGGAAAAGAGCCCTAGTATATTTCCCCCCAGAACCACTCCTCGACTCCGTCATTATACTTAGGGATCTGATTTCTCCTCATGTACCATTTCATCTAAAAATGTTATGCTTCTCAGTGATCTAAATGTACATAGCGAAGACCCTAGCGATCCTGATGCCTAATCTCTTTTGACAGAGCTATATGCAATTGAGCTGACCAAAATGAATAATGAACCTTCTAATGTAGCAGGGCCCACGCTAGATTCAATCCTCTCAAACTCACCCAACATAGTTTGCGGAACATCTTGCCCCCTCATATGTTCAGACCACTCGAAAATCAAATTCTGTATTGTGGGACCTACTGAGCACAAAGCCCCCAAAACACAAACTATTAGGAGCTACAGATAGTGGCACAAACTGACGTCCACTCTCTTACAAGACACCTTTGTCCCACCACAGTATTCTGACTCTGACACGGTAGAAAAATGTCTAATAGCCTTTGAGACAAGCATAAAGACCACATTAGATACGCTGGTACCCTTGAAAAGATCCCCTTCTGCCTCTAAACGCCCTCAGACTCCTTGGTACACCCCTAATCTCCAGGCTGAAAAAAGACAGTGCAAGAAATTAGAACGACAGTGGCGACTCACACATGATTACCACGACAAAGAAGAATTCAAATCCGCTCAGGCCAAATACCATAGCAGCCTGAAAATCGTCTGAAAAAATATATTGCAAATCTACTTGATCAGGCAGATAGCTCTCTCAAAGTTTTATTCCAGGTCCTCAAATCATTCACCAACCCCAAAGTGTGCAATACGGAAGAGGAACCATCTTAGAATCTATGTGACAATATTTCAGGATATCTCACATTAAAAATAGATAACATCTACAACAAGATCACTGCTGCCAATGGCTCCCGATCAAGCTGCATATCTGAACCTCCCTTTATCTCGGCTAACACAAATCAACTAAAATAATTTCCCATGCTCTTCCCTGTGGAAACTGCATCTTTATTAAAAATGACTAAATCTGGTGCCCCTTTATGCCTGACCCCAGCCAAGACCATTGGCTTGCTCGCCAATCAGCTCGCCGCCCCTATATGTTCTATATTGAAAAGCTCATTAAAGGAAGACTGGCTCCCCAAGGAATGGAAAGCAGCTCAAATCCTGCCCCTCAGGAAAAATGCCAAGCTTCTCCCAGACGACATTACTAACTACCGCTCCATTTCACAACTTCCTCTGTAAAGTAAACTACTGGAGAAGCACATAAACAAACACCTGTCCAGATTCTTAGAAATCTCCAACTGTCTCGACCACTCACAATCAGGATTCTGACCTTGACACAGTACAGAATCAGCACTGGGGACAGACACAGATAACATCCAAATGCTAGCAGACGATGGGCAGGCAGTGATTCTTATACTGCTCGACCTCTGCAGATTTTGATACCCTCTCCTACCAGATCTTGGCGGAGAGAACTCAAACCATCAACATCAGTCCTTTTAGATCACAAACTACCAATTTTTCTAAGGGTGTGCCCCAGGGTTCATGATTGAGCCCTACCTTATTTAACATTTATGTTACACCGCTGGCGCACCTACTGAGAAACCTAGGGCTCAAACCAATTTCCTATGTTGACGACACACAACTGCTTCTCTCTTCTTAAAAGAATGACACAAGCACTCAAACTACCTTTTTGGAGGGCATGAAAGCCATCACTGATTGGATGAGTAACAACTTCCTTAAGTTGAGTGCTGAGAAAACAGACATTATGTTATTCAAAGAAGCAGTAACAAGGTGGGCACCCAACTGGTGGCCAGGAGTACTGGGTCCGGCCCCGTCCCCAAAACAAGTGGTAAAGAACCTAGGGGTCCAAATTGACCATAAGTTAAGCTTGGAGGAGCATGCCACCTCAACCACTAGGGCCTGATTCCACATATTAAGCCTTCTTCGCAGAGCTTCCCCCTACTCCAACTATCCACATGATAAACCCTGATACAAGCCTTGGTTTTTAAGCTGTCTGGACTACTGTAATGCTCTGTTGGTCTCAGCCAAGTGATCTTCCTTAAACAGACTACAAGTGGTTCAGAATACGGCAGCCCGATTAGTGGCCAACGCCCCACCCAGAACAGCTTCACCTTCCCTACTCTGTAAACTACATTGGCTACACATTCACAAAAGGAATAAATTCAAGATTTGCTGTATTTAACTTTGCAAGGAAAATGGGCAAACGGCCAATTGCCGCACTGTTATGGAAGTGAGTTATGGGGGTATACAGCTATTAATGATTTGGTGGTAGCTGAAAATAATTTCTTGAAACAGCTGTTGGGGGTCCCGAGGGGTACTGCTAACTTTATAGTGCACGAAGAACTAGGCTCCCCCTATTTAAGCGACATCATAGCACTACGACCTTTAACATGCTGGTTGAAATGTTGGCTTAATAAGGATTTACCGTTAAACCACCAGCTTTTGAGAGAAGCCTTATCATGGGACAATATGTTAAAAATCCCATGGCTAAAATATCTGAAAAACTGCTTCCTCGCATTGGGGCGCCCTGAACTTTTCTCGAACCCTGACTCTATCACCATAGCTGACGTAGAGTTCGTGAAGAACACCTTTCCTCTGATGCAGAACCTACAGCGTGAGGAGGCTGAACTAAGCAAAAGCAGTGTTCGAAAATATGTTGTTTTACAATCTACATTTAGCATGGAACCTTATTTGTCCTGGCCAATGTCAAGCTTTGACCGCTTTTTGTTAATTAGGTTCCGTTTGGGTCTTTTTCATCTACTGCTAGCAGTTCCAAAAGGTAGCCACCAAGGCCAAGTGCTACCGTCCTGCGGCTACGACCACGTGTCTCTGCAGGACTTGGTGCACTTTTTATTTATTTGTTCGTTTTATGATACACCCCGGAGGATTTATCTTAAGCCTCTTCTTAAAAAATAGAATTTTACCCAGGTTAGACCTGCACTTTGTTATTTACAGCTGCTAAAACACGAATGCACCTTATTTGTAACCAGCTTTTTAAAACTAGCCCTAAAATTAAGAAACAGTATGGAGGGTTAAAATGCCTAGAATTGCTGTAAATCTTTGCACTAGATTAAATTGTATTTTATATATCCGGATAAGAGGTTTTTAGATATTTGGTTTTCATGATGATGTTTTTATCAAATTGTGCTTTTATGGTTGTTTTGTGTAAATAACCGAATAAAGATTTTTCTGATTCTGATTCTGGTTACATTCAAGATTTGCTGTATGGTCTTTAAAGCCCTAAACAACATGGGGCCTAGGTATTTTATGGACAAGCTGCTCAGATACACTCCCTCCAGGACTCTCCGCTCAGGGTCAAAAGATCTCCTACACATACCTCGCATAAAACAGGTAAAGTTGGGGGCAAATCCTTTTCCAATTTGGCACCGGTACTGTGGAACCAACTGTCATCCACCTACATCTGTTCACCAACTACCTATCCTCCAGAAAACAGTTAAAAACCTCACTGTTCTGATCTTTCCCGTTTTGGTTGTCTAGGGCTGTTACAGCGCGGAGATACCCCGGTTGGGGTGATTCATGCTCTCCATAAATGATATAAATAAATTAAATAAATAAATAAATAGTAAGTAAAACTTTATTCGATCAGTTTTGTGATCATTTACAAATAAGAACATTACATTTACACAGTAAAACCTGACTCAAGACATATATATGCACATATATATATATATATTACCTACTGGCGGTCGCCAGTAGGTATATATAGTTAGGATTTTTTCCCTATGGGATTTTTTAAAATTCTATGTCTAATAACTTTGGCGTTTGTGGACGGAATTGGCTGAAATTTTCTGGAAAATGGAACATTTTGTTTCTGAGCAGCCCCTGGAAATTTGGGGGGGGTTCGTCAAGGGGGGCCCGAGAAAAAAGGGGGGTCCCAAAACGTGTTTTTAACATTGAGTTTTCCATAGGGCGGTTGGCCTCACTTTTAGCCCGAACGGCTGAATGGATTTCCACGAAACTTGGCAAAATTGTAGGGACTGGTAGCCCGATGTGCCTTTGCTAGGTCTCAATATATGTGCTTCAGTGGATTTTTAGAAATTAACGTTCAAAAAAAGATATATATCTGTAACAGCGGACCGGGCAGCGCTCCGGTTCGCGGACCTTACGCGTAACGGAACTTCGCATAGCGAAGCTGATTGGCTCTCCGGTGTCTGTCAACATTCTAAACAGTCCGGAGCGGCCGCCATCTTGTCTCTCGGTAGGATTGAGAGACAAGAGGAGGCCAAAACAAAGGGGGAAATGACCATAAGGGGGCATAGTAGATCCTCCCTGACCCCCTAGGTTTAATGTGGAGGCTTTAAAAGGGCCCCGCGGGGCAAAAAAAAATAAATATATTTTTTGTTTTTTTGCGTGGGTAGCGCCCGGTTCGCGAACCGGGAAGCGTTCTGGGCAGCGTACTATAAGGAAAAAAGAATGATAGACTTTTCAAATACTGTATGTTAATTGATTGTTGGTTTTGTTGATTATTTTTTAATTTTTTTATTATTTAAGCAATTATTTATTATTGTGATTGTGTTTCAAAATTTAATAACATTTCTAACATTTAACTAGTTTATGAATTACATATAAAAATGATTAAAGACTCAAACAATTTTTTAATATTACATACAATTTTATTTTTCGGATTGTTTTTCAAAATTTAATAGAACGTCTAGCATTTGACTGTCCGATATGTCCTCTTGTTGAGTGAACATAAGTTCCCACATTTGACCGTCATCATAATAAAGTAAATGATCCACAGATTCTACACATTGAACTAATTCATGGTCCCGTGATTCATCCATGAAATCTGAGTCATCATTGTCCTCAATATCTTTTTCTGTGTTGTTCTCCAGAACAATTTCGAAGGAAACATTCTGCTCACCTTCCATTTTATTGCTGTAATTTGCATAAAAAATAAATATATCAGTAGAGATAGGGCACTGTTGGGTTTAAGTTCAGACAGGTACTTGTGAGTTTATAACAGAGAAGTAATCTATGGGCACTGTATGGTTTCAGGCGTGAAGTAGTACTATTAAAAAGTGCCTGTGAAGAAGCCTAAGTAAATTCATAATTATACCACAGAAACCTAAATCAATCCATAATTATAATAAAGAAGCCTTTCTCAATGTCTAACTCTTACAGAGGGATAGTATATAACTATCTGAAAATGTTTTCAAATTTATAAAATAATATCTCACCTTCTAAAAACAAGTTTAAGTTGTGAGTGAAAATGATCTTGCAATGTAGTTCAGGAAGTAGTAGTCAAAATGGCTGTGTTTCTCTCTCTTCCTTTATATATATTCAGGTACATAACCAATCAAATGTCAGGTAAAAAAAGTAGAAAATGAAAGTAACATTTTAATTGGTTGTCAATTCCAACACTTCAGATGTGTTTTGTGAAGTAATTTACCTCAGGGTATTTAGAGAGGTCTACAGGCTAAATGGCTAAATGGAATTCCAATCAAATTTGTGAAAATGGTAGGGATTGGTATGTAGTATGAGCTAATCTATATTTGGTGAAATTGTCTCCAGTCGCTTTTCTGTAAATTACTTTCCCACCTTTTTTGATGGTGCGCTTCCCAGGGAGCGACCCGGTACGCGAACTGGCGAGCGCCCCGGTTCGCGAACCTTAAGCGTTACGGGAGTCCACCATTTTGTGTTTCGGTCGAATTAAGATACAAGATGGAGGGCAAATAATGTTCAGAATGGGTAGAAGGGGGCACGGTAGACTTATCTTGACCCCCTAGGTTTTCTGAGGGTGGCTGTGGAGGCCCATATGTGCGAAAAAAAAACATTTTTTTAAAAATTTAGCGAGGTTAGCTCCCGGTTCGCGTACCGGGTAGCGCCCCAGGGAGCGTACTTTTTTGAAAATTAGTGAAAAATGTTAGAGTAAAATAATAATTGAGAGTGATCAGATGTAGGGTAGCTCTGAGAAGAGCTTTTGGGTTTATGGTACATTTAGGTACTTATAAGTAGGTACCAATGCACAGTCTCAAATTCAGAATGAAAATTCTGTTGCCCTCATCTGAGAAGTGAACTCCATCTCCTCTGTAGATATCTTGCATGTAGTAACGCAAGTTATTGTTGTACACGGAGCCCATTCCATGGTCTCTCATGTAAGCTGAAACAGATTTGTTTACATGCTTCCTCGACTTCTCAATTTGTGGACAAAATTGGTTCGACCACCTCCATTTCTGTCTTTGGCATATATTTGAATATACCAAGGCAGTCTGAGGAAAAAGTGCCATCAATTGCTCAAAGGTGTCCTTTAAAAGCATTTCCAGACCTACCCCAGTCAAAGTGCCCAAATCATTACCTCCACAGTGCACAATTAACAGGTCAGGTTTTGGCAAATGCATAAAGGTTTTCACCAATGGTATCAATTGGTGACATTTTAATCCTCTGTGGCCAAACCACTTAATTTCCACATCTTGTAAATTGAGGTTAAGTAAAATCCTGTTCTCAGCATACCTCTGAGCCCAATAGATGTAACTATGTCCAACAATCCAGACAGAAAACATGGTGAGAGAAGGTTCTCCTGCAGTCAGATGAAGTGTGGCAATGAAATGGCAGTTGCAAAAATAAGAGTTTAAAATGAAAAAAACTGTGGAGTTTCTGTGTTAATGAAGCAGTAACAGTGATTGGTGGATTTTGATTGCTGAAAACAGAAAGTTAGGGTGCATGGATGAGTTCTTTGAAAGATGTATTTTGAGTGGTCAAGAAAAAATCATTAAATGAAAGAATGCATTGGATATGCAGGTGCACTGAGAGTTCAGAGTTCAATTGCAACATTGTTGTGTGAACTTGCAAACACCAGAGGTCTTCCAAGAGGTGGTTGCTATGCAAAAAAAGCAGAGAGGGCAGAGGGGGGAAGGGTTTTGATTTGAAAAAAAGTGAGGGAAGAGTTTTGATTGGGTGACATGAGAGATATGTGTGAAGAATTACAGCATTTCTGTGCTTTTGATAGCTGCAGACTCTGGAGTGCATACCTTTTGCTCTGCTGAAGACAAATTGGTGTGTTTCTGTGACTGTTTTGAAACTCAAAGTATTTGCTAAGGTGAGAAAATATTTCTTTAATTTAGATAGAGAATAGTGTGCTTTAAGGAGAAAATTATGAAGAAAGTTGTGTTCTTCAAATGTTGCTTTGTCTCAAGTGTTTTACAAATAGATTTTGTTTCTTTGAGAAAATGTAATTGGAGAAAATGTGAAGTATTAGTACTGACAGGGTGTTTTTGTGCATAGGAGCTGTGGAGTGTTTTCAAATTATGACTTGAAAATCGTTTTTGAGGAAAATGAATGGTTATAATATTTATGACAACGACATAATGGTGTATGCTTCATTATAAGGCAATTGAGTGTCTCTGATGTTATTTTTCCCATTTTAATGTAAGACCTTTCTCTGTGGAGCAAATTGCTTGTAAATATGCTCCCACCTGTGCATGGCAAATTTAGATTTTGAATGTTTGTGTTACATAGCTATGTTAAAAGTGACCCAACCATGCTGGAAAGGCAATCAAAAAACGCTTTCATGTGTCTTAAGGACATTTTAAGTCATTTCCCTATGTGCAGTGTTTTCAAATTATGATTTGAAAATCGTTTTTGGGGAAAAGGAATGGTTTGTAAATTTTTGACAAGGATATAATGGTGTATGCTTCTTTATAAGGCATTTCAGTGTCTCTGATGTCATTTTTCCCATATTACATTAAAAGACCTTTCCCCGTGGGGCACATTCCTTGTAAATATGCTCCCACCTGTGCATGGCAAATTTAGATTTTGAATGTTTGTGTTACATAGCTATGTTAAAAGTGACCCAACCATGCTGGAAAGGCAATCAAAAAACGCTTTCATGTGTCTTAAGGACATTTTATGTCATTTCCCTATGTGCAGTGTTTTCAAATTATGATTTGAAAATCGTTTTTGGGGAAAAGGAATGGTTTGTAAATTTATGACAAGGATATAATGGTGTATGCTTCTTTATAAGGCATTTCAGTGTCTCTGATGTCATTTTTCCCATATTACATTAAAAGACCTTTCCCCGTGGGGCACATTCCTTGTAAATATGGTCCCACCTGTGCATGGTAAATTTACATTTTGACTGTTTGAGTTACATAGCCATGTTAAAAGTGACCCAAAAACTTGCAAAGGCTTTAAAAAAACACACTTTCATGTGTCTTAAGGACATTTTAAGTCATTTCCCCCCAGGTGCAGTATTTTCAAATTATGACTTGAAAATCGTTTTTGACGTAAAGGAATGTTGTTAAAATTTATGTGCGCCATATGCCCCCAAATTTCTTTTTCAGGGGTGCAGCAGGGTGTTATTGAGACACCCCTGCACCTTTGGAAAAATTCCTAATTTGCGATGAGCTAATTGCTAATCGCAAATTGCACCTTCATTCCTATGGGCCTCCTGGCCCATGGAAATGAATGGGTAATTTGCAATTAGCAATTTGCTCATCATAAATTAGGAATGGTAAAGAATCGCTATTTATTCCTTAAAATTCGCTATTTAGGAAATGCAAAATACTTTGATGATACATATGGCGGTTCATCTGTAACAAGATAAGAAGCTTAGGGATACATTTATGATGACTGGCGCAATGAAGTGGACATCACTTACTTCATTGGTAGAGCTTTACATGTATTATCTCCTCTGTATCCTTCATCAAGCGTAACTTTAATCTGCAATCCTGAGTAGGCCTCACCTTAAACAAACCTCTGGATAGGGCACACCTTATTGTCATCCTGAATTAATCATTTAAAATGCTAGGGACAGATTTATGATAGGTGTATGCCTCTTTTGCGCCACTGTGCGTCACTTTTGTGATGCAGCGGCGGTGCAAAAGATTTGCAATAAGGCGACAAAATTACAAATTGATGCATTTAGGCAGATGTGTCATGGTGTAAAAAACACCGTGCCACATGAAACTGATGCAGCAGTGATGCAAAAGATGCACCATGTTGCAAGACAGGCCTCACTTGGGGCCATATGTATGAAGCTAATTAGCATTTGCAAAGGCCGAAATTCTGCGAATTTCAGCCTTTGCGAATGCTAATTAGACAAATGGTATGTATCAAACAAGTTTGATGCAAAATAAGGAATAGCAAAATTTGCTATTCCTTATTTTGCGATTGCACTGAAGGATTTGCACATTTTGCGATTCCTTAAATGCAATGTATCAAACAAAAAATATGCAAAAAATGCCATTAAGGATTTGCAAATTACCACCAACTTCTAGTTGGTGGTAATTTGCGAATTCTTTTCAAAAAGCTTTTTTTCCAAAAAACAAAAGGTGCCATATGACGCCCATACATGCCCTTAGGGCATGTATGTGCGCCATATGCCCCCAAATTTCTTTTTCAGGGGGTGCAGCAGGGTGTTCTTGAGACACCCATGCACCCTTGGAAAAATTCCTAATTTGCGATGAGCTAATTGCTAATCGCAAATTGCACCTTCATTCCTATGGGCCTCCTGGCCCATGGAAATGAATGGGTAATTTGCCATTAGCAATTTGCTCATTGCAAATTAGGAATGGTAAAGAATCGCTATTTATTCCTTAAAATTCGCTATTTAGGAAATGCAAAATAGTTTGATGATACATATGGCAGTTTATCTCTAACAAGATAAGAAGCATAGGGATAGATTTTTATGACTGGCACAATGAAGTGGACATAACTTACTTCATTGGTAGGCCTTTACATGTATTATCTCCTCTGTATTGTTCATCAAGTGTAACTTTGATCTGAAATCCTGAGTAGGCCTCACCTTAAACAAACCTCTGGATAGGCCACACCTTATCGTCATCCTGAATTAATTATTTAAAATGCTAGGGACAGATTTATGATAGGTGTATGCCTCTTTTGCGCCACTGTGCGTCACTTTTCTGATGCAGCGGCGGTGCAAAAGATTTGCTATGAGGCGACAAAATTACAAATTGATGCATTTAGGCAGATGTAAAAACTGTGCCACATGAAACCGATGCAGCAGTGATGCAAAAGATGCACCATGTTGCAAGACAGGCCTCACTTGGGGCCATATGTATCAAGCTAATTAGCATTCGCAAAGGCCTAAATTCTGCGAATTTCAGCCTTTGCGAATGCTAATTAGACAAATGGTATGTATCAAACAAGTTTGATGCAAAATAAGGAATAGCAAAATTTGCTATTCCTTATTTTGCGATTGCACTGAAGGATTTGCAAATTTTGCGATTCCTTAAATGCAATGTATCAAACAAAAAATATGCAAAAAATGACATTAAGGATTTGCAAATTACCACCAACTTCTAGTTGGTGGTAATTTGTGAATTCTTTTCAAAAAGCTTTTTTTCCAAAAAACAAAAGGTGCCATATGACGCCCATACATGCCCTTAGGGCATGTATGTGCGCCATATGCCCCCAAATTTCTTTTTGAGGGGTGCAGCAGGGTGTTCTTGAGACACCCCTGCACCCTTGGAAAAATTCCTAATTTGCGATGAGCTAATTGCTAATTGCAAATTGCACATTCATTCCTATGGGCCTCCTGGCCCATGGAAATGAATGGGTAATTTGCAATTAGCAATTTGCTCATTGCAAATTAGGAATGGTAAAGAATCGCTATTTATTCCTTAAAATTCGCTATTTAGGAAATGCAAAATAGTTTGATGATGCATATGGCGGTTCATCTGTAACAAGATAAGAAGCTTAGGGATACATTTATGATGACTGGCGCAATGAAGTGGACATTACTTACTTCATTGGTAGGCCTTTACATGTATTATCTCCTCTGTATTCTTCATCAAGCGTAACTTTAATCTGCAATCCTGAGTAGGCCTCACCTTAAACAAACCTCTGGATAGGCCACACCTTATTGTCATCCTGAATTAATCATTTAAAATGCTAGGGACAGATTTATGATAGGTGTATGCCTCTTTTGCGCCACTTACAAAACACTGCCCACGGGGAAATGACTTAAAATGTCCTTAAGACACATGAAAGTGTTTTTTTAAAGCCTTTGCAACTTTTTTGGGTCACTTTTAACATGGCTATGTAACTCAAACAGTCAAAATCTAAATTTACCATGCACAGGTGGGAGCATATTTACAAGGAATGTGCTCCACGGGGAAAGGTCTTTTAATGTAATATGGGAAAAATGACATCAGAGACACTGAAATGCCTTATAAAGAAGCATACACCATTATGTCCTTGTCATAAATTTACAAACCATTCCTTTTCCCTAAAAACGATTTTCAAATCATAATTTGAAAACACTGCACATGGGGAAATTACTTAAAATGTCCTTAATTCAAAATTTGCTATTCCTTATTTTGCGATTGCATTGAAGGATTTGCTAATTTTGCGATTCCTTAAATGCAATGTATCAAACAAAAAATATGCAAAAAATGCCATTAAGGATTTGCAAATTACCACCAACTTCTAGTTGGTGGTAATTTGCGAATTCTTTTCAAAAAGCTATTTTTCCAAAAAACAAAAGGTGCCATATGACGCCCATACATGCCCTTAGGGCATGTATGTGCGCCATATGCCCCCAAATTTCTTTTTGAGGGGTGCAGCAGGGTGTTCTTGAGACACCCCTGCACCCTTGGAAAAATTCCTAATTTGCGATGAGCTAATTGCTAATCGCAAATTGCACCTTCATTCCTATGAGCCTCCTGCCCCATGGAAATGAATGGGTAATTTGCAATTAGCAATTTGCTCATTGCAAATTAGGAATGGTAAAGAATTGCTATTTATTCCTTAAAATTCGCTATTTAAGAAATGCAAAATAGTTTGATGATACATATGGCGGTTCATCTGTAACAAGATAAGAAGCTTAGGGATACATTTATGATGACTGGCGCAATAAAGTGGACATTACTTACTTCATTGGTAGGCCTTTACATGTATTATCTCCTCTGTATTCTTCATCAAGCGTAACTTTAATCTGCAATCCTGAGTAGGCCTCACCTTAAACAAACCTCTGGATAGGCCACACCTTATCGTCATCCTGAATTAATCATTTAAAATGCTAGGGACAGATTTATGATAGGTGTATGCCTCTTTTGCGCCACTGTGCATCACTTTTGTGATGCAGCGGCGGTGCAAAAGATTTGCTATGAGGCGACACAATTACAAATTGATGCATTTAGGCAGATGTGTCATGGTGTAAAAAAAACGTGCCACATGAAACCGATGCAGCAGTGATGCAAAAGATGCACCATGTTGCAAGACAGGCCTCACTTGGGGCCATATGTATCAAGCTAATTAGCATTCGCAAAGGCCTAAATTCTGCGAATTTCGGCCTTTGCGAATGCTAATTAGACAAATGGTATGTATCAAACAAGTTTGATGCAAAAAAAAGAATAAAAAAATTTGCTATTCCTTATTTTGCGATTGCACTGAAGGATTTGCAAATTTTGCGATTCCTTAAATGCAATGTATCAAACAAAAAATATGCAAAAAATGCCATTAAGGATTTGCAAACTACCACCAACTTCTAGTTGGTGGTAATTTGCGAATTCTTTTCAAAAAGCTTTTTTTCCAAAAAACAAAAGGTGCCATATGACGCCCATACATGCCCTTAGGGCATGTATGTGCGCCATATGCCCCCAAATTTCTTTTTCAGGGGTGCAGCAGGGTGTTCTTGAGACACCCCTGCACCTTTGGAAAAATTCCTAATTTGTGATAAGCTAATTGCTAATCGCAAATTGCACCTTCATTCGTATGGGCCTCCTGGCCCATGGAAATGAATGGGTAATTTTCAATTAGCAATTTGCTCATCGCAAATTAGGAATGGTAAAGAATCGCTATTTATCCCTTAAAATTCGCTATTTAGGAAATGCAAAATAGTTTGATGATAGATATGGCGGTTCATCTGTAACAAGATAAGAAGCTTAGGGATAGATTTATGATGACTGGCGCATCACCAGGGATGTGCCAGTCATCCTGCGCCGCTGTTCCGCCACCCATGGTGTGCTGCATTTACAATGCGGCGCAGCATGGGGCAAAAATGGCACAGATGGATGACGCATCTGTGCCGTAAAGGTGGCGCATTGCTGGAGTTGTATCGCAAGTGCGATGCAGCTCCAGCAAGGCTTAGGGGTGCCCCATCTCCACAATGTTGCGTCAAGACCTATGCCTGCTTAAAGCAGGCGCAGGGTTTTGACGCAGCTTTTTCCTATCTGATTGTAAATGCGGCACACCATGGGTGGCAGAGCAGTGGTGCACGTTAACTGGTGCATGCCTGGGGATGTGCCATTTAACATAAATCTGCCCCTTTACATTTAAGTATGTGCAGGGGACACAGAGTCGGTGAGGCTTATCCAAGGTTAAGAAGAGATGAGTCCTGTTCACTGAAAAATTAGACATAGGCTTCACCTGCTCAGCATCGCTGGACATGGCTAAATAATAGCTGCAAAATGTTACTCTTGTTAAACAATTTTACTATTATAATCTCTGAGATTTGTCTCTTACTCTGCAACATCTCATTGTTGTTATCTTTCTTTAAAGATAAAGACAACATCAACATGAGCGACAATCAGCAATCAGTTGATTTTGACCTCATCATTGAACTCGTAATTGAAACATCAGTGGATGTTGATCCCTTGGATGATTTAAATCCTGAGGATGAAGAAGAACGTGATGAGGATGCAGATTTGTCCGAATTATATGACATAGGGTGGGAAGCTGACCTGCTTGAACCTATGGAACTATAAACATTTATTTTTAAAATTTATAATAAATAAAAAGTAAAAATGTAAACCGTTTAATTTAAAAATAAAGACACCTTCAAAAACAGGTTATGCGTAGTGTCTTCAATAAAATATTAAAATATGCTCATAAAATTAGATCAGATTCACATATAAAATAGCACAGGTAACATGAATATAAATTCCATTTCTTTTTTGCTATTTTTGTATTCTAAATTTGCCAAGCACTAAAAAATCTTCTATGTAAAAATGTCAAGTAGTGTTTTAAGTTTTTGATTACTGTTATTGATGTACTGTTGGGTAATAGTGGTTAATAACATTTTTTAATATATTTTACCACAGATTCAACTGCAGATCATTTCAACATTTCACCATGCCAACAAAAGAAAGACTGAGAAAGGCTGCAAAACGTCAAAGACAGCAGGTGAATGTAAAAAAGCAGCAGTCCTCTAACAAAAAGATTTGTCAAGTCACCAAGAAAGCACCGGGTAAGAGTACAAAAAGATTCATAAGAAATATTTGTAGTAAAAAAAATATTACTACAGAAAATGTTTCAGTCCAGAAAAAGAGAAGCAATTCAAACGGAAAGGAAAGGCCAATCAAAAATGTTACTGCTAGAGCAAGAGATAACTCTGTGCATGATAGTAGAAGGAAACAACAGTTTAGGGCCATTCGTAAACGAATGTTCCGCAACAGGATAATTGGCAATTTGTTAAAAAATATTAAGAAAGGTCAACAGAAAGTGCTTTTTTATAAGAGAAAAAAAAATTAAGAAAGTTATTGATCAGGCATTTGAAATTAAACGTAAGTTATTTATTTTGATAATCAATAGAATTAGGAAGCTAAACAAGGCAATTTATGATTTCAAAAGAAATAGTAGATGGAAGAGAATAGTTAATCGTAGTAATTTTTGTCAAGTTTTTTCTGGAGAATGGATGCATAGTTCAAGCTCTGAGGCATTTTTTAATGAGGAGAGTTATTTCCAGGATAATGATTTGGTGCATGCAGTTGACACCAGTGGTCGTGCTTATGAAGTGAAAGATGGTTGTCCAGTTGAAAAAGAAAAACTTGTGACAACAGAGGCAGAAGAGGTGTTAGGTAATGAGGTTTTAGGAAGACGTGCTAAGGGTCCTGTGTACACCTGGAAGTGTAGTAGTATTTGCAGTGTGCGACAGGATTCCATCAATTTGCTTTGTGATTTTGTACGGTCATTTAATAAGAAAAGTTTGAAGCAGAAAATAAGGTTGTTGCAAGAATTAGATCCTTGCAGAGTGAGAGAAGTGACAGGTTTGCATGGTCATTCACTGGCTTGACTTTCCAGGAGAGTATGCCAGTGTGTTTTTCATCATTTCAGGATGCTAGCAGTGCATCATAATAAAGTGAGGAAATTAGTTAGAATGTTGTATTATGCTAAGAGTCCAGCAATTATGCTTAAACAATTATGCGCTGCTCTTTTGCATGGTTCTGAAATAGATGTGAAGAAAAATTGTGAAGAAATTGAGTTTTGTTACTTTGCAAGTAAAGAGGAGAATGTTGAAATTGACCAAGAAGAAGCGTATAATGTGGAAGATAGTGTACAGGTTTCCAGTACAGATAATTTCCAGAGGGAAATTGCGACGTTTCAGGTCAAATCAAGTGAGAGGCCAAATTTCACTTGTGTGTGTTGTCGACGCACTTATTATAAGAATCAGACTAAGTTAGTGGATTTATATGCAAAAAGTGAAAGGGAAAATAATAGTGAATGGAAGGATTTCACAACATACTTGATGGTAGAAAATTGTTTTGATTTGGGATTGGATCAACGTGTGTGTACTTATTGTTGTTGCAAATTAAATCAAAACCAGATGCCTGCTAGAGCAGTTTATAATAATCTGGAATTGGTTGAGATTCCTTCTGAATTGACGGATTTAAATACTTATGAATCTATTTTGATTCAAAGTATCCATCCCTTTCAGGCTATTGTAAGAATGGAGCCAAAGACAGGGAAATTGCCTCCATCAGATTTACAGAGAGGATTAAAGGGAAGAGTTGTATATTTGCCTCTAGATTTGAAGAAAAACATTAACACAATTGGAGTAGAAAAAGTGGAAGAGGAACCTCTGGTTATATTAGTTAATGGGGTTCCGACAAAGAATAAGAAAATATGGCAGGATTTAGTGGATGTTAGTAAAGTTAAAAAGGCAACATTGTATTTGAAAAAAAATAATAAATACTATAAGAATGTATATGTTGCAGAAGAAGAAGTAAGTGAGGAAGAGGATAGCGATTTGTGTGCTGGTCAAATTGAGAAAGTAGAACCCTCTACTAGTGAAGAAATATATGAACATTATAGTGTTCATCCTTTGCATTCCAAGGAAGTCATGGGGAATGCTATTGAGTTGTTTCAAATGAAACAAGCCAAAGGGAGTCCCATTAGTGTTTGGGAGGAAAGTTTGGAAGCTCGGTGTTTCCCACAGCTTTTTCCAACAGGTCAGGGAGGAAGATATGATGAGCGACCTCATCAAATTCCTGCTTCTGAATACCGGACTTTGCGATTATATGCAGGAGATGCTAGGTTTCGACAATGCATTCCTTATTTGTTTCATCTCCTGTTTGAAAGCGATCTGTCTGGACTGTCATATGCAGTGAACCACATCTTGAAAAGTGGTATACACATGCAAAACATCTCGGCAAGTGACTTTATGGATAAAGTCAATGTCCAAGACAGTATTTTGGATTCTTACCTGATTAATCTCATGGCGTGTCAGCGTGGTACTAATGAGTACTGGTACCGTCGTCATGGTGATTTAAAATGTATGCTGAGGAACTTAGGAACTCCCACATGGTTCCTCACTCTGAGCTGTGCCGAGTATGGCTGGGAAGACTTACTTGAATTTCTACGAGAGGCAAATGCTAACGTAGAAAACATCGAATTCAAGACACCCGGAGAACTGTGCTCTTTGGATCCAGTCAATGTATGTGGGTACTTCAATCATAGATTTGAAGCTATGATGTCTTTCATCATGAATAAGAAGAATCCACCTCTTGGAGAGGTGTTGGATTTCTTCTGGAGAAAGGAGTACCAAGCAAGAGGTGCTCCTCATATACACATGTTGCTGTGGATCAAGGATGCACCTAAATTTGGAACGGATCCAGAAGACTCGGTGATGAGTTTTATACAACAGTATTCTACGTGTGCTGTTCCAAACGCAAAGGAGAAGAAAAGCCTAAGAGAAAAAGTTCTGCGTTTCCAAAGCCATCGATGTGGAAAGTACTGTCGTCGTAAATTCCGAAACAAGGACAAGTTTTACACCAAATGTCGTTTCGGCTTTCCACGACCGGTGATTTCTAAAGGAAGAGTAAACAGTTTGATGTCTTCGCTGCGACATAATGTGATGAAGAAATCACCTAAAAACACATACAATTTGAAGAGGAACGAAGAGTCCAAGTACATCAACGACTACAACCCGGTGATTTTGTCCATGTGGAATGCTAACATGGATATACAGTTTGTGGCTGATAACTGTATGGCTGTGGCTCGGTATGTGACGTCTTACATCACCAAAAAAGAGAAGACAGAATTGAAGGATATGTGGGAGGACATTTCCCATGAAAAGAGCCTCAGCAAGAAGTTGTACAGTTTCAGTCTGAAGATGTTGTCGCATCGAGAAATTGGAGCGTACGAATGTTCTGACCGGTTGTCTTCAGCAAGTCTCTATGCCAAGTCCAGGAGTATCGTTTGGGCGAGTCTTGGTCTTGCTGCAACGCGTAATCGAGTTCTCAAACCTGTGCGGGAAATTGAGTATTTGGCGGAAAAGGAGCCAAACAGTACCGACATTTTGAAGACCAACATGTTGGATACATATTATCCAAATTGAAGCATTCACCTCGAGAATGTTTGTCTGTATGAGGTTCTTCAAAATTACATATTCAAGAGGAACATCAAAGAAGATACTGAGAAAGGAGTGTATGCTGTAATAGGAAGTGAGGGATGTCTGGTCAAGCAAAGATAATGCCACTTGGTAAACCATCGAAAATTGAGTGGCGAATCTCCTGAAAAAAAGGAGTTTTTCTATTTAGCACTTTTGCAACTTTTCAAACCTTGGCGTGCAGAAGAGGAACTGATTGGAGATTTTCTCTGTTACGAAGACTCTTTCAATGCCGCCAAGGAGACCATAGAATGTCCTGCTTTTCTCAAATATGTAGAAATGTTGAATGCGGAAATTGAGCAGGAAGCAATGATTGCAGCCGAGATTGCCAGAGACAGTTCTCAGGACAGTCAGAGTTCTGCTTCATTGAGTCAGGATCCACTAGGAGGACCTGTTATCGAAAATGAAGCTGCCACTGCTATGAATGAAGTGGAAAGAGCCATGGCACATGCTCAGGAGGATGCGGTTAACTTAGAAGAGTTGGAAAGACAACTCAACGTTGAGCAGAGGAAAATATATGACGAAGTTACCATGCAAATTGATCATGGATTAAGTCATGACAAGAAAGAGTGCTCATGTACGTCGTTGAAGCCTGTCCGACTGTACGTGAGTGGAGAAGCGGGAACTGGAAAAAGTTTCCTAATTAAAGCAATTTCATGTTATTTGCAGGAAAGGACAGAGTCATCGCTGTCTTGTGTTGTCACCGCTCCAACTGGACTGGCAGCACATAACATTAAAGGGATTACTTTACATCGTTTACTGATGCTGCCAGTGGAGCATGACAACAAATTACAATATCACAAGCTATCTGGAGATGCTTGTTTTGAAGTTTCAAGAATCTTGAGGAAAATGAAACTTCTTATCATTGACGAAGTAAGCATGGTTTCCAATGTCATGCTTGCCTTTGTGCATTTGAGAATGCAAGAAGTTCTCAAAACAGAGTATGATGTGTTATTTGGTGGCAAACACATCATTGTTTTCGGAGATCTTCTGCAGCTGACACCAGTGAAAGGGCAACCTGTGTTCAAAATGCTCACGCATGAAGATACCAGGAAGTGCCTAGGCAGCATTGGCAACATCAATATATGGTTAAACTTCAATTATGCTGAACTGCATGAAAATATGCGTCAGGCGAAGGATGAAGTTTACAAGACTATTCTACAAGATGTTAGAATTGGAAAAGTGACCGAGCATGGGAAAGAAGCTTTACATGCACGATTACTGTCAAATTTATATCCAGAACAAGATGTTGTGCCTGAGAATATTTTTCAGAAAATTACTGAGAAGAAATCTGGAATATGTTTGATGCCAACTCTTGCAGAATGTGCCAAATTCAACAACAAAATGTTGAATTTAGAAAAGCAAGAGATTGTGAAACTGGAAGCTATTGACAGAGTAGAGCATATGGGATCAACAATTATTTTGTCTGAGAATCTGAAAACAAAATTGGATTCATTAGAGAAGAGTATATCTAAAACTGCAGGTTTTGAAAAGACTCTGAATGTGTGCTTGAACTGCCGTATAATTTTAAGAAGGAATTTACATGTTGAAAGAGGTCTGGTAAATGGATCAATGGGTAATGTTGTTGATTTTGAGGAAGTACAGCTAATTGGTCGTTGTTCTGCTAGATTTTTGCTTGTAAAAGACTTATATGTTCGCCGTAAGCAGTTTCCTGTTTGCTTGGCATATGCGGTGACAATCCATAAATCGCAAGGTTTAAGTGTAGACAGTGCATTGGTGAATATTGGCAGTTCTGTGTTCAAGGAGGGTATGGCATATGTGGCATTGTCACGAGTTAGAACTTTATCGGGATTGTACTTGATTGAGTGTGATGTCACAAGCATTTGTGCGGATCTAGATTGTGTTAAGGAATACAATAGGTTAAGAAGAGAGTATGCGCCACATTTGCCTCAATATCCTTTGTTTGAGAAACGTGTGGTAGGCCGGAAACGAAGAAATGTGACCAATACTGGGGAGCTTGTAGCAAAAAGACGAAAAGTCGATGAACCTGAAATTATAAGCAGAAACAAAAAGGATTCTGTTGAAGATGTTGTTGGTTTTCAATTTGAAAACAGTTCTGGTGTCAACTGCTATGCTAATGTAGTGGTTAATGTTAGGTTGTTTTCTCTAGAAAATGTAAAAGAAGAGATTGTGGTCAATTCTGATCAAAGATTTTGCAGTTTGTTAAATTCTGTCTTAGAAAAATGTAGCACTGATAGAACAAACATAGAAAGTGTGTCTGAAATTCGAAATCTGTTAGACAGATGTTCAGGCCAAACACAATTCTCTCAAAATAGTCAGCAAGATTGTCAGGAGTTTTTAATGTATATGCTTGATGTATTGCATGCTGAAGGTGTAGATGTAGATCAGCTGTTTGGGCTTTCTTATCAATGGCAGCATGACTGCGATAACTGTATGGTATCAAGTACTACTAGTGTAGACTCAGAAAGATTTATATATTTAACTTTGCCAGACAGTAAATCAGTCTCCTTTAATAAGCTAGTAAAAGCAGATGATCACAACATGGAGTGTAGCCAATGTAAATCTGAAATGATGTCCACATTATTTATACGAACATATGGCCAGTATGTCATTTTAATGTTCCAATGATGTAGGCCTGATGGAACAAAATTGACAACTTTAATAAAAAATTTTGTGGCTTCACAGTTGTCAATATCAGGAAGGACTTTTGTAACTGCAGCAATTATATATCATGATGGTCCTTCAATAACATCAGGACATTACACAGCTTATTTAAAGTCTAGAAATGGCTGGTCATTCTGCAATGATTCTGTTTTAATTTTCAAAAACAAATTGCCGTATGACCTTAAAAACTCTTACCTGGTGTTTTTAAAACCAAAATTTTAGGGAAAGAATCTCGGGATGTGCTCTGTGGAATTTCAAGAAGTTCTAATGGCTCCAACACGATTTGGCCTTGAGGATAAGTGTAGTTCAGAGACATAACTTCTAACCATAAGACTGGACGTCATGGAGAAATAAGTGCACTTTGAATGAGTTCAGAAAAACTATTTCTTTTTATAAGCTAATTGAAGCAGCCAATCAAAACATAGAGTAGAGGGAATGTAAGTCTGCAATGCTGTCTACTGTTTTACATTGCTTTGTGATTAAAAGTGATGTAGAGAATTAAATAATTGTAGTAGTCATAGAGGTAGTGTAAGTCTGCTTCATAGTAAGCAGTATCAGTGTCATAGGAAATGTAGAACATGACTGAGCAAGAAGGGGAAGATATTACTAGTCCAGGATTGTGAAAATGATCTTCAACATTTTAATTCTGAAAGTTGCGGAAATGCCAAATGACGGGATTGGCTTACAAGAAATCCAAGAGTTATAAATGGCTCTGACAAGATTTGGCCTTGTGGAAACTTGTGGTAGAGAGCAAGAAGTCATTTATTGTATGTAACATGTTTTTCAAAACGATGGAGGTTTTCTTTCAGAAAGTGGCGGGCTGAAAGTAATAACAGCACAACAGAGTGTAAGCTGTTCATAGGACATCCTTTGACGTCATGGAAAGTAAGTTAACTTTAAGGAGTTCTGAATTCTGATTTGTTATGTTGTATGGGTTTTTTAAACACAATCATTTTGATTGTGTTTTTTTTCCCCGCTGTTATATGATGAATACCTTCAAGTCACTGTTTTTAGTGAAATTTGATACATTCTGAGAACAGCAAAAATAAACCATTTAACATGTATAATTAATTCTGTACTGTTTGCATTTATGATGTATATGTAGAACTGTGTAGGAGGCATGGAGAAGGTGAGGCTTCTGTAAGTGTCAAAGTTGTTGCATACAGTGCTCATATTCTACGTAGTCTTTCATATGATAGACTACATTTCCACAATGAGATACCTAAGCAAAGGAAACACAGGTGATATGATTGTGGAATGAGCAAAAGAAAATGCACGTTTTTCAATTACATCACCTGTGTTTCCTAAGTTTATGAATGACATTGTGCAGATGAAGTTTAGGTCTGTCCACGGACACATAAGAGGTTTGGCCTTTCTTCAAGAGTGAAGTGGACATGACTTACTTCATTGGTAGGCCTTCACATGTATTATGTCCTCTGTTCTCTTCAAACAACTCGAAATTTAATTTGGAACCCTGAGTAGGTATCACCTCAAACAAACCTCTGGATAGGACACATCTTATTGGCATCCTGAAGCAATCATTTAAAATTTTAGTGTCTTGTGACACTTTTCTGAGACAACAGCAGTGCAAAAGATGCACCATGTTTTAAGATAGGCCTCACTTCATCTGCATCAAGATACTGTTAGTTTAAAATGTATATCTTTAGGACTGTGTACGGGGCCTGGAGAAGCAGAAGCTTCTGTAAGTGTCAAAGTTGTTGAAAAACTGTTTGTCCTTCAATCTTTTCCCTTGTCTTTTGTAATTTTTAAATACATGTTTTAATATTTTTCAAATGTTTGTTCTCTCTTTCACAGATTGAAAGTATAAAAACAAAAAGTGAGTAATTTAACGACAATTATAAGGTAAATGTTTTGTATTCTTTTCGTTACATTTCTATCACATTCACCTACTATTAGTTCCAGAGCTTCATTTCTTTAACCCTCAGTTTCCTGCCTTTGCTACTTTCCTCATTCCTTTCTCTATTACCTACTTACTCAACTCCTTCCACTCTTTTTCTCAGTCCCTCTCTTCTCATAGTTCCTCACTCTTGTTCACTCACTCCGTCTCTATTACTCTTAGTGTCTTTGACTGATCACTCTATCACTACTTGTTCATAATGCTTTCTCTGTGTAGTTGAAGCACACTAAGGGGCATATTATGAACACAGCCAATAAAATTATTGCTGTTTTTATTGGCAGAAAACTGGTGCAAAAGTGGTTTTAGCGGCACTTTTCTGCCGCAAAAGCGGCTTTGGCGACACATTTCTGCCGATAAAAGCTGCAAAACTTTTATTGCCTATGTTGATGATATGGCTTTATGTTATTTACATTTCTTTGCTGTTTCAATTAATCTTTTTCTGTTATTTTTTGTTTTCTGTTTTCTATTTTTTCTCTCTGTTATTCCCCATGTTTTAATCTTATTTTGAACATTCACTCACATTCTCCAAGAAACTCTTCTTTGTTATTGTTCTACTCTCTTTTTTTTCTTTCACTTCCTTATCTATTTTGTTTTTCACAATTATACCCTCTTCCGTCTTTTCTTTGGTAAATAGATCTATTAAACAGTATCTCTGGTTTACTCCCTATAGCTGTCTTTCTTTTAACATCACTCTCTGTTTACTTTCCTTATACTTACTCTTCTTTTAAATTTTTTTTGGTTAGCTCCCGGTTCGCGTACCGGGAAGCGACCCGGGAAGCGAACCAAAAGAAATAGAGCTTGCCAGAGTGCTAAACATTCTAGCAATTTTTTTGAAAGGGGAGGTAGTTCTGAAAAGAACTTTTTTTTTAATGTTTTTGTTGTTTTATATATTTTTTTTTTTGAACATTTTTTGTTTTTTTAGTATTTTTTGAACAATTTTATATTTTTTTTGTTTTTTTTGGGGGGGGGGAAACAACAAAAAACAGGCATTGAAAAGGGCTCAACAGGAGCAAAAAAAAAATTACTGTCTGGGGCGGTTAGGGCAATTATGATTGTCATAAGCCAGGTTGATGGCATTAATACTCATGTTACCACATGATATTAACGCACCGCAGTGCATACAAGTATGTTTCATATGCCCAAAATTCTCCTGTATGTTTGGCACGGTTTCCCGTGCCTCTGCTGCTGTCAATGATATTGACGATGTTGACCTGGCCACAGGAGTTGCTGTTGGGTTTTGTTCCATATCACGTATTTCCGCCCGGCTGTAATTAAGTGGATGCTTCCTGGTCATGTGCCTATGCATGGTATAGTTCCCATAACTATACTTTTTATCAGTCCCTCTTGATAATTTGTCTTTGCAAATGAGGCAGGTGACATACCTCGCATTCACTTTCTTCTGCCCTGGAGGGATTGAATAAAACTGCCAAATGAAACTGGCTTTCCTATGGGAAACCCGGGGCACCTCTTCCAAGAACTGTGGTCCTTCTCCCTCCTCTTCCTCTATTTCTTCCTCTTCCTCCTCTGTGTTGGTGATGACCTGGGGAGGTGGTCCTCTCTTCCCATGAGGAGGTGGAGGTGGTGGTGGGGGTGCACCAGCTGAAGCAAGTACTGAAGTCATTTCTGTAGTATCAATAAAGGTCTTCCTCTCACAATGATGAAAGTCAGAGTGAGGAAAGAAGGAGGGTTTTCATCATTTGTGAAAAACAATAGTTCTCAACCAATGAAAAGTGTTATTTTTAGGTCACCTGACCTAGCCTTACATGATTATGAAACCAAAAGTGAAATGAACCAATGAAAAGTTTTATTAACAAGTCACATGACCTCTCACGCTTATGTTACGCGCCTCGGTCCGCGCCCCGGAGCACTTCCGGGTGCGCTAACGCGGTACGTCATAAGACGCATTACGCGGCAACGCGATACGTCGCGCTTTCGCGACGCGCCGCGGATTGCTTCCGGGGAGCTGCGTTTCGCGCCTCGGTTCGCGCCCCGGAGCACTTCCGGGTGCGCTAACGCAGCGCGTCATAAGACGCATTACGCGGCAACGCGATACGTCACGCTTCCGCGACGCGTCACGATGTTGATTTCTAACGCGGCAGTTGCGCAAACGGAACGTTTACCGGTTCGCGTCCGGGTCGCGGCAACAAATTGAGCTAACGGGGAGCTACCCGGTTCGCGGACCGGGAGCGAAACAAAAAAAATATTTTAAAAAAAATTATTAATAAACATATAAAATATATTTTTGGATTTAAAGAAGAATACATTTTACAGCTATAGATATTAGCTTTTAAAAAACCAATGAAATTCACTGAAAAAACCATAGGTTATAGACCATATATAGTTAGGAATTAGCATTTAAAAAACCTTATTTTACTCACACAAAACCATTGAAATTCCATATATAGTTAGTTGTACTAACTATATATCGCGCACCCGCAATCCACTGCTGATCATGTCACATATTACATCATTCATGACATGGTCAGTGACATCACTGATGACATCACTGATGACATCTCAAATGACATCACTGATGACATCACTGATGACATCTCAAATGACATCACTGATGACATCACTGATGACATCTCAAATGACATTACTGATCACATCACTGATGACATCATTCATGTGATAATACGATGAACCTCTTCAGACTCTAATATAACCTTAGATACACTCAGTGTAAACACAGACTCACAGATTGTCACTCATCCATGAAGTTACACACACACCTAGTCAGTCATGCAAACAATCAATCACACCTCCATTTTCTCAACTATACAGTTATACACACCTTACTTATTCAAACATATACTAAAACATATTTACTCTCTTATACAATCCTGGATACAAGTTCACAATGATGCATACAGACACTCACACATTCACTGGTTCTTATGGACAGTTATTTATATATGGCAAGTCTCACATGTACTGTGTTTTACATATGTACTTACTGACATGTAGCACTGAGATATCCATTCACTCACCAATACACTAATGCACACAGTCAACCGCCCATACAGCTGTTTCCACATGCACTTTTTAACCCATACATCTAGTGAATCAACTGCTCACACATCTATGCACAGAGTCATACACCTCCCAGCCACCCACACACACACTCAGTCTCCCATACAAATACTTGGGCAACCAATCAATAACCCATATAGTTACTCATATAGCTACTGATCAACACATGCAGCAGTTTACAGAACAACAGACATAATGATGCACAAATTAAGACAGTTTAGTCACTAACCCATGCACTCAGTGAGACACATTTAATCACTCACTCATACAGTCAGTCATGCCCCTACTAAATCCTTCATCCAGACACTTATACATCCACTCATTCTTCAATATGTAAGACATATTTTAACTTTACAGAAAAATACAGTCACTGGATGTTGTCATCAGTGATGTCATCAGTGATGTCATTTGAGATGTCATCAGTGATGTCATCAGTGATGTCATTTGAGATGTCATCAGTGATGTCATCAGTGATGTCACTGACCATGTCATGAATGATGTAATATGTGACATGATCAGCAGTGGATTGCGGGTGCGCGATATATAGTTAGTACAACTAACTATATATGGAATTTCAATGGTTTTGTGTGAGTAAAATAAGGTTTTTTAAATGCTAATTCCTAACTATATATGGTCTATAATCTATGGTTTTTTCAGTGAATATATATATATATACATATTCCTTCTCCCCTTTTAAAAAGGGTACCTCTTTAAAACTTTAAAAGCTGTTAAAACATCAACCACATAATATATGTAAAATCAAAAACTACAATTCTTAGAATAATAGTCGCAAATCATTTATCTATTCCCCATTTTGCCAACCAAGCTCATAATCACAGTTTGCTCCCCAAGATACTTTTAGCACTTTTGGTCCTCTTCCACCAAGCAAATAACAAAAATCTTGAGAGCGCAAAGACCAACCATCTGGTTGTATCAG
This sequence comes from Lissotriton helveticus, assembly GCF_964261635.1. NCBI lineage: Eukaryota > Metazoa > Chordata > Amphibia > Caudata > Salamandridae > Lissotriton > Lissotriton helveticus. The sequence goes on from NC_136061.1 coordinate 1,204,479,061, forward strand.
ACCTAAAAATTCTCATTGCATCTGCTGGCCGTCGGCATGACAGCAAATGGCAAATTGGAGCAATCCAATTTCTGCGATGATCTGAATAAGCTGTACAATAGAAAATAAAATGGTCGCTGGTCTCTGGAGCAGAGTGACACATAGGGCAAAGCGATAAAGATGGTTCATTTCCCCAGTTGCTCTTGACTGAGTTGAGAGGCAAGGTGCCATACCTGAATTGTAGGAACATATATAAATAAATAACAATATATAAAAATCAACTCTTTTTTATACATTGGTGTCATATTTCTCTTGAGCCATGTCAATTACTTATCCTCCATGCTGGTGATGTGAAATACTTTACACATGTTCCTCTAAGTAGACTGTCAGCTCTTTGCTACTCTACCAGGATTGAGAGAAGGTAAACAAGAGAGTGCCTGGGGTTTATCTTTGTGTATTGTGCTAGTATTACATGGTAAGGTACCCCTGCCATACCACATAATACTTTCATAAAGTAACATTGGTGGCAGTGGTGGGATTCCTGAACCTGTGTTTCTCTTCACCACTTACACATACATAATTTTTTTGTGCACAAGAAACCCTCAATTGACTTTAGACACAAGGAGTGTATTTTTGCAGATTTTTCTAAAATCAGGTTTTAATTTTAATTGCGGGGGTCCTGTTTTACATCCCTATTGCAATAGTAAAGTAAAGAGAAAAAAGTTTACAAGTGTTTTAGAAAGTAGGCCAAAACATCTATAACGTTTTAGAATTTTTACTATGTTACCCACTTTCTAGACAAAGTAAGCACAATGCGGAGTGCACCAGAGCATGATGTGCTCACTCTTCCAACTCTAAGGATCCAGGATCTTGACGTTTTATGCAAATTTTGGAACATTAGCTGCAAAGTCACTGCCAGAAAGGAGGATCTGATACATGACCTCCAAGAGAATGAGGATAAACCAGGTCAAACAGGGACCCTTTCATCAGGTGAGCCTGATGCAGAGGACGATATCTTGGCTCAGCAAGTAGGTGAAGAAGATGGGAACGAAGATCTCATTAACTCTCCATGACCCCCTCACCTGCAGGTAGTGGCAGAGGTCACTGTAGTGGTAAACCTGTGAGTAGGGTAGTAGGAGACCTTGAGGACAAGCTTGTCCAAACCTCCCTAAGGAGAGAACGCTTAAACTTGAGGAGAGGAGACTAGCCCCAGAAGAGAGAAGCGTTAGTCTGGGCCTTCAGCCCAAAGATGGTGGCAGCAAAGTTAATGGAGTCAGAGAGAAATCCAGTGATCCTCAAATTCTAAAGGTTATAGTTCCCAGTTACAAGCATAGAGATAATATTTCAAAATGGTTTGCAGCTTTTGAGAGCCATTAGAAGATAAAGTCGCCAACACTAGGGCTCACTGCTTTGGGAATTAACCTCATTGCTGCTGGCGACAGCCAACGGCCGTCGCGTGCACTACCTCGGTAGTGCTGCGCACGTCCGATGGCCGTCGCGGCCCCGCCCGCGCAAGAGAACATTACGCACTAGCGCGGAACGTTGGGCGCAGTAAAGGGGTTAATACCAGTTAAGGTAAGGGATAGACTTCTGACCCTAGATGAACAAGTAGCTGAGTACTATCATCATAAGAAAGACACCCCAATGGAAGGGTTTAGACTCACTACGGAAGAGTACAGAATCAGATTTAGGGATGCTCATAAAGGACAAAACTAAACTTGGGTACATTTTGTTGACTCCTCAGTTAAGCTGGACTAGAGGTAATGATGTGGAAACGTATGAAGGGCTGTATAATCATTGATGAATGAATATATTCGAACAAATTGTTCCACAGAGAAATTTCAACAGGTAGATTCTGAGTTATCTTCTCCTAGAGAGCTGGGAAAGATTGTAGATACATGGGTCAGATCCAGGGTTTCCCAAAACAAGACCCAGAGTGGAGGTGACTACAAGCAGGGTGCTCAAACTTCCCAACAGGGGAAGGAGGTGAGCACTGACAAGGGTAGAAATAAGTGTTCTCTGGAAAGTCCAGAGAACACAATGAGGCAACTTTGGTATCCCTGGGAGGGGTGAACATTGACGCCTTGGCAGTTTTATCTCCAAGCCTGCAGAAGTACAGACAAAGGCCAATAAACAATGGGACTGAAGTAGAGACTCTGAGGGATACAGCTGCCAGTGTTTCCATGGTAAATGCAAAAATAACAATTGATGGACAAAATGCAGAACAATGTCATACATTCACCCCAGTACAGAGATCTGGGTCTAAATCCATAGTATTTTTGCTCACCATGCCATTCCAGTTTGGACCCAGCCATATACAAATCAGTCTTGACCCTGCACCCAATGGGAACAGTCCAGCCCGAACTGCCAGGCCAGGTCCTCCCTGGATTGGAAACAAGCATCCTAGGACCGGTTTCGGGCTTTCAGCCCTCATCAGCCAGGATAGCTTGACTCTAGTGGCATGGAGAGCACGGGACCCATGTCTGGGCATACCCGTTCCACTCAGGGTGGCAAATGCAAAAAGAACAATTGATGGACAGAATGCAGAACAATGTCATACATTCACCCCAGAAAAGAGATCTAGGCCTAAAGCCATCTTTTTTTTGCTCACCATGCCATTCCAGTTTGGAACCAGCCATAGGCAAATCAGTCTTTACCCTGAGTGTCTGAAAAGTTTCTTCACTCTGTCCATCATCTCCTTGTGTTTGCTTTGTTCGCCCTAAGTTGGCAGGGTATGCCCAGTGTCAGGTTCGAGGCCTTTCTTCCAAAGGTACAGGAGCAGAATGCCGCAAGCTCCCAATGCCCCCACAAGATTCCCCAGCCAAACGCAATGGGTAGCGCCTAGCCAATGAAACCGCACGGGGGAAAGGGGATTGGACAGAGAAGAGACAGCCACACCGTTATTCCTTTTTCTTTCAACTTCCGTGGTCTTCTTGCTTCTTATCAGCGTACAGGTAAGTAAATAACTATAAGGAAAAATACACTCATTAATACAACTCTATTCTTATCAGAAAACCTTGTGTCTTATTCTTATTATCCTATTGACCTACCCTGTGTGCATGTGGCCAATGGTTCTCTATTAGTGATGTTGTTGTACTTTTCTGTATTCTGTGAACTAAAATGTAAAAACAATTCATCTTTGTTCCTCACTGACCCAGCTCTCTTTTCTATGTCTTTTCAGGTTCCTCTCCTTTTAATGTGCACAGTGGTTGTTTTAACCTATTTATCTCTGAGGTAAGTGGAAACTCAGGTTTTCTTTGCTTCACCCTTATTTCTTCGCTAGATAAATTATTCTTCTACTGCTAACTCTATTGGAGTTACTTCACTCCAAACGCTTGTCAACCTCTCCAACCATTTCTATAACATAATCCTTATAGCTTCTTTTGTTATTACTTTTGTTATTACTTGGTTATCTGCAGAGGTTTACTCGTGTTGACTCTCAATTGCTCTTGCCTAAATTAGTAAATTCATTCGGGCTTACTCCATAGTATTTTTTGCACAAACTATATGCTACGAGTAAACACTACCTGGTCACTAAATTACGCATACCCTTAAAACACATTCAGTCACTAGGATTTGCGCATGCTCCTGAACACTAAATTCAATCATTGGAATTGCGCATGCCTCAAAAACAAATTCTATTACAGGAATTGCGCATGACTCGAAAATGCGACATTCAGTCAGAGATTTTGCGCATGTTCCCAAAATATTCCACGGAACAGTCTTACTTGGATATTGGCTCTTCAATACTTTTCCTCCGATAACTTATGAGGACTCAAGCGCGACGAAGAGTTTATTCCCTAAACTAACTTCATGACGCCAGCCTCAACACGACCTCCTATTCAGCGAACTTCGGTGAAGTGCGCCACAGCGATGGTCCAACACCTGGATCACAGTGATTGCCTTCAACTGCTAGAACGCTAACCTGTTGTTGTGAAGGCGGACTCGCGGCGGCCATCTTAGTTGCAGATCTTGCCGAGATTTTGTTGTGTTGTGGCCTGATTCTCCTATTGGGCCTAATCTTACGAGCAATTGTATTCACCCATAGCCTTCTTCCTGGATAAGATCTGACAACCCTAACACCCAGAAGTTGGTCCCTTGCTCACTTTGCCACTGGATTCAAGCTAGCCTGTCTGATGAGGGCTGTTAGCCCGAAACCGGTCCCAGGATGCTTGTTTCTGGTCCAGGAAAGACATGGCTTGCCAGTTCGGGATGGACTGTTCCCATGAGGCACAGGGCCAAGACTGATTTGCATATAGCTGTGTCTGAACTGGGGTGGTGAAGTGAGCTAAAGAACGATGATAGATTCAACCCCAAACAGTGACTGAGGGTGAGTGTCTGAAAAGTGTCAGCGCTCTGTCCATCATCTCCTTGCGTTTGCTTTGTTCGCCCTAAGTTGGCAGGGTATGCCCAGAAGTGGGTCCCTTGCTCACTTTGCCACTGGATTCAAACTAGCCTGGCTGATGAGGGCTTTTAGCCCGAAACCGGTCCCAGGATGCTTGTTTCCAGTCCAGGGAAGACATGGCTTGGTAGTTCGGGCTGGACTGTTCCCATGAGGCACAAGGCCAAGACTGATTTGCATCTAGCTGTGTCTGAACTGGGGTGGCGAAGTGAGCTAAAGAACGATGATGGATTCAACCCAGATCTGTGACTGGGGGTGAGTGTCTGAAAAGTTTCAGCCCTCCGTCCATCATCTCCTTGTGTTTTCTTGGTTCTCCTTAAGTTGGCAGGGTATGCCCAGAAGTGGGTCCCTTGCTCACTTTGCCCCTGGATTCAAGTTAGCCTGGCTGATGAGGGCTGTTAGCTCGAAACCGGTCCCAGGATGCTTGTTTCTGGTACAGGGAATACTTGGCTCGGCAGTTTGGGCTGGACTATTCCCATGATGCACAGGGCCAAGACTGATTTGCATATAGCTGTGTCTGAACTGAGGTGGCCTCCATCATCCCCTTTGGTATTGCTTTGTTACCCTGAAAGCAGCCTTGTGCTCAGCACCTGTCTTAAAAGCACCAGACTATGGGAAACAGTTAATTTTTCAAACAGAAGCTTCGGAACATGGGATTGGGGCAGTGTTATCACAGACCAACGATAAATGGCAAGATCATCCAGTAGCATATATTAGCAGGCGACTTCTCCCCAGAGAGCAGCATTGGAGTGCCATTGAGAGGGAAGCCTTGGCTTTGGTTTGGTCCCTTAAGAATCTGAGGAACTACCTCTTTGATACTCACTTTTTTGGTCAAAATGACCCCAGGCCTAACCAAATTGTTAAGGTGGTCAATTTCCCTACAGGGGATTGACTTTGTAGTGAGCACAGACCAGGGACTGACCAGGCCAATGCAGATGGCCTTTCCATGTTTTTCCATTTAGATGATGAGAACTACCAAGAGGGAGGTTAGTGCTCATCACCTTTTGTCTGGGGGGGGGGGGCATCATGTTGTTAAGTGCCCTTTCTGCATGGTCACCCCCCCTTTTTTTGCTAGATGCTGTAGGAATTGATCTGAAAGTGTGCTGGGCCCTGCTAACCACACCCCAGAACCAGTGTTTTTCCCTTAAACTGTAACTGTGAATTGGTACACCCAATTGGCAAAGTACTTTTACATCCCCCTTAAAGGCCCTAGTTTATGGTGCCAGTGGTACCTAGGCTAGGGATGTAAAAGGAGTACCAGTGCTGCAGCACTTATTGTGCCACGCTGAGTAACCCGAGTAAAACCAAAGGCTGCAGGCCTGTCATGTCAGCCCTGCATGTGCAGCTTGCCTGCTCGAGTTCGTCCCTGCACACACCTTGTGTGGCAGGGACACGCCACTGCATGTAAAATATGACAGTCACCCCTAAGGTAGCCCTCCTGTAGCCCAGGAGGCAGGGTGCATTATATTGCATGTGTGAGAATATATGAGCAAGCATATATTTCCCTGTGGTAACATTCGAAACTTAATTTTATCGCAAGTGACCTACCCCCCATAGGTTAACATGGGCTGGACACTGGACATCTCCAGATGTCCAACTCCATTATGGAATGATTGATTCCTTTCATGTTTGGTGTCAAACACCGTCTTTTCTAACCCCTGACACGATGGTGGTGACAAAGTTTAACCAGCATGTGGCACTTTAGACAGTGCCCACCAAGTTAACCCAGTGTTCTCATACCTTGGCAGGCTTTTCTGAGTTTTTGCCGCCAAGATGGATATCTTACCTCAAGTTGGTGAGTGTGTGCCACTCCCAGAGGTCAGAGACAAAGACCTGTTTGTGCAAGAAGTGACACCTCTGCCCACACAGGATGGTTAGTGAATTGGCCATCACGGTGGTGAGCCTCTAAGGCTTCACCGGTGCTGCTGGACAAAGGCACTTGTCCCCCACTTGAGGACAAAGTCTCCCCCGCCCCAAACACTGTTTCTCATGGGTAGGTTGGAAAATTAGCTATTCAGGAGGTGTACACCTCCACAATACTGACTACACCTCTAGAGTGCTGCCACTAATGTGTACAGTCGAGGTTGGTTTTGACCATCTTGAATGTGGTTCTAACTGGTTTAGTGACATACACCCAAAGGATGCAGTCACTAAATTGGCGGATTAGCAGCAGGAGCAGATGCCCAGGAGAATTTTGCCCAGATTAGGTGGGGTAGTCCTGGCAATGTTACATCTCAGTTCCCAGTTGAAACAGGCGCGCGCCAAGGTTGTGCCTGGCCCCAACGTTATTTTCTTTATATATAAATGATGTTGCGAACATTTTAATTGGTTCTAATGTTGATGCACCCATTCTTGCCAGAGCAAAAATCCCGATATTAATGTTTGCAGACGATTGTCTTATAGTATCAAAAACCCCGAGCGGGCTACAGAAGGCTTTATTGATTTTCAAGGACTTCTGTGTCGCTCGTGGGTTGGAAGTTAATGTTCTTAAGTCCAAGTACATGTCTTTTAATGTGCCTAATGCTAATAGGGGTACTGTATATATGAGTAACGGGCCACTTGAGAGGGTACATGCATTTAGTTATCTGGGTGTCTGTATCCAACAGTATTTATCCTGGAGACAGCAGATTGATTTGGCCACCATGAAGCATCGTCAGCTCTCAGGAGCATTGAGCTCAGAGCACTCCAGGTCTTTGACTAGGCCAATAACTCCGGTGTTATCGGTCTATAATGGCAAGGTAGTTAGTTCTACTCTGTATGGTGTGGAAATGTGGGGAAATGAAAAAATAAAGGGGATGACTGTTTCTGAAAATACATTTCTTAGAAAATTAATAAGGTTACCCCAGAGCACCCCTCTAAATCCCCTATTTTACGACCTGGGTATAACACCAATAGCTCTAATTGCATCCTTGCGCACAATCCTATACTGGCGACGGATTTGGACTACTCCTGAACTGGATACATACCAGGGGGCTGCTGGACGTAGTTAGAAGTGATGGTTCCCGGAAAGTTAAATGGCTGGGACATATCCGGAATCTCTTAAATGACTTAGGTCTAGGGGAATGGTGGGAAGATCCATTGCACGCCAGGTTCCCACCAAAGAAGGTACTTAAGAACTTGTACTGGAACTTGGTGGCTACAAGGGTCTTCAGTACCACCCCTTCACACTCTTTAGTTGGTTTATTTCTAGAAATTAAAGATTGCCCTAAACTTGAGGAATTTTGGGACGTCATCACGAAGCCCCTTGACCGCAAGCTCTACTTTCAGCTAAGAGTGGGAAGCCTGCCGGTAAGAGCATTCTCCAATAGATGGACTAGTGGGGGCAAGGTGGCTTGTCTGGCTTGCTCGGATGTTCCTGAAACCATTGGCCATCTTCTGTTTGAGTGCCCAATGTATGCGCCCCGCGTCAAAAGTGGCTACGCCCAATGTGTAGGTTATTGGGAACGAGGAGAGGAATGATTGCAGTTAGAATTATTTGCACCAGTCCCAATATGTTTGTGTATATAGCGGTAGCGAAATTCCTAGGTTGGGCATTGACGATTAGAGCCCGGCTGCTGAAAGCATAATATATTAGCCAACCTCGTAGGCCAAGTACCTTTATTAATTATCGCATAATAATATTTGTCATATTTGTATTGTAAATAGAATGATTTTATTTATGTATCTTATGAATTTTTATGAATTTTTATAATCTGGATTTTAATCTGGTTTTAACTACTGAATTTTATACATGTAATTTTATATATATGTAACATGCTTTTATGACAATCGTCAAATAAAGCTTGCTTGACTTGACTTGGGACATGTATGCAGGAAATGAAAGTCAATGTCATACAGCATAGCAACAAGCAAGTTAGGGAAATGATTCCAGACAGAAAGAAGCGCAGGCAACATGTACATTGTTCAAGTGAAAATTATTTAATTGTAGTGGCTGTGAGGCAGTAGCACTTAGCTAATGTACGCTCATATGTCCACAGGTGAGACATCTCGCAGGCGTTCCCGGGAGACTGAAAGCACGGCATCAGAGAGGGATGGGAGTCATGAGTCAGGTCCAAGTGCACAGACTGTATCGGAGGACACAGGTGCACCAAGTACACAGCCACCATCCCAAGCCACAGAAATGGCTCCAGAGTTGCAGGCATCCCAAGAACGTACACAATCCCCTCTGTTACTGTCATCCCCTGAAATGCCAGCATCACTGCCTGTGACAACACCTGCCGCACAACAGAGCAGGAAGCATGTTGTTTCCCCACTATTGGAAATGAAGTCATCAGCAGGTGACATGGAGGGGGAAGACACACACACCTTGCCTGGTGAAGGTAGTACTGCCGCACTGCAGTCCAGTGCAGAGGTTAGCAGAAAAACGGGAGACGATACGAAGCCACGACGAAATTGGCGGACCAAAAGAACATATCCAGTTAAAAAAAAAAACCGCGATGATTGTACCACATAACACCGAAATCGAGTGGAATCTTCAAATATACCAACATTCTTCTAAACAAACGACTCCTGCATACTTTTTATAAAAAGAAAGCATCATTGACCTTTGGAGGTGGAGAGCGATAAGGCAAACACCCAGATGTTAAATATAGATGTATGAGAATGATACAGTAACGAAGGGCAGCCAGTTCTCTTATCCAGGGACTCGGGAGATATAGGACCTGGTTAATCCACGATAACCCGGACAATAACGAGAAAGAATCAAGAAACCAAACTGTAAATCGTGCAGAATAAGTTGGTGATTGAATAGATGACATCGGGAGAATGAGTAAAAAAGTCAAATAAGACCACGATGACATCATTCCTTTAGAAGGATTCCTTACATATGAAACCAAGGACCCCGTTCTAATGTGTCCTGAAGAAGGTGTGACCTTATCAACGGTACCAACACCGAAACGCGTCGACGCACAGAGAAATAGAGAATCCAAGTAAAGCCTAGAAGTCACCAGTTATATGTTACATCTATGAACTTTTGAAACAACATATGAATTGCTTAAGGCTATTGGATCCCAACAATTGGTAGAAATATCATTCGAACCATCAGAGAATAAGGGGTGTTCTGTATGCTTTGTATTTTCTTTAATTGTTTATGATTGCAATGTGAAGTGTATTTACTGTATTAGGTCGTTTTCTTATGAATTGAGTTGAGAATACATCTTTTTATCTGTGAAATGTATTTTATTTTAATGTACTAAATGTTTTTACTCTGTATTTTTTCAGAATATTTGTGTCTTCTGAAATTTTAATTGGTAATAATCTGATTATTTTTTTAATAAAGATTGTACACGTTATATTTTAGTTCTTGGACTGTTTTCCCAAGGGTACATCGAATAATATAATGTGATTATAGTGGTTCCTCCACATAATTTGGTTCTTAGAGTTAGTCCAGGGATTTTCCTTAGACTTGCATGGTCCGTAATGTTTCCAGACAGGCTCCGAGAAAGCAGTGTAGCTGCACGTGTGGAGGGTCCCAGTGTGTTCCGTGGCCTGGAGGGGAGAATGGTGAAGATCCAAAGGATGCAGGGAAAGGCCATCATGTCTGTCCAACGCCAAATGAGGACCCTAAACAACAATATGGAAGACATAGGGAAGGGCATCAGAGAAATAGTTGATGTCAACAAGGATATTGCAGCAGGGATGCATGATATCTCACAATTGGTGCAGCTTCTGTGCACCAAACTAGATAACGAATTTGCATCAAGGCGCAAGGAGAAGCAGCGTGCGCAGCAACAAAATAAAGCCATCAGCCGCCTGGCCACAGCCACTTCCCTGCTATGCAGGAGGTGCATTAACATGCAGGAGAGACTCACGCAAAATAGCAATGAGGTAACTAGGGGCATTGCTAGTCTGACTGGTGCTGTTGAGGTGCTGATAAATGCACAAGCAGCACAAACTTCTGCTCTGGATGTGCCAGAGAGTGAAGGGAGCACAAGTAGGAGCAGCATGGCAAGTCCCCTTGTCGTAGAGACACGGAGGAGCAGCAGGCGCCAGGGTGAGGCAGCAGCCCAAACGCCAAGTAAAGACAGCCAGCCACAAACATCTGACACTGGTAGGTGTGGACGAAAATGAGTAAATCAGTTAATGGGGAAGTGGCCCAGGACTAACATCTTTGAATGTATACTGTTTGAGTTGCACAATTGTGCTTTTGGAACCTGCGTAGTGACGAAATTAAACTACGTTGGGTGCATACTCCACCTGTCTGTGTCTCTTTACTTACTTAAAAGTAGTTGCGTGTGATCTCTTCCCGTCTGTGTCTGCCATCTGTTGGTATTGCAACTCCTGCAGTGTTGGGTTTAGGCAGTGCTTGTTCGTCATCATGGTCCTCATAATCTGAAAATTCCACCTCGGTGCCCTTCTTCATGGCAAGGTTGTGCAACATTGCACAGATTGCAATTATCTTGCAGCAGGTCACTGGTGTGTACTGGCGTGCCCCTCCACTTTTGTGGAGGCAACGGAACCTGCTTTTCCGCAGGCCAAATGTTCGCTCCACAATGTTCCTGGTGGATTTGTGTGCCCTGTTGTATCGCCTCTGGCTGAGAGTTGAAGGGTTGAGGTAGGGTGTTAGGATGAAGGACCGGACGGCATATGCACTATCCCCTATTTTTAAAAAGAAGAAAAACGTTACACACATGCACACATTCACATACATCTGAAACATGTATCAAGGGAGTGTCACACACTGTTTTACTAGCAAGTAGCCTTCGCCAAATTCCCCCGCAGTCAGGTGTGCGTAGATTCCACTATTCTGGAAAATGTAGGAGTCGTGGGTACTGCCTGGAAACGTGGCCACTACATCCGTGATGATGTAGTTGGCATAGCAGATAACTTGCACATTAATGGTGTGGGTTGATTTTCGGTTTCTGTAGATGTACTCTATGTCAGCAGGTGGACAAATTGGAATGTGGGTGCCATCAATGCAACCGATGACGTTGGGGAAGTGCGCTATTTGATAGAACCCTGTCTTTGTCCTGAGCAGTTCTGCGTGCGTTTCAGGAAAGGTGATGTAGTGATGCATTCGCTGAATCAAGGCCTCTAGGAACTTCCTAAAGAAGCGGGACAGGCAGCTCTGGGACACCCCACCCACCGCAGCAATGACACTCTGGTAACTGCCAGAGGCAAGCAGGTGTAGGCTACACAGCACCTGCACATGGGGTGGGATGGTGTGTGCCTTTGGGGTTGGATGCTCCAAAAGTAGGTGCAGGTCCCTGATCAAGTCCTGGATGGTTTGGGGATGTAGCCTGTACCTTTGTTGAATCTCTGCATCAGTGAGTTGGAATAGGGTAATCCTCTGTCTGTAGACCTGCTCCTCCCTTCTCCAGACGCTCTCTCCTTCTGCCTGTAGCCGTAGCTGCCTCGCAATCACATAGAATGCCGCCATTCTGGTCAAACTGTTGCATTTTGGGCCCTTTTTTATAGCCTGCACCTGGTTACCACCTGCTTTCAATCCATGGTAAATACAGACTCTTAAATACCAATTTTCATGCAAAATCGGTATTTTAGAGGTTACCTACATCTCAAAATGCATTTTTACCATATCTTATTTACCGAATCGGTAACGTTTCCGACTCTGTAAATTTTCCAATTCAGTAAATTTACCGAATCGGTAAATTTACATAGTCGGTAAATTTACAGAGTCGGTAAATTTACAGAGTCGGTAACTTTACCGAATCAGTAAATTTACCGATTCTGTCGTTTTTTGAGCCCCTACATGTCAAAATGCAAATACCGGTCGGTAACGCCCAAAATTTTTTATTTTCGGCCGTTACCGACCGGTATTTGGCTACCTACATCTGGCCCCAAGTCCCCTGCACTAAGCAGGCACTAATGGCTAAGTCCACAACCTTGAAGTACTGACCACTGAGCCGTCTGGTGTGGCCACTCGAAGGTAACTGTGCAGATGGCTTCTGGGAATCGTAGTCCCGACCCTCAGTGAGGCTCAGTTGTCCTCAACGTTCTCATGGTCCTCTGCGAAAAGATTTTCTCAACCAGAGTACTTGTATGTACCAACGCTTTTTGATGGGGAGTCCAACTGCTACCTTCTTTATTCGATGCTTCAAGAGAAGGGATCCACCTGCACAAATGACCAACCACTCCTGTGGCTCCATCGTGAAGATCTTGCATTTGTTTTCATCCTCTCTTGGCATGCCTGCCAGCATCAGTTGCCGCGGATCCTGGTCAGCACCACGGATAGCCAGAAGCACCTCTGCACTCAAGTCCTCCGAGCCAGGTATATCGAATTTGCCTGGAGACTCCTTGGCCAAGGCCAACTCCTTGCTTAGGTTCCAAAGGGTTTTACTGAACTTGTACAGCAAGTACCTTTTTGCTAAAGTAGCCATTCAAAGACTGTGAGCCTGATTGGCAGCTTAGTTAGACAGCTAAAGTGCACCTCTGCAATCCGCTGCCCTGAGCAAGGCAAAATTGTGCTAGCTGCCGTGAACTGGCCTTGGGACTCACGAGACCTTAACTCTGAGTCTGTTTCATTCAAATCACTCTCTAAGTAACCGATTGCATTATTGCGTTTTTTTCCATTGACCACAACGTTACATTTTTTACACTGCAAAGCACAGATTTATTTAAGGCTTTAAAAGTGTTAACACTGGTTATCCTTTATGTATCATCTAAAAATATATCAAATTGGTGTCAGATTTCTCTTGAGTCATGTCAAATGCTTATCGTCCATGTTGGTGATGTAAAAGGCTTGACACATGTTCCACTAAGTAGCCTGTCTGCGTTTTGCCACTCTACCAGAACTGAGAGAATGTGTACAAGAGAGTACCCGGTGCCCATCCTTGTGGACTGTGCTAGTATTACATGGAAAGGCACTCCTGCGATACCACATAATACTTTCACCTTGCAACAGTAATTAATACTGATTGATTCATTAATCAAACTTCGATCAATTTGCTCAGGACTTTTTAATTTTTGTCTCGCAAAACTGTTTCATTTGCCAAGTTTTTCCAAAAAGTCATTTCATGGGGAGCTCTCATCATCTAATTTTAATATTTTAAAAACCATCCAGTTTTTATCAATCTTCCTCTGCCAGTGTTATTTAAAATACATCCTTTAAAGTATATGCAATTGTTAGTGGAATGATGGGCTTAAAACACAAAAATGTCCACAAACCTGACAGAAATTCCTTTGGGAGACCCTTTTATTCCACTACAACATTCTATCCAATTTTGACCGATATGTCAGACTGTACTTTAAAAAATCCATAATCAAAGGAGAGCAAGGCTTGTGGGTTCCATGGGGTCTGGATATATTCAGAATTGACCCAAAACCCTCAACCAATCTTGGCCATACTTAGCATGAAAGGGGCGGGCAATGGGTGTCATGGTGGGCGGGCTACATCAACACCCATTGATTTTTACGCTGCCCCATATTTATAAGGGTGATGTAAATATAGGGCAGGGCCAAAATTAAGACCAGGGAAAACCTGTTCTCACCCTGGCGCAACTAGGAGAATGTTTAATTTCTCCTTGTTTTTGCTGTTTCGATGTGTGCTGCGTTGTGCAGCACACATAGAAACAGCAAAACGCCATTGATTGTTTTTGTGCAGGAAGGTGTCCTTTCCTGCACATAAACATTAATTAAAGAAATGACGTTTTGCAACTTCAATGTGTTTTGCACAAAGCAGCAAACATAGAAGTAACACATTGCCATTTCAGATTGTTTATGTGCACGAAAGGACACCTTCCTGCACATAAACAATTATTCCCATTAACAACAGGCACCCTTGCACTATGGTGAAGAGTGCCTGTGTTGGGGCTGGCAGCTAAATTAGCACCAATGCAGGGGGAAACACAAGGTTGCACCCTATTTTTGTAATTACAGTGCAGCCCTGTGTTTCAGAAGTGCAGAGAGCAGCAATAAGCCAAGGAGGCTAACGCCGCGCTCCACCACTTCCTTGTAAATGTGCCCCTTAAAGCCTTAAAACGGTCTACCTTTTATTTTTTCAACTTGGAGGTAAGCCACTCAACCAAACCTAAGACCCTAAATATGCCCTTGCCATAACTCAGAGGCATGCCCCCCCAAGTCAAATCATCCTGGCTATCTGCTTGATTTCAGCTCCAGCACCTTGTGAAATGTGCAGCTACTTCAGAAAAGAAAGCTTCTCCAGACTCCAGGCAATTCAAATTTCAGATGGACCCTAAGTCATGAAAGTACATAGACTAGGGGAACAGGTCCGCACTGGGGACTGAAGTAGTGTTACAAACAACTATCACCTTGAAAGAAAGTTATCCAGGAGTCAGTTCTTAGCAACACTATGATTACGCTAGTGCATGTCACGTCATTTCAAATGCATGACACATCCTTTAGCAGCTAGGCAAGCTTCCTCTACAAAGGGCTAGGGCCTTGTAGCCCACTGTCCTTAGGACTCAGTGTACAACACTTTATATAGGGAGAACAATATATTTTCCAACAGGTTAATGACTCTTCGAGGGTTGCATGGATGTGGAAGGAGCAGGCCCATGTTACGCTGAAACCTAACATGTCACTGACTCATCTCCAGCCAACGAGAAGCTCAAAGGGGAATCTGGCGCGTTCATCCATATTCTATAGCTACATAGAGAAGGGGACCTTCTCAAGAGCCATAAGGGCAGAGAGGATATTCCTTGTGGGGATACTTACTCCCGTATTAAATCTTATACCACACAAAATACCCCACGGACTTACAAACACAGTCTATGAGCTCCATGCGATGAAATGGGAAAAGTGAAGGAAACCTTTCAGATGTTACCCACTAGACTATGGGAAAGGAAGCAATTCCTTTTTAAAAAAAAATCTTTTTTATTGGCATATTTCACACAAAAAGATACATTATGCATTATATAAACATGTCATAGTCATATTGCTTGTCTTGCACACAAGTGTATCATATCAGTAGTAATCATTTTCATTTTTAATTGAACATCCCCAGTAACAATCCCCCCTCCCCGTCTCCGTCCTATTCCGGCCCTTATATTAAATCACTTCAACCATTATTAAACAAAAAAGAAATCTTGGTCCAGCCCGCAATGGTCATCGTACAGTTTGTATCTGCCGCATCCTTACTGTGAACTTCACATAATTCTCATCAGATATTAACGTCGTACTGTGCACCTAGTATTACATACATCCTCTGATGTATGGGGTAGTCCCTATCCAGAAGGGGCTCCATCCCCACCCATTGTGACACATCACACCCTAAGCATCAGTTATCGAAGCATTAGGTGTGGAGTCCTCACCGGACTCAAATGACCCCAGTAGCGTGTTCCACTCCAAAGATATTGGGGTCTTCCTAAGTCCCTTATGCTCTTCGCGCTGCAATGTCGTGCTTTCTGCCTTCCCCCATCGTACCACCTCCGCCCTCCACACCTCTGGGTCTGGTGGTCTAGTCGATTTCCATTTCATTGTGATGGTGCATTTAGCAAGTAGCAGGGCCAGGTCAGTGAAACGTGTGGCCACGCTTTTCTTACGTTCCACAGGTCCCAACCCCAGTATTATATATTCCAATGCAGTGTATGGTTTGGACGGGGCCAGCCTAGTTAGAGTATCCTGCACTGTCTTCCAATAATACCCCAATTTTGGGCAACCCCACATCATATGTATTAAGCGCACGTCATCCGCGCCACAACGGGGGCATGTGTCAGCTGTGTTGGGAAACATGGCGTGTAGTCGGTGAGGTGTTAGGTATGCTCTATGCAGTAGCATAAGCTGTATAAATTTAAATTTCGGGTTCCTTGACACTGCCTTCGGGAACTTGAGAATCCTCTCCCATTCCTTGTCCCTGATTGGTCTCCCCAGGTCTTCCTCCCACTTAGCTCGCAATGGCTGTAACGTTATCGCTCTCCCTTCTCTAATGCCACTCGTGAGCCACTTGGTCAGGTGACTGCCGGTTCCCATCAGGTATTGCATTGTTAGTAGCGGGTTCGTAACAGGCTCTTCTCCATGCGGCGCCCAAGTCTGTGCTATATAACGGCATATTCTTGCATGTGTTAGGAATGTTCCTCTCGGGGTGTGGTGTGTGTTCCGAAAGTCCTCGAAAGACATAACCCGGCCCTCTACGAAGAAGTCCCCTATGTGTGACACACCCGCTTCGTGCCATGTGGCGAGTGCCCGATTCAAAACCGTTCCCGATCTCAGAGGAAGTCCCAGCAGCGGGATTGTGGGGGCATAGGAAGTCGCAGATGAGGTGTATTTCACTGCTCTCCTCCAATAATTAACCGCCAATTTCAGCAGTGGGGGCGCCGTGTCTGGCACCTCCGCCCTCGGCAGCAACAGAGTATGAACCTTCCCTTTATTCCATTCCGCCTCTGACATGTCCATTTCATGCAAGTTGCAGCCCGCCAGCCAGTAGGCCAACCATTGTATTTGGCAAGCGCAGCTGTACGCCCGGAAGTCCGGGCCCCCCATTCCGCCCGCCGTCGTGGGAAGCTGCAGTTTAGACAGCCTGATTCGGCGTCTCCCCGTCCCCCACACCAGTTCCGTCAACAAGGTATTCAGCCTCTTAAACAATGGGGCAGGGACTAGGAAAGGCAAGCTCGTGAAGTAATAAATAAGGCGGGGGAGGACCATAATTTTAGAGATGGCCACCCTGCCTGCTACCGTCAGTGACAACGCAGTCCAGAATTGTACTTGCGACTTCAGCGCCGTAACTGCCCTACCCAGGTTTCCATCCAGCATTTCTCTCGCCTCCCTGTACACTTGAATTCCCAGGTAGCGGAATGTTGTCTCCGCCATCTGGAAGGCGTGTGGCTCAAAGGGCAATTTGGTGGTCGCTCCAGAGGCGGCGAAGTAGAACCCATATGATTTATTCTCATTAATGGTGAGACCAGACAGTGCTCTAAAGTTTTCAAAGATTGCAGGGATGGGGTCCAGCTCCCCCCTTAAATCATGTAAGTATAGTATGATATCGTCCGCATACGCCGATTCCACGTGAATTGTCCCAGCCCTTCGTATGCCTCTATGGTGTGCTGATCTATAGAGTTTGCAGAGCAGTGGCTCCAGCGCTAGAATAAACAGTAGAGGGGATAGCCGGCATCCTTGTCTCGTTCCCTTCAATATATGCATCTGTACATGCGCTGAAATGCATCTGTTCGTGCGGACCCGGGCCGACGGTCGGGTATATAACAACTGGACCCATGCAATATATTCGGGCGGAATCCCGAACTTCCCGAATGTCGCTAACATATAGTCCCTGCTTCAGATCAAGAGAAATACATCCCTCCGTTCCCAGCAGTACTTGTTCGCCGAGCATGAGTTGGCCAAGCCTCCGCAGGTTCATAGCCGTACTCCTGCCGGGTACAAAGCCACATTGGTCAGGGTGGATCAGTTGTGGGATATACTGGGCCAGTCTCGTCGCAAGGATTTTACTCAATATTTTATAATCCGTATTTAGTAATGACAGAGGCCTATAGTTAGCAAGGTGTAAGCCGTTTCTGCCCGGCTTCAACAGTGAGACTATTAGTGCTTGCAATGACGATTGTGGTAATCCCCTCGTCTTTAGCACTTCCTGATACATTACATGTAAACGTGGAGCCAGCAAATCAATAAAGGCCCCATAGAACTCTGCCGGTAGGCCGTCCGTTCCAGGGGTTTTGTTACGTGGGAGTGCACTCATTGCCTGGCGTATCTCCGCAATTGTGATAGGGCGCGATAACTCTTTACTCTGATGTTCCTTAAGCCTCGGTAGATTTAGCCTCTCCATAAACTCTCCAAAGGCTGGTTCAGACAGTGGTAGGTGTGCGCCATACAGTGTTTCATAGTAGTCCCTGAAGGCATTATTAATGTCTAGCTGTGTCTCAACATGTGTTCCCCCTTGATCAATAATTTCCAGAATAGGCATAGGTACTGGGTCATCCCGAACTATCTGGGCTAGCAGGGGCCCTGACCTTTCCACCTGTGCATGTTGTCTGCTCGTGTATTCTCTATAGTCTAGCACCCGCAGCTCTTCTTGTAACTCCGCGTGCTGTATATTTGCCTCCTGTAGTGGTGTGAAGGGTATGTTCGTACCTGCAGCCTCGCTTTCCAGCATAGCCCCTCTAACTCTCGAAGCCTGTCCATTACAATATGTCTCATGCCCACTCTAGTGCACATCGCTTCCCCTCTGATGTACACCTTAAAGGCGTCCCGATCTAGCTGCCTAGAGCTAGCCGAGCCTGCATTTGTGTTAAAATAATTCGTAATTGCGTCAGCTAGGGATGCCCGGAATACCGAATCCTCCAGTAGCTCCGGCTGGAGGCGCCATGTCGGAATAGGTGTCGGGGCCTTCCCCCATTGTAGTGTAACCTCTACTGGATTGTGGTCAGAAAGAGTCTTACCCATATGCTCCGCTATGACTATTGCCCCTAGCAGTGGTGTAGCACAGAAGACGTGATCAATTCTGGTGTGCAGCCTATGGGGTGGGGAGTAGAAAGTGTATTCTCTGTTCAGCAAGTGTTTGCAGCGCCATGCATCTTTCAAATCCCATCCTTCCGCCCACCTCGCAAGCGCATCACCCTGTCTTATGCTCTCAAAGTTTTGCAGAGGTGGGTGCGATCTGTCTAGAGAGATGTCCAATACTGCATTGAAGTCTCCGCTTATGATCCAACGATATTCTATCCAATCCGCCAATACCCCATTCATGACTGTCAAAAAGTCTGATTGGCCTGAGTTTGGGGCATAAACACTGCCAATTACCACAGGGGAGCCATCCAACAGCCCACGTACGAAAGCGTATCTGCCGTCCTTGTCCAACCTCTCCTCCAGCAGCTTAAATGGGACTGAGTTCCTGATCCATATTGCTGCCCCTCTCGAGAACACAGAGTAAGAGGTAGCAAACAGCTGCCCCTTCCATTTCTTAAGGAGTTTCGCGCCCTCTGCACTGTTTAGGTGGGTTTCCTGGAGGCAAGCTATCATTACATTCCTCTGGTTGAGCTGTGCTAAAATCCTATGTCTCTTATGTATTGACCCCATACCTCGGACATTCCAGGTGCACAGTTTGTAGTTGTTAAGAGCCCCCATTTCGGTCCGCGGTAAGTACATGCGTTGGGCTCCAGACCAGTAAAAGTGTGTTTTGTAAAGACAGTGACTTTAGTGCCATAACTACTCGTATCTCCCTAACTTCAAGGTCCCCAAGTGAAAACCCCTGAGGTCCAAACAGTATTGCCCAACATGGGCAAGGACAAAACTGAAACATGGCTATGCACTGGGGGAGTGTAAGCCACGCGTCCTGCCCGAAGCCCGCTGGTGTTGCTTCAGCGTGCCGTAGTCAAGTGTGTCCTTTCCCCCCAGCCACCCAACCGCCCCCGTGTAATTCTCATACGTTACCAATCGGAGTCTTCCAAAAGCGTAATCAGAGGTCGTTCGCCACCTGGGCCGTGATCTTGGGAAAGAGCTGTAGGCTGTCAGCCGAGCCCGATACCTCCATATGAGTACCGGTTTGGCTGCCCGTAGTCGATTTATCCCTCGCATCATGTGCAGCCAGCGCAGCCTCCGTCAGTTGGCCTACCTCAGACGATTTCCCTGAGCGGGCAGACTTCGCCCATTCACTTTCCGATGAGCCCTGCACGCGGCCTCCTTGCACGGTAGTGCGGTGTCGACTCCCCTTGTGTGAAGGTTGCCCTCCTCGTTCCTCATCCAACGGGTCCTGCGTAGTAGGCGGAGACAGAGTCACTTCCATCCATTCCGCCGCTTCTTCTGGTGTGTCAAAGAACATTGACTTGTTTTCATGTATTATTTTGAGGCGTGCTGGAAACAACAGGGCGAATTTCAAATTTCTGTCTCGCAACTTGCGTTTTACCCACAGAAATGTTGATCTGGCTCTCTGCACTGTCGGGGTAAAGTCTGGGTACACCGAGATAGTCTTGTCTTCATATCTCAGCGGTGCCTTTTCCCTCGCCACTCTCAGCACCGAGTCCCTGTCCTTATAATGCAATAAACGCGCTATGAGTGGACGTGGCGGCGCTCCCAGTTTAGGTGGAATCGCAGGCATTCTGTGAGCTCTCTCCACACTGTAAAGTGGGGTAAGGTCCTGTGGCCCAACGATCTTCTTCAGCCAGTCTTCAACAAACTGCGTAGGGTTCCTCCCCTCGCTTCGTTCCGGAATTCCCAAAATTCGCACATTGTTGCGGCGGGCCCGCCCTTCTGCGTCGTCCATCTTGTCCCAGAGCAGTTTCATCTGTTTCTCCATGGACATTTTCGTGGAGTTGTCCGTCTGTTGTGGTATCAGATCATCAAGGGCAATCCTGTGCTCCGAGACCTTCTCCGCCAGTTTGTTATGATCAGCTCTGAGAAGCGAAAGGCCAGTCGCCATGTTATCCATCCGCAGCTCTAGTGCCTCTCTGGATGCCTTAATTTCCGCCAGGATAAGGTCTAGTTTGGCGTCCTGCGAGCATTTGCCCGTTGGTGGTATGAACTCCATGTTCGAGGAGGCCAGCGGATCCTCCGATCCAGTGGATTGAAAATCTGCGGTAGCGCCTTGATCTTGCGCCTTCGCTCTGTTTCTCCCCATGATTCCCGTTGGCAGGGTGGTGTCGGCGGTGTCTCTGTTGCTCCTCGGTGTCAGTTTATGTGCGCGTCACCACAATATTCTTACTCACAAGTATCACAGCCGGTCTTACAAGTGCTCGTGAGTGTGAGAGGACAGGCTCAGCACCGGCCTTTAGGGTCGTGTTCAGCTCAGATATTGGGTCCAGTGATGCCCCCGGCCGTCATTCGCTCAGCACTCTGCAGGTTACCCTGTAAGTCCTGGTACTTACCACCGCAAAGGCAACCTCCACTCCTGGTTCTATCACAGTAGGCAAGCAGCTAATATTCAGGAGAATGCTGCCTGACTACACAAAGCAAATGTCAGCCCATGCAATGCTCCCTCCTCCTGCAACAGTCAGCAAGGTAGATAGAGCCTCACCAAGCCTGGATCACATGCGGCTCCTCGTATTTCTCCAGTACCTCGCCTTAGATATGATGCGCCTTTCAGGACCCCATTTTGCTGCCTGCCTCGGTCTCCAGCAATCCTCTCTCAGCCCAGCAGTTGTATGGCAGCCGGCGCGGTGAACACAAAATGGCGCCCGTTCTTTCCGTCCCGGCAGTGGGGTCTGTGCAGCGTCTCCAATCCAGCCGCGGGACCCCCAGCTGTTCTCGTGAATGTTGTCAGTGAACCTCCGGCCCCCTCAGCAGCTCTCGGTGAGTCCTCCGCCTTCCCGTCTGGTCCCCGCCTCCTCGCCGCTCACCGGTCCCACTGTGCTCTGCGCCTCCGTCAGTCTCAGCCCGGGTGTCTCCGTCGCCGTCCCGAGGATCGTGGTCAGCTTGTGACACGCTCTCACCCAATGCGCGTGCCGGTCCTGTATCAGCGTGGTCTTGCTCCGGTTGCCGAGCCTCCCCGGGGTGTTGCCCTTCTCGGTTGGACCCCGCGCAGTGCAGGATCCGAGGTGCGGACCGAGGCTGGCCCGTCCCGTAACTTTAGTCCGTGATTCGCCTCGAGGTGTCAGGCCCCGCCCGGGCCAGAGGTAGCACCCGCTTTGCGGTGGACTCCAGGTGACTCCGATTTTTCGCAACGGTTACTGCGTTTGCGGGGGAGTAGCTGGGTGATCAGGGGAACACTGCAATAACAGGATATTTAGCTTATTGTTCGGGCGGTGGACGGAGCTCCTCTAAAGCTCATCCGCCATGCTCGGCTCATGGCCACGAAAGGAAGCAATTCCTTTTGTTCATATAACCCTCACACACTCTAGTAGTGTCATGCGTTATCATCGGGTTCACCCTGACTCCTAAAGGTCAGGGTGGGCTCAACCATGTTTCAGGGAGCACTTAGGAAGAAATGGCCAGGGGCTATAAAGATAACAAATCCTCCTGCCGCAGATCCAGGTATCACTTTATTAGCGGAACTGCAGGGAATATTAAAATATATAAAGGGAATATGCGGGTCACACAGAGTTTAATGGTCCTATGACCCTAGTGCCAACATGTTTTCAGGCCCCGGACTTTCTTCAGGGTAAAAATATCCTCCCTGGTAATTAAAGCTTCAGGTTATTGCCTAGCTCTATACACATATATATATGGGCAGATAGCTGTTCCTTAGTGACAAATCAGAAACAGACAACTTATTATGTTTTGCTGAAGGTTTGTATTACTCCATCTGTGAAAGGATACAGAAAGGGAAAAGGCTTGAAAGGATTCTTGCATTTTAAAATTCCCATCTGTGATGTGCTCTGTACACCCATGCTTTTCAAACAGGGAGGGTGTGAAGGAGCCATCACACTTCATACCCATGTGATATATGATCAAGATTCATTATTCTACCAGAGCAATTTGCTCTGTATCATCTCTGGTGAGGTGGCGATATGACTCGCATTTTGACACTAATCCAAGTACAGTGAAAGTGAATTCGGTTAAAGTTTGTCTCAACACCACATCCTTATCGCTCACACTTCACGCTACATACATACCGTCATTCACCAAGGCTAAACTTATACGCCACAGCATACCCCTTACCCCAATTAGGGATAGTGCACGCTTCACAAGGGATCGCAGCATTGCAGGGGGTAGCCCTTTAGTCAGACTCAGATGTCGGTCTGACAAAGGCAACGAGGTGATGAAAAAATCAGGGGAAACAAAAAAAAGCTGCTCATGCTTTTAGAGAATCCTAATGGTTGTCAGAGCTCAATAATACCTGCGTGGTGTGTGCTTTGCAGTCTGATGTGCCGAATACTTACTACACCAAGGGTCCTGTCTCGTAAGCACACCTACTCATTCTTCATCCCCGGGCTTTCGCAAGGTTCTCAGGCTGCCCCTCGCTATATTTCAAGGGCATCTGGAAGTGGTTCCAAGTGGAATGGGAGCCCAGTCCTGCCCGCGATGACGCAACAACATGGTACGTTGCGTGGTACCGCACCACATAACCCCGTTGAACTACTCTGCTTTGGAGTAGACTTGGGAATTGTAGTTTGTCTGCGGTCACGATTATGAGAATCGAAAACGTTTTTGTAACCTGCAGTACTTGAGCAGTGATATGTAAATTTTGGAGAGAAACGCCACATAAGGGCGCATGCGGTGTGAATATAAAATCTATTTAATGCAAAATAAGATTTCCAAGTGTGTATAAGGCATCTAATAAATGCCAATTCAGAGTGCTAAATGTGTCAAGGCATAACAGTGGCGATACCCTAATCCAAGTGGTAATCTGTGGATTATTAGAGAAAACCGCAACATTTAGCCTCATGGGCTGTGCATTTTGAAGTGAATTAAATTTGCATCTAGAGTGCCAGGTGTGCAGAAGGCATTGCAGTAGAGATAACCACATCCCAGAGGTGTTAGTCTACATTTTTCTAGGCAGGGCCTAGATAGTACGGGATGATATTACTCCAGCAACACGCCCTATGTAGAGTACCAAAGGTATCTCAATCATAGGTGGAGGGCTCTGACCAGGAGAGGTTCAAAGCTAAATAAGCTGTAACCCACAAATAATTAATCATACTGGTAGGATAATGTAAATATGAGGTATCAAAACTCCTGACCCTGTTGGATGATGTACGATCTTGTATTATATCAATCCGACAGAGGTATGCTTACAAGTATGATGCCTACCTCTATAGGCTACACCCAGGTTCAAATACAGATCACTCATCAATAAGTGGTTCATCTCTGGTTGAGTTGGTTCCAAGGGATGGAATCATTCAAACCATTCTCATGTGTCCTGAACCGATACAACCAACGTTGTTCTCTTTCCAATAGCCTCCTCACTATATTTCCACTCCCTTTGATTTTCTCTATGATGGGCCACTTCAAATCTTGGTCTGTGTGCCCCTTCTCTAAATAATGGGCCGTTAGCTTGGTGGCTGTAATGGAACTTCTGATCGTGATACGGTGCTCACTCAAACGTACCTTCATCTTTCTTGTAGTCATACGTACGTAAATGAGTTGGCACGTAATAATGTACACTACATTATCAAAATTGCAATTTGTATGTGCACGTTGTTCCCATGGATATTCAAGACCCAGTTCTATCTGTTTAGTGTGTTCAGTAAATGGGCACACCATCCATGATCCGCAATGGTAATGGCCTGTGACCGGAGGTTGGTTCCACAGAATCAGTTGGTTGTTAGGACAGCGGGAGGGGGGACGGCACACGGACAGCGGGAGGGGGGACGGGCACACGGACAGCGGGAGGGGGGACGGGCACACGGACAGCAGGAGGGGGACAGGCACACGGACAGCGGGAGGGGGGACGGAGGAAGGCAGGACAGCAGCAAGCACTCACCAGAGGTCGGGGCAAATGACAAAATAAAAGGCGGCCCAAAAAAAAAAAGTAAACGCCCACCGCCGCAATGACGTGCTAAAAGGGGCAGGATGAGAAAAACATCGCAGGAACGCCCACGAATCGCCTCGGACCAAACGGACAGATCTCACTTCCAATGGCTAGCCTCCATTTATGGAGCTAGCCAATGGATGTGAGAGGCGTGACAAAGGCACCATACTCTTCTCAAAAGTTTTTGCTCTGCGCGAAAGTCTGCTGCGCAGCTTTCGGCGAGGCAAAACCTAAAAATAGCGAGGGCAGCCTGAGAACCTTGCGAAAGCCCAGGGACGCAGACGGAGTAGGTGTGCTTACGAAACAGGACCCTTGGCGTAGTAAGTATTTGCCACATCAGACTGCAAACCGCTCACCACGGAGGTATGATTGAGCTCTGAAAACCATTACAATTCCCTGAAAGCACGGGCAGCTCTCTTTTGTTGCCCCTAATTTTTTTATCACCTCGTTGCCTTTGTCCGAACGACGTCTGAGTTTGACTAAAGGGCTACCCCCTGCAATTCTGGGATCCCTTGTGCAGCGTGCACTCTCCCGAATTGGGGTAAGGGGTATGCTGTGGAGTATAAATGTAACCTTGGTGAATGACTGTATGTGTGTAGCGTGAAGTGTGAGTGATAAGGATATGGTTTTGAGACACAATTTAAGCAAATTCACTTTCACTGTACTTGGATTAGTGGCAGAATGGGAGTCATATCACCACCTCACTAGAGATGATACAGAGCAAATTGCTCTGGTAGAGTAATGAATCATGATCACATATCAAATGAGTATGAAGGTTGATGGCTCCTACACACCCTCCCTGTTTGACAAGCATGGTTGTACAGAGCACATCACAGGTGGGAATTTTGAAATGCAATAATCCTTTCAAGCCTTTTTCCTTTCTGTTTCCTTTCACAGATGGAGTAATACAAACCTTCAGCAAAACATAATAAGGTGTCTGTTTCTGATTTGTCACTAAGCAGCAGCTATCTGCCCATATATATGTGCATAGAGCTAGGCAATAACCTGATGCTTTAATTATCAGAGAGGATATGTTTGCCCTGAAAAAAGTCCAGGACCTGAATAGGCCATTTTTTCCAACTGAAACATGTTGGCACTAGGGTCATAGGACCAATAAACTCTGTGTGACCCGCATATTTCCTTTGTATATTTTAATATCCCCTGCAGTTCCGCTAATAAAGAGAGTCCTGGATCTGCAGGAGGATTTTTAATCTTTATCCCCCCTGGCCATTTCTTTCTAAATGCTCCCTGAAACATGGACGTGCCCACCCTGACCTTTAGGAGTCAGGGTGAACCCGATGATGAAGTATGGCACTACTAGAGTGTGTTAGGGTTATATGAACAAAAGGAATTGCTTTCTTTCCCATAGTCTAGTGGGTAACGACTGAAAAGTTTCCTTCACTTTTCCCATTTCATCGCTTGGAGCTTATAGACTGTGTTTGTAAGCCCGTGGGGTACTTTTTGTGGTATAAGAATCTGGCACTTGACCATTTCCTGCCCATCATCCTCAGTGAAGGCTCCTCCTTTTAAGCAGTGCAATCTAAATGAAACATAAAATCTTAATAACTTTGAGTTATTATTATTTTATGTTTCTGTGCTGTTTTGTGGGTGGGCTGGCGGGGCTGCTTTGCTTTTGGAAAAGGGCAGAGAAGGAGTGGTTTGTCCACTCCTAAGTGCACAATGACTGTTTGGACGGCCCTCTTGGGCCTCCCAAACCAATCATTGGTACTCCATGCAGGCTGCTTTACAGCCTACATGGAGAATATGCCCTTTCCCTGGCTGAGTGGCGAACCAGGACGCTCAGCCCAATCACAACGCTGCATTGCAGCGTTGTGATTGGTCAGGGGAGCCTGGCTGTGCTTCCTGTTCTTTGAGTCAAGACGAGGAGAGCAAAAGCAGAGACGCGGTACCCAGCGGCATGGTAAGTGTGTATTTAATTTGTTCCCATGTGCCCAACTAACCCCCTCGACCGCGCTTCTGCCTGTGAGCCATGCCGGCCGTCACTACTAATCCTGCCAGAATGTCTGATGCACTGGCCTACTGTACATTTACTTGATATTCCTCAACAAGTGTTCTGCCTGTTGAAAGAGTGCACAAATACACATATTCATCCCTTGTTCACACAATTGCAAGTGAGTGAGTACTCTTGCTGTGAGCCATTCAAATGAAAAGGATCCACAAGTTATAAGGAATGTTTAATACATTTATTATTGGTGACTTCATACTAATAAGATTCAAGAGTAGAAACATTGTCCCATACCTCCGAAATTGGCAACCTAAAGAAGACGATGGCCCCATATCCATCTGGGATTTACATGACTTCTATCCAAGCACATCATTTATCCCTGCCTCCAGGCCTATGACTAAGGATTGTACCAGGTTGGGTAGAGGAGGTTGCTTATCGCCCTATTGTAGTTTTCCCGCCCCAAACAGACTTGAAATACCGTATACTATTTTTTAACTACTGCGACCCCTTGCACATTGCCTTTTGATGTAACGGAAGAACTGTCATCATGAACCCTTAAAGTATGTTACTATTAGGAAAGTTACATTCACAGGGTGAGCAAATGTTTGTTTTTAAACCAGTAGATAATTTGTGCTTCACATGTATGCATTCTTAACTATGATTGTATTTTGTAACTGAACGCTTTTATGATTTTATACAAAAAAATCGAATAAAGGATATCGAATCGAGTATAAGGAATGTAGAAAGTACTTTTTGATGGACCTTCCCTCGCCCATGGGTGCCCTGAAGCAGCAATTTTAGAGTGGACTGGTTCAACTGCACAGTGTGAATCATTAAATATTACAAATCAGCTGTAACCACTGCACCATCCACATTACATTTTGTCCTACTCATCTTCATGGCACTACGTACCAATATGTTCTTTCCAACCACAATCATCACCATACTATTGCCAATGCATTTTTATTGCCAGCACCCACAGCCTTAAAAACCCCTATTTTCAATTGCAACCCTCTGCCCTAACCCTTATGTGAACTCTAACACTAACCCTAACACTACCATAACCATCTAACATCAACCTTACCCCTGATCCCCAACCTTCTACCTCAACCCAAATATTAACTTATTCTAACCCAGTGCCAAAGACCCTATCTCAGCCCCTCATCACAACTACAAAGAATAGCCCCTAACCTCAGCCCCCCAACTAAACCAATACATATATATATATATATATATATATAGGATATAATTCGGTGGGTACATTGCAGCTATTCAACAAAAGACACAATTCAACTGTAAGCACAACAACCAGGCTTGAAATGTGGTATGCAAGATCTATTTTATTGCTCATGTGAAGCTTTCAAGAGGGTTTTTCATTATTTTATTTTACAAATGTACTCAGAAATGGAGTTTGGAGTTATTGCACTGTATTATTATTAAATCTGCTAATGAGCATGGATGTGTTGTCTGTTAAATACCAGTGGGTTCTTCAGAATATTGGTGTTGGTCGATGGGCCCATCAGTTCTCAGCCTGGTCATTCCTGTTCAGGAAGGAGGTGATCCCTTCAAGCATGTCCAACTGATCCCGGATTTGACTAGTGTATGGATCCAGATTCCTCTTCATGTCTTCAGCTCTCTGGATGATCATTGTTTTTAGATCCTCTCCATATGGGGAAGCTGACCGGCTGAACTCCTCGATCCTTTGGTTCACTTTCTTGTTAAAGTCTTCCAAGTACGGTGATAAACTCTGCCCAATCTCGTCCAAATGAAGTTTCTCTTTGATTTGGTTGGTGGAGGAGAGTATTTGCTGTCTCAAGTCTTCCACATTGACAGACAACTTGGTTCTCATACCATCTATATTTTTCTGCATCTGGAAGGCCATGATCTCAATCTTTTGTTTGAGGTTTTCTTGGACATATGGCTTGATCACTGCTTGGAGGTGGTCAACATTTTCCTGAAGTTTGGTCTCAAGCCAATCAGCATAGGGAACAAATGCTGCCTGGAAGCTATCCATATTTTCCTTGAGTCTAGCTTGAAGCTCCTCAGTGTATGGGGTGAGCTGGAGACGAAGCTCCTCCACATTTTTTTGGACACGAGTGCCAAGTTCTTCGGCATATGGTGTGAGCGCCTGACGAATCTCCCCTGTATTTTCCTGTACCCGACTAGCAAACTCCTCAGCATATGGAGTCAGCTTTATCTGTAGCTCCGCAATGTTCTTGTTAATCTGCTTGTGGATATTATCTGCATATGGTGACACCTTCAAGCGTAACTCCTCCAGCTCCAGGCGTATCTGCTCCTTTAGTTTCTCTGAGTCTTGGGAGAGCTCTGCATGGATCTGGGTGGCGAAGGGAACAAGCTGGCTTTGTATGTGTGCAGCATAAAGAGGAACATCATGGAGGTTTTCTTGGAGGAGTGTGCTAAGGAAAAACAATTTAAAAATGTATCAATATTAATAATTCGGATGAAATATCCTATATTTTTAGTATATGCCAGCTAACCTTGTTTCCCCTTTCTCTCTCCTCTTCCTCCAATATCTGCATCCTAAAATTTCTTCAATCAACCACAAAGTTCAAAATGGTCTTAGAAGTGGCTCAACAAGGTCAATTTTCTAAGCATGCACTATACATGCATTTTGCTTAAATACCTTACTCAGTGAGAACAACAGCCTGGAGGGTTACTCAATATGGGCATGGAATGGAGGGAAGCTAATAAGGGCATGGCTTGGGTAATAGTATTGGAAAAAGTAAAAGCTCTCTGTGTAGGTGAGGATGTTGTATAGAGAAGCACTAATACCTCTGAGAACATATCATTCAAAAATTCTCCTTATATAGAATGCACCCTTGTGCCCAAGGTTACCAGTCCCTTGAATCCATGTACTGCTATGTGTTTTGAGATATAGTGACAAAGAAATGTGCATTCACAATGGGCTCATGTTCTTACCACTGGGACAATGGGGCCCCGGAACCCTGTGATCTTATGCAGGCTGCCCAAGAAAATGGACCAACCGTTAAGCTCGGACTTTGAGGCAAAACCAAAGTCTCAAAGCTGGTGTGTGCAGCACTAGAGGTTAGAGAATTGTGATATAGCTGAAAGCTCCCTGTCACTGCAGAGGTACGCTGAAAATAGGATCAAAAAGGGTATATGAAACCCATAGTCTTCAAAATAAAATTAGGATGCTATGAAAGCTGGAACATGCATTTAAAGATGGGAGACATGTTAGATGAATATTATAGAGGTACGATAAGAAACCTCAGAACCTGTGGCCAAAAAAGGAGAGGTGAAGTTAAAGATTTCAATAGCAGGGGCATGGGTTGGCACCAGCCAAGATCGCCACATGATAAGTGGCAGATTTACAAGCCCCTTGCGCCTCTTTTATGCCGCCGTTGCATCACTTTTGTGATGCAGCTGCGGCGCAAAAGCAGAGCCATGCTGTGGGGTAATTACAACGTGACGTATCTGGGAGATGCATCACGTTGTAAAGCACTGTAGGCGTTCCGACGCAGGGGGGGGGGGCGTTCCGGCACAGAAACGCCTCCTAAAAGTGGCTGAGTGAAATCTACAAGATTTCACTCAGTCACTTTTAAGCCCATGCTGCGTCAAAACTCTGCGCCTGCTTGAAGCAGGTGTCAGGATTGATGCAGCGCTCTAAAGATAGGGCACCCCAGACCTTGCTGGAGCTGCGTCGCGCTTGCGGCTCACTCAGCAATGCTCCGCCGTTACGGCACAGATGCGTCATGCATCTGTCCATTTTTGCCCCATGATGCGTCGCTTAAATGCGGTGCATCCATGGTGGCGGAGCCGTGGCGCATAATAACTGGCGCATCCCTGCTGATTTGCAAATCTGCCCCTCAGTGAGCACCTTGTGGCCCAACCTTTAATCCTCAACATCCAACATATTCTCTGTCCCTGCCCCGCAGTAAAACGACACCAGAGCATGCCACCGTGAGTGGTGGACGGGTGCAAGTCATTCTTTTCTCCCCGCTGATTGTGGAGGCCGCTGTTCAGCTTCCCCAGTGGACTGAGGGGACCACCTCGGGGGCGGAGGCTGTAACTTGCCGATCCCCACCACTGGAGGACCACATAGCTCCCCGGGAAGATCCCCAATAACCAGAGGTAGGGGGCAGCCCGCCTTTCCCCAGCTGGACTGGTGCGATATCTTAGAGGCAGAGTGTGGGACTGCATAGCCCATGGGCTGGACAGGCGCTCGATGTGGCCCACGGTGCGGCAGAAATGAGTGAATCCAGAGGGGGCAACGGTTAGCCCTGGGACAGGTGTGAATAGGGGAGAGGCACGGATCTGAGGATATCACAGGGCTCCCATGTCTCTCAGCGGAATGCGCAGCCTGGTGGGTGCTGGTGAGAGGTGGTGGCTCACAGAGCATACCGGAGTGGCAACAGGGGGTGCGCAGCAAAGATGGAGAGATACAGTGGGGGATTAGAGCCACGTGCCTAACAAGCTCTGGCTCTCTCCTCTCCCCGGCCCACCCTTTCATGCCTCTTCTCCTTTGGGGGCCTGCCGCCCCTACAAGAGTTCTGGACTGGTGAGAGGGGAGCACAGGGAGCACAGCGGCGCTAGGTAGTGCCATGCGAGAAACTGAAGAGGGATTCTTGATGCCACATAAATGCACTGACTAAGGAATCGCCCCTACAGGGCTGAGACGATGCCGTAAACAGCGCTATGTGACTGGGCGCTACACTCTGCAGCTGTCCGCGCGACCCGCAGGGGAGCATGGGCGGGGTAGCGCCCTAGTCACATACGAGGCGCGAGTTAGCTCTGTCGCGCCCCTCCTGGCGCCCACCCCCAGATTCCTAACAAAGGGGAGGGCTCGCCGGGAGGAGGGGCGCCCCTCTGGTATTTAGGACCACAGCGCCTGTGCTCGGCCTCTTTCCCGCCATTTGGATTCTCCCTCGGCTCTGCGCTGTTCCCACCCTGACCCAGCAGCAGAGCGGCGGTGCGAATTGGTGAACAATTTAATGGTCTAGTTTTGTGTTGCAGGCGGAGTCACAGGGCGATCTGGAAGCAGACGGACAGTAAGGGTACCTCTGCGGCAGAAGGGTACAGTAAGGGTACCTCTGCCTGGCACAGTAAGGGTGCCTGAGCCAAGGACCTGGAGCCGAAGGAGGTTCCGGGAAACCGCGACGGCGCCCCGTTAGTCGTTCGGGCGGTCGGGGGGCCTGAACCGACCGGGGGTGTGCCCTACCGCTCCGCCCTGACAGGGGGGGGCGGGGCGGGAGTATAACAAAAGTGGAATAAAAGCACCGTCAGAGCATCATCTCGCCGTGCAAGATGGCTCCTTAGGCAAGCGGGACAGCGAGGGGCTGCCTGCTTTGGATCGCCTGTAAGATGACCCACCATAACGAAGGTCATACCATACCTGTGTTGTATGAAATAAACCTGCAGCAGTTCTTTCCCATAAACATGTCTCCTGAGTTTCTGTTGGGAAATGTAAGTGTGTATTGCAAGCGGGGGGAGCGCATGGCGGTGTGGGCACTATGCCTGGGCATTTCAAGGCGCCTCGAGAAGCTGGACCTGATTTGACTGGAGGAGGCCGTGGCGGACGGTAATTGTGGGGCGCGGTGGCTCGGCCCACTTGTACGTCACACTGATGATCCAACTGAGAGCTGGCATGACAGGAGATCAAACTGGGGACTCAGAGGGGACCAAGTGAGGCTCGATAGTAAGGAGCTGTGGCGAACCCTAACCGAGACACCTGCACATGCGGGTGTTGAGATACAGGCAGAACACACAGAGACGACGGAACCCTCGCTCAGCGCCATCATGGCTGCCACATGTGGTACTCAAGGGTCCATTGAACCAAAGTTGGATGCGGTGACTCACTGTCGATGTAAATCTCTTCTGACTTCTTTAGGAAAGTCAATGACGCACTACGGCTACTCCTGTGGGATGGAGCTGTTCAAGGTTCACTCTGCAAGCTCTAGAGAGGGATATATGAAGTAGGCCTGGCAGTCCCAGATATATGCAAATATTACTGGGTGGCATAATTGATAGTGATAAATGACTGGGTGTTGTCGGACAGTACTGAGCCTGCGTACAGTGCAGGCTCAGTACTCGGGCTGCTCCTCACTGCGTTATCGAAAAGGACATGAGGGCGCCCTTCCATTCCCTACACAGCTGATGATAAGACATGGTGAGAAGCCACTAGATTCCTGGGATGGGACAACAAACTGACAGACAGAGACCTCCTGCAAGAGGTTCGGGATCTGAAGGGGTTCTCCAAACAGAAACTAATAGCCATTCTAACTACTGGGGGATGTGTGGAGAGGGCCAGCATTACTCACATTTGAGGCTCAACAGCAGCAGTATGAGATTGCTGAATCATAAAGTTTTAAATATTTACAATTGGGTCACGCTCTTAGGCACCACATACTGGAGATGGAGCAATTACCAAAGTCGGCACCTTTAGAGGATCGGTTCCTCTTGAACCCCATGACAGAGAGGGCAGGATCCTTAACCTATAAGAACCTGATGAATAATTCCCCTGACCCTCTGCCGAAGCTGCAGGAAGCATGGGAGGGAGACCTTGGACTTATAGAAGAGGTGGATTGGTTGGAGGCTGTACAATCTCCCAGAGAGATGGCCATACGGGCTCTGTGCCAACACATTGAATTGCGAATACTCCATAGATCATACTATTCCAGGACGCTTCTGCATCGCCTCAGGAAGTGCGTCACCACCCTATGTGATAGGGGTTGTGGTGAGACAGGTTTGTTTTTGCACATACTCTGGGAATGTCCGGAAATACAACGGTACTGGAGGGGGGTGGTTGAAATTAAGGCCAAAGCCACGGGATCAAACGTGCCACTGACGGCCAGGTGGCACCTCATATGTATACGTGGCAAAGAGGAGTGGCCTAAATACCCCAAAATATAGCTTACGTTGGCCGCTAGGATTGCCAAGAGAACTTTAGTCTGGATCTGGGGGGGTGAGTAGGCTACCGTGCATTACAGGATGGGAAGCTGATGTAGACTGGTGCCAAAGGGTTGAACATGTGGTGTACAAGAGTCAGGGCAGCCCGAAGAAAAGGGAGAACGTCTGGGACAGTTAGTGTATATACAGGGAATAGAGGGAGCCCTGAAAAAGGGGTTGAACCATACCTTGAGTGCGGAACTGGGGTCACTCTCGAAATTCCATCATAAAGCATTGCTAACAACTGCATGCACAATTCTTATCCTTATGTATCCTAGTGGTTATGCCACTCGTACTGTACTTTGTTCTTTTATGTCTATTCTGTATATGATAACCCATTTATGCTTACTGTAGCACTGAGCAACTGTTTAATAAAACACAGGTGAAAAGGAAAAAGATTTAAATGGCAGTCAAAGGACAAATTAGAACCTAATTAAGGCTCTTGAGGATGTGAGTCGGGGTATGAGACTTTGAAGACACTACCTAACCTAAAGCAGGAAAGCAGTGCTCATGAAAGCTTCAACTAAAATCGACTTTCTAATCCCTAAAAAGAAAGATGAGGTGGATAACATTCAAGCATGGAGTTTTTATAATAAAGATTAGCCTATGCGTGTCTATCAACTGAGCTTTGCAAAGGCATTT
Source organism: Lissotriton helveticus (assembly GCF_964261635.1). Classification (NCBI taxonomy): domain Eukaryota; kingdom Metazoa; phylum Chordata; class Amphibia; order Caudata; family Salamandridae; genus Lissotriton; species Lissotriton helveticus. Next base: position 1,204,513,243 of record NC_136061.1, read on the forward strand.
CTGAACACATGGGCTTAAACAAGAGACAGCTAACGATGGCATTTAGAAGAAGGATTTCTAACTGCCAGTCATAGATTTAAAAAACATGAATAGGGTTTAAATGGGGGCATTTCCACAATGAAAAGATGTATTTGTTTTCCACAGGGTCTTTGTAGACAGTTTCCAAAGAAGAGGAATTGCTAGAAAGATGTCTAACAATGGACCACGAAGAAGGATGAAAGGGTAGGACTGAAGGACATTCAACAATGAGACCTAATGAACCTTGCTTGGTGGAAAACCTGCAGTTAATAGGAATTCCAGCATCCCTGCTCTTTGGAACGATTTCCAATAACTGTGCTTGACTGGGGGACATCTAGAAAGGGGCCCGGCGGTATGTCTGCACAGGACAGTTTTGTTATGGATTCCTAGTAATTTGACTAGGTTGCAAGAGTTCTGGAACAGGACGCGGTTGAGGGACATACAACAAACGGGCTTGTTGGTGCCATATATGACAACTGGCCTTGGTCGTAAGAAGTTGAACTTGGGGATCTGGCTAATGGATCGGTACAAATAAAGCCAGTGGTTAGGGTTGATTTAAAGATATTTAACCATGGGGCTTTAAGAATCCATAACCATGTCACAATGCAGCTTATCCTAAGAAACTGTAGAACAATATCTGTAGTGTAAGTATCTACAAAAATAGGGAGTAGTGTAAGAATTACTAACAATTTGGCTTGGAGTCATTATTGTAAGCAACGGCAAATGCATGAGGGATAATGACTGGTCATTGATATAGGTGGAATATTGTGTTCGTACTGTCAGACAATGCTTACTTGAATTGTTTTCTGTTTTGCAATCCCAGGAACTGTTGCCATGACCCCTTTGCTAAGTTGCTTAGTTCTTTATTCCTGAAGCCATCTTCCAACTCATCAGTGCCCACATCTGTGCAGGACCCTGTGGGAACAATAAACAGGAACAAGGCACTTGAGAAAGAATCCATACATTATCTTTTTTATGAGGACCACCAGTCTACTGTTCTTTTTGGAGTACACTTCACAAAGGGACAGTTCTACAATACAGTTGCTACAAAGGCTGACCTATGGATCCATAATGAACGGCACAAGACAGCATAATGTTACAGAGGGGGGTGGACGATGTTTTTAATCGCATGGCTTAAAACAGGTAAACGTAAATTCTGTGCTTAGCATAGTGTGCCGCCCGAGTGGTAGCTTCCTGCTTTATTACATCCAGATATATAATACAACAAGTAACATTACACTTACAACAAGCCAAGCCTATTGGCTTTGTCAATGGTTGTTAGTTGCATAAGAGAAATAATCCACAACTATGACTTCGTAGTATATAATATTGAAAATGCTTCTGTTCTTAAACGATGAGCCTGTGAAATCACTATAAAGAGGCTCTTAGAGGCTATATCACAGGCAGTGAAGGGTGGTACTGCTGCAGAGTTAAGGTTTTTTTTTCACCCTGAGGGTGATGGCAGAAATGGAGAGCCCGGTAGGGACCCCTCTCAGCACCCGCTTTTTAGAACTGACGGTGCTGAGCACCGACAGGACCCGACCGACTTAACGCCCTGCTCCTCTCTTTAGAAAGAGGGTGAGATGGACCAGCAGTTAAGGGGTGTGGAGCATGAAACCAGAAAACAAGTGCTCCCCTCTTGGAGTGACCATAAGTAAAGTGGTGCTAGAGCGGTTGCTAAATAGTGTTAAGTGCAGGGTCGGATTGGTAAGGCGGGCACTCGGGCAATGGCTGAGGGGCCCGTATCTGAGTTCCAGCTGTGAGCTGGTTTTTTGGGCTGCCTCGGGGGTCCGATTTGGGGGGTGTCTGAGTTGTTCCGATGCCCCCAGCGGCCCAGTAGGTGCCTGAGTGGCCTTTCCGGAGGCAGTTAGGCCTCCATGACCTCCCTTTTACCCTCCGGCAAAGGTGTCACTCCCTTTCTCTTGCTGGGCTAGACTATTAGTGTATGCAGATTGAGCGGGGCAGGGGGCCTGAGCAGGTGGTCTCACTTGTTTTCAGGTGTGTTTCACCAATGTGAACTAACCTATGCATTTATTTGTATCTAAGTGAAGTTAAAAAACGTGTCTCTGTAGGAGACCACCCCCTCCCCCCCGTTTATATAAAACGTCGCCAAAGCAGTGTTTTGCGGAAAGGCAATATGCAAATGTGGGCCACTTTTTTAGCGTGTCCAGGCCTATTTGTGATCTCAATCCAACCCTGGTTACGAGCTCAGCAAGTAAAGATGACGTCAGAAGCCAAAGATTCTGCTCTTACCTGTAATGGTCAGCAAGGCCATCACGACGCCAATGGATCTCAGAAACATCTTCAGCTTCGAAAGGAGCTTCGGGGGTGGAACCTGGAGGGAAAATATTGAGCTTAGTATAAAAGTGGAGAGGAGGGGCTTAGAGTCCAAAAGGCTGCAGCGCACTGGTGGGTGAGGGCTCTCCTTTATGTCGAGAGCCCAACAACATAGCCACAGACCCCTCCATCAAACACCTCAGTCTGCTGAAACACCAACCCACGCATGACTAGGAATTCGCTGTCTGAGGCCCCCGCAGTACAGTGCAGTGTCTCTGTGGGCTTTAGTGGCCGGACCCATCCTGGCCTGTCAGGAGTCTGCTCCTATCACTGCAGTATCCAAGGTGCCGCAGCCATGCTGCTCACTCCATCCAAGTGTTCCCCATCTTCAGTGTGCTCACAGGTCAGCCCTTAACCACCGGCCGTTACCACTGACCACGGCTCCCATAAGGAAAAGAACCATTTTCAAACTCATCTGCCTGAGATATAATGCTTTGTCAGGCAATGGACCCAAATATCAGCAGGACAAACTGATTCCATATCTTCCTATGAGAAATCTTAGATCGAGGAGTCAAGTTCTTCTCTCTCCTCTGCGTATTCCTACGTCTAGGTTTGGTGGACGAGCTTCTTCTTATCTGGCCCCCTCTGTGTCAGACCCCCCACACCTGATATCACGAGGAAAGGTCTGGAAGATGACCCAAGAAGAGCCTCTCCCATACATGAAATATCTGATCTCACACACTCACCCCTCAGGAAGCCTCGCTCATCACTGAGGTGTCTGAGGAGCTCTCGTGTCTCAGCAGCACCCCGACTCACTGACGTGTCCCCGGAGCTCATGGCAGGCCCCCGCACCCCCACTCAGCTCCCCCGAGCCCCAGTCTACAGTGCTCGGATCTCACAGCCCAGATGTCGACTTTCACAACCTGCTCAGCTAGAAACCTCCAGCACTGAATTGTGTCTGTAGCTTCGCTGCCCCATCCTCCACCGGCCCCCAAGTCAGAAGCCCCTATGAGGGCAGTGCCACTTCCGGTTCTGTGCCTCCACCCGCTTAAAGCAGCGAACCTCACCTCTCCTGTACCTGGAGTGCAGATGTGCACCTCCTAGGACAAGAATAGCCCCCCACCATAACATCTGGGTCTCTGGCATTGACCGGACCCTCGCAAGCCGCTCTTCCACAACTCACCTCTGGACTCTACAGCTGCTGGCTGGCCTCTGCCGGTACCAGCCCCTTGTGCCTCGCTGGTATTTATACGAGAGCAAACACCTTCTTCTCTGGATATAGCGCCCAGAGGAAGACCAGAAGGCGCCGTCCTGAACTTTAGACCGGGCAGACGTGTCACCTGTGGACGGTGCCTTATCTGCTGGTGATGCTGGCGCCCTCGCGGGTGCCCTCAGCAGGTGACGCGCAGGGCATTAATCACCATGACTGGACTGAAAACCAACAGCGGATGGTGAAATGTGGAGCACACGTCCCACATTTCACCAATCGAGCGCAAAGTGCGAGCTCGACCCTCTTCCAGGGCTCACCACATTCGATTTTATCTGCAGTCGTTTTTGAAGTGCCGTTCCAGCCGTTGGAGCAATAGATTGCTGCACATAGCGACCAGAAGAGGCGCTGTAGGGAAAGCATGAGTTTCCAGACTAAATGTACACTAACAGGGCTAATTATTTTCATGAATTTAGACAGTTTATTACTTTGCACTCGGTGACATCAGAGGGCAGAGAGGGCAGGCAGCAATGAGCAGACAATGTATCTTGGCGGGTGGGTCACATGAAGTCAGAGGTGAGACTGAGGGATGGAGAAAGACATAAATTAGTTGATTAGTGGAACCTGAGGGGCGAGGGGTACAACAGTAAGGCATGCATACCTTTTGGGAATCGAATGACCACGTGGCGAGTTGGGGTAAAGAGGGGAAGGTCATGCCCAGGTGAGGACATCCACCAGGCCCTTTCCTTGGTAACTCTGGATCTTCAGTTATGAAAAAGTACAATAGAAGAAAGGCTATGGTGACCCAAGCCAAAATACCTGTTAATCTACTAGTTTGGCTTATTTTCAGAGAGGTGGGGTGGGTGGGAGGAGGTATTTAAAACTAAGATACTTCTGGAGGGCTAGACAAGAGTGTCAATGTAAAGTGTAATGGTCACCCCCAGCCTTTTGATGCTAGATGCTGTGGTAATTGCAAACCAGGCCCCGGCACCAGTGCTTTTTCCTTTAAACTGTAACTGTGAATTGGTACACCCAATTGGCAAAGTACTTTAACACCCCTGTAAGGCCCTAATATAAGGTACCAGTGATACCAAGGGCAGGGATGTAAAAGGGGTGCCTGGGCTGCAGCACTTATGGTGCCACCCTGAGGGACCTAAGTGAAACCAAAGGCTGCAGACCTGCCGTGTGAGCCCTGCACAAGCAGCTTGCCTGCTCGAGTCCAACCCTGCTCACACCATGCGTGACTGGGTCACCTCACTGTATGTAATAAATGTCAGTTACCCCTAGAGTAGGCCTCCCTTTAGCCCAAGAGGCAGAGTAATTTATTTGGTATGTGTGGACATATATGTGCATGTATATATTTCCCTTTGGTAGCATTCTAAATGTAATTGTACCACATGTGACAGACCCTCCATAGGATAAGATGGGCCGGACACTGGACATCTCCAGATGTCTAACTCCATTATGGAACGGTCAATTCCTTTTGTGTTTGGTGTCAAACACAGTGCTTTTTAACCCCAAACACAATAGGGGTGTCAAGGTTTAACCAGAATGTAGCTAGGTGGCACTTTAGACAGTGCCCACCAAGTTAACCCAGTTTTCTTGTGCCTTGGCGGGCTTTTTCCAAGGGTTTCCGCCAAGACACAGATCTGACTTAATGCTGGGAAACGTGTGCTGGTCCCAGAGGTCAGAGACAAAGACCTGTGTGTGCAGGAGGTGACACCTCCACCCACACAGGATGTCTAGTCAATGGCTATCATGGCAGTGAGCCTCCAAGGCCTCACCAGTGCTTCTGGACAAAGGCACTTGTCCCCCATCGAGGCCAAAGCCTCTCCCTACCACAGGCATTGTTTTTCGTGGGCTGATGGGTAAATAAGCTATTCAGGAGGTGTACACATCCACAAGGTTGACCACAGCTCTAGGGTCATGCAGCTGATGTGCATAGTTGAGGATGGCTTTGGCCATATGGAATTTAGCCTAAAAAGTAGGTTCTTACTGGTTTAGTGACATACACTTACAGGATGTAGTCACTAGAGAGGAGGATTAGCCACAAGAGTAGATGCCCATTGGCTACCAGTTCTCACACCCACTAACACCCCCTAAATCCAGGGTTTAAGTGTAGTATCCTAGTTTACTGTTGATGCTTATGTATGCCATTTTCCACCACATGCTCTGCTATTGGAATGCTACAGTATAATGATGCATTACGGAATGTTGTGTGTCTGTCAAGAAAAGCCACAGTTGTGATGGGGCTGAGCAGCATGCTGGCTGCTCCTGCTGGGAGTCATCTACATATCTACAATAAATCATCTTGAACTCAACAATCTGTCTGGACTTCATTACTACATTTTCATGGCGATGATCTGATCTTACCCTCGTTCTACGTGCTCAACAAAAGAAGTCAATGTCAAGGAAGTCAATAAGTTGAGAACAAACATCAGACTTCAATTGGAACAAGGACTCTGGCATCCTGAGCCCCACCAGTGACCACTACACCGGTCGCCCCAATCTCTGCGTGCCGGATCCCACTTCACACAAGCCCCACAGGTACAGTGTGGCTTGACAGTTTCTTCACAAGCGCCTTTCCTTAGCAAATCAATTTCAGCGTGCTATAATCTGTGTCATGTGACTACATCAACAACAACTGCACCTTCAAGTACAGTATGTCACACTTTGTAATTTACATGGATATTTTTCCTACGCCAAGTTTGTCTACTTCCTTTTGTTTATCCTAGAAGGGAGGAGTCTATACAATGTTTTATGTTCTCCTTGGCGTCTATAAGATGTTTCCTATCTTTGCTGGAGCGGTGATACCTACATCTATGACCTGCACAAATCTAACTCTCGGAATTCACATGCGTACAGTCAACTTTGGTCATTTCAATGTTTGTACTTCAATTGATGTCGGTCTAGTGACGGCTGTTTGGTGATGATCGCCTCTCAGTCATTTACCTCACGTGTGCTTTTATGGGTTTGCGGAGGTATGTCTATTTAGTCTTTTATTTAGTGCCTTGCTTCACCTGGATATTTGCCGGTTCAACCGCTATTTTGACAGTTTGTTTTAAAGTTGACGCGAGACTAACAGTGCACACGCGTTCTTACCTTTGCATCACTTGTGCGTTAGTCTCCGTGACAGCCATTGTCCATCATTGTATGCTTCTGTAGGATGTCTTGGTGCACGATTACGCCTTTTACCACACGGCAAAACGTCATATGCGTGTTTCGCCATCTTGAGGGAAGTGAGTAATGATGAGAAAATATCCTTCAGTTCCCTGGATCTAGGAATCACCATCGTAGCTCCCTATCAGTTTGTGCCACATGGGAGTCAGCATTTTAGAGTTTATACTGTGTCGCACCAGTGGTGCAGTTGACTCTCCTTTTTAGCTGTTACATGCTAAAAGCTCACATTGGCCTAAGTTTCTTCTAAGCTCAACTCGGGAGTATTCCACGACTCTCTATTCTTTTAAGGTATTGGTCAACGGTGACACGCACACCAGGAAAGAATGTGGTGTGTTACAACTCAAGATTGATGACACGCTCACCTTATACATGTATTCATTCTTCACATTTGGTGTTTTTAGTGACTTTTATTTAACATTTTTCTTATGGGGGCAGTGTTCTAGTGTCTGTTTACAGCAGCACAACTCAAGTGTGGGAGTCTCATTCAATGCCATGTCATGTATGTCTATGTCACTGCTGATCTGTAGTTTTCCTTCCTTCGACATTTACCTGTCCTTCCACATTGGTGTGTGTGTCATATGTATATGGTGACACGTTCACACATAGTTGTAACTCTCTTCAAATTAAATGTTTAATGCTAATGGTAGTTTTAGCCTGTTTTACCATATGCATCTATGTTTGGGCTTGTTGCACATTTTATGATGTTGCTGTTTTCTCAAGTCTTATCCTTCACAGGATTTGTGTGTTGTTTTGTTTTGACTTAGCTCAACGGGGTACATATATGGACCCTAGGTACACTCTCAAGAGTTCGATTATTTGATTATCTCGATTTACATGCCTGTACGCTCAGGTAAAAATCAGCTCTATTTTATAAATTGTTGTCAGATTTCTATTGAGTCGTGTCACTTGCTTACTGTCGATGTTGGTGATGTGAAATGCTTAACACATGTTCCTCTAAGTAGCCTGTCTGCTCTTTGCCACTCTGCAAGGACTGAGAGAAGGTGTACAAGAGAGTACTCGGGTTCCATCTATGCTAGTATTACATGGTAAGGCCCCCACCATACCACATAATACTTTCCCCTAGTAACATTGGGGATTCAGCAGTGGGATTCCAGAACTTGTGTTTCGTTTCACCTCTTAGGCATAAGTATATTTTTTGTGCACGAGAAATCGTCAATTGACTTTAGACACAAGAAGTGTATTTTTGCAGATAAAAAAAAAAAAAAATCAGGTTTTAATTTCAATGGCCAGGGCCCTGTTTTACATCCCTGTTGCAATAGTAAACTAAAGAGTAAAACGTTTAAAAATGTTTTAGAAAGTAGGTCAAATCATCTTCAAAGTTTTAGAAATGTTACTAAGTTACTCACTTTCTATATAGATTAAGCACAATGCAGAGTGCGCAAGAGGGTGAGGTGTTCACTACCCCAACTCTAAGGATCCAGGATCTTAGAGTTGTTTGTAAACTTCCAGCCATTGCCTACAAAGCCACTGCCAGAAAGGAGGATCTGATACAAGCCCTCCAAGAGTATGAGGAGGAAGCAGATTATACAGGGAAACTCTCATCAGTGAGCCTGATGCAGACAAGGATATATTGGCTCAGCTAGTAGGTGAAGAAGATGGGAACCAAGATCTCATGAACTTCCCAAGACTCCCCTCACCTGCAGGTAGTGGCAGAGGTTACTCTAGCGGTAAACCTGTGAGTAGGGTAGTCGGAGACCTTGAGGACAAGCTTGCCCAAATCTCCTTGGATGGGAGAAATCTTGAACCTGTGAAGAGGAGACTATCCCTAGATGAGGGTAGGGTTAATCTGGGCCTAGAGCCTAAAGATGGTGGCAGCAAAGTTAATAGGGTCAGAGAGGAATCCTGTGACCCTCAAATTTCAAAGTTTATCATCCCCAGTTACAAGGATGGAGATGCCATTTCAATATGTTTCGCAGCTTTTGAGAGAACCTGCATCATGAGAAGAGTAGGTCGCCAACAGTAGGTCGCCAACACTGGGGCTCACTGCTGTGGGAATTACTACCAGTTAAGGGAAGGGATTGACTTTTGACCCTAGATGAACAAGAAGCTGAGTCCTGTCCTACCATCACATGAAAGGCACCGTCATGGAAGACTTTGGACTCACTACAGGCGAGTACAGAATCAGATTTAGGGACACCCATAAAGAACAAAACCAAACTTGGGTACATTTTGTTGACTCCTTAGTTAATGCACTGGAAAGCAGGATTATCGGTAATGATGTGGAAACGTATGAAGGGCTGTATTATCTATTGATGAAAGAGCACATTCTAATAAATTGTCCCACAGAGCAATTTAGACAACATCTTTTAGATTCTGTTTTACCTTCTACTAGAGAGCTGCTGTGGTAGGAGGGGATTTTAATTCCCACTTTGAGCCACTATCCGGTCTTCAGGAGGGGTTTTCATCGGAAGAAGAGGTCAGATGGGCAGTGCCTCCAGTGGAAGGTCCACCCCCGAAGGCTTGGACCCCACTAGCACTACAAATTACAGCCCTTACCCTGAAGTTTGGAATCAGAGCATGCAACGGACGATTGAAATCTGACATCCCCAGTAAAACCACCTATAATAGACTGGGAAGGGAGTCCCGCCTGGATTATGTCCTGGTCCAAATAGTGAAGTGGCCAATAGTTCAGGATTTTAGGGTGATGGAGAGGTACGATAGTGACAAAAATCGGGTGATTCGAGCACTGCTCAAGTTATTGGAGAATATCCACACGTTTACTGTGCTCCAGGTACACCCTCCACTCCAGGGTGTGGTATGTACTAAATGAAATTTACAAGTTCTATGATCAACTCGTATGCCTGGGCACAAGTGTATGTTGCCTCAGCAACCGTTTTCAATAAAATGTTTAAACAAATACGTTTGTTATGAGTTGCTTCTTTATTAATTATTCATGAGTTATCCAGATATCTTAATGTTACTTCACATTTAATATCTTCATGAGCGAATTTATTCAGCTTTTGTACATTTTAATCGCCAAAAACATGGCCTCCAATGGCCTCCCAATGCATTTCGGCGCAACCCAGCGCCTTTGTCAAGGGATCTGAAAATTTAAATGATAATCATTACCACCATATCTTTCGCAATCCACAAAACTAACTGCACTATAAATAGTGCCACTCAACTATTTCAAAATGTCCTAGTACAAAGTTGTTTAAACAGTAAAGTTTGTAGCATACTACATGAAATGCTATTTGGACTCGCGCTGCTTGTATTTGAATATTACTAATTTATTCAAAGTCTGAGCATATATACTGGGGGTGCCTAACACTGCACGGTGTGACTCATCTTAATGGGGCGCGTCTGCAGACAAAAAGTCTAGCTACATAGTAGAGAATGGTTTTATGACGCTCTAATGGCACAAAGCCGCGTACACTCTGTCACTGCTCGACTAAATGTTTTAAATAGCCCGGTCCCTGAGACTTGAAAACAAGCCTCTGAATGTAATTACGTTTCTTCGCAGTCAGTCGAAAACTCGCTCTCGTATGTTTAATGCGCTCTGCTCAAATGTTACAACGGTCTAAGCTGCTGAGCTTATGAATGCGTTCGCGCTTACCGGATTCAGACGAGAAGTCGCTCTCAACGGCTTGTAAAACTCTGACTCTTACTACGATAAATGGCGGGGGCGGTTAAGTAAATTAAGGGGAGGAGTAAAAACTCCTAGCCCAGCGCTAAGCATCTTGGAACTGGTAGGCAACAGCCTCACTATGCTACGTGATGTACTATACCTAGGAATCCTGCACAATGCATTTTGGTATAATGCTACAAAAAATGGCAATCAGAGCTCCCATGCATGGATTATATACACAATACAAATAATCACTTTACAGATAACATTGAAACTCCACCCTTTCATTTAGCCCAAATGGTTTAAGGGTCCGAAGACGATATATCCAGTGGTTTTCTCTTTTAAGCAGCTGGACTTTGTTGTTAGTTCCTTCATGTTTTTCCACATTTTCCAAGATACAGGCTTTCAAATCACTTAGTTCATGACCTGCTTCCATGAAATGTGCAGCGACTGTAGATTTGAGCTGTTTTGTACGGATGTTGCTTTTGTGCTCATTTAACCGGGTTTTCAGTTTACGCTCTGTGTGGCCAACATATTGCAATTTACAAGGGCAGCTTAAAACATAAATTACGTTCATAGAGTTACATGTGCCATTTACTCGTAGGTTGATGTTTTCTTTGAATTCTGGGGTTGATAGCTGATTGCCCTTCTTTATATTCCCACAATTGCTGCAATTTAAACACGGTAATGTGCCTTTCCAAATCCTATATGGATCCGTTTTGACTTGAGTTTTCAATAGTTGACCAATGTTTTTTGAGCGTGTATGAGCAAACAAAGGATCTAGTTCAAAGGCTCCCTTGAAATCTGGTTCTATGCGTAAGATAGCCCAATGTTTCTTAATGATGTTTTTAAAAGCTGTGCTTGCTGTAGAAAATTTGCTGACACATGTCATCCGCTGCTCCTTGGAACTGGGTTTACTGCTCAACAGAGACTCCCTTGTTAGTCCCTTAACTTTGTCTGTAGCTTCTTTCAGTATGGCTTGAGGATAGCCTCTTTTTTCAAAACGTGTGCACATTTCTGTTATCTGAATATCTGCTTTTTGTTGGTCCGAGACGACTCTTTTCACCCTCATAAGTTGTGAAAGTGGCAAATGTTTTTTGAGTGCTGGGGGATGAAAGCTGCCAAAGCTTAATAGGTTATTGCGGTCTGTGTTTTTCCTATAGAGAGTCGTTTCAAAACTGGATTCTCCTCGAATTATGTTAACATCTAGAAAATTGATGGTTTTATCCTGAATGTCCCAGGTAAACTTAATACGTTCATCTATCACATTGAGTTTAGAGATTTCTGATATCAGAATTTCATTAGCACCTTCCCAAACAATGAAAATATCGTCAATGAAACGAACATAAAGTTTGATGTGCTCTTTCCAGATGTTTTGACTCAAAATGTTTGTCTCCTCAAAAATCCTCATGAAGATATTGGCATACGTGGGCGCTGCCGAATTTCCCATAGCTGTACCACTCTTCTGGATGTACCACTGTTCGCCATACTTAAAATAACTGTGCATAAGATTAAATTCTAGAAGCTCAATCAAAAAAACTCTCATGGTATCTTCATAATGGCTCTGTAATAGCACTTTTTCTACTGCCTCAATGCCTGACAGGTGAGGTATTGACGTATATAGGGCTTGAACGTCTATTGTGACCATATAGATAACTTGTTCTTTACTGATTTTTATATCCGCCAGTTTCTTTAAAAAATCAGTAGTGTCTTTGATATGCGAATAAGCTTCCACTGCGAACAATTGAAGGTATTTATCGAGGAATTTCCCGACTGGTTCGTGTATGCTTTTGACCGTTGACACGATAGGTCTGCCCGGAGGTTCATACAGATTTTTGTGGATTTTCGGCGTCATATAAAATGACGGGCTCCGTGAGTCTGCTTGTATGAGATATTGTTTGGTCTTTTCTTTAATGGTGCCATTTTCTACTGCTTTCTGCAAGATTTGCATTAGGGTGTCTTGTATTTCTCTAGTTGGATTGTGATTGATAATCATATATAGGTTTGTGTCATTAAGGTGTTGATTGACAATTGAATCATAGTATGATCGGTCCATGATGACAAGGGCGCCACCCTTGTCTGCTTTCTGGCATAGTATGCTTTCATCCTGACTGATATTTCTGATGATGTTGAGTTCTCCTGGCGATGTGTTACAGTGAGGGTTGATCGAAAGTAGGTCCTGTTTACATAAAGTTTCAAATAAATCAATGGCTTTATGGCTGACTGGTGCCAAGTATTTACTCGATGTTTTAAGGCCTTTTAGTTCATCTGGTTCTGTACTAGTAGTTTCTGTCATAACGTTGTCAAAGAAATTTCTGAGGCGTAGTTTCCGTGTAAGTTTGAATAAACTCACTTCTAGTTCAAGGGCATCGGTTCCTGTGGTAGGAATAAAAGACATCCCTTTCTGTAATGTTTGCAATTCTTTATCAGTCATAGATTTGTGTGATATATTAATAACTAAGTTGTTTTCATCCATTACTTCTGCATTTATTTCCTCCTCTTGGGTTTGTCCTTTGCCGTTGGTTGCTCTAGTTCTTCTTCCACGTTTTTTGCTCCTCCTGGGTCTGCCCTTTTGTCTGGGCCTGACTCTAAAAAAGGCGTTTGTGCAGAGGTTGACGGTATTTCCTTCGATCCCTGTGTCTGTGTTTTTTGTTGGCCACTCCGTGTGGATGCCTCACTCCCTGTGGACGAGGAATCCGTTTGTGAATTTTGTCCTCTGTTAATCCTTCTTTTTGCATAGACCTCCGCCCATGAATACACTTCCTCAAGTTTGTAATCGAGGGTATCTCGACGGTATTTTCTAATTTTGCGTTCGTTCACCTCTTGTGTGTGTTTTACTAATTGTTGATTAATATCTTCCAACGTTTTAGCCAGTTCTTCTGTGCTCATAAATTTCTTCAGTTCTTCCTGAACTCCCTCAATTTCAGTGTTCAATTCTTGTAGTATTTTCGACAACTCCTCAATGATTAACAAAATTAAATCTAGGCTGCATTTATTCAAAATTGCATACCACTTGTCGACAAATTGCTTGCTGTTTTTACATAAATCTTCATCAAAGGCGAAAATATCCGCCCTGCTTTCGGTCATGTGGGTAATGTCATCATATTGCTTGCTGTTTTTACATAAAATCTTCATCAAAGGCGAAAATATCCGCCCTGCTTTCGGTCATGTGGGTAATGTCATCATATTGCATCTTTCTTGTGTGGCGTGCCTCGAACCTGGCTGAGTAGGTACAATTATAATCACAAAAATCGGGTGATTCGAGCACTGCTCAAGTTATTGGAGAATTTCATGTAGTATGCTACAAACTTTACTGTTTAAACAACTTTGTACTAGGACATTTTGAAATAGTTGAGTGGCACTATTTATAGTGCAGTTAGTTTTGTGGATTGCGAAAGATATGGTGGTAATGATTATCATTTAAATTTTCAGATCCCTTGACAAAGGCGCTGGGTTGCGCCGAAATGCATTGGGAGGCCATTGGAGGCCATGTTTTTGGCGATTAAAATGTACAAAAGCTGAATAAATTCGCTCATGAAGATATTAAATGTGAAGTAACATTAAGATATCTGGATAACTCATGAATAATTAATAAAGAAGCAACTCATAACAAACGTATTTGTTTAAACATTTTATTGAAAACGGTTGCTGAGGCAACATACACTTGTGCCCAGGCATACGAGTTGATCATAGAACTTGTAAATTTCATTTATGAGGTACGATAGTGACCACAACCCGCTTGAGCTTGATTTTATCCACCCTGGTCTAAAAGCTCTCGGGATTAATGCGGAAGGGAACAAACCTCCTCTTCTCCTGGATAATAGCAGGAGAAGGATCAGGTGGGAGCACTTGGTTACAAGCAAGAACAAACTCCCCATGCTCTACGATGGGATAACCCCCATCTTGGAAATTGTGGGGAGTTTGGTTACCGAGGCAAACAACAAAGACTCCCAGGCCAAATTGTACATGGCTCATGAGGACCTTATTAAAGCTGCGGTCCCCCATCTCTCCTCCAGTCCACGAAAGCCAAGAGAGGGGCGGCAAGGCAAACTAACATGGTATAATCAAGCTTGTAGAAGGGCAAAAGCAGAACTCCTTAGACTAATTAAAGAGGGGCTAGGGGGGGATAGCTTAAAATTTAGTAGGCGAGCCTACAAGAAACTTGTTGCCCACGCTAAGGCCGAATGGGAGGAAAAACAGTGGGAAGAACTTACCAAGGCACTAGCGATTCAAAACCATCGTCTGTTTTGGAGGACAGTGAGCGGGGGGTCGGGGGATTTACAATCGGCACTAGAGCCCAACATTGCTCCAGAGGTGTGGCAGGCACACTTCCAGTCCTTATACAGCTCTGAGTCAGGAGAATCTCTTGCTGTAACTGAGGCGGGCTGGCCGGGGTATGAGGGGGAGCCAATAACGCTGGGCGAGGTCACTGCTGCCATATCAGCTCTGGCTTCGGGAAAGGCGCCGGGACTGGATGGCTTACCAGGGGATATGTTCAAGCAAGAGCCCACTGTTTGGGCGCCCTACCTTACTGCCCTTTTCAATGGAGTCCTTGATGGTATGGAAATCCCTAGTACTTGGCTGGGGGCGGAGGTGGTCCCCATCTTTAAAAAGGGCTCGCCTCTGCTCCCAGCCAATTATAGACCCATCAGTCTAATAGACGTAGCACAGAAGCTGTTTGGGAGGGTCTTGCTGAATCGGCTGCAGGATTGGATGGAGGAGGTGGGTGCCCTTAGCCACTATCAGGCGGGATTTAGGAGGGGGGTATCCACAGTGGACCAGGTGTTCAGATTGAACCTCATCTACTGGAGGGCAGCAAAATTTGAGGGCGGTAGTTTGTACACAATTTTTGTGGACTTACGGGCCGCCTTTGACTTGGTGCCTAGGGGGAAACTCTGGAGTGTCTTGGCAGAGATGGGCGTCCCCCCGGATATCCTATTAATCCTACAGAGGCTCCATCATAATAACTATGCCCGAGTGAGGTGTGGGCGTTCGGGGGAACTGACCGATAGATTCCCCGTTGGCCGGGGGGTACGACAGGGCTGTGTGCTGGCACCGACCCTGTTTTGCCTCTTCGTCAACGGGGTAATCGCTCACCTAAATGCCACCGATTATACTGACGCCCCCAAACTGAATGGCAGCAGGGTGCCCGCAATTATGTTTGCGGACGACACCCTGCTGCTATCCAAAACCCCAATGGGGATACAGAGGATCCTCGATTCTTTTGTAGCCTTCTGCACCGACAGGGGGCTAGAAATCAATGCGACAAAAACCAAATTCATGGTTTTGAATCCGAGTCAAAAATTGCGGCCAAATCCGCAATTGGGAGCTGTGCGACTTGAGAGAGTTTCCACCTTTGAATATCTTGGTGTGACTCTTAACGAAACCATGTCTTGGGGATCCCATCAGACTAGGGCAAACCTCAAGCTTACACAAACAACTGGGGGTATCGCCCGGATGATGACTGGTTCATCATATCGTCCATTGGGGGCACTTATCCAGATATATAAGACCCAGGCTAGGGGAGCGATCATGTATGGGGCGGAATTGCGGGGTCATATCCCTTGCCGGAATCTGTCACTAACGGAAAATAAGTTCATAAGACGGATAGCCGCACTACCGCCCAGTACCCCGCTCCTCCCCTTGAGGCTTGATCTGGGCCTACGACCTCTAGCCGATGAAATAAGTTTGAGACCCATAGCTTTCTGGCGTAGGTTGTGGAGCAGTAACGATCTTGCAGAATATAGGGCGGAATTGGTCGAATTTCTGAACCACCCAAAAGCGCTTGAGATCCCCTGGGTCAAAAGCATCCAAGCCACTTGTATGGAACTAGGGCTGCCTGACCTATGGACAGATCCGGCGAATGCAGCATTAAACATCTCCAAAAGGTCCCTGGCTAACACATATCATGAACAAAAATTAGCTAGGGCCCGAGTAACACAGGCAGAAGGGTCCTTATCGTCTGTGTTTTTGCAAACCAAGGACCTATATAGGTTTGAGAAGGAATTGGATCCTATCTCCCCTGTATTTGCCAGGAAGCTGTTTCTCCAATGGAGATACGGCACACTGCCCTTTCGTTCCTTTACAAGTTCTTGGGCTTCTTGCTCTACCACAAAGCAGTGTCCGGCCTGTGATGCCATGGAGGAAACCGACCTGCATGTGGCCTTTTTCTGTCCAGCCTACAAGGCAGCTAGAAAATACTGGCTCCTGCCACTGATAAGGAATATGGGCTGTAGGGAATATGTACCAATGTATAGGATTTTAAAATCTGATCTCTCCGGCCCAACTGTTTTTGCTTTAACAAAATTTTTAACTAAGGCTTGGTACACGCGCAATCGTATTTTAAAAATGTTGGGTCCTTCCTAAAATTTCAGATGTATAGTTTTTAAAGTATTCTTGTATATACATTTCAATGGTTTTATCTTTGTATGAATTGATTTACCTGTGATGTATACGTGTACTGTTTATCTTTTATGGCCCAATGGCCGAAATAAAGATTGGAAAAAAAAAAAAAATAAGAGAGCTGCTAACGATTGTATATTAATGGGTCAGATCCAGGGTTATCCAGAACAAGACTCAAGGTGGAGGTGACTCTAAAAAGGGTGCTCAAACTTTTCACAGGCAAAGGAGGTGAGCACTGACAAGGGTAAAAAGAAGTGTACTTTGGAAGGTCCAGAGAACACACTGAGGCAACATTGGTTTCCCTGGGAGGGGTGAACATTGACGCCTTGGCAGTTTTACCTCCAAGCCTGCAGAAGTACAGACAAAGGTCAATAATCAATGAGACTGACGTGGAGACTCTGAGTGATACAGGTGCCAGTGTTACCATGGTAGCAGCAAGACTGGTTTCCCCAGACCACATGAGGCCTGGTGTAAGTCACCAAATCACCAGCACTGCTAATGAGAATAAGCTTTATTCAGTGGCTTTAGTGAACTTGGAGTGAGAAGGAGCTACTGGCCAGAAGAAAGTGGTTGTTTCTCCTTTCTTGCCATACCAGCACAGCATCTGTTAAGCAACAATCTGGAGACTTATGCATAGGCAGAGGTAGAAAAGAGGGCTCATTCAGAAATGCTGGGTCTCCCTGAGTGTGTGTGTGTGTGACAACTAGGGCACCGGCTGTACATCATGGTAAAGGTAAAGAGCTGGAGCCTGAAACTGTGCCAAGCTCTTTAAGAACAAGCAAGAGAAAGGGCAAGAAGACTGCTAAACCAGCGTCTAAAGATCCACAGGATTAGGGGGGAGAACTCTTCCGAAGAGTAGGCCCTGAGGAGGGAACTACAACTGAGAAAGCCTGGCTTGACCTGGCAGAGCCTTTCAGTGCAGGGGGGCCTCCAGAGCAGAACTTTGCCAGGAGCACAGGACATGCCCAATCCTTGAGAGCCTCAGGCAGGAAGCTGCCAGGCAATAAGAGGGAGATGCCAGTGGCACTCACAGGGTAAATTGGGTGGATAGTTGCTGTATGCTGAGGCCTGGGACCCCAAACCAGGGACAGCCAGGAGAGTGGTAGTTCTCCATGCATGCAGATAATTCCTTCTCACTTTGCCCATGACATCCCCCTGGCTGGACATCTTGGTCAGTCAAGGTCTTGGGACCAATTAGTAGCCCATTTCTATTGTCCCCAGATGTCTAAGAAAGTGAATGAGTTTTGTCACTCCTTTGCAACCTTTAGGCCAGTGGCAAGACAAGTGCATCACCAAAGGCTATCTAAGTCCCACTACCTGTGGTTGGGACCCCCTTTGAGAGGTTAGGAACTGACGTGGCTGGTCCCCTTGACCCACCTAGTGCATCTGGAAACAGATTTATTCTAGTAGTAGTGTGCCATGCTACTAGGTCTCCATAGACAATCCCTCTTAAGCCAGCAAGTGCTCCTGCAGAGGCAAAGGCCTTTCTTGGTATCTTCACCAGGATTGTGTTCCCTATGGAAGTGGTCTCCGATAGGGGAACCAATTTCATGTGTGCATACCTAAAACCTATGTGGAATGAATGTGGTGTGACCTACAAGTTCACTACCCCCTATCACTCCCAAACTAATGGCTTGGAGGACAGATTAAACAAGAACATTAAAGCCATGGTCATGGGACTCCTAGACAAACTTTGAAAAATGGGATAGCTTACTGCTATGCCTCCAGTTTGCATACAGGGAGGTTCCTCAAAAGGGGGGGTCTGCCCTTTGCACTTCTGTTCGGACAAGTGTAAGGGGTTCTCTGAGTCTGGTGAGGGAAGGTTGGGAGAAACCTCTCAAGCAAACCAAGCAAGGCATAGTGGACTACGTGCTACACCTATGCTCACGCATGGTTGAGTACATGAAGAAAACAACAAAGAATCTTCAGGTCAGCTACGAACTTGTGAAGCAGTGGTATGACCAGAAGGCAGTCTTCGTTGACTACCATCCGGGACAGTTGGTGTGGGTGTTGGAGCCTTTGGGTCCTAGGTCCCTCTAGGACAAGTGGACTGGGCCCTATCCAATTTTTGGAAAAGAAAGGGAAAGTCACCTACTTGGTAGATTATGGCACCCCTAGAAGTCCTCATGGAGTAGTTCATGTGAATCGCCTGAAACCACACCAGGACAGATCTAATATGACCATGCTCATGGCCACTGATGCAGATCAGGAGGAAATGAGTGAACCTCTCCCTGATTTATTGTCCACAAATCCACCGATGATAGAGTGGAAGGTGTTGATCTTTCTGACACCCTAACTGTACAGCAGCAGGCTGAATGCAGAAATGTTTTCAGCCGCTTTGCAGAGCTCTTCTCTTTGACCCCTGGCCGACAACATGGTGTACCCATGATCTGGACACCAGTGACAGGCTCTCTGTCAAGAACAATATCACAGACTGCCTGGTCAAGTCAAATCATGCATCAACACTGAAGTCAGTAAGCTGCTGGAGCTTTGGGTAATTGAACCCTCTCACAGTCCTTGGGTTAGCCCAGTGGTTCTGGTCCCCAAACTTCACTCAAAGGGTGGTAAGGTCGCGATGAGATTTTATGTGGACTCCCATGGGTTAAATGCAGTGACTAAGCCAGATACACACCCCATTCCAAGAGTAGATGAGCTTATTGATAAGCTAGGGACAGCCACGTTTCTCAATGCTTTAGATTTAACATCAGGGTACTGGTAGATTGGACTGACCCGGAGAGCCAAGGAGAGATATACATTCTTCACCCCAGAGGGCTACTTTCAGCTCAAAGTGATGCCATTGGGGTTAAATAATGCACCAGCCACTTTTCAAAGGTTGGTAAATAAAGTTCTTTCAGGCCTGGATGATTTTAGTGCAGCATATCTGGATGATATAGATGTCTTTAGCTCTGGGAGGATCACATGGTCCACCTGAGAGACGTTTTGCAGGCCTTGCAACAGGCAGACCTCATTATCAAGGACAGTAAGTGCAAGATAGGGCAGAGTTCTGTTCTGTTGTCTACTTGGGCCACCTTGTAGGTTGAGGCGAAGTTAGACCTCTCCAACCCAACGTCCAGACCATTTTGGACTGGTAGCCTCCCAAGAATCAGACTCAGGTCAGGGCATTCCTTGGCCTGACTGGATAAATAGGAGGCTTGTGAAGGGGTACCGTACCATTGTGGTCCCTCTCACTGAGTAAACCTCAAAGAAACAACCCAAGAAGGTTGTTTGGACCACAGGCGGTCAAAATACATTTGACACCCTGAAAGTAGATATGTGCTCAGCACCTGTCTTAAAAGTACCAGACTCTGGGAAACAGTTCAGTGTTCAAACAGACGCTTCTGAACATGGGATTGGGGCAGTGTTAGCACAGACCATCAATGAATGCCACGATCATCCAGTAGCCTACTGTAGCAGGCTACTTCTCCCCAGACAGCAGTGTTGGAGTGCCATTGAGACGGAAGCCTTTGCTTTGGTTTGGTTTGGTCCCTGAAGAAGCTGAGGCCCTAATTGTTTGGGACTCACTTCCTTGTTCAAACTGACCACAGGCCTCCCCAAATTGTTGAGGTGGTCCATTTCTTTGCAGGGGATGGACTGTGTAGTGAAACACAGACTGCGTGACCCAAGTTAAACCAAAGGCTGCAGGCCTGCTATGACCGCCTGCACGAGCAGCTTGCCTGCTCAAGTTCGACCCTGCACTCACCATGTGTGATAGGGTCACCTCACTGCATGTAATATATATCACTCAACCCTAAGGTAGGCCTCCAATAGCCCAGGAGGCAGGGTTTATTATATTGTTTGCGTGGGAATATAAGTACAAGCATATATTGCCCTGTGGTAGCATTCTAAATGTAATTCTATCGCAAGTGACCAACCCTTTATAGGATAACATGGGCTGGACACTAGACATCTCCAGATTTCGAGCTCTATTATTGAGCGGTCGATTCCTTTCATGTTTGGCGTCAAACACCATGCCTTTTAATCCCGGACATTGTGATGGTGTCCAGGGTTAACCAGCATGTAGCTAGGTGGCACTTTAGACAGTGCCCACCAAGTTAACACAGTATTTTGGGGCTTTTCCGAAGATCTGCCACCAAGACGGAGCTCTGACCTCATGCTGAGAAATGTGTGCCACTCCCAGAGGTTAGAGACATATACCTGTGTGTGCAGGAGTCGCACCTCTGCCCACACAGGATGGCTACTGAATGGGCCATCACAGCTGTGAGCCTCAAAGGAACTTGTCTCCCACTTGAGGACAAAGGCTCCCCCTGCCACAGGCAGGCACTGTTTTTCATTAGCAGACAGGAAAATTATCTATTCAGGTGTACACATTCACAAGGCTGATCACACCTCTACGGTGCAGTAGCTGATGTGTACAGTCAAGGATGCTTTTGACCATCTTGAATTTAGTATAAAAAGTAGGTTCTAACTGATCCAGTGACATACAACCACAGGATGTGGTCACTAAAGGGGTGGATGAGCTGCAGGAGTAGATGCCCATTGGCTACTGGTCCTCACACCCTGTAACTCCCCCTAAATCTAGGATTTAAGAGGCACCCTGGCACCAGAACCATAGAGTCAAAGTGATACCAAGAAAAGCCCCATTTCCATGACAAGGCAGGATTCCACAAAGAAAGTCACTAAACACTCAACCAAGGCAAGAGGCCAGTTCCACAAGGAAGAGGAACACCTATGCAAACGCCAGACTTCCCAAGAACTCCATTGGACTAGAGGAACAAGGCACAATCCACTAAATCCATGACCTTGAAGCACTGTCTACTGAGCCGTCTGGTATGGCCCCTCGAAAGTAACTGGGCAGGTGGCTTCTGGGAACTGTAGTCCCCACCGTCAGCAAGGTTCAGCTGTCCACAACGTTCTGCTGATCCTCTGGAAGAAAATTTCCTCAAACGCAGTGCATGCAGGAACCAAGGCTTGTTAATAGGCAGTCCAACTACTACCTGCTTTATGTGATGCTCTAAAGAGAAGGGCTTCACCTATACAGTTGACCAACCACTACTGTGGCCCCATCATGAAGATCATGCATTTGTTTTCACCCTCTCTTGACGCACCAGTTGCAGCGGATCCTGTTCAGCAGCATGGATAGCCAGAAGCCCTCTGCACTGAGTCCTCTGAGCCAGGTAGATCCAATCTGTCTGAGACTCCTGGTCCAAGGCCAATTCCTTTCTCAAGTTTGAAAGGGTTTTGCTCAACTCCACCAGCAAGTACCTTTTTGCTAAAGTAACCATTGAGAGCCACAAGCCTGATTGATAGCTCTGTTTGACAGCTAGAATGCACCTCTGAACCCCGCTCCCCTGGGCAAAGTAAAATTGTGTTAGCTGTTGTGAACTGGCCTAGGGACTCCCGAGAACTTAACTCTAAGTGGGTTCCATTAAACTCATTCTATAAGTAACCGATTACATGTATGCGTCTCTCCATTGACCACAGCGTTAAATGTTTTACACTGCAAAGTACTGATTTAGTTAATGCTTGAAAATTGATGACTCTGCTTATCCTTTATGTATCAACTTTGCTTCGGTGCCTACTAGTCCTGGGCGATGAACTCTGCTCCGTTCGTGAAGTTTGTGAAGTTCTCTGCACTTCGTGCTCTTTGGAGCTCGTGGAGTGCAGAAAACCCCGCTCCGCGTAGAGCAGCAGAGTTTTTGCCCGCTTGTGCTTGTGAACGGTAAGTTGGCAAGTACGAGCTGCCACTCAGGTACAATAACCACTCAAGCAGCAGGAAGATGAGGACGTACAGCAGCTCGCATTGTACTCCCCCACTTGCAGAACTCCACAGAGTTTGTTTGCCACTTCACGGAGTTCCGCGTTGTGAATCACCTCGAACTACATTCAGGTAAAAATTAGCCCTATTTTTATAAATTGGTGTCAGATTTCTCGAGTCGTGTACATTGCTTAGGGTCCATGTTGGTGATGTGAAATGCTTAATGCATGTTCCTTTAAGTTGCCTGTCTGCTCTTTGCCACTCTATCAGGACTGAGTGAAGGTGTACAAGAAAGTACCCAGTGTCCGCCTTCATGTGTTATCCTAGTATTACATGGTAAGCCATCCTGCCATGCCCTATAATACTTTCACCTTTCAACAGTAAATAATACTTGATGATTCATTGATCAAACTTCCATCTCTTTTTCTCATGAGTTTTTATTTTTTTTGGCTCCATGGTTGTTATAAATTAAGAGATTCATATACAATATATAGTTTCTGTCAGCATACAGCCCTGTTGCTTGAGCAACGTTTCCAAAGGTGTGCCAAGGTTAGCTAGTGAGAACCCCTATGTACCTTTGTGGAGAAAACTGTGGGACATTATCCAACAGGCAATTCCTACCTCCCCTATAGTGAACCCCCGTTTTTGAGGATTAATTCCTAGAATAAATTGTTTGAATTAACAATACTGTCAGATAATTGATTGTGCTTAAAAATGCTTAATTTGACATGTTTACCTGAAAAGTCATTTGATAGAGAATCATCAACTAGTTTTACTTGTTTTTGAAACTATCCAGTTTTTACCAATCTTTCTCTGCTGGTGTTATTCAAAATACATCCTTTAAAGTCTATGCCATTGTTTGCAAATTTTACTGAACTGATGTGATTAAAACACAACATATTCAACAAACCTCACAAAAATTCACTTGGGAGACCCTTTTCCCACTGTAACATTCTATCCACTTTTGACCGATGTTTCAGGCTGTTCTTTAAAATACAGAGCGAACTAATAACTTTCCACAGATGTTTCTTGGTGTAGAATACATGCAGTTATTGAAAAATGGCATCAAACTTAAAGCCTTAAAAAAGTCTACCTTTTTTGTTAACTTGGAGTTAAGCTACTCAACCGAGCCCAAGACCCCAGATATGTCCTTACCATTACTCATGGGCATGTGCCCCAAAGTCAATGCATCCTGGCTATGGGCTTGTATTCAGCTGCAGCAGCATGGTGAATTGTACAGCTTCTTCAGCAAAGAAAGCTTCTCCAGACTCCAGGCCATTCACATTTTAGAGAGACCCTAAGTCATGCAAGTACATAAGCTAGGGGAACACGCCAGCACTGGGGATTGAAATAGTGTTACAAACAAATGATGTTCCTTATTTCCCTTATCACCTAGAAAGAAAGTTCTCCATGAGCCAGTTCTTAGCATCACTTTGATCATGCCTAGTGTATGTCACATAATTTCAAATGAACAACACATCATTGAGCGGCTTGGCAAGCTTCCTCTTCTTTAGGGATAGTGCCTTCTAGCCGACTGTCCTTACACACTGTTGGAAAATGGATTATTAGAAGATGTAATTATGTGTCTATCACTGGCAATATTGCCACTAACACAATGTAGGGCTCAGAATAGGTCTCAGAACCCTTGGTAACTTGGCTGTGAGCAGGCAGGCTGAACTTCAAACACAAATATGTAAAGCATTTAAAAACACCAATTCAGTAAACATTTAAGACACAACACACAATAAAAGTCCAACATCAATTTATAAAAATAGGAAATATTGTTATTTTGAAAACAGAAAAAAAATTAATGTAGGGGAGCAGGGATATTCATTTTTAAAGATTAAACATTTTCTAGTACTTAGGAACCAATAGTACCACTTCTGGACATTTGGTCGCCTCTGACCGGGACAAAGTAAAAGTTTGAGGCCAACCGCGATGGAAACCTAGTTTGATACACTAAGCGGGAGGCCCCAGTCAAGATTTGTTCTTCACATTGCAACGTTTCTGGAGGATTTCTCAGCAGACGTCGTGCAGTCTCCCCCGACAGGCCAGATTCGGTGAGGGTTCGTCGGATTGACTTTCTTTGAGGATCTGGTCATCCTTTGAAGATTTTTCACAAAAGTTCACCAAACTTTCCCAAACTTCTGGAACTTCTTCCTAAAGTTCATCTTGAGGGTCCAAAGTGTCCAAAACACAATCCAAGGGTCTGAAATCTCCAAGAAGGACCTTGAAAGGTTGGGACCACAGTTCCCACAATGCACCGGGACAAAACCCTTAAAAGTCCACTAAATGCACTCCAGGTAAGAGACTCTTGGTGGAATTGATGCAGATGAGCTCTGTTAACCTGTAGCTTGAAGGAAGCCCACTCTTTATTCCTCGTGAAGCAAGGTACACCCAAAGGGCTGTTGTTCCAGGTAATGCAGCAGGTGCAGTCAGTCAGGCTACAGGGCCTGATGATGAAAATCAAGTTTCCAGCTTGGCAATCTTCCTCTCTTCTCCCAGTTTCAAGCAGCAGAGCCGAGAGGCACAACCCCTTTCAATGTTTTCTGGGGTCACACAGGAGAGCACCCCTGTCCAATGTGGTACAGGACAACACCCCAGAGCATTACCATTTCCTCCAAAGTGTGGCACAATGGTCTCCCAGATAGCACTATTTCTGCAAAATCCAATAAAGCTGAAGACTCTGGGGAGAAGCAAGAGCTGGCTAAACCAACCTCCAGGAAGACTCATCTCCATATTATCCCTCCCCCTGGTATTTGCATATTCATTCCTTAAGCCTGCCATCTGGCTTGGTTCAAAGAATAGGGGTGTAAATGAAACTGGCTTCTGTTGCCTGTCTCCTCCTTCATTTGAAGCTCATTGTTTACCACCAGTCCCCCTTACTCTGGCATTCCTATGTAGCAGCACCCTCTCCTCCCAAAATGGCTCCTTCACCCCAGGGACTATTTATCACCTCAACAAAGCAGCCTGGCTCATCCACTTAACTCTGACCAATCAAGACAGATCACTGGAAGGCTGAATTTTGGTGTACGGACAACAACGTTTTATAACTTCTTGTCTGTACATTTTAGGATACATTCATCAATAGCATATTATTGTATTTATCAATATCATATTAGTGAGTTATTGAATTATATTTTCAGGTTTTCCTAGTGGGCCTTAATAATTATTAACATCTTGCCAGGTTAACCTTTGTGGCTGTGGATCTGCAATGGGAAAAATGAACTGGGCAATTTTTCCAACACCAGGGCTTATAAAACATATTTTATAAGGACCCTGCCTATATCTACAGGATCCCCCACCCCTGGAACACCTAGGGGAGATTTTAGGTGTTCTGAATATGCCAAAATATTGCAGATCCTCACTCCACAGTGATCCTAGCACAAAAGTCGATTTTGGGAAGCACTTTACTACAATATGGGAAGTGAAATGTGCAATTTCACTATACTCAAGGCATTTAAAACCTATTTTATAAGGGTCCTCCTTATAAGTACCTGACCCCTCCACCAATGAGACACCTATGGGAAACCCTGTTAGTTCGTAAGTGCCCCAAACACCAAAGTCAAGTTTGGGCACAATTTACATGTTAAAAGCAGTCCTGCAATTGCTTTTAAATGGACCTCAGGCCTCCGCAGTGCACACATGCAAGTGCAGAAAGGGCTACTGGCCTCTAAACTGCTATGCCCTATTACATATTAGGGACTAGGGGCCAGATGTAGGAAGGCAAATATTGGTCGGTAACGGCCAATTTTGTCCTTTACCGACCGGTATTCGTTAAATGAGATGTAGGGGCCCAAATTTTAACGAATTGGTACATTTACCGAATCGGTAAATCTAGATGTAGGTGGCACTTAAAATAGTGCCACAGGCCCTTAAGAATTCGTTATTTACCATGAAATACTATTTCATGGTAAATAACGAATTCCTGTGTACATGCACATCTGTGCATGTACACCTGTGCCATGTGGCACACATACATGCCCTAAGGGCATGTATGTGTGTCACATGGCACACAAGCCAGAATCAGGGGTGCAACAGGGTGTCAAAGTGACACCCTGTCCCCCTTGTCAATTCGGTAATTTTACTGAATCAGTAATTGACATTGATTCCAATGGGCCTCAAGGCCCATCGGAATCAATGGCAATTACAGAATCAGTAAATGCTGATTCGGTAAACACCGAATCCTACAGATTCGGTATTTTCTACCGATTTTTTTACCTACATTTGCTTTACCGAATCATAAATACCGAATCTGTAAAATTCGGTATTTATGAATTGGTAAATCCAATTTACCTACATCTAGCCCTTAATTTTGTAATTTGTAATTTGCATTTATATAGCGCATTATCACCAACGGTCTCTAAGCGCTGTGAGAGAGGGATTCTGCTTTTGATTACTGATGGGGAGAGGGTACTTTACTGTGTGCCCCAGGCCTCTTGGAAAAGTATAGTCTTAAGTTTTTTTCTGAATGGTAACAGGGAGTGTTCTTTCCGAATGTTGTCGGTTAGCTTGTTCCAGATCCGTGGGATGATGGTGGAGAAAGCTCTGCCTCCGAGGGAGACCAGTCTGGAGTGGGGCAGACTAGGAGCCTGGCCTCTGAGGAGCGGAGCGCTCTGTTTGGAATATAGTTGGCTAGGCTATTTTTGATGTACCTTGGGGCCTGGCCAAAGATGGCTTTGTGTACAATGCAGAGACTCTTGAACTTTGTCCTTTGCCTGATCGGGAGCCAGTGAAGCTAGCGGAGGAGGGGAGAGGCGTGTGTGCGACGGGGGACTTTGAACACCAGCAGGCCGCATTGTTCATTATGATCTGAAGTCTGGCCAGTTGATTATCTGGGAGTCCTAGGTAGAGCGAGTTTCCATAGTCTAATCTAGATATTATGAGTGCTACAACCACTCGTTTGAGGGTGTCAAAAGTAAGGAGAGGGGCCAGTTTCCGCAGCTGCCTCAGTAAGTTTGAGCAGACACCCACTATTGTTGACACCTGTTGGACCATGGTCAGTTTATGGTCAATCTTGATGCCCAGGCTTTTGACCGCCATGGCTGGCTCAGGGTAATTGCCCCAATACAATAAGGGGTATTCCCTCTATAACCCAAAATGCATCTGGGAACAATATACTTCAATAACAAAATGATGCTATGGGACCAATATGTATAAGCACTTTTCACAAATAGGTCTATCAATTACCCATTTGGACTTACATAATTTTTCAAAAAATAAATCAACTCAGTTATATATTTCATTTATATCCTGAAACCTAAAGAAACCAATCCAAAGATAATATATATTCTTTGTATAATGCGTTTTATTCACTCATATCTTTTTTTGTATATTTATTCTTTTACTTTCCACATTTCCTTTTTTCAAACAGACAAACAATTCTTTTGGGTTCTCAAAATCTAAAAAAGCAATATATACAAAATTATCACACAATATATATGAATCTCAAAATGAAAAAGTGAAAAATTTGCTACATTATTTACATAACATTTCAAAAATAGCCCCTATTCTTTAGACGGATACTCTATACCTTGTTATCTAAAGTGTATTCCGTAACTTTACTGGTACACCCTACTTTCGCAGTTTCCTTCAAATAGATTATTTTGTCCCTTCTATTTTAAACTGCTCTTTTCTTAATTATCACCAAATTTAAATTCATTGGGTGTCCGTTTCCGAGGTTGTCGACGCGTTTCAGCCCCCTTTAAATTCTGGGCCTCATCAGGACTTGGGCTTGGGCATACATTCAAAATTATGTTGCACCATTACTTGGCAAAAACTTTCAACTAGGATTTCGGGAGTCGTGACTTGTAGGGTATATATACTTTCTGGATATATACCTGTCCACTTCTCTTCTATATAAATAGAGGATTCATTTTTATATCTTCAAAGTGATTAACGCCAAATATGCTGCCTCGTTCACTTAGACACAATTCGAGTGGCGACAGTCCTACCACGGATCTAAACCTAAAAATCCAATTGTGGCGCCATAGTGCTCTCGTCTTCTTGTCTCCGTAGATCACCTCCCTCCTCTTCCTAGTTTGCAAACTAGGAAGAGAAGTGGACAGGTATATATCCAGAAAGTATATATACCCTACAAGTCACGACTCCCGAAATCCTAGTTGAAAGTTTTTGCCAAGTAATGGTGCAACATAATTTTGAATGTATGCCCAAGCCCAAGTCCTGATGAGGCCCAGAATTTAAAGGGGGCTGAAACGCGTCGACAACCTCGGAAACGGACACCCAATGAATTTAAATTTGGTGATAATTAAGAAAAGAGCAGTTTAAAATAGAAGGGACAAAATAATCTATTTGAAGGAAACTGCGAAAGTAGGGTGTACCAGTAAAGTTACGGAATACACTTTAGATAACAAGGTATAGAGTATCCGTCTAAAGAATAGGGGCTATTTTTGAAATGTTATGTAAATAATGTAGCAAATTTTTCACTTTTTCATTTTGAGATTCATATATATAGTGTGATAATTTTGTATATATTGCTTTTTTAGATTTTGAGAACCCAAAAGAATTGTTTGTCTGTTTGAAAAAAGGAAATGTGGAAAGTAAAAGAATAAATATACAAAAAAAGATATGAGTGAATAAAACGCATTATACAAAGAATATATATTATCTTTGGATTGGTTTCTTTAGGTTTCAGGATATAAATGAAATATATAACTGAGTTGATTTATTTTTTGAAAAATTATGTAAGTCCAAATGGGTAATTGATAGACCTATTTGTGAAAAGTGCTTATACATATTGGTCCCATAGCATCATTTTGTTATCAGGGTAATTGCCCAGCTCTTGTGGCCAGAAGAGACTGCTCCATGGGTTGGTGTCTGTGGTGACGGCCAACACCTCTGTCTTATCTGGATTGATTTTAAGGGAGTTGGCCGACATCCAGTTGATGGTGAGTTTGAGAATGTTCTGGACTCTAGTATGGGCTACTGGGGAGTTATCAATCTGAATGATAATTTGGGTGTCGTCTGCATAATTATATATCTGGCACTCCAGCTGATTCAGTGCCGCTATCAAAGGTTGGAGGTATGCATTGAACAAAAGCGGTGACAATACAGATCCCTGCGGGACTCTGCATGGGAGTGTGCCTGACTTGGACACTGCGTCGCCCAGCTGCACTCTCTGGGAGCGGTCTTTCAGAAAGGATGTGAGCCATGTGAGTGCCATGCCCTGAATCCCAAGATCAGCCATCCGCGACAGGAGAAGATCGAGGTTTACAGTATCGAAAGCCACGGATAAATCTAATAGGATCAGGGCACAAGGGGGCAGATTTATGTTAACTGGCGCATCCCCAGGGATGCGCCAGTTAATGTGCGCCACAGTGCGCCACAGCTCCGCCACCCATGGTGCGCCGCATTTATAATGCGGCACACCATGGGGCAAAAACGGCACAGATGCGTGACGCATCTGTGCCGTAAAGGTGACGCATTGCTGGAGTTGCGTCGCAAGCGCGACGCAGCTCCAGCAAGGCTTGGGGGTGCCCCATCTTAACAATGCTGCGTCAAGACCTACGCCTGCTTCAAGCAGGCGCAGGCTTTTGATGCAGCATTGGCCAGAAAGTGACTGAGTGAAATCTTATAGATTTCACTCAGCCACTTTTGCGAGGCGCACCTGCCCCGGAACGCCCACCCTGCGCCGGAACGCCCACAAGCGGCGCAGGGCTTTACAACGTGACGCATCTGCCTAGATGCGTCACGTTGTAAATCGTTCGTAGGGATGCGCCACGTTTACGCCGCCTTGCGTGACGCAACAGCGGTGTAAACGTGGCGCAAGTGCCTCATAAATCTGCCCCAAGGTTTCTTGGAGTCAGCCCTCAGTCTCAGTCCGTCTAGTACTGATAGCATGACTAATTCAGTGCTATGGTGTGCTCCAAAACCTGCCTGGTTGAATTATAGGAGGTGGTTGGCCTCCAGGTGGTGTGAGAGTGAGGCGAGCACATACTGTTCAAGGACTTTAGAGAGGAATGGGAGCTGGGAGATTGGCCGGAAATTCTTCAGGTTTTTGATGTCTGCCCCAGGATTTTTCAGGAGTGGAATCACGCGTGCCTCCTTGAAGTCTCTGGGAACTAGTCCAGTTTCGAGGGAGGAGTTAAGGAGTGATATGATCTCGGCTTCAATCCCTGGGAGAGCCATCTTAAAGGTCCTTGGGGGGCAGTTTTGATTTCCCTGCACTTTTATGTACTAGGGCCATACAGGGGAGGTCATGCCAATCATAGAGTACCCTAACCCATAGTGTACCCTACTGTATGTAGGTGTTTTCACAGTATTCTAAATGTGTTTTCAGCAAAGCACTGTACCTGGGTCTGGTTAGGCAGAACCCAGAGACCGTCAGAATCAGTTACCACGAGTACCAGTCAGCAAACAAAAATGGGGGGTGTTCAGGGCACCAGGATGAATTTGCAACAGACACAGTATTTGAACGAGAAACAGTCTGAACAATGAGGGCAGAGTCACACGTTTTCCAACACCGCAAGCCCTGCCATGCTTGCCTTAACCAGCCATATGCCTTAACCTTGCTTATGCTTGGTTAAGGCAATGCGCTGTCTAGATGCATAGAAGGGGGGTAGGAACCGCAAGCTTCGGGTCAGTAGGCTTGCGCACAAAGGGAAGAGGGGCTGGGGACGGGTTTGGGGAGGGGAGTCATTTTTAGTGGGGGGTGGTTTTATGGCTTGGGGGGTCGAGCTAGCTTTTAGGACTATGGGTTGGTGTGGGCTAGGGTTCCCGGCGTCTAAAGCTCAGGGCCCGTTTTACTTTCGTGCATATAGGAGTTGGCAACATTTAGTATGTTTTTGACTTATTTTGGCTTACTTTTGCTTGTTTTTCAACGGGCATGGTGGGGGGTCCTTGGGTCATATGTCATACCTCTTCCCGTGATTCGATTAGGAGTTGGCTTGCTGAGGTACTAGGGGATAAGTGGGACTAGTGTTCCTCCAAGTTTCAAGAGAATCGATGAAGTAGAAGGGGTCAAAACACCATTCTTTGTGACTGTCGGGTTTGCAGTGTCATCCAATGGGCCAGTTTTGGAGGTTGGCAAGAAATGCTTTTGGGGGGTTCAAGGTGCCCCAGATGAAAACGGCTTCTGTCACCAATGGCCAGGAATGTCCACTGTGCCTGTGATTTTTTTTGAAAATCCATCCACTGAAAGGGTGTTTTTGTGGCTAGTTTTTAAATGGGAAATCACCTGCTTTGGGGCCTCGGAACGGGGCTGGTTTGCACGTTTTCGGGGAGTGATTAGAGGGTATTCCAGGTGGTTTCTAGCGGATCTGCTTGAATGGGCGAGTAGCTGGGAACCTCTAGTTCTGATTTTACCACATGTATTCCTTTAGCAAGCAAGCCATTACAATGAATATTGTTGTAAAGGCATGCCAGGTAAAGGCATGCATGGTAAACGAATGCGTGGCTAAGACGCATTTGTGGTTGGGACCGCTTTGTAAAGGCATGCGTGGTCCAGCCACACGTGCCGCTGTCATACAACCTATATGAACTGATCTCAGCGACTGGGCATGCTGATAGCGAGGAGTCATGTTTTTATAAACATGGGTCCGTCTATCCTGGTCTCCACATTACAGATAGTCAACGTGTTTGGTTTATCCCTGCCATGCAAGTCTCAAAGACTAATGTGGTGCTGCCCATGAACATTTACTTATCTGGTTGTATGTGTATTAAAAAAAATGCAATCTAAAGTACAATGTTCTGATGAATCTTCTTCGTCAAAACTTGTTTGATGAATTTTTCCACCTAGAATGGTTTTCACCAGGCTGATGAAAGCCCATCTTGGTGAAAACAAAATTTCCTTCAGGTCGCAGTTTAGTTTCTTTGCTTTTTTAAGAGGGGTTCCCACCCTTAACCTGCCAACCCTTTCAACTAGATTACCGTTTTTTGCAGTTAGTTTCTTTTTAGGAGGGTGTATTCCATCATCATTAACCCTTAAAAACCTCACACAAAACTGCCTTCTGCGCTCCATTTTTGTTTGTTATTTTATTAACATTTATTCACACAATTCCTATTGCAACTTGAATTGTAAGTACGTTTTTTCCGGTAACAGAACTAAATGCCAGTAACAGGTATTGAAAGCTGTGCCTAGTATACCTTTTCCACAACATCTTTCTGTTTTGTGAAAAAATGATATGTTATCATTTTACCCTTTCTCCAAAATATATTTTGCCAGCCGAATTTCACCAGGCTGACAATCTTCATTTCTGATTTTCCTCATAATGACGGAATTTCATTTTTAGGCCTTGCCTAGGCAGCGCTTGTGCTGTCTCTCCGAGACATCAAGTAATCTGTATATGTGTTGAAAATCCACCTACTCCACCCTCTTTGCTTTTAATTGATTTCTTCCCTTGGCTGCTTTGATTTCTTTGTTTTCACAGGCCAAAGCGCTTTTAGTTTGTCCTCTATTTCTTTAGGAACGCCTATTCAGCAATGCCTAACTATAGTATACATGCTGCTAGTGGATTGAAATTTTGTCTTGGAACTCGTTTTTTTTTGTGGCTTGCTTTTTCTTCTGTATTTCAGTGTTTGATGCACGTCTGTTGTGCCCCCACCGTCATCACCCCTACTGTTACCCACTTTTGTTGTCCCCCACTGCTACCCGCCTCTTGTCCTTGTTAATTGATGCTACCTGAAATGATCATAGTGATATTAAGCATTTGAGTGTTGTCAGTGCAGTGTTAATGTTATTCTTTGTAATTTAAAATCGCGCTGGAGAGCATTTTTGCGATGCGCATGTTTTTGAATGTTTCATGACACACTCAAGAGCATTTCTGTGATGTACATGATGTTGAGTGTTTCATAACAGATTGGAGAGCATTTCTGTGATGCGCATGGTGTTGAGTGTTTCATTGGTATTGTCTCCCGCCTTACCTCGGTTTCAGTCGGGCTATAAAGCAGAGGGTGCCTTTGAGAGCTCCACGGGGTGTGAGCTGCAGACCCCCTCCAAATGGGCAGCAGCTGTAGAAAGAGTCACTGGGAGCATTTAATGTGAGGTCTGGCAGGGTCAGAAAGGACGCTGCTGTCGGTGGCAAGGGTAAGGAGGTGTTGCATGATGTAAGTGCTGTAACATGCTTTTGTTCTTAAGCATGCGTCATGATAAGTCCAGAGGAGCTGTACAGGTCACGCCATAAATAGAATTGTATTTTGGTACTTGTTATTTTTAGTATGCAGCTAACAAACCACTATTGCATTCTGGTATTGGGAGGATGAGGAACTGAGTTGTCCCTGCACTATTTCGCATCTCTGCTGCATTTAGTCAACCCACCAAGCTATCTCTCCCTGTGGCTATTTGCAAGTGTTGTGTAAAATGTGGTTTCTCTGTGCTTCCTCCGAAGGGGAACGATTTGTAATAAAAGTGGTGCAGGGGGTTTCCTTTCTTTGCTCCATTACAAAGCCTGGAGGAGCTTTACAGGCCGAGCCGCAAATAGAATTGTATTTTGGCACATGTTATAATTGGTATGTGTCTGATAAACCAATTATTTCTTTTTTGTCTCTGGAAGATGAGGAACTGAGTTGTCCCTGCAGTATTTCGCATCTCTGCTGCATTTAGGCATCCCACCGAGCTATCCCTCTCTCTTGCTATTTGCAAGCGCTGTGTAAAAACTGGTTTCTTTGTGCTTCCTATAAATGGGAACATTTAAAGTTTTGGCGTTTTATTTAAACGTTAATACTGTTTAGCATTTGTACTTTCTTATCACCTGCTTAGAATTTGCTGAATAATTCCGCACCAATCTGCTCTAAAATAATACCATCCGTTTGACGGCAGTGAGGCTCCATAAAAATTGTTATTATGAAAATAAGCTGTGTAAATGTTAATAAGATTGTACATGAAGTGTTCATGGTAACAGTGTAGCAATATCCATTTAATGATATTCTGTGCATTCTATGAGCAGACTGATGTTTGGTTACTGCCACTTTTATAGCGCTTCATTTGTACCAGAAGAGGTGCGGGGGCTAACCTTACTTAGCTTTCTTACAAAGCCCGGAGGAACTGTACAGGCCATGCCACAAATAGAATTGTATTTTGGCACATGTTAAATTTAGTGTGCGGCTGACAAACCACTATTTCTTTCTTGTCTTGGGAGGATGAGGAACTGATCCACTGATGCTGCACATATACAGAACTGTGCGCAGGAAACCAGGACCTCAGTGTGTAGTGGTGTACCAAAAACCCACCTTAGTGCCAGGAACCCCAATCCTACTAGCTATAGTGTTTCATTCGTTCTCCATACTACAGCGAAGCGACCAATGATTAGACATTCTAGAACATGTAACTCAGATACTCCCAGGAATCGTGGGAGTAAGAACGCTCTTTCTCTCACTCACTCATACTTGTCCACAACGTGAATAATCAGAGACACTGTATAGTTTAAAATGTTTATTTTAAATAACGTGCTTGATAATGCAGGACACGAGCCAATACTAGCAGCAAAATGAATAAACACAAGATAGTAAACATTGTTACAATTCCATAGAAAATTAACGGAGATATCATTCTATAAAGATAGTGGAAAAGGGACTACCGTGCCTTGCCATCCTTCTCGTGCTAGGAACTAGTTTAATACAGAAATAGAAGACCTCTGGGCTTTGTCAGAGGGGACCCCATACCTCTAGGTTTAGTTGCAAAAGTTTACATCTCCGTTCAAGCACAGCTCTTCTCTCTGGAAGGGTATTCTTCAAGTGCTTAACAAACATGCAATGCCTTATTAAAAGCACTCAATTTTCAGTAGTGCAGCTGGGTGTGTATTATGTCTAACATGCGTGGGACTGACCAAAGCAGATTAACGAGAAACATTATTTTTCGACCTTGAACACGATGTTCAGATGAGACCCACAGACTACAGCAAGAAACATGAAAGGTAGACGGTTCTCATGTGGACGAGCACAAGCACTGGTTTTATGAAAACAAAGTAATATAGAAACGTGTGCAAAAGCGGCAACATGGCAGCCAAGCATGTAGTAACATATGCTAACTTAGCAATGTCTGCAGGGAATCATGTATCCTCACTACACCCTCCCCTGGTCAGTCCATTGGATGTAAGCATAGGACGAACACAGAGTTCAAGAAACGTGAGCAGAGTTCATGAGTTTCTATAGTCTATCAAATTTGGAAAAAAGCGGATGGCGGAGAGGCAAAAAATTTTTTTAAGGAAAAATAAATTTCATTGTAAATTGGGTGCGAACCTCTAGTTTGCCAAAAAATACCATTAAAAATAGGCAAAGATGTGCGCCAGCCATTTTAATCCATAAGAGTGTATGAGCAGTAAACAGCCACTGCCTCCAATAGGAAATCATTGTCATCTGTAGAAAAAAGAGATGCCATCCAATTAACAAGCAGAATGACAAGCATGGTCATCACAATTTGGAACTTCCAGGACCACCGCAGGACAACTTGTGTGATATTCAATGTAGCTACATTGTAGGAGATCCTGCGCAGCCGCACAGATATCCCACTGTGCCAACACTCCAAGTGCAGCTGCACATGCCATAAAACCAACCCCGGAGCATTCTTGCTCTTGGGCCACTAAGGGACTCATCAACAGGTTGTATTCTGGGTCGGGAGATGACGTATTGGAGAGGCAGAGATCCAATGCCCATTGAAAGGAACATTACAAGCAGGAGAAGCCGGGTTGCACGCAAGTGTAGTATGCAAAGCTGAAAGACAGTTCATAAGCTTCTCTGAATGTCACCAGCGGCAGTATACCATAGTAGTCAAGCATACGGTCACGAAGCATTTGCTTATTGAAGTCTGTTTTCACAGTCAGGATGCAAGACCAAATCGAGACTTCGAAGAGCAAATTTTTACGACAAACTACACGCTGTGAAACTGTACGTGAAAGGCAAGTACCATAACTCATGCAGGAAAGTGCTGCCTAGGGGTTCATAGCGACCTATCGGGTAATGCTTCATACAGGAGCTAAAATGAAACATTGAAAATGGTAAAGAGATAACCCCGTGGATGAGCCAGACAGCATAGTCAGTTTCAGCCACGGAGAAGGGTAAAGGGTTTATCTTTTCAATATGTAAAATAGTGTATGTTGCATCATTCATGGACATAAATTGCTGTTTCTCTGTCAAATTAAAAGGCAAAAATGAAGCAGATGCATTTAAATAATCCAATGGCACTTTTCCCATTTTCAGAGTTTGCAAAGTCCAAGCAAACTGCATAACAGAACGCAATTGACTTTGGCCATGATACAATACAGACACATCATCTTGAACAATGTCAACAACAGATGAAACAATATTATCCAAGGTGTAAATACGGGAAGACAGTGTGTTAATACTATTGTCAACTACAGCAAGTACTTTTTCTAATTTTTTTTAATCTATTTCCCTTAAGCGTGAAGCAGCTTCAATTTGAGACATCTTTCAAATTTCATTGTAAGCTGCGTAAACAAATCTCTTTCTCCTGGGACTTGCCAGTCCCTTGATAAAGTCTGCCAAATCAATGTTATTAGATAACAAAGATAAATGTTGTTTCACGGATGATAAGGATGAGTGTTGGCACCAATTTTGACATAACTTACCCTCAGAGTACGTGGTAACCGAGTGTGTATTTGCAAACCGTGGGTCAGGTCTAACCTGTTTGTAACCAGGAACGGTGTTATAGAAACGTAATTGGCAGGCATCAGAAGTTGTCTGCTAAACCAACCATCTTAGTGGATCTAAACTGGAGACATTATTTTCATTTTCTGAAATAAAGCTTGCAATTATTCAATAGAGTAATCAGTATGCAAGCTCCAGTTATGATACATTGCGAGGGTAGGAATGGTAGAGGCCTTCATCTGTTTTGTAGTGGCTAAGCCAAAACAGGTTATTTGATATATGGAATCATTTAAAAGAAGAATTTGTGTTGGGATAAGGCACTCCCTATGTAAGGCTTCAGTGCTGCGAACCTGCCAGGGTCTAGAACCTCAGACGGATTTCAAATCAACGGTGGCCTCCCAATGTTCATAGCCACCCACTGATAATTTATCTATAAAGGAATTGGAATATGACAATTTTGTGTGAGTCAACATCACCTGGGGACTAGATGAAATGTTCAATTTAACATAAAATGACCCCGGATTTGACCTATCAAAACCTGTAGAATATGTAAATTGCCTTAACAGAGTTTTGGAGCTGCCTTCTAATGGGGTTGTTCAATGTTCCCATTGTGTGTAATTAAAAAGTTTCTAAATGAATTAGCCTAATGTAGGAAGTGGTGTCCAAAATGCTGATAACAATATACATCAGCATAATTAGCAGTATTTAAATACAATTCTTCAGCATCAAAGGCAGCATAATACTTCAAATCTGAAAATAAAGATTGTACTACCTGCACATCCCAGTCGTCTGAACGTATGTTCTGTTTCACTACAACACCCATGCATACCTGAAGTACATTTGGAATGTTAATAATCTCTGTCAGGCAATGAATTTGGAAATCCACAGCATCCCAGACATCAGTGACTGGAAAGGCAGAAATGTTGACAAGAGTCTGGTCTCACTTCATGATGTGGGAACATGAGTGTGGAGCCAAAGTTCCAGTTACCAACTGAGATCTCTATCACTGTAGATATTGGTGTGAGATCACCATAACTGCAGATATTGGTGTGAGATCACTATCACTGCAGATATAGGTATTAGATCACTATCACCGCAGATATAGGTGTGAGATCTCCATCACTGTAGATATTTATGTATTTATTTATTTATTAACAGTTTCCTATAGCGCGGACATGACCCATGGGTATCAGAGCACTTAACATCATATGGTATGAGTTAAAAACACAATGTACATAGAGCAGTAAGATCTTACAGACTTAAATAGTGTCGTTTTCGACCTAGCAACTAAAAGGCTAATATAGGGGAACAATAAAGGGTCGGTATTGAATAAGACATGAGTTAACAATATTCTGAGGTAGTATTTCTTCAAGGCTCTATCATTTCTATTCCCATATTGGGTATCTGGTCATCAAATCAATGATAAGTCTTCGGTGGCGCTAGTCTTGTCTATGGGAGGAACTTACTCATAAGAAAGATCTTAATTTCTTTCTTGAATGTTACAGTGTTTGTAATTTTTCTGATGTTTGCGGGAAGGGAGTTTTAGATCCTGGGAGCTACGCCTGAGAATGTCCTCTCATATGTTTTTTTCTTCTTGAGATAGGTGGTCTGTTTTTTCCTGAAATTTCTATTTTGTGGGCGAGATATTTAGGTGTGTTGTGATGAATCGCTTTATGGGTGATACATGCCATTTTCAGCTGTACTCTGGCTTCGTACGGTAACCAGTTTAAGGCTTTCAAGTGAGGCGAGATATGGTCAAATTTCCTCGACCCTGTAATAAGCCTTGCCGCTGCATTAAGGCAGGCTTTTAGGGGTGCTGTGGAAATTTTTGGTAGACCAGCAAGTGTAGTACAACCATATTCAATCCTAGAGACAACCAGTGATTGCACAGCTAGTTTCAAGTCTGTCTCCGTTAAAAAAGATTTCATCTTTCTCAGATAGTTCAAGTGGTAACGGGCGTTTTTTTGCCATAGAATTAATGTGGGTTTTCATATCAGGGTTCTCATCCAGTGTGATTCCGAGGGATTTCGCCGAGTCAACTAGAGTAGGGATGCAATTTAATGCTGTGATCATTTTGGACCATTCTTTCACTATGGATTGATTTTTGTGTGGTGTGATGAGTAAGAATTCTGTTTTGTTAGCGTTAAGCTTCAGATGAATGTTAGTTAGCAATTTTAGCGATATTTTGAGGACATCATTCATTGTGGTTATGTCTTCCAGGCTAGCAATCTTGATGTAAAGTTGCGTGTCGTCTGCATTCATGTGGTAGGATATTTTTGATTTCCGTAGTATTTCTGTAAGAGGTTCGATGTATAAGTTAAACAGTGTAGGAGATAGGGTAGAGACTTGCGGTACTCCGAGTGTGTTTGGGCATGATGGCGATAGTGATTGGTTTACTAGGAATCTCTGAGTTCTGTTCTTTAAAAATGATTCGAACCATTTCAGTACCGTGCCGGACATTCCCATCCTGTTGTGAAGTCTGTTCAGTAATTTTTCGTGGTTAACTGTGTCAAATGCTGCTGAAAAGTCTAGGAGGATGAGTAGGCAAGATTGATTGCGATCTAGAGCTTGAAGTGCATCATCGACAATGTGTAGGATTGCTGTTTCCGTGCTATGATTTGCTCTGAATCCCTTGTAGATACATGTATGAGATCACTATCACTGCAGATATATGTGTGAGATCACCATTACTTCAGATATAGGTGTGAGATCACTATCACTGCAGATATAGGCATGCAATCACTATTACTGCAGATATAGGTGTGAGATCACTGTCAATGCAGATATAGGTGTCAGGTCACTATCACTGTAGCTATTGGTGTCAGATCAATATCACTGCAGATATAGGTGTGAGAACACCATTACTTCAGATATAGGTGTGAGATCAAAATTACTGCAGATAACATTGGTGACCTCCCTGGTACTATCCACTCTGGATTATTGCAACGCCTTGTTCATAAATGCACAGGGAAGGGTTATAAACAAACTTCAGACTATTCAAAATTCAGCTGCTAGGCTTCTGGGCAAGATTCCCAAATATCTATCTGCCTCAGAAACCATTAGAGATCTACACTGGTTACCCATCAGAAACAGGATAAAGTTTAAAACCCTGTGTATTGTGTACAAGGCGTTGCACAACTTGGGACCAGTCTTTCTTACTCCAAATCTGATTCCTTACTGTCCCCACAGAACACTACGCTCTTCCACCTCAAAAGACCTTACGATTCCCCGTACCAAATCGGTCACCTGGGGCGACAGAAGATTCTTGGTGTCAGCTCCTAAATTATGGAACACACTGCCACTTTCAATAAAAACAAGCCCCTCTCTCTGGTCTTTTCGCAAACAACTCAAGACCTGGCTTTTTAATCATTAACCCCAGTTTCTCCCTCTCTGGTTAAATACTGCAGATATCTTAGCGCCGAGACGCCCATGGGCCTTTGTTCGCGCTCTAGAAATGTTATTAATAAATAAATAAATAAATAGGTGTGAGATCACGTCTCTGCTGATATAGGTGTGAGATCACTATCACTGTAGATATAGGTGTGAGATCAATATCACTACAGGTATGGGTGTGCGATCACTATTACTGCAGATATAGGTGTGAGATCACCGTCACTGCAGATATATGTTTCAGATCACTATCACTGTAGCTATTGGTGTCAGATCAATATCACTGCAGATATAGGAGTGAGAACACCATTACTTCAGATATAGGTGTGAGATCAATATTACTGCAGATATAGGTGTGAGATCACGTCACTGCTTATATAGGTGTGAGATCACTATCACTGTAGATATAGGTGTGAGATCAATATCACTGCCGGTATAGATGTGAAATCACTATTACTTCAGATATAGGTGTGAGATCACCATCATTGCAGATAGAGGTGTGAGATCACTATCACTGCAGATATATAGGTGTGAGATCACAATTACTTCTATGATATAGGTGTGAGATTACTATCACGGCAGATATAGGTGGGAGATCACTATCACTGCAGATATAGGTATGAGATCACCATCACTGTAGATAAAGGTGTGAGATAACTGTCACTGCAGATATATAGAATACCTACGTGTTCGATATACGAGATTTTAAGCTATTGGCATTGTAAATGACAATGCCTTTTATTTATGTTTTAAAAACAAAAACAAAAATAAAAGGTATTGTCATGTACAATGTCAATAGCTCAAACTGGTGTAAATGCGAGACCTATTGCATTGCAAATGCTTGTTGTTAATTTGCTGTTATGCATCTTAACGGTTGTTTGCCGGGATCTGGAAAACACGTGTAAAGGCGTTTTAGAGATGCACCGCATGTCCGCCATACTTTATCCAGGGAAAACAATATATTTTCCAACAGGTAAATGACTCTTCGAGGGGCGCATCGATGTGGAAGGAGCAGGCCCATGTCAAGCTGAAACCTAACATGTACTGTCTCATCTCCACCCACACGAGATGCTCAAGGGGGAAAATGGCACGTGATTTCTTGCCCCCAATCCTGCCAGAATGTCTGAAGCACGTGTTTACTGTAAATGTCCTTGATATTCCTCAACAAGTGTTCTTCTGCCTGTTGAAAGAGTGCACAAATACACATGGGCATCCCCTGTTCACACCATTGCTAGTAAGTGAGTCCTCTTGCTGTGAGTCTAGTCAAATTACAAGAAAGTTCTTTTTTGTGGGCCTTCCCTCGCCCGTGGGTGCAGTGAAGCAGCAATTTAACAGTGGACTGCTTCTACTGCACAGGTTGCATCATTAAATATGTCAGTTCAGCTGTAACCACTGCACCATCCACAATTACATTGTGGCCTACTCATCTTCATGGCACTACATATCAATTTGTTATTTACCACCACAATCAACACCATACTATTGTCAATGCCTTTTCATTGCCAGCTCCCGTAGCCTTAAAACCCTAAACTCAATTGCAGCCCTCTGCCCTAACCCCTAATTAAAACCCTAACTCTAACCCTAACCATCTAACACCAGCCTTAGTCCTGATTCCCAACCTTCTACCCCAACATAAATATTAACTTATTCAAACCCAGTCCCAAAGACCCTATTCCAAACCCTCATCACAACTATAAACCATAGCCCCTTACCTCAGCCTCGAACTAAATGAATGTATATAGGATAATGTCAGGGAGCACATTCCAGCTATTCAACAAGAGAAACAATTCAACAGTAGACACATTAACCAGGCTTGAACTGTGGTTCGCAAAATCTATTTTATTGGTCATGTGCAGCTTTAAAGAGGATGTTTCATTATTTTTTTTTGCAAATATTCTCAGGAACGGAGTTTGGAGTTTCTGCACAGCCTTAATATTAAATCTGCTAATGAGCATGGATGTGTTTTCTGTTAATTAACAGTGGGTTCTTCAGAATATTGGTGCTGGTCGATGGGCCCATCAGTTCTCAGTCTGTTCATACCTGTTCAGGAAGGAGGTGATCTTATCCCTTACGCCCCCTTCAAGCATGTCCAACTCATCCTGGATTTGACTAGTGTATGGATCCAGATTCCTCTTCATGTCTTCAGCTCTCTGGATGATCATTTTTTTTAGATCCTCTCCATATGGGGAAGCTGACCGGCTGAACTCCTCGATCCTCTGGTTCACTTTCTTGTTAAAGTCTTCCAAGTACGGTGATAAATTCTGCCCAATGTCGTCCAAGTGAAGTTTCTCTTTGATTTGGTTGGTGGAGGAGAGTATTTGCTGTCTCATGTCTTCCACATTGACAGAGAACTTGCTTCTCATATCTTCTATGTTTTTCTGCATCTGGAAGGCCATGATCTCAATCTTTTGGTTGAGGTTTTCTTGGACATTCTGTGCATACGGTGTCAAATGCTTCTGCAGCTCCTCAATGTTCTGCTCAATCTTCGCCAGGACCTCATCACTGTAAGGGCTCAGGTTCTTCTTCATCTGCTGTGCTTTTTCACAGATCTTTCCTTGAAGTTCCTCAGCATACGGGCTAAGGGCCAAATGCAGATTGCCCACATTTTCTTGCAGTTTGGCTTGAAGCTGTTCGGCATATGGTGAGAGTTCAGTCTGGAGGCTGTTCATCTTTTCCTGGAGTTTGACCTCAAGATCCTCAGTGTATGGCTTGATCACTGCTTGGAGGTGGTCAACATTTTCCTGAAGTCTGGCCTCAAGCTCCTCAGCATACGGAATGAATGCTGCCTGGAAGTTATCCATATTTTCCTTGAGTCTAGCTTGAAGCTCCTCTGTGTATGGGGTGAGCTGGAGACGAAGCTCCTCCGCATTTTTCTGGACACGAGTGCCAAGTTCCTCAGCATATGGGGTGAGCGCCTGACGAATCTCCTCTGCATTTTCCTGTACCCGACTGGCAAACTCCTCAGCGTATGGAGTCAGCCTCATCTGTAGCTCCTCGATGTTCTTGTTAAGCTGCTTGTGGATATCATCTGCATATGGTGACACCTTCAAGCGTAACTCCTCCAGCTCCAGGCGTATCTGCTCCTTTAGTTTCTCTGAGTCTTGGGAGAGCCGTGCATGGAGCTGGGCGGTGAAAGGAACTAGCTGGCTTTGTAGGTGTGCAGCATAAACAGGAACATCATGGAGGTTTTCCTGGAGGAGGGTGCTAAGGAAAAAGAATGTAAAAATTGATCAATATTACTAATTCAGAT
This sequence comes from Lissotriton helveticus, assembly GCF_964261635.1. Classification (NCBI taxonomy): domain Eukaryota; kingdom Metazoa; phylum Chordata; class Amphibia; order Caudata; family Salamandridae; genus Lissotriton; species Lissotriton helveticus. The sequence continues at coordinate 1,204,556,831 of NC_136061.1, forward strand.
GAAATATCCTATATTTTTAGTATATAACAACTAACCCTTTTTCCTACACTTTCCTTTCTTCTTTTGCTTCAATATCTGCATCCTAAAATTTCTTCTATTGAACCACAAAATCCAAAATGGTCTTGGAAGTTTCTCAACTAGCTCAATTCTTTAAGGTTGAACTATACAAGCATTTTACTTATATCCCTTACTCAGTAAGTACAACAATCGGGTTGGTTACTCAATAGAGTCATGGAATAGAGGGGAGTTGGCGAGGGCATGGCTTGGGTAAGAGCATTGATAAAAATGAAAAACTCACTATCTGTGTAGGTGAGGATGTTGTATAGAGAAGGCACTAAGACCTCTGAGAACATAACATGCAAGAAATGTCCTTATTTATAGTCCCCCCTTGTGCCAAATGTTACAAGTCCCTAGAATGCTGCTGTGTTTGGAGGGTTGGGGCCGCAAAACACTGTATTCACACTAGGCCATGTTCTTACCACTGGGACAATGGGGCCCCGGAACCCAGTGATCTTATGCAGGCTGTTCAAGGAAATAGACCAACTGATAGGCTAGGACTGTGTGTCAAAACCAAAGCCTCAAAGCTAGTGTGAGCAGCACTTGAGGTTAGAGAATTGTGATATAGCTGAAAGCTCCCTGTCACTGCTGAGATATGCAGATAATAGAAGCAAAAAGGGGATATGAAACCCATAGTCTTCAAAATAAAACTAAGATGCTATCAAAGCTGGGACAGGCATTTAAATATAGAAGACATGTTAGTGGAATATTGTAAAGGTACGATAAGAAACCTCAGAGCTTGTGGCCATAAAAGGAGAGGTGAGGTTAAAGATTTCAATTGCAGGGGCATGGCTTGCCAAGATAGCCGCTCACTTAGGGGGAGATTTACTAAGATTTTGCGCGGTGTTTGCATAACACAAGTGACGCTTGTACAAGTGATAGTGACAATCTTTTTTTCCTAATTAACTTTCCAGCGCTAAACTTGTTTAGTGCTGGAAATGATGTTAAAGTAATGCGAAGCAGTGCATAGCGCTGCTTCACATTACTTTGCGCCATGGGGGCATACCAACGGTGGTACATGGGCATTCCCATGAAACCACCTAAGGTTTCTCATGCTAAACCCAATTTACTAAAAACAGTAGATTGCGTTTAGCGTGAAAAAACGGCACCCTTTTCAGCTAGGCGCACTGATGGAGAAATGCTAGAATTTGTCCTTACTTTTCCGATTTTGCATGCATGCTGCACTGTGCAGCACGCATACAAGGAGAGAAAAGCTTTGCATCATGCCTAGCATAGTATTTCGTACAGTAAGGGTACCCTTCCTGTACAAAACCTATGCTACACTCATGCACACACCCTAGCGCTACAGTGCCAAGTTGTGTGCATGGCGCACGACAGCTGAAATCAGCGCAGGCGCAAGGGAAAGGGGAGGAAAGAGCCATATCTTTAACAATATAGTGCTGTCCGGCTCACTCCCTTTCACGCAATGCAGCACATCCTCGCGGGGGGGGGCTTCGCTGAGTTGCGTGGAGATGTTGTAAATCTCCCCATGAGTGAGCTCTGTGCGGCCTAACCTCTAATCCTTAACATCCGACACATTCTCTGTCCCTGCCCTCAGTAAATCTACACCAGAATATGCTGCGGCAAGTGACGGTCTGGTGCAAGTAACTATTTTCTCCCCCGATGATTGTGGAGACCGCTGTACAGCTTTCCGAGTGGACAGGGAGGACCACCTCGTGTTAGAGTCTGTAACTTGCTGATCCCCAAAACTGGAGGATTACATTGCTCCCCGGGAAGATCCCCAATAACCAGAGGTGACCACATAGGTTGCGGCCCACCTACCTGGCCCCCCTGCCTTCCCCCAGCTGAATTGATGTGATTTCACAGAGGCAGAGTGTGGGACCGCACAGGCCCGTTGCCTGGACAGGCACTTAATGTGGCCCACGGTGCGGCCTCAATGAGCAAACCCGAACTGTTGGGGGGGAGGAACGTATCACAGATTGGGGCTTACCGGGCAAAGTGAACAGATTGCAGAGACACTCTGGGCCCCCGGTACCGGTGTGACTGAGGGAGGGGCATGGATACAAGGATATCACCGGGCTCCCATTTCTCGCAATAGAGAGCGCAGCCTTGTGGGTGCAGGGGAGAGCTGGTGGCTAAAATAGCATACCAGAGTGGTGCCGGGGGCTGTGCTGCAAAGAAAACGAGTGACGACCCCCTCCTGAACACTGCTGGCTGGCAGCTGGACGATGGAGCATTACAGTGAGGGATTAGAGCGATGTGCTTATCAAGCTCAATTGATCTGTGCCTGGTTCTCTTCTCTCCCCAGCCCTTCCTATTTGTGCCCTTTCTCCTTTGGGGGCCTGCCCCCCCTACAAAACTTCTGTACTGGCGAGTTGGGAGCACTGGGGGGGGGCATGTGGCACTAGATAGTGCCCTGCGAGAACCTGATGAGGGATTCCAGATGCAACATGAATGCGCTGACTGAGGAATAACCTACAGGCCTAGATGTAACCGTAAACACAGCACTGTGTGACTGAGTGCTAAGCTGTGCCTGGGCATTGAGAGGAGCATCAGGAAGCCGTACATGATTTGACTGGAGGGGGCCATGGCTGCCAGTAATTGTGAGGTGCAGTGGCTCAGCCCTTTGGATGCGATGGCCTATTTGTATGTCATACCGATGACCCAACTCAGACTTGCCACTAGACAGGAGATCAAACTGGGAACCCGGAGGGTCCCACATAAGGCTAAACAGTAAGGTGCTGTAGCGAACCCTAACCAAGCAACCAGAACTGGGGGTCCTGGGGAGGACACTCTGGAATTGCAGATACTAGTTGTGCCACGTGAGGATTTAGCCAAACAGCGATTGACCAGTGTGGTGTTGCTTGGGCACCAGAGGCGCAGTTGAACACAGGGTCTGGCATGCTCTGAGAGGAGGACCTGGCAACTGTGTCCTTTGGGCTATTGTTAGGGCTAGGGGAGTGGTGCACTCACAGACCAACAAAATGGATAGATATGCTATACCAAAGCCAGCCTCTGAGGCACCCGGACAACAGGCAGAACAAAAAGAAATGACGGAGCCCTTTCAGTGCCATCATGGTTGCCATATGTGACCTCAAGGGTACCATTGAACCGAAGTTAGATACAGCGAATGTCGATGTAAAACTCCACAGAGTAGACTTTAAAAAGATTTCCCAAAAAGTAAATACATCCAAATCCCATATTAATCCCATATTAACTTGCTATAATTCACGTCCAAAAAGCAGGATGAGCAAGTGCAATACCTCACGAAAAAGCACACCATAATTACAGCAAAACTGGAAGACCAAGAAGGCAGAGCTTGCAGGAATAAAATCAAGTTAGTAGGGGTTCCCAAGGGGGAGGAGGGGCTCAGCATTTACCTCTTTCTTTTTAGTCAATACTGTGCACACTAAACGCTTCTTGAACTTCTTTTCTATTGAGCATGCACTCATGGCGCCTGTCCTACAGTTGAATCCTGGAGCCTTTCCATTAACAATTATAGCCAGAATCTTTAACTGCTGTGACAGGGACACTATCCTACAGGCAGCATGTTCTCATGGTAACAAGACCTATGAAAATGCTACGGTGCACTTCTTTGCGGATTTCACCCTGCAAGTTCAGTGCCAGCGCAGAAGCTTTGAAAAAGGTAAAAGAAGTACTGAGTGGCAAAGAACTTAAGTACATGATGCTCTATCCAGTAATGCTTGAAGTTGTGGCAAAAGGCAAATCGTGGCACTTCACCCCTCGAGAGGGTTGGTACCCTGCTGGTCATCGGTCTCAACGAGAGGGGGGGAGGGCACCCAATCGATTAGCTGCAAGAGGAGGGACCTGTTTGCAATGAGGGACAGATCAAGGATGGGGCTCGGAGAAAGGGCTGAGAACTGGACTCCATGGCTTGACAGCTATGTCATGTCGCTCAGTGGAGCTGGTCGACCCCTCAGACACCAAGGATAAAGAAGGATCGTGACTGCATGATTTTGCATCAGGTATTTTGGGATTGGACTTGGCCTGCCCAGGTATGAGACGAAGGGAACTCCGGGAGAGGGGGAGAGTAGATTTATAATGCTGTTATATTTGAAGCAGACAGAGAACCTAAGAAATGCGAAAGGGGTACGGTAACATGATCATACCAGTGCAGCCCTGGAGGTGGTGCTGGCCAACCCTAAATAATTGCATGATATCATTGGGACAAAAGGCGCTCTACATGTTGGGTTTGTGGTGGGCAGTTCTGAGCCTACTGTGCAGGGTAGCAGGCTTGGGGAGCTACAACATTGGGTATATAAGATTCATTTCAGTTTTTGTTCTATCTTCTGTTTTCTTCAGCTCAGTGAGCATAGGCACTGAAGGACAGTGATCGGGGACATGCTGGGAAAAGGTAGGATTGTTACTCTGCCATTACACGCGGGGACAGCCCTCTACACTATATCATGCTAGATGGTACTCCCCACTCAGCACTGAAGGTCCTAACGTGGTACGTAAATGGCTTAGGCAACACAATTAAATTAATAGTAGTGCTAAAATACCTCCATAGACATGTCCCAGACATAGTTCTTCTCCTGGAGACTCACTTGAAGGGCAACCATTATGAGGCCATGGATCATTTTGATTACACCCAACTGGTGTTTTATCACCAACTCTAGGGGTGCAGGAATATTGCTAACAAAATCGGTGCCTTCTATCCCTTGACACACATGGACTGACCAGCTGGGGCACTTTGTGGCACAGACGGATACTTGGGAGTGGCCACGCTCAGCATCTGCTCAGTCTATATACTATGCAGAGGTATCACCCAGAGAATTTTCTCGCCCTAGGGATATCCTGATGGAAGTGCCCCTGGGATCCTCATATTAGTCTTCGGTGGCGCTAGTCTTGTCTATGGGAGGAACTTACTCATAAGAAAGATCTTAATTTCTTTCTTGAATGTTACAGTGTTTGTAATTTTTCTGATGTTTGCGGGAAGGGAGTTTTAGATCCTGGGAGCTACGCCTGAGAATGTCCTCTCATATGTTTTTTTCTTCTTGAGATAGGTGGTTTCAGGAGCAGATAATTGGCACTCCTGACAGGTCTGTTTTTTCCTGAAATTTCTATTTTGTGGGCGAGATATTTAGGTGTGTTGTGATGAATCGCTTTATGGGTGATACATGCCATTTTCAGCTGTACTCTGGCTTCGTACGGTAACCAGTTTAAGGCTTTCAAGTGAGGCGAGATATGGTCAAATTTCCTCGACCCTGTAATAAGCCTTGCCGCTGCATTAAGGCAGGCTTTTAGGGGTGCTGTGGAAATTTTTGGTAGACCAGCAAGTGTAGTACAACCATATTCAATCCTAGAGACAACCAGTGATTGCACAGCTAGTTTCAAGTCTGTCTCCGTTAAAAAAGATTTCATCTTTCTCAGATAGTTCAAGTGGTAACGGGCGTTTTTTGCCATAGAATTAATGTGGGTTTTCATATCAGGGTTCTCATCCAGTGTGATTCCGAGGGATTTCGCCGAGTCAACTAGAGTAGGGATGCAATTTAATGCTGTGATCATTTTGGACCATTCTTTCACTATGGATTGATTTTTGTGTGGTGTGATGAGTAAGAATTCTGTTTTGTTAGCGTTAAGCTTGAGATGAATGTTAGTTAGCCATTCTAGCGATATTTTGAGGACATCATTCATTGTGGTTATGTCTTCCAGGCTAGCAATCTTGATGTAAAGTTGCGTGTCGTCTGCATTCATGTGGTAGGATATTTTTGATTTCCGTAGTATTTCTGTAAGAGGTTCGATGTATAAGTTAAACAGTGTAGGAGATAGGGTAGAGACTTGCGGTACTCCGAGTGTGTTTGGGCATGATGGCGATAGTGATTGGTTTACTAGGAATCTCTGAGTTCTGTTCTTTAAAAATGATTCGAACCATTTCAGTACCGTGCCGGACATTCCCATCCTGTTGTGAAGTCTGTTCAGTAATTTTTCGTGGTTAACTGTGTCAAATGCTGCTGAAAAGTCTAGGAGGATGAGTAGGCAAGATTGATTGCGATCTAGAGCTTGAAGTGCATCATCGACAATGTGTAGGATTGCTGTTTCCGTGCTATGATTTGCTCTGAATCCCTTGTAGATACATGTATGAGATCACTATCACTGCAGATATATGTGTGAGATCACCATTACTTCAGATATAGGTGTGAGATCACTATCACTGCAGATATAGGCATGCAATCACTATTACTGCAGATATAGGTGTGAGATCACTGTCAATGCAGATATAGGTGTCAGGTCACTATCACTGTAGCTATTGGTGTCAGATCAATTTCACTGCAGATATAGGTGTGAGAACACCATTACTTCAGATATAGGTGTGAGATCAAAATTACTGCAGATAACATTGGTGACCTCCCTGGTACTATCCACTCTGGATTATTGCAACGCCTTGTTCATAAATGCACAGGGAAGGGTTATAAACAAACTTCAGACTATTCAAAATTCAGCTGCTAGGCTTCTGGGCAAGATTCCCAAATATCTATCTGCCTCAGAAACCATTAGAGATCTACACTGGTTACCCATCAGAAACAGGATAAAGTTTAAAACCCTGTGTATTGTGTACAAGGCGTTGCACAACTTGGGACCAGTCTTTCTTACTCCAAATCTGATTCCTTACTGTCCCCACAGAACACTACGCTCTTCCACCTCAAAAGACCTTACGATTCCCCGTACCAAATCGGTCACCTGGGGCGACAGAAGATTCTTGGTGTCAGCTCCTAAATTATGGAACACACTGCCACTTTCAATAAAAACAAGCCCCTCTCTCTGGTCTTTTCGCAAACAACTCAAGACCTGGCTTTTTAATCATTAACCCCAGTTTCTCCCTCTCTGGTTAAATACTGCAGATATCTTAGCGCCGAGACGCCCATGGGCCTTTGTTCGCGCTCTAGAAATGTTATTAATAAATAAATAAATAAATAGGTGTGAGATCACGTCTCTGCTGATATAGGTGTGAGATCACTATCACTGTAGATATAGGTGTGAGATCAATATCACTACAGGTATGGGTGTGCGATCACTATTACTGCAGATATAGGTGTGAGATCACCGTCACTGCAGATATATGTTTCAGATCACTATCACTGTAGCTATTGGTGTCAGATCAATATCACTGCAGATATAGGAGTGAGAACACCATTACTTCAGATATAGGTGTGAGATCAATATTACTGCAGATATAGGTGTGAGATCACGTCACTGCTTATATAGGTGTGAGATCACTATCACTGTAGATATAGGTGTGAGATCAATATCACTGCCGGTATAGATGTGACATCACTATTACTTCAGATATAGGTGTGAGATCACCATCACTGCAGATAGAGGTGTGAGATCACTATCACTGCAGATAAATAGGTGTGAGATCACAATTACTTCTATGATATAGGTGTGAGATTACTATCACGGCAGATATAGGTGGGAGATCACTATCACTGCAGATATAGGTATGAGATCACCATCACTGTAGATAAAGGTGTGAGATAACTGTCACTGCAGATATATAGAATACCTACTTGTTCGATATACGAGATTTTAAGCTATTGGCATTGTAAATGACAATGCCTTTTATTTATGTTTTAAAAACAAAAACAAAAATAAAAGGTATTGTCATGTACAATGTCAATAGCTCAAACTGGTGTAAATACGAGACCTATTGCATTGCAAATGCTTGTTGTTAATTTGCTGTTATGCATCTTAACGGTTGTTTGCCGGGATCTGGAAAACACGTGTAAAGGCGTTTTAGAGATGCACCGCATGTCCGCCATACTTTATCCAGGGAAAACAATATATTTTCCAACAGGTAAATGACTCTTCGAGGGGCGCATCGATGTGGAAGGAGCAGGCCCATGTCAAGCTGAAACCTAACATGTACTGTCTCATCTCCACCCACACGAGATGCTCAAGGGGGAAAATGGCACGTGATTTCTTGCCCCCAATCCTGCCAGAATGTCTGAAGCACGTGTTTACTGTAAATGTCCTTGATATTCCTCAACAAGTGTTCTTCTGCCTGTTGAAAGAGTGCACAAATACACATGGGCATCCCCTGTTCACACCATTGCTAGTAAGTGAGTCCTCTTGCTGTGAGTCTAGTCAAATTACAAGAAAGTTCTTTTTTGTGGGCCTTCCCTCGCCCGTGGGTGCAGTGAAGCAGCAATTTAACAGTGGACTGCTTCTACTGCACAGGTTGCATCATTAAATATGTCAGTTCAGCTGTAACCACTGCACCATCCACAATTACATTGTGGCCTACTCATCTTCATGGCACTACATATCAATTTGTTATTTACCACCACAATCAACACCATACTATTGTCAATGCCTTTTCATTGCCAGCTCCCGTAGCCTTAAAACCCTAAACTCAATTGCAGCCCTCTGCCCTAACCCCTAATTAAAACCCTAACTCTAACCCTAACCATCTAACACCAGCCTTAGTCCTGATTCCCAACCTTCTACCCCAACATAAATATTAACTTATTCTAACCCAGTCCCAAAGACCCTATTCCAAACCCTCATCACAACTATAAACCATAGCCCCTTACCTCAGCCTCGAACTAAATGAATGTATATAGGATAATGTCAGGGAGCACATTCCAGCTATTCAACAAGAGAAACAATTCAACAGTAGACACATTAACCAGGCTTGAACTGTGGTTCGCAAAATCTATTTTATTGGTCATGTGCAGCTTTAAAGAGGATGTTTCATTATTTTTTTTTGCAAATATTCTCAGGAACGGAGTTTGGAGTTTCTGCACAGCCTTATTATTAAATCTGCTAATGAGCATGGATGTGTTTTCTGTTAATTAACATTGGGTTCTTCAGAATATTGGTGCTGGTCGATGGGCCCATCAGTTCTCAGTCTGTTCATACCTGTTCAGGAAGGAGGTGATCTTATCCCTTACGCCCCCTTCAAGCATGTCCAACTCATCCTGGATTTGACTAGTGTATGGATCCAGATTCCTCTTCATGTCTTCAGCTCTCTGGATGATCATTTTTTTTAGATCCTCTCCATATGGGGAAGCTGACCGGCTGAACTCCTCGATCCTCTGGTTCACTTTCTTGTTAAAGTCTTCCAAGTACGGTGATAAATTCTGCCCAATGTCGTCCAAGTGAAGTTTCTCTTTGATTAGGTTGGTGGAGGAGAGTATTTGCTGTCTCATGTCTTCCACATTGACAGAGAACTTGGTTCTCATATCCTCTATGTTTTTCTGCATCTGGAAGGCCATGATCTCAATCTTTTGGTTGAGGTTTTCTTGGACATTCTGTGCGTACGGTGTCAAATGCTTCTGCAGCTCCTCAATGTTCTGCTCAATCTTCGCCAGGACCTCATCACTGTAAGGGCTCAGGTTCTTCTTCATCTGCTGTGCTTTTTCACAGATCTTTCCCTGAAGTTCCTCAGCATACGGGCTAAGGGCCAAATGCAGGTTGCCCACATTTTCTTGCAGTTTGGCTTGAAGCTGTTCGGCATATGGTGAGAGTTCAGTCTGGAGGCTGTTCATCTTTTCCTGGAGTTTGACCTCAAGATCCTCAGTGTATGGCTTGATCACTGCTTGGAGGTGGTCAACATTTTCCTGAAGTCTGGCCTCAAGCTCCTCAGCATACGGAATGAATGCTGCCTGGAAGTTATCCATATTTTCCTTGAGTCTAGCTTGAAGCTCCTCAGTGTATGGGGTGAGCTGGAGACGAAGCTCCTCCGCATTTTTCTGGACACAAGTGCCAAGTTCCTCAGCATATGGGGTGAGCGCCTGACGAATCTCCTCTGCATTTTCCTGTACCCGACTGGCAAACTCCTCAGCGTATGGAGTCAGCCTCAGCTGTAGCTCCTCGATGTTTTTGTTAAGCTGCTTGTGGATATCATCTGCATATGGTGACACCTTCAAGCGTAACTCCTCCAGCTCCAGGCGTATCTGCTCCTTTAGTTTCTCTGAGTCTTGGGAGAGCCGTGCATGGAGCTGGGTGGTGAAAGGAACTAGCTGGCTTTGTAGGTGTGCAGCATAAACAGGAACATCATGGAGGTTTTCCTGGAGGAGGGTGCTAAGGAAAAAGAATGTAAAAATTGATCAATATTACTAATTCAGATGAAATATCCTATATTTTTAGTATATAACAACTAACCCTTTTTCCTACACTTTCCTTTCTTCTTTTGCTTCAATATCTGCATCCTAAAATTTCTTCTATTGAACCACAAAATCCAAAATGGTCTTGGAAGTTTCTCAACTAGCTCAATTCTTTAAGGTTGAACTATACAAGCATTTTACTTATATCCCTTACTCAGTAAGTACAACAATCGGGTTGGTTACTCAATAGAGTCATGGAATAGAGGGGAGTTGGCGAGGGCATGGCTTGGGTAAGAGCATTGATAAAAATGAAAAACTCACTATCTGTGTAGGTGAGGATGTTGTATAGAGAAGGCACTAAGACCTCTGAGAACATAACATGCAAGAAATGTCCTTATTTATAGTCCCCCCTTGTGCCAAATGTTACAAGTCCCTAGAATGCTGCTGTGTTTGGAGGGTTGGGGCCGCAAAACACTGTATTCACACTAGGCCATGTTCTTACCACTGGGACAATGGGGCCCCGGAACCCAGTGATCTTATGCAGGCTGTTCAAGGAAATGGACCAACTGATAGGCTAGGACTGTGTGTCAAAACCAAAGCCTCAAAGCTGGTGTGAGCAGCACTTGAGGTTAGAGAATTGTGATATAGCTGAAAGCTCCCTGTCACTGCTGAGATATGCAGATAATAGAAGCAAAAAGGGGATATGAAACCCATAGTCTTCAAAATAAAACTAAAATGCTATCAAAGCTGGGACAGGCATTTAAATATAGAAGACATGTTAGTGGAATATTGTAGAGGTACGATAAGAAACCTCAGAGCTTGTGGCCATAAAAGGAGAGGTGAGGTTAAAGATTTCAATTGCAGGGGCATGGCTTGCCAAGATAGCCGCTCACTTAGGGGGAGATTTACTAAGATTTTGCGCGGTGTTTGCATAACACAAGTGACGCTTGTACAAGTGATAGTGACAATCTTTTTTTCCTAATTAACTTTCCAGCGCTAAACTTGTTTAGTGCTGGAAATGATGTTAAAGTAATGCGAAGCAGTGCATAGCGCTGCTTCACATTACTTTGCGCCATGGGGGCATACCAACGGTGGTACATGGGCATTCCCATGAAACCACCTAAGGTTTCTCATGCTAAACCCAATTTACTAAAAACAGTAAATTGCGTTTAGCGTGAAAAAACGGCACCCTTTTCAGCTAGGCGCACTGATGGAGAAATGCTAGAATTTGTCCTTACTTTTCCGATTTTGCATGCATGCTGCACTGTGCAGCACGCATACAAGGAGAGAAAAGCTTTGCATCATGCCTAGCATAGTATTTCGTACAGTAAGGGTACCCTTCCTGTACAAAACCTATGCTACACTCATGCACACACCCTAGCGCTACAGTGCCAAGTTGTGTGCATGGCGCACGACAGCTGAAATCAGCGCAGGCGCAAGGGAAAGGGGAGGAAAGAGCCATATCTTTAACAATATAGTGCTGTCCGGCTCACTCCCTTTCACGCAATGCAGCACATCCTCGCGGGGGGGGGGGCTTCGCTGAGTTGCGTGGAGATGTTGTAAATCTCCCCATGAGTGAGCTCTGTGCGGCCTAACCTCTAATCCTTAACATCCGACACATTCTCTGTCCCTGCCCTCAGTAAATCTACACCAGAATATGCTGCGGCAAGTGACGGTCTGGTGCAAGTAACTATTTTCTCCCCCGCTGATTGTGGAGACCGCTGTACAGCTTTCCGAGTGGACAGGGAGGACCACCTCGTGTTAGAGTCTGTAACTTGCTGATCCCCAAAACTGGAGGATTACATTGCTCCCAGGGAAGATCCCCAATAACCAGAGGTGACCACATAGGTTGCGGCCCACCTACCTGGCCCCCCTGCCTTCCCCCAGCTGAATTGATGTGATTTCACAGAGGCAGAGTGTGGGACCGCACAGGCCCGTTGTCTGGACAGGCACTTAATGTGGCCCACGGTGCGGCCTCAATGAGCAAACCCGAACTGTTGGGGGGGGAGGAACGTATCACAGATTGGGGCTTACCGGGCAAAGTGAACAGATTGCAGAGACACTCTGGGCCCCCGGTACCGGTGTGACTGAGGGAGGGGCATGGATACAAGGATATCACCGGGCTCCCATTTCTCGCAATAGAGAGCGCAGCCTTGTGGGTGCAGGGGAGAGCTGGTGGCTAAAATAGCATACCAGAGTGGTGCCGGGGGCTGTGCTGCAAAGAAAACGAGTGACGACCCCCTCCTGAACACTGCTGGCTGGCAGCTGTACGATGGAGCATTACAGTGAGGGATTAGAGCGATGTGCTTATCAAGCTCAATTGATCTGTGCCTGGTTCTCTTCTCTCCCCAGCCCTTCCTATTTGTGCCCTTTCTCCTTTGGGGGCCTGCCCCCCCTACAAAACGTCTGTACTGGCGAGTTGGGAGCACTGGGGGGGGGGGGCATGTGGCACTAGATAGTGCCCTGCGAGAACCTGATGAGGGATTCCAGATGCAACATGAATGCGCTGACTGAGGAATAACCTACAGGCCTAGATGTAACCATAAACACAGCACTGTGTGACTGAGTGCTAAGCTGTGCCTGGGCATTGAGAGGAGCATCAGGAAGCCGTACATGATTTGACTGGAGGGGGCCATGGCTGCCAGTAATTGTGAGGTGCAGTGGCTCAGCCCTTTGGATGCGATGGCCTATTTGTATGTCATACCGATGACCCAACTCAGACTTGCCACTAGACAGGAGATCAAACTGGGAACCCGGAGGGTCCCACATAAGGCTAAACAGTAAGGTGCTGTAGCGAACCCTAACCAAGCAACCAGAACTGGGGGTCCTGGCGAGGACACTCTGGAATTGCAGATACTAGTTGTGCCACGTGAGGATTTAGCCAAACAGCGATTGACCAGTGTGGTGTTGCTTGGGCACCAGAGGCGCAGTTGAACACAGGGTCTGGCATGCTCTGAGAGGAGGACCTGGCAACTGTGTCCTTTGGGCTATTGTTAGGGCTAGGGGAGTGGTGCACTCACAGACCAACAAAATGGATAGATATGCTATACCAAAGCCAGCCTCTGAGGCACCCGGACAACAGGCAGAACAAAAAGAAATGACGGAGCCCTTTCAGTGCCATCATGGTTGCCATATGTGACCTCAAGGGTACCATTGAACCGAAGTTAGATACAGCGAATGTCGATGTAAAACTCCACAGAGTAGACTTTAAAAAGATTTTTCAAAAACTAAATACATCCAAATCCCATATTAAACCCATATTAACTTGCTATAATTCACGTCCAAAAAGCAGGATGAGCAAGTGCAATACCTCACGAAAAAGCACACCATAATTACAGCAAAACTGGAAGACCAAGAAGGCAGAGCTTGCAGGAATAAAATCAAGTTAGTAGGGGTTCCCAAGGGGGAGGAGGGGCTCAGCATTTACCTCTTTCTTTTTAGTCAATACTGTGCACACTAAACGCTTCTTGAACTTCTTTTCTATTGAGCATGCACTCATGGCGCCTGTCCTACAGTTGAATCCTGGAACCTTTCCATTAACAATTATAGCCAGAATCTTTAACTGCTGTGACAGGGACACTATCCTACAGGCAGCATGTTCTCATGGTAACAAGACCTATGAAAATGCTACGGTGCACTTCTTTGCGGATTTCACCCTGCAAGTTCAGTGCCAGCGCAGAAGCTTTGAAAAAGGTAAAAAAAGTACTGAGTGGCAAAGAACTTAAGTACATGATGCTCTATCCAGTAATGCTTGAAGTTGTGGCAAAAGGCAAATCGTGGCACTTCACCCCTCGAGAGGGTTGGTACCCTGCTGGTCATCGGTCTCAACGAGAGGGGGGGAGGGCACCCAATCGATTAGCTGGAAGAGGAGGGACCTGTTTGCAATGAGGGACAGATCAAGGATGGGGCTCGGAGAAAGGGCTGAGAACTGGACTCCATGGCTTGACAGCTATGTCATGTCGCTCAGTGGAGCTGGTCGACCCCTCAGACACCAAGGATAAAGAAGGATCGTGACTGCATGATTTTGCATCAGGTATTTTGGGATTGGACTTGGCCTGCCCAGGTATGAGACGAAGGGAACTCCGGGAGAGGGGGAGAGTAGATTTATAATGCTGTTATATTTGAAGCAGACAGAGAACCTAAGAAATGCGAAAGGGGTACGGTAACATGATCATACCAGTGCAGCCCTGGAGGTGGTGCTGGCCAACCCTAAATAATTGCATGATATCATTGGGACAAAAGGCGCTCTACATGTTGGGTTTGTGGTGGACAGTTCTGAGCCTACTGTGCAGGGTAGCAGGCTTGGGGAGCTACAACATTGGGTATATAAGATTCATTTCAGTTTTTGTTCTATCTTCTGTTTTCTTCAGCTCAGTGAGCATAGGCACTGAAGGACAGTGATCGGGGACATGCTGGGAAAAGGTAGGATTGTTACTCTGCCATTACACGCGGGGACAGCCCTCTACACTATATCACGCTAGATGGTACTCCCCACTCAGCACTGAAGGTCCTAACGTGGTACGTAAATGGCTTAGGCAACACAATTAAATTAATAGTAGTGCTAAAATACCTCCATAGACATGTCCCAGACATAGTTCTTCTCCTGGAGACTCACTTGAAGGGCAACCATTATGAGGCCATGGATCATTTTGATTACACCCAACTGGTGTTTTATCACCAACTCTAGGGGTGCAGGAATATTGCTAACAAAATCGGTGCCTTCTATCCCTTGACACACATGGACTGACCAGCTGGGGCACTTTGTGGCACAGACGGATACTTGGGAGTGGCCACGCTCAGCATCTGCTCAGTCTATATACTATGCAGAGGTATCACCCAGAGAATTTTCTCGCCCTAGGGATATCCTGATGGAAGTGCCCCTGGGATCCTCATATTAGGAGGGGACTCCAATGCGACAATGGGCCCAGCACTAGATAGAGACTCTTAGGGCCTAATTTACAATATTCTGACGCATAGCAGCGAAGCTAGCATTTCTGCTGCACTGCCATGCATCAACTTAAAGGGCAGTAATACACTGTATCTACAAGATACTGGGGATCCCTGTCCTTGCCCCCATGCCTGCGTAGAAATTTCAGCCATGCAGCGGCACAGACCTCTTTGCGTCATTTTGCAAGCGTGCCTGCTCTGAGGTGATGATTGTTTTTTTGCAGGTGCAACACTAGCAGAGTCATTTGCTACATATTATGAAGATATATATGTAGGCGGGCAGGGGTTCTTTAAGATGATGACCCTCCCAAGATTGCTCTATGTTTTACAGAATACCCCGTATAAAATCTCCCCTGACTTCTTTAAGAAAGTTGATGGCTCACTACGGCACCTCCTGTGGGATGGGGCAGTTCAAGAATCGCACTCTGCAAGCTCCAGAGAGGGGTATATGAAGGGGGTCTGGCGGTCCAAGATATACGCAGATATTACTGGATGGCACAATTGATAGTAAATACTAATAAATGACTGGGTGTTCTCGGACAATACTGAGCCTGCGTAAAGTGCAGGCTCAGTACTCGGGCTGCTCCTCACTGCGTTATCGAAAAGGACATGAGGGCGCCCTTCCATTCCCTACACAGCTGATGGTAAGGATATGGTGAGAAGCCACTAGATTCCTGGGATGGGACAACAAGCTGATATACCGGGCCCCCTTGTGGGACAGCGACCTTCTGCAAGAGGGTCGGGATCTGAAGGGGTTCTCCAACCAGAAACTAATAGCCATTCAACTACTGGGGGATGTGTGGAGAGGGCCAGCATTACTCACATTAGAGGCTCTACAAGAGCAGTATGAGATTGCTGAATCATAAAGTTTTACATATTTACAAATGGGTCACGCTCTTAGGCACCACATACTGGAGATGGAGCAATTACCAAAGTCCGCACCTTTAGAGGATCGGCTCCTCTTGAACCCCATGACAGAGAGGGCGGTATCCTTAACCTATAAAAACTTGTTGAATAATTCCCCTGACCCTCTGCCGAAGCTGCGGGAAGCATGGGAGGGAGACCTTGGACTTATAGAAGAGGAGGATTGGTTGGAGGCTGTACAAAGTCCCAGAGAGATGGCCATACGGGCTCTGTGCCACCTTATTGAATTGTGAATACTCCATAGATCATACTATTCCAGGACGCTTCTGCATCGTCTTGGGAAGTGTGACACTGCCCTATGTGATAGGGGTTGTGGTGAGACAGGTTTCTTTTTGACATACTCTGGGAATGTCCGGAAATACATCGCTACTTGATGGGGGTGGTTCAAATTATCGCCAAAGCCACTGATTTCAACATGCCTCTGACCGGCAGGAGGCACCTCCTATGTATAAGTGGTGGAGATGAGTGGCCTAAATACCAAAAAATATGGCTTACGTTGGCCTCTAGGATTGCCAAGAGAACTTTAGCCCTGGTCAGGGGGGCGCGTGGGATGACACGCATTGCGGAATGGGAAGCTGGGGTGGAATGGTGCCAAAGGGCTGAACATGTGGTATACAAGAGTCAGGGCAGTCTAAAAAAATGGGAGAAAATCTGGGACGGTTAGTGTATATACAGGGAATAGAAGGAGCCCTCAAAAAGGGGGTGAACCATACCTTGAGTGCGGAACTGGGGTCGCTGTCGAAATTCCATCATATAGCATTGCTAACAACTGTATGCACAATTCTTATCCTTATGTATCCTAGTGGTTATGCCACTCGTACTGTACTTTGTTCTTTTATGTCTACTCTGTACATGATAACCCATATATGCTTACTGTAGCACTGAGCAACTATTTAATAAAAAACAAAGGAATAAAGAAAAAGATTTAAATGGCAGACAAAGGACTAATTAGAACCTAATTAAGGCTCTTTAGGAGTGAGTCGGGGTATGAGACTTTGAAGACGCTGCCTAACCTAAAGCAGGAAAGCAGTGCTCATGAAAGCTTCAACTAAAATCGACTTTTTAATCCCTAACAAGAAAGACGGGGTGGATAACATTCAAGCATGGAGTTTTAATAATAAAGATTAGCCTATGCATGTCTATCAACTGAGCTTTGCAAAGGCATTTCTAAACACATGGGCTTAAAATAGGGACATCTAACGATGACGTTAAAGAAAGACTGCAAGTTACATTAAAAATATGAATTGGGTTTGAATGGGGCATATCCACAATGAAAAGATGTATTTGTTTTGAAGAGTGGGTCTTCGTGGACGGTTTCCAAAGAAGAGGAATTGCTAGAAAGATGTCTAACAATGGACCACGAAGAAGGATCATTGGGAAGGACTGAAGGACATTCAACAATGAGACCTAATGAACCTTGCTTGGTGGAAAACCTGCAGTTAATAGGAATTCCAGCATCCCTGCTCTTTGGAACGATTTCCAATAACTGTGCTTGACTGGGGGACATCTAGAAATGGGCAGGCGGTATGTCTGCACAGGACAGTTTTGTGTATGGATTCTTAACAATTTGACTAGGTTGAAAGAGTTCTGGAACAGGACGCGGTTGAGAGACATACAACAAAGGGGCTTGTTGGTGCCATATATGACAACTGGTCTTTGTCATAAGAAGTTGAGCTTGGGGACCTGGCTAATGGATCGGCAAAAATAAAGCCACTATGGAGATTTTAACGGTTAGGGTTTATATAAAGATATTTAACCATGGGGCTTTAAGAATCGTGAACCATGGGTCTTAATGTAAGGATTTGTCACAATGCGGCTTATCGTAAAAATCTGTATTAAATAATCTGTAGTGTAAGGATCTACAACAATAGGGAGTATAGTAAGGATTACTAACAATTGGGCTTGGATTAATGATTGTTAGCAATAGAATTGCACGAGGGATAGTGACTGGTCATTGATAAAGGTGGATTTTTTTGTTCGTACTGTCAGACAATGCTTACTTGAACTGTTTGCTGATTTGCGATTCCTGGATCTGTTGCGCTGCCCGCTTCGCGCTGCTGCTTAGTTCTTTTAAGTTATCCCAGAAGCCATCTTCCACCTCATCAGTGCAGGACCCTGTGGGAACAATAAACAGGAACAAGGCACTTGAGAATGGATCCATACATTATCTTTTTTATGAGGACCACCAGTCTACTGATCTTTTTGGAGTACACTTCACGAAGGGACAGTTCTACAATAAGGTTGCTACAAAGGCTGACCTATGGATCCACAATGAAAGGCACAAGCCAGCATAAGGTTACATTCAATAGGCTAAAACAAGCCTTACTGCATGGGCATGGATGCACCCACAAGGCAGAAAATAATTTTACCTATGGCTCCCCTTCACCACATCAAATGTTGCACTTTCTGCTGAATTTCAGGCCAACATCTATAATTACGTATGAAGGATTAGTGCTGAATAGTTTACATGCGTGAAGGATGCTCTGAAATTGACCAATCGGGTTATGCGTGTGAGATACCCATTGACGTTGCTTGCATTTACAGGGAGATTTGGAAGCTGGTTGGACGACATGAGAAGTATGAACCTTTGGAATATCCATAGAAAGGGATCTTACCTGCCCTTGCCAGGGAACAGAGCAAACTAAATGCCACCCCTGGCGAGTGGTATGTGAAGGCGCCCAGGAATCACACAGCTCAGACCTTAGATTACAACTGGCTGTTTTCTGCATCCGCAAAACCCACCCATGGACTGAAATCTAGGCCTTTGCTATCCTCCTCCCCAGGGCTTTAAGTGGGATGAAAAAAACGGAGGGGACTCTTAAAGAGGCATGACCAATGTATTTAATGGCGTGGCTTAAAAACACGTCAACTTAAATTCTGTGCTTAGCCTAGTGTGCCGCCTGAGTAGTAGTTTGCTGCTTCGTTAGATCCAGACATACAATACAACAAGTAACATTACACTTACAACAAGCCAGGCCAATTGGCTTTGTCAATGGTTGTTAGTTGCGTAAGAGAAATAATCCATAACTATGGCTTCGTAGTATATAATATTGAAAATGCTTCTGTTCTGAAATGATGAGCCTGTGAAAGAACTATAAAGAGGCTCTTGGAAGATACATCACAGGCAGTGAAGGGTGGTACTGCTGCAGAGTTAAGCTTTTTTTTATCACCCTGAGGGTGATGGCAGAAATGGAGAGCCCGGTAGGGACCCGTCTCAGCACCAGCTTTTTAGATCTGACGGTGATGAACACTGGCAGGACCCTGCCCACTTAACACCCTGCTCCTCCCTTTAGAAAGAGGGTGAGATGGACCAGCAGTTAAGGTGTGTGGAACATGAAACCAGAAAACAAGTGCGCCCGGTAAGACTTCCCCTCTTGGAGTGACCATGTGTAAACCACCATCCCCTGGTGCTAGAGCGGTTGCTAAGTAGTGTTAAAGCAGGGTTGGATTGGTAAAGCGGGCAGTCGGGCACAGTTCCAGCTGTGGGCCGCTTTTTTGGGCAGCCTGGGGGTCCGATTTGAGCGATGTCTGCGTTGTTTGGATGCCACCAGGAGCCCAGCGGGTAGAGGTATCACTCCCTTTCTCTCGCTGGACTAGCCCATTGGTGAATGCAGATTGAGCGGGACAGGGGGCCTGAGCAGAAGTGGTCTCACTTGTTTTCAGGTGTGTTTCACCAATGTGAACTAATCCCTGTATTTATTTTTATCTAAGTGAAGTTAAGAAAACTTGTCTCTGTAGACCACCCTCCTCCCCCCTGTTTTTATAAAACGTCGCCGAAGCAGTGTTATGTGGAAAGGCAATATGCAAATGTGGGCCACTTTTTTAGCGTGTCCAGGCCTATTTGTGATCTCAATCCAACCCTGGTTAAGAGCTCAGCAAGTAAAGATGGCGTCAGAAGCCAAAGATTCTGCTCTTACCTGTAATGGTCAGCAAGGCCAACACGACGCCAATGGATCTCAGAAACATCTTCAGCTTCGAAAGGAGCTTCGGGGGTGGAACCTGGAGGGAAAATATTGAGCTTAGTATAAAAGTGGAGAGGAGGGGCTTAGAGTCCAAAAGGCTGCAGCGCACTGGTGGGTGAGGGCTCTCCTTTATGTCGAGAGCCCAACAACATAGCCACAGACCCCTCCATCAAACACCTCAGTCTGCTGAAACACCAACCCACGCATGACTAGGAATTCGCTGTCTGAGGCCCCCGCAGTACAGAGCAGTGTCTCTGTGGGCTTTAGTGGCCGGACCCATCCTGGCCTGTCAGGAGTCTGCTCCTATCGCTGCAGTATCTCAGGCGCCCCAGCCATGCTGCTCACTCCATCCAAGTGTTCCCCATCTTCAGTGTGCTCACAGGTCAGCCCTTAACCACCGGCCGCTACCACTGACCACGGCTCCCATAAGGAAAAGAACCATTTTCAAACTCATCTGCCTGAGATATAATGCTTTGTCAGGCAATGGACCCAAATATCAGCAGGACAAACTGATTCCATATCTTCCTATGAGAAATCTTAGATCGAGGAGTCAAGTTCTTCTCTCTTCTTTGCATATTCGTACGTCTAGGTTTGGTGGACGAGCTTTTTCTTATCTGGCCCCTACCACAAGAACAAGCTTCCCTTGTTCGTGAAGGCATGCACGGAGTTTTCAGGTTTTAAAAAAACATCTTAAGACCTGGTTGTTTTAACGGCTGCTTCTCTGTTTATTTGTTGCTTCAGCGCCGAGATGCCCCCTCAGGGGCGATTCGCTGCGCTATATCAAGTAATAGTATCCATTAACGTAACATTACTGAAGGGTGTGGTGCTCAGTGAACCTACGCCCCTCTGTGTCAGACCCCCCCACCTGATATCACCAGGACTGGAAGATGCCCCAAGCAGAGCCTCTCCCATAACTGCAATGTCTGATCTCACACACCCCTCCCTCAGGAAGCCTCGCTCATCACTGCGGTGTCTGAGGAGCTCTCGTGTCTCAGCAGCACCCCGACTCACTGACGTGTCCCCGGAGCTCAGGGCAGGCCCCCGCACCCCCCGCTCAACTCCCCCGAGCCCCAGTCTACAGTGCTCGGATCTCACAGCCCAGATGTCGACTTTCACAACCTGCTCAGCTAGAAACCTCCAGCACTGAATTGTGTCTGTAGCTTCGCTGCCCCATCCTCCACCGGCCGCCAAGTCAGAACCCCCTATCAGGGCAGTGCCACTTCCGGTCATGTGCCTCCACCCCCTTAAAGCAGCGGACCTCACCTCTCCTGTACCTGGAGACAGGAGAGCAGATGTGCACCTCCAAGGACATGCATAGCCCCCACCATAACATAATAATCCACATTTGTAAAGCGCACAATCACCCGTAAGGGTCTCTAGGCGCTGGGGGCCGTCGGGAAGATTAAGCGAGCTATTGCCCAGAGTCACATGGTGCTGGGCTAACCTGCCGCCGGAGCCGGGGATCGAACCCTGGTCCCCAGATTCCAGCGTCAGTCGCCCTGGCCGCGGCGCCACACCTCTCCCACTGGGTCCCATCTGGGTCTCTGGCATTCACCGGACCCTCTCAAGCCGCTCTTCCACAACTCACCTCTGGACTCTACAGCTGCTGGCTGGCCTCTGCCGGTACCAGCCCCTTGTGCCTCGCTGGTATTTATATGAGAGCACACACCCTCTTCTCTGGATATAGCGCCCAGAGGAAGACCAGAAGGCGCCGTCCTGGACTTTAGACCGGGCAGACGTGACACCTGTGGACGGTGCCTTATCTGCTGGTGATGCTGGAGCCCTCGCTGGTGCCCTCAGCAGGTGACGCGCAGGGCATTGATCACCATGACTGGACTGCAAACCAACAGCGGATGGTGAAATGTGGAGCACACGTCCCACATCGCGCAATAACTACACTCCGCACGGTTACTTGAAGTGTAAAAGGCCATTTTATTAGGACAAGGTTGCATCCATTTAATCTTTATTAAACAGTACATAAATACAATAAATATACTTTCCCATCCCATGCTTTGCAACATCTACATGTTGCAAAGCACCTGCCCTTCTCGAATCAGTTGCCACCCCCCAATCCACGCCTGAAAACCACATCTTTTTGTGTTGCTGCACCAGCTGCCAATCCAAAAAAGAAGGGGCCATAAGCCCCTGGTCTCTATGAAACCGTATATGGACCCTGTGCCTGGACTCCCCACCACCCCCAAACCCATCCCCCGTTCAATAATTACTACGGCCTATACCTGTAAGGGAAGAAACATACCTTGACACACCAGGAATGGAACACTCAACCTTGCAACTAGGAGTCTGAGACCCTAACCAATAGGCCCCAGCAACTCTAGCACGCTCTCCTTGTGATCACCAGAGGGGCCCCAGTTTAACCCCCTATGAAAAGGGGGGGGGCGTCCCAAATCCCCAACCCCTAGTTACGTGATCCCTCGGGAATCCTCTGGTGACACCAGTATACCCTCGCAGTGCAGAGGTGCTAGCCAACACCTAGATGCCCCTTCTGTGTAAGAGTCTGGGCGAATCTTAGCCCTCCACTCCCCATGCTGTCATGCCCATGAACTGGGACCCCTGGCCCATTCAACACCCTGTCCATCCACAATCTGTGATCCATTGGTTGACCCTTTGTTGCGTGTGGTACCACCTGGTCCATCTGGACCCATCCCCCACCAAATCGCCAGGCTCCCAGTACTCCAGCAGGATGGCGCTGCTGCACCCGCCATTGTGCCAACTCCCTCACCATCCGAACACACCCCAGCCGACCAGCTGAAGCCCCCCCTTATTTCATTCTGTTACCTGAGAGTCCGTCCAGGACCTCCACATCCCGTCCGGCGCTGCTGCGCCCTGTTGATCCCCGTCCACAGGTCCGTCCGAGGGCATACTCCCTCCTGCAAAACTAAAACAGGCTTATTACCGCAACTCCCCCCCACCCCTTGAAAAAACCCCAAGCAGCTACAACGACCACTTTCATCCTCAGTCAAAACCCCCCTCCCGTCACACATCACACTCCCCAGCACTTCCCATCGCTCCACACCCAGTGACCTCCAAGTCCCTCCCGGAAAAAAAAACACTCAGCCACAGCCATCTGCACATGTCCCCCATCCCCCCAAAACCCGTCAGCCTCCCAATCCTTCTCCTCGCCATACAAAATCATTCCTCACAGGTTGTAACATCACACTGCCGAATGTGCTGCGCGATCCCACGTTGGAGGGGCAGGCCGCTGCGGACCCCCTACTGCATCTGGCCAGCACCCCGAGGCCGTCATGCGCCCCACTGGCGATGCCCTGTTCTGCCGGTATCAGTCGCCGGTCCTGGACCCCCCCCCCCAGGCCGCTCCAGCCTGGAGGGTCCCAAGCACCACCAGGCCTCATGCCGTGCTGGCAGTCCCTCACCCCTACCCAGGGGGCCGCGCACCAGCTTCGGCCCCACTCTCCCCCCCCCCCCATGCCGGGCTGGTCAGTGGGGGGTAGAGGGCCCCTGCGCCTTGCTGCACGCCCTCTATAGAGGGCCTCCTGCCTCCACAGAATAAGTCCCTGTACCTGGCCCAGCTCCGCCCCCCTCAGTATAGTCAGCCTCAAATATAGGGTGACCAGGATTTTAAATCCAAAACCGGGGGATTTCACGAAAAGAAAAGAAAGGCTACCGTTTCAAACCCAGCGTGTGCATGGAAGGACAGCGCTCCTCAGCGTCGATTTACAGAGCAGGCAGCTAGAACATAAATAAAATGTAATTTCTAAACCCCAGAAGCATGTCTGTTAACTTCACTACTTTCTACCCACAACCACGAACCATCCCTGCGCCACATACCTAAAAGCACCCACCTCAGTCTGCAGGCGCCTCGCTCTGAAACCCGGGGCAGGAGCTACATTTTTAGGTTTCGCCTGGCGTTTACTGCGCAAGCAGTATCGCACAGGCGAAATCTTATGTTTACACAGTATGTAGCTTTGTCCCCCCTCTCTGTTCCAATGGCTAGCTCCATAAATGGAGGCTAGCCATTGGAACAGAGATCTGCCCGTCATTGCCGAAGCAGATTCGTGGGCGTTCCCGCGATTTTTACTCATCCCGCCCCTTTGCGATCGTCATGCGGCTGTGGGCGTGTGTTTATTATTATTTTTTTCCCCCGTGATGTTTTCGTCTTTTTCGAAGTGCCTTTAGCCGGAGTGGTCTGCGAGATTTAAGTTGCCAGGAAGTTGTTGTTATTTGCGATCAGGTAAGCATCATTTTGTTTATAATTTTATTTGCATGTGTATTTGCATTTTATTTGCATGTGTCTCATGTCGTCTCCCTTTTTGTACATGTACCCCGTCTCATGTCGTCTCCCTGTTTGTTTTACGTCTTTGTGTGTGTCTTTGCTGTCGTCTCTACATGCCCCGTGTTGTGGATGTTCACCCGCCCCCCCTCCCGCTGTCCGTGTCTCCGTTCCCACCCCTCCTCCATTGCTCTCATTCTGTGGTCGGCGTTGTTGCGGTTTCCTTTGCTCCCGCTGGACACGCTGTGTCTGGAGCGTGCCTTGGGTGATGTGTAGCCGGGACCAGGTGGTGGCAGTCCCGCGCTGTGAGTTATGGGGACAGGGAGGACCTTTGGGGCCTTTCTTTGCCGCTGAGCATCTGGGCTAGGGGGAGTCAGGACTGGCAGTCATGCACTGGGCTCCGAGCCTCGGGCTTGGATTGGCAGAGAAGGGGGTTTGAAGTGTTGCTAGGGGCCGGTTGCTCAGCCCTCGGGCCGGTTGCTCAGCCCTCGGTCTGGCGGCGCGTGGAGTGCTCAACGAGGGTCCGCGTCGCATGGTCAGGCCGCTCATGCGTCTGGTCAGTGGTTGCCTTTGGCGCCTCTGACGGTGAGTCCCCTGCCCCCCCCCTTGTGGATGCCATGGTCCGCTGGACACGCTGGCATGTTGCGGTGAGTGCCCGGGCATTGTCTCCCCCCTCACCTGCAGTCCCCGAGGCCGGAGGTTGTGTTTTGTTGCATGGGGGGCAGCATGGGAAGGGACCACGATGTGGTCCTGCACAGCCTTTGTGTCCCATGGGGCCGTGGTTCCTCGCTGTGACACTCGCTTTGAAGATATTTAGTGGGAAGGCTGCCTGCCTTGTTTCCACCTCCTTTTGATGGGCAAACTTGAAAAACTGTACAATTGGTGTTGTTGATCTGCCCCGACCTGGTCTGTGGTGAGTGTTCCCTGCACTCTGCCCGTTCCATGAAACCACGCTGCGCCATGTTACCCCCGAGCTTCTCGCCTCTCGCCCCTCCCCCACACTACCATCACGCAGCCTAGCAGTGTGCCATGCATGTAGAGTTGCTAGCAGGTAAGCAGCATATTTTAATTATTTATTTATATCCCTTTCCCGCCCCCCACTCCCACTGTCCGTGTGCCCGTCCCCCCTCCCGCTGTCCGTGAGCCCGTCCCCCCTCCCACTGTCCGTGAGCCCGCACAGAGAGATTAAGTGTTGCCCAGAACCACAGGATGTGGAGTCGACTCAGAGGCTCGAACCTTGGTTTCGTAGCTCCAAGGTCGGCAGTTCAGCCGTGAGACCACATCCTCTCTTCAACCCCTTCCAGTGATTCTTGTCGCACTGCAACCCCCGGACGACTGACCCGCAATTATCACAGTTGTGTCAGTGGACTTTATTACCTCCTCCACCCCCCCATACCGGAGCAGCAGCCATTGCGAGGATCACGGTCCCAGAATAGGAGCAGCCGTGGCCCTATGCACAGGTGAGAGGGACTGATCCCGAGTGCCCTGGTATATTGTTTTTTTATCCCCCGCCCTCAGAAGCCCGGGGCCAGCCGACGCAGCCAGGCCTGCGCCCAAGAAACAGACAGCAGCAGTTTACAAAATAAAGGCAGCGAGGAAACGTCAGCGCCCACACATTGCTCTAGCCTTCCTACGGGGTTTACTTTCGAGAGTTCAGCAAGCATCAGTTTCTGGTTGGATTATGGCTGAAAGGAGCAATCACAACTTTCAGGAAGGGGGGGCATCTGCGAAAAACACACGTCGACTTTCTTCGGAAGGGAAACTCGACGAAATCATGTTGTTTGTGTGTATAGGTCGGTACTTGTTTGTATCTCTTTTCTGCATGCATGTTTTTATTTATGTTGTGTTTGCCTGTGTGTTTGTGCGCTTGTGTGTCTGTCTCCTAGGACCTTACTTGTGTGTGTTAAGGTAGAAATGCACACACGCAGAGGTATTGGATATGGAAGAGGTTAGTCGTGCTTTAAAGACACTGCTGTTTTAGAATAGCAACATTTGACCCAAAAATGCATGGAATGAAAAAAATCCTCTGAAGAACACAGCTTTTTAGGTCTCGCCTTTTCCATTCCGAAGGAATTGGAAATGGAGAGAATTCAAGTGCTCAAAATACTCGTGAAACCAAGGGCTTTTTGGTGCGGTTTTCTTTGAGTTCACGTGAATCACGTGACCAAAGAAGCACCCGCATCAGCCTCCCTCCCTCCCTCCTAATTGCATTTTGTTCACGGCCGCCACCACATCAAAGGGCTTCTCCCAGCGTGTGCTGGGCGGCTTCTCCTCCCCTAATTATTCATGGCTGGCCGGTGGCCGGCCGTACTTTCAGTTTCCCGGCCGCTCTTGTTCCTAATGTCTCCCCCTTCATCGACTTCAGTCTAATTGGAGACATATGTGTCTTCATCCTCTTGGCATTCCACGTTTTCCCTTCTTCATTCCACGGCTCCCACTTTGTCCCTCCTTTTCCCCCTTCCTGCCTTCGTTCTGTACTTGTGCATCATTGTTTTCCTCATCATTCATCTTCCACTTTCTCCATTGCCTTTCATTAATTTCCTCGTCATGTCTCCATATATTCTCACCTCGTTACCTATCTGGCATCGCATTTTTCCGAAGTCGCCACACATCTTCCATTTCCTTCCTCCTTTCTTTCCCTTGTTCCTGGCGTACTTCTCTAATTTTTCACTTCTTTCCTTTCTCACTTCTTTCCAACTTCCTTCGTCCACCCCTCCACTTCTGCCTGCACGTCCTTCTTTCTTCTGCCAAATGCTGTGTAATGCCCCAGCGTCTGCAGTCTCCTCCGGGTGCCTAACTATCATACAGGACTGATTTTCATCCGTGCATTAATAGAACACCTTTGTAGAAAGTAAATTCCTACTTAGATCGACGGGACAATTGTGCATGCATTAGATGTGCATACAGCGCTAGGAGACACGGAAAGGGCAGCGCCGCCGCTAGTTTGCGAGTAAAACAGCGCGGAAATAACAAAGCTGTGTTTTATTGCTGTGGAGTCGAAGTAACAATGCTTGAGTGGCACTCAGCCCTCACACTGTGCTCGCATCTTTTTCTTCTTTTCATGTGCTTGTTGTAGCTTTGTCGGCCCCCTCCCACAGCCTCACAAGCCGAGCAGCACTCCTCAAGCACAGCGGGCAGACGCCGCCACTGGGCACGAGTTTGCACAAGAAACACACATGTAGCATGCTTCTAAGTGACAACGACATCTGCTCACTGGACCACAATGCCATGCTGCCAGTGTTTTGATACCGCCTTGATCTCCGCCGTTCACAGTGATGTTTTAACTTGATTTACCCCGGTCTGCGCGCGTTAAACTTAGGAAGTGCACAAAGCACGTGCACGACGCACTTCCAAAGATCACCGGTGAAACAAGTCATTGTCTGCGTCCCGCTCCAAATGCTGTGTAATGCCCCAGCGTCTGCAGTCTCCTCCGGGTGCCTAACTATCATACAGGACTGATTTTCATCCGTGCATTAATAGAACACCTTTGTAGAAAGTAAATTCCTACTTAGATCGACGGGACAATTGTGCATGCATTAGATGTGCATACAGCGCTAGGAGACACGGAAAGGGCCGCGGCGCCGCTAGTTTGAGAGTAAAACAGCGCGGAAATAACAAAGCTGTGTTTTATTGCTGTGGAGTCGAAGTAAAAAGGCTTGAGTGGCACTCAGCCAGGAGAGAAAGCTCTGAACACATTTGGTCACCATATTTAATCTTTACACGGCATTCGTCACGTGTGTCGGTGTAATATATAAACCACTATAACATGGACCCTTTCTTTTCACTTTACTCATGCGCATTTTATCGGACTGTTGATGGCGTATCGACCCTGAGAGCAATACGGGCCTAATGCGAACTCTGACTGCCTGGATGAATCTAACCAGGCCCGCACCACCGCCGTGACACATAGAGGAGTTGCTGCCCTAGCAGAGAAACTATGTCTGGAGAGCCTCCCTGGAGCCCCAGGAAACAGTGGACTCTTTGGCGTCCTGGTCTGTTCCCAGGGATTGGCTGCTGCCACTTCCATGTTGCCCCCCCCCGCTTCTCGGCTACCTCCCCAGGGTGGAATGCGTGGTGCTAGGCAGGCATTTTCCCTCTATCGGCTGGCCTCCTCGAGCAGATTATCTGCTTGCTTGCCCATATACCGCCGCTTTGGGGTGTCTCTGCGCGCTGTGCTTAGTGCTACAGCCCGTCTCTGCTCGCTACGCTCCCGGTGGAGAGTGCGGTGTGAGCTTGCCTCTGTCTCACACTTGGGACGGCTCTACCCCTGGCAGGAGTGCAGAAGCACCAAGTCTAGGAGTGACCTCTCGCTCTACTCCCCACCTCCTGGCGGCGGTGCCAGCTCCCTGCAGCTCCAGCTGATAAGATCAGAGCTGAGTGGAGCTCCTGCGGAGAGCTTAGCAGTAAGGCAGGGCGAAGAACAAGGCACCTGGGACACCTCGCCACACCACCCCGGCGCGGAGGGGTTAGTCTGCCGCTGCCGCTGCCACCCTCACTCTTCTTCTGCACCGCTTCCTTCACTTTACCACTACCTTTACTTTAGCTTGATCTGGTCACTCCTCCACCTGTGTCTGCTCCATATCCGCCCTCCACCTATGTGCCTACGTTCCTCACCCTGTTCCCTCTCTACTCCATGCGCACCCCCGCTCCACTTGAGTCCCCTCACCAGCACATTTGTCTACTACACCCGTATTCCTGCTCCACCCACACAACCCCTTCCACCCGTACCTTCCTGCTTCTCAACGTCTGCCATAGCCTCTACTCCGCCTCTCCCCCTAATTGACCTGTTCTCGCGCACCGGCACTCTCCCCTACTCCTGCACACTCTACCTCTCTATCCCTCCACTTGCACACTCCACCCTTCCATCCCTCCACCCCTCCACCTGCACACTGCACCCCTCCATGTCTCCACATGCTTCCTTCTGCCTCCCAACAAGTGAATCCCCTCTACTCCACCTGTAACCCTGCTCCGTCTGAAGCCCCTCTTCTCCTCCACCTGCACACTCCACCCCTCCACCGGTTCCCTTCTGCTCACACAGTACATAGGCTACGCTGTTGTGGGAATGGATAAGAATGGCAGTGTGGTGACCACTTCCAAAGTTTCCTTTTTTGGGGTGGCTAATGATTGTTTTTAACCGTCACACCCTCACCCACCCTCACCCACCCTCACCCACCCTCACACCCCCTCACCCTCACACCCTCACTCACCCCCTCATCCTCACCCCCCCTCACAACCCTCTCACCCTCACTCAGCCTCACACCCTCACCCTCACACACTCTCACCCTCACACCCCCTCACTCACCCTCACACACTCACACCCCCACTCACCCTCACCCTCACACCCCCTCACCCTCACACCCTCACACCACTCAGCGCTACAACACATATGTGTGTGTAGGTGCAAATGCAATGTTCTTGGATTTTCGTCACAATAAAATACACTGAACATAATCTTCACAAAATTTATTTACAAACGTTTAAGCTATTGCCATTATAAATTACAATAACTTTTATTTAAGTATTAATTATTTACAAAATTAAAAGCCATTGTTATTTGTAATATCAATACATCTAAGTCACGTAAATACAACACACATTGCATTACAAATGCTATAGGTGTCACATTTGCGAAAGTTAAAACTATTGACATTGTAACTGACAAAGCTATTAATTTTGCTATTTTCAAAACCAACACATAAATTAAAAAAGTGTCATTTACAATACCAATCGCTAAAACTTTCCTAATGCGAAAAGTTAAAAGTATGGGCATTGTAAATCACAAAACAAAAAATTAAAATGTCATTTAGAAAACCAATAGCTCAAACTTTCCTACTGCGAGACCTATTGGCAACGCCAGTGCTTGTTTACCAGGTGAACAGCCTTGTCCGTGTCTTTGTTGCCCCCCCCACACCTCCCCCCCTCCCCCCCTCGTGACTCCCGCTGTCCGTGTGCCCATCCCCGCTGTCACACGGGGCACCTCTAGTTCCCCTTTCGGCCGCTTTGATGTTCTCGTCTCAGTGAGCCGCGATTTTAGGGCTGCGCCAACCCGCCCAACTCTCCCTCTCCCCTCTTCCTTACGCCCCTCGAAGGATTACAAATTATTTGGCTTTTAATGTGTTGCGATTGCGAAGCACCTTTCTGCCACCAGTAAATATATTGCAGTTGCAGCAGTAAAGGCTGTGCGTTCTACATGGGTGTCCTTTATGAGCACGGAGACCACCTTACGGAATGACCCACACTTGCATTTTACAACGTGGTCGTCATGCAGAGCCTTACTCGTTTGTCAAAGCAGCTTTAATAATGTTTTAAGATGTGCAGAAGTGACCAATCCCGATTCTTGTCACCGGTCATTGTAAAACGTCATGAGAGGCACAAAAAATGTTCTAAAAACTTAACAGCTTATTACATGGTGAGTAAAATTAAAACTCGTGATACACTTGTTTAGTTAGCTTACAGTGCATTCCTCGGCGAATTCCATGCATTGCGTTTCTGCTGGCTGTGCTAGTAAACTCTGCAAAGATTGGCCTGCTGTACACGGTTTGTGAAAACTCGAATGTTTCTTCTAGGAGACCGGATGTTTGCTTTGGCTGGAAGGAGCCTGTTTGTTTTAATATGTTGTACTTTTTTCTTTCTTTTATAAAACTATTTTTTCAAGAAAACCGATCATGACAACATCGCGCATATTGCGTTTTAATGCCTTACATCAGCATTCCGTTGGCATATTACTTCCTTCACTGTTCAGTGTCCAGCATGCACTGTGCTGGCTACAGTTTGCAGGGCATGTGAGCGGGTGCGCGTGCAACACTCGCGTGCTTCCCCCCCCCCGTGATCACTTTCCCTTCTGGCATTCCCCCCTCCCTTTTCGCCCAGTCCTTCTTGTCACCTCATCATGCACTCACCCCTTCTTTCTCCCCTTTTGGCACTTTGATGTCCTTTATAAGCACACGCATACTCACACATGCAGGCTCTCTGCTCTCTTTCTCTCTCCCCCTCTCTCACACACATGCACCCACACATGCACGCTCTCTCTCTCTCTCTCACACACACAGAGACACACACAAATGCACATTCTCTCACTCACACACACACACACATGCAGAAACACATTCACTCTCTCTCTTTCTCTCACACACACCCACGCACAGACACATGCGTGCTCTTGCTCTCACACACATGCACACACACATCCACGCTCTCTCTCCCTCTCTCACACGCCCACGCTCTTTCTCTCTCCCCCCCCCTCTCTCGTGCACACACACAGGCACTCATGCATTCTCTCTCTTTCTTTGGTGTGTAGTGCCAAAGCACCATTGATTCCTGCTACGCACGGTAAGTCCTTCATTTGTGCTTTTATTATGATACAAGGACCCCTTGCTCCCTGTCAGGCCTCCAGCACTGGTGGCGTGTTGGGGATAGTGTGTGGTGTGCAGTGCAGAAGCACCCTTGACTCCTGCTGTTTACAGTAAGACCTTCACTAGTGCTTTTAGCTTGACTGTAGTATGATACAAGGACCCCTTTGCTCCCTTTCAGGCCTCCAGCACTGGTAGCGTGGTGTTGGCAGTGTGCAGTGCCGAAGCACTTTTCACTTCTGTTATGCACGGTAAGGCATTTATTGGTGCTCACTGCTTTCAATAGGGCCATGGCTTGACAGCAGGCAGGCCTTTGCTCCCTGTCAAGTCTCCAGCAGTGGTGGTGCATCATCCATTCCAGCTGCTCAGGGCTGGTGCCTGTTAATGATTCTCCTGCAGCTGTGGAGTCAGCAGTGGTTGTGAAAGGCTAGGGTGGTGTGTGTGCGTTCCCTCACACTTTTCCTGCTCTACTACACGCTCCACGCTTGTCCCTCGATGTGTATATTACAGAGGTAGGAAAAACACAGCATTTGAAATACCTAAAACACAAATATTTGCATGAGAACTGGTGCCGCGGAGCGCCTTCCCTCTCATTGACTGGATATACCCGCTCTCACTACAACTCTCTCTCCCTTTCACGCACACAAGCTCTCTCTCTCTCTCACACACACGCATGCACGCACACATGCATGTGTGTGTGTGTGTGGCTCTGGGTGTTTGTGTGTGTGGCTCTGGGTGTGTGTGTGGCTCTGGGTGTGTGTGTGTGGCTCTGGGTGTGTGTGTGTGGTAGTAATTGCTGTCTGCTGAGCTCGTCCGTAGGGTACAATAGGTCTCACATTTGCGAGAGAATGGCAATGTAAATGAAAATGCCATTTATTTATCTGTTTTCAAAACCAATAGCCCACTACCCAGATAGCCTGGACCAGGCGCGCCGCACGGCCCTGGGAGAAAAAACGCTGCACGGCCTCCCGGCAAGGCTCAATATGCAGAGAGCCCACAGGCCCCCCACACAGCGGAGCTGACTGCCGGGACCCGCATTGTGCCGGCACATAAATTACCCACCTCCCCAACAACTGGGGGCAGGCTGGCCCCAGGGATCACACACACAGAAAAAACGCAGATTCTGTGGGTCGCGCTGCGCATGCGCAGCCAGCTAAAGATTGGCAGGGCCCTGTACAACCCAAACACTCGGCTTGTCACGATGCCATGGGTTGGCGGCACATACCGCGAGAGATGCGGGCGATGCTGGCAGCCGCAAAGCGGACCCCCTGAAGGGCCGACCAACATTTGGACCTGAGCAAGGTAAAGAGCGGGGGAGGGGGCATCCCACTCCCTCAGCGCGCACCCGCAGCCTGCACTGACCGGCACGGGGGAAGTCGGCCCAGCGGCCTCATGAAGCTGATCGGCCCGAAGGGAACTGCGCAGCCTGTTCCTCTGCCGCCCTTTTTGCCCCCCCCCCAGACCGGCTGGGTACACACGATCCCAGCATCGTGGACCCTCATAACGCCCCGTGCTCCCCATAACCGCCCAAACGACCAAACTAACCTGCACTAACAAACGTTTTTCCTCTAAACCCCCCCGTGGTGCTAAGGTGTCAGGAGGAGGCTGGGTCCTCCTCTCCTGACACCTTTTATGCCTTCTTAAACTCCCACCCCTTCCCCCCTATTCTAAATCCCTCCCACAACTTGTCCTTCCGGCCTTGCGCGAAATGCCCCGGGGGAAGACTTGTCTGCGACCTTCACTTCCCCCGGGGGCCGGCATTTCACCAATCGAGCGCAAAGTGCAAGCTCGACCCTCTTCCAGGGCTCACCACATTCGATTTTATCTGCAGTCGTTTTTGAAGTGCCGTTCCAGCCGTTGGAGCAATAGATTGCTGCACATAGCGACCAGAAGAGACGCAGTAGGGAAAGCATGAGTTTCCAAACTAAATATACAATAACAGGGTTAACTTTTCCCTGTAAAGTTAGACAGTTTATTACTTTGTACTCTGTGACATCAGAGGGCTGAGAGGGCAGGCTGCAATGAGCAGACAATGTATCTTGGTGGGTGGGTCACATGAAGTCAGAGGTGAGACTGAGGGATGGGGCGAGACATACATTAGTTGATTAATGGAACCTGAGGGGCGAGGGGTACACTAGTAAGGCATGAATGCCTTTTGGGAATCGAATGACCACGTGGAGAGTTGGGGGAAAGAGGGTTAGGTCATGCCCAGGTGAGAACATCCACCAGGCCCTTTCCTTGGTAACTCTGGATCTCCAGTTACGAAAAAGTACAATAGAAGAAAGGCTTTGGTGACCCAAGCCAAAATACCTGTTAATCTACTAGTTTGACTTGTTTTCAGAGAGGTGGGGTGGGTGGGAGGAGGTATTTACAACTAAAATACCGGTAAGTCTGGAGGGCTAGGGGGGGTTATCCAAGATGGCGGAGTGAGGATGCCCTAGAACGCAGCTTGCCGCCGGGGCTCTCGCAGACTTACCTGTTCCTCGGATCTGTTCAAGGCTATTCATCCCTGCAAGTGGCTTCGAGCTTTGTGGATTTTATTACTTTACAATCATCTTCGCTTCTTTTCCTGCGGAGCTATCGGAGGGGAGAAAGCACTAGCAGACGCCAGCGCAGTGAAGGTACCGCCGCCGGCATTTGTTACTGTAGCTGCATGAGAGGTGCAGACGGCAGTCAGCGTTCTTAGGTGGAGGGGCTTCCCTGTTACATTGTTGCTCCTTAGTGACGTCGCTTCGTGGATGCACTGAGCGGGCGCCAAATGCTCTGGCTCTGGGTGTTTCGCCGATTAGGGCAGCTCTCGACTCCCCGCCTCACACAGCTAATCCGGGGCTCTGCATTCCTCTGGTGGCGGCTGTGGAGCGGACGTGTGCCTTGGACTGCAGAGGCGGAGGGGATGGCTCCAAAAAACTTGCCCAGGTCTACTCGAGCGACCAAACCGGCTGTAGCAGACCAAGCTGCAATATCGCCAGGGCGAGTGACAGTACCGCTGCTGGGACTACTTTGCTGGCAGTATCACCTTCTCAGCCGACTGCTGCAGCAAAATCACCGGTGAGAGGCACAGGGACTAATAAACAGGTACTACGTCCTCCTGTGTTGATTGTTGATAGTACTCTTCCATCTAAAGTAACATCTAAAGTCACATTAACTAAATCTAATTCTATCAAGGAAGTAAATACCAAATCGGACCCTTTTGCAGATCATAGCAGGGGGGGTCCATCGGACTTGGGAAAGAAAAATGACAATGAGAAGGAGCATGAGGGGTCTAATGTAACTACCTCTCGAGATAAAAATGATTCATCTAGCATTCTAGCTCAACAAAGTACTTTAGAGCTAGGAGTTGCTCTTGACTCTATTCCTAAGGAGCTGAATACACTCGCAGCTAGTGTTAAGGCGGTAGCTGCTGGTGAGGGGCTTAAGGAGCAGGAACTGGACACAACTAATCCTTCAGGAACTACTTTGGGGATAAGCATTATCAGCCCATCAAACGTGACTCCGCTACCTTCTGAGGGGGCTGCGGCTGCGGCCCGGGATGATGAGGTCGAGGTCGAGGGCGAGTGTGAAGGAGACTGCTCCGCAGAGGGCTCTGAGTATGAAGAGGGAGAGGAACATGAGATAAGGGGCAGAACGGCAGCAGAGATAGCTACATTTATGGCGGATCGAAGGGGCAAAGCTAAACAGAAAAAAAAAACAAAGAACAGGAATAAGAAAGGGAAAAGAACACCAGCAGAAGGGTTATCCTTAATTAATCTTTCTTCAACCACGAAGAAAAATTCCAATCTGGATAATAGCCCTCTCAGAAAATGGATGCAGGCTAAGGGTCTTGTGAAGAGTATTACTCTTCGACTTTCAGGCTCGGCCCTATCCGCTGATGAATCTCAGGTAAAACAGCTGGACACTCATTCTTTACCCCTAGCTCATCCTGCGTCGGTGCCAGGATCAGCTCTGGTTACAGATTCTGTCCCGTTTCTCAGCCCTACTGGTCTTACAACCAGTTCTATACTGGCAACCTCCCCTGATAATCTTGAATCATCCTGCCATGGCCCCAATACACCAACATGTGTGCCCTCTGATTCTTCCTGCAATATGTCTCCAGATGGTTTTGAGAAACAATGTCCTGAGATGTCCCCTTTTGAGGTTATTTTACACACTTTAACTAGCCATCGTGCTGAGGCGCAGGAACATTTTTTGCAACTACGGGGGGACAATACCAAACTTCAGAACTCATTGACTGAATTGACCTCCAAGTTAAGTGGGATATCGAAGGAAATAGAAGATCTTCAACAAAGAGTAGTTGGTATTGAAGAGAGTTCAGCCCACACTGAGACTTAACTAAAGGATCATGAGAGCCAGATTCTGGCATTACAGCTGAAGGTCGAGGACTTGGAAAATCGCCAACGCCGATCAAATTTGAGACTGTTTGGTGTATCGGAGGGTTTGGAGGGGTCAGACGCAAGGGCGTATGTGGTGGCACTACTAAGCAAAGCTCTACCTGATCTAGCTGACTGAGACTGGGACTCTCAGGTCCAGAGAGCCCATCGTCTCCCCCCATTTCAGAAGAAGAGGGACAGTAAATACCCTAGGCCCTTCATAATTTATTTTGGGAATTTTCTCCTGAGGGAGGCAGTAGCTCTCAAAGCACGCCCCAATTCTCCTATTAAATATGAGAATATGTCTTTATTTGTTCGCTCAGATTTGAGCAAACATATGATGGACAGGAGATGGAGATTAAAAAAGTTTATTGACCCCTTCAAAGCTATCGGGGGCAAGCATTTTTGCAAGAGCCTGCCCGTCTCAAAGTTATTAAAGGTGCTCACACCTATTATTTTTCGGATGAGAAAGAGGCGCAGAGTATGCTATCAAATTTGAGCTAATGGGTGGGCTGAAGATGAAAATGAGGGTCTACTATATGTATAAATAACTTTTTTGGTGTACTTTTGTGTGTGTTCACTAGCACTTGGGGGGGGGGGAAAGGAGGAGCTTAAAGAAAAGCAAAAGAGGAAAGGGAAGAAACAGTGGTTAGGGGATGGAGGGAGGAAAAAAAAAGCGGGAATGGGTGGTCGGATAGCCTCGGTGCTTCTGTGTTCTGTGCTGCCCCTTTAACGGCAGCAGAAATGGAAGGGGCTCCCTCTGGTTCTGGGCTGAGGGAGAGGGGGGGTGGGGGGTGGGCCCAGGTTCTCCGAGGGGTGGGTGGTATGGGAGGGGTTAAAATTTCTAAAAACTCAGCACATTGTGATAAAAGTTTAAACTTGAAAGGATGGTATCACTGTTTTTTTTGCTTATTTTCATTCCTTTATAATATACAGTTTGGCAAAGTTGATTTAGATCATATACTAAAATGCATACTTTAAAATGTTTAGCATGGAACGTAGCCGGCCTAAATAATAGGAATAAAAGAAGACTTATATCTGAAGAACTAAGGCTTTATAACCCTCAGCTAATTTTCCTATCTGAGACACATATTTCGTATAAAGATAGAAAACTACTTAATCAGCTGGGCTATGAGGTTATAGTCTGCTCTTCTCAATCGGTTTCTCTCAGGGGGGTTGCCATATTAAAAGATAAAAGATCTAAAACTGAAATAATCAGATCTGGCACCGATTAATTGGGTCGGTGGGTGATTGCGCAAGTCTGCATTGGTAATTGTAAATATGTACTATGTGGAGTCTATGGCTCCAATAGAGATGAAGCTTTTGATGAATTAAATGTGGAATTATTGGGCTGGGAGGGGGAGCTAATCATGATGGGGGATTTCAATTGCATTATTGATTACAAACAGGACACCACTAGACCGGGGACTCGTCAACGTATGCATAAAGTCAGGGCTGCTATTTTAGATTTAAGCAGGGTACATAATGTTAAGGATGTATGGCGCTCCCTTTACCCTGCTATCCCTGGTCATACGTTTTATTCAGCTCCCCATAAACTCTGCACGCGGATTGATATGGCTTGGGCAACAGATCAAATCATTCAGAATAGTATTATGGAAATTTGCCCAGGGTGTCCTCGGATCATAACCCTATTCTACTAACTTATAGCTATAATGACGGTCAAAATAATTCCAGATTGTTCTCGTTCCCTCGCTATCTATTGACTGACACAGTCTATATCTCTCAATTTAAGCTCCATCTGTGTGAATTTATTAAATTAAATCTTCATACTGCTTCTCATATTTGTGTTTGGGATACATGTAATGCCAGTATCAGAGGTCATGCGCAACAATACATTCTTAAACAGAATTCTGAACGTCGCAAAGAGAATAACAAATTAATAGCAGATATTAGGGAGTATGACATTTTATTGGTTAAGGCACTTTGTTTACAATCTACTAATGTTCTAGAAATAGAACTAAAATTGGGATAATTAAAATCTAATCTAAAAACTACCTTAATGGAAAACAACTGTGCCAAAATGCTTAAGACCAAAATTCAGCTCTATGAAGGAGGGGATAAGATCGGTAAGTTATTGGCGTATAAAGTGGCAGATGACAGAGCCCAGACTCGTATTAAATGTATAAAAGGCCCAAATCAAATTGTGTATAATCAACCCGTGCAGATCTTGTCTCAATTCAGAGATTACTATAGTACTCTTTATACTCCGGAGAATCAACCCCTTATATCTAATATATTAAAATATTTAGAAAGTAACTTTAAGGAGAAATTTAATTTTCCAGGCTTGGAAACTCTTTCGGATGATATCACCGAGGTGGAACTGAGACATGCTATTATATCTCTGCCAACAGGGAAAGCTTCAGGGGAGGACTCAATCCCGCTGGAAATATACAAAATTTGCATTGAGGAAATAATTCCTCTTTTTCTTCTTGTAACACAGCATATCGGGTCAACTGGGAAGGCCCCGAATTCTTGGAATATTATGAAAATAATCTTCTTTTTAAAAAAAGATAAACCAGCGGAGGAATGTGGGTCGTATAGGCCAATTTCTTTGATCAACTCAGATGCGAAAGTATTCGCCAAAGTGTTGGCAAACAGGTTGGCCCTGATTGTCCCTGGGATTGTTAACAAACAACAGCACGGTTTTGTACTGGGCAGAGACACAACAACTCATATCAACACAGCTATCACAGCCTTCGACATTGCCGAAACTGAAGACTCCCCACTCGGTATGATTTTATTAGACACCGAAAAGGCTTTTGACCGAGTGGGTTGGGATTATCTGTGGTAGTTTTTGTCTTTTATCGGTCTCAGGGGCAATATGGTTAGCTGGATTCGGGCCTTATATGACCAACCTATGGCTAAAATCAGCTACTCAGGTTTACTATCCTCTGCTTTCTCCATAGCACGGGGCACTCGTCAGGGGTGCCCGTTATCACCTTCGCTCTTCTCAATCTCTATGGAGCCATTTCTATCTGCACTCCTGGCTCTGCCCAAGATAATCCCATTTGGCTTTGGACCCCACTGCTTGAAAATCACCGCTTATGCGGACGATATTGCAATCTACTCATCAAATGTCATAACAGCATTAGAGGGTATTATGGTCGAAGCAGAAAAATTCGGCAATGTTTCTGGCTACAAATTAAATACGAATAAAACTCAGTTAGTGGTTAACTCTAAACTATCGGGGGGAATTATGGGGGTTTGTAGGGCAGCTAACTATCTGGGGATAAAAATTTCATCTAAGATTAATGATATAATTCCTATTAATTATGATGTGCTGGTTAAATCAACTAAACAGCTTCTTAAAAAATGGCATAAAATACCATTAAACATTATAAGCAGAATAAACTTAATTAAAATGAAAATGTTGCCGAAATTTCTTTATCTTTTCCGTTCTATTCCTTTGGCACTTAACTATATTTTTTTCAAAAAGTTAGATGGAATTTTTAGTAGCTTTATTTGGGGTTATAAGAAAGCTCGATAAAGCTTATCTTCATTAAAAGGATCAACTGATATGGGTGGCTTCCCGGACTTTAAACTTTATTTTTGGGCGACTTTTATAGGCCGCCTTCATTCCCTACTTAACCCTGAGCTTAAAACTTTCTTTTTTCATACCATAATGTTGAATCTGGAAGCAAGAATGTTTCTCCTTAGATTGAATGACCCAAATTTTTACAAAAGAGTCAAATTTAAGACAGCTCGAGATACTGCTAAAATCTGGTTTAGTATGATGCGTTTTTGTAAGACCTCCTTTTTTCACTCAAAATTGAGGCTTTGGGATAACCCAGGACTTCCGGGGATATTTAATGATAGTAGGGCTAGTGTTTGGGCAACCTATGGTATTCTAACCTTAGGGGACATGTATGGTGCTTATGGCTTTCTAGATTTTGAGACTCTAAAACGTTTGTACCATCTTACGGAGTCTATGAGGTTTAAATATATTCAGGTACATGATTTTCTGATACGTCGGATGAAAATCTTAACTGTCTCAGAATCTGATATCTGGGATTGCCTTTATTCATCTAAAACCAAATCGGTAATAAGCACTGGCTATACTTGTTTAACTTCTTATATAAAACAAGATTGCTCTAAATTAGCGGAGAAGTGGAGCTCTAAACTCGGATTGAGGATCTATTCGGATCAGATTTCTCACTCTCTTTCTAAAATTAACAGTTTGGTTCATTCAGCTAGCCTTCGACTGCAACAGTTTAAAACGTCTTGTTTGTTATACCATACCCCGGAAGTGATTCTTAAATGGTCTTCAAACCCATTATATACTGATTGTACTAAATGCCCCATATGTGATACAGTTGGTGCTAATATAGAACACATGTTATTTTCTTGCCCACAATTGAAGGATTTTTGGCTTAACTTGGATAAAGCTTTGAAGCTTAAACTAATAAAACCACCAGTATTATCAGCTTCAATTGTACTTTTAGATATACACAGTACTACGTTACCTCAAAAAGCTTTAATTACTATTCTGTTATCCTGTGGCAAACTACTATAGCTCGGGCATGGATTTCGCCACAGGCACCGCAGATTATGCAGTGGTGGTCTTTGGTTAATGAAATCCATAATATGGAAGCCGGATTAGCCCGTATTAGGGGTACCAGGGCTATGCTTAATTTTGAGAAAATTTGGGGCAACTTTATTTAATAATTTCTTTGTGGAGAATATGCTTCTTTTTATACTGTATGAATGTATGTATATATTTTTGTATCTGTTATTTTAGTATTATATGCCTTTCTGTATAAGTATTATGTATAAATTTTGATGGTATACTGTTTTTGCTTGAGTTTCACTATGTGCTGTTAATAAAAATTAAAAAAAAAAAAAAGTCTGGAGGGCTAGACGAGAGTGTCAATGTAAAGTGTAATGGTCACCCCCAGCCTTTTGATGCTAGATGCTCTGGTAATTGCAAACCAGGCCCCGGCACCAGTGCTTTTTCCCTTATACTGTAACTGTGAATTGGTACACCCAATTGGCAAAGTACTTTAACACCCCTGTAAGGCCCTAGTATAAGGTACCAGTGATACCCAGGGCAGGGATGTAAAAGGGGTGCCTGGGCTGCAGCACTTATGGTGTCACCCTGAGGGTCCTAAGTGAAACCAAAGGCTGCAGACCTGCCATGTGAGCCCTGCACAAGCAGCTTGCCTGCTTGAGTTCGACCCTGCTCACACCATGCGTGACTGGGTCACCTCACTGCATTTAATAAATGCCAGTCACCCCTAGAGTAGGCCTCCCTTTAGCCCAAGAGGCAGAGTGCATTATTTGGTATGTGTGGAAATATATGTGCAAGTATATATTTCCCTTTGGTAGCATTCTAAACTTAATTGCCCACAAGTGACCGACCCTCCAGAGGATAACATGGGCTGTACACAGATGTCCAACTCTATTATGGAATGGTCAATTCCTTTTGTGTTTGGTGTCAAACACACTGCTTTTTAACCCCATACACAATAGTGCTGTCAAGGTTTAATCAGCATGTACCTAGGTGGCACTTTAGACAGTGCCCACCAAGTTAAGCCAGTGTTCTTGTGCATTGGCTGGCTTTCCAAAGGGTTTCCGCCAAGACACAGATCTGACCTCATGCTGGGGAATGTGTGCTGCTCCCAGAGGTCAGATACAAAGACCTGTGTGTGCAGGAGGTGACACCTGCACCCACACAGGAGGTCTAGTCAATGGGCTATCATGGCTGTGAGCCTCCAAGGCCTCACCAGCGCTTCTGGACAAAGGAACTTGTTCCCTATCGAGTTCAACGCCTCTCCCTACCCCATGTACTGTTTTTCGTGGGCTGGTGGGTAAATGAGCTATTCAGGAGGCGTACACACCCACAAGGCTGACCACATCTCTAGGGTGATGCAGCTCATGTGCATAGTCTAGAATGGCTTTGGCCATAAGGAATTTATCCTAAAAAGTAGGTTCTTACTGGTTTAGTGACATACACCTGCAGGATGTGGTCACTAAAGGGGAGGATTAGCCACAAGAGTAGATGCCCATTGGCTAAATAGTTCTCACACCCACTAACACCCCCTAAATCCAGGATTTAAGTGTAGTATCCTAGTTTACTGTCCATGCTTATGTATGCCATTTTCCACCACATGCTCTGCTTTTGGAATGTTACATTATAATGATGCATAACGGAATGTTGGGTGTCTGTCAAGAAAAGCCACAGTTGTGATGGGGCTGAGCAGCATGCTGGCTGCTCCTGGTGGGAGTCATCTACATATCTACAATAAATCATCTTGAACACAACAATCTGTCTGGACTTCATTACTACATTTTTAAGGCGACGATCTGATCTTACCCTCGTTCTACATGCTCAACAAAAGAAGTCAATGTCAAGGAAATCAAGAAGTTGAGAACAAACATCGACCTTCCATTGGAACAAGGACTCTGGCACCCCGAGCAGCACCAGTGACCACTACACCGTTCGCCCCCAACCTCTGCATGCCAGATCCCACTTCACACAAGCCCCACAGGTA
The DNA here is from genome assembly GCF_964261635.1 of Lissotriton helveticus. Classification (NCBI taxonomy): domain Eukaryota; kingdom Metazoa; phylum Chordata; class Amphibia; order Caudata; family Salamandridae; genus Lissotriton; species Lissotriton helveticus. Next base: position 1,204,599,232 of record NC_136061.1, read on the forward strand.
CAGTGTGGCTTGACAGTTTCTTCACAAGCGCCTTTCCAGAGAAAAGCAATTTAAGCAGGCTATGATCTGTGTCATGTGACTACATCAACAAGAACTGCACCTTCAAGTACAGTATGTCACACTTTGTAATTACATGGATATTTTTCCTGCACCAACTTTGTCTACTTGCTTTTGTTTATCCTATAAGGGAAAAGTCTATACAATGTTTTATGTTCTCCTTAGCGTCTATGAGATGTTTCCTATCTTTGCTGGAGCGGTGACACCTACATCTATGGCCTGCACAAATCTAACTCTTGGAATTCTCATGTGTACAGTTAACTTTTGTAATTTCAACGTTTGTACTGCAATTGATGTCGGTCTGGTGAAGGCTGTTTGGTTGATGATCGTCTCTCCGTCATTTACCACACATGTGCTTTAATGGATTTGTGGAGGTATGTCTATTTTGTCTTTTATTTAGTACCTTGCTTCACCTGGACATGTGACAGTTCAACCTCTATTATGACATTTTGTTTTAAAGTTTCCGCGAGACTAACAGTGCACTCGCGTTCTTACCTTTGTTATCACTTGTGCGTTAGTCTCTGTGACACCCTTTTGTCCATCATTGTATGCTGCTGTAGGATGTCTTGGTGCATGGTCACACCTTTTGCCACATGGCCATATGTGTGCCGCCATCTTGAGGGAAGTGAGTAATGACGAGAAAATATCCTTCAGTTCCCTGGATCCAGGAATCAATTCAATTCAATATTTAGCTTTATTCGACCATAATATTCACAGTCATAAAAGCACATAACACAATCAGTAAAATTGAAGTTAAAAAGGATTATTACAATACATAGATTAAGAGAAATAAAATACAAAGCTCACGTTTAAAAAGTTACATCAAATAGTATCCAACAGCATTTCAGATCCCACTATTCCACCTAGAAAGGGCCTCCAAGGCCTCAAATAGCATGCTTTTCCTATGCCACGGGACCTTTTTCAAGAACTTGGAGACCCTCCACGCCACATGTTCATTCTCTAGTAATTGTAAGCGAACAAGAGCTGGGTGGCATTGCCTAAGACCATGCTGTCTTAGAAGAGGTAGTAACCATACTTTCCTTAATTAAAAAAACAGCTTACAAAAAATGAATAAGTGAATAGTGGACTGCTCTGAGTGGGTGTTGCACACATACGGGGGTAGAGGTCTTGACCAGTCATTCATCTTGGGTGTGGTCACTAGTCTGTGTACGGTGCCTAGTCTAAATCTGGTCAAAAGCATTCTATCATATCCACTAGGGACAAAGCTTAAATAAGGTTCCATAGCCAGAGAAGTGAGCCTTAAGTGATGTTGCATAACTGTCGGTGTAACAGCTTCATCGGCTACTCTTAATAATTCCAACAAAGCAAGGCCCTCTTTCTTCAAAGTTTTTCTCGAGATTCCAGCTATAGAGCTAGGGTTTGTATAATAATCTGGGTGCCAAGATCTATCATAAACCTGTGAACGAACCTAAGCCAGGGGATCTTGTGCGCCCCCTCCAACCCAATACAATCGCGCAGGATATCTCGATTTAAATGGGTCTGTTCACTAACCCATATCCTGTGGCAAAGGAGGATAGGCTCTAGTTTAATGAGGTCCGTTAAGTACGGTAGACTGGCTTCTCATGACACACAAATGAGGACGTGCCAGGAGGAGCTGAAAGAATATACCTGAGGAAGGCGTTTTCCACAGTTTGTAGAGGTAAAGAATTAACAAAACCCCAGCCCCATAAATCACAGCGGATATACACTGCGCCTTATATATTTGCAGGAATTCGACCGGTGGCTTCCTGCCCAACTTCTTCGCGAAGATGGCAAGGGCACTAGTAGTTATACTAAAGCCAAGTTTTTTTGACTCCATTGAGCGGGTCGAAGTATCGTTCTGATTGAAAAGGGCACCAAGGTTACGAGAAAGTTCTTGTTGATGCTAACTTCCTACCATCCAGACAAATGTCCCTACCCTTATCCCTGCGTGTCCCTATACCACAACTCATTATAAAAGTCTTTGAGAAATTGATACATAAACCCAAATCAAGCATAAAAGCGTTAAAACTGTCCAAGTCCCTTTGCAAACCATTTTGCATACGCGCCATTAACATCGCGTCATCTGCATATAGCAGGGCCAGGATCGGTCGCCCGCCTGCTTGAGGGAAATCTTTTCCACTCTTTAGGAGTGCTTTGGCCAGCCCATTAGTGTATAGATTAAAAAGGGAGGGGGCCAGGACACACCCCTGCCAACCCCTCTCCTTACAGGGAATGTTTTTGTCCACTGACCCTCCAACCCATATCTGACGCTGGCCGACGCTCCCTCATAGAGTCGCTGCAGAAAGGCGATAATATTGGGGTCCACCCCTGAGTCTACAAGGATCTCCCAAAGCCTGACATGGATTACGGAATCGAACGCTGCTGTTAGATCCACAAAAACTAACAGTGCACGCGCGTTCTTACCTTTGTTATCACTCGTGCGTTAGTCTCCGTGACACCCCTTTGTCCATCATTGTATGCTGCTGTAGGATGTCTTGGTGCATGGTCACGCCTTTTGCCACACGGCACGATGTCATATGTGTGCCGCCATCTTGAGGGAAGTGAGTAATGACGAGAAAATATCCTCCAGTTCCCTGGATCCAGGAATCACCATCGTAGCTCCCTATCAGTTTGTGCCACATGGGAGTCAGCATTTTAGTGTTTATGCTGTGTCGCACCAGAGATGCAGTTGACTCTCCTTTTTAGCTGTTACATGCTAAAGACTCACGTTGGCCTTAGTTTCTTCTAAGCTCAATTCAGGAGGATTCCACGACTCTCTATTCTTTTAAGGTATTGGTCAGCGGTGACACACACAACAGGAAAGAATTTGGTGTGTTACAACTCAAGATTGGTGACACTCTCACCTTATACATGTATTCATTATTCGCATTTGGTGTTTTTAGTGACTTTTATTTAACATGTTTCTTATGGGGGTCAGTGTTCTATTTTCTGTTTACAGCAGCACAACTCAAGTGTGGGAGTCTCATTCAATGCCACGTCATTTATGTCTATGCCACTGTTTTCCTTCCTTCGACATTTACCTGTCCTTCCACATTGGTGTGTGTGTCATATGTATATGATGACACGTTCACACATAGTTGTAACTCTCTTCAAATCACGTTTTTTATGCTAATGGCAGTTTTAGCCTGTTTTACCATATGTATCTATGTTTGGGCTTGTTGCAAATTTTATGATGTTCCTGTTTCCTCAAGTTTTATACTTTACAGGATGTGTGTGTTGTTTTGTTTAGACTTAGCTCAACGGGGTACACCTATGGTCCCTAGGTACACTTTCAAGAGTTCAATTATTCGATTATCTCAATTTACATGCATGTACGCCCAGGTAAAAATGATCTCTATTTTCACAAATTGTTGTCAGATTTCTATCAAGTTGTGTCAATTGCTTATCGTCCATGTTGGTGATGTGAAATGCTTAACACATGTTCCTCTAAGTAGCCTGTCGGCTCTTTGCCACTCTCCCAGGACTGAGAAAAAAAGTGTAAAAGAGAGTACCCGGGGTCCATCTATGCTAGTATTACATGGTAAGCCCCCCGCCAAACATACCACATAATACTTTCACCGAGTAACATTGGGGATTCAGCGGTGGGATTCCAGAACTTGTGCTTCGTTTCACCACTTTGGAATAAGCATATTTTTTGTGCATGAGAAATCCTCAATTGACTTTAGACTCCAGAAGTGTATTTTTGCAGAGTAAAAAAAAATCAGGTTTTAATTTCAATTTCCAGGGCCCTGTTTTACATACCTATTGCAATAGTAAACTAAAGAGTAAAATGTTTAAAAATGTTTTAGAAAGTAGGTGAAATCATCTTAAAAGTTTTAGAAATTTTACTAAGTTACTCACTTTCTATATAGATTAAATACAATGCAGAGTGCGCAAGAGGGTGAGGTGTTCACTCTCCCAACTCTAAGAACCAGGATCTTAGGGTTGTTTGTAAACTTCAGGGCATTGACTACAAAGCCCCTGCCAGAAAGGAGGATCTGATACAGGCGCTCCAAGAGTATGAGGAGGAAGCAGATTGAATAGGGAAACTCTCATCAGTCAGCCTGATGCAGAGGAGGATATATTGGCTCAGTGAGTAGGTGAAGAAGATGGGAACCAAGATCTCATGAACTTCCCAAGACTCCCCTCACCTGCAGGTAGTGGCAGAGGTCACTCTAGTGGTAAACCTGTGAGTAGGGTAGCAGGAGACCCTGAGAACAAGCTTCCCCAAATCTCCTTGGATGAGAGAAAGCTTGAACCTATGGAGAGGAGACTATCCCTAGATGAGGGAAGGGTTAATCTGGGCCTAGAGCTTAAAGATGGTGGCAGAAAAGTTAATAGGTTCAGAGAGGAATCCTGTGACCCTCAATTTCCAAAGTTTATAGTCCCCGGTTACAAGGATGGAGATGCCATTTCAATATGTTTCGCAGCTTTTGAGAGAGCCTGCATCATGAGAAGAGTAGGTCGCCAACACTGGGGCTCACTGCTGTGGGAATTACTACCAGTTAAGGGAAGGGATAGAGTTCTGACCCTAAATGAACAAATAGCTGAGTCCTGTCATCACATGAAAGTCACCCTCATGGAAGGTTTTGGACTCACTACAAAAGAGTACAGAATCAGATTTAAGGACACCCATAAAGGACGAAACCAAACCTGGGTACATTTTGTTGACTCCTCAGTTAAGGCACTGGAAAGGTGGATTATCGGTAATGATGTGGAAACGTATGAAGGGCTGTATTATCTATTGATGAAAGAGCACATTCTAATAAATTATGCCAGAGAGCAATTTAGACAGCATCTGGTAGATTCTGAGTTATCTTCTCCTAGAGAGCTGCGAAAGATTGTAGAATAATGGGCCAGATCCAGGGTTATCCAGAACAAGACTCAAGCTGGAGGTGACTCTAAAAAGGGGTTTCAAACTTCCCAACAGGGGAAGGAGGTGAGCACTGACAAGGGTACAAAGAAGTGTACTCTGGAAGGTCCAGAGAACACACTGAGGCAACATTGGTTTCCCTGGGAGGGGTGGACATTGACGCCTTGCCACTTTTACCTCCAAGCCTGCAGAAGTACAGACAAAGGCCAAGAATCAATGAGACTGAAGTAGGGACTATGAGTGATACAGGTGCCAGTGTTACCATGCTAGCAGCAAGACTGGTTTCCCCAGACCAAATGATGCCTGGTGTCAGTCACCACATTACCAACACTGATAATGAAACTAAGCTTCATTCAGTGGCTTTGGTAAGCTTAGAGTGAAGAGGAGTTACTCGGCAGAAGAAAGTGGTTGTGTCTCCTGCCATACCAGCACAGCATATGTTAAGCAACAATCTGGAGACTTCTGCATGGGCAGAAGTAGAAAAGAGGACTCATTCAGAAATGTCGGGTCTCCCTGAGTGTCTGTGTGTGTGACAACTAGGGCACTGGCTGTACATCAGGGTAAAGGTAAAGAGCTGGAACCTGAAACTGTGCCAAGCTCTTTAAGAACAAGCAAGAGAAAGGACAAGAAGACTGCTAAACCAGTTTCTAAAGATCCACAGGATTAGGGGGGAGAACTCTTCTGAACAGTAGGCCCTGAGGAGGGAACTACAACTGAGGAAGCCTGGCTTGACCTGGCAGAGCCTCTCAGTGCAGGGGGGCCTCCAGAGCGGAACTTTGCCAGGAGCACAGGACATGCCCAACCCTTGAGAGCTTCCGGCAGCAAGCTGCCAGGCAATACGAGGGAGATGCCAGTGGCACACGCAGGGTTTATTGGGTGGATGGATCGCTGTATGCTGAGGCCTGGGACCCCAAACCAGGGACAGCCAGGAAAGTGGTAGTTCTCAAAGCATGCAGATAATTCCTTCTCACTTTGCCCATGACATCCCTCTGGCTGGACATCTTGGTCAGTCAAGGTCTTGGGACCATTTAGTAGCCCATTTCTATTGGCCCCTAATGTCTAAGAAAGTGAAGGAGTTTTGTCACTCATGTGCAACCTTTTGGCCAGTGGCAAGACAGGTGCATCACCAAAGGCTATCTTAGTCCCACTACCTGTGGTTGGGACCCCTTTTGAGAGGTTTAGAATTGACGTGGCTGGTCCCTTTGACCCACTTAGTGCATCTGGAAACAGATTTATTCTAGTAGTAGTGTGCCATGCTACTAGGTCTCCATAGACAATCCCTCTTAGGACTGCAATTGCTCCTGCAGAGGCAAAGGCCTCCCTTTGTATCTTCACCAGGATTGTGTTACCTAAGGAAGTGGTCTCCGATAGGGGAACCAATTTCATGTGTACACACCTAAAACCTATATGGGATGAATGTGGCATGAGCTACAAATTCCCTACCCCTATCACTCCCAAAGTAATAGCTTGGCGGAGAGATTAAACAAGACCATTAAAGGCATGGTCATGGGACTCCCAGACAAACTTAGAAAAAGATGGGATTTCTTACTGCTATGCCTCCTGTTTGCATACAGGGAGGTTCCTCAGAAGGGGGAGTTTGCCCCTTTGCACTTCTGTTTGGACAAGTGTAAGGGGTTCTCCGAGTCTGGTGAGGGAAAGTTGGGAGAAACCTCTCAAGCAAACCAAGCAAGGCATAGTGGACTATTTGCTTCGCCTATGCTCATGTATGGCTGAGTACATGAAGAAAAACAGCAAAGAATCTTCAGACCAGCTAGGAACTTGTGAAGCACTGGGATGACCAGGAAGCTCCTTCGTTGAGTACCAACTGGGAAAGTTGGTGTGGGTTTTGGAGCCTTTGGTTCCTAGGTCCCTCAAGGACAAGTGGACTGGGCCCTATCCAATTTTTGGAAAAGAAAGGGTAAGTCACCTACTTGGTTGATTAGGGCGCCCCTAGAAGTCCTCGCAGAGTAGTTCATGTAAATAGCCGGAAACCACACCAGGACAGAGCTGACATGACCATGCTCATGGTCACTGATGCAGATCAGGAGGAAATGAGTGAACCTCTCCTTGATTTATTGTCCACAAATCCACAAGATTATAGAGTGGAAGGTGTTGATCTTTCTGACACCCTAACTGTCCAGCAGGAGGCTGAATGCAGACATGTTTTCAGCCGGTTTTCATAGCTCTTCTCTTTGACCCCTGGCCAGACAACATGATGTTCCCATGATGTGGACACCAGTGACAGGCTCTCTGTCAAGAACCAGATTCACAGACTGCCTGATCACGTCAAATCATGCATCAAAACTGAAGTCAGTAAGCTGCTGGGAACTTTGGGTAATTGAACCCTCTGACAGTCCCCGGGTTAGCCCAGTGGTACTGGTCCGCAAACCTCACTCAAAGGGTGGCAAGGTCGAGATGAGATTTTGTGTGGACTCCCATGGGTTGAATGCAGTGACCAAGACAGATGCACACCCCATTCCAAGAGTCAATGAGCTTTTTGATAAGCTAGGGACAGCCACATTTCTCAATGCTTTAGATTTAACATCAGGGTACTGGCAGATTGGACTGACCCAGAGATCCAAGGAGAGATATGCATTCTCCACTCTGGAGGGCCACTTTCAGCTCAAAGTGATGCCTTTGGGGTTAAAGATTGCACCAGCCACTTTTCAAAGGTTGGTGAATAGAGTTCTTTCAGGCCTGGACGACTTTAGTGCAGCATATATGGATGATATAGATGTCTTTAGCTCTACCTTGGAGGATCACATGGTCCACCTGAGAGAAGTTTTGCAGCCCTGTAATAGGCAGACCGCACTATCAAGGACAGTAAGTGCCAGAAAGGGCAGATTTCTGTTCTGTTGTCTACTTGGGCTACCTTGTAGGTGGAGGCCAAGTTAAACCTCTCCAACCCAAGGTCCAGATCATTTTGTACTGGTAGCCTCCCAAAAAACAATCTCAGGTCAGGGCATCCCTTGGCCTTACTGGATAAATAGGAGGTTTGTGAAGGGGTATGTGGTACAGAATTCCGTTTTCTGTCATTACTAATATGATATTCTAGCCTGATGTAGCTGCATACACGTATATTCATAGTTATGTACCATTTAGTGTTAATAACGAAGAGTAGCTTTTGTTCCTTCTTATAGGTTAGGTTGCACATTAGTTAGAGAAACCACACTAACGCCATTTTGCATTTGTCGACTCAGGCCTGGGTAGAGATCACACTTTATTTTTCATGTTGCAGAGCGAGTCCCAATTAGTTGAGTTACAAGACAGTTGAATTCACAATGTTTTTCTCTGCTCTAAGGCCCAAGGTCACATCTGGCTTTAGAGGTGATAAGCACATTCTTGCCGGCGCCAGGCTGTTACTCCCATGTACCGAGACGAAAGGGAGTTACGCTTTCTGACCTTCCCATTAATAGCAGAAACAGACTTCTGAGCAGGCTTTGTGTGCCATATATGGTTCTTCCTTAAGATCCTGTACCTATTGGGAGGTTGCCAAATATGGGTATTTCATGTAATGTAACTAAGGTATAAATGACTTGTCTCATGTGTACATCGTCAGTCTTCTCGGCACACTGATTTTGGTGTGGACGTGGGGGCTTCTCTGCGCAGAGCTTTTTGTTAATAAACGATTGCTATTTCTTCACTGCCAACTGACTGGTTATTTGGTAATGTTATTGGGCTATTGGTAAGTGTGGCCCTTCTCGATATTTTTCCAGTACTACAGTTGGCGACTCCGCCGGGACTCCGCGTTTGGGGTCGTCCTCCCGTAAGGCGGGGTAAAATAAGGTCATTAAGGGGTTTGCTCTGGTCGAGGGGGTGGACGGATATATGATTTTGGCCAAACTCCGCTCTTGCGATCAGAGAGCCCCAGCTGCTAGTGACCCCTCGCCGGAGTCCTACGGGTGTAACCCAGGAACCGATCCGAGTTGATCTTCAAGAGTGGGCAGTGGAGAACTTGCAATCCTACTTGAGTGCACCAGGTGAGTGTATTAGTTCGTTGTTTATGGATTGTGCTATTGAGAAATGTTTTAGAAAATAGTTAACTGATTTTGTTGGTTTGGTGGTCGGCGTACCACAAGGAGTTTTGGAGATCCGACTGGGCAGCATTGAGGCTGCACGGGCAGATGCTCCACGGACTTGTTTGATGAATAATAGAGGTTGCAATCAGACACCTCGGTGTGGCATTTTTGAGTGCACACCCGGCCGGACTGCCCCTGGAAAGGCCAGTGGTTCTACCTGGGTGACTGGACACATCTGAAGCAGTGCTAAGGTAGCGGGCTCAGTCAGAACAGTCCTGAAGGTGAACCGGGAAGATTGCTGGATGGTCTGTAGGCCAGTTTGTGGTTAATTCCTGTCTGATGACCTCTTGGTAGTCTCCTGACTGCCTGTTTTTCTTTGCTTCTGTTTGGTCCGGTGGCTGGAAGTTCACAACTTCTCTATGAACGGGAGTCTTTGGTGGTTTCATATCGATCGAAAATTAAAAAATTTTTTTTTTTGCCTTTTTAATGTAAAAAGTCGTACATTTAAATTTGTGTGTATGGTTGGTGAGGAATCGACGAAGATTGAGTGTGAATTAAACATGGCCATGTTTTGATTGTGTGTGACAAAGTGTGAAGGGTGATCACCTAAAAAATGTTGTGTTTTAGTAAAATATGTTTTGGTCCAAATTTTGACATGTATGTAAAACATGGTCTTACGCCCATTTTATTTAGCAATCTGTGGCATAAATACACCAAGGATAACGAAGAATTACAGTGGCCTGTAACTGGGTCTTTTGATGAGAAGAAAATACAGTATTTACAGGATTGTTTGTTCTCTAAAAGAAGTCGGCAGGGAATGTTTGATTCTTTAAGATTATGGCAAAAGAGGCAAAACGTCATCGAATTAGAGAAGAGAAGTTGTTAAAAATACAGAATGGTCAGACCATAACTCAAAAAGCTATGGCATATGATAAAGAACAAACTGAGAAAAAGATAGAATGTTTAGACAGACAGTTCCGACTGCAGGCAGATAAAAGTTACACAGCTTGACCTGAGGTGGAGGATGAGATAGAGGACTTATTAGATACGCGTCCTCCACCCCCTTATGCTCCGCAACGAGTGTATCCTACGATACCCCTGGCAAGTGCCCCCGGTGCACCTGTTGCGTTAGCTACGACTCCTTTGACTCCTGCCACGACTATGTCACAGGAACTATATCTACTCCTTCCCCCACGACACCTGCTATGGCTACTTTATTGACCGGCGATTCATTGACTCCTGTCATGTCCCCTATGACGTTGATCTCACCTTCGTCTTCTGTGGCTTGGCCTTCCTAGTCAGCCACTTCAACCCCTGCCAGGGTGAATTCGACCCCCTCCCATGCTCCCGGAATGGGGGGCGTTTGATGATTATATACACGTGCTGTTGTAGTATGCAAGGAAAAACAGATGGTGATAGATCAGGCGTCCCAGTGGGTGCTGAATGCTATTTACACTATTGAGGCTATTTGGGGAACTATGAAGGATTACGAACCGGTTATGCAGCAGTATACCTTATAAACTATGGCTAATCGGTTGATTTCTCTATGGGAACAATGTTTTGAGGATGGGAGAGCCCCGTAGGTCCTATACGATATTGTGGACCGGGTGTCAGGAAGGTCTTTTCGTGTAGGCAGGCACACATAGTTTCCCCAATCTGTAAGGTCCCTGGGTGGCAAAGTGTCCTTGTCCCTTAATTAGTTGGAGCGCTCTGTTTTCAAAATACCGCTGGAGGTTGGTCAGGCATTTCCCAGTTGCCACGTTTTGCTCCAGGGGTTAGCGCTCTAGCTGTTCCTGTAAAAACGAGTACAGCTGAATATGAAGCGCGAGCGTTCTAATAACGTCGCACTTCAACCGTTATTTCTCGAGAGGCGGTAGCTAGTTCGCGCTCTCCAGCTCTTGTGAGGCCAGAGGACTAATACCACGTTTGGTATCTGGCTTTCTTAGTATCTTCGACACTGAGCTTCTGTGTCGGCATCTCCGCGGTGCCTGCAGCAGTTTTCAGTCCGGCTCGGAAATTCTCAGAACAGACGTTTCTCACTCGTCGTGTTCTGCTTCAGTCCTTCCGAGTTCCTGAGGCAGTTATTCTCGCCTAGTGAGCCACGCAGCAGTGACAGCCAGCCACGCCAGCTCCATGTTCCAGAGGCAGCACTCGCCAAATATTGGGTGAGATTTTTCCTTGCTTGAGTGTTCATATTACAAAGTACTTCAGCCTTTACCTGCAGTTAGTCCAGAGACATTTATTTCGAGTTCCTATTTAGTTATTTGTTCTTCAGTTAATGACTCTGATTTATACATGGGCTTCAGTCGAGTTGATAAATACGCTCATGGAGTAATGAGTAATTGAGAAGTCCTCCGCTTCAATGAACTAGTAGCATTTGGTGGAAGAGGTGTGGCGCCGCGGCCAGGGCGACTGACGCTGGAATCTGGGGACCACGGTTCGATCCCCGGCTCCGGCGGCAGGTTAGCCCAGCACCATGTGACTCTGGGCAATAGCTCGCTTAATCTTCCCGACGGCCCCCCAGCGCCTAGAGACCCTTACGGGTGATTGTGCGCTTTACAAATGTGGACTTTACTTTACTTTATTTGCTTAATTGTAGTTTAAGCAGTGACTTGTTGACTTAGAGCGCCCTCTACTGACTGATTAAAGGCGCCATCTTTTGGAACAGAACTTTAGTCATTGCCTCCTGGAATATTGTGTGGAGTACAGCGACCAGAGAATTCTACAAGTAAATAATAATATATATATATATTCTTGTGTACCACCTTTATCTTCATCCATCCTCTTCCTCCACGTATTCCTTTGTGGCTCAAGAACTTTGCAGAAGCGTACTATTTAGAGATTTACTAGAGAAGGGCTAACCCCCACACTAAGTCAGGTAAAAGAAAAGGGAGACAGGAATATCTTAGTAGTATTGTTCTTTTTCCATGTGCATGAACTTAGTAATGTTTTGTTAAATTTTGTAGGAAGAACATTTCCCTCAGCAGAACAATCGAGGTGAGGAATCTAGTGTGGGCATCCCTGCGGACATCAGGAAATTACAGGTACTAATCTGACAGATTGAAGTGCCCGCAGTTGCCTTCCGCCTGGGTGTCATGGCTGAGGGACTAGATGTAAAAGCTTTGGGGTCCATTTTGGAAGGCTTGCAGAAGCAGTTGATTGAGACTAGGGAAGAAGTTAGAAAATCAAATCAAGAGACTAGTTTCCTTCGTCAACGTTTAAATGAACTCACAGTTAGTCCTAGACCAGATTTTGGGGGTCAGAGATCTCAAACCTTTAATCTATCTCCATCTTCCTCTGAGCTTACAACTCAGGTGGTGCATGCCATGTCCCCTACTATCCCGCTTGCTCCACCAGAAAGATTTATGGGAGATCCAAATAAGGCACAGGTATTTGTCACCCAGTGTTCGTTGCATTTCTTGTGCAAACCTATCATATTTAAGGAAGATCAATCCAAAGTGGCGTTCATGCTGTCGTACCTGAGTGGGGATGCTGCGGCATGGTCTTTGCCACTGGTGTCTACCAATGATCCCAAGTTATACAATTTTGAAGAGTTTAGGACTGAATTTTTACGAATATTTGATCGCAGAGCAATTTCTCAAACTACAGATAATGAGCTTCTAGATTTGAAACAGGGGAATCGCGAGTTAGTGGCATACTTAGCACAGTTCAACAAACTTATTGTGGAGACTAAGTGGCCATCAGAAAAAAGAGCAGTGATATTCTACAGAGGTCTGAGAGAAGAACTTAAGGATGGCTTAGCTCAGATTCCCAAAAGACCCACAGATGTTTCTGAATTGATTGACTTGGTTCTTCAAATTGACCAGAGACAATCTGAGAGACGTTCAGAGCGGCGTAAAGAAAATAGACCGTTTCCTCCCAGATTTGATCGGATTCGCTCTGAAGGGACTAAACCTAAGGAAGAAGCTATCGTTGAAGAACCGATGCAAATAGGAACGGTTCGAGGACCTTTGAGTAAGGAAGAACGTGAAAAGAGAAGAGTCGGAAAATTATGTATGTATTGTGGTGGATCAGGCCATTTTGTCAAGGAGTGTCCCCGAAAACCGAAGATGTCGACATGGGTAAAAGAGAAGCTCCACCAGTAGACGGAGTTGCTCTGGTGGATGCCGAATCTAAGTCAACTCCCTTTGTGCAGTCCTTGTCTAACACAATGCAGTTCTCCGCACCACATCTCATTCTCTCTTGTCAAATTCATTTTGGAAAAGATCAACGAGCAACTGTATCAATAATGATAGACTCTGGAGCCACTGGAAATTTTTGCGATATCCTATTTGCAAAAAGTCTAGGAATTAATTTTGTGAGAAAAATCAAACCAGAGCCTGTGCGCGCAATGGATGGTACTCCACTATCCTCCGGCCGATAACATTTGATACCGAAGTAATATCGGTTTTGGGTCCTGGGAAACATTGCAGTGTCATTTGCTTCAGTCTAATTGACGCCCCGCAATTTCAGTTAATTCTGGGTTTGCCCTGGTTAACCGAACACAATCCGAAGATTGATTGGGCCAAGAGAACTGTAGATTTGAATTCTGAGTATTGCTTGGAACATTGTTTTCATTCTCCTCCACAGGAGAAGGAATTAGGTGAATCGTACTGTTTGGCTAACCAACCGCAGATGATTTGTTTGGTGGAACTTCCGGAAATTCCTGCTCAATACCAAGACTTGAAATCCGTTTTTGATGAACAAGAAGCTCAAAAACTTCCTCCCCATCGGGAGTATGATTGTACAATTGAATTGGAGCCTGGTGCCTCCCTACCTTGCAGTCGCATTTATGCTCTTTCCGAATCAGAAAATTTGCATTTAAAAGAGTACTTGGATAAGAACTTGGCAAACGGATTCATAAGACCATCTCAGTCTCCAGTTTCCTCCCCTCTTTTTTTTATTCCCAAGAAGGACAAGAGCTTGAGGACTTGCATCGACTATAGGGCTTTAAACTTGGTGACTAGAAAAAATCGGTACCCGTTGCCACTCATCTCTGAACTTTTGGACCAGGTGAAAGAGGCCCATGTCTACACCAAATTAGATCTAAGGGGGGCTTATCACCTGGTTCGGATGGCGGAGGGTGATGAGTGGAAGACGGCGTTTCGGACCCGATTCGGGCTTTTTGAGTACCAGGTGATGCCCTTTGGGTTGTGCAATGCTCCTGCGGCTTTTCAGCATTTTGTAAATTATATCCTTCGGGAGTTTTTGGATAGATTTGCAGTCGTCTATATAGATGACATTCTTATTTTTTCCAAGAATATGGAGGAGCATGTCTCGCATGTCCGAACCATTTTGGAATGTCTCTTAAAAAATCAACTCTACGTAAAATTGGAAAAATGTGTGTTTCATACCACTAAGGTCGAATTTTTGGGATTCATCCTTTCCCCGGATGGTGTGTCTATGGATGAATCGAAGCTTAAAGCAATTCGTGATTGGCCAGCTCCAAGTACAGTAAAAGAAATCCAAAGTTTTTTGGGGTTCGCCAATTTTTATCGGCGTTTCATCCAGAATTTTTCTGAGAAGGTGAGTCCAATCACCCGTTTGCTTCGAAAAAATGAAAAGTTTGTGTGGGGGTCTGAGGCAGAGGGGGCTTTCCAATTTCTCAAAGAATCTTTCATCTCAGCGCCAATTCTGCAACACCCTGACCCTTTGGAACCATTTTTTGTGGAAGCAGATGCTTCCAATTTGGCTATTGGAGGAGTTTTGTCTCAACGCAATAAGAAAACTGGGCAGCTTCATCCCGTTGCTTATTATTCCCGAAAATTGTCTTCAGCAGAGCTCAACTATGCCATTGCTGACAAGGAATTGTTGGCAGTCAAGGATGCGTTCCTGGAGTGGCGACATTATTTACTGGGGGCCAGACATGTGGTTACAGTGTTTACTGACCACAGAAATTAGCAATTCCTTAAATCAGCTCGGACTTTGACACCGCGACAACTTCGGTGGTCATTGTTTTTTGCTGATTTTGATTTTGTACTCACTTATAAACCTGGAGTGATGAATGGGAAAGCTGACGCTCTTTCTCGTTTGAATGTGGGAGAAAATCAAAAAGCCAGACAGGAGGAATACCTCATTCCTAAGGAGAAGATTGTGGCCGTCTCCGTGGTGGATGAGTTGGAAGAGAAAATTGTGCTGGAATTTCAGAAAGAAGAATATCAGAATTGGGAATCTGAAGGTCCAAATCGTTCAGTGAAAGATGGGAGACCGTTTTTTCAAGACAAGAGATTCGTTCCTGGAGAAAAGCTTCAAGTAGAAACCATTCAAAGGTTCCATGATCTGCCTTTGGCCGGACACAAGGGAGTGGTAAAGACTTTGGAGTTGGTGAAGCGGAATTTTCTTTGGCCCGGCATGGAAGCTCAGGTTCGACAGTATGTTGCCACTTGTGAACAGTGTTTGAAAGGGAAAAGTCTCAGACAATCTCCTCAGGGCCTACTTATGCCATTACCAGTACCTCCCTATCCTTGGCACACTGTGTCGATGGATTTCATAGTTGAGTTACCATCTTGTCAGGGGAATTCGGTCATTTGGGTGGTGGTTGACCAATTTTCCAAGATGAGTCATTTTGTTCCACTAAAAAATCTTCCTAATGCTACAGAATTGGCCTCTTTGTTTGTGCAACATGTAGTTAAACTGCATGGAATCCCAAAGGTTGTCATTTCCGAGAGAGGCCCTCAATTTGTGTCTCGATTCTGGCGATCCTTCCTTAAAGGTTTGGGGGTTGATTCTCGTTTGTCCACCGGTTATCACCCAGAAACCGACGGACAGACGGAGAGAGTTAATCAGGATCTAGAACAGTACCTTCGGTTATATCTTATGGAACAAGAGGGAGATTGGCCTTCATTGCTTCACCCAGCAGAATTTGCGTACAATAACTCAGTCCATTCTGCCACAGGATTTTCCCCGTTCTTCTTGAACTCTGGTAGGCATCCCAATATGTTGGTGGGCAGAGAAGATGTGGACGTCCCTGCAGTCGAAGAGGTTCTTCAGAAGTTGCAATTGGCTTATCAGGCTGCCTCTTCTAATTTGGTAAAGGCGAAGGCAGCCTTCAAGAGACAGGCTGATAAGGGTCGTAAGGAGAGTCCAGTTTTTGAACCTGGGGATCAAGTTTGGGTTTCCACGCATCATATGCATACTGGTAGCCTCCCAAAAAACAATCTCAGGTCAGGGCATCCCTTGGCCTTACTGGATAAATAGGAGGTTTGTGAAGGGGTATGTGGTACAGAATTCCGTTTTCTGTCATTACTAATATGATATTCTAGCCTGATGTAGCTGCATACACGTATATTCATAGTTATGTACCATTTAGTGTTAATAACGAAGAGTAGCTTTTGTTCCTTCTTATAGGTTAGGTTGCACATTAGTTAGAGAAACCACACTAACGCCATTTTGCATTTGTCGACTCAGGCCTGGGTAGAGATCACACTTTATTTTTCATGTTGCAGAGCGAGTCCCAATTAGTTGAGTTACAAGACAGTTGAATTCACAATGTTTTTCTCTGCTCTAAGGCCCAAGGTCACATCTGGCTTTAGAGGTGATAAGCACATTCTTGCCGGCGCCAGGCTGTTACTCCCATGTACCGAGACAAAAGGGAGTTACGCTTTCTGACCTTCCCATTAATAGCAGAAACAGACTTCTGAGCAGGCTTTGTGTGCCATATATGGTTCTTCCTTAAGATCCTGTACCTATTGGGAGGTTGCCAAATATGGGTATTTCATGTAATGTAACTAAGGTATAAATGACTTGTCTCATGTGTACATCGTCAGTCTTCTCGGCACACTGATTTTGGTGTGGACGTGGGGGCTTCTCTGCGCAGAGCTTTTTGTTAATAAACGATTGCTATTTCTTCACTGCCAACTGACTGGTTATTTGGTAATGTTATTGGGCTATTGGTAAGTGTGGCCCTTCTCGATATTTTTCCAGTACTACAGTTGGCGACTCCGCCTGGACTCCGCGTTTGGGGTCGTCCTCCCGTAAGGCGGGGTAAAATAAGGTCATTAAGGGGTTTGCTCTGGTCGAGGGGGTGGACGGATATATGATTTTGGCCAAACTCCGCTCTTGCGATCAGAGAGCCCCAGCTGCTAGTGACCCCTCGCCGGAGTCCTATGGGTGTAACCCAGGAACCGATCCGAGTTGATCTTCAAGAGTGGGCAGTGGAGAACTTGCAATCCTACTTGAGTGCACCAGGTGAGTGTATTAGTTCGTTGTTTATGGATTGTGCTATTGAGAAATGTTTTAGAAATAGTTAACTGATTTTGTTGGTTTGGTGGTCGGCGTACCACAAGGAGTTTTGGAGATCCGACTGGGCAGCATTGAGGCTGCACGGGCAGATGCTCCACGGACTTGTTTGGTGAATAATAGAGGTTGCAATCAGACACCTCGGTGTGGCATTTTTGAGTGCACACCCGGCCGGACTGCCCCCGGAAAGGCCAGTGGTTCTACCTGGGTGACTGGACACATCTGAAGCAGTGCTAAGGTAGCGGGCTCAGTCAGAACAGTCCTGAAGGTGAACCGGGAATATTGCTGGATGGTCTGTAGGCCGGTTTGTGGTTAATTCCTGTCTGATGACCTCTTGGTAGTCTCCTGACTGCCTGTTTTTCTTTGCTTCTGTTTGGTCCGGTGGCTGGAGGTTCACAACTTCTCTATGAACGGGAGTCTTTGGTGGTTTCATATCGATCGAAAATTGAAAAGATTTTTTTTTTGCCTTTTTAATGTAAAAAGTTGTACATTTAAATTTGTGTGTATGGTTGGTGAGGAATCGACGAAGATTGAGTGTGAATTAAACATGGCCATGTTTTGATTGTGTGTGACAAAGTGTGAAGGGTGATCACCTAAAAAAATGTTGTGTTTTAGTAAAATATGTTTTGGTCCAAATTTTGACATGTATGTAAAACATGGTCTTACGCCCATTTTATTTAGCAATCTGTGGCATAAATACACCAAGGATAACGAAGAATTACAGTGGCCTGTAACTGGGTCTTTTGATGAGAAGAAAATGCAGTATTTACAGGATTGTTTGTTCTCTAAAAGAAGTCGGCAGGGAATGTTTGATTCTTTAAGATTATGGCAAAAGAGGCAAAACGTCATCGAATTAGAGAAGAGAAGTTGTTAAAAATACAGAATGGTCAGACCATAACTCAAAAAGCTATGGCATATGATAAAGAACAAACTGAGAAAAAGATAGAATGTTTAGACAGACAGTTCCGACTGCAGGCAGATAAAAGTTACACAGCTTGACCTGAGGTGGAGGATGAGATAGAGGACTTATTAGATACGCGTCCTCCACCCCCTTATGCTCCGCAACGAGTGTATCCTACGATACCCCTGGCAAGTGCCCCCGGTGCACCTGTTGCGTTAGCTACGACCCCTTTGACTCCTGCCACGACTATGTCACAGGAACTATATCTACTCCTTCCCCCACGACACCTGCTATGGCTACTTTATTGACCGGCGATTCATTGACTCCTGTCATGTCCCCTATGACGTTGATCTCACCTTCGTCTTCTGTGGCTTGGCCTTCCTAGTCAGCCACTTCAACCCCTGCCAGGGTGAATTCGACCCCCTCCCATGCTCCCGGAATGGGGGGCGTTTGATGATTATATACACGTGCTGTTGTAGTATGCAAGGAAAAACAGATGGTGATAGATCAGGCGTCCCAGTGGGTGCTGAATGCTATTTACACTATTGAGGCTATTTGGGGAACTATGAAGGATTACGAACCGGTTATGCAGCAGTATACCTTATAAACTATGGCTAATCGGTGGATTTCTCTATGGGAACAATGTTTTGAGGATGGGAGAGCCCCGTAGGTCCTATACGATATTGTGGACCGGGTGTCAGGAAGGTCTTTTCGTGTAGGCAGGCACACATAGTTTCCCCAATCTGTAAGGTCCCTGGGGTGGCAAAGTGTCCTTGTCCCTTAATTAGTTGGAGCGCTCTGGTTTCAAAATACCGCTGGAGGTTGGTCAGGCATTTCCCAGTTGCCACGTTTTGCTCCAGGGGTTAGCGCTCTAGCTGTTCCTGTAAAAACGAGCACAGCTGAATATGAAGCGCGAGCGTTCTAATAACGTCGCACTTCAACCGTTATTTCTCGAGAGGCGGTAGCTAGTTCGCGCTCTCCAGCTCTTGTGAGGCCAGAGGACTAATACCACGTTTGGTATCTGGCTTTCTTAGTATCTTCGACACTGAGCTTCTGTGTCGGCATCTCCGCGGTGCCTGCAGCAGTTTTCAGTCCGGCTCGGAAATTCTCAGAACAGACGTTTCTCACTCGTCGTGTTCTGCTTCAGTCCTTCCGAGTTCCTGAGGCAGTTATTCTCGCCTAGTGAGCCACGCAGCAGTGACAGCCAGCCACGCCAGCTCCATGTTCCAGAGGCAGCACTCGCCAAATATTTGGTGAGATTTTTCCTTGCTTGAGTGTTCATATTACAAAGTACTTCAGCCTTTACCTGCAGTTAGTCCAGAGACATTTATTTCGAGTTCCTATTTAGTTATTTGTTCTTCAGTTAATGACTCTGATTTATACATGGGCTTCAGTCGAGTTGATAAATACGCTCATGGAGTAATGAGTAATTTAGAAGTCCTCCGCTTCAATGAACTAGTAGCATTTGCTTAATTGTAGTTTAAGCAGTGACTTGTTGACTTAGAGCGCCCTCTGCTGACTGATTAAAGGCGCCATCTTTTGGAACAGAACTTTAGTCATTGCCTCCTGGAATATTGTGTGGAGTACAGCGACCAGAGAATTCTACAAGTAAATAATAATATATATATATATTCTTGTGTACCACCTTTATCTTCATCCATCCTCTTCCTCCACGTATTCCTTTGTGGCTCAAGAACTTTGCAGAAGCGTACTATTTAGAGATTTACTAGAGAAGGGCTAACCCCCACACTAAGTCAGGTAAAAGAAAAGGGAGACAGGAATATCTTAGTAGTATTGTTCTTTTTCCATGTGCATGAACTTAGTAATGTTTTGTTAAATTTTGTAGGAAGAACATTTCCCTCAGCAGAACAATCGAGGTGAAGAATCTAGTGTGGGCATCCCTGCGGACATCAGGAAATTACAGGTACTAATCTGACACCGGGCCCATAAGTTTGAACTAGGACCGTAGCATGTATATGGAAATTTGGTTACCATTATGCGATATCGGCAAAGATTATTTACAAAATGTCCCACATGGGATTCTCAGCATCCCACGCGAGAAGTCCATCCCATTTACCATCTTGAAATTCCAGAACTTAAGGATAATGCCAATCAGGTCATTCAGGCCCGAGTTGAAGCACGGTTTCAAGAACAGTGGGTATATACTCCTTGGAAACGAAGCGAAGTCCTATCCCTAAAATCCCATTTACCCGATCCAGAATCCCACTGCCT
The DNA here is from genome assembly GCF_964261635.1 of Lissotriton helveticus. Lineage (NCBI taxonomy): Eukaryota > Metazoa > Chordata > Amphibia > Caudata > Salamandridae > Lissotriton > Lissotriton helveticus. The sequence goes on from NC_136061.1 coordinate 1,204,619,534, forward strand.
ATTATAAAGAACTTACTGAAGCAGCTTCTTCAGCTGTGATGACTTTGGCCGACACAGAATTATTTTTTTGATTATTGGTTCCAGTTGATGTGTGGCGGCAGGTACACGACCAACCTCACGCTAATGAGTTAGGGGGGACGTGGGAGCAATTTAAGGCTTGGGATGGGGAACGGAAACCTGGAGACAAACCTAGAGCTGAAATTTTGGCCTTGTCAGGTCGAATTATTACATATATGCATACTCTAATTCCACCCCGAAAGGTGGACGGGATAAACTGACTGCTTGTAGACAGAAAAAGGATGAAAGTGTATCAGACTTCTTTACTCGATTTGAAGGCGTGTTTATTGATTTCAGTGGTCAGGATTTATCGGTAGAAGAGGGAGTAAGATTGTTTGTTAATCGAGTTGTGACTAATTCATTGCTGGAAATATCATCACGGCTCCAGGCTGCCGAAAGCATTTGGACCACCTCTACTCCCTCAGTGCTATTGAGTATGGCTCAATATTATGAGCATAGGGAAAATGAGAGTAAAGACAAGTCCGATAAAAAGACTAAGGATCTTAAAACCCGTGTATTATTACAACAGGTGGCCCGGGTACGTGGCAGGAATGAAGGAGGAGGAAGGGCGTTTGTTCCATGAGGGGCAGAGACAGGATGAGGAGGTCCGGCTGTTGCTTTGGGCCAGAATCAGTGTGCTTATTGTAAGCAGGAAGGGCACTGGCGAGCTCAGTGTCCTTTCCTTTCAGCACAGAATGGAGCTGTGAGAGGCAGAGGGAGAGGAAGAGGACGGGGCGGAGTTGACCGCGGCGACCTGAAAAGAGAGGAAGTGATACGAGGTGAGTCCAGAGGGAATTATTTTGATAATACAAATGGGAAGCAGTATTACAATGGAGATTACGGAATGAACTAATCAGATGGATATTTTTATGCATAGGATAGCCACAGACAGAGAAGGGGCCAAGTGTCAGTACCCGTGGACCAAAAGGGGCCTTACGTTAAAGGACAAATAATGGGAATGTCTGAAAACTTTTTAGTGGACATGGGTGCAATGAATAGTTTGATTGCTCATTCATTGGTCCCAGGGGCTGCTCTGTCCGGGCATAATAATGTTTCAGTTGGATTTTCTGGTATTCCAGTAGTAAGCCCCATTTCGAAGCCACTCTCATTCACGATAGGCCCAGTTACAGTAGATTCTCCATTTCTGTTGACATCGCAATGTGGGGAAAATGTATTGGGATTGGATTTGTTAAAAAAGATGCATGCTAAGATTTATTGTTCTCCGGATGGAGTATATTTGACAGTTGAGTCACCAGAACAATGCACCAAACAGAATGTCATGAAAAACGACCAGCTCCCTCTGGAACTGGTGGCCATTCCTCCTACGTTGTGGGCAACTGGTGATACTGATGTAGGCTTATTGAATATTCCACCAGTTTCCACTAGGTTAAAAACCAATGCTCGGTTGCCTCGTATTCCACAGTATAAAATCTCCCCAGCAGGAGAAAAAGCATTAATGTCGATAATACAGGATTTGATAGACAAGGGCGTGGTGGAAGAGACAGCTTCTAACACATGTAAAAGCCCCATATTACCGATTTTGAAGAAGGCTCCTATAGGGAGTAGTCCTGATTTTGCTGATACGTACCTGTTACAATCTGTACTGTATCTTTAATAGCATGTGCTGCATAGATCTTTTACTACATTCTGTATTCCTAACAGAGTTTTGCTAATGTTGCATTCTATCAAATTGTGTCAGTTGCTGCTTGTACATTCAAGTTCCTGTAGCTGATGCTGTGCTGTCATTAAACTATTTATTTATATAAGTTCCTGCATGATTACTACAAAATTGGCGACAAGGATAAAGCTACTCCAGCCATCTGCAGCACAGGAGCGGAGTTTTATGGATTTCTTCATGAATATTTGATCATTATTGGATATTGAGCCCTACAAGTTTCTACAGGACCGCCATTCTTCTCTACATCGTAACCAGCTTCAATTCTGATTGACCCTGCTGAACGCCAAATTCTCAGAGCACTCAGAGCTATTTTGGGAATTTTCTTCGTATTTGGCAGAAATTTACTTCTGGGCTCGAGCGATTTGCTGCTGTTGAACACGTCACCCAGTTCCAGCCTCTGACGCGCTTACATCCGTGTTCCAACTGCGGAAGTGTATACCGAACGCTGTCATCTGGAATTCTACTACGCGCCTCTAACACGGAGAGCATCACGACGTCACCGCGTCTGAACGCATCGACGTCATCACGCTTGAATTAAACGTGACGTGCCTCCATTTTGTATGGCGTCTCCTAGCAACCAACACACGGCCATCGGAAATCACTGCGGAAAGAATATTTGACGTTTTAAGCAACATTATCTCAGACGGCAACGACATAAAAAGCGGTAACTTTGGGGAAACACATTTAAGCAATTTACTGTGCTTTACAAGCATTTTCAAAACACGCTACTTAAAGCGTTTTCAAGATACGCTGTTTAGTGTGTTAACATATTATTTATTCGAGTTAAATATCTATTCAACTGACTCTACAAGTGAAATTTGGAGCACAAAATAACTGTTTCACAAATAACTTTAGACTCAATTTCACAAGTATATGATATTAACTTCAACAATTTTAAAATCTTACTAAGGGCACTATGATTTATTGCAAGTTACTGTCTTAAGATATAAGAAAGTATTTACATATTTATATTACTATTTTATACATCATAATTTACTAATGTTATTTTGTTCCATCATACATAATAATTAGTACAGTATTTATATTAAGATGCAGTTCGATCCACCAGCTAAGTTTCTGCAAGTAAAAGGTGACCCTCCCATGCCTTGGGCTAGATGGAAGGAGGAATTCTATAATTATATGAGAGCTATTGATGGGGAACGCATGGGTTCCGAAAAAAAAAAAAAGTATTCTGTTACATTGTCTTGGCTCAGAAGGCCAAGAAGTTTTTAGAACTTTACCACAAATCACAGTTGCTTCAGGAAGTGGTGATTCGCTAAATGTATATACAGAAGCTCTCAGTAGGTTAGAAAAAAGGTTTAAACCTACAGCCAATATAGCATTAAATCGATTTAAATTCTATACCAGGGCACAAAAGCAAGAAGAATCTTTTGATGATTTTCTTACAGCTTTAAGATCTCTAACATTACATTGTAACTTCGGTGCAATGGCCGATGAAATGATCCGCGATCAAATCATTGTGCACGTTAAGAACAAAAAAATTCAGGATAAATTATGGTGTATTGGTGATCCAAATTTAGAGGAAACTATTGCCATTGCTAAGTCAACTGAATTGTCTGAAAAGTGGATGGGTATTGTGGATAAACAAAGTTCCAACCCCAATAAAACTATATCTGAAGAGGAAGTATGTGCTGTTAGAGCTAAATGGAATGAGAAAAATACTATATCTAATCAACAAAAAAACAAAAATTCCATAAATACTGGAAATAGAAGACCAGAAGTTTTAAATAATACATGGTCTTGTTTTAGATGTGGTAGCAGGTCTCATATTGCTTCGTTTCAAGGTTGTCCCGCTATAAACAAAACTTGTAATGTCTGCGGTAGAGTGGGACATTATGGTAGTGTTTGTAGGGAAAGACGCTACAATACACAATGGCGTGGAAATCCATCAACACGTCCGCCCTCCAATAGCATGACACCTTCAAAAATTTCCTCTCTCAATGAAGTGGAGGAAGAAAAACAAATTCCTGAGAAAGGTTATGTAGTGTCTATTGTTCAAAGTGGGTGTACACAAATTACAAAAAGGAAATCTCCTAAATGTACCTTTCATGTTTTCTCAATTGCTATTGAACTTATGGTGGATTCGGGTTCCCCTTGGACCATCATTACCAAAGATTACTTTAATGAAAAGTTAAGCAATGTGTGTGATTTAATTAATTTGCAACAATCAGACATTTTAGCAGAAGGATTTAGTGGATACATGATTGATATAGAAGGGTTCTTTAACGTTCAGTTAACATTCAGAGGCAGAGTAGCTCAAATTAAATTATACATTGCTGTGAAGGGTATAAATGTTCTAGGTTGGCAAGATCAATGGGAATTGGGTATTAAACTAAATCCACGAGCAAAAGATCCCATTTCGATGTGTACCGATCAGGAAATGATTGGTTCTATTTATCCCAGTGCAGGGGAGTACAATAACATTATGTTTTGGAGCAAAAAATTTGACAAAGTATTCAGTGATCAGTTGGGTAAGCTAAAAAATTTTGAGCATCAGATTAAATTGAAGGAAGGTGCTGTTCCAGTTAAACAAAAACTTAGAGGAGTTCCTTTAAATATCAGAGATGAACTTAAGAAAATGCTGGATGATTTACTTAGAGACAATATAATAGAACCTATCGAATCTGCAGAATGGGTTTCGCCTATTGTTTTAGTGCGAAAACATGATAAATCTTTGAGAGTCTGTGTGGATTTAAGGGCACTCAATTCAAATATCATTGTGGATTGCCACCCTTTGCCAAATATTAATGAGCTTGTTTCGTTGTTTGATGGTGCACAAATCTTTTCCACTTTTGATCTTAGGTCCGCGTACCATCAAATTGAGTTAAGTGAAGATTCTAGAAAATACACGGCATTTATCACCCCCATGGGTTTATTTCAATTTAGGAGGATGCCGTTCGGATTAGCATCCGCAGCCTCAGTTTTCCAACGTGTAATGTTCCATATTTTTAAAGACTGTGAGGTATTTGTTAAATGCTTCCAAGATGATATTTTGGTATTCTCTAAAGATGAATGTGAGCATGTTTCACATCTGGAGGTAGTATGTAGTAAACTGGAAGATTTTGGACTCACTCTTAAAGCACACAAGTGTAAGCTATTCAAAAAATCAGTTGAATATCTGGGACACACATTGTCAGGGGAAGGTCTGGTTCCCAAAAGATCTAATGTGGAAGCTATCCTCAAAGCTCCCTCTCCAGCTAACAAAGAACAGCTACTTTCTTTCTCTGGCATGTGTGAGTACTATAGTAAGTTCGTGATAAACTTTGCCACAAAGATGGAACCATTAAGAAAATTACTAAGGCGCAATAATGAATTTATTTGGGGTTCCGAACAAGAAAAAGCTTTTGTGGGCATCAAAAATGAAATTGTTAACTCACCCACCCTAAAACCTTTTAGGATCGGTAAAGAATGTATTATCACAACAGATGCGAGCTTGTATGGTTTAGGTTGTGTATTATCTCAGTCAGATGGAGTGCTTGAATGGAATGTCGCATTTTCCTCAAGGACACTGAGTGAAACAGAACGCAGGTATGCAGTCATAGAGCGGGAATTGTTATCGTGTGTATGGGCAATAGAACATTTCAGAATATATATTTGGGGAAGCAAATTTGTTCTCAGAACAGATCATAAGCCTCTCGTGAATATTCTATCAGTTGGGGGTGGTTGGAATGCTACAGCCAGAATTGCACGGTTAGCTTCCAAGTTGCAAGAGTATAATTTTTCAGTTGAGTATATTCCTGGAAAAAAAAATGTTATGGCTGACTGTTTGTCACGTCTTCCGGTTGACAACAAAGAGGACAAAATCAATGTTTTGAAGGAGTTGGATTTTGTATTAAGTTTATCTGATGTTGTGTCTTCACAATATCAAGAAATTTCTGAACAGTTTTGGTTGGAATGTCAAGATAAGGATGAGAAATTTGTCTCACTTAGTAAATTTTTAATGGAGGGTTGGCCAAACAAAACCAAGATCAAGGATGATTTACTCCCATTTTTCAATGTTGCTGATGAATTACATTTTCAAGGGAAGTTTGTGTTCAAATCTGATAAATGTATTCCACCCGCTGGAGTTCAAGAACTTATTTTAAATTTGGCACACAAAACGCATCCTGGTATTTCTAGTATGAAGCGTTTGATTAGACTTAATTTTTGGTGGCCAGGGATGGACCGGTTCATCGATCGAACTGTTAGGGACTGCCCTGATTGTTGTGCCAAGGACAAAATGTTAAAGCTGCATGTTCCTCCACTCAAACCGGTTGAATGGCCTGTTTTTCCTTGGAGCAAATTAGCTTTTGATATATCGGGTCCATTTCACAATCTGCCAGAGACCTCACGTTTCGCATTAGTAATGATAGATTATCATTCTAAATGGCCAGAAGTTAGATTTGTTGCTAAAGTTACGTCTGAAGTAGTTATTTCATTTTTCCAAGAGATCTTTGCAAGGGAGGGTAGTCCTGCTGTACTAGTGTCAGATAATGGGGTACAGTTAGTCTCATCTGAGATGCAATCATTCTTACAATCTTGCAATATCAAACATATTCGCACTTCCTTATACGAACCACATGAGAATGGACAGGTTGAGCGTTTTAATAGAGTTTTAAAAGGATTTGTATTTGACGCTGTTAAGGAAAAAAAGAATTGGTTAAATACTTTAAGAGAAAAGCTATGGATGTATCGCATTACTCCTCATACCACTACAGAAATAAGTCCTTTTAGGTTGCTCAAAGGCAGGGATCCCGCGTCATCTGTGTGTCCTTGGTGGCTTAAGGAGAAGTGCAAAAGTATGTGTCAAAGTGAAATTAATATTCAGGATGTTGCTAATAAAGTAGTTGACAAACAAGCCAAATCTGCTGTATGGTACAACCGCAGATGGAAAACCAAAGAACATGATATATCAGTAGGAGATTGGGTCAGAGTTCAGAAACCTTTCTTTGTCGGTAAGAGTTTGAGTAAGTTTGGCAGACCCATTCAAGTTAAAAGAGTTTTTAGTAACTCAATCATCACCCAAGATGGTAAGGCTTGGAATATTAGAAAAGTTGCTAAATGTCCGCTACAAATTGATCAAAGTAGAAATTCTAATGTTGATTCCTCTTTTCCCTCTGTTCCTGAATCTGTGGCATCCAGAGTCAAAGATGATGCGCGCATCAGGAAAAGACCAAATTCTTTCCAAGATTTTGTATAGTGTTTTCTCTCATTATTTTGTTGTAAAGAAAAGGGATGTGTTACAAACTGTACTGTATCTTTAATAGCATGTGCTGCATAGATCTTTTACTACATTCTGTATTCCTAACAGAGTTTTGCTAATGTTGCATTCTATAAAATTGTGTCAGTTGCTGCTTGTACATTCAAGTTCCTGTAGCTGATGCTGTGCTGTCATTAAACTATTTATTTATATAAGTTCCTGCATGATTACTACAGTACCGCTTTGTAATTGACCTCCGGGAGGTTAATAAGGTGGTAGTACCACAATATCCAGTGGTCTCGGATATTACAACGATACTTACTATTATTCCCCCTACTGCTAAATTTGTATCAGTTATTGATTTAAAGAATGCTTTCTTCAGCATTCCTATGCACCCTGAGAGTAGACATATTTTCGACTTCTCGTTATCAGTTCGCAACTTTAGATTTTGCCGTGCTCCTCAGGGCTATACAGAAAGCCCTAGTATTTATAGTCAAGCTTTGAAGGTAATTTTGGATGAATTGACTCTACCCTCAGGAAATGTCCTTCTCCAGTATGTCGATGACCTGTTGGTTAAATTATTGTCCCATCTAGCAGCCCATGGAAATAAAGTATCTCTTTCTAAATTTCAATATTGTCGACAGGAGGTGACCTACCTTGGTCATCTACTGTCGAAAGAGGGGAGGTAGTTGACTCCTGAACGTGTGTCTGCCATTTTTAAAATGCCAATTCCTCGTACTCAACGAGACGTTCGTGCATTTCTTGGCATAACCTCTTACTGTCGAAAGGGAATTCCTAATTTTTCTCTTCTTACTAAACCACTGTTATATCTGATTACGAAAGAAGTGCATGAACCCTTACCCTGGACAGATGAGTGACAGAAAGCCTTCGATTCTTTAAAAACTGCTCTTTGTTCTGCACCTGTTTTAGGAATTCCAGACTACCGAAAACCTTTTGTACTTTACTTGCACGAGGTGGACGGTTGTTCGCTTTCAGTGTTAGCGCAAGGCTTTGGTGGTAAGCAAAGACCTTATGCTTATTTTTCAGCAGTATTGAACCATGTCGCTAGAGCACTTCCTAGCTGTATGAGGGCTACTGCCGCAGTGGCGGTGGCCATTAGGCAGTCAGAAGGACTCGTGCTAAATTCTGACCTCACAGTGATGGTACCGCACGCTGTGGACACACTTTTGAATAAAACGAAGACACAGCACCTTACGAGTGCACGTCTTACTGGATATGAATTGACTTTGTTTGCCCCTCATATTACTATAAAAAGGTGTGCCACTCTGAACCCAGCCACGTTACTACCCCTCCCTTTGGATCAACCAAATAATGACCTACATGATTGTATATTTCGGACAGAAGAAGAAATGAAGGGACGGGTGGACCTCACAGACACGCCCCTATCTGACCCCCAAGGGGAGTTGTATGTGGATGGTTCTTGTTTAAAATTACCAGATGGCACGACAACAGCTGCATACGCAATCACCACCCTGCGTACTGTAGTTGAAACGTCTCGAGTTCCCTATCATTCTGCACAGGCAGCTGAGCTAATAGCCCTGTTACGAGCGTGTGAGCTAAGTGAGGGACTGGAGGTAAACATCTATACGGATAGCCAGTATGCCTTTGGCGTGGCTCATAGTTTTGGGAAGCTGTGGGCGTAAAGGGGATTCTTTACTTCTCATGGCCAACGAATACAACATGGCCCTTTGATATTAAGGCTGTTAACTGCGTTGACCTTGCCCCGGAAGGTAGCAATTGTTAAATGTAGTGCTCATAAAGCCATAGTGGATACGGTGGGAGAAGGAAATGATATTGCTGACTAAATTGCAAAAGACACTGCTAAATCTAAAATGTCCCCGATGTATGTAAATTCATCCAGGTGGGTGGAGGAGTCTGATATGTTCGATAACACCATGGAGAGTGTCTGAGAGATACAGAAGGAAGCTACCTCTACTGAATTGGCCCTATGGGAGAATGAAGTAGGGAGGTTTGATGATAATGGCTGCTGGGTTGATTTAAGTGAGAAGCAACGATGGATGCTTCCCAATGCTTTTTTCAATGCGGTAGTGACAATGGCCCATGGAAATGCATATATAGGAGCAAAGGGAATTTGTCATTTACTGGACCCAGTTTGGAATAATCCCAATATCTTTAAAATTGCCATCCATCTGTTCCAACATTGTATGGTTTGTTTACGATACAATCCTGGAGGAGAAGAACCTGTTCTTAGTGGGAATTTTGCACCACCCTCTTTACCTTTTGAGGTGCTCCAAATGGATTATATCCAAGTGGAGGGAGTGAATAATTTGAAGTATGTCCTGGTAGTGGTTTGTGCATTCAGTAGGTGGGTAGAAGCTTACCCTACCAAGGAAAATACTGCACTAGCAACTGCTAAAGCCCTAATAAAGGAATATTTCTCAAGATATGGGGTCCCTCGGGTCATATGGTCAGACAACAGGACCCATTTTAATGCTGATCTTATCAGACATATCTGTAATGGATTACACATAAAACATAAATTTCATGCTGCTCGACATCCTCAGTCCGCTGGGTTAGTCGAGAAATATAATGGGATTTTGAAGTTGAAAATGGCAAAAATTCAGGAAAGTACCGGGTTGCGGTGGCCTTGGCTTTGATGTCTTTACGCATGACCCCCCATTCTCGTTGAGGTCTGTCGCAGTACAAGGTTATTTTCGGACGACCAGCTAATGTATGGGGTGTTCCTCGTCCGAGAAGTTTTAGAGAGATAGATTATCCATGATGTCAGATTATTTGTATACCTTGACTAAAGACCTCCGTTCTATCCACCAACAGGTATCTGATGTATTGCAGCCCCTGCCGGAGGGTTCGGACATCGTTTGGAGCCCGGCCAGTGGGTAATGGTGAAAAATTATCAGGGGAAATCGAGCCGTGAGCCTAGGTGGACGGAACCGGTGCCAGTTTTGCTGGCCATCCGAACAGCGGTGAAGTTGACTGAACGGAAGCACTGGATCCATGTTGCTCATGTTAAAAAGGTGCCACTTTCCCTTCCTTTTGATCGTCTGAATCCAGAAGGAATATTGACCCAGGAAGGTGAAACGGTTCCTCTTTCTGACACCAAGGAAATTGAAGGGCAAGAAAGGGGAGCCGAGGGCACGAGAGAGGCCGCGTCAACAAGTACTGAATTGGCCTCCGAATCTATTGCTCCAGTCGTTGCACGAAAAGTTCATGGAAAATCTGGCACCGGGGATGCTTCCTCACCTGTTTTGTTTAGTGATCAAGAATTGCCAGGGCAAGCTCAATACAACCTGCAGCCCAGAAACCGACACGGTACCCCCAATAATTGCAGGAGATAGGGAAAGACTTTAGTGGTAGGGACTTGCTAGAGAATCTTGGGGGTACTGAGCGAGACACTGGACTGAACCCGTTGAGAGCTGGAACTTTGTGTTGCTCTGTTCAGAAAGAAAGACTGAGAAGTAAGGAAAAAGGGCCCAGGTTGTAGTGGAAGGAAATAATCGACAAAAGAGTTTGTTCCTTTTTGATGAACGGAAGGAGCCTGCCTGTGAGGCTCTAGACGGACACAGGAAAGAAGCACCCTCTGGTAGGACGGACTGCATTTTTTAGAATAGTTTGGACTCTAGTTAGAATGTACCCTTTTGGTCGAATTATTCCTGAGGAGGAGCGTCCCCTTGCTCCTCCATATATGCCCATTTATGTACCTATGTTTTCATCATGGACAACCAGAGTGAAGGTTGCTTTCGTAATAACCGTTGCAATGTTGTTTATTATAATAATGAGTGTGTTTTTATATCTAGAATTTCATCACCCCATGCATACAATGATAGGGACCCCTACCCCGCCAAAAGAGCACCATTTCTTTACGTTAGCCCCTCATAAAGAAAGACACCGTCAGACCTATGTTAAGAATGTATTTGTAGAAATTCTGCACCAGACTCACAGTGCTACCAATACGACAAATTGTTGGGTTTGCGGTCTGCTACCCTCTGTAATGCATCGACACGATCTCTTTATCTCATTGCCATCATCCTATCTAGGAAGTTGTGAAGACTGGTTTAAATTATTGAGTATGATGTACTTGCTATACACTGTAGATACCTCTCGATATACCGAAAGGGATTACGAGATGATTCTGACTTGTATAGAAGTACACCAAGGTTTTGACCCACAGGGAAATAATGGAGAGGTGTCCTTGGACCCCAAGGCTTGCATGAATATGTACATCAAATATGAGAAAGTTACATGGTTGAAAACAGAGATATTGGATTTTACCAAATTTAAGTTCACCCAGTATTTTGAACACTTCCAGGATCGAAATGTTACCGATGACAAGCCAATCCCTGTGCCCATACTAAATAGCACATCAGCCTTTTGTGTACAAGGAACAGGACATATCCCGGTAGGAGATAGTCGGTGCAATTACACCTATCGATTGCGTACCTTTAGTAGTCCACCTTTGATAACACCCCCTAATGTTTATTTTGTTTGTGGAGAGTACGCTTATACTTGGCTTCCCCGGGGGTGGATGGGCCGTTGTTATCTATCCTTCCTGTATCCCCCTGTATATATAGCTCCCTCGAATTATCATAAGGATCATCGGTTAGATGGACAAGGGTCACTAATAAGACGTGATAAAAGAGAATTGGATTTGTCAGAGGTAGATCAAACTGATACCCCAGAGCAGCATTTCGTTGATATAGTAAAGGGAGTGTTTCCCATTTGGGGACCCATAATGACAAGCAAGGAGGTGAGGCGGTTATCCAGAGTAGTTGAAAGAGTCATTATTACCACTGCTGGTATATTAACAAATTTGACCGTAGAGCTTCAGGCTACCAGACTTGTTTCTCTTCAAAATCGTATGGTGCTAGACGTTATCCTAGCAGATCGAGGAGGAGCCTGTTGGGTCATCGGCAGCTCCTGTTGTGTATACATTCCTGACTCCGCCCCCTCTGTCCATTTAGCCATTCAGAAATTACACCGTTTAGCAGCAGAAATACATACTGATACAGGGAGTTGGTCCCTCTCCGGCTGGTTTTGGGGCCTACTATCAGCCTGGGGATGGGAGATTTGAATGGTATTAGTAGGTATAGTGAGTGTCCTGTTCACGTGTTGCTTATGCATACATTGTGGGCCTGCCTGTTCTTCCTATTGTGCCAGGAGAGTATCCTCTGCCCTGGTACCGCCCCCCTTGAAGAAGGAAAAATCTCAGATGGTACAACAGGAAATTCGAGATTTGATACAGATAGATGAGGGTATCTTAGAGGATTAATTTAGCTACATCACGCTAAAAGGGCGGTTCTGTGGTACAGAATTCAGTTTTCTGTCATTACTAATATGATATTGTAGCCTGATGTAGCTGCATACACGTATATTCATAGTTATGTACCATTTAGTGTTAATAACGAAGAGTAGCTTTTGTTCCTTCTTATAGGTTAGGTTGCACAGTAGTTAGAGAAACCACACTAACGCCATTTTGCATTTGTCGACTCAGGCCTGGGTAGAGATCACGCATTGTTTTTCATGTTACCGAGCGAGTCCCAATTAGTACAAGACACCTGAATTCACAATGTTTTTCTCTGCCCTAAGGCCCAAGGTCGCATCTGGCTTTAGAGGTGATAAGCACATTCTTGCCAGCGCCAGGCTGTTACTCCCATGTACCGAGACGAAAGGGAGTTACCCTTTCTGACCTTCCCCATAATAGCAGAAACAGACTTCTGAGCAGGCTTTGTGTGCCATATATGGTTCTTCCTTAAGATCCTGTACCTATTGGGAGGTTGCCAAATATGGGTATTTCATGTAATTTAACTAAGGTATAAATGACTTGTCTCATGTGTACATCGTCAGTCTTCTCGGCACACGGATTTTGGTGTGGACGAGGGGGCTCCTCTGCGCAGAGCTTTTTGTTAATAAACGATTGCTATTTCTTCACTGCCAACTGACTGGTTATTTGGTAATGTTATTGGGCTATTGGTAAGTGTGGCCCTTCTCGATATTTTTCCAGTACTACAGGTACTGTACCATTGTGGTCCCTCTCACTGAGATAACCTCAAATAAGCAACCCAAGAAGGTCATTTGGACCACAAGCTGTCAAAATGCATTTGAAACCATTAAAGTAGCCATGTGCACAGCACCTGTCTTAAAAGCACCAGACTTGGGAAACAGTTCAGTGTTCAAACAGATGCTTTTGAACATGGGATTGAGGCAGTGTTGCAAAGACCAACAATGAATGCCAAGATCATCCAGTAGCCTACAGTAGCAGGCTACTTCTCCTGAGACAGCAGCATTGGAGTGCCGTTGAGAGGGAAGCCTTTGCTTTGGTTTGGTCCCTGAAGAATCTGAGGCCCTAATTGTTTGGGACTCACTTTCTTGTTCAAACTGACCACAGGCCTCCCCACATTGTTGAGGTAGTTCATTTCCCTGCAGGGGATGGACTGTGTAGTGGAACACAGACCAGGGACTGACCATGCCAATGTAGATGGCCTTTTCAGGTTCTTCCACTTAGACTATGAGAACTACCAAGAGGGAGGTCGGTGCTCATCACCTTTCATCTGGGGGAGGGGGTCATGTTGTAAGGAACCCTTTCCGGATAGTCATCCCCCGCTTTGTACTGCTAGATGGTATGGTAATTTCTCTGAAAGTGTGCTGGCCCCTGCCAACCAGGCCCCAGCACCAGTGCTTTTTCCCTTAAACTGTAATTGTGATTTCGTACACCCAATTGGCAAAGTACTTTTACACCCCTGTAAGGCCCTAGTATACGGTGCCAGTGATACCCAGGGCAGGGATGTAAAAGGGGTACCAGGGCTACAGCAATTATTGTGCCACACTGAGTGACCCAAGTTACACCAAAGGCTGCAGGCCTGCTATGATCGCCTGCACGAGCAGCTTGCCTGCTTAAGTTCGACCCTGCACTCACCATGTGTGACAGGGTCACCTCACTGCATGTAATATATATACAAGCATATATTGCCCTGTGGTAGCATTCTAAATGTAATTCTATCACAAGTGACCCTTTATAGGATAACATGGGCTGGATGTGAGAAAGTGGCTCTATATATACTGCACTAGAATGAAGTACAGTGTGTATAGAGTCCACTAACCCCAGAGGTATAACAGAGGTAAAAGTCAGAACTGACCTTACTCTCCAAAGTGGTAGCTTGGTCGAGCAGTAAGGCAGTACCAGGGGACAGTGTAAAGCATTTGTTATACGTACTCAGTCAGCAAAAGGTTTCACACACTCAAGGACTGAACTCCAGGCCAATTGTTTTTATATCCACAGATATAGTTGTTTTATTTTTAGAACCAACAGTTATAAAAATATACTTTTCTCGTTATGAGTACTCTCATGTAATTACTTTGCAAAGGAGCCAGTTTGTGCACACAATTAATACAGTATTGACAATAAGCAACACAATTCTAAAACACACTATAGAATTGAGCTCAATGAGTTTTCCACATGTAAGTACAATTGATTACTATACAGATTACTTTAGTAGTCCCAGGACCAGATCCTAGATTCAGTCCTGGGGTCTAAACTGAAACCAGATTAGCAAAAATGTTTTAGTTACTGTTGTGAATTTTCATGAATATAAAGCTGTTTTAAAAGTTCACACTTAAAAACTTTTCAATGTAAATCTGACAATGTTATTCAATGGGAGAAAATTCAGGTTGCAGGTAAAGTACGATCGCGTTACTTTTGTAATCCAGCACTGGTCTTCTGGGGCCAGTTCTAGGGTCTTAACTTAAAACAGGCAGGTATTTGCGTTTCAGGATTTCGTATGATTTTTAAAGAATATTTCAAGTTTTCAAAAGTAGACACAAAAGAAATTTCATAGAAAAGCAGACTATGGGTTCCTATGGAGAAAATACAGATTACTATTAAACCCGGTACGGATTACTTTTACGGTTCAGTACTGGGCTGAAAGGTACAGTACTGACTTCTCCCCTGATCACAGGTGAGTTTTTCAGAATTCGGAATTCGGCTGATTTCTTATGAATATTTTCAGTTTTCAAAACTTCACACTTAGAAGAAAGCTCATAGAAAAACAGTCAATGGTTACCTATGGCAGAAATTTAGATTACTAGCAGAAACGGTTGTGATTACTTTTTGGGTTCAGTACTGGGCTACAAGGTACAGTACTGGCTTTTCTCCTGATTACCGGTGAGTACTTCGGATTTCGATATTCGGCTGATTTTAGGTGAATATTTTAACATTTCAAAACTTCACACTTAGAAGAAATTTCACAGAAAAGCAGTCAATGGTTTCCTACGGCAGAAATTTAGATTACTAGCAAACACGGTTGTGATTACTTTTGCGGTCCAGTACTGGGCTACAAGGTACAGTACTGGCTTCTCTCCTGATCACAGGTGAGTAATTCGAAATGTGTTATTCGGATGATTTTAGATGGATATTTTAAAGTTTCAAAACTTCACACTTAGAAGATTTTTCGAGTCAAACCAGTCAATGTTATCCTATGGCAGGAAAGTGAGTCATCAGTTTTCAGGTGAGTACTCGACTGGTGAAGTTAAGGTTCTGGGCATAGACTCCGGGGTCCCCCAGGGTCCCCCAGGGTCAGGTAGGTACAGTTAGTACACCCTCAGCGGCACAGGGGAAGTTAGGCCCAATGTTATCCAATGAAAGGCAGGGGGCCTTCGGTTGGTGGCTGCTGGCTAGCAGGCCACGCGGCTGTGGGATCTGGGCTCCTGATCACTTGCTCAGGGCAAATGGGGAAGAAGAATAGGGTACAGGTTGCACTGCCAGGGGCACTCGGGGGGCTGGGTGCAGGGTGCTTTTGAGCCGTCGGGCGCTCAATAATATCCAATGAGGATCTTGAAAAGTGGACAAAGGCTGCAGGCTCGGGGACTGTGGATCTTCAGGAGCGACCAACACTTCGAGGGGTAAGTTGGGATCTTGGAGGATAGGTAGGCACCCAGGAGTTGGGCACAGGGGGCCGTGGGGCGCCGGGTGCAGGGGTGTCTTTTGAGGTCGGGAAATCTTGCCCCCTGTTGGCGCGGTCGGAGGGGTCCTTTGTCCTGAGGCTGCAGGCGTCGTCTTGGTCGTCGAGGAGGGTCCTTGGGCACTGGATTCCGAGTCAGAATCCCCGGGGTGATGTCCTCAGGGTCTTGGTTCACTCTAGCACAGGCCAGACTTGGCGGGTGCAGAGTGTACAGGGTTCGTGGTTCCGGGCTGATGCCAGGGTTTATTACTTGATTTAAGCAGTACCACTGCTCGTGGGAGACCCAGGTAGTCAGAGTCACAAGGCAGTCAGGTCCTCCGGGGTTTTTGAGGTTGCTGACCACTGGAGACGCTGGGGTTTAGCAGGAGCAGGTTCGAGGGTCAACAGGCCGGTAGGGCTGGGGCCAAATCAGTTGGTGTCTTCCTCTTCTTAGCAGCTGCACGGCAGGTCTTCTTGTTTCTTGTTCTTCTTTCTGGTTTCGGTATCTGGATCTGAGGAAGGAAGGTTAAGGGAGCCCATAAATACTAAATTTAGGGGCGTTACAGGTAGGGCAAGGGCAGGGACCAATGGGTCCCTGTCCTGGGGTGAGAACACCCCCTAGCCTGCTCCTCTCCTGTGGGAGGGGGGCAGGAGCCTAGCTGGGATTGGGCAGGGCTCCCCATCTACAAGATGGCTGGAGCCCGGGGTCGTGCTTCACCTCGCCTCCTCCACCTGAGGGGTGGAGTTGGCAAAGGTTGGCACACCCCCCTTCCTGATGTAGTTTTTCCCGCCACTCTTCCCGCCAGAGTGGGGTTAGAACGGGTGGGGGCCAGTTGCTGGGTACAGCAAATAGTCTGGAGAAGCTCTCGGAGGCGGCATGCCTTTGAAGCTTCCCCCTGTCCATCCTGGGGGAGGAGACATAGCACCTCGCCCAGGATGTGCATTGTTGCAGGCCCAGGAGAGCGAGGGGCTCCCCACCCAGGGGTCCAGCAACATGTCTGCTGTGTGGCAGCCTCTGCAGCCACTTAGCCCAGACGTGGGCTATAGGTTAGGTTTCAGGGGGCATCTCTAAGATGCCCTCTGCAGTGCATTTTACATTAAATCCCACACTGGCATCAGTGTGGGTTTAATGTGCTGAGAAGTTTGATATCAAACTTGCCAGTGTTTAGTGTAGCCATTATGGTGGTGTGGAGTTTGTAATGACAACCTCCCAGCATCATATATTCTTAATGGCATCACTGTACTTACAGTGCCCAGGAATGGCCCTGGGTACTGCAGGGGCACAGGGCTCATGCACCACCCGTGCCTGCAAAGGCAGTGTGTGGATGTCAAGGTACAGGGCCCCTAAGGGTGGCACAATAAGTGCTGCAGCCCTTAGGGCTCTTCTCTGGTCACAATGCCCTGGGTACCTAGGGTACCATTTACTAGGGGCTGATATGTGGCCAGAGATGCCAATTGGGTTTAGGATTTAGTATAGTTTTTAGGGAATAAACACAGGCCCTGGGTACCTGATTGGCAGGGACCCAGGGCACACCTAGGAAAAGTGCATCAGGTATCAGGCAAAAAGTGGGGGGTACTGCAGCAGGAACTCACTTTCTCACACTGGACACTAAACATCTCCAGATGTCAAGCTCCATTATCGAGCGGTCGATTTCTTTCATGTTTGGCATAGAAACACAGTGCCTTTTAATCCCTGACATCGTGCTGGTGTCCAGGGTTAACCAGCAGGTAGCTAGGGAGCACTTTAGACAGTGCCCACCAAGTTAACCCAGTGTTTTGGGGCTTTTCCAAAGGTCTGCCACTAAGACAGAGCTCTGACCTCATGCTGAGAAATGTGTGCCACTCCCAGAGGTCAGAGACATAGACCTGTGTGTGCAGGAGGCGCACCTCTGCCTACACAGGATGGCTACTGAATGGGCCATCACGATGGTGAGCCTCTAAGGAACTTGTCCCCCACTCGAGGACAAAGCCTCCCCCTGCCACAGGCAGGCACTATTTTCCATTAGCAGGCAGGAAGATTATGTATTTGGGTGTACACATCCACAGGGCTGACCACACCTCTAGGGTGCAGAAGCTGATGTGTACAGTCAAGGATCCTTTTGACCATATTGAATTTAGTATTAAAAGTAGGTTCTAACTGATTTAGTGACATACACCCACAAGATGTGGTCACTAAAAAGGGGCGGATTAGCTGCAGGAGTAGATGCCCATTGGCTACACCCTGTAACACCCCCTAAATCTAGGATTTAAGGGGCACCCTGGGCACCAGAACCATTCGAAGATTCGAAGTGATACAAAGAAAAGACCCATTTCCATGACAAGGCAGGATTCCACAAAGAAAGTCACTAAACACTCAACCAAGGCATGAGGCCGGTTCCAGAAGGAAGAGGAACCCCTCTGCAAACTCCAGACTTCACAAGAACTCCATTGGGTTAGAGGAACAAGGCACAATCCACAAAGTCCATGACCTTGAAGCACTGTCCACTGAGCCGTCTGGTTTGGCCCCTCGAAAGTAACTGGGTAGGTGGCTTCTGGGAGCTGTAGTCCCCACCCTCAGCAAGGTTCAGCTGTCCACAACGTTCCGCTGATCCTCTGGAAGAAGATTTCCTCAAATGCAGTGCTTGCAGGAACC
Source organism: Lissotriton helveticus (assembly GCF_964261635.1). NCBI lineage: Eukaryota > Metazoa > Chordata > Amphibia > Caudata > Salamandridae > Lissotriton > Lissotriton helveticus. The sequence goes on from NC_136061.1 coordinate 1,204,638,034, forward strand.
AAGGCTTGTTGGTAGGCAGTTCAACTACTACCTACTTTATTTGACACTCTAAAGAGAAGGGATTCACCTGTACAGTTGACCAACCACTACTCTGGCCCCATCATGAAGATCATGCATTTGTTTTCACCCTCTCTTGGCCCGCCTGGCAGCACCGGTTTCAGCGGATCCTGTTCAGAACCACGGATAGCCAGAAGCCCCTCTGCACCGAGTCCTCTGAACCAGGCAGATACGATCTGCCTGAGACTCCTGGTCCAAGGCCAATTCCTTGCTCAAGTTTCAAAGGGTTTTGCTCAACTCCACCAACAAGTACCTTTTTGCTAAAGTAACCATTGAGAGACCACAAGCCTGATTGACAGCTCTGTTTGACAGCTAGAATGTACCTCTGAAACCCGCTCCCCTGAGCAAAGTAAAATTGTGTTAGCTGTTGTGAACTGGCCTAGGGACTCCCGAAAACTTAACTCTAAGTGGGTTCCATTAAACTCATTCTATAAGTAACCGATTGCATGTATGCGATTTTCCCATTGACCACAGCGTTAAATGTTTTACACTTTAAAGTACTGATTTATTTAATGCTTGAAAATTGATGACTCTGCTTATCCTTTATGTATCAACTTATTTTGGTGCCTACTAGGCCTGGGGGATTAACTCTGCCCCGTTCGTGGAATTTGTGGAGTTCTCTGCACTCCGCTCTCTTCAGAGCTCGCGGAGTGCAGAAAACTCTGCACTGCGTAGAGCAGCAGAGTTTTTTGCCCGCTTGTGCTTGTAAACGGTAAGTTGGCAAGTGCGAGCTGCAGCTTGGGTACAATTTCCACTCGAGCAGCAGGAAGATCAGCGCGAACGGCAGTTCGCACTGTACTCCCCCACTTGCATAACTCCACAGAGTTTTTTCGCCAGTTCACTGAGTTCCGCGTAGTGAATCACCTCGAACTAGGTAAAAATCAGGTCTATTTTTATAAATTGGTGCCAGATTTCTCTTGAGTCGTGTATATTGCTTAGGGTCCATGTTGGTGATGTGAAATGCTTAACGCATGTTCCTCTAAGTAGCCTGTCTGCTCTTTGCCACTCTACCAGGACTGAGTGAAGGTTTACAAAAAAGTACCCAGGGTCCGCCTTTGTGTATTATGCTAGTATTACATGGTAAGCCACCCTGCCATGCCCCATAATACTTTCACCTTGCAACAGTAAATAATACTCGAAGATTCATTGATTAAACTTCCATTTCTTTTGCTCATGAGTTTTTTTTTTTTTGTCTCCATGGTTGCTATAAATTAAGAGATTCATATACAATATGCAGTATCTGTCAGCATACAGCCCTGTTGCTCGAGCAACGTTTCCAAAGGTGTGCCAAGGTTATCTAGTGAGAATCCCCATTTACCTTCGTGGTGTAAACTGTGGGACTTTGTCCAACAGGCAATTCCTACCTCACCTTTGGTGAACCCCCCATTTTTGAGGAATAAGTCCTAGAAAAAATTGTTTGAATTAACGACACTGTCAGATAATTGAATGTGCTTAAAAATGCTTAATTTGACATGTTTACCTGAAAAGTCATTTGATAGAGAATCCTCAACTAGTTTTACTTGTTTTTTTAAACTATCCAGTTTTTACCAATCTTTCTCTGCTGGTGTTATTCAAAATACATCATTTAAAGTCTATGCCATTGTTTGCAAATGTTACTGAACTGATGTGATTAAGACACAAAAATGTCCACAAACCTCACAAAAATTCATTTGGGAGACCCTTTTCCCACTGTAACATTCTATCCACTGTTGACCGATGTTTCAGGCTGTGCTTTAAAATACACAGTGAATAACTTTCCACAGATGTTTTTTGGTGTAGAATACATGCAGTAATTGAAAAATGCCATCGAACTTAGGGGCATATTACCAAGCAATAGCGATAATTATCGCTATTGCTTGGTTAGAGAGAAAATTTTACCGCTAAGCTGCGGCGATTTTTACCGCAGATAAACCTTGGTATTACCAAGGTTTATCGCAAATGTGATAAAAAACTGCCGCAATGCATGAATATCGCTGAAAAGTCAGCGATATTCATGCATTATTGAGCTAATGCTCTTAGCCATGTTATCCACCTCCCATTGGATAACATGGCTAAGAACTGCTCAGGGGCAGGTGTTAGCTTTTGGAGATATTCGCGCTTAGCGCGAATATCTCCAAAAGTTGGTAATAGGAGATAGCGATGTTAGCGACTGTTTCCAGTCGCTAACATCTTGGCACGCCCACTTTGCATGTCATTAGTGATAAATATCACTGACATGCAAAGTGGGGCCCAAGATGGTCGCTATCTCCTACTAGCTGTCGCTAACTGGTGTTAGCGACAGCTAGGTAATAGGGAGATAATTTTATCTCCGCTTTCTTGGCTTTTAAAGCCAAAAAAGCGGAGATAAACCCCCTTGATAATATGCCCCTAAAGCCTTAAAAAAGTCTACCTTTTTTGTTAACTTGGAGATAAACTACTCAACCGAGCCCAAGACCCCAGATATGTCCTTACCATTACTCAGGAGCATGCGCCCCAAAGTCAATGCATTCTGGGTATGGACTTGTTTACAGCTGCAGCAGCATGGTGAATTGTACAGCTTCTTCAGCAAAGAAAGCTTCTCCAGACTCCAGGCCATTCACATTTTAGAGAGACCCTAAGTCATGCAAGTACATAAGCTAGGGGAACAGGTCAGCACTGTGGATTGAAATAGTGTTACAGACAAATGATGTTCCAGTTATTTCCCTTATCACCTAGAAAGAAAGTTCTCCATGAGCCAGTTCTTAGCATCTCTTTGATCATGCCTAGTGCACGTCACATCATTTCAAACGCACAACACATCATTGAGCAGCTTGGCAAGCTTCCTCTTCTTTAGGGATGGTGCCTTGTAGCCGACTGTCCTTACACACTGTTGGAAAATGGATTATTAGAAGATGTAATTATGTGTCTATCACTGGCAATATTGCCACTAACACAATGTAGGGCTCAGAATAGGTCTCAGAACCCTTGGTAACTTGGCTGTGAGCAGGCAGGCTGAACTTCAAACACAAATATGTAAAGCATTTAAAAACACCAATTCAGTAAACATTTAAGACACAACACACAATAAAAGTCCAACATCAATTTATAAAAATAGGAAATATTATTATCTTTGAAAAGACACCAAAACAGAAAACAATGAATGTAGGGGAGCAGGGATATTCATTTTTAAAGATTAAACATTTTCTAGTACTTAGGAACCAATAGTGCCACTTGTGGACATTTGGTCGCCTCTGACCGGGACAAAGTCAAAGTTTGAGGCCAACCGCGATGGAAACCTAGTTTGATACACTAAGCGGGAGGCCCCAGTCAAGATTTGTTCTTCACATTTCAACTTGTCTGGAGGATTTCTCAGCAGACGTCGTGCAGTCTCCCCCGACAGGCCAGATTCGGTGAGGGTTCGCCGGATTACCTTTCTTTGAGGATCTGGTCATCCTCTGGAGCTTTTTCACAAAAGTTCACCAAACTTTCCCAAACTTCTGGAACTTCTTCCTAAAGTTCATCTTGAGGGTCCAAAGTGTCCAAAACACAATCCAAGGGTCTTGAATCTCCAAGAAGGGCCTTGAAAGGTTGGGACCACAGTTCCCACAATGCACCTGGACAAAACCCTTAAAAGTCCACTGGATGCACTCCAGGCAAGAGACTCTTGGCGGAATTGATGCAGATGAGCTCTGTTAACCTGTAGCTTGCAGGAAGCCCACTCTTTATTCCTCGTGAAGCAAGGTACACCCAAAGGGCTGTTGTTCCAGGTAATGCAGCAGGTGAAGTCAGTAGTGTGAAGTAGTGTGGCTCACTGGTTAGAGGCGGCAGACCCGAGAGCAGAGGACGGCCCGTGACCAGGGTTCGATTCCCGGCGCGGCAGGTTTCTGGACCAGGGTCAGCGGACTTGATAATTCTCTCGCCTCGGTGCCCACTCTGATCAGCGATCACACTCGGCAACTCTGGGCATTAGCTTGCCTCATCTTCACTAACGGCCCCACCAGACCGCCGGGGATGCCTGGTCTCACCCTGGAGATACCCATTAAGGGACCATCTCTCAGGGAAGCCAGGAAGGGTTTCGCAGCGGTCGAAGCGCCTTGGGACCCTACGGGTAAGTAGTGCGCTATATAAAATGCCTATACATACATACATACGTCAGTCAGGCTACAGGGCCTGATGGTGAAAATCAAGTTACCAGCTTGGGAATCCTTCCTCTTCTTCCAGTTTCAAGCAGCAGAGCTGAGAGGCACTGCCCCTTTCAGTGTTTTCTGGGGTCACCCAGGAGAGCACTCTTGTCCAATGGGGTGCAGGACAAAACCCCAGAGCATGACCATTTCCTCCAAAGTGTGACAGAATGGTCTCCCAGATAGCACTATTTCTCCAAAATCCAATAAAGCTGAAGACTCAGGGGAGAAGCAAGAGCTGGCTAAACCGACATCCAGGATGGCTCATCTCCATATTCTCCCTCCCCCTGGTATTTGCACATTCCTTCCTTAAGCCTGCCATCTGGCTTGGTTCAAAGAATAGGGGTGCAAATTAAACTGGCTTGATGCCTGTCTCCTCCTTCATTTGAAGCTCATTGTTTACCACCAGTCCCCCTTGCTCTGGCATTCCTATGTAGCAACACCCTCTCCTCCCAAAATGGCTCCTTCACCCTAGGGACTATTTATCACCTCAACAAAGCAGCCTTGCTCATCCACTTAACTCTGACCAATCAAGACAGATCACTGGAAGGCTGAATTTTGGTTTATGGACAAGAACGTTTTATAACTTCTTGTCTGTACATTTTAGGATAAATTCATCAATAGCATATTATTGTATTTATCAATACCATTTTAGTGAGTTATTGAATTATATTTTCAGGTTTTCCTAGTGGGACTTATTAATTATTAACATCTTGCCAGGGTAACCTTTGTGGCTGAGGATCTGCATGGGAAAAATGAACTGGGCATTTTTTCCAACACCAGGGCTTATAAAACATATTTTATAAGGACCCTGCCTATATCTACAGGACCCACACCGCTGGAACACCCAGGGGAGATTTTAGATGTTCTGAATATGCCAAGATATTGCAGATCCTCACTCCACAGTGATCCTAGCACAAAAGTCTATTTTGGGAAGCACTTTACTACAATTTGGGAAGTGAAATGTGCAATTTCACTATACGCAAGGCATATAAAACCTATTTTATAAGGGTCCTCCTTATAAGTACCTGACCCCTCCACCAATGAGACACCTATGGGAAACCCTGTTAATTCGTAAGTGCCCCAAACACCAAAGTCACGTTTGGGCACAATTTACATGTTAAAAGCAGTCCTGCAATTGCTTTTAAATGGACCTCAGGCCTCAGCAGTGCACACATGCAAGTGCAGAAAGGCCTACTGGCCTCTAAACAGCTATGCCCTATTACATATTAGGGACTTAAAGATAGTTTTGATTTCCCTGCGCTTTTATGTACTAGGGCCTTATAGGGGAGTTCATGCCAATCAAATCATAGAGTACCCTAACCCATAGTGTACCCTACTATATGTAGGTGTTTTCACAGTATTCTAAATGTTTTTCAGCAAAGCACTGTACCTGGGTCTGGTTAGGCAGAACCCAAAGACCGCCAATATCAGTTACTACGAGTACCAGTCAGCAAACAAAAATGGGGGGTGTTCACGGCACCAGGATGAATTTGCAACAGACACAGTATTTGAACGAGAAACAGTCTGAACAATGCGGGCAGAGTCACACGTTTTCCAACACCGCAAGCCCTGCCATGCTTGCCTTAACCAGGCATATGCCTTAACCATGCTTATGCTTGGTTAAGGCAATGCTCTGTCCAGATGCATAGATGGGGGGGAGGAAAAGCAAGCTTCGGGTCAGTGGGCTTGCGCACAAAGGGAAGAGGGGCTGGGGACGGGTTTGGGGAGGGAAGTCGTTTTTAGTGGGGGTGGTTTTATGGCTAGGGGGGTCGAGCTAGCTTTTAGGACTATGGGTTGATGTGGGCTAGGGTTCCCGGCGTCTAAAGCTCAGGGCCCGTTTTACTTTCGTGCATATAGGAGTTGGCAAGATTTAGTATGTTTTTGACTTATTTTGGCTTACTTTTGCTTGTTTTTCAATGGGCGGGGTGGGGGGTCCTTGGGTCATAAGTCATACCTCTTCCCATGATTCGATTAGGAGATGGCTTGCTGAGGTACTAGGGGATAAGTGGGACTAGTGTTCCTCCAAGTTTCAAGAGGATCGATGAAGTAGAAGGGGTCAAAACACCATTCTTTGTGTCGGTTGGGTTTGCAGTGTCATCCAATGGGTCCGTTTTGGGGGTTGGCAAGAAATGCTTTTGGGGGGTTCAAGGTGCCTGTTGTATATAAAAGAATGTTCTTGAGTCAGGAATATATTCATGTAGTTTTATTCAGGATAGTTACAGGTTCAGTTCTTATGATAATAATTAAGAGACCCCACCAGGAGTGACCTCCTTGTCACTCAGCCTGCCTCCAACTGTCAGTAGGCTTAGGCAATCACTACAACATTCTATGATGTCACTTGGTAAACATACAGTGACATCAAGAGAGTATCAAGGAAATGCAAACCTGGGGAAAAGAGACAAAGTCCATGTACAACATATCTCCTTTCTTTAGGGAAAAGAACAAAATGATATAAACTAATAACATTGTTAAATTTGCAAAGGAACTATGGCGCCAAACAAGAAGATACTAACATGTAAGAAGCTATAAGAAAGGAAGAGAAGCGGAAGAACAAAGAAGACAGAAACGCACACCATCACCCTCTTCCTAATAATGGTCGAAAGCAAGAAACATACAGGAAATTATGAAAAAGAACACAAGAGAGAAAGAATACCAGACGTCTCCGGCACCTTAAGTATAGTGAGCAAGAATCCGCCAAAACACATGTGAGCCAGCACGAAGAGTAAAGGCAGGAGACTACACACCAAATTACAGAAAAATAGAAAGTTCAAGAAGAAATTGAATACATGAATGAAGGAATTTACTTATCCAACATTCACTTAACCCGGAAACAATCAGTGGAATACATTTAGTCACATTTACTAACAGTAAAAAGTATAAACTCACTCATCAATTACTCAACACTAAATGCTAATAACGTAACACGTAAACGACCTGCAGGAATTACACGTGTAGAAATTATATGAAAAGGATGTATTCATCTTACATACATATCATATTGGGGAAACTCTCACCCTCAAATTATAATTAGGGAAACACTTACCCTTCATGAATATCACATCAAGGGATACACTCACCCTTATCGAATTTCTAAATAATAATGGGATATACCCAATTTTAAAACAAGTTGCAAAAAACACACTTACTCAGAGATGCAACTATAACTTAACTGGTTTTACAAGAAAACCTTAATCCGTGAATTCCAATATCATCAAGGGATACATTCACCCAAAAATTAAAACAAGTTGCAGGGATACGCTCACCCAGGGTTGCAACTTGAATGTAACGGGGATTACAAGGATATCTAAACCCGTGAAAATGAAATATCTTAACTAAAAGTGTCATCTTTATAAGTTCAGGTGCACAATATATAAGAATAGGCTATGTCATAACCAAAAGTGTCATCACTATAAACTCAGGTGCACAATATATAAAAATAGGCTTGTACAGAAACTAGTGTAACATGTCAACAATTCATGTGCACTTACTTAAAATGCATGAATATGAACACTATAAATAACATGCAAGTGGAAATTGTAATGTAATACTGAATCATGCCAAAAGATGACTTAATACCTATAATAATATGTAAACTCTGCTAAAAGTTAATGACTCTATGTTGAATCAAACATTTCTTAATAGTTAAACATAGAGATAGCATGAAAAGATCAAAATAATAAATTAAAATAAAAGAACGTAGTCACCGTAGTCTGGGCCAATGGAGGACTGATATGATGGTAGATAAAATTAGAATCATGGTGAAAAAACTTGAAGAGTGACATCGTGTTAATCTAGTCATTTTAATATTGTTTCCTCTTTGACCATTGTGAAAAACAGTACTGTTAAAACAGGTCGCTCTTTGAAGTCATGTTCTCGAAGTGCATGGAGTTTCCATTGATTTCAATGGAAATTTAATGGAGGATTATCAGGGACCTTAGCATCCAAGTGGATAAAACCACTTCAAAACGAAAATGTAGGAAAATAATAGTTCCATTAACATCCAGTAGATGGCACAGTGATACTAGTCTTTCATGTAGACACTCGGTAAAAATTGCTTTCATTCCGCTTTTCACCCACGAGGAAACGCTTAATGCATGACGCCAGGTTTTTAAATTTCGTTGTGCTTCCGTAGTCTCATTACTATAGAAACATTACCTCCTCGTCCTGTCTTCCTCGCCACAGTAATACACATATGAGCCTCCGGCTCCACACAGAACTCCAAGTAAAATAAAAGAGCAGCGCTCTAGTCTCCCCTCCCTCCTCCAATATGGCCCCAGAGGCTTCCTCCAATCACATAAAAGGACACATATCAAGCAGCTCAGCCTGTTCTTTTTTTCTGCACTTCTCCGAGTGCTGTGGTTTCCCTGCTGGTCAGGTGAGTGGGGCGGGGTTCCTGCTTTAGCGGTTCCCCTTGTCCTGTGGTATCTAGTTGGGGGAAGTTAGTTTGCTGTGTGATGCCTTATGTGGGTTTTTGCATAAATTTACCTTCGTTTTATTAATGTTTTGTTTCCCCCTTCTATTGCCTGGCTGCCTCGTGTCCTGCTTCAGCGGACTTCCGTGGTTTGGTTGGTAGGCTGGTTTGGTTCTGTTTTCTTATATGAGGGACGCTTGTGTTTTCCACTTGCCGTTTTTCATTTTGCTATCCTTTCCCGGCTGCGCGTCCTGCTGAGCGGACGTTACACGGCCGGGTGCGAGATCTCTGGGAGCCGGGGGCTTCCGTGTGTGAATTTGCCAGTCTACGGCCTTACCTGCTGCCGGTCTTCGCGCCGGCGGCGTTTCATGCCTCTTCGTTTCCTGCAGAGCGGGAGGCGCATTTGGGGCTGTTTGGGCTTGGCGCGCTGCGGTCTGGGCTTCTTTCCTACTGCGGCGCGCGGCTCTTCCGGATGTTTTATTACCTTCGGCTTCTGTCCGGGTGGAGTTTGTTGGGTTGCCTAGCAACCTGGGGTCCTATTTTACCGGACTGTTCTTCGTTATGCCTGTGTTTGTTTACTTTCACTTGGCTGTCGGTCATGGATTCTTCTAACGTGGATGATCCTGATCCTTTGGACGTGGCTTCCGGTTCAGGGGTGCATGTTCCCTCTATGGAAGTTTTGCAGCAGATGATAAATACTGCTGTTTCTGCTGCTTTGCGGGGTCATGTTCCTGTCCCTCCTCCTAAAAAGGCGAGGGTTGATGGCGATGCTGCTGATGCTGATTCCGCGAATGAGGAGGAGGTTGATGTCAGGGGTCGCTTTGTGCAAGGTGCCGACCTGAAGGAGGTGCTGGGCCACATTCGCGAAAACTTGGTGTTCCCTGCTTCTGTGGTGCCTCTGGAAGACGATCTGTTCTCGCAATATCGTCGTCCCGAGCCTGATTCTTTGCCTCTCCATTTCTCTGTCTTGAAGGTCCTGGAGAATGAATGGAAGGATGTGGACAAAGGTTCCTTTCCTCGTTTCTTGAGTAAGAGGTACCCTCTTCAGGATTTTGCGGTGAAATACCCTGCCTCCGTGAAGGTTGACTCTTTGTTGGCTAGCATGTCTTCGCATGGGTCCGTTGTCTCGGAGGACTCTTCTCCTGCTGACCCGGTTGACCGTAAGGTGGATGGTGCTGTGAAACGCACTTTTGCGGCTGCCAATTTTTCTATCAGGGCTGCGGCCTATTCGTCTTACACGATCCAGTCCTTACTCAAGGATTTTCAGTCTCTGTCGGAGTTGTTGGACCAGGGGGAGGATGTTTCTTCTACCCTGGCGATGATGGAGCAGCAGGTTCGTCTGCTGTCTGATGTCTCCTTTGATTCGCTGGGGGCTGCTGCTTCTGCGGCCGGATCCTCTGTGGCTGCGAGACGTCAGTTGTGGCTCCGTTCCTGGAAGGCTGATGCTGCACAGAAAAACTTGCTCATGAAAATCCCTTTTTCTGGGGTTAAACTTTTTGGTTCATCTCTTGACGACATGGTGAAGAAGACGGCGGAGGACCGTAAACTGCTTGCTCCTGACCGTCCTGGCAGATTCCGTGCCTTTGGTTCCCAGCGGTCTTTTGGTACCTCGAAGAGGGGTCGGGCTGGTCAGCCCTTTCGTGGCCGGGGGCGTGGCCGGGGTGCTCCCTCCTTTGATAAGTCCCGGTTCTCCGGTGCTTCTGCCTCCTCCGCTCCTGCTTCCAAATCCTGACTGGGTCGCTCCTGGTGTAGGTCCGGTTGGGGGTCGACTCGCTTGCTTCCTGGACTCTTGGCGGGAGACTGTGTCGGACCAGTGGGTGCTTCAGGTGATCTCGGAGGGTTTGCGCATTGGATGTGCCCTGACGCCCCCAGACTGTTTCAGGGCCACTCCTTGTCCCAGGGATCCTGTGAAACGATTGGCGCTTTTGGACGGCATTGCTTCCCTGGTGGTCAAGGAGGCGATCGTTCCTGTGCCCAGCGATCAGTTGGGAAAAGGGGTGTATTCGATACTTTTCCTGGTGTCCAAGCGCACCGGGGATCTTCGGCCGGTGATGGACCTAAAGTGGGTGAATACTTTCATCCCTCACCAACGGTTCAAGATGGTTTCCCTTCCTTTGATCCTTCCTCTGATTTCTCAGGGGGATTTCCTTGCATCGATAGACCTGAAGGATGCTTACCTACATGTTCCTCTTCATCCGGACTTTCAGAAGTTTTTCCGGTTTTGTGTGCAGGGTCGTCATTACCAATTCCAGGTATTGCCTTTTGGGCTCTGCTCTGCTCCCCGGATCTTTACTAAGATTCTGGCTCCTCTTATTGGACATTTGCATGGGGAGGGAGTTAGTGTTTTTCCTTATCTGGACGACATTTTAATTTCTGCTTCTTCTCTTCCTAAGGCGGAGTTGCATGTCCAGATGGTGTGCCATGTCCTGACGCATCATGGGTTCCTCGTGAATGTGCCGAAGTCCTCCCTGGTTCCTGCACAAGAATTGACTTTCATTGGGGCTCTGTTCAGGACTCAATTGGGGATGGTGTTCCTGCCCCCTCCCCGGGTTTTGTCCCTGATGTCTGCTGTTCGTTCCCTGTTGGTGGGGGTTTCTCATCCTGTGCGCCTGTGGTTACGAGTTCAGGGTCTGATGTCGGCTTCATTGTTGACGGTGCCGTGGGCTCGCCTCCATATGTACCCGGTGGTGTCCCACATTTTATCGCATTGGGACCCCTGTTCCCTCGATATGGATGTTCTGGTTCCTATGTCGGAGGAGGTTCGGGTGGTCCTGAGTTGGTGGTTGGACGTGGGTCATCTGTCCAAGGGCCGCCCTTTTCTGATTGTTCCCACACGCGTGGTCACTACCGATGCCAGCCTGCTGGGATGGGGTGCTACTCTGGGGGTTTCGGCGACTCAAGGGATTTGGCCTCAGTCGGTTTTGTCATGTTCCTCCAACTACAAGGAACTGAAGGCCGTCCTTCTGGGTCTGTTGGACTTCTCGGATCTTGTTCAGGGTCACCACGTGCAAATCCGGACGGACAATCAGGTTGTGATGTCTTATGTGAACCATCAAGGGGGGTGCAGGGTTCGCTCCCTCAGTTGCCTGGCTCGTCGGATTGGTTCTTGGGCGGAGGTGCATCTGGAGTCCCTGTCTGCCATCTACCTGCCTGGTGCGGAAAACACTGTGGCGGATTGTCTGAGCCGAGTGTTTCCTTCCATGGGATCCTTGTCTCTCACGAGGTGGATGTTCAGGAGGTTGCAGGTGATGTTTGGTTGTCCGATTGTGGACCTGTTTGCCTCCCAGGACAATGCCCAGACCCGTTGTTTTTGCACGATTATGCCTTGCCGGGACGCCTGGAGGGTGGACGCCCTTTCGTTCCCTTGGCCAGAGGGTCTGCTGTATGCATTTCCCCCTGTTCCCCTGCTTCCGGCTGTGTTACAGAAGATCAGGAGGGAGGGGTCGTTGGTGCTTCTGATTGCTCCTTGTTGGAAGCGTCGCCCTTGGTTTCCCCTTCTGAGGGAATTGGCTGTGTCTCCGGGGTGGCCCTTGCCGTTCGTGCTGTATCCTCTGATGGGTCCTCTTCTTCCTCTGCCTGTGTTCCGTTCCCTGGGTCTGCGGGCCTGGCTCTTGAGAGGGAGTCTCTGATGCGTGAGGGTTGTTCGATGGCTGTGGCGGGTGTCATTTAGCAGTCCCGGAGGCCTTCTACGCTTAAGTCTTACGCCAAGCATTGGGATCATTTTGCTTCTTGGTGTGTTGATCATGGGCTGTCGTTGGATTCTTTGGATCCGGCTCGCATTCTGGACTTTCTGAACGATGGGTTTGTGTTGGGGTTGGTCGTTTCGACCCTTCGGGCTCAGTGGGCCGCCATTCGGGCATTTCATGTCCTGCCTTTGGTTTCCATTTCTCCGTTGGTTGCTCGACTTTTTAAGTCTCTTTCTTTCCAGCGCCCACGTCCTATCATGTGTCCTCCTCCTTGGGACCTTCCTTTAGTTTTGCGTTCCTTGCAGTTGGCTCCTTTCGAACCTTTGGAGTCTGTGGACCTGAAGTTTTTGACTCTCAAGGGGGTGTTTCTGGTGGCGATTGCCTCTGCCAGGCGTATGGGGGAGTTGGGTGCTTTCCTTCGTTCTGCCCCGTTTTTGTTGGTTTTGGCAGACCGTGTGGTCTTGCGCCCTCATCCCACTTTTGTTCCTAAGGTGGATTCTTTTTTTCACCGGTCTGCCGAGGTGGTTCTTCCGGTTCTGTGTCCTGATCCCTCCTCGGCTGAGGAGTCCCTTTTGCACCTCTTAGATGTTCGGCGTGCCCTGCTGATTTACTTATCTCGCACTTCTTCCTTTTGTAAGGTTGACTGCTTGTTTGTGAATTATGGTTTGTCGCGTCAGGGTATGAAGCCCTCCCTGTCCACGATCAGTCGGTGGATTAAGGAAGCCATTCTTTTGGCTTATGCTTCGGTCTCTGTGGTTCCATCTCTTCCTGTTCAGGGTCGTTCCACCAGGTCTGTTGCTGTATCCTGGGCTTCTTTCAAAGGGGTGTCTATGGAGGATGTTTGCAGGGCTGCTACGTGGTCTTCTCCGCATACCTTCATGTCCCATTACCGCCTCCAGATTGGGGGTGGGGGTTCTGTTTCGTTTGCCTCTTCTGTTTTGACTGCTGGGGTGCCTTAAGAGGTTGTCCATTTTTTGGGTTGTTGTGCCTCTGTATATTAAAATATGTTTCGCTGCACTGATGGTGTGGTCTGTTTTCCTTACATGAAGCTGATTGCTTTGGTATCGGCTCATATGTGTATTACTGTGGCGAGGAAGACAGGACGAGGAGGTAATGCCCCGGTTACTTACCGGTAATCTTCATTACTCCGAGTCCATGTCTTCCTCGCCACAGTATAGTTTCCCTTCCCTCCCGGCCCTGGTGGTGGCTTCATGTCTGCGGCTTGGTTTTTCAGGCTGAGCTGCTTGATATGTGTCCTTTTATGTGATTGGAGGAAGCCTCTGGGGCCATATTGGAGGAGGGAGGGGAGACTAGAGCGCTGCTCTTTTATTTTACTTGGAGTTCTGTGTGGAGCCGGAGGCTCATATGTGTATTACTGTGGCGAGGAAGACATGGACTCGGAGTAATGAAGATTACCGGTAAGTAACCGGGGCAATAGTACAGGGTGGATACAAAATGGACGCTTACGTCGCGTTGTGACGTATCTTTTAGCGCGATGACACATTGAAGGCACTCAGGCTTCTTCAAAATGCTGGAATGAGGCTGGATATGCACGCAATCACGTCTTGGAGCAGGCTGCTTCTCCGCCGAGTCACACGGTGATTCCATCACGTCATCAGTTTTGAATGTGGCATGATGAAGAGCAGATCGATGCAGAGGCATACAAACGGCCGCTGTCAAAAGGTAAGCCAAGGCAAACCTAAATTCCACAACTCGGGTATTATTTCCAAACTACAGTCAATGTTCTCTACGTTGACTTTGCAGTGCAAAACAATGTGTGCTGTTCTAAACATATGCCTTCAATTAAAAACGGAAAACATGTACTGTCAATCTCCTTAAAACTTATCAGCTTATGTTTTTCACATTCCTCGCAGTGGAAATTAATGTGGGTTGCTCCAAATACATGCCTTCAATTAATGTGTAAAAAAACAAGCGCGGTTTATTTCTTTCAAATTCAGTTGCCTTTGTCTTTTAATTTCGAGTGCCATCAGTACTTCAGTAATGGTCTAATGTCCTTATACGTTTGGTCGTTTACTTAGTATTCAACTGAAATAATTATTTCAAACTTAATCTCGAGTCGAGAAAATGTCTCTAGCTTTCAGCAATGCTCTGCTATCTAAATACGCTATTTCAGACAGTAATTTAGAAAAATGCCTTTCCTCTCAATACTTTAATAATGACGCTTTAGGGAACAGGCTGTCCGGATAGTAACGGACACTGGTGGGGCCAGGCGTCTCTTGTGATAAAAGTAAAGTAATAGTCAGTGAGAGGTTTAAATAGGAAATAAAGAGAGGCTTACTTGAAAGCTGTGAGGTAGTTTTTCTTTGTAGTTCTGGTTCCTTTTCTTTGTGAATTTTAAGTTCCTGTATTCTTTAGGTTCTTTATTTATTCCTTATTTATCTTTGAGTACGCAGTAGACATATTTTAATTTTCTTTTGCGCGCTGTCGGTTCTTTAATCTTCTTTGCATGCAGTCGGTTCTTTGAAGATGTCCAAAAGTCGCCAAAATGTTGTATATAAAAGATGTCCTTGTGTCAGGAATATATTCATGTAGTTTTATTCAGGATAGTTACAGGTTCAGTTCTTATGATAATAATTAAGAGACCCCACCAGGAGTGACCTCCTTGTCACTCAGCCTGCCTCCAACTGTCAGTAGGCTTAGGCAATCACTACAACATTCTATGATGTCACTTGGTAAACATACAGTGACATCAAGAGAGTATCAAGGAAATGCAAACCTGGGGAAAAGAGACAAAGTCCATGTACAACAGTGCCCCAGATGAAAACGGCTTCTGTCACCAACGGCTAGGAATGTCCATTGTGCCTGTGATTTTTTGGAGGAAATCCATCCACGGGAAGGGTGCTTTTGTGCGTTGTTTTTAAATGGGAAATCACCTGCTTTGGGGCCTTGGAAAGGAGCTGTTTTGCACGTTTTCGGGGAGTGATTAGAGGGTATTCCAGGTGGTTTCTAGCGGATCTGCTTGAATGGGCGAGTAGCTGGGAACCTCTAGTTCTGATTTTACCACATGTATTCCTTTAGCAAGCAAGCCATTACAATGAATATTGTTGTAAAGGCATGCCAGGTAAACTCATGCATGGTAAACGAATGCGTGGCTAAGACGCATTTGTGGTTGGGACCGCTTTGTAAAGGCATGCGTGGTCCAGCCACACGTGCCGCTGTCATACAACCTATATGTACTGATCTCAGCGGCTGGGCATGCTGATAGCGAGGAGTCATTGTTTTCATAAACATTGGGCCGTCTATCCTGGTCTCCACATTACAGATAGTCAACGTGTTTGGTTTATCCCTGCCATGCAAGTCTCAAAGACTAATTTGGTGCTGCCCATGAACATTTACTTATCTGGTTGTATGTGTATTAAAAAAAATGCAATCTAAAGTACAATGTTCTGATGAATCTTCTTCGTCAAAACTTGTTTGATTAATTTTTCCACCTAGAATGGTTTTCATGAGGCTGATGAAAGCCCATCTTGGTGAAAACAAAATTTCCTTCAGGTCGCAGTTTAGTTTCTTTGCTTTTTTAAGAGGGGTTCCCACCCTTAACCTGCCAAACCTTTCAACTAGATTACCCTTTTTTGTAGTTTCTTTTTAGGAGGGTGTATTCCATCAACTTTAACCCTTAAAAACCTCACATAAAACTACCTTCTGCGCTCCATTTTTGTTTGTTATTTTAATAACATTTATTCACACAATTCCTATTGCAACTGGAATTGTAAGTACGTTTTTTCCGGTAACAGAACCAATCCCAGTAACAGGTATTGAAAGCCGTGCCTAGTATACCTTTTTCACAAAATCTTTCTGTTTTGTGAAAAAATGATATGTTATTATTTTGCCCTTACTCCAAAATATCTTTTGCCAGCCTAATTTTACCAGGCTGACAATCTTCATTTCAGATTTTCCTCATAATGACGGAATTTCATTTTTTGGTCTTGCCTAGGCAGCGCTTGCGCTGTCTCTCCGAGACATCAAGTAATCTGTATATGTGTTGAAAATCCACCTACTCCACCCTCTTTGCTTTTAATTGGTTTCTTCCCTTGGCTGCTTTAATTTCTTTGTTTTTATCGGCCAAAGCACTTGTCTGCTTTAATTTCTTTGTTTCACAGGCCAAAGGGCTTTTAGTTTGTCCTCTATTTCTTTAGGAACGCCTATTCAGCAATGCCTAACTATAGTATACATGCTGCTAGTGGAATGAAATGTTTGTCTTGGAACTCGTTTTTAGGTCGAGTGACCTATCTCAATGCGCATGCGCATTGAGCGGGAGCGAGATATAAAGGGGCTTAAACAGAGGTTTAACTAGCTGGCGATTTGGTGCTGTGCCCGTGCGCTTTTAGGTCAATGCGCAAGCGCATTGACCTAAAATGCGCGTGCACAGCATCAAATCGTCAGCCATCTGTTGCCCAGCTTGGTGCCGCTCCACCCCCTGCGGCATCAAAGGCTTTCTTGGCCGGCCGGCCGTGCTTTCAGTTTTAGGAGCCTGCATTGTTTTCACGGCCGGCCTCCGGCCGTGACTCGCATTTCTCCTTCCTTCCAGCGCTGCCTTGTTTAGGACTTGTGCCCTGCATTTTCATCAATTCGAACATGAAATCCCCGACGCTAATCTGTGTGAATTACAAACAAAGTAAGGGCTAGACAGAAACGGCCCTGGAAAAGCGGAATGCCTGCTTCTCACCGCGTTATAGATATTATGCAGACACTCACTGGGCTTTCCCTGAGCTGCGCGCGTTCGAGGACCATCGTCAAATCTCGAGATATTTTATACATATTAGCCTCCGAGATGATAAACTGGCAGCTCTTGAAATAATGCACCTGAGCTCTATTGATGTGTGTGGCAGAATTGCAAATGATTTCGATGAAAAGGAGTTAGGTTGTAGCGACCGAGTATGTACACAAGCACAGCCGATTGCCGCACTAGCGCTCAGATGAAAGTTGGAGCCCTTTACACCCGCACCGATCGTTTAAATGATTACCAAATTCAGAGGTACACTGTACCTGAGCCAACCCCGCAAGTATAATTTAACTGGCAGCACTGGGACCCGAACCCATGCCACCGGAGAGACAGGAGCCCACGGCGCTCTGACCAGTTGTGACTTGGGGATTATTACATTGGTCAGTGGTGAGGTTTAAACTCCCTGAGCCATCCTGCTGCCCACGCCACAGCGGATGAAAGCCTTGCACACCCGCACCTTTACGCCCCAGTGTCCTGCCCCACCCGGGCTCCGCCGCCAAGAGCGTGAAGGCTCCGCAAGTCCTGCCGGAATGATGTTGCCTCCGCTCGACACAGTTCTCCTGACATGACGATCGCCTCCCAACTTCTTTTGGGATCTCTCCCCGACCATCAACACCGCTTCTCGTTTCGCAAACATCCACTGGTGTCCACGTCCCGGCCTGCAACGTTCCACTGTCCCAAAAGCGAAGACCTGCACGGGAGAAAAAACGAGAAAATAATTACAGGCCACGTCCGGGCCTGCGACGCTCCGCTGTCCGCTCCTAACAGTATCAGACCACAACTGGGAACAGATGGAGCAACTTACCGTTCACAGAGGTTTCTTTTTTACTATGACACTTTGAGAGAAGTTAGATCAGCAGTATCAGTGGGGGAACACACTGGGTTTTCTAATGTCTAGCCCAAATCAGACTCAGGAGAGTACTGTAATGCAAGTTCCTTACATTCACAACAAACTAACCAAGAGTAAATGCCCAAACGGGAAGCATTATACCCCATGCATGCGGAGCTAACTGAGGAAACGGAAGCTACCTATTGGAGCCGACGTGTACAGGGAGACCACGTTATGGAAACCCACTACTGGTGAAACCTGTCAGTAGAGAAATCGGTAAATCGATCGGAAAACCGAGGAGTGAATGGCAACACCTACCAAGGACGAACAAGGACTTGAAGGGTAAATGTTAATTTATGACGAACAAGCCCACTGTGGTCTTCTAAAACCGCCAAAGGCCCAAAAGGATACTGTTTCTAGCGAGAGCAGTAGTCCTACTCTAAAATGCTACGGTATGGTTTAAAGGCAGCATAGTGTGCACTCACTTCATGTTTGGGTTTGAGGGTTACAAATATCAAGGAAGACCTCTTACTATTCACAACTACAACACTAGAGGGGGTGTATAGGTACTTAAGGATATGAGCAGGGTGCAGGCGCATTAAAACAAGCATTGGCATAGCCAATAGGTCTTGCCTTTGGGACCTTATAAGTGTTTAGCCATGCAATAGTTGATGTTGTTGCACCAAGAATATTGTGCTGCATAACTAAATATTTATAAGGTCCCACAAGCGAGACCTATTGGCTATGCCAATGCTTGTTTTTTTGTGGCTTGCTTTTTCTTCTGTATTGCAGTGTTTGATGCACGTCTGTTGTGCCCCTACCGTCATCACCCCTACTGTTACCCACTTTTGTTGTCCCCCCTGCTACCCGACGCTTCTCCTTGTTAATTGATGCTACCTGAAATTATCATTGCGATATTAAGCATTTGAGTGTTGTCAGTGCAGTTTTAATGTTATTCTTTGTAATTTAAAATCACACTGGAGAGCATTTTTGCGATGCACATGGTTTTGAATGTTTCATAACACACTCAAGAGCATTTCTGTGATGTGCATGGTATTGAGTGTTTCATAACACATGGGAGAGCATTTCTGTGATGCGATTGGTGTTGAGTGTTTCATTGGTATTGTCTCTCGCCTTACCTCGGTTTCAGTCGGGCTATAATGCAGAGGATGCATTTGAGAGCTTCACGGGGTGTGAGCTGCAGACCCCCTCCAAATGGGCAACAGCTGTAGAAAGAGTCACTGGGAGCATTTTATGTGAGGTCTGGCAGGGTCAGGAAGGACGCTGCTGTCGGTGGCAAGGGTAAGCAGGTGTTGCATGCTGTAAGTGCTGTAACATGCTTTTGTTCTTATGCATGCGTCATGATAAGTCCAGAGGAGCTGTACAGGTCATGCCACAAATAGAATTGTATTTTGGTACTTGTTATTAGGTCGAGGACCTAAAGGCTGCGCTTGCGCAGTCTGGGGTCGGAGATTTAATGTCCCTTAGTAGCGCTTTGGAACCCGCCTCCCTGCCCTGTCTCTCCTCCATTGGCTGGCTTCCTAAACGGAGGCCAGCCATTGGAGGAGAGATGTGTCACTCCGATTAAGCCCCGTCTTTTCGGATTTGGGGGCGTAAGTGTTGCTGTTCTTTAGACAGTGACGTTGTCTGTCACTCAAAACAGCAAAACCACGCCCCCGAATCCGAAAATTTTCAGAAGCTTTTGGCCGCCATTGTTGCCTGTCCTCCGCCGAGTCTTCAAGTGCAGAGAGCCTCCTCCTCGAGTCGCCCGCGAGCCTGAAGGCAGCACCGCAGTGAAGGTGAGCCGTTTTCCTGTCCACCCCGGCCGTTGCAAACAGCGCTTGAGCCCGCGAGCCTGAAGGCAGCACGCGCAGAGCGCTCCTCGTGCTCCACCCCGCCCCCATTGTCAGCGCCGCACTCCAGCCGCCTCGCGCTGCTTTCCTCCCTCCTAATCCTCTGGCTGGGCTCTGATCGGCAGTTGTGAGTGTGGGGGGTGCCCCCCAAGAGGTGCTACGAGGCTAAAATTAAATGCGCAGGTGAGCGCCGTTCAGGTCCGAGCCGTGCGAAGCTACGCGAGTTCCGAGGCCCGCACGGCACAGCGTCTGGGGAGGCAGCTGCAAGTCACGGGGATCAGCCAGGCAGGCACTCTGCGGCTCAATCATTCACCTCGGGCCGCCGCATGGTAGTCTAGCAGTCCCTGGCACCCCTCGCACGGCCACAGGAACTCAGCTGTCTCCGAGCGAGACCCCCGCCCAGGGTGGAGCCACCAGAGTCGTTGTGGAGAGAGCCCCGAGCTTGATCTCAGCAAAAGCTCCACTGGGCCGCCACTAGACAGGGAAGAGGGTGTCGGTGTGGCCCGGGCTGGCACGACTGAAGCTTACAATTCTATTTTTACTGATGTGCAATGGTTCGATGTTGGAGAAATGACACTGGTATTCGTGGCCCAAGCAGTGTAGCACAAGGGGGGGGGGAGGAGTATCCTCACCGATGGAAGACGTGCTGTCATCACATACTGTACAGGCAGACGTATGGGATCAGTCCAGGCGGTGTTGGGCCCGAGTCCGGGGGCTCAAGTTAATGCGCCACCTGGCCCCAGGTCCTCCTCACGCCCTCTTCCTCTCAGCCCCCCCTCCCCCCACAGTGTTAACCTTGCATCACCACGAACCGTCTGCCCACCGACATTCCTTCCCTGCATTTCTCCACCCTTACATCCTCACCGTGTGCAGCCCTCCGACCTCACATCTCCCACTCCTCCTTCACCCAGCCTGTCACACCTCTCAGCCTCGCGTCGCCCCCTCCCTCACCTCACCCTCACAATCGTATCCCTCACCTGTCACGCGCCTGCACGCTCTCACCATCCACTCACTTCCTTCCCATCGTACCTCTCACCCCTGCATCACCTTGCCCCCTGCTTCACCCCACCCTTACACCCTCTGCCTCACCCCACCCTCATTTCACCACCCTCGCAGTGTCACTCTGCATCATCCCTGCCCCCCTTTCTTCATCCCTCCCTGTGTCTCACCCCACCCTCACACCCTGCATACCTCCTCCCCCCGCAGACTCCCAGCGCCTGACCCCATTCATGCTGAACGCTGGCAGTGTTTGTTGCATCTCGGAATTAACCCCTTCGTGCCCTCGCCCTGCCTGTCGGTGCTGCTGGGAGCTATGCCTGCCCTCCTCCGGAGCAGACTCCGCACTCTGCCTTAAACATCTGCCCTTTGCGACTGCTCTTGTACTCGGCACCACTGCCCTGCCCCTACCTACGGGGGGCAGGAGCCCCCAACGCCAGAGGAGCCCGCTGGGGGGCACTGAGCAGTGCATCTCAACCCCCCAATGCAATGGTCTCGGCATTATTAAAGGTAGAGCTATTGGCATTGCTTATGTTTAAAAAAAAATGAAAAAATGTTATAAGCAATGCCAATAGCTCTACCTTTAATAATGCTGAGACCATTGCATTGTAAATGCTTGTTTTTAGTATGCGGCTAACAAACCACTGTTTCTTTCTGGTCTCGGGAGGATGAGGAACTGAGTTGTCCCTGCACTATTTTCATCTCTGCTGCATTTAGTCAACCCACCAAGCTATCTCTCTCTGTGGCTATTTGCAAGCGCTGTGTAAAAACTGGTTTCTTTGTGCTTCCTTTAAACGGGAACGTTAAATGTTTTGATGTTTTATTTAAACATTAATATGGTTTAGCATTTGTACGTTCTTATCACCTGCTTCATATAAATTGTTATTATGAAAATAAGCTGGATAAATGTTCATAAGATTGTATATGAGCAGCATGATGTTTGGTTACTGCCGCTTTTATAGTGCTTAATTTGTACCAGAAGAGGTGCCGGGGCTAACCTTTCTTGGCTTCATTACAAAGCCCGGAGGAGCTGTACAGGCCACGCCACCAATAGAATTGTATTTTGTCACATGTTATTTTTAGTATGCGGCTAACAAACCACTATTTATTTCTGGTCTCGGGAGGATGAGGAACTGAGTTGTCCCTGCACTATTTTGCATCTCTGCTGCGTTTGGCCAACCCCACTAGCTATCTCTCTCTGTGGCTATTTGTCAGTGCTGTGTTAAATGTGGTTTCTCTGTGCTTCCTCTAAAGGGGAACGATGTGTACCAAAAGTAGCCAACAGGGTTCCTTTTTTAGGTCTCGTCTAGGCAGCGCATGCGCTACCCTCCGAGACATCAAGTAATCTGTATATGTGTTGAAACTCCACCTACTCCACCCTCTTTGCTTTTAATTGGTTTCTTTGCTTGTCTGCTTTAATTTCTTTGTTTTCACAGGCCAAAGCGCTTTTAGGTTTCGCCTAGACAGCCCATGCGTTGTCTCTGCGAGACATCAAGTAATCTGTATATGTGTTAAACTCCACCTATACCACCCTCTTTGCGTTTAATATGTTTCTACGTTTGTCTCCTTTAATTTCTTTGTTTTCAAAGGCCAAAGCGCTTTGTAGTTTGTCCTCTATTTCTTTGGGAACGCCTATGCAGCACCGCCTAACTACAGTATACATGCTGCTAGTGGAATTAAGTGTTTTTTTTGTGGCTTGCTTTTTCTTCTGTATAGCAGTGTTTGATGCATGTCTGTTGTGCCCCATCATCATCACCCTTACTGTTACCCACTTTAGTTTTTCCCCACCGCTACCTGCCTCTTCTCCTTGTTAATTGATGCTTTCTGCCTTGATCAATGCGATATTAAGGATTTGAGTCTTGCCAGTTCCATACCGCTCCTGCGGGCTTTGTAATGGAGCTAAGAAAGGTAACCCCCTGCACTACTTTTGGTACAAATCGAGGAAGCACAGAAAAAACCCATTTACACAGCACTTGGAAATAGCCACAGAGAGAGATAGCTCGGTGGGTTGGCTAAATGCAGCAGAGACGTGAAATACTGCAGGGAAGGGAAAGATTTGTACCAAAAGTGGTGCAGGGGGTTACCTTTCTTAGCTTTATTACAAAGGCCGGAGGAGCGCTACAGGCCACGCCACAAATGCAATTGTATTTTGGCACATGTTATTTATTCAGTATGCGTCTGTCAAACCACTATTTCTTTCTGATCTTTGAGGATGAGGAACTGAGTTGTCCCTGCAGTATTTCGCAACTCTGCTGCGTTTAGCGAAACCAGCGAGCTATCTCTCTCTGTGTCTATTGGTAAGCGTTGTGTTAAAACTAGTTTCTTTGTGTTTCCTTATAACGGGAACATTTAAAGTTTTGGTCTTTTTTTTAACCGTTAATACTGTTTAGCATTTGTACTTTCTTATCACCTGCTTAGAATTTTCTGAATAATTGTGCACCAATCCGCTCTAAAATATTACCATCCGTATGACGGCAGTGAGACTCCATACCTTCATACAAAGGACGGGGGAGCTGTACAGGCCAAGCCAGAAATAGAATTGTATTTTGGCACATTTTATAATTAGTATGCGGCTGATAAACCATTATTTCTTATTTTTCTCAGGAGAATGAGGAGCTGAGTTGCCCCTGCAGTAGTCTGCTTTTTTTTACTGTGTTTTGTCAACCCAGCGAGCTATCTCTCTCTGTGGCTATTTGCAAGTGCTGTATAAAATGTGGTTTCTCTGTGCTTTTTCCAAACGGAAATGATTTGTACCAAAAGTGGTGCAAGGGGTTACCTTTCTTAGCTTTATTTCAAAGGCCGGAGGAGCTGTACAGGCCACGCCACAAATAGAATTGCATTCTGGCACATGTTATATATTCAGTATGCGACTGACAAACCGCTATTTCTTTCTGGTCTCAGGAGAATGAGGAACTGAGTTGTCCCTGCAGTATTTCGCTTCTTTTCTGTGCTTTGTCAACCCAGCGAGCTATCTCTCTCTGTGGCTATTTGCAAGCGCTGTGTAAAAACTGGTTTCTTTGTGCTTCCTATAAAGGGGAACATTTAAAGTTTTGGTGTTTTATTTAAACGTTAATACTGTTTAGCATTTGTGCTTTCTTATCACAGGCTTAGAATTTTATGAATAATTGCGCACCAATCTGCTCTTAAATAATACCATCTGTTTGACCGCAGTGAGGCTCCATATAACTTGTTCTTATGAAAATTAAATTAGCTGTGTAAATGTTAATAAGATTGTACATGAAGTGTTCATGGTAACAGTGTAGCAATATCAATTTAATGATATTCTGTGCAGTCTATGAGCAGACTGATGTTTGGTTACTGCCGCTTTTATAGCGCTTCATTTGTACCAGAAGAGGTGCCGGGGCTAACCTTACTTAGCTTTCTTACAAAGCCCGGAGGAGCTGTACAGGCCATGCCACAAATAGAATTGTATTTTGGCACTTGTTAAATTTAGTGTGCGGCTGACAAACCACTATTTCTTTCTTGTCTTGGGAGGATGAGGAACTGATGCACTGATTCTGCACATATACAGAACTGTGCACAGGAAACCAGGACCTCAGTGTGTAGTGGTGTACCAAAAACCCACCTTAGTGCCAGGAACCCCAATCCTACTAGCTATAGTGTTTCATTCGTTCTCCATACTACGGCGAAGGGACCAATGATTAGACATTCTAGAACATGTAACTCAGATCCTCCCAGGAATCGTGGGAGCAAGATTGCTCTTTCACTCACTCACTCATACTTGTCCACAAAGTGAATAATCAGAGACACTGTATAGTTTAAAATGTTTATTATAACTAACGTGCTTGATAATGCAGTACACGAGCCAATACTAGCAGCAAAATGAATAAACACAAGATAGTAAACATTGTTACAATTCCATAGAAAATAAACGGAGATATCATTCTATAAAGATAGTGGAAAAAGGACTACCATGCCTTGCCATCCTTCTCGTGCTAGGAACTAGTTTAATACAGAAATGGAAGACCTCTGGGCTTTGTCAGAGGGGACCCCATACCTCTAGGTTTAGTTACAAAAGTTTACATCTGTGTTCAAGCACAGCTCTTCTCTCTGGAAGGGTATTCTTCAAGTGCTTAACAAGCATGCAATGCCTTATTAAAAGCACTAAATGTTCAGTAGTGCAGCTGTGTGTGTATTATGTCTAATATGTGTGGGACTGACCAAAGTAGATTAACGAGAAACATTGTTTTTCGACCTTGAACACGATGTGCAGAGGAGACCCACAGACTACAGCAAGAAACATGAAAGGTAGACGGTTCTCATGTGGACGAACACAAGCACTGGTTTTACGAAAACAAAGTAATATAGAAACGTGTGCAAAAGCGGCAACATGGCAGCCAAGCATGTACTAACATATGGTAACTTAGCAATGTCCGCAGTGAATCATATATCCTCACTACACCCTCCCCTGGTCAGTCCATTGGATGTAAGTATAGGACGAACACAGAGTTCAAGAAACGTGAGCAGAGTTCATGAGTTTCTATAGTCTATCGAATTTGGAAAAAAGTGGATGGCGCAGTGGAAAAAAAATATTTTAAGGGAAAAAAAATGGAATTGTAATTGGCTGCGAACATCTAGTTTGCCAAAAAATACCATTAAAAATAGGCAAAGATGTGCGCCAGCCATTTTAATCCCTCAGAGTGTATGAGGAGTAAACAGCCACTGCCTCCAATAGGAAATCATTGTCATCTGTAGAAAAAAGAGATGCCATCCAATTAACAAGCAGAATGAGCAAGCATGGACATCACAATTTGGAACTTCCAGGACCACCGCAAGACAACTTGCGTGATATTCAATGTAGCTACATTGTAGGAGATCCTGCGCAGCCGCACAGATATTCCACTGCGCCAACACTCCAAGTGCAGCTGCACATGCCATAAAACCAACCCCGGAGCATTCTTGCTGTTGGGCCACTAAGGGACTCAACAACAGGTTGTATTCTGGGTCGGGAGATGATGTATTGGAGAGGCAGAGATCCAATGCCCATTGAAAGGAACATTCCAAGCAGGAGAAGACGGGTTGCACGCTAGTGTAGTATGCAAAGCCGAAAGACAGTTCATAAGCTTCGCTGAGTGTCACCAGCGGCAGTATACCATAGCAGTCAAGCATACGGTCATGAAGCATTTGCAGCTGATCTGGGTTGTGTAGAACCACAAGAGGTGCCGCCATTGCGTAGTAGTCAAAACAATAGCAGAACACCAGCGGCTATGGTGACCAACAGAGGTAAACCTCCAAATACGCTGGAAAAAATTTAATGTATAAAGACTGGTATCACACCAAATATAGTCTAAAAAGGGGTCACAAGGCCAGAGCCCACTACTTTAAAAAAATGAAACAGGCCGTGTGTATGAGACGCATTGAGGATCCCGAGAATTAATTCACCGAAATGGAATGGGTTATTGGTATTTAAAAGGGCTTGAATTTCAGAATTAGTGCTCGCTATCTGCAAAACGAATGTTTCACATACAGAAGTAAGTATTACTTCTTGCTTAAATAATAGAGCTATTATTCTACTCAACTTATTGAAGTCTGTTTTCACAGTCAGGATGCATGACCAAATCGAGGCTTCGAGCTTCCCACAGGGAAAAGCAAAGTTTTACGACAAACTACACGCTGCGAAGCTGTTACAATATATGGGATGCCAGCCACCAAACCACAACATTCTTTGTTATTTAAAAGAAGATAGCTACCGTTAGCAAGCAGAGTGAAAGTGGGTTTAATAGCTAGTACTGGCATACCTTTCAAAACACATACAAGATTCGGGGAGGTAACACTACAAGCCCCGTGTAACTGTATGTTTTTGTGGACAAGGGAACGACCTATTGTCGAATCAAAAGATTCCCCTGTAAGACATACCTCCTTGTTATCTCGCAAACATCTGTACGTGAAAGACAAGTACCATAACTCATGCAGGAAAGTGCTGCCTAGGGTTTCATAGCGACCTATAGGGTAATGCCTCATACAGAAGCTAAAATGAAACAGTGAAAATGGTAAAAAGATAACCTGTGGATGAGCCAGACAGCCTAGTCCATTTCAGCCACGGAGAAGGGTAAAGGGTTTATCTTTTCAATATGTAAAATAGTGTATGTTGCATCATTCATGGACATAAATCGCTGTTTCTCTGCCAAATTAAAAGGCAAAAACCAAGCAGATGCATTTAAATAATCCCATGGCACTTTTCCCATTTTCAGAGTTTGCAAAGTCCATGCAAACTGCATAACAGAGCGCAATTGACTTTGACCATGATACAATACAGACACATCATCTTGAAGAATGTCAACAACGGGGACACGAATAACCGCCTTGCTGCTGCCCTAACGGACCTCTGAAAGACTCCAGATTCCAGACTTCATACCTCGCGGAACCCGCTTCGCGGGTCCGGCATCGCCAGCGGATTGTATCTGGGCACCTGGAAGCTGCTGCGGGTGTGGGCTTGGCCTGAAGGGCTGCGAGCATCGGGACCGGGACTCAGTTTACCAGGAGTCCCGGCAACCGGAGCCCGAGACACCTGGGCTGCTCTCCCTCATCGCCCCGCCCCTCTCTGTTGACATAATTAGCTCCGTCAGCAGACACAACGTGGGACGCGAATAACCGCCTTGCTGCTGCCCTAACGGACCTCTGAAAGACTCCAGATTCCAGACTTCATACCGCGCGGAACCCGCTTCGCGGGTCCCGCATCGCCAGCGGATTGTATCTGGGCACCTGGAAGCTGCTGCGGGTGTGGGCTTGGACTGAAGGGCTGCAAGCATCGGGACCGGGACTCGGTTTACCAGGAGTCCCGGCAACCCGAGCCCGAGACACCTGGGCTGCTCACCCTCATCGCCCCGCCCCTCTCTGTTGACAACGGTTTGTCCTTCAAAAGTAATCAGCACTTCCCGCTGCGTGGGAGCGCGCGGGAGCGCCCGGGGCGAAGCCCGGGCAAAGGGCGGGCCCTCTGAGGCCCTCCGAGGCCAGAGGAGGACAGGACAGGCCAGCCCTCACTCCCTTGATTGCTCCTGCTGTTTACCCTTACTTGGAATGTTCTAATGCGTTGTCCCCGCAGCTTACTGCTTATTTAGTTGTTTTAATTTTGTTTTGTCCCTATTTTTTCATCAGTTGCATCCAGGGTAAATATCATATCCCTTAGCCTGTATTCTATAGTTATATTTTGCTTTGTATTGGAGGATGTCTTCACCCACCATTGTTTTACCTGCTGATGGAAGTGTTAAACAAGGGACGCTGTATGGTTTCGTCATCAGGACGGCCTCTATGGCCGATAAGGACTTAACCTTATCCGAACGACGAGCCTATAGACGCAGCTCGAACGAGCACATCAAGAGCAAAAGGTCTTCGCTGGGTCCCACACTTTCAGGCTTGCCCTTGCCATTAGACTTAGCTGCTGGCCTACTGAGTCCTGAGCATTTGCTCGATTCTAGCATTCCCCTTTTATTGCAGGACAGGGTTAGCCCCCCAGAATCTCAGGTTGCTTCCAACTCCGTCATTAATCTTTCAGCCTCGCTGGTTAGTATTTCAGACGAGGTTGCATTTATGACGGACTCTTTGTTGGCAACAATCGAGCCACTTTCTAAAACTAATATGCCCGCTGTAGCCACGGAAGTAACCGTTGTTACGGTCCTCCGCCTAAGAAAAGGAGAAGGAAGGGGCACGGTATAGCTCGTAAGAAAGCCGCATCTTCCCCCTGCACTAAGCAGAGTCATCTCCCTTCTCCAGCCACAAACCCACAGTGTCCTACTTCTATTCTCTCCGCAGAACAGCAAGTTCCCGATCTATTGGGGAGCATGGAAAAAATGATTAGATCATTTACTATGCCCCTGGTAGAGAGACTTAAGGGGATTGCTGTCCAGCTGGGAGATTTAGAGAAGGCATTTAAGGCTTTACATCTGAGCAACAAGGGCCCAGATAGGGAACTTTCTATCCCCCCTGTCACTACTGTCTCTCGGGGCTCTGCTCCACGGATTAAGGATAAATCTATCAAGCAGCCCATCGGTGCCGCGTCGCTGGCCACTGTAGCTCCCAGGCGCGACACTGTTGGGGCAGTTAAGGATTTAACGGGGAGCGCGACATCTACTTGTTCACAATCCAAACCCGTGGTTGCAGATGTTACTGCCAGATCACAAATCCCTAAAAGACCAAGAGTTAATTTAACCCCTGAAGCAGCTCCCTTTGTGGTGGTCTTAACCGGTGTCCTGGTCTTGGAGTTGGGTAAGAGGGAAGACCAAGTTCAACTTAAAAACAAGGCCATTTACTGGCTAAAACAGAATCGGCCCTTACCCCCTCACATAAATGGAGAAATATTAATGGTACGACGGCTTGTATGGCTGGGGTCCACTCAAAAAGGCATAACAGGGGATATTGTTATAATCAGTTTTAAAGATAAAAGAGTGGTTAGCTACATTCTAAACTGGTCCTCCCCCAATAGTAGCAGCTCGATTATCCCTCGAGAACTGCCTTATTTTTATCCTAGAAACCTGTTAACTCCAGTGGCTAATCCCAGACAGCTGGCTTTCAATGTGGCTAGTACAACCAGGCCATTGATGTACCTGCAGGATAATTATACGAGGGGACAATGTTCCCATTTAGAGGGACAATATCGCGCTCCTAGACCTTTATTTGACACACACTTAGCTGACCCTGCTCTTCCTGCTTACCCGCTCCACCTTGATTCTTGGCCCCAGCATTTTAGCCATCCTCGTACAACAACTGTTCCCTAGACTTCTAACAGGTTTCAAATCCCCCTCCATAATCGTTATGAAAGTTTTCGAGATTTAGAGGGTGTAGACTGACTGAGTTGCAGTTCGCACGTAACAGCTTGTCCTGCAGTTTCTACTTACCAAGTAATTTGTGACAGTATCTCAGCTACTGATCCAGTGCTGCTTAATGTTACTGGTTCCACTTTTTCTTCTGGGCAATGTGATGTATTAGGTCCAGTTTCTACCTGCAGTCCAGGATTTGTCAATTTCGACGTTTCAAAAGTCAGTACAGCAGTTACCCCATGTAGTCTCAGCCCTGACATCCTTGAAGTCCCTGAACCTAGCATTTCCAGACAGACCCATGTGATTCCTGATGACTGCAGTAATAAGGGCCAAGAGGGTAAACATAGCGCTCAAGGGAACATTGAGTTCTTATTTTGGAATGTTTCAGGGATCAAGGATAAGGCACTGGATTCCTCTTGGGTTGAGTTTGTCGGACCATTTGGATTCCTGTGTATTCAAGAAACTTGGACAATTGAGCCTGTTCACTTAAACGGGTTTAGAAATTTTCATGCTGCAGCCGTACCCTCTAAACGTGGGAGGAATATGGGTGGATTATGCATTTACATTTCGAACCTGCTGGGCGTTGTGAACATTAAAGCAGTCAAGTCAGGACCATGCCACCAAATTTTATTAATTCCGTTGGCTTCTAAGGTCGATATTATCCTGGTTAATATTTACAATAACTTGCATAAACGATTAGTCCCTGAATTGGTATCCTCTGTGACCAAAGGCATAAATGGTATTGTTACCCCGATAGGAAGGGACTGAATTATTGTTTGCGTGGGAGATTTTAATTATAATTTGTGTGTTCATGAGAGGGGGGTTGCAGGTTCACTGGGGCAGATGATGAGATTATTTCCCCACACTTTTCCCATCAGGAAGGCGGTGAATCCTTGAACGATATGATGGCATCTTTTAATCTAGATTTTGTCAACAGGCTGTGCTCCCCTTGCGTAGAATTTGGCGCAACCTTTGTGGGAAGAGGGCTCGGCACCACTATAGATTTTATCGTTGCCTCGGAAAGCCATGCTACTTGGTATGCAGATTATTCCACCTATCCTGTAGGATTTAGTGACCATCTCCCTCTTTCTTTTGCCATTAATATACCTCAGGCTAAGTCTAGTTCACTGATAGAGAGATTGTCTTGGCTGAAATCCTGTGATATGTCTAGACAAAATGGTTACGCCATCAAATGGAGCCAGATTGACCCGGAGGCTATGTCTGCTAAGATAGTTAGGGGATCCCTGGAATCTATCGACAGGTGTCTAGACGTAGAATCTTCCCATAAGGAGACATTGGTAGCCATTGATGCTATCACACGGACTATACGAGATAGCCTGTCTCGTAAGGGGAAAGGCCCTACCAATAGGTCGACGACCAATTCCTGGTTCGATGCCCCCTGTTCTAGGGCACATTCACATCTCATGGCTGCATTACATAAAAAGATTAGGGACCCGGGCGAGGTGGCCAACTGCAGGAAAGTCTATCGTCTTTCCTGGAAAGTCTATCGTCTGCCCTCCCAGAAGTCTATAAAAAAACGCTGGACACTGACACTCTGACCTTTGGTTGTTGGTCACGCTGGGGGGTGCTGATAATAGCTGACACTGATCTGTATTAATTAATTGCTAATTTGCACATGTCCTGATCGAATTTGCAAACTTTTGTATATTTTAACTTGCTAACTTTTAAATTGTGCAGGACCCTTGGGAATCGTCCCGCTAGCGCTCGCAGCGCTTTACTTTCACCTTACCTGCTGTTATCTCCCTCGCCCAGCCGATTTAGGGGCTTGGGCGAGAGACGGCCGCCATCTTGGGGGAAGGCAGGGCAGCGCGCTAGTCGCTGGCTGACTCCTACCCTCCTCAACCACCTATAAATGTGTACTATGGACAGACGGCGCAGCGGGCTGGCGCAGCGGGCGCGCCGGAAGCGCGCCGAAGTCACGCCAAAGTCCAGCCCGTCTGCGCCCGTCCGCGACGGTACGGGATCAGGGACCACAACCCCTGCTCAATCCTCCATTACCGTACCCTATACAAGTATGATTACATACACCAGTCACGAGCTGAGGAAGACTAACCACAAGTCGCCACACAACTCTTACGTTTGTGCTCGCGTGGGTCCACTAGAGACGCAGGGACCATTCAGTTGCTATAACTGTAGATGGGAAAGCGTTTCCAAAGAAAGTCATGTGCCATTGCAGACCTTGACAACCCCTTTTAAGTGCATGTATGTGAATGTCAGATCTCTGCCCAAACACTCCACATACATTTGGGATTTTTTAAACGAACATAAGCCTGACTTGGCTTTTTCAACAGAGACATGGCTGGATGAACATAACACCCCCGATATAGTCACAGCCCTCCCTCCAGAATATAAGATCTTGAATGTGAATAGGATAAAACAAAAGGGAGGAGGTGTCGCTCTTTTATTTAAAGATTTTCTTACCTGTAAGCAAGAGACGAGCATACAAGTAGAAAGGTGTGAATCTATGGCATTCTCTGTGTCCTTGAATACTAATGTATTATTTGGAGGAGTATTAATTTATAACCCTCCCGGTTGTACATCGAACTTTAGTACACAACTACTGGAGCAAATGATGCCAGTTTGTTTGAAGAACAAAAATATTCTCCTCCTTGGAGATTTCAACATTCATTTTGATAAATGTAATAACCCTTTAACAAAACAATTAGTGGAAGATATGGAAATCTTGCAGATATCTCAAAGAGTCAACCAACCTACACACTCGGCAGGTCACATACTGGACTTGATATTTTCTAACATAGAGTCCATTGATATTAACTCTGTAACATCTCTGCTATGGACAGATCATCATATGATCACTTTCTGTATCAATTTACCCATTATACATACGCGAGCATTGGGATCTAGTGTAATAAATACGAGGAGCTGGAAAAACTTTTCAATAGATAACTTCAAGCAACACTTTTCACACCCGAACGTAGCAGGTACTGATATTCATGAAGAAATTGAGTCACTTCACACAAACATTAAGACTGCACTTGAGTTCTGTTCCACTGTACGTGTTCATCACAAACCCAGAACTACTAAATCAGAAAGGTGGTATGGACCAGAGCTGAAATCTCTAAAGAGAAAATGTACCTCTCTAGAACATAAATGGAGACTAGGCAAGTCTGACGAGACTAGAAGCGCATATAAACAAGCGCTCGTATTCTACAATAAAGCAATTAAGAAGGCAAAAAAGGAGTATTTTACACGCAGAATAACTGAGAATAAAAATTCCACAAAGGAACTTTTTAAAATTGTTGGGGAACTATGCAATCCAACACATCTCTCAGTAAAACTTACTCCATCACAGGAGAACTGCAACAAATTAAATGATTTCTTCTGTGAGAAAATTGATAATATCTACGCCTCCTTCTCCAATTGCACGCCACAAACTATTGAGAACAATGCACCAACTACGACTCAAGTTACTTGTACAGGTTTTGGCCCTTTCTCAGAAGTCGAGGTGGGCAAAGCCATGCTTGAAGTCAAGTCAGGATCCCCACTAGATCCATGTCCACACCACATTTTTTCTCAACTAACCCCTGTAATTTGCCCCACCGTAACGAAAGTTCTGAATCTTTCCTTATGCTCTGCTACATTCCCAAGATCTTGGAAGCAGGCCCTAGTTACTCCGCTAGTAAAAAAGGCAGGATTAGATGTTAATAATACTGCCAACTACCGGCCAATATCCCAGTTACCCTACCTCTCAAAAGTGCTTGAGAAATCGGTCAACAGACGGCTTTCCAGCTATCTGGAAGCTAATGGACTGTTGGACGATTCCCAGACGGGTTTCAGGGTGAACAACAGTACTGAAACAACACTTTTGGCGGTGACGGATAACATCAGGGCCCAGGTAGATCAAGGCAAGACAGTCGTCTTAATACTCCTTGATTTATCGGCAGCTTTTGATACCGTTCCACACGACCAATTACTGAAAGCCCTGGAAGGGAAAGGTATACGAGATAAGGCATTGGGATGGCTAAAATCTTTTCTGGAGGAACGAACACAATCAGTGTGTTTGGGTGATTTCATCTCTCCCCCGCGAAACATTAAATATGGGGTTCCCCAGGGGGCCTCACTCAGTCCAACTTTGTTTAATGTTTTCGTGTCCTCATTGGCAGCCATTGGAAGAAGGTGGGGTGTTGAAATGTGTTCTTATGCTGACGACACCCAGTTAATGGTTACCATTGATGAAAAGAATGATCCTAAAACCCGACTGATAAACTGTCTGACTGAACTGGCCAACTGGATGCAAGAGCATTGTCTGAGATTGAATGCAGACAAATCAGAGATCCTCTTGTTTGGCAAAAATCCCCAGCTCTGGGATAACAGCTGGTGGCCAAGCAACCTGGGGTTGCCTCCGAATCCCACCCCAAAAGCAAAAAACCTGGGAGTGGTATTGGACAGTGCCCTGTCCATGAAATCACAGGTCTCCATTGTCTGCGGTAGAGGCTTTGCATTGCTGAAAATGCTCAGACGAGTTTTCCCCTGGATCCCGACTGAATGTAGGAAAACCCTGGTTCAGTCATTGCTGATGAGCAGATTGGATTATGGCAACTCACTGTTTGTCGGAATGGCAGACTATCTCTTTTCTAAACTGCAGATAGTGCAAAATGCCGCGGCAAAGGCTGTCTGTAATAAAAAGAGATTTGATTCGGCTAAAAGCTGCATGCGAGAGCTTCATTGGCTCCCGATGCGACAAAGAGCCAATTTTAAATTACTGTGTATCACACACAAGGTGCTCTACAATGCAGGCCCTACCATTCTACATAATAAAGTTGAATTCCACAGACCACTGAGGAACCTTCGATCCAGTACTTTAGGAAGAGCTACCACCACCCGGGTGAAGACTGTCAGGATGGGAGAGCGGGCCTTTTCGCATCTGGCGGCCACTAAGTGGAATGAACTACCTCCCAGTCTTAGACTGACAGACGATCTTCTGTCTTTTAGGAAACAATTAAAGACACTACTCTTTCCTAAATCAGAATAAATCATTACTCAGTGTGGTTATTGTACCTCTCAGCATCCAACCTTAGCGCCGTGATATCCTACTCAGGATGATTGTTAGCGCTCTATAAATAAATTAAATACAAACTGTAAGAACAACATAAAGCAGGAAGCCTGGAACAATTTGGTTACCGCCGCACAATCTAAGGATAGTGCCCTATTTTGGCGAGCAGTTAATGCACCCTTTTTTAACGTGCCAAATAATGCTAGGGTGGAGGTTGCCATCAATGAAGCTTCCTGGATTGACTTCTTTTCGGAAGTTTATAACCCGGAGGGGTTTCCAAAGCTTGTTGATATGGGGGGTTCGGATAGGGATGAGGCTCGGAACTTTCAACCAGTTAACTTAGACATCTCAATCGGCGAAATGTCCGCTGCCATCGAGCAGAGTAGGGGAGGTAAAGCTCCAGGAATAGATGGGGTTCCTATCGATTTATTTAAACATTTAGTCGATTTATGGTCTCCCATACTGAAGAGAGTCCTGGACGCTAGTTGTGAGTTGGGGTTTCCTAGGACCTGGTCTGATTCCATCATTATTACCATCTTCAAGAAGGAAGATAGGGAGAGCCCTTCTTGCTATCGCCCTATCTCCCTTCTTGATTCCTTTATGAAAATCACAGGAAGGGCCGTCCTGAACCGGTTATCTTCCTGGGTGGAGGAAGCAGCAGTGCTATCCCCGGTTCAGTACGGTTTCCGCAAGGGGATGGGAACTGTGGAACAGGTCTTGAATTTCACACTCCTTCGAGGAAAATATGTCCAGGCCAAGGCAGGTAAACTTTATGCGGCATTCGTCGACCTGAGTGCCGCATTCGACTGCGTGAAGCATGATCGACTGTGGAAGGTGCTGGAGGTTCTTAAAGTAGAAGAGGCCATTATTTCTTTTTTAAGACAACTTTATGCTGGGGCAAGGGTGAGATACGGAACCAGTGGAGAATGCACCAAGCCGTTTCACGTGAAGCATGGAGTAAGGCAAGGGTGCGTACTCGCGCCCCTCCTTTTTAATTTATATACAAACGATTTAGAGGATGTTCTGGTGTCCAAAGTTATTGACTTTCCCAGAATTAATTCCTAGCAAGTGGTGTCATTATTATATGCTGACGACGCCGTCATTATGGCGAGGACAGAGAGAGGTCTGCAGCTAGCCCTGGATGCTTATATGAACTTTATGGAATCCAGGGGACTGTCACTAAATGTGAAAAAAACCTTTGCAATGACGTGCGCCAGGGGCAAGTTTAAAACCTGCAAACTGTTTGCACGTAAGGAAAGAGTGCAGACTACTAAATCTTTCTCTTACCTAGGAGTAGTCCTTGAGGGTGGGGGGCACTGGGGTTCAGCCATAAGGAGTAGGACCCTGTCGTTCAAAAAAGCAACCGCAGCACTTATGGTCTTTTCACGAAAAATGGGTAAAAGACCCCCTGAAATTTTACTCAAAATTTACATGGCCAAATGTGTTAGTACAGCCACTTATGGGGCTGGCGTTTGGGGCATCCAAGATACTAGGGAATTACAAGTAGTAGAAAATGCTTTTTAAGGTATATTTTAGCTGTTCCATCTAGTTTATCTGTGTTCAATTGTCATGCTGAGCTGGGGGTTCGACACATCAGTGACCTGATTGCGATGCAACCTTTGTTACTTTGGCATAGGGTTTGGACTGGAGTAGACTTGGAACTCAACAGAGAGATTCTTCGCGATGTTATGGCTCTTGATAAATCTAATAACATAGCGTGGTTGTCATACATCCAAAAGTTTTGCCAGGATCTGGGGAAGCCTGAGTTTTATACTTCACCAGAGGAGTTATCCAGAATCTCGAGGAGAGATCTAAAGAATAGTTGCTGGCATCATTTAGAATCCTTGCGCCTAGGTTCTGAGCTGAATAAGGAAACGCTAGTGCGGCACCAATTGTTGCTCACCTCGGCTAACATGGAACCCTATCTGAATTGGTGCACTAAGGGTTTTGACAGATTCTTACTCACTAGGCTCAGATTTAACATCTTTTTTCGCCTAGTGTCATTCCCACAAACCAATGATTGGTCTAAAATGCTTACCAAATGTCCATGTGATGGGAGGGCAGAACAATCAAACCTCCATGTGATTCTCTTTTGTAAATTCTATCATAACGAGAGAGTTCGATGGATCAAACCACTCCTGAAATGTCATGGAATTTGGTACCAGTGCCGCCCAGCCTTATTGTACCTCCAACTAATTAATGATGAACTGTGTGTGGCCACTGTGGTTGGCTTTTTAAAAAGTGTTTTTAGAAAAAGGAAAAGTTTAATATGCTTATAATATTTTTATTTTTGTAGTCTGTACTAAATGTAATGTCATTTTGTGTACATCTTGTATTGATTTTTCCTCTGATGTAGCTTTTATGATTTTTTAATTCACAAAAATCGAATAAAGCTTTCTACTACTACTACAACAACAGATGAAACAATATTATCTAAGATGTAAATGCCGGAAGACAGTGTGTTAATACTATTGTCAACTACAGCAAGTACTTTTTCTAATTTTTTCTTATCTATTTCCCTTAATCGTGAAGCAGCTTCAATTTGAGACATCTTTCAAATTTCCTTGTAAGCTGCGTAAACACATCTCTTTGTCCTGGGACTAGCCAGTCCCTTGATAAAGTCTGCAAAATGAATGTTATTAGATAACAAAGATAAATGTTGTTTCACGGATGATAAGGATGAGTGCTGTAACCAATTTTGACATAACTTACCCTCAGAGTACGTGGTAACCGAGTGTGTATTTGCAAACCGTGAGTCAGGTCTAACCTGTTTGTAACCAGGAACTGTCTTATAGAAACATAATTGGCAGGCATCAGAAGTTGTCTGCTAAACCAACAATCTTAGTGGATATAAACTGGAGACATTAAATGTCATATTCTGAAATATAATTCAATGGAGTAATCAGTATGCAAGCTCCAGTTATGATGCATAGCTAGGGTAGGAATGGTAGGGGCCTTCATCTGTTTTGTAGTGGCTAAGCCAAAACAGGTTGTTTGATATATGGAATCATTTAAAAGAAGAATTTATGTTGGGATAAGGCACTCCCTATGTAAGGCTTCAGTGCTGCGAATCTGCCAGGGTCTAGAACCTCAGACGGATTTCAAATCAACGGTGGCCTCCCAATGTTCATAGCCACCCACTGATAATTTATCTATAAAGGAATTGGAATATGACAATTTTGTGTGAGTCAACATCACCTTGGGACTAGAAGAAATGTTCAATTTAAAATAAAATGACCCTGGATTTGACCTATCAAAATCTGTAGAATATGTAAATTTCCTTTACAGAGTTTTTGAGCTGCCTTCTAATTGAGTTGTTCAATGTTCCCATTGTGTGTAATTAAACCATTTCTAAATGAATTAGCCTAATGTAGGAAGTGGTGTCCAAAATGCTGATAACAATATAAATCAGCATAATTAGCAGTATTTAAATACAATTCTTCAGCATCAAAGGCAGCATAATACTTCAAATCTGAAAATAAAGATTGTACTACCTGCACATCCCAGTCGTCTGAACGTATGTTCTGTTTCACCTCAACACCCATGCATACATGAAGTACATTTGGTATGTTAATAATCTCTGTCAGGCAATGAATTTGGAAATCCACAGCATCCCAGACAATGCCATCAGTGACTGGTAAGGCAGAAATGTTCACAAGAGCCTAGTCTTGCTTCATGATGTGGGAACATGAGTGTGGAGCCAAAGTTCCAGTAACCAACTGAGATCTATATCACTGTAGATATTGGTGTGAGATCACCATCACTGCAGATATTGGTGTAAGATCACTATCACTGCAGATATAGGTATTAGATCACTATCACCGCATATATAGGTGTGAGATCACTATCACTGCAGATATAGGTGTGAGCTCACTATCATTGCAGATACAGGTATGAGATCACTATCACTGCAGATATATGTGTGAGATCTCTATCACTGTAGATATTGGTGTGAGATCACCATTACTTCAGATATAGGTCTGAGATCACCGTCACTGCAGATATAGGCGTGCAATCACTATTACTGCAGATATAGGTGTGAGATCACTGTCAATGCAGATATAGGTGTCAGATCACTATCACTGTAGCTATTGGTGTCAGATCGATATCACTGCAGATATAGGTGTGAGAACAGCATTACTTCAGATATAGGTGTGAGATCACTATCACTGCAGCTATAGGTGTGAGATCACCATCACTGCAGATATAGGTGTGAGATCACCATCACTGCAGATATAAGTGTGAGATCACTATCACTGCAGATATATAGGTGTGAGATCACAATTAATTCTAAGATATAGGTGTGAGATTACTATCACTGCAGATATAGGTGTGAGATCACTATCACTGCAGATATAGGTATGAGATCACCATCACTGCAGATATAGGTGTGAGATCACTATCACTGCAGCTATATAGAACACCTACTTGTTCAATATACGAGAATTTAAGCTATTGGCATTGTAAATGACAATGCCTTTTATTTATGTTTTAAAAACAAAAACAAAAATAAAAGGTATTGTCATGTGCAATGTCAATAGCTCAAACTGGTGTAAATGCGAGACCTATTGCATTGCAAATGCTTGTTGTTAATTTGCTGTTATGCATCTTAATGGTTGTTTGCCGGGATCTGAAAAACACGTGTAAAGGCGTTTTAGAGATGCACCGCATGTCCGCCATACCTTATCCAGGGAAAACAATATATTTTCCAACAGGTAAATGACTCTTCGAGGGTCGCATGGATGTGGAAGGAGCAGGCCCATGTCAAGCTGAAACCTAACATGTCACGGTCTCATCTCCAGCCACACGAGATGCTCAAGGGGGAAACTGGCACGTGATTTCTTGCCCCCAATCCTGCCAGAATGTCTGAAGCACGTGTTTACTGTAAATGTCCTTGATATTCCTCAACAAGTGTTCTTCTGCCTGTTGAAAGAGTGCATCAATACACATGTGCATCCCCTGTTCACACCATTGCTAGTAAGTGAGTCCTCTTGCTGTGAGTCTAGTCAAATTACAAGAAAGTTCTTTTTTGTGGGCCTTCCCTCGCCCATGGGTGCCCTGAAGCAGCAATTTAACAGTGGACTGCTTCTACTGCACAGGTTGCATCATTAAATATGTCAGTTCAGCTGTAACCACTGCACCATCCACAATTAGATTGTGGCCTACTCATCTTCATGACACTACATATCAATTTGTTATTTACCACCACAATCAACACCATACTATTGTCAATGCCTTTTCATTGCCTGCTCCCGTAGCCTTAAAACCCTAAACTCAATTGCAGCCCTCTGTCCTAACCCCTAATTAAAACCCTAACTCTAACCCTAACCAACTAACACCAGCCTTAGCCCTGATCCCCAACCTTCTACCCCAACATAAATATTAACTTATTCTAACCCAGTCCCAAAGACCCCATCTCAAACCCTCATCACAACTACAAACCATAGCCCCTAACCTCAGCCTCAAACTAAACGAATGTATATAGGATAATGTCAGGGGGGCACATTCCAGCTATTCAACAAGAGAAACAATTCAACTGTAAGTACAATAACCAGGCTTGAACTGTGGTTCGCAAAATCTATTTTATTGGTCATGTGCAGCTTTAAAAGAGGATGTTTCATTATTTTATTTTGCAAATATTCTCAGGAATGGAGTTTGAAGTTTCTGCACAGCCTTATTATTAAATCTGCTAATAAGCATGGATGTGTTGTCTGTTAAATAACAGTGGGTTCTTCAGAATATTGGTACTGGTCGATGGGCCCATCAGTTCTCAGCCTGTTCATACCTGTTCAGGAAGGAGGTGATCTTATCCCTTACGCCCCCTTCAAGCATGTCCAACTGATCCTGGATTTGACTAGTGTATGGATCCAGATTACTCTTCATGTCTTCAGCTCTCTGGATGATCATTTGTTTGAGATCCTCTCCATATGGGGAAGCTGACCGGCTGAACTCCTCGATCCTCTGGTTCACTTTCCTGTTAAAGTCTTCCAAGTACTGTGATACATTCTGCCCAATGTCGTCCAAGTGAAGTTTCTCTTTGATTTGGTTGGTGGAGGAGAGTATTTGCTGTCTCATGTCTTCCACATTGACAGAGAACTTGGTTCTCATATCCTCTATGTTTTTCTGCATCTGGAAGGCCATGATCTCAATCTTTTGGTTGAGGTTTTCTTGGACATTCTGTGCGTACGGTGTCAAATGCTTCTGCAGCTCCTCAATGTTCTGCTCAATCTTCGCCAAGACCTCATCACTGTAAGGGCTCAGGTTCTTCTTCATCTGCTGTGCTTTTTCACAGATCTTTCCCTTAAGTTCCTCAGCATACGGGCTAAGGGCCAAATGTAGATTGCCCACATTTTCTTGCAGTTTGGCTTGAAGCTGTTCAGCATATGGTGAGAGTTCTGTCTGAAGGCTGTTCATCTTTTCCTGGAGATTGGCCTCAAGATCCTCAGTGTATGGCTTGATCACTGCTTGGAGGTGGTCAACATTTTCCTGAAGTCTGGCCTCAAGCTCCTCAGCATACGGAATGAATGCTGTCTGGAAGTTATCCATATTTTCCTTGAGTCTAGCTTGAAGCTCCTCAGTGTATGGGGTGAGCTGGAGACGAAGCTCCTCCGCATTTTTCTGGACACGAGTGCCAAGTTCCTCAGCATATGGGGTGAGCGCCTGACGAATCTCCCCTGCATTTTCCTGTACCCGACTAGCAAACTCCTCAGCATATGGAGTCAGCTTCAGCTGTAGCTCCTCGATGTTCTTGTTAAGGTGCTTGTGGATATCATCTGCATATGGTGACACTTTCAAGCGTAACTCCTCCAGCTCCAGGCGTATCTGCTCCTTTAGTTTCTCTGAGTCTTGGGAGAGCCGTGCATGGAGCTGGGTGGTGAAAGGAACTAGCTGGCTTTGTAGGTGTGCAGCATAAAGAGGAACATCTTGGAGGTTTTCCTGGAGGAGGGTGCTAAGGAAAAATAATGTAAAAATTGATCAATATTACTAATTCAGATGAAATATCCTACATTTTTAGTATATAACAACTAACCCTTTTTTCTCCTCTTTCCTTTCTCCTTTTCCTTTAATATCTACATCGTAAAATTTCTCGTATTGAACCACAAAATCCAAAATGGTCTTGGAAGTTTCTCAACTAGCTCAATTCTCTAAGGTTGAACTATACAAGCATTTTACTTATATCCCTTACTCAGTAAGTACAACAACCGGGTGGGTTACTCAATAGAGTCATGGAATAGAGGGGAGCTGGCGAGGGCATGGCAGTGGGACAATGGGGCCCCGGAACCCAGTGATCTTATGCAGGCTGTCCAAGGAAATGGACCAACTGTTAGGCTAGAACTGTGTGTCAAAACCAAAGCCTCAAAGCTGGTGTGAGCAGCACCAGAGGTTAGAGAATTGTGACATGGATGAAAGCTCCCTGTCACTGCTGAGATATGCAGATAATAGAAGCAAAAAGGGTATATGAAACCCATAGTCTTGAAAAAATAAAACTAGGATGCTATCAAAGCTGGAACAGGCATTTAAATATAGAAGACATGTTAGTGGAATATTGTAGAGGTACGATAAGAAACCTCAGAGATTGTGGCCATAAAAGGAGAGGTGAGGTTAAAGATTTCAATTGCGGGGGCATGGCTTGGCACCAGCCCAGATGGCAGCGCACTTAGGGGGAGATTTACTAAGATTTTGCGCCGTGTTTACATAA
The DNA here is from genome assembly GCF_964261635.1 of Lissotriton helveticus. NCBI lineage: Eukaryota > Metazoa > Chordata > Amphibia > Caudata > Salamandridae > Lissotriton > Lissotriton helveticus. The sequence goes on from NC_136061.1 coordinate 1,204,680,260, forward strand.
CACAAGTGATGCAAAAAGCGCAAAATCTTTTTTTCCTAATTAACTTTCCAGCGCTAAACTTGTTTAGTTCTGGAAATAATGTTAAAGTAATGCGAAGCAGTGCATAGCACTGCTTCACATTACTTTGCGCCATGGGGGCGTACCAAGGGTGGTACATGGGCATTCCCATGAAACCACCTAAGGTTTCTGATGCTAAACCCAATTCACTAAAAACAGTAGATTGCGTTTAGTGTGAGAAAACTGGACCCTTTTCAGCTAGGCGCACGGATGGAGAAAGTTGTCCTTCCTTTTCCGACTTTGCATGCGTGCTGCACTGTGCAGCATGCATACAAGGAGAGAAAAGCTTTGCATCATGCCTAGCATAGTATTTTGTACTGGAAGGGTACCCTTCCTGTACAAAACGTATGCTACACACATGCACACACCCTAGCGCTACAGTGCCAATTTGTGTGCATGGCGCACGGCAGCTGAAATCAGCGCAGGCGCAAGGGAAAGGGGAGGAAAGAGCCATATCTTTAACAATATAGTGCTGTCAAGCTCACTCCCTTTCACGCAATGCAGCGCATCCTCGCCGGGGGGCTTCACTGCGTTGCGTGGAGATGTTGTAAATCTCCCCATGAGTGAGCTCTGTGCGGCCCAACCTCTAATCCTTAACATCCGACACATTCTCTGTCCCTGCCCTCAGTAAATCCACACCAGAACATGCAGCGGCAAGTGGCGGTCTGGTGCAAGTAACCATTTTCTCCCCCGCTGATCGGGGAGACCGCTGTACAGCTTTCCAAGTGAAATGGGAGGACCACCTCGTGTTAGAGGCTGTAATTTGCTGATCCCCAAAGCTGGAGGATTACATTGCTCCCCGGGCAGATCACCAATAACCAGAGGTGACCACATAGGTGGAGGCCCACCTACCTGGTCCCCCTGCCTTCCCCCAGCTGAATTGATGTGATTTCACAGAGGCAGAGTGTGGGATCTCACAGGCCCGTTGCCTGGACAGGCAATTTATGTGGCCCACGGTGCGGCCTCAATGAGCAAACCCGAACTGGAAGACCAAGAAGGCAGAGCTTGCAGGAATAAAATCAAGTTAGTAGGGGTTGCCAAGGGGGAGAAGGGGCTCAGCGTTTACCTCTTTCTAGAAGACCTTTTAGTCAATACTGTGCACACAAAACGCTTCTTGAACTTCTTTTCTATTGAGCATGCACTCATGGCGCCTGTCCTACAGTTAAAACCTGGAGCCTCTCCATTAACAATTATAGCCAGGATCTTTAACTGCTGTGACAGGGACACTATCCTACAGGCAGCCTGTTCTCATGGTAACAAGACCTATGAAAATGCTACGGTGTGCTTCTCTGCGGATTTCACCCTGAAAGTTCAGTGCCAGCGCAAAAGATTTGAAAAAGGTAAAAAAGTACTGTGTGGCAAAGAACTTAAGTACATGATGCTCTATCCAGTAATGCTTGAAGTTGTGGCAAAAGGCAAATTGTGGCACTTCACCCCTCGAGAGGGTTGGTACACTGCTGGTCATCGGTCTCAACGAGAGGAGGGGAAGGGCACCCAATCGATTAGCTGGAAGAGGAGGGACCTGTTTGCAATGAGGGACAGATCAAGGATGGGGCTTGGAGAAAGGGCTGAGAACTGGACTCCATGGCTTGACAGCTATGTCATGTCGTTCAATGGAGCTGGTCGACCCGTCAGACACCCAGGATAAAGAGGGATCATGACTGCATGATTGTGTATCAGGTATTTTGGGATTGGACTTGCCTGCCCAGGTATGAGACGAGGGGAACTCCGGAAGGGGGGGAGAGTAGATTTATGATGCTGTTATACTTGAAGCAGACAGAGAACCTAAGAAGTGCGAAAGGGGTACATTAACATGATCATACCAGTGCAGCCCTGGAGGTGGTGCTGGACAACCCTTAATAATTGCATGATATCATTGGGACAAAAGGCGCTCCACATGTTGGGTTTGTGGTGGGCAGTTCTGAGCCTACTCTGCAGGGTGGCAGGCTAGGGGAGCTACAACATTGGGTATATCAGATTCATTTCAGTTTTTGTTCTATCTTCTGTTTTCTTCAGCTCAGTGAGCATAGGCACACAAGGACAGTGATCGGAGACATGCTGGGAAAGGGTAGGATTTTTACTCTGCAATTACACGCGGGGACAGCCCTGTACACTATATCACGCTAGATGGTACACCCCACTCATCACTGAAGGTCCTAATGTGGTACGTAAATGGCTTAGGTAACACAATTAAATTAATAGTATTGCTAAAATACCTTCGTAGACATGTCCCAGACATAGTTCTTCTCCAGGAGACTCACTTAAAGGGCAACCATTATGAGGCCATGGATCATTTTGGTTACACCCAACTGGTACATGTGGGTTTCATCACCAACTCGAGGGGCACAGGCATATTGCTAACAAAATCGGTGCCTTATATCCCTTGACGCACTTGGACTGACCAGCTGTGGCACTTTGTGGCACAGACGGGTACTTGGGAGAGGCACACCCTCAACATCTGCTCAGTCTATATACTATGCAGAGATATCACCCAGACACTTTTCTCGCCCTAGGGCTATCCTGATGGAAGTGCCCCTGGGATCCTCATATTAGGAGGGGACTCCAATGCGACAATGGGCCCAGCACTAGATAGAGACTCTAAGGGCCTAATTTACAATATTCTGACGCATAGCAGCGAAGAAAGCATTTCCGCTGCACTGCCATGCATCAAAATAAAGGGCAGTAATACACTGTATCTACAAGATACTGGGGATTCCTGTCCTTGCCCCCATGCCTGCGTAGAAAGATCAGCCATGCAGCAGCACAGACATCTTTGCGTCATTTTGCAAGGGTGCCTGCTCTGAGGTGATGATTGTTTTTGTGCAGGAGCAACAATAGCAGAGTTGTTTGCAACATATTATGAAGTTATATATGTACGTCTGTACTTTTAGGATGGGGGAAGATTGCGTTGACCTTCTAAAACACCTCCCCCTTTCGGCTCTCTCAGGCAAAGATAGAGCAACATTGGAGAAAGACCTAAGTGCAAACGAAGTTAAACAGGCAATCCGAGACCTGCAGTCAGGAAAGGAGGCAGAGCCTAACAGCCTACCAATTGAACTATATGAGTGCTTGGCGAATAATGTAGCAGGACACATGCTAAATATGTTCAAGGAGGCCCAGGAGGTGGGTCGCCCGCCGGAAGATCAAAGAACCGCTAACATGGTGGTTATCCCCAAAAAGGAAAAGCCAACTGCAGCCTGTAGCTTCTACAGACCAACCTGGTTGTTAAATTGATAGGCAAAGTTCCTGGCCAAGACCCTGGCTAACAGACGGCAGCCAGTTATAACTACAGTGATGAATCCAGATCAGTCTGGCTTTATGCCACACAGGGGTATCCAATTAAACCTGAGGTCTGTCTTTGGAGTACTTCATATGACTGAGGCTACACAAGCTGAACAGGCCGTATTGCTCTCATTGGATGCTCAGACGGCATTTAATAGCATTGAATGGAGCTATCACTTTGCTGCTCAGGTAAAGTTAGACTTTGGACCTCAATATTGTAAATGGATCCAGCTTCTATATCAAGACCCACTGGAACAGGTGTGGGTCAATAATGAACTGTTACAGCCCTTTCTTTTTCATAGGGGCACAAGGCAGGCCTGCTCACTGCCCCAATGATATTTGCACTTGAACCTCTAGCAGCATGGGTTCACCAGGACCTCCTTATACAAGATATCAGCAGAGGCCGGGACTGGGAAGAGAGGGTCTCTCTATATGCTGATGATATCCTGTTATATGCCACACAGCCCTGCTCCACAGTGGATAGCACCTTGCACATCTTCCAACTCTTTAAGGGATGCCCTGGCTATGAAATTAACTAGGAAAAGTCCCTAATTTTTCCCATAAAGGGCGGTATCCCCAGACTATAGCCTCAACAGTGCAAGATGGCTTCTGATACTTGGGCATCTACATTATGCGAGACGCAGAAGAATTTCTGAAAAGGAACCTCTTCCCGCAGCTGGACCGCCTCTGAAATGATGTTGCCCACTGGTGAATGCTTCCGATCTCCCTGATGGGCAAGCAGGGGTTCTTTAAGATGATGACCCTCCCAAGATTGCTCTATGTTTTACAGAATACCCCGTAGAAAATCTCCCCTGACTTCTTTAGGAAAGTTGTTGGCTCACTACGGCAACTCCTGTGGGATGGGGGCAGTTCAAGAATCGCCCTCTGCAAGCTCCAGAGAGGGGTATATGAAGGGGATCTGGTGGTCCCAGATATACGCAGATATTACTGGGCGACACAATTGATAGTAATAAATGACTGGGTGTTCTCGGACAATACTGAGCCTGCGTACAGTGTACATAAGGAGCCCATGGGTACTCGGACTGCTCCTCACTGCGTTATCGAAAAGGACATGAGGGCGCCCTTCCATTCCCTACACAGCTGATGGTAAGGACATGGTGAGAAGCCACTAGATTCCTGGGATGGGACAACAAGCTGACATACAGAGACCTTCTGCGAGAGGGTCGGGATCTGAAGGGGTTTTCCAAACAGAAACTAATAGCCATTTTAACTACTGGGGGGTGTGTGGAGAGGGCCAGCATTACTCACATTTGAGGCTCTACAGCAGGAGTATGAGATTGCTGAATCATAAAGTTTTACATATTTACAATTGGGTCACGCTCTTAGGCACCACATACTGGAGATGGAGCAATTACCAAAGTCGGCACCTTTAGAGGATTGGTTCCTCTTGAACCCCATGACAGAGAGGGCAGGATCCTTAACCTATAAGAACATGAGGAATAATTCCCCTGAATCTCTGCAGAAGCTGCGGGAAGCATGGGAGGGAGATTTTGGACTTATAGAAGAGGTGGATTGGTTGGAGGCTGTACAAAGTCCCAGAGAGATGGCCATACGGGCTCTGTGTCACCTTATTGAATTGTGAATACTCCATAGATCATACTATTCCAGGACGCTTCTGCATCGCCTCAGGAAGTGCGACACCACCCTATGTGCTAGGGGTTGTGGTGAGACAGGTTTGTTTTTCCACATACTTTGGGAATGTCCGGAAATACAACGGTACTGGAGGGGGGTGGTTCAAATTATGGCCAAAGCCACTGGATCAAACATGCCGCTGACGGCCAGGTGGCACCTCATATGTATACGTGGTGAAGAGGAGTGGCCTAAATACCAAAAAATATGGCTTACGTTGGCCTCTAGGATTGCCAAGAGAACTTTAGCCCTGGTCAGGGGGGCGAGTGGGATGACACGCATTGCGGAATGGGAAGCTGGCGTGGAATGGTGCCAAAGGGCTGAACATGTGGAGTACCAAAGTCAGGGCAGCCCAAAAAATGGGAGAAAGTCTGGGACAGTTAGTGTATATACAGGGAATAGAGGGAGCCCTCAAAAAGGGGTTGAACCATACATTAAGTGCGGAACTGGGGTCACTGTCGAAATTGCATCATATACCATTGCTAACAACTGTATGCACAATTCTTATCCCTATGTATCCTAGTGGTTATGCCACTCGTACTGTACTTTGTTCTTTTATGTCTATTCTGTACATGATAACCCATTTATGCTTACTGTAGCACTGAGCAACAGTTTATTAAATAATATAAAAAAAGAAAAAGATTTAAATGGCAGACAAAGGACACATTAGGACCTAATTAAGGCTCTTGAGGATGTGAGTCGGGGTATGAGACTTTGAAGACAATACCTAACCTAAAGCAGGAAAGCAGTGCTCATGAAAGCTTCAACTAAAATCGACTTTCTAATCCCTAACAAGAAAGACGGGGTGGATAACATTCAAGCATGGAGTTTTAATAGTAAAGATTAGCCTATGCGTGTCTATCAACTGAGCTTTGCTAAGGCATTTCGGAACACATGGGCTTAAAAAAGGGATATCTAACGATGACGTTAAAGAAAGACTGCGCGTTACATTAAAAATATGAATTAGGTTTGAATGGGGCATATCCACAATGAAAAGATGTATTTGTTTTCAACAGGGGTCTTCGTAGACAGTTTCCAAAGAAGAGGAATTGCTAGAAAGATGTCTAACAATTGACCACGAAGAAGTATGATAGGGTAGGACTGAAGGACATTCAACGATGAGACCTAATGAACCTTGCTTGGTGGAAAACCTGCAGTTAATAGGAATTCCAGCATCCCTGCTCCTTGGAATGATTTACAATAACTGTGCTTGACTGGGGGACATCTAGAAAGGGGCCAGGCGGTGTGTCTGCACAGGACAGTTTTGTGTATGGATTCCAAACAATTTGACTAGGTTGAAAGAGTTCTGGAACAGGACGTGGTTGAGGGACATACAACCAACAGGCTTGTTGGTGCCATATATGACAACTGGCCTTGGTCATAAGAAGTTGAACTTAGGGATCAGGCTAATGAATCGGTAAAAATAAAGCCACTGTGGAGATTTCAATGGTTAGGGTTGATTTAAAGATATTTAACCATGGGTCTTTAAGAATCGTGAACCATGGGTCTTAATGTAAGGATTTGTCACAATGCGGCTTATCGTAAAAATCTGTGTTAAAAAAATCTGTAGTGTAAAGATCTACAACAATACGGAGTATAGTAAGGATTACTAACAATTGAGCTTGGAGTAATGATTATTAGCAATAGAACTTCCACGAGGGATAGTGACTGGTCATTGATAAAGGTGGATTTTTTTGTTCGTACTGTCAGACAATGCTTACTTGAACTGTTTGCTGATTTGCGATTCCTGGATCTGTTGCGCTGCCCGCTTCGCGCTGCTGCTTAGTTCTTTTAAGTCATCCCAGAAGCCATCTTCCACCTCATCAGTGCCCACATCTGTGCAGGACCCTGTGGGAACAATAAACAGGAACAAGGCACTTGAGAATGGATCCATACATTATCTGTTTTATGAGGACCACCAGTCTACTGTTCTTTTTGGAGTACACTTCATAAAGGGACAGTTCTACAATAACGTTGCTACAAAGGCTGACCTATGGATCCATAATGAACGGCACAAGACAGCATAAGGTTACATTCAATGGGCTAAAACAGGCCTTACTGCATGGGCATGGGTGCACCCACAAGTCAAAAAATCATTTTACCTATGGCTCCCCTTCACCACATCAAATGTTGCACTTTCTGCTGAATTTCAGGCCAATATCTATAATTATGTATGAAGGATTAGTGCTGAATAGTTTACATGCGTGAAGGATGTGCTGTAATTGACCAATCGGGTTATGCGTGTGATATACCCATTGATGTCGCTTGTATCTACAGGGAGCTTTGGAAGCTGGTTGGACGACATGAGAACTATGAACCTTTGGAATATCCATGGAAAGGGATCTTACCTGCCCTTGCCAGGGAACAGAGCAAACTAAATGCCACTGCTGGTGTGTGGTATGTGAAGGCGCCCAGGAACCTCCCAGCTCAGATCTTAGATTACAACTGGCTGTGTTTTCTGCTGAAATCTAAGCCTTTGTTATCCTCCTCCCCCAGGGCTTTAAGTGGGATGAAAACACTGGGGGGAACTCTTAAAGGGGCATGACCAATGTATTTAGTGGCGTGGGTTAAAAACACGTCAACTTAAATTCTGTGCTTAGCATAGTGTGCCGCCCGAGTGGTAGTTTGCTGCTTCGTTAGATCCAGATATATAATACAACAAGTAACATTACACTTACAACAAGCCAGGCCAATTGGCTTTGTCAATGGTTGTTAGTTGCATAAGAGAAATAATCCACAACTATGGCTTCGTAGAATGTAATATTGAAAATGCTTCTGTTCTGAAATGATGAGCCTGTGAAAGAACTATAAAGAGGCTCTTAGAAGATACATCACAGGCAGTGAAGGGTGGTATTGCTGCAGAGTTGAGGTTTTTTATCACCCACTTAACTCCCTGCTCCTCCCTTTAGAAAGAGGGTGAGATGGACCAGCAGTTAAGGTGTGTGGAACATGAAACCAGAAAACAAGTGCTCCCGGTAAGGCTTCCCCTCTTGGAGTGACCATGTGTAAACCACCATCCCCTGGTGCTAGAGCGGTTGCTAAGTAGTGTTAAAGCAGGTTTGGATTGGTAAGGCGGGCAGTCGGGCACAGTTCCAGCTGTGGGGCGCTTTTTTGGGCAGTCTGGGGGTCCATTTTGAGTGATGTCTGCGTTGTTTGGATGCCAGCATCAGCCCAGCTGGTAGAGGTATCACTCCCTTGCTCAATTGCGGAAAGGAAATATGCAAATGTGGGCCACTTTTTTAGCGTGTCAAGGCCGGCTATTTGTGATCTTAATCCAACCCTGGTTAAGAGCTCAGCAAGTAAAGATGATGTCAGAAGCCAAAGATTCTGCGCTTACCTGTAATGGTCAGCAAGGCCATCACGACGCCAATGGATCTCAGAAACATCTTCAGCTTCGAAAGGAGCTTCGGGGGTGGAACCTGGAGGGAAAATATTGAGCTTAGTATAAAAGTGGAGAGGAGGGGCTTAGAGTCCAAAAGGCTGCAGCGCACTGGTGGGTGAGGGCTCTCCTTTATGTCGAGAGCCCAACAACATAGCCACAGACCCCTCCATCAAACACCTCAGTCTGCTGAAACACCAACCCACGCATGACTAGGAATTCGCTGTCTGAGGCCCCCGCAGTACAGTGCAGTGTCTCTGTGGGCTTTAGTGGCCGCACCCATCCTGGCCTGTCAGGAGTCTGCTCCTATCGCTGCAGTATCTCAGGCGCCCCAGCCATGCTGCTCACTCCATCCAAGTGTTCCCCATCTTCAGTGTGCTCACAGGTCAGCCCTTAACCACCGGCCGCTACCACTGACCACGGCTCCCATAAGGAAAAGAACCATTTTCAAACTCATCTGCCTGAGATATAATGCTTTGTCAGGCAATGGACCCAAATATCAGCAGGACAAACTGATTCCATATCTTCCTATGAGAAATCTTAGATCAAGGAGTCAACTTCTTCTCTGTCCTCTGCGTATTCCTACATCTAGGTTTGGTGGACGAGCTTCTTCTTATCTGGCCCCCTCTGTGTCAGACCAGCCCACCTGATATCACGAGGAAAGGTCTGGAAGATGCCCCAAGCAGAGCCTCTCTCATACCCGCAATGTCTGATCTCACACACTCACCCCTCAGGAAGCCTCGCTCATCACTGCGGTGTCTGAGGAGCTCTCGTGTCTCAGCAGCACCCCGACTCACTGACGTGTCCCCGGAGCTCAGGGCAGGCCCCCGCACCCCCACTCAGCTCCCCCCAGCCCCAGTCTACAGTGCTCGGATCTCACAGCCCAGATATCGACTTTCACAACCTGCTCAGCTAGAAACCTCCAGCACTGAATTGTGTCTGTAGCTTCGCTGCCCCATCCTCCACCGGCCCCCAAGTCAGAAGCCCCTATGAGGGCAGTGCCACTTCCGGTTCTGTGCCTCCACCGCCTTAAAGCAGCGAACCTGACCTCTCCTGTACCTGGAGTGCAGATGTGCACCTCCAAGGATAAGAATAGCCCCGCACCATAACATCTGGGTCTCTGGCATTGACCGGACCCTCGCAAGCCGCTCTTCCACAACTCACCTCTGGACTCTACACCTGCTGGCTGGCCTCTGCCGGTACCAGCCCCTTGTGCCTCGCTGGTATTTATACGAGAGCAAACACCTTCTTCTCTGGATATAGCGCCCAGAGGAAGACCAGAAGGCGCCGTCCTGGACTTTAGACCGGGCCGACGTGTCACCTGTGGACTGTGCCATATCTGCTGGTGATGCTGGCGCCCTCGCGGGTACCCGCAGCAGGTGACGCGCAGGGCATTGATCACCCTGACTGGACTGCAAACCAACAGCGGATGGTGAAATGTGGAGCACACGTCCCACATTTCACCAATCGAGCGCATAGTGCGAGCTCGACCCTCTTCCAGGGCTCACCACATTCGATTTTATCTGCAGTCGTTTTTGAAGTGCCGTTCCAGCCGTTGGAACAATAGATTGCTGCACATAGCGACCAGAAGAGGCGCTGTAGGGAAAGCATGAGTTTCCCAACTAAATGTACACTAACAGGGCTAATTATTTTCATGAATTTAGACAGTTTATTACTTTGCACTCTGTGACATCAGAGGGCAGAGAGGGCAGGCAGCAATGAGCAGACAATGTATCTTGGCGGGTGGGTCACATGAAGTCAGAGGTGAGACTGAGGGATGGAGAAAGACATAAATTAGTTGATTAGTGGAACCTGAGGGGCGAGGGGTACATCAGAAAGGCATGCATACCTTTTGGGAATCGAATGACCACGTGGCGAGTTGGGGTAAAGAGGGGAAGGTCATGCCCAGGTGAGGACATCCACCAGGCCCTTTCCTTGGTAACTCTGGATCTTCAGTTATGAAAAAGTACAATAGAAGAAAGCCTTTGGTGACCCAAGCCGAAATACCTGTTAATTTACTAGTTCGGCTTGTTTTCAGAGAGGTGGGGTGGGTGGGAGGAGGTATTTAAAACTAAGATACTTCTGGAGGGCTAGACAAGAGTGTCAATGTAAAGTGTAATGGTCACCCCCAGCCTTTTGATGCTAGATGCTGTGGTAATTGCAAACCAGGCCCCGGCACCAGTGCTTTTTCCTTTAAACTGTAACTGTGAATTGGTACACCCAATTGGCAAAGTACTTTAACACCCCTGTAAGGCCCTAGTATAAGGTACCAGTGATACCAAGGGCAGGGATGTAAAAGGGGTGCCAGGGCTGCAGCACTTATGGTGCCACCCTGAGGGACCTAAGTGAAACCAAAGGCTGCAGACCTGCCATGTGAGCCCTGCACAAGCAGCTTGCCTGCTCGAGTCCAACCCTGCTCACACCATGCGTGACTGGGTCACCTCACTGTATGTAATAAATGTCAGTCACCCCTAGAGTATGCCTCCCTTTAGCCCAAGAGGCAGAGTAAATTATTTGGTATGTGTGGACATATATGTGCAAGTATATATTTCCCTTTGGTAGCATTCTAAATGTAATTGTACCACATGTGACAGACCCTCCATAGGATAAGATGGGCCGGACACTGGACATCTCCAGATGTCTAACTCCATTATGGAACGGTCAATTCCTTTTGTGTTTGGTGTCAAACACAGTGCTTTTTAACCCCAGACACAATAGTGGTGTCAAGGTTTAACCAGCATGTACCTAGGTGGCACTTTAGACAGTGCCCACCACGTTAACCCAGTTTTCTTGTGCCTTGGCGGGCTTTTTCCAAGGGTTTCCGCCAAGACACAGATCTGACCTCATGCTGGGAATCGTGTGCTGCTCCCAGAGGTCAGAGACAAAGACCTGTGTGTGCAGGAGGTGACACGTCCACCCACACAGGATGTCTAGTCAATGGCTATCATGGCAGTGAGCCTCCAAGGCCTCACCAGTGCTTCTGGACAAAGGCACTTGTCCCCCATCGAGGTCAAAGCCTCTCCCTACCCCAGGCATTGTTTTTCGTGGGCTGATGGGTAAATTAGCTATTCAGGAGGTGTACACATCCACAAGGTTGACCACAGCTCTAGGGTCATGCAGCTGATGTGCATAGTTGAGGATGGCTTTGGCCATATGGAATTTAGCCTAAAAAGTAGGTTCTTACTGGTTTAGTGACATACACCTACAGGATGTAGTCACTAAAGAGGAGGATTAGCCACAAGAGTAGATGCCCATTGGCTACCAGTTCTCACACCCACTAACACCTCCTAAATCCAGGATTTAAGTGTATTATCCTTGTTTACTGTCCATGCTTATGTATTCCATTTTCCACCACATGCTCTGCTATTGGAATGCTACAGTATGATGATGCATTACGCAATGTTGGGTGTCTGTCAAGAAAATCCACAGTTGTGCTGAGGCTGAGCAGCATGCTGGCTGCTCCTGGTGGGAGTCATCTACATATCTACAATAAATCATCTTGAACTCAACAATCTGTCTGGACTTCATTACTACATTTTTAAGGCGATGATCTGATCTTACCCTCGTTCTACGTGCTCAACAAAAGAAGTCAATGTCTAGGAAGTCAAGAAGTTGAGAACAAACATCAAACTTCAATTGGAACAAGGACTCTGGCATCCTGAGCCCCACCAGTGACCACTCCACCGGTCGCCCCCAACCTCTGCGTGCCGGATCCCACTTCACGCAAGTCCCACAGGTACACTGTGGCTTGACAGTTTCTTCACAAGCGCCTTTCCTTAGCAAATCAATTTCAGCGTGCTATAATCTGTGTCATGTGACTACATCAACAACAACTGCACCTTAAAGTACAGTATGTCACACTTTGTAATTTACATGGATATTTTTCCTACGCCAAGTTTGTCTACTTCCTTTTGTTTATCCTAGAAGGGAGGAGTCTATACAATGTTTTATGTTCTCCTTGGCGTCTATAAGATGTTTCCTATCTTTGCTGGAGCGGTGATACCTACATCTATGACCTGCACAAATCTAACTCTCGGAATTCACATGCGTACAGTCAACTTTGGTCATTTCAATGTTTGTACTTCAATTGATGTCGGTCTAGTGACGGCTGTTTGGTGATGATCGCCTCTCAGTCATTTACCTCATGTGTGCTTTTATGGGTTTGCGGAGGTATGTCTATTTAGTCTTTTATTTAGTGCCTTGCTTCACCTGGATATTTGCCGGTTCAACCGCTATTTTGACAGTTTGTTTTAAAGTTGACGCGAGACTAACAGTGCACACGCGTTCTTACCTTTGCATCACTTGTGCGTTAGTCTCCGTGACAGCCATTGTCCATCATTGTATGCTTCTGTAGGATGTCTTGGTGCACGATTACGCCTTTTACCACACGGCACAACGTCATATGCGTGTTTCGCCATCTTGAGGGAAGTGAGTAATGATGAGAAAATATCCTTCAGTTCCCTGGATCTAGGAATCACCATCGTAGCTCCCTATCAGTTTGTGCCACATGGGAGTCAGCATTTTAGAGTTTATACTGTGTCGCACCAGTGGTGCAGTTGACTCTCCTTTTTAGCTGTTACATGCTAAAAGCTCACATTGGCCTAAGTTTCTTCTAAGCTCAACTCGGGAGTATTCCACGACTCTCTATTCTTTTAAGGTATTGGTCAACGGTGACACGCACACCAGGAAAGAATGTGGTGTGTTACAACTCAAGATTGGTGACACGCTCACCTTATACATGTATTCATCCTTAACATTTGGTGTTTTAGTGACTTTTATTTAAATATGTTCTTATGGGGGCAGTGTTCTAGTGTCTGTTTACAGCAGCACAACTCAAGTGTGGGAGTCTCATTCAATGCCATGTCATGTATGTCTATGTCACTGCTGATCTGTAGTTTTCCTTCCTTCGACATTTACCTGTCCTTCCACATTGGTGTGTGTGTCATATGTATATGGTGACACGTTCACACATAGTTGTAACTCTCTTCAAATTAAATGTTTAATGCTAATGGTAGTTTTAGCCTGTTTTACCATATGCATCTATGTTTGGGCTTGTTGCACATTTTATGATGTTGCTGTTTTCTCAAGTCTTATCCTTCACAGGATTTGTGTGTTGTTTTGTTTTGACTTAGCTCAACGGGGTACATATATGGACCCTAGGTACACTCTCAAGAGTTCGATTATTCGATTATCTCGATTTACATGCCGGTACGCTCAGGTAAAAATCAGCTCTATTTTATAAATTGTTGTCAGATTTCTATTGAGTCGTGTCACTTGCTTACTGTCGATGTTGGTGATGTGAAATGCTTAACACATGTTCCTCTAAGTAGCCTGTCTGCTCTTTGCCACTCTGCCAGGACTGAGAGAAGGTGTACAAGAGAGTACTCGGGTTCCATCTATGCTAGTATTACATGGTAAGGCCCCCGCCATACCACATAATACTTTCCCCTAGTAACATTGGGGATTCAGCAGTGGGATTCCAGAACTTGTGTTTCGTTTCACCTCTTAGGCATAAGTATTTTTTTTGTGCACGAGAAATCGTCAATTGACTTTAGACACAAGAAGTGTATTTTTGCAGATTTAAAAAAAAGTCAGGTTTTAATTTCAATGGCCAGGGCCCTGTTTTACATCCCTGTTGCAATAGTAAACTAAAGAGTAAAACGTTTAAAAATGTTTTAGAAAGTAGGTCAAATCATCTTCAAAGTTTTAGAAATGTTACTAAGTTACTCACTTTCTATATAGATTAAGCACAATGCAGAGTGCGCAAGAGGGTGAGGTGTTCACTACCCCAACTCTAAGGATCCAGGATCTTAGAGTTGTTTGTAAACTTCAAGCCATTGACTACAAAGCCACTGCCAGAAAGGAGGATCTGATACAAGCCCTCCAAGAGTATGAGGAGGAAGCAGATTATACAGGGAAACTCTCATCAGTGAGCCTGATGCAGACAAGGATATATTGGCTCAGCTAGTAGGTGAAGAAGATGGGAACCAAGATCTCATGAACTTCCCAAGACTCCCCTCACCTGCAGGTAGTGGCAGAGGTTACTCTAGCGGTAAACCTGTGAGTAGGGTAGTCAGAGACCTTGAGGACAAGCTTGCCCAAATCTCCTTGGATGGGAGAAATCTTGAACCTGTGAAGAGGAGACTATCCCTAGATGAGGGTAGGGTTAATCTGGGCCTAGAGCCTAAAGATGGTGGCAGCAAAGTTAATAGGGTCAGAGAGGAATCCTGTGACCCTCAAATTTCAAAGTTTATCATCCCCAGTTACAAGGATGGAGATGCCATTTCAATATGTTTCGCAGCTTTTGAGAGAACCTGCATCATGAGAAGAGTAGGTCGCCAACAGTAGGTCGCCAACACTGGGGCTCACTGCTGTGGGAATTACTACCAGTTAAGGGAAGGGATTGACTTTTGACCCTAGATGAACAAGAAGCTGAGTCCTGTCCTACCATCACATGAAAGGCACCGTCATGGAAGACTTTGGGCTCACTACAGGCGAGTACAGAATCAGATTTAGGGACACCCATAAAGAACAAAACCAAACTTGGGTACATTTTGTTGACTCCTCAGTTAATGCACTGAAAAGCAGGATTATCGGTAATGATGTGGAAACGTATGAAGGGCTGTATTATCTATTGATGAAAGAGCACATTCTAATAAATTGTACCACAGAGCAATTTAGACAACATCTTTTAGATTCTGTTTTACCTTCTACTAGAGAGCTGCTAACGATTGTATATTAATGGGTCAGATCCAGGGTTATCCAGAACAAGACTCAAGGTGGAGGTGAATCTAAAAAGGGTGCTCAAACTTTTCACAGGCAAAGGAGGTGAGCACTGACAAGGGTAAAATGAAGTGTACTTTGGAAGGTCCAGAGAACACACTGAGGCAACATTGGTTTCCCTGGGAGGGGTGAACATTGACGCCTTGGCAGTTTTACCTCCAAGCCTGCAGAAGTACAGACAAAGGTCAATAATCAATGAGACTGACGTGGAGACTCTGAGTGATACAGGTGCCAGTGTTACCATGGTAGCAGCAAGACTGGTTTCCCCAGACCACATGAGGCCTGGTGTCAGTCACCAAATCACCAGCACTGCTAATGAGAATAAGCTTTATTCAGTGGCTTTGGTGAACTTAGAGCGAGAAGGAGCTACTGGCCAGAAGAAAGTGGTTGTTTCTCCTTTCTTGCCATACCAGCACAGCATCTGTTAAGCAACAATCTGGAGACTTATGCATAGGCAGAGGTAGAAAAGAGGGCTCATTCAGAAATGCTGGGTCTCCCTGAGTGTGTGTGTGTGACAACTAGGGCACCGGCTGTACATCATGGTAAAGGTAAAGAGCTGGAGCCTGAAACTGTGCCAAGCTCTTTAAGAACAAGCAAGAGAAAGGGCAAGAAGACTGCTAAACCAGCGTCTAAAGATCCACAGGATTAGGGGGGAGAACTCTTCCGAAGAGTAGGCCCTGAGGAGGGAACTACAACTGAGAAAGCCTGGCTTGACCTGGCAGAGCCTTTCAGTGCAGGGGGGCCTCCAGAGCAGAACTTTGCCAGGAGCACAGGACATGCCCAATCCTTGAGAGCCTCAGGCAGGAAGCTGCCAGGCAATAAAAGGGAGATGCCAGTGGCACTCACAGGGTAAATTGGGTGGATAGTTGCTGTATGCTGAGGCCTGGGACCCCAAACCAGGGACAGCCAAGAGAGTGGTAGTTCTCCATGCATGCAGATAATTCCTTCTCACTTTGCCCATGACATCCCCCTGGCTGGACATCTTGGTCAGTCAAGGTCTTGGGACCAATTAGTAGCCCATTTCTATTGTCCCCAGATGTCTAAGAAAGTGAATGAGTTTTGTCACTCCTTTGCAACCTTTAGGCCAGTGGCAAGACAAGTGCATCACCAAAGGCTATCTAAGTCCCACTACCTGTGGTTGGGACCCCCTTTGAGAGGTTAGGAACTGACGTGGCTGGTCCCCTTGACCCACCTAGTGCATCTGGAAACAGATTTATTCTAGTAGTAGTGTGCCATGCTACTAGGTCTCCATAGACAATCCCTCTTAAGCCTGCAAGTGCTCCTGCAGAGGCAAAGGCCTTCCTTGGTATCTTCACCAGGATTGTGTTCCCTATGGAAGTGGTCTCCGATAGGGGAACCAATTTCATGTGTGCATACCTAAAACCTATGTGGAATGAATGTGGTGTGACCTACAAGTTCACTACCCCCTATCACTCCCAAACTAATGGCTTGGTGGACAGATTAAACAAGAACATTAAAGCCATGGTCATGGGACTCCTAGACAAACTTTGAAAAATGGGATAGCTTACTGCAATGCCTCCTGTTTGCATACAGGGAGGTTCCTCAAAAGGGGGGGTCTGCCCTTTGCACTTCTGTTCAGACAAGTGTAAGGGGTTCTCTGAGTCTGGTGAGGGAAGGTTAGGAGAAACCTCTCAAGCAAACCAAGCAAGGCATAGTGGACTACGTGCTACACCTATGCTCACGCATGGCTGAGTACATGAAGAAAACAACAAAGAATCTTCAGGCCAGCTAGGAACTTGTGAAGCAGTGGTATGACCAGAAGGCAGTCTTCGTTGAGTACCATCCGGGACAGTTGGTGTGGGTGTTGGAGCCTTTGGGTCCTAGGTCCCTCTAGGACAAGTGGACTGGGCCCTATCCAATTTTTGGAAAAGAAAGGGAAAGTCACCTACTTGGTTGATTATGGCACCCCTAGAAGTCCTCACGGAGTAGTTCATGTGAATCGCCTGAAACCACACCAGGACAGATCTAATATGACCATGCTCATGGCCACTGATGCAGATCAGGAGGAAATGAGTGAACCTCTCCCTGATTTATTGTCCACAAATCCACCGATGATAGAGTGGAAGGTGTTGATCTTTCTGACACCCTAACTGTACAGCAGCAGGCTGAATGCAGAAATGTTTTCAGCCGGTTTGCAGAGCTCTTCTCTTTGACCCCTGGCCGACAACATGGTGTACCCATGATCTGGACACCAGTGACAGGCTCTCTGTCAAGAACAATATCACAGACTGCCTGGTCAAGTCAAATCATGCATCAACACTGAAGTCAGTAAGCTGCTGGAGCTTTGGGTAATTGAACCCTCTCACAGTCCTTGGGTTAGCCCAGTGGTTCTGGTCCCCAAACTTCACTCAAAGGGTAGTAAGGTCGCGATGAGATTTTATGTGGACTCCAATGGGTTAAATGCAGTGACTAAGCCAGATACACACCCCATTCCAAGAGTAGATGAGCTTATTGATAAGCTAGGGACAGCCACGTTTCTCAATGCTTTAGATTTAACATCAGGGTACTGGTAGATTGGACTGACCCGGAGAGCCAAGGAGAGATATACATTCTTCACCCCAGAGGGCTACTTTCAGCTCAAAGTGATGCCATTGGGGTTAAATAATGCACCAGCCACTTTTCAAAGGTTGGTAAATAAAGTTCTTTCAGGCCTGGATGATTTTAGTGCAGCATATCTGGATGATATAGATGTCTTTAGCTCTGGGAGGATCACATGGTCCACCTGAGAGACGTTTTGCAGGCCTTGCAACAGGCAGACCTCATTATCAAGGACAGTAAGTGCAAGATAGGGCAGAGTTCTGTTCTGTTGTCTACTTGGGCCACCTTGTAGGTTGAGGCGAAGTTAGACCTCTCCAACCCAACGTCCAGACCATTTTGGACTGGTAGCCTCCCAAGAATCAGACTCAGGTCAGGGCATTCCTTGGCCTGACTGGATAAATAGGAGGCTTGTGAAGGGGTACCGTACCATTGTGGTCCCTCTCACTGAGTTAACCTCAAAGAAACAACCCAAGAAGGTTGGTTGGACCACAGGCTCTGGGAAACAGTTCAGTGTTCAAACAGACGCTTCTGAACATGGGATTGGGGCAGTGTTAGCACAGACCATCAATGAATGCCACGATCATCCAGTAGCCTACTGTAGCAGGCTACTTCTCCCCAGACAGTTGGAGTGCCATTGAGACGGAAGCATTTGCTTTGGTTTGGTTTGGTCCCTGAAGAAGCTGAGGCCCTAATTGTTTGGGACTCACTTCCTTGTTCAAACTGACCACAGGCCTCCCCAAATTGTTGAGGTGGTCCATTTCTTTGCAGGGGATGGACTGTGTAGTGAAACACAGACTGCGTGACCCAAGTTAAACCAAAGGCTGCAGGCCTGCTATGACCGCCTGCACAAGCAGCTTGCCTGCTCAAGTTCGACCCTGCACTCACCATGTGTGATAGGGTCACCTCACTGCATGTAATATATATCACTCAACCCTAAGGTAGGCCTCCAATAGCCCAGGAGGCAGGGTTTATTATATTGTTTGCGTGGGAATATAAGTACAAGCATATATTGCCCTGTGGTAGCATTCTAAATGTAATTCTATCGCAAGTGACCAACCCTTTATAGGATAACATGGGCTGGACACTAGACATCTCCAGATTTCGAGCTCTATTATTGAGCGGTCGATTCCTTTCATGTTTGGCGTCAAACACCATGCCTTTTAATCCCGGACATTGTTATGGTGTCCAGGGTTAACCAGCATGTAGCTAGGTGGCACTTTAGACAGTGCCCACCAAGTTAACACAGTTTTTTTGCGCTTTTCTGAAGATCTGCCACCAAGACGGAGCTCTGACCTCATGCTGAGAAATGTGTGCCACTCCCAGAGGTTAGAGACATATACCTGTGTGTGCAGGAGTCGCACCTCTGCCCACACAGGATGGCTACTGAATGGGCCATCACAGCTGTGAGCCTCAAAGGAACTTGTCTCCCACTTGAGGACAAAGGCTCCCCCTGCCACAGGCAGGCACTGTTTTTCATTAGCAGGCAGGAAAATTATCTATTCAGGTGTACACATTCACAAGGCTGATCACACCTCTACGGTGCAGTAGCTGATGTGTACAGTCAAGGATGCTTTTGACCATCTTGAATTTAGTATAAAAAGTAGATTCAAACTGATCCAGTGACATACAACCACAGGATGTGGTCACTAAAGGGGTGGATGAGCTGCAGGAGTAGACGCCCATTGGCTACTGGTCCTCACACCCTGTAACACCCCCTAAATCTAGGATTTAAGAGGCACCCTGGCACCAGAACCATAGAGTCAAAGTGATACCAAGAAAAGCCCCATTTCCATGACAAGGCAGGATTCCACAAAGAAAGTCACTAAACACTCAACCAAGGCAGGAGGCCAGTTCCACAAGGAAGAGGAACACCTATGCAAACTCCAGACTTCCCAAGAACTCCAGTGGACTAGAGGAACAAGGCACAATCCACTAAATCCATGACCTTGAAGCACTGTCTACTGAGCCGTCTGGTATGGCCCCTCGAAAGTAACTGGGCAGGTGGCTTCTGGGAACTGTAGTCCCCACCGTCAGCAAGGTTCAGCTGTCCACAACGTTCTGCTGATCCTCTGGAAGAAAATTTCCTCAAACGCAGTGCATGCAGGAACCAAGGCTTGTTAATAGGCAGTCCAACTACTACCTGCTTTATGTGATTCTCTAAAGAGAAGGGCTTCACCTATACAGTTGACCAACCACTACTGTGGCCCCATCATGAAGATCATGCATTTGTTTTCACCCTCTCTTGACGCACCAGTTGCAGCGGATCCTGTTCAGCAGCATGGATAGCCAGAAGCCCTCTGCACTGAGTCCTCTGACCCAGGTAGATCCAATCTGCCCGAGACTCCTTGTCCAAGGCCAATTCCTTTCTCAATTTTGAAAGGGTTTTGCTCAACTCCACCAGCAAGTACCTTTTTGCTAAAGTAACCATTGAGAGCCACGAGCCTGATTGATAGCTCTGTTTGACAGCTAGAATGCACCTCTGAACCCCGCTCCCCTGGGCAAAGTAAAATTGTGTTAGCTGTTGTGAACTGGCCTAGGGACTCCCGAGAACTTAACTCTAAGTGGGTTCCATTAAACTCATTCTATAAGTAACCGATTACATGTATGCGTCTCTCCATTGACCACAGCGTTAAATGTTTTACACTGCAAAGTACTGATTTAGTTAATGCTTGAAAATTGATGACTCTGCTTATCCTTTATGTATCAACTTTGCTTCGGTGCCTACTAGTCCTGGGCGATGAACTCTGCTCCGTTCGTGAAGTTTGTGAAGTTCTCTGCACTCCGTGCTCTTTGGAGCTCGTGGAGTGCAGAAAACCCCGCTCCGCGTAGAGCAGCAGAGTTTTTTGCCCGCTTGTGCTTGTGAACGGTAAGTTGGCAAGTACGAGCTGCCACTCAGGTACAATAACCACTCAAGCAGCAGGAAGATGAGGACGTACAGCAGTTCGCATTGTACTCCCCCACTTGCAGAACTCCACAGAGTTTGTTTGCCACTTCACGGAGTTCCGCGTAGTGAATCACCTCGAACTACATTCAGCTAAAAATTTGCCCTATTTTTATAAATTGGTGTCAGATTTCTCGAGTCGTGTACATTGCTTAGGGTCCATGTTGGTGATGTGAAATGCTTAATGCATGTTTCTTTAAGTTGCCTGTCTGCTCTTTGCCACACTATCAGGACTGAGTGAAGGTTTACAAGAAAGTACCCAGTGTCCGCCTTCATGTATTATCCTAGTATTACATGGTAAGCCATCCTGCCATGCCCTATAATACTTTCACCTTTCAACAGTAAATAATACTTGATGATTCATTGATCAAACTTCCATCTCTTTTTCTCATGAGTTTTTATTTTTTTGGGCTCCATGGTTGTTATAAATTAAGAGATTCATATACAATATATAGTTTCTGTCAGCATACAGCCCTGTTGCTTGAGCAACGTTTCCAAAGGTGTGCCAAGGTTAGCTAGTGAGAACCCCTATTTACCTTTGTGGAGAAAACTGTGGGACATTATCCAACAGGCAATTCCTACCTCCCCTATAGTGAACCCCCGTTTTTGAGGAATAATTCCTAGAATAAATTGTTTGAATTAACAATACTGTCAGATAATTGATTGTGCTTAAAAATGCTTAATTTGACATGTTTACCTGAAAAGTCATTTGATAGAGAATCATCAACTAGTTTTACTTGTTTTTTAAACTATCCAGTTTTACCAATCTTTCTCTGCTGGTGTTATTCAAAATACATCCTTTAAAGTCTATGCCATTGTTTGCAAATTTTACTGAACTGATGTGATTAAAACACAACATATTCAACAAACCTCACAAAAATTCATTTGGGAGACCCTTTTCCCACTGTAACATTCTATCCACTGTTGACCGATGTTTCAGGCTGTTCTTTAAAATACAGAGCGAACTAATAACTTTCCACAGATGTTTCTTGGTGTAGAATACATGCAGTTATTGAAAAATGGCATCAAACTTAAAGCCTTAAAAAAGTCTACCTTTTTTGTTAACTTGGAGATAAGCTACTCAACCGAGCCCAAGACCCCAGATATGTCCTTAACATTACTCAGGAGCATGCGCCCCAAAGTCAATGCATCCTGGGTATGGGCTTGTTTACAGCTGCAGCATCATGGTGAATTGTACAGCTTCTTCAGCAAAGAAAGCATCTCCAGGATCCAGGCCAAACTTTCCCAAACTTTTGGAACTTCTCCCTAAAGTTCATCTTGAGGGTCCAAAGTGTCCAAACACAATCCAAGGTTCTGGAATCTCCAAGAAGGGCCTTGAAAGGTTGGGACCACAGTTCCCACAATGCACCTGGACAAAACCCATAAAAGTCCAATGGATGCACTCCAGGCAGGAGACTCTTGGTGGAATTAATGCAGATGAGCTCTATTAACCTGTAGCTTGCAGGAAGCCCACTCTTTATTCCTCTTGAAGCAAGGTACACCCTAAGGGCTGTTGTTCCAGGTAGGTGGTTCCTGAGTAGGGGACGCTGCCCTCTTCCCACCATCTGGAATCTCATAGCTAAAACTGGAAACAATGGAGGAGACATTATCCTCACCCTTTGCATGGGTGACATTGCGGGGGTCTGCTTCCCCCACCTCTTCATTCTCTGGGGACTCTTGGTGGACTCGATGCAGGCGAGCTCTGTTAACCTTTAGCTTGCAGGAGCCCACTCTTTATTCCTCTTGAAACAAGGTACATCCTAACAGCTGTAGTTCCAGATAACAAAGCAAGGGCAGTCAACCAGAATGCAGGGTCTGATGTTGCAAATCAAGTTTCCAGCTTGGCAATCCTTCTTCTTCTCCCAGTTTCAAGCAGCAGAGCTGAGAGGCACTGCTCCTTTCAGATACTTATTTAGTGTTTTCTGGGGTCACAGAGGAGAGCACTCCTGTCCAATTAGATGCAGGACAGCACCCCAGAGCATGACCATTTCCTCCGCAGTGTGTCACAATGGTCTCCCAGAAAGCACTATTTCTCCAAAATTCAATATCGTTGAAGTCTCAGCAGAGAGGCTAAACCAACCTCCAGGATGGCTCATCTCGATATTCTAACAGCAGGATAGTGTTATGTGTATCAGAACTGATAAACATAACACTATCCTACTGTTAGGTTTTCTGTATTCATTCTGTGTTAGGGACATTGTTGCTTTACTTCAATTCCCCCTGTCCCACATTGGGTATAAAGGAGACCTCCCTTGTTTTCTTCTCATCTCCCTATTCTCCCTCCCCCGGCACATCCCTTCCTTAAGCCTGCCATCTAGCTGGGTTCAAAGAGTAAGGGTGTAAATGAAACTGACCTCTAATGCCTGTCTCCTTTATTTGAAGATCATTGTTTATGACAGCTCCCCCTTGCTCTGGTATTCCTATGTAGCAGAACCCTCTCCTTCCCGAATGGCTCCTCCACACCAGGGGCTTCTTATCACCTCATCAAAGCAGCCTGGCTAATCCACTTAATTCTGACCAATCAAGGCAGATTACTGGAAGGCCCAATTTTGGCTTATAGACAAGAATGCCTTGTAACTCCTTGTTTGCTCATTTTAGGATAAAACCTATTGCTGTGTTGTCCTATGTGGCTGGGGATCTGGATTGTGGAAAATGAACTGGGCAATTTCTCCAACACCGGGGATTATAAAACATCTTTTATAAGAACCCTACCTATATCTACAGGACCCCCACCCCTGGAACACCTAGGGGTGACTTTAGGGGTTCTGAATATGTACAACTATTGCAGATCCTCACTCCACAGTGCTCCTAGCACAAAAGTCGATTTTGGGAAGCACTTGACTACAATGTGGGAAGTGAAATGTGCAATTTCAATAAACTCAAGGCATATAAAACCTATTTTATAAGGGTCCTCAATATAGGTACATGGCCGCCCACCACCGGGATACCTAGGGGAGCACCTGGGGGTACCTAATATGGAAAATGTTGTAGTGTATTAGTTTGTAAGTGCCCCAGACACCAACATCACATTTGAGCACAATTTACATGTTAAAAGCAGTCCTGCAACACAGGGCTGCTTTTAAACAGACCTCAGGCTTCAGCAGTGCACGCATGCAAGTACTGAAGGGGCTGCTGGCCTCTAATCTTCCATGTTCTATTATATACTAGGACGTAAGAGTAGTTGTGATCGCCCTCCCCTATTAAGTACTACGGCCTTATAGGGAAGGTCATGCCAATCAGAGGGGTACCCTAACCTACAGTGTCTGTAGGTGTTGTCACTGTCTACTGAGTATTTTTTCAGCATTACACTGGCCCTGGTCATGGTTAGGTAGAGCCCAGGGACAGTCAGAGTCAATTGCCACCATTACCAGTCAGCAAAATAAATGAGGTGTGCCCAGGGCACAAGGATGATTTTGCAGCAACCCCCCCAAATGAAAGGTGACGAGTTACTAACCTACACCCTGATTGTCCTCACCAGCTAAGAGGAAAAAACTGGAAATCCCATCAGCATTTGCATGGACAACCCCAGGTCTGTGTTCCACTGTAAAGTCAATTCCCTGTAGTGAAATGGAACCCTTTAGCAGTTCAGAGCGGCTTCTCCGCTCTCAACTGCATGAGCAATCTGAGAGGCCTGTGGTGAGTTTGAACATGAAAGTAAGTCCCAGACAAATATGGTCACAGCTTTTGACAGGGACCAAACCCCAGAAAAAGCCTCTCTCTCAATAGCCCTCCACCTCTGATCTCTGGGAAGAAGTCATCTGCTAATAAAGGCAACTGGCTGATCAAGGCCTTCTTCATTTATCTGTGACAACACAGCCCAAATCCCTTGTTCTGAAGCATCTGTCTAAACCACAGATTATTTTGTGAAGTGAGGGGTCATCAGCACTGGTGATGAACACATAACAGCTTTCAGAGTATCAAAAGCTATCTGACACTCTGGGGTCCAATGCACCTTTTTAGCCCTCTTCTTAGAAGTCAGATCTGTTTTAGATCTCATAGGGGTCCCAGAATGGTCCCATAATTTTGCACAAATCTTCTATAGTACCTAGTGAGTCCGAGGAATGCCCTGAACTGAGTCTAGGTAATAGGAGCGGTCCAGTCCAAAATAGTTTGAATCCTGGCCTGGAGAGGCTGTACATAGCCTCCACCTACCAGGTGGCCCAGGTACGCCACCTGGTTTCCAGTACAGTGAACTGTGTGTGTCCAGGGCATGTAAACCAAATGCTGCTATTGGGCCTGCAGCACTGATTGTGCCACCAACACCAGCAGTCTTTCAAAGGGTTCTGAGACCTCCCACTGCAGTATCTGCACGCAGTTTCTACTGCCATGTCGACCTGGCATGTGCACCCACCTTCCAGTCCCTAACCTTCCCTTTTTTCACATATCAGACACCCCTAAGGTAGGCCCAAGGTACTCCTGTGGGCAAGGTGCAGTGTGAGGGAAAGGTAGGACATGCACTAGAGTCTGTTACATGTCCTGATGGTGAAATACTGTGCATTTCAGTTTTACAGTTGAAAGGCTATCTCTCTCATAGGATAACAGGGCAGCTGCTTTGTAACACTTTTACAAATTTAGCTTGCCAGGGGAAGCTTACAGAAAAGTGGAGTTTGGTATAACTGAACTCAGGATCTAAAAATGCATCTTTTAGTAAAGATGATTGTTATATTGTGTGTTTGGAAATACTTCTTTTAAAAAGCGTCTTCTTTGGCACTTGCCTTAATAGCCAGGACTGCTTGCTGCATGCAATTCCCTCTGGTAGCTTAAGTGATCCTCCCAGGTAGAACTGTATACAGCCATATCATCCAGGTAAGCTGCACTGAACTGCTCTAACCCAGACAAGACCCTGTTCACCAACCTTTGGCAGGTGCATTCTTTAAGCCAACGGGCATTACCTTGAACGGATAATGTCCCTAAGGGGTAGAAAATGTTGACATCTGTGATAGAAATCTGCCAGCAGCCTGAAGTCAAATCAAAAGTACTCAGGTAATCGGCTCATCAGCTCTAGGTATAGGGTGAGCATCAGTTTTTTTGACTGCATTCAGCTCTGTAGTCCGCACAGAGGCATAACTCCTTAAGTCACCCTGGGGATTAGGTTTGGGCACCAGCACCACTGGCATGTCAGAGGGTTCAATTACCTCCTACTCCAGCATTTTAGCTACCTGTACAGTTTAGCTTTGACAGGTAGGCTGTCACCAGTGTCAATGTAGTGCACACATCACTCAGTAATGCCTAGGGTCAGAAAGAACCGGCCATCAAACTGATCCAGTACCTGCTTGCAGTCTTTGTGTTTCTGGTCTGTCAATTTAGGAGAGAGTATAACTTCCTTCATTGATCCATCTTGCACCTTACTGGAGAGTAGGTCAGGCACTGGCTCCATTTCCTCCTCCACTCCCTCATCAGGGACCAGTAACATGGTCATATCTGCCCTGTCATGTTGGGGTTTCAATCTGTTCACAAGCAGGACCCTTTGAGGGTTCCTGCCCATTCCACTTTTCATTGAGGGCCCTGGGAGCCACAGGCTCCAACTTCCACACCAGCTGTCCTGTAGTATACTCAGGCATAGTAGCCTTCTGATCATACCAGTGCTTCATGAGCTCCTTGCTAGCCTCCAGTTTTCTGCTTGTCTTTTACATGTATTCTGCCATTCTGGATCTCAGCCCTAGCACATAGTCAAGCACATTGTCCTTTGCTTCTATGAGAGGCTTCTCAAAAGACTCAGCAGGCACACTGGCCCCCTCACAGGGTGTCCAAACAACAACTCAACAGAACTGAAACCAACCCCTTTCTGTGGAATCTGTGCAAACAGTAGGCATGGGAGGATAGCATCCCATCTCCTCCTGAGTTTTTCAGACACCCATTGATCATGCCCTTCAGGGTCTTGTTGAACCTCTCCACCAGAACATTTGTCTGCAGGTGATAGGGGATAGTGAACTTGTAGCTGACACCATTCTCATTCCACATCACAGTCAGATAGCTGGACAGAAAGTGTTTGCCCCTATCAGATACCACCGCTTTCAGAAAACCCACTCTTAAGAATACACCAAGCAGCATTCTAGCCACTGCAGGAGCATCTATGGTTTTTACAGGTATTGCTTCAGGGTACCTAGTCCACTACCACCAAGATGTACCTATTCCCTGATGCAGTAGATGGGTCAAGGGGACCAACAATGCCCATCCCCACAATTTCAAAACGAACCCCAACCACTGGCAGTGGTATTAGGGGAGCTTTTGTCCTGCCCCCTGCCTTGCCACTGACCTGACAAGTGGCACAGGAGCTGCAAAACTCCTTTACCTTTTCAGACATGTGAGGCCAGTAGAAATATTTCACTAACCGGTTCCAAGTCTTTGCCTGTCTCAAATGATCTGACAAGGTGAATTCATGACCTAAGGTCAGGATGAACTCTCTGTACTTCTGGGGCACCACCAACCTTCTGGTGGCCCCTCCTTGTGATTTCTGGCCTTAGTATAAATCAGTCCATCTTCCCAGAATATTTGGTGAAACCCACTGTCATTCCCATCCTCTTGCTTAGAGACAATCCTCCACAAGCTCTAATGGGTGGGACTGTCTCTCTGCCCCTTATTAAACTCCTCTCTGGAGGGTCCATCTGCTCCTGTCAGTTATGTCAAATCTGACAGTCCCGGCAGAGATGGAGTCCCTCCCTCAAAGGCCAGATCCCTCCTGTACCTCTGGAGTTCCCTGGGCTGGCTCACCAGGATCAATACCCTTGTCCTTGGATGCTTTGCCCTTTGTTCCAGGGTCCAAGTGTCCAGCCTTTCCTTTCTGGATAGACTGTGACATAGTCATAGTGCATACCCACTCCGGGAGCTCCAATATTTTCATATGGAGACCACTTCTGATCTTTCAGATGCTTCGAGGTCATTGCCCAGTAAACACTGCACTGGGAGCACAGGGGCACATAGAGCCTGTCACACATCCCCATTCCTAATCCACCACAGCTATAGGATGGATGGAGTTTAGTAGTGCTGTCTGCATAGGTTACCTAGTGAAACTCACCAGGTAGCAACCTCTCCTGAGGCACCGGCTAGTCTAGCCCCTGTGTCTCTGATAGCCTTCACCTCAGCCCTATTAACTTTAGGCCACTGCCTGTACTTATCCATGTTTGGAGGTAAGGCAGCCAGGGTTGCAATTTGCTTCCCGCCCAGGGACACTAAGGTTGCTTCTACCACTTGCTGATCCCTCTGTGGGGGACTCTCTACCCCACACTTACACTGGCAATCCCTGGGGATGGCCCCTTAGTGGGGGGCTTCTTGGTGCAGGCAGCATCTCCGTTTTTGTGCCCTGGCTGGTTACAGTCAAAGCACTTACCCACCTTTGAGGGATCAAAGAACCTACCAATCTTTTCCTGATATGCCCTCCCTTTGAATTTGGGTTGGCTCAGGCCCCTCCTCCTTGTTCAGGTTTTTGTGGGTTTTTGGAGGACTCTTTCTACTTTTGACCTTTTTTCCCCTGGTGTTAGACCTAACATCATTTGGCGTGTTTCCCCTGTCTTTTTGCTTCTGACCTCCTGGTTTTTGTGGTACTCTGGATCTTGTTTTGGCAGTGTTTCTGCACATTTTAATACTGCATATCAATACTAACGTGCAAGTGTTCCTACTGTAAATTGGGTGTATAGATTAGTGTTTCCATGATTGGCTTATTTGATTTACAGTGCACTGTGTGTGTCCAGGGCATGTAAAGCAAATGCTGCTAGTGGGCCTGCAGCGCTGATTGTGCCACCCACACAGCAGTCTTTCAAAGGGTTCTCAGACCTGCCGCTGCAGAGTCTGTGCGCAGTTTCTACTGCCATGCCGAACTCGCAAGTGCACCCACCTGCCAGGCCCTAACCTTCCCTTTTTTAACATATCAGACACCCCTAAGGTAGGCCCAAGGTACCCCTGTGGGCAAGGTGCTTTGTGAGGGAAAGGTAGGACATGTACTGGAGTCTGTTAAATGTCTGGAGTCTTTTGGAGTCTGTTAAATGCACAGAATTTCACCACGAGTGAAATTCTGTGCATTTCAGTTTTACAGTTGAAAGGCTATCTCTCTCATAGGTTAACAGGGGAGCTGCTTTGTGACACTTTTACAAATGTAGCTTGCCATTAGAAGCTTATAGAAAAGTGGAGTTTGGAATGCCTGAACTCAGGATCTAAAAATGCATCTTTCAGTAAAGATGATTTTTATATTGTGTGTTTGGAAATACCTCTTTTAAAAAGTAGATATTACCTTTTCTAAGCATCCATGTGCCTCTACCTGTTTGTGTACTAGCTGTCTGGGTTTTAGACTGACAGGGGCAGGTCTGTGCATTCACACTAGACCGGGACACAAAAGGGGCTGAGGTGTGTCCTGCATTTCCTGGGTGATTCATAGCCAGGCTTAATAGACCTGGTCGCATTTAGAGTAGTGGGAGGAGTTGCTACTTGCCCCTGAATGGACTGTGGCTGCCTTCCACAAAGCTATCTCCACCTTCTGGAAGGAATCAGGCCTAAGTCAGGCAGAATTGGTTTATGTATGTTAGTAGATATTTGTTTGCATCAACTTCAAAGGGAAATGTGGTATATATATTGGGGCTCTGACCCCAAAACTTTTGAACTCTTTTGGGATTAAGGATCCCTCCAAGAAGAAGAGCTGGAAACGCTGTGAGGAGAGGCTACCACTCTGCTGTGTGCTTTGCTGTGTTGGCCTACAGTGGCTGCTTCTGTCTTGGGCAGTGAAAGGACTGGACTGAACTTTCTGCTCCTTCTTCTGCTGAGTATCTCCAAAGGCTTGAAGTAGAGCTTGCTCCCTGTTCAAGAAGTCTCAGGAACAACAAAGACTTCATCTGCTTGTGGGTACCACCTCTGGGAATGTGTGGTCCAGTTGCTACAGAGGGAAACCGCAATCCGATGTCGTCATGAAGACCTCCAGCGGTTCCATGACCAGAAGGTACTGCAGAGGGCACCACCGCATCTCGCATCGCAATCCTGGTCTCACCGACAACGATGTCTGCTGCCACCACCAAGCAGCTTCTTGTTTTGTGGCCTGTGGGCACCGTACTCTGCACCACCTCACTTCACTTCACTGCCCTGGTCTCCCTGACGCCAGCTGACATCGCCGCCGATGTCTGCACCCTGGTTTGGGGTCACTGCTCTTGAGTTGCACAAAGCACTGCCCCATCCCATAACACAGTCTCTGCCCACTGACACCAGCCCCAGTGGCTGCTGATCCTCAACGGATGCCGTTGCTTCCACCGTGACCTTTAGCATCAGGCCGAACAGAAAACTGACCCAGTTCACATCGCAGCCCTGATTTCACTGATGCCGATGGATGACCGCCACTGAGCCACTGCCTGCACCATGACCTGAGGGCACAGCACGCCACACTGCTCCACTTCACACCATAGCCTCGAAGCCCGCCACAGCCGGACCACACCATAGCACAGAACAAAAGGTACTGTTTAAGGGTCTTCTGATACCACAAGCGGGCCACACCGCTGTGGTTGGCAGAACCATGGCATTTGTTGGCCCACACATTAAGGGCTCGTGTAGGAAGTGCCGTGGGGAGGTGGGGCCGGGTGGGGCAGGGGACGGGCAGGGTGGGGGTAGTAAACTTGCGCGTGCTGAAACGCATTCGGCATTTCAGCGCGCACAATGACATTCAATTTGTTTACATTACTCCGTTCTGCCGTGAACTGGAGTTTACTACCCCCCACCTTGCTCGCCCCGCCCCACCGCCCTCTGGCATTCAGTCCAAGAGCCGCTACTGGGCCCACACCGCCGTATTGGCCCCGGACGGAGCTATCCACTTTAAGGAACTTTTTCTGAGATTATTTTTGCATTATTGATATTGTGAAGAATTGTATGTTGGATTTTTATTGTTCTGGTCTTGTTTTACACAGATGAATATTGGATATTTTTCTAAAGCTGTGGTGGTGTCTTTTTGTAGTGTTTTCACTGTATTACGGCATGTTATGTGCAAATGCTTTACACACAGTCTCTGAGATAAGCCTGCCTGTTTGTGCCAAGCTACCAAGGGGGTGAGCAGGGGTTATTTTGGAAGTATAACTCCCTTATCCTGACAAGGAAGAAGAGTGCCTACTTGGACAGGGTAACAACCTGTCAACTAGAGATCCCATTTCTAACACCTGGGCTTTCACCTGTGGAGGGACCTGTGCATCTTCTTCTGGTCACCCCCCTGGTGCTGACTGAAAACCCTAGTTCTCCCCCACTGCGTCCCCCAGCTCTCTGGGGTCTGTAATACTGGTGTAACTTCTCTTCTGCACAATGGGTCAACATATGTTCTTTCAACAAAAAGTTATACAATCCCTTATATGTTTCAACTTTGTTACCAACAATCCAGCCCTCTAGTGCCTTCACTGAAACATCCACAAAGTCCACCCAGGACCTTGTACTCACTTTATGGGCATCTCTGAACTTCACTCTGTACTTCTCTGGAGTCAGACCAAACTTCTGGACTAAGCACTGCCTCAAGTAACAATAGGATTTTGCCTCTTGCCCCTTCAAGGCCAGGAGCCTTTTCCTCCCAGCCACTGGAATCTGTTCCCACAAGAGTGAATCCCAATGCTTGGGGCGGAACCCCACATCTCAAGGGCATTCACAAATGCAGTCAACCATTTGTCAATGGCATGCCCCTCTGTGTACCTGGGTTCTGTACCCTTGGGAAGCCTGTGGTCAAATCTACCACCCCTGGACATCGCAATATCTTCTTCATTGTCGCTGCCATCATTTCTTTTTACCTTCTTCCTCTCCCACTGTCCCGTAGCTAGGTCTAGTTTCCTCTGCACTAAATCTATTAAAGTCAATTTGGCCTCAAAATGCCTTGGTGCAAGGGACAGCGGTTGTTCCTGAGTAGGGGACCCTGCTCTCTTCCCACCATCTGGAATCTCATAGCTAAAACTGAAAACAATAGAGGAGACATTATCCTCACCCTTTGCATGGGTGACATTGCGGGGGTCTGCTTCCCCCCGCTCTTCATTCTCTGGGGACTCTTGGTGGACTTGATGCAGGCAAGCTCTGTTAACCTGTAGCTTGCAGGGAGCCCACTCTTTATTCCTCTTGAAACAAGGTACATCCAAACAGCTGTAGTTCCAGATAATACAGCAAGTGCAGTCAACCAGAATGCAGGGTCTGATGGTGCAAATCAAGTTTCCAGCTTGGCAATCCTTCTTCTCTCAGGTTCAAATAGCAGAGCTAAGAGGCACTGCCCCTTTCAGATACTTATTCAGTGTTTTCTGGGGTCACACAGGAGAGCACTCCTGTCTAATGGGGTACAGGACAACACCCCAGAGCATTACCATTTCCTCTAAAGTGTGGCACAATGGTCTCCCAGATAGCACTATTTCTCCAAAATCCAATAAAGCTGAAGTCTCAGGGGAGAAGCAAGAGCTGGCTAAACCAACATCCAGGATGGCTCATCTCCATATTCTCCCTCCCCCTGGTATTTGCACATTTCTTCCTTAAGCCTGCCATCTGGCTTGGTTCAAAGAGTAGGGGTGTAAATGAAACTGGCTTCTGACGCCTGTCTCCGCCTTCATTTGAAGCTCATTGTTTACCACCAGTCCCCCTTGCTCTGACATTCCTATGTAGCAGCACCCTCTCCTCCCAAAATGGCTCCTTCACCCTAGGGACTATTTATTTATTTATTATTTATTTATTTCTGAATTTGTAGAGCGCATGGTTACACTTACAGTGTGTCCCCGCGCTGTCAGAAGAGCCATCTACTCCGTCAGTCAGACAGGACGGGTTAATCTTTAGGGAAGAGGAAAGTTTTGAGCTTTCTACGGAAGATGAGCTCCGATGTTTCCAGTCTTAAGCTCAGGGGGAGAGTGTTCCATTTCTGTGCCGCCAATGTACGAAAGGATCTTCCTCCCATTCTGGCTTTCTTATGTCTGGGGACAGCGAGGAGGCCTGCCCCTAACGAGCGGAGTTGTCGAGTGGGCGTATAGGGGCAGAGAAGGTTCCGCAGGAAGGCTGGGCCCTTGCCATGTACGATCCTGTGACCAATACAAAGGACCTTGAAATCAATTCTTTCATTGATCGGAAGCCAATGTAGGGTTTGTAGGGATTTTTTTGAAGGGGCTCTTCTGGGCAGCCGGAGGACCAGGCGAGCGGCAGCATTCTGAATTGTCTGCAGTCGCCGCCGGCTAGTGGCATTGGCTCCCAGATAAAGAGCATTGCCGTAGTCCAGTCTTGACGTGACAAGGGCGTGGACCAGGGTCTTCCTAGATGATTCTGGGAGGAGGTCGATGGTTTTGCGGAGTTTCCGTAGAATCGAGAAGCACGTCCCGGCTACCCGTCTAGTATGGTAGTCGTAGTCCAGCTTTGAGTCCACCCATACTCCCAGATTCTTGACCTGGTCACTAGGAGTAGGAAGGGGCCCCAGGGTCTGCGGCCACCAAGCAGATGACCAGACTGAGGGGGTTTTTCCCACAATCAGCACCTCAGTCTTGTCACCATTAAGACGGAGGCAATTCTTCGCCATCCATCCCGCCATATCCTGGAGGCATGCTGAGAAGTTAGCGGCGACTTGTTCAGCAGGTTGGGTCAGAGCGACCACCAACTGTGTGTCGTCTGCGTATGTCACTACTTCTACCCCGTATCGTTCCGCAGTAGTAGCCACGGGGGTGACATATAAGTTAAAAAGGGTTGGACTGAGGCTTGAGCCCTGCGGCACTCCTTGACCAAGGTCGAAGGTGTCAGAGCGTGCTCCTCCTTGCTCTACCGAGAAGCTACGGTAGGTGAGAAAGGATTCCAGCCATGACCAGGCCAAGCCTGTCACCCCTCCTTTCTTCAGACACTGTAGCAACGTGTGATGTGCTACAGTGTCGAAGGCTGCACTGAGGTCCAGGAGCACCAGTGCTGCCACATGTCCTGCATCTACGTGTTTCCTCATTTATCACCTCAACAAAGCAGCCTGACTCATCCACTTAACTCTGACCAATCAAGACAGATCACTGGAAGGCTGAATTTTGGTTTATGGACAAGAACATTTTTATAACTTCTTTTCTGTACATTTTAGGATAAATTCATCAATAGCATATTATTTTAGTGAGTTATTGAATTATATTTTCAGGTTTTCCTAGTGGGACTTATTAATTATTAACATCTTGCCAGGTTAATCTTTGTGGCTGAGGATCTGAAATGGGAAAAATGAACTGGGCAATTTTTCCAACACCAGGGCTTATAAAACATATTTTATAAGTACCCTGCCTATATCTACAGGACCCCACACCCCTGGAACACCTAGGGGAGATTTTAGATGTTCTGAATATGCCAAAATATTGCAGATCCTCACTCCACCGTGATCCTAGCACAAAAGTTGATTTTGGGAAGCACTTTACTACAATGTGGGAAGTGAAATGTGCAATTTCACTATACTCAAGGCATATAAAACCTATTTTATAAGGGTCCTCCTTATAAGTACCTGACCCCCCGCCAATGAGACACCTATGGGAAACCCTGTTAATTTGTAAGTGCCCCAAACACCAAAGTTAAGTTTGGGCACAATTTACATGTTAAAAGCAATTGCTTTTAAATGGACCTCAGGCCTAAGCAGTGCACACATGCAAGTGCAGAAAGGGCTACTGGCCTCTAAACTGCTATGCCCTATTACATATTAGGGACTTAATGGTAGTTTTGATTTTCCTGCACTTTTATGTACTAGGGCCTTATAGGGGAGGTCATGCCAAACATAGAGTACCCTAACCCATAGTGTACCCTACTACATGTAGGTGTTTTCACAGTATTCTAAATGTGTTTTCAGCAAAGCACTGTACCTGGGTCTGGTTAGGCAGAACCCAAAGACAGTCAAAATCAGTTACCACGAGTACCAGTCAGCAAACAAAAATGGGGGTTGTTCAGGGCACCAGACACAGTATTTGAACGAGAAACAGTCTGAACAATGCGGGCAGAGTCACACGTTTCCCAACACCGCAAGCCCTGCCATGCTTGCCTTAACCAGGCATATGCCTTAACCATGCTTATGCAGACCCTCCAGCTTATCGCGATTTCGCGATTTGCAAAAAAATCGCGAAATCGCGCGATCTCCGCAAATGCCGCGATATTTGCCCTAAAGCCCGCGAAATTTGCCGTTTCCGCCCGCCGCCCCCGTTTCCGCCTTAAAAGAAGGCGCGAGGCACCCATTCAGTCATTTGCGGCGAGAGGCGAGCGAAGGGAGAAGAAGACCAGCACCACACCAAGAGGGGGAGGAGAGAGCACGAAGCTGCAGCGACGACACAGACTCTTCCAGAGACCGGGGCTCGGAGCAGGAGGAAGAAGACAGGTAAGTCCGTCCTACGCTGGTGGGGCCTCGCCGCACACATAGGGGAGAGCGCTGCCCTGGTGGGAGGGGGGCAGCGGAGATGTGGCCTTCAGTAATAGCCTCCGCTCGCGCAATTACTCACACGTCCAAGTAAATGTGATGCATGCTAAAAGCTCGTCACCTAAAATGAAACTAAAAACGCCGCTCAGAACTAATCTTTTGTCAGGCTTCTCATGGCAAACGTTTCGCAGGCTTTTAAAGCATAAAAGGCTGTCTCTTTATTCAACAGTGCCCCATTATAAACAGAATAATTGAAAGTTACTGATGTAACGTTAATGTTTGCATTTCTGTTCTGCTGCAGAGCTAATGTGAAATATATTTAAATCAATACTAAAGCCATATTTCCAGCGCGAGAACACTCACTCCCTGTCTGTGAGGTTTGATTCTTATGGAAACGATTAGCAACTCGGAGGGGTGGGGAACACAACATTTATGGTTTCCTTCTGATTAACCCCTTCTAGTGCTTTACTTACAGGCTGAGCTCTTGGGTAGGAATCCTATTTTTGCTTACTGAAAAATGCAGACAGCACACGTCTGGAAAATTGATTTCAGAGACGGGGCAGACTTGGGTGCTCAGTAATTAAGTACATAACGCTAGTTCGTGTGCCTGAGTGTCTAGCACCTTTTGCAGTATTACGCCTCAAATGATACTGTGTTCTTGTAACTGCACATTTGTCACTTTTTTCTTCCTGTGCACTTTTTACTACCTCATGTATTTTTGGCTGCTCACAATTCTCACTACCTCATGTATTCTGTGTGCTCACAATTGTTACTATTACCTTTTACTTTACTACCGCATGTGTTTTTGGTTGCTCAACATTTTTACTACCTCATGTATTCAGTTTGCTCACAATTGTCATTATTACCTTTACTACCTCATGTATTTTTGGTTGCTCACAATTTGTGTTCCATTTATGTTCCTTTTGTGAAGCGCTCTGACACCTTCGGGTAAAGTCCGCGCTATGAGTCACAGTGGGTATCAGGGTTGCAAAGGGATTTTCTTGCCAGGGAAAGCTCTGAGCATTTGCAATCCCTGCCATGCTAGGAAAGATACCAAGAATATTTCTCTAATTTTACGTGTGGGAAATTTTGTATGCACCTGGGAAAATGTTTGCGGATTTTTTAAAGTTTATCTTTATTGGCTGAGCTCTTCTGTGCACACTGCCAGAAGAACACCATCATGGCCCGATCACAAAATGTGATGTATGTCATTCCATTATTTGTTGTAACTGTTCTCTTTGCAGGGGATGGTGTTGGGGTGGGGGAGTGTGTGTGTGTGTGTGTGCGCGCGCACCCTGCTGCTGCCTGTGCTGTACCCGTTATGCAAGGGAAGCTTGCACTGCTGCTGTCTGTGCTGTATCTGCTCTGTGTGTGAGGGAAGCTTGCACTGCTGCTGTCTGTGCTGTATCTGCTCTGTGTGTGAGGGAAGCTTGCACTGCTGCTGTCTGTGCTGTATCTGCTCTGTGTGTGAGGGAAGCTTGCACTGCTGCTGTCTGTGCTGTATCTGCTCTGTGTGTAAGGGAAGCTTGCACTGCTGCTGTCTGTGCTGTATCTGCTCTGTGTGTGAGGGAAGCTTGCACTGCTGCTGTCTGTGCTGTATCTGCTCTGTGTGTGAGGGAAGCTTGCACTGCTGCTGTCTGTGCTGTATCTGCTCTGTGTGTGTGAGGAAACTTCAGTTTCAAGAGCCATTTGGCCCAGCTGCCGCAGCGCACTGGTAAGTTTGGTGTCCTGGGCACCTGGTGAGTATCCTAAGTCTTTACTTGTGTTCTTTTGCAGAGCATCACTGGGAAGAATCTGCTTTTGCAAGAGCCAGAATTGGGTCAGCTGCCGCAGCGCACTGGTAAGTTTGGGGTTGTGGCCACCTCTGGGGAATTTCATAATTGTTTGTTTTTGGTTCTGGGGAATTGTTGTGTTCTCTGGACTGTACTGCATTTTTTTGCTGAATCTTGACCCTTTGGCCTGATTTTTTACTGTCACTGTTACTGATTTTTTTTGTCCTGAATCCTGACCCTTTGCCATTAATTTTTACTTGCCATTGGGCCAGGTGCCGCTGCGCACTGGTAAGTTTGGGGTTGTGGGCACCTGGTGAGTTTCCTAACTCTTTACTTGGTTTCTTTTGCAGAGCATCACTGGGAAGAATCCACTGTTGCAAGAGCCAGACTTGGGCCAGGTGCCGCTGCGCACTGGTAAGTTTGGGGTTGTGGGCACCTGGTGAGTTTCCTAACTCTTTACTTGGTTTCTTTTGCAGAGCATCACTGGGAAGAATCCGCTGTTGCAAGAGCCAGACTTGGGTCAGCTGCCGCAGCGCACTGGTAAGTTTGGGGTTGTGGGCACCTCTGGGGAATGTCATAATTGTTTGTTTTGGTTCGGGGGAATTGTTGTGTTCTCTGGACTGTACTGCATTTTTTTGCTGAATCTTGACCCTTTGGCATGATTTTTTACTGTCACTGATTTTTTTGTCCTGAATCCTGGCCCTTTGCCATTGTTTTTTACTTGCCATTGGGCCAGGTGCCGCTGAGTAATGGTAAGTTTGGGGTTGTGGGCACCAGGTGAGTTTCCTAACTCTTTACTTGGTTTCTTTTGCAGAGCATCACTGGGAAGAATCCGCTGTTGCAAGAGCCAGACTTGGGTCAGCTGCCGCAGCGCACTGGTAAGTTTGGGGTTGTGGGCACCTCTGGGGAATGTCATAATTGTTTGTTTTGGTTCGGGGGAATTGTTGTGTTCTCTGGACTGTACTGCATTTTTTTGCTGAATCTTGACCCTTTGGCATGATTTTTTACTGTCACTGATTTTTTTGTCCTGAATCCTGGCCCTTTGACATTGTTTTTTACTTGCCATTGGGCCAGGTGCCGCTGAGTAATGGTAAGTTTGGGGTTGTGGGCACCAGGTGAGTTTCCTAACTCTTTACTTGGTTTCTTTTGCAGAGCATCACTGGGAAGAATCCGCTGTTGCAAGAGCCAGACTTGGGTCAGCTGCCGCAGCGCACTGGTAAGTTTGGGGTTGTGGGCACCTCTGGGGAATGTCATAATTGTTTGTTTTGGTTCGGGGGAATTGTTGTGTTCTCTGGACTGTACTGCATTTTTTTGCTGAATCTTGACCCTTTGGCATGATTTTTTACTGTCACTGTTACTGATTTTTTTTGTCCTGAATCCTGACCCTTTGCCATTAATTTTTACTTGCCATTGGGCCAGGTGCCGCTGCGCACTGGTAAGTTTGGGGTTGTGGGCACCTGGTGAGTTTCCTAACTCTTTACTTGGTTTCTTTTGCAGAGCATCACTGGGAAGAATCCACTGTTGCAAGAGCCAGACTTGGGCCAGGTGCCGCTGCGCACTGGTAAGTTTGGGGTTGTGGGCACCTGGTGAGTTTCCTAACTCTTTACTTGGTTTCTTTTGCAGAGCATCACTGGGAAGAATCCGCTGTTGCAAGAGCCAGACTTGGGTCAGCTGCCGCAGCGCACTGGTAAGTTTGGGGTTGTGGGCACCTCTGGGGAATGTCATAATTGTTTGTTTTGGTTCGGGGGAATTGTTGTGTTCTCTGGACTGTACTGCATTTTTTTGCTGAATCTTGACCCTTTGGCATGATTTTTTACTGTCACTGATTTTTTTGTCCTGAATCCTGGCCCTTTGCCATTGTTTTTTACTTGCCATTGGGCCAGGTGCCGCTGAGTAATGGTAAGTTTGGGGTTGTGGGCACCAGGTGAGTTTCCTAACTCTTTACTTGGTTTCTTTTGCAGAGCATCACTGGGAAGAATCCGCTGTTGCAAGAGCCAGACTTGGGTCAGCTGCCGCAGCGCACTGGTAAGTTTGGGGTTGTGGGCACCTCTGGGGAATGTCATAATTGTTTGTTTTGGTTCGGGGGAATTGTTGTGTTCTCTGGACTGTACTGCATTTTTTTGCTGAATCTTGACCCTTTGGCATGATTTTTTACTGTCACTGATTTTTTTGTCCTGAATCCTGGCCCTTTGCCATTGTTTTTTACTTGCCATTGGGCCAGGTGCCGCTGAGTAATGGTAAGTTTGGGGTTGTGGGCACCAGGTGAGTTTCCTAACTCTTTACTTGGTTTCTTTTGCAGAGCATCACTGGGAAGAATCCGCTGTTGCAAGAGCCAGACTTGGGTCAGCTGCCGCAGCGCACTGGTAAGTTTGGGGTTGTGGGCACCTCTGGGGAATGTCATAATTGTTTGCTTTGGTTCGGGGGAATTGTTGTGTTCTCTGGACTGTACTGCATTTTTTTGCTGAATCTTGACCCTTTGGCATGATTTTTTACTGTCACTGTTACTGATTTTTTTTGTCCTGAATCCTGACCCTTTGCCATTAATTTTTACTTTCCATTGGGCCAGGTGCCGCTGCGCACTGGTAAGTTTGGGGTTGTGGGCACCTGGTGAGTTTCCTAACTCTTTACTTGGTTTCTTTTGCAGAGCATCGCTGGGAAGAATCTGCTGTTGCAAGAGCCAGAATTGAGTCAGCTGCCACAGCGCACTGGTAAGTTTGGGGTTGTGGGCACCTCGGGGGAATTTCATCGTTGTTTATTTTGGGGCAATTCTTTCTTTCTTTGCACGTGGCTGACTGGACACGTTTTGGTCGAATTTGCACCACCCATGTAACCGTTGGCATGTTACATTTTCTATTTTCGGGCACTTAATTTGAGCTTCAACAATTGCTATGGCTTTTTCCCCCTGCGCTTTTCACACTGTCTGTTTGCTCAACACCGTTCGGGGACTGGCATTTACCATTGCAGTTATGGCCCAACACGTTTGTCACTTTACTTGTGCCTCAGGGTTGCATGCATTTCTTATCGTTGAGCACCGGCGCTTTCTGAACTTTCCTTTCAACAATTGCCTTTCCCCCCTTTGAGGTGTCTTTAGTAATACCAACTATCTTTGTAGGTGAGTTAACTGACTGCGCCACAACCGGGAGATCTTCTGTTTTACAAGGGAGCAACAAGCCACCACAAGAAAAGCAGAATGGAGAAGTTTATGCAGGCTGCAAAGGGTGTGAAGCACAGATCACATCTGCCCACCCAGATAACCGCAGCAGACCGGGCCAGAGACTACAGCAATGTGATGCACGCTGATGGTGGGGTGCTGTTTTGTAGTGTGTGCAATGTGGCGGTGGACCACATCCGGAAACACACTGTGGATATACATGTGCGGTCCCAAAAACATTTGAAGCGCTGTTCAGATGATCCTGACCTTCAATCTTCGCCGAAACGTGCACGCCAGATGACAGTGAACTCGCTATTCACCAAGAGTACAGCTGCCGGTGCCGCAAACCACGAAATGATAACTGAGTGGGTTAATGTCTGCACCGCGTTGAACATTCCGCTCAGCAAAACCGACCACCCTGTGTTGCGCAAGTTCCTGCACGAGCGAGTACGGAATGGTGGAGCGATACCTGGGAGTCATCAGCTGCAAGAACGGTATCTCCCAGAGAGATATACAAGTGCCAAGAACGAGCTGAAAGAGCTATTGAAAGATCAGAAGATTAGCGTTATCTTTGACGAAACACCAGATGTCGAAGGTCGGTGTGTTTTGAATGTGCTAGTTGGAGTAGTCTCTCCGCGGGGTGACCGTCAGATCCAAACCTACCTGGTGGACACAGTCTTCCTATCCCAGTGCAACCATGGGACTGTAGCGCAAGCTGTTGTAAAGGTGCTCACAGAGTACAGCATAGACTTCCAGAACGTTGTTTCCTTCAACACTGACAATGCGGCATACATGCTCAAGGCATTCAACACAGTGTTGAGGAATCTGTACCCAAACTCCATCCACATCACCTGCTTGGCACACATCATGAATCTTGTTGGGGAGTCATTTAGGAAGCCTTTTGTGGAGCTGAATGCTTTCCTGCTGTACTTCTCCCGCATCTTTTATATGGCTGGCAGCAGAAAGAGAAGGTACCTGCACCATCTTGCAGAGAACCATGGGATGAAGGCACGGGTGGCACCTGACCCTTGCAGTACCCGCTGGAATTCTTGGTTCGCCGCAGTCCAGTACCACTGCAAGCACTTTCAGGCCTATGCTGGGTTTGTGGAGTCAGAGATGCAACTCAGCAAGTCTCCCCCAGATTCCCTTGAAAATCTACAGAAGATTTTTAACACCGACCAAAGGGAGTGCATTAAAGTCCAATTGGACATTGTGGCAGAAAAATGCCAAAGCATTTTAAACCTGATGGAGCTATTCCAGAGTCAGACTCCAGTTACCATGAAGGTATACGATTATTTGGAGGACCTCCACATGAACTTAACCAACAATTCAGTCCTCACTGTGGAGTCACTAGAGCCGTTTGTACAGACCACTGCAGGGGCAAAACTAAGCCTGGCACAGAAAAAAAAAATTACAGCCCAGCTTAATGAAGCTTTTGAACATTCATTAGAAAAGGTGGCCAAATACATGGGGGAGGCCCAGCCAGGCATACAATTCTTGAAACAAGTGCGCCTCTTCAACCCTGCGCGACTCAGCATCCTGCCTAATGAGAAGAGTGCCTATTCAGCAATCCCTGGTTTCAGCGAAGTTCCCGATCAGGAGCTTCGCCTCTACTTTGACAATGTAGGGCCAGAAGCAGTGCAGGTGTCTGTTTCTGGACTTATTGACACCGACCTCTTTTGGCGTGGGCTGGCTGACCGCCTTCCAGCTCTTTCCCAACTTGCAGCTGTGTATAAGGACTGCGTCACAAGCTCTGCAGATGCTGAAAGGAGCAACAGTATATACAAAATTATTCTCTCTTCCAGACGACGGTCCCTTTCAGAGCAATCAATCCGGGCATTATTGTTTTTACACTACAACCAGCAGCAGAATACTGGTCTTGATTTGGAGTGCTCCGAAGAACTTACCGTACTTGCCCAAGATTAACATGCCTTTTAATTAAAACAAATGGGCTGAATTGTAAATAAACAAAATGTACATAGCTCCATGTTGTCAAATAACTCAAACAGTAAGATATCTGTGTTTGGTGTTGCAAAAACCACAAAATAAAATGCCGCTAAATGCCGCTAAATTTCCATTTTTGTGCCGCTAAATTTTCATTTTTGTGCCGCTAAATTTGCCTATCCATGCCGCTATATCCTGGGGGGTCTGCTTATGCTTGGTTAAGGCAATGCACGGTCTAGATGCATAGATGAGGTGGAGGAACAGCAAGCTTCGGGACAGAAGGCTTGCACACAAAGGGAAGAGGGGATGGGGATGGGTTTGGGGAGGGGAGTAGTTTTTAGTGGGGGGGGTGTTTTTAGGGCTAGGTGGGTTGAGCTAGCTTTTAGGACTATGGGTTGGTGTGGGCTAGGGTTCCCGGTGTCTAAAGCTCAGGGCCCGTTTTACTTTCGTGCATATAGGAGGTGGCAAGATTTGGTATGTTTTTTACTTATTTTGGCTTACTTTTGCTTGTTTTTCAATGGGCGGGGTGGTGGGGGGTCCTTGGGGGGGTTCAAGGTGCGGCAGATGAAAACGGCTTCTGTCACCAACAGCTAGGAATGTCCACTGTGCCTGTGATTTTTTGGAGGAAATCCATCTACTGCAAGGGTGGTTTTGTGCCTAGTTTATAAATGGGAAATCACCTGCTTTGGGGTCCTTGGAAAGGAGCTGGTTTGCACGTTTTCGGGGAGTGATTAGAGGGTATTCCAGGTGGTTTCTAGCTGATCTGCTTGAATGGGCGAGTAGCTGGGAACCTCTAATCCTGATGTTACCACATGTATTCCTTTAGCAAGCAAGCCATTACAATGAATATTGTTGTAAAGGCATGCCAGGTAAAGGCATGCATGGTAAACGAATGCGTGGCTAAGACGGATTTGTGGTTGGGACCGCTTTGTAAAGGCATGCGTGGTCCAGCCACACGTGCCGCTGTCATACAACCTGTATGAACTGATCTCAGCGACTGGGCATGCTGGTAGCGAGGAGTCATGGTTTTCATCAACATGGGGCCGTCTATCCTGGTCTCCACATTACAGATAGTCAACGTGTTTGGTTTATCCCTGCCATGCAAGTCTCACAGAGTAATGTGGTGCTGCCCATGAACATTTACTTATCTGGTTGTATGTGTATTAAAAAAAATGCAATCTGAAGT
Organism: Lissotriton helveticus; assembly: GCF_964261635.1. Lineage (NCBI taxonomy): Eukaryota > Metazoa > Chordata > Amphibia > Caudata > Salamandridae > Lissotriton > Lissotriton helveticus. The sequence continues at coordinate 1,204,723,281 of NC_136061.1, forward strand.
ACAATGTTCTGATGAATCTTCTTCGTCAAAACTTGTTTGATGAATTTTTCCACCTAGAATGGTTTTCGCCAGGCTGATGAAAGCCCATCTTGGTGAAAACAAAATTTCCTTCAGGTCGCAGTTTAGTTTCTTTGCTTTTTTAAGAGGGGTTCCCACCCTTAACCTGCTAACCCTTTCAACTAGATTTCCCTTTTTTGTAGTTTCTTTTTAGGAGGGTGTATTCCATCAACATTAACCCTTAAAAACCTCACATAAAACTGCCTTCTGTGCTCCATTTTTGTTTATTATTTTATTAACATTTATTCACACAATTCCTATTGCAACTGGATTTGTAAGTACGTTTTTTTCCGGTAACAGAACCAATCCCAGTAACAGGTATTGAAAGCTGTGCCTAGTATACCTTTTTCATAAAATCTTTCTGTTTTGTGAAAAAATAATATGTTAGCATTTTGCCCTTACTCCAAAATATATTTTGCCAGCCTAATTTCACCAGGATGACAATCTTCATTTCAGATTTTCTTCATAATGACGGAATTTCATTTTCAGGTCTTGCCTAGGCAGCGCTTGTGCTGTCTCTCCGAGACATCAAGTAATCTGTATATGTGTTGAAAATCCACCTACTCCACCCTCTTTGCTTTTAATTGGTTTCTTCCCTTGGCTGCTTTAATTTCTTTGGTTTCATCGGCCAAAGCACTTGTCTGCTTTAATTTCTTTGTTTTCACAGGCCAAAGCGCTTTTAGTTTGTCCTCTATTTCTTTAGGAACCCCTATGCAGCAATGCCTAATTACAGTATACATGCTGCTAGTGGAATGAAATGTTTGTCTTGGAACTCGTTTTTTTTTGGTGGCTTGCTTTTTCTTCTGTATTGCAGTGTTTGATGCACGTCTGTTGTGCCCCCACTGTCATCACCCCTATTGTTACCCACTTTTGTTGTCCCCCCCTGCTACCCGCCTCTTCTCCTTGTTAATTGATGCTACCTGAAATGATCATTGCGATATTAAGCATTTGAGTGTTGTCAGTGCAGTGTTAATATTATTCTTTGTAATTTAAAATCACACTGGAGAGCATTTTTGCGATGCACATGGTTTTGAACGTTTCATAACACACTCAAGAGCATTTCTGTGATGTGCATGGTGTTGAGTGTTTCATAACATATTGGAGAGCATTTCTTTGATGCAAATGGTGTTGAGTGTTTCATTGGTATTGTCTACCGCCTTACCTCGGTTTCAGTCGGGCTATAAAGCAGAGGGTGCCTTTGAGAGCTTCACAGGGTGTGAGTTGCAGACCCCCTCCAAATGGGCAGCAGCTGTAGAAAGAGTCACTGGGAGTATTTAATGTGAGGTCTGGCAGGGTCAGGACTGACGCTGCTGTTGGTGGCAAGGGTAAGGAGGTGTTGCATGCTGTAAGTGCTGTAACATGCTTTTTTTCTTAGGCATGCTTCATGATAAGTCCAGAGGAGCTGTACAGGTCAAGCCACAAATAGAATAGTATTTTGGTACTTGTTATTTTTAGTATGCGGCTAAAAAACCACTGTTTCTTTCTGGTCTCGGAAGGATGAGGAACTGCGTTGTCCCTGCACTATTTTCATCTCTGCTGCATTTAGTCAACCCACCGAGCTATCTCTCTCTGTGGCTATTTGCAAGCGCTGTGTAAAAACTGGTTTCTCTGTGCTTCCTCCGAAGGGGAATGATTTGTAATAAAAGTGGTGCAGGGGGTTTCCTTTCTTTGCTCCATTACAAAGCTCGGAGGAGCTTTACAGGCCAAGCCACAAATAGAATTGTATTTTGGCACATGTTATAATTAGTATGCGCCTGATAAACAAATTATTTATTTTTTGTCTCGGGAAGATGAGGAACTGAGTTGTCCCTGCAGTATTTCGCATCTCTGCTGCATTTAGGCATCCCACCGAGCTATCTCTCTCTGTGGCTATTTGCAAGCGCTGTGTAAAAACTGGTTTCTTTGTGCTTCCTTTAAACGGGAACGTTAAATGTTTTGGTGTTTTATTTAAATGTTAATATGGTTTAGCATTTGTACGTTCTTATCACCTGCTTAGAAAGTGGTGAATAATTACACACTGATCCGCTCTAAAATATTACCATCTGTTTTGAGGACAGTGAGGCTTCATATAAATTGTTATTATGAAAATAAGCTGTATAAATGTTAATAAGATTGTTTCAGTTTCATAAGTCTTTATTTTGGTAAAAATGAACCATAAAAGACATCACAGAATAAAAAACACAATAAAACATTAAAACCAACGTAATACATGGTTTACATAGTACGTGGTGCTTCTCAGGATGTTCAATAATAATAAAGATAATAAAAATAGGCTGTCTAACTAACTAATACTGTAAATAGTTTGGGATGGGGTTGTTGAAACCATTCTGTACATACACACTCCGATCCGGCCGATAATTAATCTCTAAACTTGTTCTTTCTGAAAAATTGTGTTTTCTCTCTAGGCTTGTATTTAGGGGCCGAGGGTAACGGGACCTAGGGTAGAAATCATGGAGTCCCCAGACAGAGAATGGGCCATCCCCTAATTGTGGAGACCAAGTTTGTAAATAAGGTACAACCCGATCACTCCAGAATCTAACTAGCACCAGGTCACCTGGGAGATCTTTTGGAAGGGGGCCAACCCAACCCACCCTTCTAACACTTCGAATAGTACCATCAATGTTATGTTATGTTATGTTATGTTATGTTATGATTTTATTTATATAGCGCACGGCTACTCAACAAGAGTGTCCCGGCGCTTTCAGAGAGCAGCTCAGCAGTTTGAAAAACATAACAGAGAACAAACAAAAAAATCAGAAAGTGAGAAATGTTCATTGGCAAGGGTCGGTTCCTGGACAGCCAATAGATGACCTTGTGTTTTAGATCCTCTAATCTCTCGGTTTTTCCCTTTGTAATTGGTAAAACACCAGTGAGAACACAGACAAAGGGGGCTGCCATTGGAGGCAAATGTATGTGTTTATTATAATCTGGGTTAGTAGTTTTTTCCTCATGAGGTATGGGAACGTTTGGAACCCCTACATCAGCGATGATACTCTTGGTGGTAGTGGGCTCGATGTCGGATGACGTGGGGATACATGGACGGTTCTGTGGGACCGTAGGTCTGTTGAGAGGGATGCTACTTCTTTGAGGAGCTAACTTAGAAACCACAGTAGCAGGTAAGGGCTGTGGTTTGCTAAGTCCTGCCATGTTCTTAGTAGGTTGAGTCGGTGTCCTAATTGAGGTCTCTATATCCCTTAACCTATCCCCTAGGGAGTTGATTCTTGTAGTCAAAGGGGATATTAGAGAGGTGACCAGGCATTTAATCAGGTCCAGAAGAGCTGCCTGGTAGGGGGGTGCAAAGGATTCAGTGTTATCGCAGGTCTGGGAATCTGTAGGTAGGGTGCTAACGAACGATGGAGAACATGTACAAGGCTGTGGCAGTTTTGCTTCCCTCCCCATGCAGTTGTCCCCGGGATGCTTTCTTTTGACCGTTGGAGTTTTAGAGATCCCAAGTTGTTTGGTGTTTGCCTTTACTGACGGGGCTAAGGGAGGGGCAGCCAAGATGTTATCGTACTCCAGATGTACAGGAAGTATTGGGCTAGAAAGGGCTTGGGCTGGGTCTACTAGGTTTTCGACTGGTGCATATTGAATGTGACATAGGGCGTTCAATTCCTCCAGCCAGGACAAACTTGATGCAGTGTTGGCTAGCTGCGCCTAAGGATGTTTACAGGCTACGCTATGTGAGGACAAACGAGATTCTAGATCTTCCAATTCATAGATAACGGGTAATAAAACCCTGTCTACATAGCAGTCTATACTCTCCCTACTAGAGTCGCTTGGGGGAATATTAGGTTTAGGAGCCCCCTTAAGAGGCATGGCGAAAATGCAGCAAACAGAGTCCCGCAAAAATATCAATGAAAGTCCCAGTGTCTTGAGGCGACAGTATGAGCAAAGATGTGAGTCGAAGTCTCACTATACCTTGTTCTGTAGGGGCCAAGGGGGGTGGCCCGTCCCGTCCTTCTCGTGCCTCTGAGGGCCACAGAGGGCCCGCCCTTTGCCCGGGCTTAGCCCGGCGCGGTCCCGCGACGCGGAGGGAGCCTCCTCTTTTTCAGCGTCTCCTGGCGCGCAGAACCAGGAAGTGTCCCGCTCGGCCTGCTGGGAGCTGTAGTTCCCTGGCGGCCGTGCAGGTGGATGACAGCGGCGGCGGGGGGAACAAGCAGCGTGTGGGCCCCAGCAGCGGCGTATGGCGTGTGGCAGGTAGGACTGTCCGCAATGATTGTATATGAGCAGCATGATGTTTGGTTACTGCCGCTTTTATAGTGCTTAATTTGTACCAGAAGGGCTAACCTTTTTGGCTTAATTACAAAGCACGGAGGAGCTGTACAGGCCACGCCACCAATAGAATTGTATTTTGTCACATGTTATTTTTAGTATGCGGCTAACAAACCACTATTTCTTTCTTGTCTCAGGAGGATGAGGAACTGAGTTGTCCCTGCACTATTTCGCATCTCTGCTGCGTTTGGCCAGCCCCACTAGCTATCTCTCTCTGTGGCTATTTGTCAGTGCTGTGTTAAATGTGGTTTCTCTGTGCTTCCTTTAAAGGGGAACGATGTGTACCAAAAGTAGCCAATAGTGTTCCTTTTTTAGGTCTCGTCTAGGCAGCGCATGCGCTGCCCTCCGAGACATCAAGTAATCTGTATATGTGTTGAAACTCCACCTACACCACCCTCTTTGCGTTTATTATGTTTCTACGTTTGTCTCCTTTAATTTCTTTGTTTTCAAAGGCCAAAGCGCTTTGTAGTTTGTCCTCTATTTCTTTGGGAACGCCTATGCAGGACCACCTAACTACGGTATACATGCTTCTAGTGGAATGAAGTGTTTTTTTCTTAGCTTGCTTTTTCTTCTGTATAGCAGTGTTTGATGCATGTCTGTTGTGCCCCATCATCATCACCCCTACTATTACCCACTTCAGTTTTTCCCCACCGCTACCTGCCTCTTCTCTTTGTTAATTGATGCTTCCTGCCTTGATCAATGCGATATTAAGGATTTGAGTCTTGCCAGTTCCATACCGCTCCTGCGGGCTTTGTAATGGAGCGAAGAAAGGTAACCCCCTGCACTACTTTTGGTAAAAATCGTTCCCGTTCAGAGGAAGCACAGAAAAAACCCATTTACACAGCACTTGCAAATAGCCAGAGAGAGAGATAGCTCGGTGGGTTGGCTAAATGCAGCAGAGACGCGAAATACTGCAGGGAAGGGAAAGATTTGTACCAAAAGTGGTGCAGGGGGTTACCTTTCTTAGCTTTATTACAAAGGCCGGAGGAGCGCTACTAGCCACGCCACAAATGCAATTGTATTTTGGCACATGTTATTTATTCAGTATGCGGTTGTCAAACCACTATTTCTTTCTGGTCTTGGAGGATGAGGAACTGAGTTGTCCCTGCAGTATTTTGTAACTCTGCTGTGTTTAGCTAACCCAGCGAGCTATCTCTCTCTCTGTCTATTGGCAAGAGTTGTGTTAAAACTGGTTTCTTTGTGCTTCCTTATAACGGGAACATGTAAAGATTTGGTCTTTTTTTTAACCGTTAATACTGTTTAGCATTTGTACTTTCTTATCACCTGCTTAGAATTTGCTGAATAATTGCGCACCAATCCGCTCTAAAATATTACCATCCGTTTGACGGCAGTGAGACTCCATAGCTTCATAAAAAGGACAGAGGAGCTGTACAGGCCGAGCCACAAATAGAATTGTATTTTGGCACATGTTATAATTAGTATGCGGCTGATAAACCATTATTTCTTTTTTTATTCAGGAGGATGAGGAGCTGAGTTGCCCCTGCAGTAGTCTGCTTTTTTACTGTGTTTTGTCAACCCAGCGAGATATCTCTCTCTGTGGCTATTTGCAAGAGCTATATAAAATGTGGTTTCTCTGTGCTTCTTCTAAAGGGAAACAATTTGTACCAAAAGTGGTGCAAGGGGTTACCTTTCTTAGCTTTATTTTAAAGGCCGGAGGAGCTGTACAGGACATGCCACAATAGAATTGCATTCTGGCACATGTTATATATTCAGTATGCGACTGACAAACCACTATTTCTTTCTTGTCTTGGGAGGATGAGGAATTGAGGCACTGATTCTGCACATATATAGAACTGTGCGCAGGAAACCGGGACCTCAGTGTGTAATGGTGTACCAAAAACCCACCTTAGTGCCCGGAACCCCAATCCTACTAGCTATAGTGTTTCATTCGTTCTCCATACTACAGCGAAGCGACCAATGATTAGACATTCTAGAACATGTAACTCAGATCCTCCCAGAAATCGCGGGAGCAAGAACGCTCTTTCGCTCACTCACTCATACTTGTCCACAACGTGAATAATCAGAGACACTGTATAGTTTAAAATGTTTATTTTAACTAACGTGCTCAATAATGCAGTACACAAGCCAATACTAGCAGCGAAATGAATAAACACAAGATAGTAAACATTGCTACAATTCCATAGAAAATAAACGGAGATATCATTCTATAAAGATAGTGGAAAAAGGACTACCCTGCCTTGCCACCCTTCTCGTGCTAGGAACTAGTTTAATGTAGAAATAGAAGACCTCTGGGCTTTGTGAGAGGGGACCCCATACCTCTAGGTTTAGTTGCAAAAGATTACATCTCAGTTCAAGCACAGCTCTTCTCTCTGGAAGGGCATTCTTCAAGTGCTTAACAAGCATGCAATGCCTTATTAAAAGCACTCAATTTCAGTAGTGCAGCTGTGTGTGTATTATGTCTAACATGCGTGGGACTGACCAAAGCAGATTAACGAGAAACATTGTTTTTCGAGCTTGAACACAATGTGCAGATGAGACCCACAGACTACAGCAAGAAACATGAAAGGTAGACGGTTCTCATGTGGACGAACACAAGCACTGGTTTTATGAAAACAAAGTAATATAGAAACGTGTGCAAAAGCGGAACATGGCAGCTAAGCATGTACTAACATATGCTAACTTAGCAATGTCCGCAGTGAATCCTGTATCCTCACTGCACCCTCCCCTGGTCAGTCCATTGGATGTAAGCCTAGGACGAGCACAGAGTTCAAGAAACATGAGAAGAGTTCATGAGTTTCTATAGTCTATCGAATTCGGAAAAAAGTGGATGGCGGAGATTAAAAAAAAATGTTAAGGAAAAAAAGTGGAATTGTAAATTGGGTGCGTACCTCTAATTTGCCAAAAAATACCATTAAAAATAGGCAAAGATGTGCGCCAGCCATTTTAATCCATCAGAGTGTATGAGCAGTAAACAGCCACTGCCTCCAATAGGAAATCATTGTCATCAATTAACAAGCAGAACGAGCAAGCATGGTCATCACAATTTGGAACTTCCAGGACCACCGCAGGACAACTTGCGTGATATTCAATGTAGCTACATTGTAGGAGATCCTGCGCAGCCGCACAGATATCCCACTGTGCCAACACTCCAAGTGCTGCTGCACATGCCATAAAACTAACCCCGGAGCATTCTTGCTCTTGGGCCACTAAGGGACTCATCAACAGGTTGTATTCTGGGTCGGGAGATGACGTATTGGAGAGGCAAAGATCCAATGCCAATTGAAAGGAACATTCCAAGCAGGAGACGACGGGTTGCACGCAAGTGTAGTATGCAAAGCCGAAAGACAGCTCATAAGCTTCGCTGAGTGTCACCAGCGGCAGTATACCATAGCAGTGCAAGCATACGGTCACGAAGCATTTGCAGTCGATCTGGGTTGTGTAGAACCACAAGAGGTGCAGCCATTGCGTAGTAGTCAAAACAATAGCAGAACACCATCGTCTATGGTGACCAACAGAGGTAAACCTCCAAATACACTGGAAAAAATAGCATGTATAAAGACTGATATCACCCCAAATATAGTCTAAAAATGGGTCACAAAGCCAGAGCCAACTACTTTAAAAGAATGAAACAGGCCGTGTGTATCAGACGCATTGAGGATCCCGAGAATTAATTCACCGAAATGGAGTGGGTTATTGGTATTTAAAAATGCTTGAAGTTCAGAATTAGTGCTCGCTATCTTGCACAACGAATGTTTCACGTGCAGAAGTGAGCGGGACTTGTTGCTGAAAAAATAGAGCTTTTATTCTACTCAACTTATTGAAGTCTGTTTTCACAGTCAGGATGCAAGACCAAATCGAGATTTCGAGCTTCCCCTGCGGGGGCGGGAAAAGCAAATACGCTGTGAAACTGTTGCAATATATGGGATGCCAGCCAGCAAACCACAACATTCTTTGTTATTTAAAAGAAGATAGCTACCGTTAGCAAGCAGAGTGAAAGTGGGTTTAATAGATGGTACTGGAATACCTTTTAAAACACATACAAGATTCGAGGAGGTAACACTACAAGCCCCATGTAACTATATGTTTTTGCGGACAAGGGAACAACCTATTGTCGAATCGCAAGATTCCCCTGTAAGATATACCTCCTTGTTATCTCACAAACATATGTACGTGAAAGGCAAGTACCATAACTCATGCAGGAAAGTGCTGCCTAGGGGTTCATAGCGACCTATCGGGTAATGCCTCATACAGGAGCTAAAATGAAACATTGAAAATGGTAAAGAGATAACCCCATGGATGAGCCAGACAGCATAGTCCATTTCAGCCACGGAGAAGAGTAAAGGGTCTATCTTTTCAATATGTAAAATAGTGTATGTTGCATCATTCATGGACATATATTGCTGTTTCTCTGTCAAACTAAAATGCAAAAACGAAGCAGATGCATTTAAATAATCCCATGGCACTTTTCCCATTTTCAGAGTTTGCAAAGTCTATGCAAACTGCATACCAGAACGCAATTGACTTTGACCATGATACAACACAGACACATCATCTTGAACAATGTCAACAACAGATGAAACAATAATATCTAAGGTGTAAATGCGGGAAGACAGTGTGTTAATACTATTGTCAACTACAGCACGTACTTTTTCTAATTTTTTTTATCTATTTCTCTTAAGCGTGAAGCAGCTTCAATTTGAGACATCTTTCAAATTTCATTGTAAGCTGCGTAAACAAATCTCTTTCTCCTGGGACTAGCCAGTCCCTTGATAAAGTCTGCCAAATCAATGTTATTAGATAACAAAGATAAATGTTGTTTCACGGATGATAAGGATGAGTGCTGTAACCAATTTTGACATAACTCACCCTCAGAGTACGTGGTAACCGAGTGTGTATTTGCAAACCGTGGGTCAGGTCTAACCTGTTTGTAACCAGGAACTGTGTTATAGAAACGTAATTGGCAGGCATCAGAAGTTGTCTACCAAACCAACCATCTTAGTGGATCTAAACCGGAGACATTAAATGTCATATTCTGAAATAAAGCTTGCAATTATTCAATGGAGTAATCAGTATGCAAGCTCCAGTTATGATACATAGCGAGGGTAGGAATGGTAGGGGCATTCATCTGTTTTGTAGCGGCTAAACCAAAACAGGTTGTTTGATATATGGAATCATTTAAAAGCAGAATTTGTGTTGGCATAAGGCACCCCCTATCTAAGGCTTCAGTGCCGCGAACCTGCCAGGGTCTAAAACCTCAGACGGATTTCAAATCAATGGTGGCCTCCCAATGTTCATAGCCACCCACTGATAATTTATCTATAAAGGAATTGGAATATGACAATTTTGAGTGAGTCAACATTACTTTGGGACTAGATGAAATATTCAATTTAACATAAAATGACCCTGGATTTGACCTATCAAAACCTGTAGAATATGTAAATTTCCGTAACAGAGTTTTGGAGCTGCCTTCTAATGGAGTTGTTCAATGTTCTTATTTTGTGTAATTAAAAACATTTCTAAATGAATTAGCCTAATGTAGGAAGTGGTGTCCAAAATGCTGATAACAATATAAATCTGCATAATTAGCAGTATTTAAATACAATTCTTCAGCATCAAAGGCAGCATAATACTTCAAATCTGAAAATAAAGATTTTACTACCTGCACATCCCAGTCGTCTGAACGTATGTTCTGTTTCACTACAACACCCATGCATACATGAAGTACATTTGGTATGTTAATAATCTCTGTCAGGCAATGAATTTGGAAATCCACAGCATCCCAGACAATGCCATCAGCGACTGGAAAGGCAGAAATGTTGACAAGAGTCTGGTCTCGCTTCATGATGTAGGAAAATGAGTGCGGAGCCAACGTTCTAGTTACCCAGTGAGATCTCTATCACTGTAGATATTGGTGAGAGATCACCATCACTCCAGATATTGGTGTGAGATCACTATCACAGCAGATATAGGTATTAGATCACTATCACCGCAGATATAGGTGTGAGATCTCCATCACTGTAGATATTGGTGTGAGATCACTACCACTGCAGATATAGGTGTGAGCTTACTATCACTGCAGATACAGGTATGAGATCACCATCACTGCAGATATAGGTGTGAGATCTCTATCACTGCAGATATTGGTGTCAGATCATTATCACTGCAGATATAGATATTAGATCACTATCACCGCAGATATAGGTGTGAGATCTCCATCACTGTAGATATTGGTGTGAGATCATCCCTGCACATATAAGTGTGAGATCACTATCACTGCAGATATATGTGTGAGATCACCTTCACTGCAGATACAGGTATGAGATCACTATCACTGCAGATATAGGTGTGAGATCTCTATCACTGTAGATATTGGTGTGAGATCACCATTACTTCAGATATAGGAGTGAGATCACTATCACTGCAGATATAGGTGTGCGATCATTATTACTGCAGATATAGGTGTGAGATCACTGTCACTGCAGATATAGGTGTCAGATCCCTATCAATGTAGCTATTGGTGTCAGATCAATATCACTGCAGATATAGGTGTGAGAACACCATTACTTCAGATATAGGTGTGAGATCAAAACTACTGCAGATATAGGTGTGAGATCACGTCACTGCAGACATAGGTGTGAGATCACTATCACTGTAGATATAGGTGTGAGATCAATATCACTACAGGTATAGGTGTGCAATCACTATTACTGCAGATATAGGTGTGAGATCACCGTCACTGCAGATATAGGTGTCAGATCACTATCCCTGTAGCTATTAGTAAGGATCCTCCTGAGGCACAGCCACGAGTAGGCAGCAGACAGCCCTTGATCGCTTTTTAATCTTGTGAAATTGTTGTTTTAAATCTCACTTACCCTTCCTCCTGACACACGATTGCTTTGTGCAGGCTTCCCCTACACAGCGGAACGAGCGCTGGTAAGGGAGTAAATCGACGAACTACTCCACCCGCCATCACTCATGCCAGACAGGGACACGCCCACTCTGAGGCCACGCCCCCTGCAACCATCATAAAAACGCGCTGACTTCACGAGCGCGGCAGATAGTAAGGATCCTCCTGAGGCACAGCCGGGAGTAGGCAGCAGACAGCGCTTGATCGCTTTTTAATCTTGTGAAATTGTTGTTTTAAATCTCACTTACCCTTCCTCCTGACACACGATTACTTTGTGCAGGCTTCCCCTACACAGCGGAACGAGCGCTGGTAAGGGAGTAAATCGACGAACTACTCCACCCGCCATCACTCACGCCAGACAGGGACATGCCCACTCTGAGGCCACGCCCCCTTGCAACCATCATAAAAACGCGCTGACTTCACGAGCGCGGCAGATAGTAAGGATCCTCCTGAGGCACAGCCGGGAGTAGGCAGCAGACAGCGCTTGATCGCTACTGGGGGATGTGTGGAGAGGGCAATCATTACTCACATTTGAGGCTCTACAGCAGCAGTATGAGATTGCTGAATCATAAAGTTTTAAATATTTACAATTGGGTCACGCTCTTAGGCACCACATACTGGAGATGGAGCAATTACCAAAGTCGGCCCCTTTAGAGGATCGGCTCCTCTTGAACCCCATGACAGAGAGGGCGGTATCCTTAACCTATAAGAACATGAGGAATAATTCCCCTGACCCTCTGCAGAAGCTGCAGTAAGCATGGTAGGGAGACCTTGGACTTATAGAAGAGGAGGATTGGTTGGAGGCTACACAAAGTCCCAGAGAGATGGCCATATGGGCTCTGTGCCAACACATTGAATTGTGGATACTCCATAGATCATACTATTCCAGGACGCTTCTGCATCGCCTCAGGAAGCACGACACCACCCTATGTGATAGGGGTTGTGGTGAGACAGGTTTGTTTTTGCACATACTCTGGGAATGTCTGGAAATACAACGGTACTGGAGGGGGGGTGGTTCAAATTATGGCCAAAGCTACTGGATTCAACATGCCACTGACGGCCAGGAGGCACCTCCTATGTATAAGTGGTGGAGAGAAGTGGCCTAAATACCCAAAAATATGGCTTACGTTGGCCTCTCAGATTGCCAAGAGAACTTTAGCCCTGGTCAGGGGGGCAAGTGGGATGATACGCATTGCGGAATGGGAAGCTGGCGGGGAATGGTGCCAAAGGGCTGAACATGTGGTGTACCAGAGTCAGGGCAGCCCAAAAAATGGGAGAAAGTCTGGGACAGTTAGTGTATATACAGGGAATAGAGGGAGCCCTCAAAAAGGGGGTGAACCATACCTTGAGTGCGGAACTGGGGTCACTGTCGAAATTCCATCATAAGGCATTGCTAAAAACTGTATGCACAATTCTTATCCTTATGTATCCTAGTGGTTATGCCACTCGTACTGTACTTTGTTCTTTTATGTCTATTCTGTACATGATAACCCATTTATGCTTACTGTAGCACTGAGCAACTCTTTAATAAAAAAATAAGTAAAAAAGAAAAAGATTTAAATGGCAGACAAAGGACAAATTAGAACCTAATTAAGGCTCTTAAGGATGTGAGTCGAGGTATGAGACTTTGAAGACACTACCTCACCTAAAGCAGGAAACCAGTGCTCATGAAAGCTTCAGCTAAAATCGACTTTCTAATCCCTAAAAAGAAAGACGGGGTGGATAACATTCAAGCATGGAGTTTTAATAATAAAGATTTCAATGGTTAGGGTTTATTTAAAAATATTTAACCATGGGGCTTTAAGAATAGTGAACCATGGGTCTTAATGTAAGGATTTGTCACAATGCGGCTTATCGTAAAAATCTGTATTAAAAAATATGTAGTTTAAGAATCTACAACAATACGGAGTATAGTAAGGATTAATAACAATTGGGCTTGGATTAATGATTATTAGCAATAGAACTTGCACGAGGGATAGTGACTGGTCATTGATAAAGGTGGATTTTTTGTTCGTACTGTCAGACAATGCTTACTTGAACTGTTTGCTGATTTGCGATTCCTGGATCTGTTGCGCTGCCCGCTTCGCGCTGCTGCTTAGTTCTTTTAAGTCATCCCAGAAGCCATCTTCCACCTCATCAGTGCCCACATCTGTGCAGGACCCTGTGGGAACAATAAACAGGAACAAGGCACTTGAGAATGGATCCATACATTATCTGTTTTATGAGGACCACCAGTCTACTGTTCTTTTTGGAGTACACTTCACAAAGGGACAGTTCTACAATAAGGCTGCTACAAAGGCTGACCTGTGGATCCATAATGAACGGCACAAGACAGCATAAGTTACATTCAATGGGCTAAAACAAGCCTTACTGCATGGGCATGGGTGCACCCACAAGGCAGAATATCATTTTACCTATGGCTCCCCTTCACCACATCAAATGTTGCACTTTCTGCAGAATTTCAGGCCAACATCTATAATTACGTATGAAGGATTAGTGCTGAATAGTTTATATGCATGAAGGATGTGCTGTACTTGACGAAGCGGGTTATGCATGTGGGATACCCATTGACGTCGCTTGCATCTACAGGGAGCTTTGGAAGCTGGTTGAACAACCTGAAAACTATCAACCTTTGGAATATCCATAGAAATGGATCTTACCTGCCCTTGCCAGGGAACAGAGCAAACTAAATGCCACCCCTGGTGTGTGGTATGAGAAGGCGCCCAGGAATCACACAGCTAAGGCCTTAGATTACAACTGGCTGTTTTCTGCATCCGCAAAACCCACCCATGGACTGAAATCTAGGCCTTTGCTATCCTCCTCCCAAGTGCTTTAAGTGGGATGAAAAAACCGAGGGGAACTCTTAAAGGGGCGTGACCAATGTATTTAATGGTGTGGCTTAAAAACACGTCAACTTAAATTCTGTGCCGCCCGAGTGGTAGTTTGCTGCATCGTTAGATCCAGATACATATTACAACAAGTAACATTACACTTACAACAAGCTAGGCCAATTGGCTTTGTCAATGGTTGTTAGTTGCATAAGTGAAATAATTAACAACTATGGCTTCGTAGTATATAATATTGAAAATGCTTCAGTTCTGAAATGATGAGCCTGTGAAAGAACTATAAATAGGCTCTTGGAAGATACATCACAGGCAGTGAGGGGTGGTACTGCTGCAGAGTTAAGCTTTTTTTATCACCCTGAGGGTGATGTCAGAAATGGGGAGCACGGTAGGGATCCGTCTCAGCACCTGCTTTTTAGATCTGACGGTGCTGAACACTGGCAGGACCCCGCCCACTTAATGCCCTGCTCCTCCCTTTAGAAAGAGGGTGAGATGGACCAGCAGTTAAGGGGTGTGGAGCATGAAACCAGAAAACAAGTGCTCCCGGTAAGACTTCCCCTCTTGGAGTGGCCATGTGTAAACCACCATCCCCTGGTGCTAGAGCGGTTGCTAAGTAGTGTTAAAGCAGGGTTGGATTGGTAAGGCGGGCAGTCGGGCACAGTACCAGCTGTGGGCGGCTTTTTTGGGCAGCCTGGGGGTCCGATTTGAGCGATGTCTGCGTTGTTTGGATGCCACCAGCAGCCCAGCGGGTAGAAGTATCACTCCCTTTCTCTTGCTGGGCTAGACCATTAGTGTATGCAGATTGAGGGGGGCAGGGGGCCTGAGCAGAAATGGTCTCACTTGTTTTCAGGTGTGTTTCACCAATGTGAACTAATGTCTGTATTTATTTTTATCTAAGTGAAGTTAAGAAAACTTGTCTCTGTAGACCACCCTCCTCCTCCCTGTTTTTATAAAACGTCGCCGAAGCAGTGTTTTGTGGAAAGGCAATATGCAAATGTGGGCCACTTTTTTAGCGTGTCCAGGCCTATTTTTGATCTCAATCCAACCCTGGTTAAGAGCTCAGCAACTAAAGATGACGTCAGAAGCCAAAGATTCTGCTCTTACCTGTAATGGTCAGCAAGGCCAACACAACGCCAATGGATTTTAGAAACATCTTCAGCTTCGAAAGGAGCTTCGGGGGTTGAACCTGGAGGGAAAATATTGAACTTAGTATAAAAGTGGAGAGGAGGGGCTTAGAGACAAAAAGGCTGCAGCACACTGGTGGGAGAGGGCTCCCTTTATGTCGAGTTCCCAACAACGTAGCCACTGCTTCGCTGCCCCATCCTCCACCGGCCCCCAAGCCAGAAGCCCCTATCAGGGCAGTGCCACTTCCGGTTCTGTGCCTCCACCCCCTTAAAGCACCTCACCTCTCCTGTACCTGGAGTGCAGATGTGCACCTCCAAGGACATGAATAGCCCCCACCATACCATCTTGGTCTCTGGCATTCACCGGACCCTCGCAAGCCGCTCTTCCACAACTCACCTCTGGACTCTGCAGCTGCTGGCTGGCCTCTGCCGGTACCAGCCCCTTGTGCCTCGCTGGTATTTATATGAGAGCACACACCCTCTTCTCTGGATATAGCGCCCAGAGGAAGACCAGAAGGCGCCGTCCTGGACTTTAGACCGGGCAGACGTGTCACCTGTGGACGGTGCCTTATCTGCTGGTGATGCTGGAGCCCTCGTTGGTGCCCTCAGCAGGTGACGCGCAGGGCATTGATCACCATGACTGGACTGCAAACCAACAGCGGATGGTGAAATGTGGAGCACACGTCCCACATCGCGCAATAACTACACTCCACACGGTTACTTGAAGTGTAAAAGGCCATTTTATTAGGACAAGGTTGCAACCATTTAATCTTTATTAAACAGTACATAAATACAATAAATATACTTTCCCATCCCATGCTTTGCAATATCTGCATGTTGCAAAGCACCTGCCCCTCTCGAACCAGTTGCCACCCCCCAATCCACGCCTGAAAACCACATCTTTTTGTGTTGCTGCACCAGCTGCCGATCCAAAAAAGAAGGGGCCATAAGCCCCTGGTCTCTAGGAAACCGTATATGGACCCTGTGCCTGGACTCCCCACCACCCCCAAACCCATCCCACGTTCAATAATTACTACGGCCTATACCTGTAAGGGAAGAAACATACCTTGACACACCAGGAATGGAACACTCAACCTTGCAACTAGGAGTCTGAGACCCTAACCAATAGGCCCCAGCAACTCTAGCACGCTCTCCTTGTGATCACCAGAGTGGCCCCAGTTTAACCCCTTATGAAAAGTGGGGGGCGTCCCAAATCCCCAACCCCTAGTTACGTGATCCCTCGGGAACCCTCTGATGACACCAGTATACCCTCGCAGTGCAGAGGTGCTAGCCAACACCTAGATGCCCCTTCTGTGTAAGAGTCTGGGCGAATCTTAGCCCTCCACTCCCCATGCTGTCATGCCCATGAACTGGGACCCCTGGCCCATTCGACACCCCTGTCCAGCCACAATATGTGATCCATTGGTTGACCCTTTGTTGCGTGTGGTACCACCTGGTCCATCTAGACCCATCCCCCACCAAATCGCCAGGCTCCCAGTACTCCAGCAGGATGGCGCTGCTGCACCCGCCATCGTGCCAACTCCCTCACCATCCGAACACACCCCAGCCGACCAGCTGAAGCCCCCCTTATTTCATTCTGTTACCTGAGAGTCCGTCCAGGACCTCCACATCCCGTCCGGCGCTGCTGCGCCCTGTTGCTCCCCGTCCACAGATCTGTCCGAGGCCATACTCCCTCCTGCAAAAATAAAACAGGCTTATTACCGCAACTCCCCCCCACCCCTGGAAAAAACCCCAAGCAGCTACAACGACCACTTTCATCCTCAGTCAAAACCCCCCTCCCGTCACCACATCACACTCCCCAGCACTTCCCATCTCTCCACACCCAGTGAACTCCAAGTCCCTCCCGGAAAAAAACACACTCAGCCACAGCCATCTGCACATGTCCGCCATCCCCCCAAAACCCGTCAGACTCCCAATCCTTCTCCTCGCCATACAAAATCATTCCTCACAGGTTGTAACATCACACTGCCGAATGTGCTGCGCGATCCCACGTTGGAGGGGCAGGCCGCCGCGGACCCCCTACTGCTTCTGGCCAGCACCCCGAGGCCGTCATGCGCCCCACTGGCGATGCCCTGTTCTGCCGGTATCAGTCGCCGGTCCTGGTCCCCCCCCCAGGCCGCTCCAGCCTGGAGGGTCCCAAGCACCACTAGGCCTGATGCCGTGCTGGCAGTCCCTCACCCCTACCCAGGGGGCCGCGCACCAGCTTCGGCCCCACTCTCCCCCACCCCCCACAGTGCCGGGCTGGTCAGTGGGGGGTGGAGGGCCCCTGCGCCTTGCTGCACGCCCTCTATAGAGGGCCCCCTGCCTCCGCAGAATAAGTCCCTGTACCTGGCCCAGCTCCGCCCCCCTCAGTATAGTCAGCCTCAAATATAGGGTGACCAGGATTTTAAATCCAAAACCGGGGGATTTCACGAAAAGAAAAGAAAGGCTACCGTTTCAAACCCAGCGTGTGCATGGAAGGACAGCGCTCCTCAGCATTGATTTACAGAGCAGGCAGCTAGAACATAAATAAAATGTAATTTCTAAACCCCAGAAGCATGTCTGTTAACTTCACTACTTTCTACCCACAACCACGAACCGTCCCTGCTCCACATACCTAAAAGCACCCACCTCAGTCTGCAGGTGCCTCGCTCTGAAACTAGGGCCAGGAGCTACATTTTTAGGTTTCGCCTGGCGTTTACTGCGCAAGCAGTATCGCGCAGGCGAAATCTTATGTTTACACAGTATGTAGCTTTGTCCCCCCTCTCTGTTCCAATGGCTAGCTCCATAAATGGAGGCTAGCCATTGGAACAGAGATCTGCCCGTCATTGCCGGAGCAGATTCGTGGGCGTTCCCGCAATTTTTACTCATCCCGCCCCTTTGCGATCGTCATGCGGCTGTGGGCGTGTGTTTATTTATTTTTTTATCCCCGTGATGTTTTTGTCTTTTTCGAAGTGCCTTTAGCCGGAGTGGTCTGCGAGATTTAAGTTGCCAGGAAGTTGTTGTTATTTGCGATCAGGTAAGCAGCATTTTGTTTATAATTTTATTTGCATGTGTATTTGCATTTTATTTGCATGTGTCTCATGTCGTCTCCCTTTTTGTACGTGTACCCCGTCTCATGTCGTCTCCCTGTTCGTTTTACGTCTTTGTGTGTGTCTTTGCTGTCGTCTCTACATGCCCCGTGTTGTGGATGTTTACCCGCCCCCCCCTCCCGCTTTCCGTGTCTCCGTTCCCACCCCCCTCCATTGCTCTCATTCTGTGGTCGGCGTTGTTGCGGTCTCCTTTGCTTCCGCTGGACACGCTGTGTCTGCAGCGTGCCTTGGGTGATGTGTAGCCGGGACCAGGTGGTGGCAGTCCCGCGCTGTGAGTTCCGGGGACAGGGAGGACCTTTGGGGCCTTTCTTTGCCGCTGAGCATCTGGGCTAGGGGGAGTCAGGACTGCCAGTCATGCACTGGGCTCTGAGCCTCGGGCTTGGATTGGCAGAGAAGGGGGTTTGAAGTGTTGCTAGGGGCCGGTTGCTCAGACCTCGGTCTGGCGGTGCGTGGAGTGCTCAACGAGGGTCCGCGTCGCATGGTCAGGCCGCTCGTGCGTCGGGTCAGTGGTTGCCTTTGGCGCCTCTGACGGTGAGTCCCCTGCCCCCCCTTGTGGATGCCATGGTCCGCTGGACACGCTGGCATGTTGCGGTGAGTGCCCGGGCATTGTCTCCCCCCTCACCTGCAGTCCCCGAGGGCGGAGGTTGTATTTTGTTGCATGGGGGGCAGCATGGGAAGGGACCACGATGTGGTCCTGCACAGCCCTTGTGTCCCCTGGGGCCGTGGTTCCTCGCCGTGACACTCGCTTTGAAGATATTTAGTGGGAAGGCTGCCTGCCTTGTTTCCACCTCCTTTTGATGGGCAAAATTGAAAAACTGTACAATTGGTGTTCTTGATCTGCCCCGACCTGGTCTGTGGTGAGTGTTCCCTGCACTCTGCCCGTTCCATGAAACCTCGCTGCGCCATGTTACCCCCGAGCTTCTCGCCTCTCGCCCCTCCCCCACACCACCATCACGCAGCCTAGCAGTGTGTCATGCAGGTAGAGTTGCTAGCAGGTAAGCGGCATATTTTAATTATTTTTTTATATCCCTTTCCCGCCCCCCCTCCCGCTGTCCGTGTGCCTGTCCCCCCTCCCGCTGTCCGTGAGCCCGTCCCCCCTCCCGCTGTCCGTGAGCCCGCACGGGGAGATTAAGTGTTGCCCAGAACCACAGGATGTGAAGTCGACTCAGAGGCTCGAACCTTGGTTTCGTAGCTCCAAAGTCGGCAGTTCAGCCGTGAGACCACATCCTCTCTTCAACCCCTTCCAGTGATTCTTGTCGCATTGCAACCCCCGGACGACTGACCCGCAATTATCACAGTTGTGTCAGTGGACTTTATTACCTCCTCCACCCCCCCATACCGGAGCAGCAGCCATTGCGAGGATCACAGTCCCAGAATAGGAGCAGCCGTGGCCCTATGCACAGGTGAGAGGGACTGATCCCGAGTGCCCTGGTATATTGTTTTTTTATCCCCCCGCCCTCAGAAGCCCGGGGCCAGCCGACGCAGCCAGGCCTGTGCCCAAGAAACAGACAGCAGCAGTTTACAAAATAAAGGCAGCGAGGAAACGTCAGCGCCCATGCATTGCTCTAGCCTTCCTATGGGGTTTACTTTCGAGAGTTCAGCAAGCATCAGTTTCTGGTTGGATTATGGCTGAAAGGAGCAATCACAACTTTCAGGAAGGGGGGGGCAAATCATGTTGTTTGTGTGTATAGGTCGGTACTTGTTTGAATCTCTTTTCTGCGTGCATGTTTTTATTTATGTTGTGTTTGCCTGTGTGTTTGTGCGCTTGTGTGTCTGTCTCCTGGGACCTTACTTGTGTGTGTTAAGGTAGAAATGCGCACACGCAGAAGTATTGGATATGGAAGAGGTTAGTCGTGCTTTAAAGACACTGCTGTTTTAGAATAGCAACATTTGACCCAAAAATGCATGGAATGAAAAAAATCCTCTGAAGAACACAGCTTTTTTACCAGGTGAACAGCGTTGTCCGTGTCTTTGTTGCCCCCCCCCTCGTGACTCCCGCTGTCCGTGTGCCCGTCCCCGCTGTCACACGGGGCACCTCTAGTTCCCCTTTCGGCCGCTTTGATGTTCTCGTCTCAGTGAGCCGCGATTTTAGGGCTGCGCCAACCCGCCCACCTCTCCCTCTCCCCTCTTCCTTACGCCCCTCGAAGGATTACAAATTATTTGGCTTTTAATGTGTTGCGATTGCGAAGCACCTTTCTGCCACCGGTAAATATATTGCAGTTGCAGCAGTAAAGGCTGTGCGTTCTACATGGGTGTCCTTTATGAGCACGGAGACCACCTTACGGAATGACCCACACTTGCATTTTACAACGTGGTCGTTATGCAGAGCCTTACTCGTTTGTCAAAGCAGCTTTAATAATGTTTTAAGATGTGCAGAAGTGACCAATCCCGATTCTTGTCACCGGTCATTGTAAAACGTCATCAGAGGCACAAAAAAATTTTCTAAAAACTTAACAGCTTATTACATGGTGAGTAAAATTAAAACTCGTGATACACTTGTTTAGTTAGCTTACAGTGCATTCCTCGGCAAATTCCATGCATTGCGTTTCTGCTGGCTGTGCTAGTAAACTCTGCAAAGATTGGCCTGCTGTACACCGTTTGTGAAAACTCGAATGTTTCTTCTAGGAGACCGGATGTTTGCTTTGGCTGGAAGGAGCCTGTTTGTTTTAATATGTTGTACTTTTTTCTTTCTTTTATAAAACTATTTTTTCAAGAAAACCGATCATGACAACATCGCGCATATTGCGTTTTAATGCCTTACATCAGCATTCCGTTGGCATATTACTTCCTTTACTGTTCAGTGTCCAGCATGCACTGTGCTGGCTACAGTTTGCAGTGCATGTGAGCGGGTGCGCGTGCAACACTCGCGTGCTTCCCCCCGTGATCACTTTCCCTTCTGGCATTCCCCCCTCCCTTTTCGCCCAGTCCTTCTTGTCACCTCGGCATGCACTCACCCCTTCTTTCTCCCCTTTTGGCACTTTGATGTCCTTTATAAGCACACGCATACTCACACATGCAGGCTCTCTGCTCTCTTTCTCTCTTCCCCTCTCTCACACACATGCACCCACACATGCACACTCTCCCTCTCTCACACACACAGAGACACACACACATGCACATTCTCTCACTCACACACACACACATGCACATGCGTGCTCTTGCTCTCACACACATGCACGCACACATCCACGCTCTCTCTCCCTCTCTCACACGCCCACACTCTTTCTCTCTCCCCCCCTCTCTCTCGTGCACACACACAGGCACTCATGCATTCTCTCTCTTTCTTTGGTGTGTAGTGCCAAAGCACCATTGATTCCTGCTACGCACGGTAAGTCCTTCATTTGTGCTTTTATTATGATACAAGGACCCCTTGCTCCCTGTCAGGCCTCCAGCACTGGTGGCGTGGTGGGGGTAGTCCGTGGTGTGCAGTGCAGAAGCACCCTTGACTCCTGCTGTTTACAAAAAGACCTTCACTAGTGCTTTTAGCTTGACTGTAGTATGATACAAGGACCCCTTTGCTCCCTTTCAGGCCTCCAGCACTGGTAGCGTGGTGTTGGCAGTGTGCAGTGCCAAAGCACTTTTGACTTCTGTTATGCATGGTAAGGTATTTATTGGTGCTCACTGCTTTCAATAGGGCCATGGCTTGACAGCAGGCAGGCCTTTGCTCCCTGTCAAGTCATCCATTCCAGCTGCTCAGGGCTGGTGCCTGTTAATGATTCTCCTGCAGCTGCGGAGTCAGCAGTGGTTGTGAAAGGCTAGGGTGGTGTGTGTGCGTTCCCTCACACCTTTTCCTGCTCTACTTCACGCTCCACGCTTGTCCCTCGATGTGTATATTACAGAGGTACGAAAAACACAGCATTTGAAATACCTAAAACACAAATATTTGCATGAGAACTGGTGCCGCGGAGCGCCTTCCCTCTCATTGACTGGATATACCCGCTCTCACTACAACTCTCTCTCTCTTTCACGCACACAAGCTCTCTCTCTCTCTCTCTCTCTCACACACGCATGCACGCACACATGCATGTGTGTGTGTGTGGCTCTGGGTGTGTGTGTGTGTGGCTCTGGGTGTGTGTGTGGCTCTGGGTGTGTGTGTGGCTCTGGGTGTGTGTGTGTGGTAGTAATTGCTGTCTGCTGAGCTCGTCCATAGAGTACAATAGGTCTCACATTTGCGAGAGAATGGCAATGTAAATGACAATGCCATTTATTTATCTGTTTTCAAAACCAACACATAAATACAAAATTTGTCATTTACAATGCCAATAGCTCTAACTTTTCCAAAGGCGAAACCATTGCATTGTAAATGCTTGTTTAAAGTTGCCCGGACAGCAAGTGCAAACAGAGGCCATCCGGGACGCCTGGTCACCCCGCCTAAATAGCCCACTACCAGATAGCCTGGACCAGGCGCGCCGCACGGCCCTGGGAGAAAAAACGCTGCACGGCCTCCCGGCAAGGCTCAATACGCAGAGAGCCCACAGGCCCCCCAACACAGCGGAGCTGACTTCCGGGGCCCGCATTGTGCCGGCACATAAATTACCCGCCTCCCCAACAACTGGGGGCAGGCTGGCCCCAGGGATCACACACACAGAAAAAACCCAGATTCTGTGTGTCGCGCTGCGCATTCGCAGCCAGCTAAAGATAGGCAGGGCCCTGTACAACCCAAACAGTCGGCTTGTCACGATGCCAGGGGTTGGCGGCACATACCGCGAGAGATGCGGGCGATGCGGGCAGCCGCAAAGCGGACCCCCTGAAGGGCCGACCAACATTTGGACCTGAGCAAGGTAAAGGGCGGGGGAGGGGGCATCCCACTCCCTCAGCGCACACCCGCAGCCTGCACTGACCGGCACGGGGGAAGTCGGCCCAGCGGCCTCATGAAGCTGATCGGCCCGAAGGGAACTGCGCAGCCTGTTCCTCCGCCGCCCTTTCTGCCCCCCCCCCCCAGACCGGCTGGGTACACACGATCCCATCATCGTGGACCCTCATAACGCCCCGTGCTCCCCATAACCGCCCAAACGACCAAACTAACCTGCACTAACAAACGTTTTTCCTCTAAACCCCCCGTGGTGCTAAGGTGTCAGGAAGAGGCTGGGTCCTCCTCTCCTGACACCTTTTATGCCTTCTTAAACTCCCACCCCTTCCTCCCTACTCTAAATCCCTCCCACACCTTGTCCTTCCGGCCTTGCGCGAAATGCCCCGGGGGAAGACTGGTCTGCGACCTTCACTTCCCCTGGGGGCCGGCATTTCACCAATCGAGCGCAAAGTGCAAGCTCGACCCTCTTCCAGGGCTCACCACATTCGATTTTATCTGCAGTCGTTTTTGAAGTGCCGTTCCAGCCGTTGGAGCAATAGATTGCTGCACATAGCGACCAGAAGAGACGCAGTAGGGAAAGCATGAGTTTCCAAACTAAATATACAATAACAGGGTTAACTTTTCCCTGTAAAGTTAGACAGTTTATTACTTTGTACTCTGTGACATCAGAGGGCTGAGAGGGCAGGCTGCAATGAGCAGACAATGTATCTTGGTGGGTGGGTCACATGAAGTCAGAGGTGAGACTGAGGGATGGGGCGAGACATACATTAGTTGATTAATGGAACCTGAGGGGCGAGGGGTACACCAGTAAGGCATGAATGCCTTTTGGGAATCGAATTACCTCGTGGAGAGTTGGGGGAAAGAGGGTTAGGTCATGCACAGGTGAGAACATCCACCAGGCCCTTTCCTTGGTAACTCTGGATCTCCAGTTACGAAAAAGTACAATAGAAGAAAGGCTTTGGTGACCCAAGCCAAAATACCTGTTAATCTACTAATTTGACTTGTTTTCAGAGAGGTGGGGTGGGTGGGAGGAGGTATTTACAACTAAAATACCGGTAAGTCTGGAGGGCTAGACGAGAGTGTCAATGTAAAGTGTAATGGTCACCCCCAGCCTTTTGATGCTAGATGCTGTGGTAATTGCAAACTAGGCCCCCGGCACCAGTGCTTTTTCCCTGAAACTGTAACTGTGAATTGGTACACCCAATTGGCAAAGTACTTTAACACCCCTGTAAGGCCCTAGTATAAGGTACCAGTGATACCCAGGGCAGGGATGTAAAAGGGGTGCCTGGGCTGCAGCACTTACGGTGTCACCCTGAGGGTCCTAAGTGAAACCAAAGGCTGCAGACCTGCCATGTGAGCCCTGCACAAGCATCTTGCCTGCTTGAGTTCGACCCTGCTCACACCATGCGTGACTGGGTCACCTCACTGCATTTAATAAATGCCAGTCACCCCTAGAGTAGGCCTCCCTTTAGCCCAAGAGGCAGAGTGCATTATTTGGTATGTGTGGAAATATATGTGCAAGTTAAAAAACTACAACCAATACAGGTGGAAGAAAATAAATTTTTTAGAAGAATGCTAAAAGTCCCCCAAAGTGTACCGGCTGTCATTATACATGAGGAAGTTGGAGAGTTGTATATTGAAGATCGAATCAGAAGCAAACCGCTTTTAGCCTGGGTCAAAATCTGGACCAATCCGAACGCATCTTTTACAAGACAAATTATAAAAGACTGCCTTAAACGGGATAAATGGTCCTATATACCTTGGTTGAAGTACATTAAGGATTCAATAGCGGACATGGACTGTATACATTTCTTTGCAGACCCAGAATCCCTTAACATTGAGAATAAAATAATGGTTAAAAGACTTTTTTTAGAATATTTAGGTACGACTAGGGCAGAGAGGGAAAGACGAAAGACCACTGTTTTATCTTATTACCAACTAACAGTGAAGCAGGGACTGGAACCATACCTGAGGGTCATGCATAATGCCCAGGATCGCTATAATATGACCCGCTTCAGACTGAATATGCTTCACCACCTGTTTTCTGTCCCCTCTGGGTTTAGTCTTACAGTGGAGGAGAAGGGTACCTGCGGCTGCGACTTTAGGTCTCCGCAGGATACCCTTCACTTTGTTTTATTATGCCCTTTTTATTCCGCCCCAAGGCGAAAGTTTTTAGTAGGGATTCTGAAAGAAACAAAACTTAGACAAGCTAAAAAGGCTTTGAGATTTTTACAGGAAGCCCCGGATGCCCACACACTGTTTTGTATTGTGAATTTCATTCGAGTTGCACTACGGTTAAGGAATACAAGAGAAGATAATTAACTGTCAAAATTTCCCAAATTTTAGGGGTAACTCCCTTTCTTAAACTAATGAAATACGTGCTTTTAAAACCTATGAAAAATTATTTTTTAAAGTGTATATTGTGTATGAGCTTTTATGGTGTCTTTTTGAGTACCGAATAAAGATTAATGATTTGATTTGATGTGCAAGTATATATTTCCCTTTGGTAGGATTCTAAATTTAATTACCCACAAGTGACCGACCCTCCAGAGGATAACATGGGCTGTACACAGATGTCCAACTCTATTATGGAATGGTCAATTCCTTTTGTGTTTGGTGTCAAACACACTGCTTTTTAACCCCAGACACAATAGTGGTGTCAAGGTTTAATCAGCATGTACCTAGGTGGCACTTTAGACAGTGCCCACCAAGTTAACCCAGTGTTCTTGTGCCTTAGCTGGCTTTCCAAAGGGTTTCCGCCAAGACACAGATCTGACCTCATGCTGGGGAATGTGTGCTGCTCCCAGAGGTCAGATACAAAGACCTGTGTGTGCAGGAGGTGACACCTGCACCCACACAGGAGGTCTAGTCAAAGGGCTATCATGGCTGTGAGCCTCCAAGGCCTCACCAGCGCTTCTGGACAAAGGAACTTGTTCCCTATCGAGTTCAACGCCTCTCCCTACCCCATGTACTGTTTTTCGTGGGCTGGTGGGTAAATTAGCTATTCAGGAGGCGTACACACCCACAAGGCTGACCAAATCTCTAGGGTGATGCAGCTGATGTGCATAGTCGAGAATGGCTTTGGCCATAAGGAATTTCTCCTAAAAAGTAGGTTCTTACTGGTTTAGTGACATACACCTAGAGGATGTGGTCACTAAAGGGGAGGATTAGCCACACGAGTAGATGCCCATTGGCTAAATAGTTCTCACACCCACTAACAACCCCTAAATCCAGGATTTAAGTGTAGTATCCTAGTTTACTGTCCATGCTTATGTATGCCATTTTCCACCACATGCTCTGCTTTTGGAATGTTACATTATAATGATGCATAACGGAATGTTGGGTGTCTGTCAAGAAAAGCCACAGTTGTGATGGGGCTGAGCAGCATGCTGGCTGCTCCTGGTGGGAGTCATCTACATATCTACAATAAATCATCTTGAACTCAACAATCTGTCTGGACTACATTACTACATTTTTAAGGCGACGATCTGATCTTACCCTCGTTCTACGTGCTCAACAAAAGAAGTCAATGTCAAGGAAGTCAAGAAGTTGAGAACAAACATCGACCTTCAATTGGAACAAGGACTCTGGCACCCCGAGCAGAACCCAGTGACCACTACACCGTTCGCCCCCAACCACTGCATGCCAGATCCCACTACACACAAGCCCCACAGGTACAGTGTGGCTTGACAGCTTCTTCACAAGCGCCTTTCCAGAGAAAAGCAATTTAAGCATGCTATGATCTGTGTCATGTGACTACATCAACAAGAACTGCACCTTCAAGTACAGTATGTCACACTTTGTAATTACATGGATATTTTTCCTGCACCAACTTTGTCTACTTGCTTTTGTTTATCCTATAAGGGAAGAGTCTATACAATGTTTTATGTTCTCCTTAGCGTCTATGAGATGTTTCCTATCTTTGCTGGAGCAGTGACACCTACATCTATGGCCTGCACAAATCTAACTCTTGGAATTCTCATGTGTACAGTTAACTTTCGTAATTTCAACGTTTGTACTGCAATTGATTTCGGTCTGGTGAAGGCTGTTTGGTTGATGATCGTCTCTCCGTCATTTACCACACATGTGCTTTAATGGATTTGTGGAGGTATGTCTATTTTGTCTTTTATTTAGTACCTTGCTTCACCTGGACATTTGACAGTTCAACCTCTATTATGACATTTTGTTTTAAAGTGTCCGCGAGACTAACAGTGCACTCGCATTCTTACCTTTGTTATCACTTGTGCGTTAGTCTCTGTGACACCCTTTTGTCCATCATTGTATGCTGCTGTAGGATGTCTTGGTGCAAGGTCACGCCTTTTGCCACATGGCACAACGTCATATGTGTGCCGCCATCTTGAGGGAAGTGAATAATGACGAGAAAATATCCTTCAGTTCCCTGGATCCAGGAATCAATTCAATTCAATATTTAGCTTTATTCGACCATAATATTCACAGTCATAAAAGCACATAACACAATCAGTAAAATTGAAGTTAAAAAGGATTGTTACAATACATAGATTAAGAGAAATAAAATACAAAGCTCACGTTTAAAAAGTTACATCAAATAGAATCCAACAGCATTTCAGATCCCACTATTCCACCTAGTAAGGGCCTCCAAGGCCTCAAATAGCATGCTTTTCCCATGCCACAGGACCTTTTTCAAGAACTTGGAGACCTTCCAGGCCACATGTTCATTCTCTAGTAATTGTATGCGAACAAGAGCTGGGTGGCATTGCCTAAGGCCTTGCTGTCTTAGAAGAGGTAGTAACCATACTTTCCTTAATTCAAAAAACAGCTTACAAAAAAGGAATAAGTGAATAGTGGACTGCTCTGAGTGGGAGTCAAACACATACGGGGGTAGAGGTCTTGACCAGTCATTCATCTTGGGTGTAGTCACTAGTCTGTGTACGGTGCCTAGTCTAAATCTGGTCAAAAGCATTCTATCATATCCACTAGGGACAAAGCTTAAATAAGATTCCATAGCCAGAGAAGTGAGCCTTAACTGATGTTGCATAACTGTCGGTGTAACAGCTTCATCGGCTACTCTTAATCATTCCAACAAAGCAAGGCCCTCTTTCTTCAAAGTTTTTCTCGAGATTCCAGCCATAGAGCTAGGGTTTGTATAATAATCTGGGTGGCCAAGATCTATCATAAACCTGTGAACGAACCTAAGCCAGGGGATCTTGTGCGCCCCCTCCAACCCAATACAATCGCGCAGGATATCTCGATTTAAATGGGTCTGTTCACTAACCCATATCCTGTGGCAAAGGAGGATAGGCTCCAGTTTAATGAGGTCAATTAAGTACGGTAGGCTGGCTTCTCATGACACACAAATGAGGACGTGCCAGGAGGAACTGAAAGAATATACCTGAGGAAGGCGTTTTCCACAGTTTGTAGAGGGAAAGAATGAACAAAACCCCAGCCCCATAAATTGCAGTGGATATACACTGCGCCTTATATATTTGCAGGAATTCAACCGGTGGCTTCCTGCCCAACTTCTTCGCGAAGATGGCAAGGGCACTAGTAGTTATACTAAAGCCAAGTTTTTTTTACTCCATTGAGCGGGTCCAAGTATCGTTCTGATTGAAAAGGGCACCAAGGTTACGAGAAAGTTCTTGTTGATGCTAACTTCCTACCATCCAGACAAATGTCCCTACCCTTATCCCTGCGTGTCCCTATACCACAACTCATTATAAAAGTCTTTGAGAAATTGATATATAAACCCAAATCACGCATAAAAGCGTTAAAACTGTCCAAGTCCCTTTGCAAACCATTTTGCATACGCGCCATTAACACCGCGTCATCGGAATATAGCAGCTTGCCCGCCTGCTTGAGGGAAATCTTGTCCACTCTTTAGGAGTGCTTTGGCTAGCCCATTATTGTATAGAATAAAAAGGAAGGGGGCCAGGACACACCCCTGCCAACCCCTCTCCTTACAGGGAATGTTTTTGTCCACTGACTCTCCAACCCATATCTGACGCTGGCCGACGCTCCCTCATAGAGTCGCTGCAGAAAGGCGATAATATTGGGGTCCACCCCTAAGTCTACAAGGATCTCCCAAAGCCTGACATGGATTACGGAATCGAACGCTGCTGTTAGATCCACAAAAACTAACAGTGCACGCGCGTTCTTAACTTTGTTATCACTCGTGCGTTAGTCTCCGTGACACCCCTTTGTCCATCATTGTATGCTGCTGTAGGATGTCTTGGTGCATGGTCACGCCTTTTGCCACACGGCACGATGCCATATGTGTGCCGCCATCTTGAGGGAAGTGAGTAATGACGAGAAAATATCCTTCAGTTCCCTGGATCCAGGAATCACCATCGTAGCTCCCTATCAGTTTGTGCCACATGGGAGTCAGCATTTTTGTGTATATGCTGCGTCGCACCAGAGATGCAGTTGACTCTCCTTTTTAGCTGTTGCATGCTAAAGACTCACGTTGGCCTTAGTTTCTTCTAAGTTCAATTCAGGAGGATTCCACGACTCTCTATTCTTTTAAGGTATTGGTCAGTGGTGACACGCACATCAGGAAAGAATTTGGTGTGTTACAACTCAAGATTGGCGTCACGCTCACCTTTTACATGTATTCATCATTCGCATTTGGTGTTTTTAGTGACTTTTCTTTAACATGTTTCTTTTGGGGGTCAGTGTTCTATTTTCTGTTTACAGCAGCACAACTCAAGTGTGGGAGTCTCATTCAATGCCACATCATTTATGTCTATGCCACTGTTTTCCTTCCTTCGACATTTACCTGTCCTTCTACATTGGTGTGTGTGTCATATGTATATGGTTGAAAAGGGGGTTGAGCGGTGCACTCCTTTTGTTGATAATTGAACTTGTTTTTGACACTTTTAACACAGTTTTGTTTTGGTGTGCTAGGAGGGGAGGAGGAGCCACCCTCCACAGTGGTTGAAGTAGATAATTGAACTAGTGACACTGGTCATTAGACCCTTCTTGCACTACCTTCTGCAGACCTCCATCTGCTTTAATAAACCCAAAATTTTCTGATGCTTAGATCTGTTTGTAAATTTCTTTTATTTGATAATATGTCTTTTCATTTCCTCATGATTGTCTGAATGTCCACTATTTACATTTGCTGTGAGCAATCAATCTGGCTTTATATTCATACGCAGCCAATAGGAAAGGTTTATAATCCAAACTAAATGAAATTAAACTGGTTCAAAATCAAATCCCAATGCATTTCGGGAATATTTCCCTTCGTCAGGGGAGCTGGAAAATATAAAAACATCAAAACAATAATAACTTGAAAAGGCCGTTATTCAGCACTTACAAAAAAACATTGCAAGATTCTCAAATTTATAAACATTATACTCTCTGAAAAATACTGTGCCTATTTGTGACTCAAAAACAAGAAAACTTTACCATCAGACAAATACTACACATCATTGTTGGAGATATTCAATGCAGAAATAGAAACTTACTATGCATACAACATTGATAATCATCATGATGATACTGAGTTATAACTGTAAGCAACGATCAATGGACCCAATCGCGTTTGTGTATATACAGGTACTATCATTATGTTTGAATCTAGAAGAGATTTAGTGTATAGAATTAAATCACAAGAACCTGGAGGAACTGTGTGCGAAAACTCGACAATGAATGTAAATCACCCTCCTCCGCTTAGGTAAATCGACCCTTATACCGCTATGATATTGTGTTCATGGAAGCCCTTTCAAAAGTTAATCCGGAATAGACAAAGACATAAAATCTTGGGGAAAGGAAGTTAATCAAACCTACCACAAATGTAGTCCACGTACACACAAATTTCACAACAAATATGTTCTGTGGTAAGACACTGAAAAAGCGTGTCGTCAGCTCTCGACGTGTTGATGAAAGAATCAAACCTTAAAAAATTATATAATGAGAGTACAGTGGTTATCTCTAATCCTGCCTCATACATTAAACCATGAATGCAAGCTAAAAGGTATCAGCTTACCCAAAATTCAAAGGTAGAGTCCATATTCTTTCTAAATGCGAAAATTCATGTGCCTCAGGCTGCTATCTGTAACTGCCAAAAAACAAAATAAAAAATGAACATGTTTGTCAACCTGCACATTGTAATGGAGAAACGGTAACTCTCCTAACTTCCAAATGAAAAAGATACCTGGTGGAACGAGCTGTGTGTATCCAAGATACTGAACTATGATGGCGTTGAAGTGTAAAACTCCTGTCCAAAATCTGGTTAACGACCCTGAAACAATAAATGCACAACGAAAGATAAGAAGATATCGTACTCTCCTCTCTGTGAATTGGTTACTTGTTACAAACACTGACTGTGCCTACCTTTGTTAGAACCGAAATCGAATCCTGGCGTCCACTCTCAAAATCAGGGTCCTATACGTCCGTGAAGTACCGCGAGTAGAAATCAAAGTAAGACTACCTCCTAAATACCCCAAATAACGCGAGAGACAATGTACTCTACACTAAAAACGGACTAAGAGGGGGAGGAGCCTAGCTCGCGACCGAGATGGCCGCGTTTTAGCTCGGCTCCGTTCAACCGCCTGTTTTTTTCGTTTATCCTGTATTTCTCCTGCCCCTGGAAGCCCTCCTTGTCGTGTTTCGGTATTAAGGACACTTTGCAGGCACTTACCCGTTGCTCCGGTGATCCTGGGTGCTGTCGATCCTGTGCAGCGATCCC
Source organism: Lissotriton helveticus (assembly GCF_964261635.1). Classification (NCBI taxonomy): domain Eukaryota; kingdom Metazoa; phylum Chordata; class Amphibia; order Caudata; family Salamandridae; genus Lissotriton; species Lissotriton helveticus. The sequence goes on from NC_136061.1 coordinate 1,204,755,036, forward strand.
GCTCGCTTCGTGGCCTCCGGGGCGGACTGGCTTGGACCTCCTTGCGACGCCGGGACGAGACGGAGCACGATGGTCGGCCCTTACTGGCGTTGTGGATCTGGTTGCGGAGGCTGATGTGCGTGTAGGCCGGCTGTGCCCGCTGGCGGACCCGATTGGCTTGGCCTTGGGGTGCGGACGCTGCCTCTCGCAGGAGAGCCTACTCATTTATCCGGCTTGGTCCCCTCCTTTGTTCCCCGGCCCGGCCATTTTGAATTTTCCGCCCGGGCTCGGAGAACGGGGCCGGCGGCACGAGGGGGCCGACGAAAATCCTTCTTCTGGTGGGTCTCCTTCCTGCCTTGGGGCGCCCTGCCGCAGATCGGCTGACCTCCTTTTGCGTTGGTGTTGCCCCGGCTGGGGCTCCCGACGGCCGAGGGCTCGCTGGGCTCCTAAGATGGCGGCCGACCCTGGATGTCTCTGCCGGGCCTGGGCGAGCACTGGGGGCCCGCCACACGGCCCGGATGCCGGTTCTTGTAAAGGGCTTCCTGCACTTCAAGTTGTCCTGGATGCACTATACTCCTGGCGGACTTCCGTGGCTGCGCCTGTCTCCGCTGTGGAGGCGGACCCCCTTTTTGAACTGTGCGGGCCCCCGACGTCGGATTTGGCCTCCTCGTTGCAGGGTGCGGCTGGTGTGCTCCTGGACTCTGTGCCCCCGGCGGCGGCCGCATCCATGGGTCTGAGACTCCCCGACGCCCCTCGTCGTCCTGCTTTGTTGCCTCGGCCGCTGGTCTGCGGTCCGCTCGCATCCTGGCCTGGCCTCGATGATCCTTCCTGTTTTTCATCGCGTCGGCTCCCCGGCCGCGGCGCCGGTGCCGATTCAGCTGGGCTTGCCTCATTGGAACTGTCCTTGGAACTGTGCCTGTGGTACGGACGTTGTACCATGACTTTTCTGGATCCTCCGTATTTTCTTTCACGTTTCTTCTCAGGACTGCCGCTGGATCTTCTCCTGTGCCCTGTGTCCCTCGCCGTTTGGTCTTTGTTTGTTCGGATGATTACAACTTTGGACAAAAGCGGACAGGGCTGAAACGACTTTTTATATGCGGTAGTCTCGTTTTTGATCTATAACCGATATGTGCTGGTGTGATATTGTGTAACTTCATGGAACTCCTGAAACTTATCCTAATATCGTTAACTTCCCGTGGGCTCTACCCCTCCTTTATTGCAGGTGGCGGGATGGAGGCAGATAATATTGTTCTTTCGCCCTCTCCCGTGTGTGATGTTCTTCCCCTTCCCTGGTCCTTTCCCCTTTTGTCTTGTTTCTATCTTGTTCCTCTTCTTCTATATTTCGGGTTCTATTTAGGGCGACAGGCACGCTGCTGGGGGGTTGGCCGTAGCCTTCTGCAGGGGTGTAGGGTGGGCTTGTGGGGTGGGTGGGGGGGTCTGTTGTTGTTTTTGGGGGGTCTTTTTCCTCCATTTTTTTCTCCCTTTTTGGTTCTATGGCCCTTGTGTATCCCCTCTTTCGGGGCTCTGTCTCGTCTTCTGTCCCCCTGGTGTCATTCTGGGGTACTTTTCCGGTAGTACGATGATTGTGATTTGTTAGATATGTCTTCTTATTTTTATTGTCTATTTTGTACCGGATTTTTGTTTTCCTGTTTTGTCGCCCGGGGGCGAGTGTTTGAGTAAGAGTCCCTTCTTTTTCCTTTTTTCCCATTCCCCTCCCCCCCCCCTTTTTGTGGGGTTTTCTTCCTTTATTGGGGGTGCGTTTCGTATTGTTTCCGTACTTGGGTCCTTATCTTTGCTGATTGGTAGTACGGGTGGTGGCGACGGTGGGCGGGCATTGGACAGTGCGTGCAATGGCCTTTCCTCATGTCCGTTGTTTTGACCGGTGCTTATTGGTATAGCTATTTCGTATTTGTTTCTCCTGTATTTTTACGATCGCTGTGTTGCTGCCCGCCGCGACCCCACCCCTCTGGTTTGACTTGCGGCCCGTCATGCTCCTGACCTCCCTGACCCGTCTTTAAAAAGAAAACTGCCTTTCTAATTGTTTGCTCCTGAGAATGCTCTACGATGCTTGTTGTTTCTCCTGTTTCAATGCCTTTGTATCCTCTAACTCTCTTTGCATTGCTTTTGATATTTTTGCTATGTGGTGGCCAGCCCGGTGGGTTGTAGGCCCGTATTTGTGAGCTCTCTCTGTACAATAAAGGTTTAAAAAAAAAAAAAAAAAAAAAAAAAAAAAAAAAACGGACTAAGAGGAACATAGAGTATTGCTGTGTGTAAACAAGGCATTATATGCTCGGTCAGACAATGTAAATACCAGTGTCACACATAATGCTGTTAAACCACGTTACTCCGGGCTAAAAACTTGACTATTAAGGTGAAATGCAACCATATAAAGGAGAACGTAAAAAACTTAAAAAAACGCCACCATCTTGGAAGGATGTGCTTTCGACTGTGGAAATAAAGTATTGCTCGATAGGTGAACATGTTGTAGGCTATGAATGACAAAAAATTACGGTCTCAAGACCGACTGTGTTCTAGTTCTAGGTAAACATTTGTTGGAGCAATATAGAAATGAAAAATGAGAAAAATGAAAAAAAAAAATAAGAACACGAAAATGACCATAATAAAAAGCGAAGCCTAGTGTGCTCAATCACACAATGTTGATGCCAATGTCAAGGATGTTACTAATGAACCACGAAAACTACGTGTGAAAACTCGACTACTGGAGTGCAATCCGAAAATCTAAAGGAAAACCTAAAACAACGCCGCCGAGTTTAAAAGATGTAATCTCAACTGTTGGAGTCAAGAATTACTTGATAGGTAGACCAAGCTAGGGCTTAAAAAACCTATTCCCGGCTCTGCATGACGTATAGTCGTGGTATAAAGAACGACTTAGTTCTAATTCTTAGTAAACATATAAGGCAATATACCAATAACTAAAAATGAGTAAATAAATGAACACATGGAAATAACCTATAGTAAAGATAGGCTTATCCTCGGATTTAAACAGTGCAGATGGTGAAAGAAATTGGTGATGAGATTCCCCAGAAAACATGATGATATCAGAGGCAAATACCGAAATCCTGAGAAAATGTTAATAACAAGATAATGTTATCTGTATGCATAGTTTCAGTACATGACTGTCATTACTAAACTTTGTGGTACTATTAACATGTAAACATTGATCAAGGTGTAATATAAGCTCCTAGAATGTATAGCAATTATGCTGATGTTAGCTCTCACAGAACATATGGTGTTTTGTCTGAGTGCTGTAATTAATCAAACTGCTTAGTAAGCATACGTTAAGACTGACATTGTTTCGTGGCAATACATTCAGAGCTAGAAAGTTAGAAACATCAAGTATTTTTACAGGAAACAGACCATGTCAATTTTGTCATTCAAACCTTTTGGTATTTGAGTCTGTAAAAAGTCTATCCACCAAATCTCTCACTGTGATAGCCATTTTTCATTATTACGATCTGGCAATGTTTGGATGTGTTCTAGAACTTGGAATCTCAGTTGAGGGATAGTGTGGTTTGACTCTTTCCAGTGAGTGACTAAGCTAGACGTTAAAGTGTTGTTCCTGATTCGGCTTTTATGTTCTGTGATCCTTACTTTCACTTTACGTTCTGTTTTCCCCACATAAAGTTTACCGCATGGGCACTTTATACTGTAAATGACGTGTGATGAATTACAATCAGTCCGTTGTCTCAATTTGATTTTTTTACCACTCTGAGGGTGTACTAGAAACGACCCTTCCATGACATTATTACAATGAGTACAATTGTAAAATTTTTTCATTCCTGGTTTGGGTTCTGACAATCCTGATTCCTTTTTAGTTCGAGTAACCAGTTCATGGAGATTGGTGTTCCTGGTGTGCGCAAACAATGGTTTATTAGCAAAGATTCCATGAAAATCCTCCTCCTGTTGTAATAACTCCCATCTAGTGCTGATGATTCTTTTGATTTCATTGGATTGCAGGGAAAACTTGCTCACAAACACTTGTCTGTTGGATTTTGACTTCGCTTTGGTTCGTATAAGTTCTTCTCTTTGTAAAACTGCCACTTTATTTATTGCTGTTTGAACCACTTCTTTGGGATATCCTCGAGTTTCAAATCTTAATTTTTGTGTCTCAATTTCTGTCTTGAGTGATTGATCATTTGATGATATCCGTTTAATCCGTACTAATTGAGAATACGATAGGTTTTTTAGAAGTTTCCCTGGATGGAAGCTATTACAAGCTAAGATGTTGTTTCTGTCTGTGGGTTTATGGTAAACTTCCGTTTCAATTGTGTTGTTTCGAAGTTGCACTAATACATCAAGATACGGTTATTGACAGTGTGTGTGAACTGGATACGTGAATTTCTTGTGTTCAATTCCTGTAATTTTTCAAACAGTAATGATTGTGGCCCTTTCCACAATAGGAAAATGTCGTCAATGAACTGTCTATAAAAAACAGTATGTTTTCTCCAGATGGTTTCAGTGAAAATAAAGTCGTTTTCAAATTTAGCCATGAATGTATTAGCAAATGAAGGAGCTCCAGAAAACCCCATTGAGGTTCCACTGATTTGTAAGTAGTGTTGATTCTTCCATTCGAAGTAAGAATGTTGTAGACAAAATTGGAGAAGTTCCAAAATGAAAAACTTTGTTGGCTGCAATTTGTGTCGTTTGTAAAAGTGCCCACTCACAAGCTTCTAACCCTTCTGCTAAGGGGATCGAGGTGTACAACGAGGTGACATCAATAGTACACAATGTTATGTCGCTGTCCTCCACATTTACTGTTTGTAAGGCTTGCAAAAAATGAACTGTCTCTCTTACATATGATATCCACCCTTGTACAAAGATTTGGAGGAATTCATCAATGTATTTTCCTAGGGGCTCAAACAAAGATCCACAACCGCTTACTATAGGTCTCATTGGGGGATCAGTGGCATGCTTATGAATTTTGGGTAGCATATACAACTCTGGACACCGTGGATATTTTGTGGTCATGAATTTTTTAGTATTCTCATTAATCCAACCCATCTCCAAAGCTCTTTTTAACAGTTCTTCCAATGCTTTCGCTATTTCTTTTGTCGGATTCTGTGGAAGTTTCAAGTAGGTTGTTTCATCTTGAATATGACTTTCTACCTTGGTCTCATAAAACAAAGTGTCCATAATCACAAGTGCTCCTCCCTTGTCAGCTTTCTTGATTGTGAGCGTGGTGTCATTTGCCAATTTTTTGAGAGTACACATCTCATGTTTGTTAAGATTGGATCTGTACTGATGATTCCAGTTGATTTTTTGTAAATCTTGTTTAACTAGGATCTCAAAAGTATCTACAATTTTATGTGAAATGGGTGCTACATGTGTACTTGGTTCTTTGAATTCCTTGTATTCAGGACTCTCTTTCTGTTGGATGTATTCTGGCATTGAGGGCACCACATTCTCGAAAAAATGTCTTAGTCTTAGTACTCTCATGAATTTAAATAGAGCTACTTCAGTCTCTAGTTTGTTGCTTTGATAGGTAGGAACAAACCCAGTCTCTTTTTCCAAAATCATTAGTTGCTGTTTGTCCAGTTTTTTTGAGGAAATGTTAATAGCTAAACTCTGTTTTTGCTCCTCAAATTTTGACTTACCATGTCCTTGTCCACGCCGGATCTTGCGTTTCCTGACAGTTCCGGAGGTTTTCCTGCTAGGGGACCCTTGTCTAAAAAAATCTGCTGATCAACTAAAGTACTGGTAGAAGCTTGTTCTCCTTGAGATGTAATTCCCGTTGCTGACACAGTTATTGGTTGTCGAGTTGTTGCTAAATCTTTGTCTGAAACAACGCTTTCCTGGGATGAAGACACAAACTTTGGTGGAGGTTTCCTTCTAGCATATACTTCTGCCCAGGTATATACCTCATTGAGTTTATAATCTATTGTGTCTCTTTTATATTTACGGAGTTTCATTTCTTGTGTGTCTTTTTCATATTTGTCTAGTTTATCATTGAGATCTTTCAAAATTGCTGTTAATTCATCTTGTTCTAGTTGTTTAGAAATTTCTTCCTTTAGAACATAGATCTCTTCTTCCAGTTCTTTAATTGTCTTAGCCAGTTCTTCAACTAGTAAAAGTATTAAATCCAGGGAACACTTATTTAAGATCGAATACCATTTGTCCATGAAATGTTTATTGAAGTGAAACTTGTACAACATTGGTTTGATCGAAAGTCGTAATCCTCGAGGAATTTTTTGAACTTTATGGTACTGTATTAAGGTGGATGCATGTAACTTTTGATTGAGTGCACGTCTAGAAATGAATTCCAGTTGTCGTAAAGATTGAGTGACTGAGCCTCTTCTTGAGCTGAGTGTATATGGTGCACACTTTCACACATAGTTGTAACTCTCTTCAAATCACGTTTTTTATGCTAATGGCAGTTTTAGCCTGTTTTAACATATGCATCTATGTTTGGGCTTGTTGCACATTTTATGATGTTCCTGTTTCCTCAAGTTTTATACTTTACAGGATTTGTGTGTTGTTTTGTTTAGACTTAGCTCAACGGGGTACATATATGGTCCCTAGGCACACTTTCAAGAGTTCAATTATTCGATTATCTCAATTTACATGCATGTACGCCCAGGTAAAAATGATCTCTATTTTCACAAATTGTTGTCAGATTTCTATCAAGTTGTGTCAATTGCTTATCGTCCATGTTGGTGATGTGAAATGCTTAACACATGTTCCTCTAAGTAGCCTGTCTGCTCTTTGCCACTCTTTCAGGACTGGGGAAAAAAGTGTAAAAGAGAGTACCCGGGGTCCATCTATGCTAGTATTACATGGTAAGGCCCCCGCCATACATACCACATAATACTTTCACCGAGTAACATTGGGGATTCAGCGGTGGGATTCCGGAACTTGTGTTTCGTTTCACCACTTTGGCATAAGCATATTTTTTGTGCATGAGAAATCCTCAATTGACTTTAGACTCCAGAAGTGTATTTTTGCAGATTAAAAAAAAAATCAGGTTTTAATTTCAATTTCCAGGGCCCTGTTTTACATACCTATTGCAATAGTAAACTAAAGAGTAAAATGTTTAAAAATGTTTTAGAAAGTAGGTCAAATCATCTTAAAAGTTTTAGAAATTTTACTAAGTTACTCACTTTCTATATAGATTAAGCACAATGCAAAGTGCGCAAGAGCGTGAGGTGTTCACTCTCCCAACTCTAAGAACTAGGATCTTAGGGTTGTTTGTAAACTTCAGGGCATTGACTACAAAGCCACTGTCAGAAAGGAGGATCTGATACAGGCGCTCCAAGAGTATGAGGAGGAAGCAGATTGAATAGGGAAACTCTCATCGGTGAGCCTGATGCAGAGGAGGATATATTGGCTCAGTGAGTAGGTGAAGAAGATGGGAACCAAGATATCATGAACTTCCCAAGACTCCCCTCACCTGCAGGTAGTGGCAGAGGTCACTCTAGCGGTAAACCTGTGAGTAGGGTAGTAGGAGACCCTGAGAACAAGCTTCCCCAAATCTCCTTGGATGAGAGAAAGCTTGAACCTATGGAGAGGAGACTATCCCTAGATGAGGGAAGGGCTAATATGGGCCTAGAGCTTAAAGATGGTGGCAGCAAAGTTAATAGGTTCAGAGAGGAATCCTGTGACCCTCAATTTCCAAAGTTTATAGTTCCCGGTTACAAGGATGGAGATGCCATTTCAATATGTTTCGCAGCTTTTGAGAGAGCCTGCATCATGAGAAGAGTAGGTCGCCAACACTGGGGCTCACTGCTGAGGGAATTACTACCAGTTAAGGGAAGGGATAGACTTCTGACCCTAGATGAACAAATAGCTGAGTCCTGTCATCACATGAAAGTCACCCTCATGGAAGGCTTTGGACTCACTACAAAAGAGTACAGAATAAGATTTAATGACACCCATAAAGGACGAAACCAAACCTGGATACATTTTGTTGACTCCTCAGTTAAGGCACTGGAAAGGTGGATTATCGGAAATGATGTGGAAACGTATGAAGGGCTGTATTATCTATCGATGAAAGAGCACATTCTAATAAATTATGCCAGAGAGCAATTTAGACAGCATCTGGTAGATTCTGAGTTATCTTCTCATAGAGGGCTGCGAAAGATTGTAGAATAATGGGTCAGATCCAGGGTTATCCAGAACAAGACTCAAGCTGGAGGTGACTCTAAAAAGGGGTTTCACACTTCCCAACAGGGGAAGGAGGTGAGCACTGACAAGGGTACAAAGAAGTGTACTTTGGAAGGTCCAGAGAACACACTGAGGCAACATTGGTTTCCCTGGGAGGGTGGACATTGACGCCTTGGCACTTTTACCTCCAAGCCTGCAGAAGTACAGACAAAGGCCAAGAATCAATGAGACTGAAGTAGGGACTATGAGTGATACAGGTGCAGTGTTACCATGCTAGCAGCAAGACTGTTTTCCCCAGACCAAATGATGCCTGGTGTCAGTCACCACATTACCAACACTGATAATGAAACTAAGCTTCATTCAGTGGCTTTGGTAAGCTTAGAGTGAAGAGGAGTTACTCGGCAGAAGAAAGTGGTTGTGTCTCCTGCCATACCAGCGCAGCATCTGTTAAGCAACAATCTGGAGACTTCTGCATGGGCAGAAGTAGAAAAGAGGGCTCATTCAGAAATGTCGGGTCTCCCTGAGTGTGTGTGTGTGTGACAACTAGGGCACTGGCTGTACATCAGGGTAAAGGTAAAGAGCTGGAACCTGAAACTGTGCCAAGCTCTTTAAGAACAAGCAAGAGAAAGGACAAGAAGACTGCTAAACCAGTTTCTAAAGATCCACAGGATTAGGGGGGAGAACTCTTCTGAACAGTAGGCCCTGAGGAGGGAACTACAACTGAGGACGCCTGGCTTGACCTGGCAGAGTCTCTCAGTGCAGGGGGGCCTCCAGAGCGGAACTTTTCCAGGAGCACAGGACATGCCCAACCCTTGAGAGCTTCAGGCAGCAAGCTGCCAGGCAATAAGAGGGAGAGGCCAGTGGCACACGCAGGGTTTATTGGGTGGATGGATCGCTGTATGCTGAGGCCTGGGACCCCAAACCAGGGACAGCCAGGAAACTGGTAGTTATCCAAGCATGCAGATAATTCCTTCTCGCTTTGCCCATGACATCCCTCTGGCTGGACATCTTGGTCAGTCAAGGTCTTGGGACCATTTAGTAGCCCATTTCTATTGGCCCCAGATGTCTAAGAAAGTGAAGGAGTTTTGTCACTCATGTGCAACCTTTTGGCCAGTGGCAAGACAGGTGCATCACCAAAGGCTATCTTAGTACCACTACCTGTGGTTGGGACCCCTTTTGAGAGGTTTAGAATTGACGTGGCTGGTCCCCTTGACCCACTTAGTGCATCTGGAAACAGATTTATTCTAGTAGTAGTGTGCCATGCTACTAGGTCTACATAGACAATCCCTCTTAGGACTGCAATTGCTCCTGCAGAGGCAAAGGCCTCCCTTTGTATCTTCACCAGGATTGTGTTCCCTAAGGAAGTGGTCTCCGATAGGGGAACCAATTTCATGTGTACACACCTAAAACCTATATGGGATGAATGTGGCATAAGCTACAAATTCCCTACCCCTATCACTCCCAAAGTAGTGGCTTGGCGGAGAGATTAAACAAGACCATTAAAGGCATGGTCATGGGACTCCCAGACAAACTTAGAAAAAGATGGGATTTCTTACTGCTATGCCTCCTGTTTGCATACAGGGAGGTTCCTCAGAAGGGGGAGTTTGCCCCTTTGCACTTCTGTTTGGACAAGTGTAAGGGGTTCTCCGAGTCTGGTGAGGGAAAGTTGGGAGAAACCTCTCAAGCAAACCAAGCAAGGCATAGTGGACTATTTGCTTCGCCTATGCTCATGTATGGATGAGTACATGAAGAAAACAGCAAAGAATCTTCAGGCCAGCTAGGAACTTGTGAAGCACTGGGATGACCAGGAAGCTCCTTCGTTGAGTACCAACTGGGAAAGTTGGTGTGGGTTTTGGAGCCTTTGGTTCCTAGGTCCCTCAAGGACAAGTGGACTGGGCCCTATCCAATTTTTGGAAAAGAAAGGGTAAGTCACCTACTTGGTTGATTATGGCACCCCTAGAAGTCCTCGCAGAGTAGTTTATGTGACTAGCCTGAAACCACACCAGGACAGAGCTGACATGACCATGTTCATGGTCACTGATGCAGATCAGGAGGAAATGAGTGAACCTCTCCTTGATTTATTGTCCACAAATCCACAAGATTATAGAGTGGAAGGTGTTGATCTTTTTGACACCCTAACTGTACAGCAGGAGGCTGAATGCAGACATGTTTTCAGCCGGTTTATAGAGCTCTTCTCTTTGACCCCTGGCCAGACAACATGGTGTACCCATGATGTGGACACCAGTGACAGGCTCTCTGTCAAGAACCAGATTCACAGACTGCCCGATCACGTCAAATCATGCATTAAAACTGAAGTCAGTAAGCTGCTGGAACTTTGGGTAATTGAACACTCTGACAGTCCCCGGGTTAACCCAGTGGTACTGCTCCGCAAACCTCACTCAAAGGGTGGCAAGGTCGAGATGAGATTTTGTGTGGACTCCCATGGGTTGAATGCAGTGACCAAGACAGATGCACACCCCATTCCTTTTTTAAAAAAAAATGTTTTATTATTCATCATCAGAAAATACAATTCCACACGGTTCCAACCAATTATTTCGTTCCATATACACATTCCATTTAGCAGATATGCAACTTTGAAGAGAAAGAAAAAAAACTTTAAAAGAAAAAATTTCCCAGGTCATGTAAATCTTTACACTAATGAGCTGAAATTCATGAGAACGAAAAACAGAAAGTAAGAATTATTATAATATTTTAGAATAGATTACCCCTCTATTCTTAATTTCCAATGCTCTACCGGTGCCCAGATCTGTTTACCTAATTGCATCGCTTTGCGTCCTTTTTTTTCATACAATGATTTCTCCAGTGTATACATTGATAACATTCTTATGAGCCATTGGTTAAATGAAGGCGGGTTAGGATCCTTCCACAAGGTTGCTATACAGAGTCGGGATATGGCCATTGTAATATATATAAATTCTTGATGGGGGATATCCTGCCCTTCTCTCCCTACACCCAGAATCATAATCTCATTTGTTAAGCTAATTGATATCCATAATTCATCCCTAAAAAATATTTCAATCGCCTTTTTAAAAGGATTTAATTTTGGACATGATGAGAACATATGAATAGTGTCAGCTTGTGTACTTTGACATCTGGGACAGGATATTCCACTAATTCCCCCCCATTGTGCTATTTTATGCGGCGTGTAGTATAATCATGAAAAGTTTTGTAACATTGAGCTTGTAAATTAGCAACTTTGACAATAGAATTAGCTAGCTGCAGCGATTTTCCCCCCTCATTTCCCACTAGATTTAGCTTCGTTCTCCATTTATTAAAGACTTTAACCCCTTCCATGCTCATGACAAGGTCAGCTCGTCATGAGGCACACTGGAGCTGTGCTAATGACAAGCTGACCTTGTCATGAACAATGGGTTTCAAAGCTTTTCAGCACCCAGCGGGAATTGCCTTAGCACCAATGTGGTTAATCCTATCGTCTTCTTTGCATTCACTCAACACCCCATATAATTGTGAGATTGAACAGCCCTTCTCATTTTGAATACATTCCATCAGATCCTCTCTTTTAAAGTTATCTCCCCTGGGCAATTTCCTTTGTATTACAGACCTAATCTGTAGGAATTAAAAAAAGTCTCTACGATCTAGCTTGTATAATTGGCATGCCCTTTCAAATGAGATTATACCCGTATCGTCTATAATGTCTCCTATAGTACAGACCCCAGAGCTATCCCATCTTTTCATGACTTGATCATGAAACACTTCAGGGAGGAGCTCATTTTTATATAGAGGTGTATAAAAGCTCATCCGTCCTAGCTTAATTTTTTTCCGAACCATAGACCATACCAATTTAGCTGCTGAAAAAACCTTAAACTTTGTTCTTTTGTAATAATTGAATTCTTTAAATGTAAGTAATCCTTTATTGGAATCTTTTACTAGTAAATCATATGTGTCTGGTATACCAAGACCATCCCGCCATCTATCATTAGTGTTTGCCCCGAGAAGTCCTCTAAGATACTGCAAGGATGCTGCTAAATAATATCCTTTAAAATCTGGAACTGCTAAACCTCCCTTTTCCTTAGATAGTGCCAACATTTTTATAGACCTCCGAGTTTTACCTTTTGCCCATATAAATTAATTACAGACCCTTTCAATATCCTTGAACCAGTTATTGTGAAATATTAAAGGAATGGTTCGAAAGAAATATAACATTTTGGGAAGGAACATCATCTTAATTACATTGCAGCGTCCAATTATTGTAAGATGTAAGTTATCCATCCTATCTAGATCTTGTTTAGCCTTTCTGATCACCGGAGTCAGGTTTTCCTCAACCAGCTTAGATAAATTAGATGTTATAGTTATACCCAGGTAGACAGCTGAATCTGTGACTCTTACATCTTCTATTGTGGCAAATTGGTTAATGACTATCTGTGTTTTAGTCTGGTTCAGTTTATACCCAGACCAGAGCCCATATTTGTTTGCCTCTTTTTCTATTTCCACTATCGCTGTTGCTGGGGTCGGTGACGTAATTGCAAGGTCATCTGCATAACCCATGATTTTCGTCTCATAGCCATTCAGTACGATAGGACATATGAGCCTATTTCTTCCTATATGTCTTATGAAAGAATCAATGTAACAGGCAAAGAGCAATGGTGAACAGGGGCAACCCTGCCTAGTTCCTCGCACACCCCATTCCAAGAGTCAATGAGGGACAGCCACATTTCTCAATGCTTTAGATTTAACATCAGGGTACTGGCAGATTGGACTGACCCAGAGATCCAAGGAGAGATATGCATTCTCCACTCTGGAGGGCCACTTTCAGATCAAAGTGATGCCTTTGGGGTTAAAGAATGCACCAGCCACTTTTCAAAGGTTGGTGAATAGAGTTCTTTCAGGCCTGGATGACTTTAGTGCAGCATATCTGGATGATATAGATGTCTTTAGCTCTACCTGGGAGGATCACATGGTCCACCTGAGAGACGTTTTGCAGCCTTGTAATAGGCAGACCTCACTATCAAGGACAGTAAGTGCCAGCCAGGGCAGATTTCTGTTCTGTTGTCTACTTGGGCTACCTTCTAGGTGGAGGCCAAGTTAGACCTCTCCACCCCAAAGTCCAGACCATTTTGGACTGGTAGCCTCCCAAGAAACAGACTCAGGTCAGGGCATCCCTTGGCCTTACTGGATAAATAGGAGGTTTGTGAAGGGGTATGTTGTACAGAATTCCGTTTTCTGTCATTCCTAATATGATATTGTAGCCTGATGTAGCTGCATACACGTGTATTCATAGTTATGTACCATTTAGTGTTAATAACGAAGAGTAGCTTTTGTTCCTTCTTATAGGTTAGGTTGCACATTAGTTAGAGAAACCACACTAACGCCATTTCGCATTTGTCGACTCAGGTCTAGGTAGAGATCACGCGTTGTTTTTCATGTTACCGAGCGAGTCCCAATTAGTTGAGTTACAAGACAGTTGAATTCACAATGTTTTTCTCTGCTCTAAGGCCCAAGGTCACATCTGGCTTAAGAGGTGGTAAGCACATTCTTGCCGGCGCCAGGCTGTTACTCCCATGTACCGAGACGAAAGGGAGTTACCATTTCTGACATTCCCCATAATAGCAGAAACAGCCTTCTGAGCTGGCTTTGTGTGCCATAAATGGTTCTTCCTTAAGATCCTGTACCTATTGGGAGGTTGCCAAATATGGTTATTTCATGTAATGTAACTAAGGTATAAATGACTTGTCTCATGTGTACATCGTCAGTCTTCTCGGCACACTGATTTTGGTGTGAACGAGGGGGCTCCTCTGCGCAGAGCTTTTTGTTAATAAACAATTGCTATTTCTTCACTGCCAACTGACTGGTTATTTGGTAATGTTATTGGGCTATTGGTAAGTGTGGCCCTTCTCGATATTTTTCCAGTACTACAGTTGGTGACTCCGCCAGGACTCCGCGTTTGGGGTCGTCCTCCCGTAAGGCGGGGTAAAATAAGGACATTAAGGAGATTGCTCTGGTCGAGGGAGTGGACGGATATATGATTTTGGCCAAACTCCGCTCTCGCGATCAGAGAGCCCCAGCTGCTAGTGACCCCTCGCCGGAGTCCTACGGGTGTAACCCAGGAACTGATCCGAGTTGATCTTCAAGAGTGGGCAGTGGAGAACTTGCAATCCTACTTGAGTGCACCAGGTGAGTGTATTAGTTCGTTGTTTATGGATTGTGCTATTGAGAAATGGTTTAGAAAATAGTTAACTGATGTTGTTGGTTTGGTGGTCGGCGTACCACGAGGAGTTTTGGAGATCTGACTGGGCAGCATTGAGGCTGCTCGGGCAGATGCTCCACGGACTTGTTTGGTGAATAAAAGAGGTTGCAATCAGACACCTCGGTGTGGCATTTTTTAGTGCACACCCCGCCGGACTGCACTCGGAAAGGCCCGTGGTTCTTCCTGGGTGACTTCTGGACACATCTAAAGCGGCGCTAAGGTATCGGGCTCAGTCAGAACAGTCCTGAAGGTGAATCGGGAAGATTGCGGGATGGTCTGTAGGCCGGTTTGTGGTTAATTCCTGTCTGATGACCTCTTGGTAGTCTCCTGACTGCCTGTTTTTCTTTGTTTCTGTTTGGTCCGCTGGCTGGAGGTTCACAACTTCTCTATGAATGGGAGTCGACGGGCTCCGTTCTTTGGCGGTTTCATATCGATCGAAAATTGAAAATATTTTTTTTTTTGCCTTTTTAATGTAAAAAGTTGTACGTTTAAATTTGTGTGTATGGTTGGTGTGGAATCGGCGAAGATTGAGTGTGAATGAAACTTAGCCATGTTTTGATTGTGTGTGACAAAGTGTGAAGGGTGATCACCTAAAAAATGTAGTGTTTCATGTATGTAAAACATGGTCTTACGCCCATTTTATTTAGCAATCTGTGGCATAAATACACCAAGGATAACGAAGAATTACAGTGGCCTGTAACTGGGTCTTTTGATGAGAAGAAAATACAGTATTTACAGGATCGTTTGTTCTCTAAAAGAAGTCGGCAGGGAATCTTTGATTCTTTTAGATTATGGCAAAAGAGGCAAAACGTCGAATTAGAGAAGAGAAGTTGTTAAAAATACAGAATGGTCAGACCATAACTCAAAAAGCTATGGCATATGATAAAGAACAAACTGAGAAAAAGATAGAATGTTTAGACAGACAGTTCCGACTGCAGGCAGATAAAAGTTACACAGCTCGACCTGAGGTGGAGGATGAGATAGAGGACTTATTAGATACGCGTCCTCCACCCCCTTATGCTCCGCAACGAGTGTATCCTGCGATACCCCTGGCAAGTGCCCCCGGTGCACCTGTTGCGTTAGCTACGGCCCCTTTGACTCCTGCCACGACTATGTCAACAGGAACTATTTCTACTCCTTCCCCCACGACACCTGCTATGGCTACTTTATTGACCGGCGATTCATTGACTCCTGTCATGTCCCCTATGACGTTGATCTCACTTTCGTCTTCTGTGGCTTGGCCTTCCCAGTCAGCCACTTCAACACCTGCCAGGGTGGATTCGACCCTCTACCATGCTCCCGGAATGGGGGGCGTTCGACGATTATATACACGTGCTGTTGTAGGATGCAAGGAAAAACAGACGGTGATAGATCAGGCGTCCCAGTGAGTGCGGAATGCTATTTACACTATTGAGGATATTTGGGGAACTATGAAGGATTACGAACCGGTTATGCAGCAGTATACCTTATAAACTATGGCTAATCGGTTGATTTCTCTATGTCAACAATGTTTTGAGGATGGAGAGCCCCGCAGGTCCTATACGATATTGTGGACCGGGCCCATAAGTTTGAACTAGGACCGGAGCATGTATATGGAAATTTGGTTACCATTATGCGATATCGGCAAAGATTATTTACAAAATGTCCCACATGGGATTCTCAGCATCCCACGCGAGAAGTCCATCCCATTTACCATCTTGAAATTCCGGAACTTAAGGATAATGCCAATCAGGTCATTCAGGCCCGAGTTGAAGCACGGTTTCAAGAACAGTGGGTATATACTCCTTGGAAACGAAGCGAAGTCCTATCCCTAAAATCCCATTTACCCGATCCACGTAAAAATCCCACTGCCTATTATAAAGAACTTACTGAAGCAGCTTCTTCAGCTGTGATGACTTTGGCCGACATAGAATTATTTTTTTGATTATTGGTTCCAGTTGATGTGTGGCGCCAGGTACACGACCAACCTCACGCTAATGAGTTAGGGGGGACGTGGGAGCAATTTAAGGCTTGGGATGGGGAACGGAAACCTGGAGACAAACCTAGAGCTGAAATTTTGGCCTTGCCAGGTCGAATTATTACATATATGCATACTCTAATTCCATCCGGAAAGGTGGACTGGGATAAACTGACTGCTTGTAGACAGAAAAAGGATGAAAGTGTATCAGACTTCTTTACTCGATTTGAAGGCGTGTTTATTGATTTCAGTGGTCAGGATTTATCGGTAGAAGGGGGAGTAAGATTGTTTGTTAATCGATTTGTGACTAATTTATTGCTGGAAATATCAGCACGGCTCCAGGCTGCCGAAAGCACTTGGACTACCTCTACTCCCTCAGTGATATTGAGTATGGCCCAATATTATGAGCATAGGGAAAAGGAGAGTAAATACAAGTCCGATAAAAAGACTAAGGATCTTAAAACCTGTGTATTATTACAACAGGTGGCCCGGGGACGTGGCAGGAATGAAGGAGGAGGAAGGGCGTTTGTTCCATGAGGGGCAGGGACAGGATGAGGAGGAGGTCCGGCTGTTGCTTTGGGCCAGAATCAGTGTGCTTATTGTAAGCAGGAAGGGCACTGGCGAGCTCAGTGTCCTTTCCTTTCAGCACAGAATGGAGCTGTGAGAGGCAGAGGGAGAGGAAGAGGACGGGGCGGAGTTGACCGAGGCGGCCTGAAAAGAGAGGAAGTGATACGAGGTGAGTCCAGAGGGAATTATTTTGATAATACAAATGGGAAGCAGTATTACAATGGAGATTATGGAATGAACGAATCAGATGGATATTTTTATGCATAGGATAGCCACGGACAGAGAAGGGGCCAAGTGTCAGTACCCGTGGACCAAAAGGGGCCTTACGTTAATGGACAAATAATGGGAATGTCTGAAAACTTTTTAGTGGACACGGGTGCAATGAATAGTTTGATTGCTCATTCATTGGTCCAAGGGGCTGCTCTGTCCGGGCATAATAATGTTTCAGTTGGATTATCTGGTATTCCAGTAGTAAGCCCCATTTCGAAGCCACTCTCATTCATGATAGGCCCAGTTACAGTAGATTCTCCATTTCTGTTGACATCGCAATGTGGGGAAAATGTATTGGGATTGGATTTGTTAAAAAAGATGCATGCTAAGACTTATTGTTCTCCGGATGGAGTATATTTGACAGTTCAGTCACCAGAACAATGCACCAAACAGAATGTCATGAAAAACGACCAGCTGCCTCCGGAACTGGCGGCCATTCCTCCTACGTTGTGGGCAACTGGTGATACTGATGTAGGCTTATTGAATATTCCACCAGTTTCCATTACGTTAAAACCCAATGCTCGGTTGCCTCGTATTCCACAGTATAAAATCTCCCCAGCAGGGGAAAAAGCATTAATGTCGATAATACATGATTTGATAGACAAGGGCGTGGTGGAAGAGACAGCTTCTAACACATGTGAAAGCCCCATATTACCGATTTTGAAGAAGGCTCCTATAGGGAGTAGTCCTGATTCTGCTGATACGTACCGCTTTGTAATTGACCTCCGGAAGGTTAATAAGGTGGTAGTACAACAATATCCAGTGGTCTCGGATATTACAACAATACTTACTATGATTCCCCCTACTGCTAAATTTTTCTCAGTTATTGATTTAAGGAATGCTTTCTTCAGCATTCCTATGCACCCTGAGAGTAGACATATTTTTGGCTTCTCGTTACCAGGCCGCAGCTTTAGATTTTGCCGTGCTCCTCAGGGCTATACAGAAAGCCCTAGTATTTATAGTCAGGCTTTGAAGGTAATTTTGGATGAATTGACTCTACCCTCGGGAAATGTCCTTCTCCAGTATGTCGATGACCTGTTGGTTAAATTATTGTCCCATCTAGCAGCCCATGGAAATAAAGTATCTCTTTCTAAATTTCAATATTGTCGACCGGATGTGACCTACCTTGGTCATCTACTGTCGAAAGAGGAGAGGTAGTGGACTCCTGAACGTGTGTCTACCATTTTTAACATGCCTGTTCCTCATACTCAACGAGATGTTCGTGCATTTCTTGGCATAACCTCTTACTGTCGCAAGTGGATTCCTAATTTTTTTCTTCCTACTAAACCACTGTTATATCTGATTACGAAAGAAGTGCATGAACCCTTACCCTGGACAGATGAGTGTCAGAAAGCCTTCGATTCTTTAAAAACTGCTCTTTGTTCTGCACCTGTTTTAGGAATTCCTGACTACCGAAAACCGTTTGCACTTTATGTGCACGAGGTGGACGGTTGTTCGCTTTCAGTGTTACCGCAAGGCTTTGGTGGTAAGCAAAGACCTTGTGCTTATTTTTCAGCAGTATTGAACCATGTCGCTAGAGCACTTCCTAGCTGTCTGAGGGCTACTGCCGCAGTGGCGGTGGCCATTAGGCAGTCAGAAGGACTCGTGCTGAATTCTGACCTCACAGTGATGGTACCGCACGCTGTGGACACACTTTTGAATAAAACAAAGACACAGCACCATACGAGTGCACGTCTGACTGGATATGAATTGACTATGTTTGCCCCTCATATTACTATAAAAAGGTTTGCCACTCTGAATCCAGCCACGTTACTACCCCTCCCTTTGGATCAACCAAATAATGACCTACATGATTGTATATTTCAGACAGAAGAAGAAATGAAGGGACGGGTGGACCTCACAGACATGCCCCTATCTGACCCCAAGGGGAGTTGTATGTGGATGGTTCTTGTTTTAAATTACCAGATGGCACGACAACAGCTGCATACGCAATCACCACCCTGCGTACTGTAGTTGAAACGTCTCGAGTTCCCTATCATTCTGCACAGGCAGCTGAGCTAATAGCCATGTTACGAGCATGTGAGCTAAGTGAGGCACTGGAGGTAAAGATCTATACGGATAGCCAGTATGCCTTTGGCGTGGCTCATAGTTTTGGGAAGCTGTGGGCGGAAAGGGGATTCTTAACTTCTCATGGCCAACAAATACAACATGGCCCTTTGATATTAAGGCTGTTAACTGCGTTGACCTTGCCCCGGAAGGTAGCAATTGTTAAATGTAGTGCTCATATAGCCATAGTGGATACGGTGGGAGAAGGAAATGATTTTGCTGACCAAATTGCAAAAGACACTGCTAAATCTAAAATGTCCCCGATGTATGTAAATTCATCCAGGTGAGTGGAGGAGTCTGATATGTTCGATAACACCATGGAGAGTGTCCGAGAGATACAGAAGGAAGCTACCTCTGCTGAATTGGCCCGATGGGAGAATGAAGTAGGGAAGTTGGATGATAATGGCTGCTGGGTTGATTTAAGTGAGAAGCAACGATAGATGCTTCCCAATGCTTTTGTCAATGCGGTAGTGACAATGGCCCATGGAAATGCACATATAGGAGCAAAGGGAATTTGTCATTTACTGGACCCAGTTTGGAATAATCCCAATATCTTGAAAATTGCCACCCATCTGGTCCAACATTGTATGGTTTGTTTACGATACAATCCTGGAGGAGAAGAACCTGTTCTTAGTGGGAATTTTGCACCACCCTCTTTACCTTTTGAGGTGCTCCAAATGGATTATATCCAATTGGAGAGAGTGAATAATTTGAAGTATGTCCTGGTAGTGGTTTGTGCATTCAGTAAGTAGGTAGAAGCTTACCCTACCAAGGAAAATACTGCACCAGCAACTGCTAAAGCCCTAATAAAGGAATATTTCCCAAGATATGGGGTCCCTCGGGTCATATGGTCGGACAACGGGACCCATTTTAATGCTGATCTTATCAGACATATCTGTAATGGATTACACATAAAACAGAAATTTCATGCTGCTCGACATCCTCAGTCCGCTGGGTTAGTCGAGAAATATAATGGGATCTTGAAGTTGAAAATGGCAAAAATTCAGGAAAGTACCGGGTTGCGGTGCCCTTGGCTTTGATGTCTTTACGCATGACCCCCCATTCCCGTTGAGGTCTGTCGCAGTACAAGGTCATTTTCGGACGACCGAGAAGTTTTTGAGAGATAGATTATCCAATGATGTCAGATTATTTGTATACCTTGACTAAAGACCTCCGTTCTATCCAACAACAGGTATCTGATGTATTGCAGCCCCTGCCGGAGGGTTCGGACATCGTTTGGAGCCCGGCCAGTGGGTAATGGTGAAAAATTATCAGGGGAAATCGAGCCGTGAGCCTAGGTGGACGGAACCGGTGCAAGTTTTGCTGGCCATCGGAACAGCAGTGAAGGTGACTGAACGGAAGCACTGGATCCATGTTGCTCATGTTAAAAAGGTGCCACTTCCCCTTCCTTTTGATCGTTTGAATCCAGAAGGAATATTGACCCAGGAAGGTGAAAGTGTCCCTTTTTCTGACACCGAGGAAATTGAAGGGCAAGAAAGGGGAGCCGAGGGCACGAGAGAGGCCGCGTCAACAAGTACTGAATCGGCCTCCGAATCTATTGCTCCAGTCGTTGCACGAAAAGTTCATGGAAAATCTGGCACCGTGGATGCTTCCTCACCTGTTTTGTTTAGTGATCAAGAATTGCCAGGTCAGGCTCAATACAACCTGCAGCCCAGAAACCGACACGGTACCCCAATTATTGCAGGAGATAGGGAAAGACTTTAGTGGTAGGGACTTGCTAGAGAATCTTGGGGGTACTGAGCGAGACAATGGACTGAACCCGTTGAGAGCTGGAACTTTGTGTTGCTCTGTTCAGAAAGAAAGACTGAGAAGTAAGGAAAAAGGGCCCAGGTTGTAGTGGGAGGAAATAATCGACAAAAGAGTTTGTTCCCTTTTGATGAACGATAGGAGCCTGCCTGTGAGGCTCTAGGCGGACACAGGAAAGAAGCACTCTCTGGCAGGACGAACTGCATTTTTTAGAATAGTTTGGACTCTAGTTAGAATGTACCCTTTTGGTTGATTTATTCCTGAGGAGGAGCGTCCCCTTGCTCCTCCATATATGCCCATTTATGTACCTATGTTTTCATCATGGACAACCAGAGTGAAGGTTGCTTTCGTAATAACCGTTGCAATGTTGTTTATTATAATAATGAGTGTGTTTTTATATCTAGAATTTCATCACCCCATGCATACAATGATAGGTACCCCTACCCCGCCAATAGAGACCATTTCTTTACGTTAGCCCCTCATAAAGAAAGACACCGTCAGACCTATGTTAAGAATGTATTTGTAGAATTTCTGCACCAGACTCACAGTGCTACCAATACGACAAATTGTTGGATTTGCGGTCTGCTACCCTCTGTAATGCATCGACACGATCTCTTTATCTCATTGCCATTATCCTATCTAGGAAGTTGTGAAGCCTGCTTTAAATTATTGAGTATGATGTACTTGCATTACACTGTAGATACCTCTCGATATACTGAAAAGGGATTACGAGATGATTCTGATTTATATATAAGTACACCAAGGTTTTGACCCACAGGGAAATAATGGAGAGGGGTCCTTGGACCCCAAGGCTTGCATGAATATGTATATCAAATATGAGAATGTTACATGGTTGAAAACAGGGATATTGGATTTTACCAAATTTAAGTTCACCCAGTTTTTTCAACATTTCCAGGATCAAAATGTTACAGATGACAAGCCAATCCCTGTGCCCATACTAAATAGCACCTCAGCCTTTTGTGTACAAGGAAGAGGACATATCCCGGTAGGAGATAGTTGGTGCAATTACACCTATCGATTGCGTACCTTTAGTAGTCCACGGATCACTGACATAACCTCGACAGACCGAATATCGACTGTACAAAATATCGACGAAAAATTATCGACTACAAAATTATCGATTGCCTATACTTAAACAACAAAACACAAAAATATCGAAACCACATTATCGACTAAAAAAAACAACGACTACTACTATATCGACTAACAACATTATCGATTTCTAAAACATCGATTATCACATCTTTAAATGAAAAACGGACAAAATATCGAATACAAAAATATAGATAGCACATTTATCGTTTTTTTAAAATATCGAAATTACTACATCCTTGAATAAATCACTGTATTATCTTAAAATGTACACCTATCGATTGCGTACCTTTAGTAGTCCACGGATCACTGACATAACCTCGACAGACCGAATATCGACTGTACAAAATATCGATGAAAAATTATCGACTACAAAATTATCGATTGCCTATACTTAAACAACAAAACACAAAAATATCGAAACCACATTATCGACTAAAAAAAACAACGACTACTACTATATCGACTAACAACATTATCAATTTCTAAAACATCGATTATCACATCTTTAAATGAAAAACGGACAAAATATCGAATACAAAAATATAGATAGCACATTTATCGTTTTTTTAAAATATCGAAATTACTACATCCTTGAATAAATCACTGTATTATCTTAAAATTTAGTCATACTATTCATATTCATTCACTAATTGTTTCTAAAAAGCTATAAAACATACTATATATTTTCCTAACATTTATAACACAAAATAAATACAAACATACATTTTATAATACATAAACTATGTTTTGAACAACTAAACATTTCTTACTGCAAATTATATATATTCCTCCACTTTAAAAATATAAAGATAACATTACCTATACAAAATAAGGCCTTACACATTAAATAAACGTTAATTGGCGTCACCCATATAAGGAAAGCAATTAGTATAACAGGTTAAAAAATTCAAATCCACGAATTAAAACAGACTATCAATTTAAACAACCAATCCTAATTCAGAAACTATTAGACTAATACTATATAAACAAGATTACAGCAAACTAAAAATGCAGCCTAAATCTCCTAACTAAAGGAAGACGAAACTCTGCAGGATTTTTGAAAGAAAACGTATTGACTTCAACATAAAGACAGCTACACCTATATAAAGTAAGTACTACTACATTATTTTCCATCGAAAATGTAACTCTCAAACCTCACACCTATGTTTAAAAGCCAAATACCTAAAATATATGTTTTTTTAAAAATATTTATCCTACAGACAAAAAGAAAATACAGAAGACCTAGACAACACCTGGACATCAAAAGTTAAATATAAATAAGTAAGTATATAATTTAAATGTAACTTCGACATTTAATAGATAGGTAACTAAATAGAAACTAGCAAAAAACCTCTACCAAAATATCATAAATAGTTCTAAAATATTTGTACACATTTTCTCAACTTCCACAGGTACAAAAAGATATACACAGAAAATAACAGTTTGAAGAACATCAACACCTGAAAAGAACTACTTGAAATCATAAAAAGATTTACAGGTAAATGAGGAATGTGTTAAACTGTATTATTAGAATACAACATTATTTTTTGAACAAATGTAATGACATTCTCTTTTAATTACCTCCTAGCACTACAATACAAGCATGACTGAAGGAGCTAAATTCATTTATTCACAAAAAGGGAAAATGCTTCTTTGTTACATGGGATATGTCTACACTCAAGAGAAACAAAAAGATGTGAAAGTTTTTTGGAAGTGTACGAAATATTATGCCAACAAATGTTATGGTCGAGCTATAACTCAGGAGACTACTGTTACTTATACTAAGGAACATAATCACCCACCCAATGTAACAGAAATAGAGATTAGACAAATGCTAGATTCCCTTAAAGAAGCTAGTACTAGTACTGATCAACCAACAACTGCTATTCTAAAACACCATTTAAGTGTACTTCCCCAACATGCTTCTAGCCAATTACCATCTATCGATTCCCTAAAAAAAACTATAGCTAGAAAAAAAGAGCAACATGCACTACTCCTCCCACACCAAAAACTTTTGATGAAGTGCAAATTCCCCCTGAACTCTCTGTAACTCACAATAAAGAAGATTTTATACTCTATGACAACAAAAGTAAAGATAATAGAATTATACTGTTTGCCACAGCAAACAACATGACTAAACTTACCCAATGCCAAACTTGGATGATGGATGGTACTTTTTCTGTATGTCCCAAACCTTTTTTATCAATTATACACTATCCATGGTCATTTCCAAAATGCTAATATTCCATTCCTTTATGCCCTTCTACCAAACAAACAGCAAGCTACCTATCAAGAAATACTAACTGAAGTCAAACAACATACTAACAACTATTTTCCACAAAAAATTATCATTGACTTTGAAAAAGCTATGATAAACACCATCCTTAAAACATACCCACACACAGCAATACAAGGTTGCTATTATCATTTTAACCACTGTATCTGGCGACATCTACAACAATCTACCTTGAGTATCCAATACGCCACTGATAGCACTTTTGCTTATCAAATAAAAAAACTCATCGCCCTAGCCTATGTTCCAATGACAGATGTAACTGAGCACTATAACTTGTTAATAGACAGCCCCTACTATAAAAGAAACGAAGAAAGACTAAGCCCTATGCTTGACTACTTCGAAGACACATGGGTAGGAAGGCTACACAGATCAGGCCATAGAAGACAACCCAAATACCAAATAGCTTGGTGGAATGTCTACCTTAGCACACTAAATAAGGAAGCAAAAACCAACAATGCAGTTGAAGGATGGCACAATGCCTTCCAAGCAACTACAGGCCGAGGAACACCTACCCTTCACAAATTAATACAATCCTTACAAAAAGAACAGAGTTACCAGGAGCTCCGAATGGAGCAATCAGTAACTTTGATCGGACCTAAACTCACCAAAGAAAGGAAAAAAAATTATAACACACTCCAAAGTCAAGTTACCCTCTATCCAACTAGCAAAGGACTAGACTATCTATCAATGATTGCAAAAACAATTCTTTAAAACATAACATAACTATACACGTGACATTAAGCTTTTTTTTTTTAAATCCTTAATTTTTACATGTAACAATTTGCAATTAAATTATCAAATACATAATATTAACATATATAAAATGTATTTAGATAATGTATTTACAAAATGTTACATACAACGTAACTAAAGCAAAAATTAAAACAGTTTCCCCACCCATAAAAAGTTTACTAAAAAATTACCTTATTGTTGCACCTTCAAACGTAATCCAATTCCAAGCAATCCATACGACACCATAGCAAAAACCCATTCAATCCATGGAAGCCCAAAAAAAATGCAAAAATACAAGCAAATCCATAGCGACTCCTCTCCAATGTAATACACACGATATACCATTGAAAACCGAAAATAGTAATTAGTTACAAAAAACGCTCCGGCAAAACGTGAAAACCAAAACATTTGTGTGCTAAAATAAGAGTATATAATACTCGTCACACAACTCTGATCGAAAAAGAAGGACCTCCTCAAACACAGTAAAACGCGACGATAACCTTGAAAAAATAAAATACATACCCACCCACACAAAAACACCCATACATATATAAAAATACATATTTATACACCGAACATATTATCTTTGTAACATTTAAACATATTAGCTCACGTCACACATCTACAACTAAAACGCGGTAAAAATTAAATATTGTACACTCTACCTAAAACCGAAAACACAATCTTCTCTTAATAACCCTATGTACATAAACTTAAACACACCACACATACACTAACACTAACTTCATTAACTTATAAAATACAATAAAAACAAACTTACCCTCTCTAACGCGAAGCAGCATCCAACCGCGATCTGTTGAAGCACCAAGTAAGCCTAAATAACATTACGCGGTTAAAAAGTAGTCCCTGTATACAGCAAATACCTCATTAATTTCTATTTTTCAACACTTTAAAAAAATACACTGAGTATTACATTAAGTGTAAATAATTATTTAAATTGTAGAAAATTATTTCTTAAATATTCATTACTTTCAAATAATTATTCAACTGTTATCTGTTACTTTAAATAATATGTTATTATTTATATATACATGTTGAAAATAATCTATATGTTACACAAATGTGAATATATAACCTTGTTACAAATAATTTGTTTATAGAAATAGCTCATATTAGTTTAAACATTATGAATGTATTAAAAAATGTATTTGTGTGTTTATCTATGTTAAAATTAATATTATAAATATGTTAAATATTCATAATATTAATTTGTAAAAATAAATATGATAACTTTGTAAAAAACAAAAATGTTACTGTTATAAAACAAATATACATATTTATCTATGACAATATATTCAATGTCTATGTGAATAACCTAATTGTTATTAAATGAAAAGTACATATTACCAATTTGTTTCTTTAATTAATTTAATTACAATATATGTGAATAAACATATAAATATTTAAATATCATTTATTTGTTAAAAACATATATATGCACTTCATATATTTTTTTGTATAATAAAAACTGTTTACTTACAATTTTCAATAGAAATAAAAAATACATCTCTACTTACAATTTATTTAGTATATGTTAATAAACTGTTTTTCATTTATTCCATTTAACCCTGTGTATGTTTCCTTCTTTATTATTCTATATGATTAATAATTGCATATGAAATTTCCTATTAAAAATGCATTTTAAATTTAAAAAAAAGTAAAAATGTATTTATCTTTTAACTACTACAATAACAATAATTATCATTAATACAAATTTTTTATATGTAATTTTAAAACTTTATTATAGTATCCTACCAATAATAGTTATTTGTATTAAAAATGTTTTCTTATTTACACAGCACCAATTATAAACTCACAAAACCATACTACACATTAAAACCATACAAATTACAATTCCCACTTCACCAATTGTAAACTCATGGAAGGTGCTGGACACTGAACCCATACAAATTACTATTCCAACTCCACCAAGTATAAACGTACTTTTTACCCTGTACCCCTGTACCCAAAAACCCCAAACTGACCCTGAACCCTAAAAATACCCCTTTACCCAAAAACTGAAAACTTACCCTGAACCCTAAAAATACCCCTTTACCCAAAAACTGAAAACTGAACCTGAACACTAAAAATACCCCTTTACCCAAAAACTGAAAACTGACCCTGAACCCCAAAAATACCCCTTTATCCAAAATCAGAAAACTGACCCTGAACCCTAAAAATACCCCTTTACCCAAAAACTGAAAACTGACCCTGAACCCTAAAAATACCCCTTAACCCAAAAACTGAAAACTGACCCTGACCCCTAAAAATACCCCTTAACCGAAAAACTGAAAACTGACCCTGAACACTAAAAAAAACCCTTTACCCAAAAACTGAAAACTGACCCTGAACCCTAAAAATACCCCTTTACCCAAAAACTAAAAACTGACCCTGAACCCTAAAAATACCCCTTTACCCAAAAACTGAAAACTGACCCTGACCCCTAAAAATACCCCTTTACCCAAAAACTGAAAACTGACCCAGAACTCTAAAAATACCCCTTTACCCAAAAACCCAAAACTGACCCTGAACCCTAAAAATACCCCTTTACCCAAAAACCCAAAATTGACCCTGAACGCGAACAAAACCCCTTTACCCAAAAACCCAAACCTATAACATTTTCCATATAATTATATACTTACAAATACTTACGTTGTAATGGTATGCGTTGTAAAAGTACCTGCGTTCTAAAAAAAATCGTTGTAAATACATGCGTTATAATGGTATTTGCGTAGTAAAATTTTCGTTGTAATGGTAGTGCGTAGTAAAAGTTGTGTGGTAAACGTTGTATACCTTTAAAAAATATTATTATTTTCTTCTTTATTATTAAATTACTTCCCACTCTATTCCCCTATAAACCCACAACCCGCTACTGGAAATTATAATTTTAATTTTACATATTTAGCAATTTTTCTATAAAATTAAATTAATTACCAATTAAATTATAAATAATCAACAAATATTTATTATATAACAATTAATTAAATATTACTAACAATTAATACATTTACATATTTAATGATTGATAATAAAATTACTTCCCACCCTATTCCCCTATAAACCCACAACCCGCTACATGACATAAATTATTTAAATAAACATAATTACCAATTAATCAATTTAATTAAATTATGTACAAATTAATTTTTATATAATGAATTTTTTTATTTAATTAACTTTTAATTAAATATTACTACCAAATCATAAATTTACATATTTAATTAATTATAATTAAATTACTTCCCACCATATTCCCCTATAAACCCACAACACGCTACATCACATAAATATTTGAAATTAGCATAATTAGCAATGAATCAATTAAATTAAATTAATTACCAATAAAATATTATATAATTGAAAACTATTATTTAATTAACAATTATTTAAATATTACTACCAAATAATAAATTTACATATTTAATTAATTATAATTAAATTACTTCCCACCCTATTCCCCTATAAACCCACAACCCACTACATCACATAAATATTTTAAATTAGCATAATTAGCAATTAATCAATTAAGTTAAGTTAATTAACAATAAAATCTTATATAATTGAAAACTATTATTTAATTAACTATTATTTAAATATTACTACCAATTATTAAATTTACATATTTAATTAATTATAATTAAATTACTTCCCACCCTATTCCCCTAAAAACCCACAACCCGCTACATTACATAAATTATTTAAATTACCATAATTACCAATTAATGAATTAACTTAAATTAATTAGCAATTAAATTTAATATAATTTAACAATATTATTTAATTAACAATTAATTAAATATTACTACCAATCAATACATTTGCATATTTAATTAATTATTATTAAATTACTTCCCACCCTATTCCCCTAAAAACCCACTACCCGCTCCTAGAAATTATTATACTATTTGAATACATTTTTATATTTATTAATTTTTTATAATTTTTTTTTCAATATAAATACATAAAAAAAATATCATATATTTAATCATGACTGTCGATAACACAACTTTTGATATTCTTAAACACGATATTTTGACTTTCGATATTTTTTAACTACTAAAAATTACGATATTTTTTACTATCGATATTACTTACTCGATATTTTTTCAATCGATATTTTTAAACATACATGAAAATCGATAATAAATACATCGATATTACTTACCTCGATATTAATGCCATCTCGATATTCTGGAGTCGATATTATGTCCAGTCGAAAATAAAAACTCGATATTTAGACCACACACCTAGTCCACCATTGATAAAACCCCCTAATGTTTATTTTGTTTGTGGAGAGAACGCTTATACTTGACTTCCCCGGGGGTGGATGGGCCGTTGTTATCTATCCTTCCTGTATCCCCCTGTATATATAGCTCCCTCGAAATATCATATGGATCATCGGTTAGATGGACAAGGGTCACTAATAAGACGTGATAAAAGAGAATTGGATATGTCAGAAGTAGATCAAACTGATACCCCAGAGCAGCATTTCGTTGATATAGTAAAGGGAGTGTTTCCCATTTGGGGACCCATAATGACAAGCAAGGAGGTGAGGCGGTTATCTAGAGTAGTTGAAAGAGTCATTAATACCACTGCTGGTATATTAACAAATTTGACCGTAGAGCTTCAGGCTACGAGACTTGTTTCTCTTCAAAATCGTATGGTGCTAGACGTTATCCTAGCAGATCGAGGAGGAGCCTGTTGGGTCATCGGCAGCTCCTGTTGTGCATACATTCCTGACTCCGCCCCCTCTGTCCATTTAGCCATTCAGAAATTACACCGTTTAGCAGCAGAAATACATACTGATACAGGGAGTTGGTCCCTCTCCGACTGGTTTTGGGGCCTACTATCAGCCTGGGGATGGGAGATTTTAATGGTATTAGTAGGTATAGTGAGTGTCCTGTTCACGTGTTGCTTATGCATACATTGTGGGCCTGCCTGTTCTTCCTATTGTGCCAGGAGAGTATCCTCTGCCCTGGTACCTCCCCCCTCGAAGAAGGAAAAATCTCAGATGGTACAACAGGAAATTCGAGATTTGATGCAGATAGATGAGGGTATCTTTGAGGATTAATTTAGCTACATCACGCTAAAAGAGCGGTTCTGTGGTACAGAATTCCGTTTTCTGTCATTACTAATATGATATTGTAGCCTGATGTAGCTGCATACATGTATATTCATAGTTATGTACCATTTAGTGTTAATAACGAAGAGTAGCTTTTGTTCCTTCTTATAGGTTAGGTCGCACATTAGTTAGAGAAACCACACTAATGCCATTTTGCATTTGTCGACTCAGGCCTGGGTAGAGATCACGCGTTGTTTTTCATGTTACAGAGCGAGTCCCAATTACTTGAGTTACAAGACAGCTGAATTCACGATGTTTTTCTCTGCTCTAAGGCCCAAGGTCGCATCTGGCTTTAGAGGTGATCAGCACGTTCTTGCCAGCGCCAGGCTGTTACTCCCATGTACCGAGACGAAAGGGAGTTACCCTTTCTGACCTTCCCCATAATAGCAGAAACAGACTTCTGAGCAGGCTTTGTGTGCCATATATGGTTCTTCCTTAAGATCCTGTACCTATTGGGAGGTTGCCAAATATGGTTATTTCATGTAATGTAACTAAGGTATAAATGACTTGTCTCATGTGTACATCGTCAGTCTTCTCAGCACACTGATTTTGGTGTGGACGAGGGGGCTCCTCTGCGCAGAGCTTTTTGTTAATAAACGATTGCTATTTCTTCACTGCCAACTGACTGGTTATTTGGTAATGTTATTGGGCTATTGGTAAGTGTGGCCCTTCTCGATATTTTTCCAGTACTACAGGTGCAGTACCATTGTGGTCCCTCTCACTGAGTTAACCTCAAATAAGCAACCCAAGAAGGTCATTTGGACCACAAGCTGTCAAAATGCATTTGAAACCATTAAAGTAGCCATGTGCACAGCACCTGTCTTAAAAGCACCAGACTTGGGAAACAGTTCAGTGTTAAAACAGATGCTTCTGAACATGGGATTGAGGCAGTGTTGCACAGACCAACAATGAATGCCAAGATCATCCAGTAGCCTACAGTGGCATGCTACTTCTCCTGAGACAACAGCATTGGAGTGCCATTGAGAGGGAAGCCTTTGTTTTGGTTTGGTCCCTGAAGAATCTGAGGCCCTAATTGTTTAGGACTCACTTCCTTGTTCAAACTGACCACAGGCCTCCCCACATTGTTGAGGTATTTCATTTCCCTGCAGGGGATGCACTGTGTACTGGAACACAGACCAGGGACTGACCATGCCAATGTAGATGGCCTTTTCAGGTTCTTCCACCTAGACTATGAGAACTAGCAAGAGGGAGGTCAGTGCTCATCACCTTTCATTTGGGGGAGGGGGTCATGTTGTAAATAACCTTTTCTGGATAGTCATCCCCCGCTTTGTACTGCTAGATGGTGTGGTAATTTCTCTGAAAGTGTGCTGGCCCCTGCCAACCAGGCCCCAGCACCAGTGCTACTCCTGAGGCGGAAGCTGCAGGAATCGAGTTTTTAATATTTGACATTGCACTACCATTTTCGTCTCCCTGTTTTTAAATTGCACTGTTTCTCTGCCCTTCTTTCGTTTTTTAACCCTGCACTGCTTTCTGCTTTTCTCTCATCTCTCTCCTGAGGCGGAAGCCGGGAGATCCTCTTCTATGCTGATTTTCGAAATTGTTACTGGTGTCTGGTAAAACCTTTACTTGTGACATTTGATCGCCTACCTTACACTCTGATTGTCGCGCCGCTCTTTCTTGCCACCCTTTGCCGCACTTTGCTGCGTTGCCCCCTCTCAGCCGATTAGGAGCTGAGGGGCATTGTGGGACTGGAAGGCTGCGCACTAGTTTGGCGGCCTTCTTGGGAGAGGCAGGCTTGCTAGTCGGCGGACTAGGCTTGCTGCATCTCGGGCAGGCACTATGAATCTAGACGGGTTTAGCTCCGCGCAGCGGACGCGAGCAGCGGATGCGCCTACTCCGCGCCGAAGGAGCGCCTAAGGAAAGCCCGTTTGCGCCCGTCAGCGTCCCGGAGGCGGCCGGAGGCGGACGGGTGGGCGGCTCCTTGCCTCAGTCTCCAGGGAAAATTTTCAGGTACTCTTCAACTCATCTCCTCAGTTTAAAAGGACTCTGCAATGGCGGTTGTTCAGTCCTGGACCACCGCTTTAAGGGCAATTTTTGCTGTCCCTGTTGTCGGTGGACTTTGAATAAGGGCCTATTTAGGGGGGCCCCTCTGCAGAGGGTCCCCCCGGAGCGGGGCATCCACTGTGTTTCGACACCGGGTTTGGGATCTTCTGAGAGCAACATCACCTGTGCTCTTCTGAACACGTGGTCTGTGAGTAAACACGCGTTGGATTTGCTTAATCTATTATCAGAATGCAAACCCACGTGCCTTTTCCTGACGGAGACTTGGCTTAGCGAGTCGTCCGGTCCGGATATTGCCAATGCTCTTCCCCCAAATTATTTCATGCTTAGGAAAGATCGGGGAACTGGCAAAGGTGGTAGAGTGGCACTGGTGATAGACAGACGTTTCGAGTGTTCCATTGTTCCAACGGAAGATATTCACGGGGCAGAGGCGCTGGGCTTTTGTTTGACACTCTCACCGGCCCAATCTTGCGCTGGATTGCTGGTCTACAGACCCCCGGGTCCGACCGGGTTATTTCATGAGGAGCTAGATTCTGTGATTTCGTCGATGAGTGTGAAGTTTAAACACTGCCTACTTTTAGGCGATTTTAACATCCATATGGATGCGGCCGATACCATCAAGATTTTAGATATTACCAAACCTCTCGGCTTGATGCCGTATCTGGCATCCTCTACCCATAACAAAGGGAACACGCTGGATCAGATTATTTCTACGATGCCCATTGTAGTCGCCATACCCAAACCAGTGCTATGGTCTGACCATATGTTGGTGAATTTTGACATTCTGCACAAGTCTAGCTCCACTATTAGAGGGCCTAGCTGTCAATCCCTGATACCTCGTGCTTTTCATCGGGTGTCAGTACATGACGGTATACCCATGTCCACTTACGGGCAACTTGGAGGAGGATCTGGAGCTTTTCCAACTGTGGCTCACGCAGTGCCTAAGGGAGTTAGTACCCCCACAGTTGGGACCTAAGATCACCTCTCGTGCCTCGTCACCCTGGTTTACACCAGCGCTCAATACCTGCCGCAGGATTTGTAAGAAGGCCGAAAGAGCGTGGCGTGTGAACTACACTGAACCACTGAAGGAGGCCTATAGGCGTTGCATTAAGGCCTATCATAGGGAAATCTATACGGAAAAGAAATCCTACTTTGCTAAGCGGATTGATGAGGCCACTAACACTAGCAAGGAAATCTTCTTGATTGTGAAGGAATTTACATCGCCGGCCTCTGTTACACCCAAGAGCTCTTTTTCTGAACCCTGGGTCATTCAAATGGCGAGCTTCTTTGCTAATAAAATCAAAAGCATTCAGATAACTTTTCCACCTGCAGCACCAGTGGTAACTACCAATCCAGGACTCCTTTCTCTCTTGCCTGCCTCTGGACAACCTACACTGTCCAATTTTCCCCCCATTGGGCTTAAAGCCTCGTTGGAATCCTTATCAAAAATGAAATCGGGTTCCCCACTGGACCCCTGTCCCGCTAAGTTTTTAGCCAAAATTGCACATACTATCAACCCCATCATTAATCCGATTCTTAATCACTCTTTTGAGATGGGGTAGTGCCGCCCGCCTGGAAACAGGCTTTGGTTCTTCCTCTCTTAAAAAGCCCTCCCTAGACCCGAGCATTCATGCCAATTATCGGCCTATATCTCTGCTCCCGGTCCTGGCTAAGATCGCGGAAAAGCACCTGCAGTCCGTTCTT
The DNA here is from genome assembly GCF_964261635.1 of Lissotriton helveticus. Taxonomy (NCBI): domain Eukaryota; kingdom Metazoa; phylum Chordata; class Amphibia; order Caudata; family Salamandridae; genus Lissotriton; species Lissotriton helveticus. Next base: position 1,204,789,003 of record NC_136061.1, read on the forward strand.
TTGGACTTTGTGGAAGCGCATGGGTTTCTCCATCACACCCAGTCCGGGTTTCGGGCGAATATGAGCACCGAAACGGCACTGCTAGAGGTGTCGGAGGCCATCAAAGAGGTCCAGGACAACGGAGGTAAAGCATTGCTGGTGTTGTTGGATTTATCTGCGGCGTTTGACACCGTTCCCCATGACCGCCTCTTTGCAAGACTCTGGGAGATCGGTATAGGGGGAACGGTGTTCAGATGGTTCAAGTCTTTTCTCTCTGACCGCCAACAGACGATCTGGGCCCCCCCATACTCAGCCGTGGTGCCGCCTTTGGAGGTGGGTGTTCCGCAGGGGTCTATCCTGAGCCCCACTCTCTTTAATATCTATATGTCCCCTCTGGCGGCACTGGCTGAGTCTTATGGAGCCCAGATTGTCTCATGCGCCGACGACACTCAGCTTCTCTTTACCTGTGGAAAGCACACGGATTTCGATGGAGAGCGTATTAAGAACTGTCTGAGCGCTGTCTTTGCATGGTTCCAACTAAACAAGCTGAAATGCAGCTCAGACAAATTGGAGGTTGTTTTCTTTGGTTGCCCTCCGGACCCCTGCTGGAAGTCCTGGTGGCCAGCGGATATGTTTCCACCTGCCGCTGACACCATGGTGGCTAAGAATCTGGGAGTGAAGATTGATAATTGCCTCACTTTGAAACCACACATTCTGGGCCTGGTTGGACAATGTTTTGGTATGCTAAAAATGTTAAGAAAATTCCTCCCATTCCTATCCATCGCTCATAGGAAGATCACGGTTCAAGCCCTGATAGGCTCAAAGCTGGACTATGCTAATGTGCTTTATCTGGGCCTTCCTGAGTACCTCCTGTCACGCTTGCAGGTGGTGCAGAATTCGGCGGCGCGAGCAATTTTTGGCCTTGGCCGGAGATCTCACGCCACGGGACTTCTGAAATCTCTCCACTGGTTGCCGATACGGAAACGCATCGCGTTTAAGGCGCTTACTATCGCGTTTAAGGCCCTTCACGGCACCGGCGCCCGTTATCTTAGAAATAGGATTGTCTTCCACTATCCGGCCAGAGCCTTACGCTCAGCATCACTGTCATTAGCCACGATCCCGGCAATCAGGCGTGCTCGGATCGGTGGTCGCTCCTTTAAACATCTTGCGCCCCGAGCCTGGAATGCACAGCCATTGTCCTTGAGGAAGATGGAGAACCTGCTGTCATTTAGAAAAGAGCTCAAGACGTGGCTGTTTTGCCAATAAATGTCAGATACTCCCTTTCCGTGCCTTGCCGGGTTGGATAGCACCGGGACACTCTGCTTGAGTAGCTGAGCGCTCTACAAAACACCAGTTAACATAACATAACATGACATAACAATTGTGATTTTGTACACCCAATTGGCAAAGGCCCTAGTATATGGTGCCAGTGATACCCAGGGCAGGGATGTAAAAGGGGTACCAGGGCTACAGCAATTATTGTGCCACACTGAGTGACCCAAGTTAAACCAAAGCCTACAGGCCTGCTATGATCGCCTGCACGAGCAGCTTGCCTGCTTAAGTTCGACCCTGCACTCACCATGTGTGGCAGGGTCACCTCACTGCATGTAATATATATCACTCAAACCTAAGGTAGGCCTCCAATAGCCCAGGAGGCAGGGCTTATTATATTGTATGCGTGGGAATATAAGTACAAGCATATATTGCCCTGTGGTAGCATTCTAAATGTAATTCTATCACAAGTGACCCTTTATAGGATAACATGGGCTGGATGTGAGAAAGTGGCTCTATATATATACTGCACTAGAATGAAGTACAGTGTGTATAGAGTCCACCAACCCCAGAGGTATAACAGAGGTAAAAGTCAGAACTGACCTTACTCTCCAAAGTGGTAGCTTGGTCGGGCAGTAAGGCAGTACCAGAGGACAGTGTAAAGCATTTGTTATACGTACTCAGTCAGCAAAAGGTTTCACACACTCAAGGACTGAACTCCAGGCCAATTTTTTTTATATCCACAGATATAGTTGTTTTATTTTTAGAACCAACAGTTATAAAAATATACTTTTCTCGTTATGAGTACTCTCATGTAATTACTTTGCAAAGGAGAAATACAGTTTGTGCACACACTTAATACAGTATTGACAATAAGCAACACAATTCTAAAACACACTATAGAATTGAGCTCAATGAGTTTTCCACATGTAAGTACAGTTGATTACTATACAGATTACTTTAGTAGTCCCAGGACCAGATCCTAGATTCAGTCCTGGGGTCTAAGCTGAAACCAGATTAGCAAAAACGTTTTAGTTACTGTAGTGAATTTTCATGAATATAAAGCTGTTTTTAAAGTTCACACTTAAAAACTTTTCAATGTAAATCTGACAATGTTATTCAATGGGAGAAAATTCAGGTTGCAGGTAAAGTACGATCGCGTTACGTTTGTAATCCAGCACTGGTCTCCTGGGGCCAGTTCTAGGGTCTTAACTTAAAACAGATAGGTATTTGCGTTTCAGTATTTCGTATGATTTTTAACCCCTTCCATGCTGGGCCGATTCTGCCGCTGTGCGGTAAACAAAAGAACAGGGCGGAGCCGTGACGAACCCCAGCCGTCATCAGCACACGAGCACCGTGGAGCGTGACGGCTGGGGTTCGTCATCAGCATGGAAGGGGTTAAAGAATATTTCAAGTTTTCAAAAGTAGACACAAAAGAAATTTCATAGAAAAGCAGACTATGGGTTCCTATGGAGAAAATACAGATTACTATTAAACCCGGTACGGATTACTTTTACGGTTCAGTACTGGGCTGAAAGGTACAGTACTGACTTCTCCCTGATCACAGGTGAGTATTTCGGAATTCGGCTGATTTTATATGAATATTTTCAGTTTTCAAAACTTCACACTTAGAAGAAAGTTCATAGAAAAACAGTCAATGGTTTCCTATGGCAGAAATTTAGATTACTAGCAGACACGGTTGTGATTATTTTTTGGGTTCAGTACTGGGCTACAAGGTACAGTACTGGCTTTTCTCCTGATTACAGGTGAGTACTTTGGATTTCGATATTCGGCTGATTTTAGGTGAATATTTTAACATTTCAAAACTTCACACTTAGAAGAAATTTCACAGAAAAGCAGTCAATGGTTTCCTTTTTTTTTTGAGGAGTTAAATTTACTTTAATCACAAGAGGACAAATTGAAAAAAAGATAACATCCAAGGTTTTGTTTGAGACTCTCTTAATCACAGAAAGGATTTATCTACATCTACATGATTAGTAAAATTGCTTTTTTTTTTTTTAAAATATATTTTATTATACTTTCAACACACACATTATACAATATACCTTGAAAATGTTTGTTTCATTCACAAACACTATATCATTATGTTGTTACAGAACAGTACAAAGAGAAAAAAAAGAAGTAACTAACTAAATTAATACACGTTATGAGCAAAAAAAATAATGATAATAGCTTTACCCTATCCCATCCCTCCATTTAGCTAAGGGTTCCCATATTCTTACACCCCGAGCTCTTCCTACCCTTCCCTTCCTAGCGTATATAGGTTTTTCCAAATTATATGCAGCTATTAAATTTGCTAACCAAATTTGCATTTGTGGAGGCGTCGTATCTAGCCAAGCCCTTGCTAAGGTTAACCTAAAGACTGCCATTGCCAAAAACATAAAATCCCCATGAACAACGTAATTTCCCTCTGTTCCAATTCCCAGCAAAATCCAGCTGGGGGTTAAAGATACCTGTATCCCCAATGATTTATTCAGAAATCCCTTGACATCTTTAATTAAGGTATATAGTTGGGGGCAGGTAGCAAACATATGTATAATATCTGCCTCGGGGAGATTACATCTTGGGCAAGTTGTCCCCTCAGACCCCCCCATTTGGCAATCCTTGCTGGCGTATGGTACAATGAGTATAATGTCTTATAATGCTGGGATTGAAGGGGGGCTGAACACAGGATAGTGCGACCCCTATCTAATGAGTCTTGAAAAGCCTGATGTTCAATCCCTAGTTTCTCTACCCACTTGCTGCTATATTTCTCTATGTCATCGGGTTTGACCCTTACTAAAAACGCATAGGCAGATCTTATTGTAGTCACACCGCCAGCGATAAGGTTCTCCATAAAATCATTACAATTATAACCAGCTGGCCCCCCTTGACTGCTAGATAGAAAACTCCTCACCTGTAGGTACTTAAAGAAACCTCTTCTATCTATATTATGCCTTCTTACTAAGTCCTCAAATTGTACTATTCCATCAGAGTTCCTTAAGTCGCCAATCTGCCTAATGCCTTTATCCTCCCAATCGGACATTACTGAGTCAGAGAATATTTCTGGAGGAAAGGATTTATTGTTGTACAATTTAACATATCTATTATATCTACCCAAACCAAACCTTTTCAGAAAGGCGTTCCATATTTTAAGAGCTGCCCCAATAGTTTGGGCCGGTTTCCTTCTGAAGTATCCTAAATCAACATGGTGCAAACAACAATTTTCTGCCTCTGAGCCTAATACAACTGCATATACTTCTGTGGACATAGCTGTTACTTTCTGTAACATGCCACCCCCTCCAATCAACCCCTGCATATATTGTAAAGCAGCCGCCATGTAATACAGCCTAAAGTCTGGAGCACCCCAACCTCCTCTTTCCCTTGGCAAAGACATAAATCTATATGCCCTCCGGGTTTTCCCGTGGGCCCATATAAACCTATATAAGATGCCTTCCAGTGAATTGAACCATTTAGATTCAAAGAAAAGGGGTATCGATCTAAATAAATAAAATTTTTTAGGTAGGATGACCATTTTCACTACATTAGTACACCCAACCAATGAGAGATGTAAATTATTTGTCCTCTCTAAGTCCTTTTTAACCTTAGTCAACAACGGCACCATATTTATCTCCACCATATTATCCAGGTTCGCAGATATTTCAATCCCCAGATATGTTGCTGAACTAACCACCCTCGTATCAATACATCTAATAAACTGGTTCTTGACTATTTGTGTCTTAGATTTATTCAGACTATACCCCGACAAATATCCAAACATATGAGCCTCTATTTCCACCCACCTAATAGCTACATCTGCGTCTGGAGTAAGAATGGCGACATCGTCAGCATAAGCTAGAGATTTGACTGTACAGCCATTCAAAGTCATTGGTGGAATCCCGCTGCATCTTTCTAATCTACGTAATAGTGGCTCAAGATATAGTGCAAAAAGGAGCGGGGAAGATGGACACCCTTGCCTCGTACCTCTTGCAATATTCACTGTCTCTGAATGTCCCCTGTTAACTCTAATCTTTGCAGATGGATCCTTATACAAAGCTTGGATGGCAGTTATAAAACTTTTGCCTATCCCACTCCACGTCATTACTGCCCATAGGAAATCCCAGGCGACCCTGTCGAATGCCTTCTCGGCATCAAGAAGAAGTACCGCAACAGGATCGCCCGCGACCCCTGCAGCATCAAACATAGTGATTACTGTTCTAACGTGCTGAGTAGTGCTCTTGCCAGGTATGAAGCCATGTTGTGATGGGCTTACTAATTTTTCAATGTTCCCTGCAAGCCTTTTTGCCAACATTTTGGAATATACTTTCACGTCTGAGTTCATCAGGGTGATAGGTCTATAGGACCCAGGGAGTGTTGGAGGCTTCCCTTTTTTTGCAATAACAACGATGTCCGCTCCTCCCCAAGACTCCGGGGGTAACTCCCCACTTTGTGTACGCAGCATAATATCAAACATATCAACCAACAATACGTTCTGGAATACCTTATAAAATTCTACAGGGATTTGGTCTGGACCAGCTGCTTTCCCTGAGGGAAGACTAACCAAAGCCCCAATAAGCTCATCCAAGCCCAGTGGAGCATCTAAAAACTCCTTCTCCTCAGGAGACAAAGAGGGGGAGGGAATACCGCTAAGATACCTATCCAACTCATCATTGCTTCTTATCAGCCCTGAGGTGTATAATTCCACATAAAAGTTTCTAAAAACTTCCCTTATTAAGCCCGAATCTGTAACTGAATCTCCCTGTGAATCCAAAATCTCCCTAATGTCAGCTGCAGCAGTACGTTGTCTAGTTCGGACAGCAAGAATATGACCAACTCTCTGTCATGATTTTGTGTGAAGCCTTTATTGATAATAGGCTTCACTTATTTCTTGGCATAAATTGCCATATGAAAACCCGCCCCTTTCCCGTGCACCAGCACTCCTTATGTGAAGTAATGTGGGGATAGGTGTTTGGTACTTATTTAGGTGATAATGGTTGCTTTGAAAAACATGAAGCCTTTGATTGCCGATTTTGTACAGCCTTTGGTTACGTTTGATGTCCTGAAATATGAGTGTCTCATGTTATTATGCCTTTTTTCCTTAAAACACTCATTTGCCCCTTGAAATTATCATGCAGGCTTGTTACAAAATGGAATTGTTTGTGTTTGAATCCTTCGCGTGCGCCCTGCTAGAATCTGGCCGAGCGCACGCATACGTAAGGTGCGGCTGGGTGCGGTCGGGTATTTAAACCGCACCCAGCCTTCTGGAAGACGCTTTGCCTTCCGCCTGCGCTGAAGAAAGGACTTGTGAACCCTCGGCAGCTCACCTGATTTACGACCTTGAGGCCTTCCGTCTTCTCCGGAGCAAAAGCCTGGCATCATCCTTCATCGCACCAAGAGGATCTGCAAAAGACAAAAAGATAAGTTTATTATTTTCTACAGTTAAGGCGCCCTTCGCAAGAAAGATTATCGGAACTATTCTTGGAACACTTTTGAATCTACAAGACTTCAGGAAAGCAACAGACTTTGAAACTTGATTTAGGTATTTAGTTATTTAGTCAAGTCAAGTCAAGTCAAAAACCACTTTATTCGATTTAGTTAAAAATCATAAAAGCATTCTACATTCACAGAGAAGGGGCAATACAAATTCATGAGAAGTTACAAAATCAGTATGACAATAATATTTACATATTCACAATATTAAAAATGATGCGAAGCATCAATATAATTTAATATATTCACAATTTAAAAATACAGCTAAAAAGGAGTAACTATTTCGCTAAAAATTTACAAATACACAAAACATTATCCATTTTCACCTTCCATACAAAAGACCCATATATTACGTTTTAAGTCTTCTTCTCCTGATCCTAACTGCAGCAACAAGATAATTGGCCACGCTAAACATAGCCAAAGCAGAATCCAATAATTGGAGATACAGGAGGGCAGGTTTTGACTGAGTGAAGGCTTTATCCTCCAGTAATGGAACCAGGTATTTCTGTCTGGGCACAGTAAAAAAATTACAGAACAACATAAGGTGCATATTATCTTGTATTGAAAAGTTGTCGCAATTGCAAACAGGGGCGTCCTCCTCCTTATACCAGCCTTGACTATCACAGAGAACCGTATAAATCTGATTAAACCGAAGTTTAACCAGAAGCCACCTATGAAAGGGAATGTTAACAATAGTAAGGTATGGTTGTATAGTGAGGCAGGTAATGGTCAAATAATGAGCTCTGACCATGGTTTTAGTCAGTTGTCGTTCCTCTCTCTCCACATTTTTAATTTTAATAAAGTTTAGCTTAACCCAATCTAAATCAGATTTCTTTAGATTTTGAGGGACCGCAAAAATATCGGGACGTCCCAGCTCCAAAGAGCACTTTTGAATGTATGATAGCCAAGCTATTTTTTTGAAATTATCCAATTTTAGGCAGTCAGCCAGTATTTTATGGTTAAGGCCTAGATTGTTATTAGCCCAGGTCCTTATCCATAGCAAAATGGGGGCCATTAAAAGAGTGTCTGAAATGTACCCTAAACTAAGTTCCTGGTGGACTGAAAACGTGGCTGTGGATTGGGGAAGTCCTAATATAGATCGAAGGAACTTATTTTCTTCCCTTTGGACCATATCGCCATTCACATAAACCCACAAACCTGAGCCATACCTGGCTATTGCCACAGATTTCGCCCTATACAAGTTTAGTAAAGCACCAGTTGGCTTCCCTCCCAGTCTCCTGGAGAAACTTAAAATAGCATTAGCCGAACTCCTAACTGCTTTAGTTTTAGCTGTAATTTGGGGAGCCCAGCTCCCCTTGGTGTCAAAGATCACACCCAAATAAGCAAAAATATTGACATAAGTGATCACATCGCCATTGCAGTAGAACTGTTTGGAATTATTTTTAACTGCCCCAAAAGCCATGACGTGAGATTTAGAGTTATTTATCACTAAGTCCAATGAAGACATAAAATCATTAAAACCATTTAAAAGTCTTTGCAAACCTATGGGGGTACGAGCTATCAAAGCAGCGTCGTCCGCGTACAGGAGAACAGGAATACGGGTATCCCCTGCACGCGGAATGTCCAAGGTAGCAGTTAAAAGGGTCTTCTCAAGTGAATTTATATAAAGAGTGAACAGCATGGGAGCAAGAATGCAGCCCTGCCGCACGCCCCTACTCGATTTGAACCAAGCAGTACGATTACCTTCTTGGTCCATCCTAATGGAAGCTTTTAAATCCTTGTGTAGTTCTGCCAGGAAATATACAAGTGGTGGATCAAGTCCCAATTTTAACAACATGGTCCACAGCCGGGCTCTATTAACTAAATCAAAGGCCGTGGACAGGTCCATAAAAGCAACAAAAATTGACCCCTTTTTAGCAGTAGTGTATTTTGAAATTAACAAATGAAGATTTAAGCATTGGTCCTCTGTCCCTCTGCCTGCGCGAAACCCGTACTGGGCGTCTGCTAGAATGTCATTTTCTAGGGACCAAGTGTTAATTCTAGCTAACAGAACCTTGCCCAAAATCTTCATAGAAGAGTCCAATAAAGAAATAGGACGAAAACACTTGGGGTCACTTCTTTGGCCCTTTTTAAAAATTGGTACTATAATTGAACATGCCCAAGTTTTTGGCAAACCCCCCTCATGTACACAATTGAAGACGTTAGCTAAGATCTCAGCCCACAACCCAGGGTTAAGTTTGTAGAGGTCCAGAGGAACCCCGTCTGGGCCCGGGGCTTTATTGGCAGCAGAGCCTAAAATTGCCAGCTCTACTTCTGATTTACTAAAAATTAACTTGGTTGGGTAGGATAGGGAGTAGGGTATTGCAAAAGCCTCAACTGTTTCATTTGAGCCATATATATTGGAAAAATGATTAATCCAGTCTGCTTCAGGGATATTAATATCGAGATCCATGTTATTAGTATTAGCAAACAAAGGATTATTAATTATGGCCCAGAATTTGGAGCTTTGTTTGAGAGTTGTGGAATCCATTAAAGAGACCCATGCTTCATCCTTAATGTCCTTTTTCCGTAATTTAACCGCCATAGCATAATCTCTTCTCAACTGTGCCACCAGACACCTATCTCTGGGCGATTGTTTAAGGGCTTTCAACAAAGCCGAGTGTGCCTTCGAACAAGTGCGATCAAACCACCTGAACACTTGGGCAGAACCCCTCCTCGGCTTTGCTGTAAGCTCCTTTTCTATTCTTGCACAAATAGCTTCAAAGGCACTAACAACCTCCCCCCCCTCCTCTCCCCATCCCTACATTTCTCAAATTCAACTGCCATATGTTGCTCAATTAGACCATGAAAGTCCTCTGGACAAACTTTACACCATTTAAGGCGTCTTCCCTGGTCTCTGCTCCTTACATCCCTAGTGGCAGTAGCCCTTTGTTCCCCTTTACACAAACCAGAAAGAGAGTCCAGAACCAACAACACCGGATTGTGGTCACTGAACCCACTTACAAAGGCATTATAAAACAATACATAACGTAAGAGCCCCGGGGACATAAAGAAATAATCAATAATCGATTCGCTACCTCTTGCATTGTACGTGACCACACGACTTGTTGGGTCTGCGAACCCTGGCTCATATAAATCATTAGATGATAACAGGTTTTCCATTGCCACACCCTTAGGGCTATGTTCAAAATGAGGCAACGATGTGTGGTCTGGACCGGTATCATCTATAATCTGGCAGTGAGACTCACACAAATGAACATTAAAATCACCCATCATTATGAGCTGAACAAAAGTGGTTTGATTTGACATATAATTGATTAAAAAGGCCGATAAGCCTTCTAAAACAAAATTAGGGGGCCCCCCTTGCATGGAATTATAGCAATTTATAAACACAAACTTGTTCTTATCTGCCAAACAAATTTCCACCAGCTGGAAAAATTGAGAAGAACTAGGTATTTCTCTAACATTCCCAGCTAATTTGACTGAAACAAGAAATAACAAGCCCCCTCTATCCCTTCCCGCCGTGGAACTCTGGGCATCAACAAAAAATGAAATGTAACCATCTACCCAGAAGCCCTTATCTTTTGTCCAAGTTTCTTGCAGGGCAACTATATCGTGTTCCTTCAGTTGTTGTAACCAAATCGGGTCATCCTGTTTTGCCCGTAGGCCCGCAATATTCCATGATAATAACCTGATATGCCCTTTGCCCAATTGTAATCGGTCATCTATAACAGTTTTGACTGTGGCCTCAGGTGTGGTAGCCTCTACAATATCTAAACATGGAACAATCGGATTTACATGATCGGGCTCTAGTCATTCAACGTCTATTCCATCGGCTAGGGCCACAAATCTATTTGACAAAACTAAATCATTTGGAGGAATATACCTTGCAGCATTAATTGAACCATTCCCCTTGATTGGCTTAGTAACCCAGTCATTAGTAACCACAGATGAAATAAGATTATCCTCCGCCCAAGCATTTTCAGTAGGTTGTGGCATATTATTCTCAACGCCACCCAGTCCATATACTCGGGGATAAAAAAAGCCAAGAGGCATCGCCCGAACACCTTTACTTACAGTGTCCAAAGGGGAGTTGTCCCAAAAGAGTCGACTAGCGACATATCTAGATTTAAAGTTTACAATGACACAATCTCCAGCTACCTCTTTCTTGCTTGTGCCCACCCAACTGACCCTTCTGCTTGTTACAATGTTATCCGCAATATTGCTTTCTCCCGTGCAGTTAGCATTACGCCATTTTTTAACTTGCCTGAGAAGAGTCTCATGATGTTCCGCCTCCCCATCTTCAAGTTAAGGCACTGTTGGGATGTACACTGTCTCTTTAATGATGTTGCACGAGCGCGCTCGTGATGTATGCAAGTTTGTGGATGTAGAACGGCTGGATGGCAGTTGCTGCCGGGAAAGCTGGCGTCTGGATACGATTAAAGGGAGTCATCTTCAAGACTGCGTGACTTGTCTTCCTTTCACTGGCGACGAGGTCCAGCGCTCCGCTCCTCCCCAGTGTTGTGCTCTGTGTTGTACTGTACACAGAGCACGTCTCCTTTCTTCCAAAGCCTCAGCAAAGACTTGTAACCGAAGAAAAGAAAAGCGGAACGGCACGGACTTGAGACGGCAACAATGTAGCATTGACCGTGAGTCATTTAATGATTTATTATTCCCTGCTTTCTGCTCTCTACTTGCCCTGACAGATTATCGCTTACGGCAAACCTGAAAATTTAAACGACAGGCGCTTGCTCTTGCTCGAGCTCAGTGCGCGATTTGACATTTCTTGAAAATTCTGATGCGCATCAGCCTCCACGTTCTTTACACGCGCGCATAAATTCCCAGCACAATAAGAATGCTGGCTATTACATGGCATTGTGACGCTTAACAAACATCCTGAGCACATCAGAATCTGTACAAAACAAGCAAGAATTCTCAGCTCATGCTGACTATTCCACAATATTGTGACGTGCAAGCACCATCCTGGGAACACTTCAGAATTTCACCACTGTGACATCATAAAGCACAACTGAGAAACAATTCTCCAAGTATTTTATAATTTCTCAACAAATTATCAGAGGAAGCAGGTGAATATTTCTAAGGACAAAAAAAAAAAAAAAAAGAACAAGAAAGCACAAATATTTTCTTTCTCAATAAGAATTTAGTGGCAGCAACTCCCCACGCAAATGGAAAAGGTAGCCTCGCCACCTCCCTTTTTACAGTCTCCAGGGCCTCCTCCTATGCCCTGGAAGCAATGGAAATCTACATTTGACGCCTATATTGAAGCCATTGATGGCGATGTTTTCACTTCTAAAAAAAAGAAAGCACTATTAGTATACAACTTGGGACCTGAAGGAAGGTCAATTCTGGAAACCTTAACCCTAGAAGAAGTGAGAATATCAATTTCAAGCGATGATGGTGACGCACAAGTTTTAGATGAGTATGCTTCTCTTGTCAAAACCCTCGACAAAAGATTTAGTCCCAAGCGCAATACCGTTTTAGAGCGTCACAAATTTTTGCAACGTGCACAGATGCCTGGAGAATCCATCGATGATTTTGTTGCTGCTTTGAGAATATTAGCAGTCAATTGTAACTACAGAGAGTTCAGGGACGAAATCATCAGAGATCAACTCATCGAACGCACTAATGACAAGAAAGTACGTGAAAAACTTTTATCTTCTGGTGACCCTGATTTGGAAACTGCATTGACCTTAGCCAAATCTGTTGAACATTCTCAGTTCTGTCTGAAAGAAATGAGTACCCCTGCGTCAACTGCAGTGATTTCAGCTGAACTTTCTGACGTCAATGTCATCACCACTAAAGCAGCAGTGAAAACTTCTGAACGCAGGATATCAAATTCCAATGCCTTTCGTTCTCCTGTGCCTGCCAACAAGCCCAGGAATGATACACAAGGATTGTCTTGCTATCGTTGTGGTAGTAAATCTCACTTAGGAAACTTTAAATTTTGCTTTGCAATTAACCAATCTTGTTTCAAGTGTGGCAAAAAGGGTCATCTCGCACGTTTATGCAAAGCCACGAGTGTACAGAAAGGATCTTCACACGTGGTGAAAAGCATAGACGAACGTCTGTATGTCGATGATGAAGATGAACGTTATGAATTATTAATGTTGTCTTCTTCCCCCATAGATGCCAATGGAGTTGTTGAGATAGCATCCATTGATAGATCTCGAAGAAGGAAATCCCCGATTTGTTCCATTAGTGTGAATGGTGTATCTATCAAATTTTTAGCGGATTCAGGTTCTCCATTTTCCATTGTAAATGTTAAAGATTTAGACATGTTAGGAAATATTCCTTTGTTCCAGTCCTTCATCAAAATGTTTGCTTATGGGGGCAAAAGGGTGGAGGTTCTAGGAAAATTTAGAGGTGAGCTCGAGTTTAAAGGTGACGTTACATCTTCTATTATTTATGTTGTCAAAGACGGCACCAATTTGTTAGGCTGGCATGAACAAGGTGAGCTTAGTATGATCCTTGATCCAAACCATGAAGATATGATTTTATCTAGACGTGAGGCTAAGCAATATTATACTTCCTTACCTGATACGGACCCAGTGCATGCTCTGAATGTTTCCTGCGATAGCGAATGGGTGCAAGAATTTCCGGAAGTTTTTTGCGACAAATTAGGTAAACTCAAGGGTTTCCAGCATCAAATTATTTTAAAAGAGGGAGCTAATGCAGTAGCACACAAGGTTCGCAAGGTACCACTGAGCATGCGAAATGAATTAAAGAACGAGCTAGAGAGATTGTGCCTTTTGGGTGTGATTGAACCGATTGAGGCATCAGAATGGTTGTCTCCTGTAGTTTTAGCACGTAAGGCTGATAAGTCCCTTAGAATGTGTGTGGACTTGCGCGACTTAAATGCGTGTATTTGGGTTGATAGGCAACCATTACCTAACATAAATGAGATGCTATCAACGTTGGAGGGTGCCAGGTATTTTACAACCCTGGACATATTTTCAGCTTATCACCAAGTGGTATTAAGCAAGGATTCAAGACATCTTACGTCTTTTGTGACTCCAGAGGGTGCATTTCGCTATTTGAGAATGCCGTTCGGATTGGCGTCGGCTTCCGCAGTCTTTCAACGCCTTATGGGTAACCTTTTCAAAAACACTGCGGGAGTCGTCTTCTTTCAGGATGACATTCTCATTTATGGAAAGTCGGTAGATGAACATAACAGTAGAGTAAGAACAGTTTTGGAAATTTTAAGAAAATTTGGTTTAACGTTAAGAAAAGATAAATGCAAATTTCTCAAGGATAGTGTGGATTATTTGGGTCACCACATCTCAGCTAAGGGTGTAGAACCCAAAATGAAATTGTTAGACGCCATTCAAAATGCACCAGAACCATCGAACAAGGATCAGTTGCGTTCCTTTTTAGGACTAGTTGAATATTACGCCAAATTTGTTCGAAATTTTTCTAATAGGACTGTGTCTTTAAGAAATTTGCTAAAGAAAAATGTCAGGTATGATTGGTCACAAGAATGTGCTAATGAATTTTTATTATTGAAAAATGCTATTGTACAAGCACGCCCTCTCAAATTATTCAATATTAATGACCAATGTATTGTAGTCACCGATGCCAGTAATGTGGGTCTTGGGGCGGTATTGTCTCAGAAAAGGTTGGATGGTAATGTGGAAGTTATTGCTTTCGCTTCCAGAACTCTGCGTGGCGCAGAAAGTACATATTCAACAATTGAAAAAGAGGCATTGGCCTTATGGTGGGGTGTACAACATTTCAGAAATTTTCTTTGGGGAAATCACATCATACTCAAGACTGACCACAAGCCTCTTATTGATCTCTTTACTACAAAAGGTGGCGGGAGGGCCTCTCCTCGCATTGCTAAATGGCAATACAGACTTAGTGAATTTGATTATCATTTAGAATATGTCCCGGGAATAAGGAACAATGTGGCTGACTGTTTGTCCAGGTTGCCTCTTCCTCATGATAATTTGGAGCAAGGTGGCGATGATTTAGAAATGGTGTGTGCAGTAAGTTCTATATCTGACGCTGGTATTACACTGTCAGAAACTGATTGGAAATTGGCCGTATCTGAAGATACGAAATTGTGTCAGGTAATGGACTACTTAAGCAATGGTTGGCCTGACGACAAGTCCTTGCCTTCAGAATTAGTACCTTTCAAGAGGATTTGTGATGAACTATCCTTAATTGATGGTATTTTACGTAGGGGTGGTCTGTTAGTGGTTCCGGATGTTCTTTGTAAAAAAGTTTTGGATTTGGCTCATGTTGGGCATTTAGGCATTCGTGCAATGAAAAGGAGAGTTCGTGAAGATTTTTGGTGGCCTGGAGTGGACAAAGCGATTGAGCACTCTGTTCGTGATTGTAGTGCTTGTGTTCTTAGTGACAAGTCTCAAGTTACCAGTCCTTCTCCTGTGACCCCGATTCAGGTTAAGGAGTTACCATGGCATAAGTTGGCATTTGATGTGGCTGGTCCATTCTATAATCTAGGAGCAACTCCGAAGTATGCTCTAGTTTTGATTGATTACATGTCAAAGTGGCCGGAAATTAAATTTGTTGAGTGCATGAATTCTGCTACTGTTATAAATTTTTTCAAAGACATTTTTTTGCGGGAAGGTTGGCCAGAGGAATTAGTGTCAGATAACGGCACTCAATTAGTGTCTAGCGAAATGGAAAGTTTCTTTAAATTTCATGGGATCAAGCACATTCTCACCTCTTTGTATCATCCTTCAAGTAATGGATTAGTGGAGCGCTTGAACCGTGTAATCAAAGATCAGCTACAATTAGCCAACATCAATGGTTTGAATTGGAGAATGGTAATTTCTGACATGTTGTGGGCGTTGAGAGTTACTCCTAATGCTAGCACTGGTGTCTCACCTTTTACCTTACTCAGAGGTAGAGTAGCAGGTTCGGAATTGAACAAGGATTGGATGTCAAGGAAAGAAGTTGATGTAGTCAAACTAGGCAGGGTGGCAGATGTTAGAGCATGTACCCAAGCTAAGTATGCTCAGAGTAGTTTTAGGTCATCTCCAGTGCGAGTGGGGGACTGGGTGAGGATCAGAAAACCTGTACTTTTGCGTAAAGGTTTGGCTCGTTTTTCCCCTCCTGTACTTGTCAAGGAAGTTAAGGAACATGTAGTAATTTTGGAAAATGGTAAAATTTGGAACAAATCTCGTGTTTCTATTGTTCCTAGGAGCAAGGTGGAGTTTGTTAGGAGTAAATTTGGTGCAAAGTCTAATGATTTGTCTATCTCTGACTCAAGTTTATCATCTCCTAGTACCAGTCTTCCAACTTTGCCTGTCTCCAACTCTAAGACTGAGCCAAGGGGCACATGTGCTAGAAGATGTTCTACCAGGTGCAAGGTAGTTCCTGGTAAATTCCGAGATTTTATCACTTACTAGATGACCTTACGCTTTCATTCTGTCATGTAACTGTTATGTAATGATTAATCAAACAAGTATTTTATTTGTTTTAGGGAGGGGGAGGGTTTTGTGTGATTATTCATTTTGTTATTGTTATCAATTGAGGGAAGGGGGATGTGTTGGGATGTACACTGTCTCTTTAATGATGTTGCACGAGCGCGCTCGTGATGTATGCAAGTTTGTGGATGTAGAACGGCTGGATGGCAGTTGCTGCCGGGAAAGCTGGCGTCTGGACACGATTAAAGGGAGTCATCTTCAAGACTGCGTGACTTGTCTTCCTTTCAGGCACGTTAACTAAGATAGCAACAAAGGGGGTTGCATCCGGTGGTAAATTAATTGGGGGTACCCTTCTTACCACAGCCCCCTGCTGACCTCTAGGTTTTACCGAGGTGATTTCCCTGGGAGCAGCCTCCGTTGTGGGGATATATATCCCATTATCCACTTTCCCTTTTTTTGGAGCAGGGTTACCAACGGTCACTATAGGGGAACCAGCCAACCTAATTGTGGGTGGACCCCCACCCTTGGGAGCAGACATATGCGCAACTGTAGGGCATGGTGCTATAGGTATAGAGGGGGGGGCCCGAGTAATGAGGGCATCATTAATGCGGTCACATTTAGCCATAAGGGTCTTAACACAATCCTTCAAAGTCTCAGTAATGTCAGAGGCAATCTGGATCAATGCAGTTTCAAGTCTTTCAGTGAACAGTTTTTCCAATAGGGCTGAAATACCTTCCTCTGTTACATAAATGGACTGCAGAGGACCAGGCTGGCTTAATACAGTCCTTTCTGCACCCCCCGGGGTCATAGGGAGTGATGGTATCACAGTTTCGGACAAAGCCGGGAAAGGAAGAACTGTGGCGGGTTGTGGTAGAATGGGTCTACATGATTCAATAATGACCCGTGGCTCCAATGGGATACAGTTTATAGCAGAGGCAACAGATGTATTAACAGCCCCAGGGCTAGAGGCAAGACCCAGCTCACGCTCGGACTCAGCGATCTGCGTTGATAGTTCACCCACCTTAGTTGTTAAATAAGTAATAATACTGGTTGTGTACTTGGGCACCTTCGCTTTAGCCTCGCCTGCCGCCGATGTAGCCAGTTTGCGCTTACCCATGCTGAAAGGGACGTGGCCCGTCCCGTCCCTGGTCGTCCTTGGACGGCCTTAGACGGCCCACCCTCTGCCCGGGCTCCGCCCGGTACCGCCCGCGCGCGTCCCGCGGGCGGGAGGTGCTCTTCGGGCTTTGTAGCGCCTCCGGGCGCTGTTATGGCGTCACTGGTCCTGTGCCGGCCGGGGCAGCTGGGGGATGTGGTTCCCGCTGCTCCCGTGCCGACCGAAATGCCCCCTGGCTACTGGTGAGTCTGTGAGGGCTCCAAGCCGTTCCCCTCACGGCGCGCTGTGTTAAAAAATGCTTTCAGTTATTTAGAAATTGTTGTAAAAATAGAATCAAAGGTTAGAGGGTTATTTGGAAAGGCATTATTTCCGAAAGCTGTATTTTGAGTTCCTAGTGTTTGTGCTTGTTTCTTCTTGCCATACAAAACCTTATATTTTTAGATCTGGAAACCAAAGAATATAAAGACACAGAACGCAATTTAAGTAAGTCAAGAGAAGGAGTCAGGCCCTAGTTAATTAAAGTGAAAAGGGGGTTTTCTAGAAGAGAACAAATGTTTTAATCCTTTTATTGTATATTACAGAAATCACTGGCTTGAATTCACAACTAGGCAACCGACAAGACAACACAACACAACAGGACGGGACAACAGAACCCCTTCAGACAAAACTGACCAACAAGACAAGAAAGACATACTGGACGGAAGACTGATAACAGCTGTTCGCAGGTAGGCGAGAGATAGAACTTTGTGCAAGAGAATTAAGAGTCATAGAAGAGGTGCCTATTAAAGTTTAGAACAAGAGAAGTAATTAGATGTTCATGTTTCGCAGGTCGACAGCAAGAACAATTACGTCCAGTACCGGCCCTCCTCCCCTTTGTCTAGCTCATATCTTGTAGTGTTTTATACTTTCTCCAGGAAGGGGCTAGTCTTTAGGGAGGTTGGTCCCTTGCGTCCCTGCGAATTCACAACGCGTCTCATATCAAGACAAGGTAAGGGACGACGAATTTAGACCTTGACAGAAGGCAAAGCCCAAGTAGACTCATTCGCCTGGACGCAATGGACCAAGTCTCTCTTCAAGATATAGCTGCCATGCTATCAGAGTTAAAACAGGAAAATGTAGCGCTACGTAGAGACATGGTTTCTCTCCACAACACAGTTCACCAACAAAAGCCAATTTTAAAGCCAGCCACCTTTTCGGAAGGAGCTTCTTCGTCTTCTGAAGCTCAAACCCAGATCCAGGTAGTCACACCAGTTCCTACGCCTTTAGCTTAACCTGAGAGGTTTTATGGAGATCCTAATAAATTCTCCATCTTTCTTAATCAGTGTCATTTACATTTTTTAGCCAAAGTCACAGCCTTTCCAGACGATTCCTCCAAGGTGGCTTTTATGTTGTCTTACTTAGGAGGAGATGCTGCTTTGTGGTCTGTCCCTTTGGTAGAAAGAGACGATCCGGTTCTGTATAATTTTAGAGCCTTTGAAAGGTCGTTAAAAAAGATTTTTGCAAAACACGTCTTTGTTCAATCAGCGGACAGTGAGCTCCTGAATCTAAAGCAGGGTTCGTCTGATTTACTACATTATATATCAGTATTTAATCGTTTGGTTCTAGAAGCCGATTGGCCAGATCAAAAAAGGGTGTCTTTATTCTATAGAGGTCTGAAGGACGAGCTCAAGGACATGGTAACTCAAGCCTTAGAACCTCCCGAGGAGATCAGTGAGTTCATTGATCTAGTTGTAAAATTAAATCATAGAATATCAGAAAGAAAAGGAGAAAGAGGAAAGTTGGATCATAAAGTTTTGTTTCAGAGAGATAGAGTCTTTAGTCCTCGAGAATCTACCCAGAAATCAGACTCTGTAGAACCCATGCAAATAGGCTCCATTCGTGGGCCTTTAACTAAGGAAGAGAAAGAAAAGAGACGAAAGTTGAATCAATGTCTTTATTGTGGGAAAACGGGACACTTTGTGAAAGAATGTCCTTCAAAACCAAATAAAGGAAAACCTAAGTCTGTAAGTTTAGCTTTAACATCAGAGGAAACGGAAAACTTGAGCACTCGGTAGAGGGAGAGGTCAATTTATCGAGTGGGTGTTCTAGTGTGGCCTCAACAGTCCCACCCAAAGGGTGTCGACACTTTTGTGTAATTGTCGAATTGAAAAGTCTGGCCAATTCTGGGAGTTCAAGAAGGGTAGAAGTAATCATAGATTCGGGAGCTACTGGGAATTTCATTGACACTCAGTTTTTAAAACACCTTGGATTTAGCTCCCTTCTAAAAACTCACCCAGAAACAGTCAGAGCAGTGGACGGTAAAGAATTGACCTCAGGACCTATTAAAAGACAAACCGAGGTCTTAATTATGGACAGTTCCCCTATCCACAGAGAAAGAATAGTTTTTGATGTTATCGATGCCCCACAGTTTAAACTGATCTTGGGACTTCCCTTGCTTGTTTTATACAACCCAATTATTGATTGGCAGGCAAGAACAGTGACCTTTAGATCTCATCATTGTTTGAGTCAATGTTTTCTGTTAAATAGGACTGGAGACACAATTCAAGGTTTTGAATTACCCATAGAATCTTCAAGTATTCTACTCCTAGAAGGAGTGCCTACGGTATACTCAGATTTACAAGACGTATTTGATAAAAAAAAGGCTAATACCCTTCCTCCCCATAGGGATTTTGATTGCATGATTGATCTTGTGCCAGGGGCTACCTTGCCATGCAGCAGAATCTATGCTCTGACAGAGAAGGAAAATGAACACTTACGGGGGTATCTGGATGAATACTGTGAAATCTAGGTCAGGGACAATCGATATTTGCCCGGCGGTATCGCCTCTTTAACCCACAAAGTACTAATCAATGAAGAGGCAGGCACTGGAGACTGGAAGGCAGGAAACAAGGTTTATTCTCTCCGGAGGAGAACACATCAGTTCGGACAGCAGGTATCGTCACGAGGTGCTCTAACCGCATCTCTGAGGCCTGGCCTCTTATACACATTTTCGTCATCTTTATTGCAGGTAACATATTCGTGTTATGCTTTGAAGTAAGAAAGGACATCCTCTGAATCCCCCCCTTCAAGCCCGTTCCCACACACATTTACAGTTGAAGTCCCCACCCTGGTCACAACAGGTGATGATTATCGCGCAGCTGGACATTCCGCCGACTCACGGAATGTGGGGGGTTTGATCGGATCTCATAGGGTGGGGGGCTTTGATCAGCTCGGGGGTCCTTTGATGAGGGAAGCTTCCTACTGTACGGGGGGGCAAAAAACAGTATCCGCAGAGCTAGGTGGTGGCCTGGGAACGAGGAAGACAAACGGGCACACAGGAAAGGGGGTTTGTATCAAAAGGGCCTGGGACCATGAAAGGAATGAAGGGAGGTGTCGTGCTGGGAACAGGATGGGGTTCTGAGGCAGAGCTGCGCTGAAGAGGGGTTTATGACCCAAAGCATGTGCGAGCGAGGGGGTTTGTCAGCGTGCGGGCTTTGTGAGGGCGAAGGGCTATGTTGGGGGCCAGTGGCATGCAAAGGGTGGTTCTGATCGAGGCACCTAAAATGGCGGGTGCGCACGACAAAAAGTGTGGCATCAGGGGAAAAGGCAAGATGGCGCAGATAATGTTTACCAAACCGTACTAATTTTCCACAATACCTTGCTAACGGTTTCATCAGGCACTCTAAGTCTCCTGTATCATCTTCACTTTTTTTCATTCCTAAACGGGGAGGGGAATTAAGAGCGTGCATAGATTATAGAGCCTTGAACAATGTCACAATTAAGAACAGCTACCCTTTGCCTCTCATTCCAACTCTTTTAGATCAGGTAAAGAATGCAATCATTTATACAAAATTGGATTTGCGCGGAGCTTACCACCTTGTTAGAGTCCGGAAAGGTGATGAATGGAAAACAGCATTTCGTACCAAATTCGGCCTTTATGAATACCAAGTCATGCCTTTCGGACTCTGTAACGCTCCTGCAGCTTTTCAATTTTTTATAAATGAAGTATTGCATGAGTTCATTGACATTTGTTGTGTGGTCTATATTGACGATATTTTAATTTACTCTCAATCTGAAGACGAACATGTACAACAAGTTCGCGCCATTCTTCAAAAACTGCTTTCCAACTCA
This sequence comes from Lissotriton helveticus, assembly GCF_964261635.1. Lineage (NCBI taxonomy): Eukaryota > Metazoa > Chordata > Amphibia > Caudata > Salamandridae > Lissotriton > Lissotriton helveticus. The sequence goes on from NC_136061.1 coordinate 1,204,810,342, forward strand.
TTATATGTGAAGTTGGAAAAAAGTCTATTTCATGTGTCCAAAGTAGATTTTTTGGGATACATTATTAGTCCCTCTGGTACAGAAATGGACCCTAAGAAAGTTGAAGCTGTAACTTCTTGGCCTCAACCCTCATCTGTGAAACAAATACAAAGTTTTCTAGGGTTCGCAAATTTCTATCGTCAATTCATTCAAAATTTCTCTCAAACTATAACTCCCATTACCAAATTGTTGCGTAAAGGAGCAAAATTCGACTGGACTGAATCAGCTGATAAGGCTTTTCATGACTTGAAGGGGAAGTTTACTTCAGCTCCCATTTTGAGTCACCCCGATTCCAATCACCCATTCATTGTTGAAGCAGATGCTTCTCAGTTCGCTTTAGGAGGAATCCTGTCTCAACGAAACTTGGAAACGGGACAAATGCATCCCATTGCCTATTATTCAAGAAAATTGTCTCCTGCTGAAGTAAATTACGCCATAGCTGATAAGGAATTATTAGCTATTAAAGCAGTTTTCGAGGAGTGGCGACACTACTTGTTAGGGGCTCGTCACCCTATTACTATCTACACTGACCATAGGAACCTACAAGCTTTGCAAAAGGTAAAAGCTTTATCAGCTAGACAGTTAAGATGGTCTCTGTTTTTCAATGATTACAATTTTGTGATAACATACCGACCAGGGAAAGAAAATCTAAAGGCTGACGCTTTGTCTCGTTTGGGAGAAAATAGTGTGAATCAAGAAACTGTTGTTCATCCTGTACTACCCACTACTTGTTTTCAAGCTTGCTTATCAATCAAGAGTATTTCTGATGAAATTCAGAAGGAGTTAAAGACAAAAAGTCTTGAAGAATGGAGAAAAGAGTATCCATACCTTCAAGAAAAGGATACATTTCTTTATGTGCATGATCTAGTAATGGTTCCTACTAAAGCCCTCCAGGAATCAATAATCCACATTTTTCATGATTCACCTCTTTCAGCTCATCCAGGAATTGCCAAAACATACGAACTAATCAAAAGACAATTTTGGTGGCCAACAATGTTCAAGGATGTACAACTTTTTGTAACCACTTGTAGTGTTTGTATCCAAAACAAGCCCTCTCATCAGTCCCCTAGTGGTTTATTAACACCTCTACCTATACCTCCCCAACCATGGCATTCTATTTCTTTAGACTTCATAGTGGAACTTCCTTTGACACAAGATGGGTATACTACTATTCTAACAGTAGTAGATCAATTTTCACGTATGGCACATTTCATTCCGTTAAAAAGACTTCCTACAACTATGGAACTAGCCAAAACATTGATTAAACATGTCATTCGTTTACACGGAATTCCATCTGTAGTAATTTCTGACAGGGGGTCTCAATTCATATCTCATGTTTGGAAAAATTTAAGTTCACTTCTCCAAATGGAAATTCGTTTGTCGTCCAGCTATCACCCCCAAACTGATGGTTTAACTGAACGCACAAACCAAACCATAGAACAGTACTTACGTTGCATGTTAACCACCATGTCTGAAGATTGGTCTGATCTCCTAAGCACTCTGGAATTTGCATACAATAACGCTGAACATACTTCCACCAATATGTCTCCTTTTTTCTGTAATTATGGCTTCCATCCTAAAAGTTTCCCAGAAGACATTAAGGTTCATGATTCTGTTCCAGCAATTCACGATTATATTTCTGGGTTGTCTTCCATTCATAAGGAAGCTCGATATAATTTGGCTAAAGCAAAAGAATCTGAAAAAAAATCAGCCGATAAGCACAGAAGTGAACAACCTCAGTACAGTCCTGGAGACAAGGTTTGGTTAAGTACAAGAAACTTAACCATAAAAGGAACCAAGAAATTCCATCCCAGGTTTATAGGGCCTTTTCCCATTGATAAAATCATCAATCCGGTTTGTGTAAAATTACAACTTCCTCAGAAATATCAGATTCATCCAGTGTTTCATGTATCCTTGATCAAACCTTTTGACCCCCAAACTAGGTTGATTCGACCTCCCTCCTCTGTCTTAATTGATGGTCATCCAGAATTTGAAGTCAAGAAGATTCTGGATTCTAAAAGAATTTGTGGCAAACTATTCTATTTAGTAGATTGGAAGGGGTATGGCCCTGAGGAAAGATCATGGGAACCAATCACTCATCTGCAAAATGCTCCAAGAGTTCTAAGAAAATTCCATATGCAGAATCCCTCAAAACCTAGACCTATAGCAACAGTCTTAGGGGGGATCTTGAGGAGGGAGTACTGTCATGATTCTGTGTGAAGCCTTTATTGATAATAGGCTTCACTTATTTCTTGGCATAAATTGCCATATGAAAACCCGCCCCCTTCCCGTGCACCAGCACTCCTTATGTGAAGTAATGTGGGGATAGGTGTTTGGTACTTATTTAGGTGATAATGGTTGCTTTGAAAAACATGAAGCCTTTGATTGCCGATTTTGTAAAGCCTTTGGTTACCGTTTGATGTCCTGAAATATGAGTGTCTCATGTTATTATGCCTTTTTTCCTTAAAACACTCATTTGCCCCTTGAAATTATCATGCAGGCTTGTTACAGAATGGAATTGTTTGTGTTTGAATCCTTCGCGTGCGCCCTGCTAGAATCTGGCCGAGCGCACGCATATGTAAGAAGGTGCGGTCGGTATTTAAACCGCACCCAGCCTTCTGGAAGACGCTTTGCCTTCCGCCTGCGCTGAAGAAAGGACTTGTGAACCCTCGGCAGCTCACCTGATTTACGACCTTGAGGCCTTCCGTCTTCTCCGGAGCAAAAGCCTGGCATCATCCTTCATCGCACCAAGAGGATCTGCAAAAGACAAAAAGATAAGTTTATTATTTTCTACAGTTAAGGCGCCCTTCGCAAGAAAGATTATCGGAACTATTCTTGGAACACTTTTGAATCTACAAGACTTCAGGAAAGCAACAGACTTTGAAACTTGATTTAGGTATTTAGTTATTTAGAAATTGTTGTAAAAATAGAATCAAAGGTCAGAGGGTTATTTGGAAAGGCATTATTTCCGAAAGCTGTATTTTGAGTTCCTAGTGTTTGTGCTTGTTTCTTCTTGCCATACAAAACCTTATATTTTTAGATCTGGAAACCAAAGAATATAAAGACACAGAACGCAATTTAAGTAAGTCAAGAGAAGGAGTCAGGCCCTAGTTAATTAAAGTGAAAAGGGGGTTTTCTAGAAGAGAACAAATGTTTTAATCCTTTTATTGTATATTACAGAAATCACTGGCTTGAATTCACAACTAGGCAACCGACAAGACAACACAACAGGACGGGACAACAGAACCCTTCAGACAAAACTGACCAACAAGACAAGAAAGACATACTGGACGGAAGACTGATAACAGCTGTTCGCAGGTAGGCGAGAGATAGAACTTTGTGCAAGAGAATTAAGAGTCATAGAAGAGGTGCCTATTAAAGTTTAGAACAAGAGAATTAATTAGATGCTCATGTTGTTTCGCAGGTCGACAGCAAGAACAATTACGTCCAGTACCGGTCCTCCTCCCCTTTGTCTAGCTCATATCTTGTAGTGTTTTATACTTTCTCCAGGAAGGGGCTAGTCTTTAGGGAGGTTGGTCCCTTGCGTCCCTGCGAATTCACAACGCGTCTCATATCAAGACAAGGTAAGGTACGACGAATTTAGACCTTGACACTCTCTCACTCAGTTCATATACATCCTGTTTTTTTAACTAGATAGTTTTCAGCCATTTTCCTACCAAAACCTTCCGTGGCTTCTCCTTTAAGGGCTATAATTTTAAGCAGAAAGGGCTCAAGTGGAATATTCTGTCTGATCGCTGTTGCTAGATTTCCTTCTTCTAAAATCATTCTTTGGCGGACTTCTTCTATTTTAATTCTTTCCCTTTTACGTCTGGCCAACACAAAACTCAGTGTTTCCCCTCTAACACCAGCTTTGAAGCAATCCCAAACTATTCCTGGGGATGCAGAACCTCTATTAATATCCCAGAAACATTTTATCCAGGCTTCCATATGTTTCTGGTAGGCCCCATCCTTTAATAGAGCGCGTTCGAAAGTCCACTGTGTGTTCCTACTCTGAACCATAGGTATAGTAACTGCTAGCACCAAGGGGCTGTGATCTGAAACAATCCTAGGATGTTTTTCCACTTGGACACCAGGGATTAGAGATTTGGAAATTAAGAAGTAGTCCAATCTAACCAGAATTCTATGGGGGCGGAAAAGAACGTACTACCATCTAAGAGTGTGTGTCTTTTCACCCATGGGTCAACTAAAGAGTTATGCTGAAACATATTAGCTAATGCTCTGTATGACTTTTTCTTCCTCCCAGTATAGCTCCCGCCCGGTTCTGTAAAAGAGCTTCCTGGGTCATGGATGTTAAAATCCCCACAACATACAATGGGCTCTGGCCACAAAGCCAGCTCTGTATCCATAAAGTGCCAGACATCCGGATCATCTTCAGTTGAGCCATAGATTGTGACCAGAGTAAATCTTACTCCTTTGAGAACTAATTCCACTATAACCCACCTACCCCATTGATCCTGCTTCTTCCGATGGACCACAACATCCCTATGTCTCCCCAAAATTGCCACCCCTCTGGTCCTAGTCCCTTGTTTCGTGGCTGCTAATACTGTGAAGCCTAATTGTCCCAATAAGTAAGCTTGTGTTGCTTCTATATGGGTCTCTTGGAGACATACCAAGTCTAAATGGAGAGCTCTCAATAAACCTGCTACTTTCGATCTCTTATTAGAATCGTTGAGGCCGCATACATTAATTGAAGCAATCCTACAGGACATTAAAAAAATTAAACAGGTCTCTGCTCATAAACTGTTCTATAACAAGAAAAAATGAAACAAATCTATGAGAACAACATCTTGCAATCCCAATGTACTTTCTGTGCTGCCTATACAATATCTGCCAACCAAAAAGAATGTGTGTTATTTCACAAAAAACCCCATAATTCTAGCCATTTTTGCAAACCCCAGTACCCACCCTGGTCTACCCTCCCCTACAGACCCCCCACCCCCCTGCCCCCCAGCTACAGGCAAATAGGTCAAATATGACCTATACGTGGCCGTTTTGGACTGTGACAGTCGCGCCCCTCCCCCATCGCCACTCTTCTACTGTTTAGCCCCCTAAAGAGAGAAAACCAAAGAAAAAAAAAGTATACACCCTTCGTGTCCCTATGCTCCTATAGAACTCCTATTCAGCTTAGTTTAATGTTTTTGATTTACCACCTGACCATCGTTCAAATCTGTGCTTTTTACTCCATATGCAGCTTATTTTTTCAACTCATCAATGTACTGCTGAGCTTTAATTTCCGAAAGAAACATTCTGACTCTCCCGTTCGTGACTATTTTCAGCTTGGCAGGGAACAGCAAATACGCCTCTGAGCCCAGAGCCTGAAACTGTGATATCATCTGCCTCAGCCTCCACCTTCTTTCAACTGTCACATGGCAAAAATCAGGCCTGGCAAAGAATGTAGTACCCTCAAAAGATCTCTTATTGTCAGGTCTCGCCTTCTCAATAATTTCTTGCCGTAACAGGAAGTTCCCTACATAGACTAAGATAGCTCTTGGAAAGGGCGGCTGACCTCCTCCTCCTGCACCATGCGTTTTCTTCTGAGTAAAGGGAAACCTATGGGCCCTCTATATCTCCCTGTCCCATTGCCATTGCGACTCCGGGAAAGCGCCCTCAAGTAGACTAATAACATAGCGCCTGGTATCCTGCCCTTCCAGCCCCTCTGCCACACCCAGGAGTCTAATGTTGTTACGCCTTTGTCTATTTTCAAAATCCTCCATTTTCCACTGGAAGTCCTCTGACATCCTTTCCTGCGTTGTTTTGAAGGTTTGCCAGTTTCCTAAGTCATCTTCGAGCTTGCCCGTTCGCTCTTCCACCTCCGTTACTCTAGTGACCAGATCCTCATAGAGTTTATTTGTCTTCTTCAGCGTCAGTTGGATTTTTTTAGAATCCTGCCTAGCTTTCCGGCTCACTGACCTAGCCTCAGCTTGCATTTGTTTTAGCATATTGAATAGAAGATCAAACGGGGCGCTGTGCTGTTGCAGAGCAGTTAGCTCCTCTTCCTGATAGGTTTGGGAGGTTGCAGAGTAATCCCATGCAAGCCGTTTCTCTGTACCACCTGGAGAAGCTGCCAAGCGTCTACTCTGATTTAATTGTCGTTTTTTTTTAGTTACATCATTGCCCATATCAGTCCCTGAAGAGCTAGAGCCAGACAATATATCTTCGTCTGCATCAACTTCTTCTTCTGAGGTCTCCTCTCTGGGCTGAGCTGAGTCTGAATCCTCATTCAGGGAGTAAAAGTGCTCCCCCTCCACTGAGCCCATATCGCCTTTTTTTTTTTTAAAAGAATCCTGAGTTTCAGAGCTCCCAGCAAAGTACAGTTCTTTGTTGAGGAGACTAACTGAGCTCCCCCATGTAGCCTTATTACTCTTTGCGTCATGCAATTCTTCCTCTAGTGACATGATTGCACTCATCATGTCAGCGCTGCCAGTCCCTCCCTTGGACGCGCCCACTGTCATCTGGAGTGTCTCGAGTTGCAGAGGTGCTTCTGTGTCCCTCTGAGATTGCTGTCCTTCCACCTCCTCAGAGCCACCATCCGCCTCTCCTTGCGCAGCACCTTGGCTAGGGAGTTGCCTAGCAACGACAGGGGAAGCGTTCTGCACATTCAGAGCGTCCGGAGCGTCCATAGCGTCCTCGAGGGTGCCTCCATTATCGCTGCCTGACTGTTTTGCTGCTCCGTTGTTTTGCCCTGCTAATCGCCCTGTGGAAAACACCTCGGATAAGGTAGGCTGCCTAAGGGAGGTTTCCCTTGATTTATTCCTTTCCGAACTCTCCAAAAGCTTCCCGGACAGCGCAGATTGGACTTCAGCAGGGCTGCGTGTATCGGTGCCAGAAGCCGCACTGACCTTTCCGCGTATCTCTGTCTTTTTTCTCATCTGCTGCGGGGCCGTTTTCCTTATTGCTCCTTGATTCTTTGCTGGGAGCATAGTTAATCCCGAAGAGGCATCTTTTCCCCCTATATCCGCTTGCTCTTTACTTTTCTCCTTTTCTTTAACTTTGTCGTTTTTTGCCGAACGTGGGGGCATTTTGACCGGCTGTTGCTGCATTTTTTTAGATCCAAGGGAGCTCATGATTGCAGAGACCGTCCTTTTCAGTGAAAGCAGCTCCGCTGAAAGTTGTTTTTTAAGGCTGCATCGGGTGCATCGGAGAAAAGCGAAAATCGTTTTTACTGACAGCATTCAGGGAAGCCTTGGGGGTTCCTATTGCTGATTACACAATGTTCATCTTTTGGTGATGGGAGAGAGGTCTGGGTGCGACCTCTCAGCACAATCCGTCCGCGGCCATCTTGCCCTTTGCTCCCTGATGCAGTCAATGGTTTCCTACGGCAGAAATTTAGATTACTAGCAAACACGGTTGTGATTACTTTTGCGGTCCAGTACTGGGCTACAAGGTACAGTACTGACTTCTCTCCTGATCACAGGTGAGTAATTCGAAATTTGTTATTCGGATGATTTTAGATGAATATTTTAAAGTTTCAAAACTTCACACGTAGAAGATTTTTCGAGTCAAACCAGTCAATGTTATCCTATGGCAGGAAAGTGAGTCATCGGTTTTCAGGTGAGTACTCGACTGGTGAAGTTAAGGTTCTGAGCATAGACTCCGGGGTCCCCCAGGGTCAGGTAGGTACAGTTAGTACACCCTCAGCGGCACAGGGGAAGTTAGGCCCAATGTTATCCAAAGAGAGGCAGGGGGCCTTCAGTTGGTGGCTGCTGGCTAGCAGGCCACGCGGCTGTGGGAGCCGGGCTCCTGGTCACTTGCTCAGGGCAAATGGGGAAGTAGAATAGGGTACAGGTTGCACTGCCAGGGGCCCTCGGGCGGCTGGGTGCAGGGTGCTTTTGAGCCGTCGGGCGCTCAATGTTATCCAATGAGGATCTTGAAAAGTGGACAAAGGCTGCAGGCTCGGGGACTGTGGATCTTCAGGAGCGACCAACACTTCGAGGGGTAAGTTGGGATCTTGGAGGATAGGTAGGCACCCAGGAGTTGGGCACAGGGGGCCGTGGGGCACCGGGTGCAGGGGTGTCTTTTGAGGTCGGGAAATCTTACCCCCTGCTGGTCGCGGTCGGAGGGGTCCTTTGTCCTGAGGCTGAAGGCCTCGTCTTGGTCATCGAGGAGGGTCCTTGGGCACTGGATTCTGAGTAAAAATCGCCGGGGTGATGTCCTCAGGGTCTTGGTTCACTCCAGTACAGGCCAGGCTTGGCGGGTGCAAAGTGTGCAGGGTTCGCGGTTCCGGGCTGATGCCAGGGTTTATTACTTGCTTTGAGCAGTACCACTGCTCGTGGGAGACCCAGGTAGTCAGAGTCACAAGGCAGTCAGGTCCTCAGGGGTTTTTGAGGTTGCTGACCACTGGAGACGCCGGGATTTAGCAGGAGCAGGTTTGAGGGTCGACAGGCCGGTAGGGCTGGGGCCAAATCAGTTGGTGTCTTCCTCTTCTTAGCAGCTGCACGACAGGTCTTCTTGTTTCTTGTTCTTCTTTCTGGTTTCGGTATATGGATCTGAGGAAGGAAGGTTAAGGGAGCCCATAAATACTAAATTTAGGGGCGTTACATGTAGGGCAAGGGCAGGGACCAATGGGTCCCTGTCCTGGGGTGAGTACACCCCCTAACCTGCTCCTCTCCTGTGGTAGGGGGGCAGGAGCCTAGCAGGGATTGGGCAGGGCTCCCCATCTACAAGATGGCCGGATCCCGGGGTGGTGTTTCACCTCGCCTCCTCCACCTGAGGGGTGGAGTTGGCAAAGGTTGGCACACCCCCCTTCCTGGCGTAGTTTTTCCCGCCAGTCTTCCCGCCAGAGTGGGGTAGAACGGGTGGGGGCCAGTTGCTGGGTACAGCAAATGGTCTGGAGAAGCTCTCAGAGGCGGCATGCCTTTGAAGCTTCCCCCTGTCCATCCCGGGGCAGGAGACATATCACCTCGCCAAGGATGTGCATTGTTGCAGGCCCAGGAGAGCGAGGGGCTCCCCACCCAGGGGTCCAGCAACATGTCTGCTGTGTGGCAGCCTCTGCAGCCACTTAGCCCAGACGTGGGTTGTAGGTTAGATTTCAGGGGGCATCTCTAAGATGCCCTCTGTAGTGCATTTTACATTAAATCCCACACTGGCATCAGCGTGGGTTTAATGTGCTGAGAAGTTTGATATCAAACTTGTCAGTGTTTAGTGTAGCCATTATGGTGCTGTGGAGTTCGTAATGACAACCTCCCAGCACCATTTATTCTTAATGGCATCACTGTACTTACAGTGCCCAGGAATGGCCCTGGGTACTGTAGGGGCACAGGGCTCATGCACCCGTGCCTGCAAAGGCAGTGTGTGGGTGTCAAGGTACAGGGCCCCTAAGGGTGGCACAATAAGTGCTGCAGCCATTAGGGGTCTTCTCTGGTCACAATGCCCTGGGTACCTAGGGTACCATTTACTAGGGGCTGATATGTGGCCAGCGATGCCAATTGGATTTAGGCTTTAGTATAGTTTTTAGGAAAGAAACACAGGCCCTGGGTCCCTGATTGGCAGGGTTCCAGGGCACACCTACGAAAAGTGCATCAGGTATCAGGCAAAAAGTGGGGGGTACTGCAACAGGAACTCACTTTCTCACACTGGACACTAGACATCTCCAGATTTTAAGCTCCATTATTGAGCGGTCGATTCCTTTCGTGTTTGGCATAAAACACAGTGCCTTTTAATCCCGGACATCGTGCTGGTGTCCAGGGTTAACCAGCATGTGGCTAGGGAGCACTTTAGACAATGCCCACCAAGTTAACCCAGTGTTTTGGGGCTTTTCCGAAGGTCTGCCACCAAGACAGAGCTCTGACCTCATGCTGAGAAATGTGTGCCACTCCCAGAGGTCAGAGACATAGACCTGTGTGTGCAGGAGGCGCACCTCTGCCCACACAGGATGGCTACTGAATGGGCCATCACGGCGGTGAGCCTCTAAGGAACTTGTCCCCCACTCGAGGTCAAAGCCTCCCCCTGCCACAGGCAGGCCCTATTTTCCATTAGCAGGCAGGAAGATTATCTATTCGGGTGTACACATCCACAAGGCTGACCACACCTCTAGGGTGCAGCAGCTGATGTGTACAGTCAAGGATCCTTTTGACCATATTGAATTTAGTATTAAAAGTAGGTTCTAACTGATTTAGTGACATACACCCACAAAATGTGGTCACTAAAAAGGGGCGGATTAGCTGCAGGAGTAGATGCCCATTGGCTACTAGTCCTCACACCTTGTAACACCCCCTAAATCTAGGATTTAAGGGACACCCTGGGCACCAGAACCATAGATTCGAGTGATACAAAGAAAAGACCCATTTCCATGACAAGGCAGGATTCCACAAAGAAAGTCACTAAACACTCAACCAAGGCAAGAGGCCGGTTCCAGAAGGAAGAGGAACCCCTCTGCAAACTCCAGACTTCACAAGAACTCCATTGGGTTAGAGGAACAAGGCACAATCCACTAAGTCCATGACCTTGAAGCACTGTCCACTGAGCCGTCTGGTATGGCCCCTCGAAAGTAACTGGGTAAGTGGCTTCTGGGAGCTGTAGTCCCCACCCTCCGCAAGGTTCAGCTGTCCACAACGTTCCGCTGATCCTCTGGAAGAAGATTTCCTCAAATGCAGTGCTTGCAGGAACCAAGGCTTGTTGGTAGGCAGTCCAACTACTACCAACTTTATTTGAAACTCTAAAGAGAAGGGATTCACCTGTACAGTTGACCAACGACTACTGTGGCCCCATCATGAAGATCAAGTATTTGTTTTCACCCTCTTTTGGCCCGCCTGGCAGCACCAGTTTCAGCTGATCCTGTTCAGCACCACAGATAGCCAGAAGCCTCTCTGCACCGAGTCCTCTGAACCAGGTGGATATGATCTGCCTGAGACTCCTGGTCCAAGGCCAATTCCTTGCTCAAGTTTCAAAGGGTTTTGCTCAACTCCACCAGCAAGTACCTTTTTGCTAAAGTAACCATTGAGAGACCACAAGCCTGATTGACAGCTCTGACAGCTAGAATGAACCTCTGAAACCCGCTCCCCTGAGCAAAGTAAAATTGTGTTAGCTGTTGTGAACTGGCCTAGGGACTCCCGAGAACTTAACTCTAAGTGGGTTCCATTAAACTCATTCTATAAGTAACCGATTGGATGTATGCGATTTTTCCATTGACCACAGCGTTAAATGTTTTACACTTTAAAGTACTGATTTATTTAGTGCTTGAAAATTGATGACTTTGCTTATCCTTTATGTATCAACTTCATTTTAGTGCCTACTAGGCCTGGGGGATGAACTCTGCTCCGTTCGTGGAATTTGTGAAGTTCTCTGTACTCCGCTCTCTTCGGAGCTCGCGGAGTGCAGAAAACTCCGCACCGCATAGAGCAGCAGAGTTTTTTGCCCGCTAGTGCTTGTAAATGGTAAGTTGGCAAGTGTGAGCTGCTGCTTGGGTACAATTTCCACTCAAGCAGCAGGAAGATCAGCGGGAACGGCAGTTCGCACTGTACTCCCCCACTTGCAGAACTCCACAGAGTTTTTTTGCCAGTTCACGGAGTTCCGCGTAGTGAATCACCTCGAACTAGGTAAAAATCAGCTCTATTTTTATAAATTGGTGCCAGATTTCTCTTGAGTTGTGTATATTGCTTAGGATCCATGTTGGTGATGTGAAATGCTTAACACATGTTCCTCTAAGTAGCCTGTCTGCTCTTTGCCACTCTACCAGGACTGAGTGAAGGTTTACAAGAAAGTACCCAGGGTCCGCCTTTGTGTATTATGCTAGTATTACATGATAAGCCACCCTGCCATGCCCCATAATACTTTCACCTTGCAACAGTAAATAATACTCGATGATTCATTTATCAAACTTCCATTTCTTTTGCTCATGAGTTTTTTTTTTGTCTCCATGGTTGCTATAAATTAAGAGATTCATATACAATATGCAGTATCTGTCAGCATACAGCCCTGTTGCTCGAGCAACGTTTCCAAAGGTGTGCCAAGGTTATCTAGTGATATTCCCCATTTACCTTTGTGGTGTAAACTGGGGGACTTTGTCCAACAGGCAATTCCTACCTCACCTATGGTGAACCCCCCTTTTTGAGGAATTAAGTCCTAGAATTTTTTTTTGAATTAACGACACTGTCAGATAATTGAATGTGCTTAAAAATGCTTAATTTGACATGTTTACCTGAAAAGTCATTTGATAAAGAATCCTCAACTAGTTTTACTTGTTTTTTTTAAACTATCCAGTTTTTTCTATGCTGGTGTTATTCGAAATACATCATTTAAAGTCTATGCCATTGTTTGCAAATGTTACTGAACTGATGTGATTAAAACAATAAAATGTCCACAAACCTCACAAAAATTCATTTGGGAGACCCTTTTCCCACTGTAACATTCTATCCACTTTTGACCGATGTTTCAGGCTGTTCTTTAAAATACAGAGCGAACTAATAACTTTCCACAGATGTTTCTTGGTGTAGAATACATGCAGTTATTGAAAAATGCCATCGAACTTAAAGCCTTAAAAAAGTCTACCTTTTTTGTTAACTTGGAGATAAGCTACTCAACCGAGCCCAAGACCCCAGATATGTCCTTACCATTACTCAGGGGCATGTGGCCCAAAGTCAATGCATCCTGGCTATGTGCTTGTTTTCAGCTGGAGCAGCATGGTGAATTGTACAGCTTCTTCAGCAAAGAAAGCTTCTCCAGACTCCAGGCCATTCACATTTTAGAGAGACCCTAAGTCATGCAAGTACATAAGCTAGGGGAACAGGTCAGCACTGTGGATTGAAATAGTGTTACAAACAAATGATGTTCCTTATTTCCCTTATCACCTAGAAAGAAAGTTCTCCATGAGCCAGTTCTTAGCATCACTTTGATCATGCCTAGTGCACGTCACATCATTTCAAATGCACAACACATCATTGAGCAGCTTGGCAAGCTTCCTCTTCTTTAGGGCTAGTGCCTTGTAGCCGACTGCCCTTACACACTGTTGGAAAATGGATTATTAGAAGATGTAATTATGTGTCTTTCACTGGCAATAATGCCACTAACACAATCTAGGGCTCAGAATAGGTCTCCGAACCCTTGGTAAGTTGGCTGTGAGCAGGCAGGCTGAACTTCAAAGACAGGTATGTAAAGCATTCAAAAACACCAATTCAGTAAACATTTAAGACACAACACACAATAAAAGTCCAACATCAATTTATAAAAATAGGAAATATTGTTATCTTTGAAAAGACACCAAAACAGAAAAAAATGAATGTAGGGGAGCAGGGATATTCATTTTTAAAGATTAAACATTTGCTAGTGCTTAGGAACCAATAGTGCCACTTCTGGACATTTGGTCGCCTCTGACCGGGACAAAGTCAAAGTTTGAGGCCAACCGCGATGGAAACCTAGTTTGATACACTAAGCGGGAGCCCCCGGTCAAGATTTGTTCTTCACATTTCAACTTTTCTGGAGGATTTCTCAGCAGACGTCGTGCAGTCTCCCCCGACAGGCCAGATTCGGTGAGGGTTCGCCGGATTGCCTTTCTTTGAGGATCTGGTCATCCTCTGGAGCTTTTTCATGAAAGTTCACCAAACTTTCCCAAACTTCTGGAACTTCTTCCTAAAGTTCATCTTGAGGGTCCAAAGTGTCCAAAACACAATCCAAGGGTCTGGAATCTCCAAGAAGGACCTTGAAAGGTTGGGACCACAGTTCCCACAATGCACCTGGACAAAACCCTTAAAAGTCCACTGGATACACTCCAGGCAAGAGACTCTTGGCAGAATTGATGCAGATGAGCTCTTTAACCTGTAGCTTGCAGGAAGCCCACTCTTTATTCCTCGTGAAGCAAGGTAGACCCAAAGGGCTGTTGTTCCAGGTAATGCAGCAGGTGTAGTCAGTCAGGCTACAGGGCCTGATGGTGAAAATCAAGTTTCCAGCTTGGCAATCCTTCCTCTTCTCCCAGTTTCAAGCAGCAGAGCTGAGAGGCACTGCCCCTTTCAGTGTTTTCTGGGGTCACACAGGAAAGCACTCCTGTCCAATGGGGTGCAGGACAACACCCCAGAGCATTACCATTTCCTCCAAAGTGTGGCTGTTAGAACTGGGATTTCTGGTAGGCTAAGGCTGACGCCAAAGCCAGGCAGAAACCACCATTCTAGTCAGGTCAAGGGAGTCACACGCCAAGATAACCCCTGCTCACCCCCTTGGTAGCTTGGCACGAGCAGACAGGCTTATCCCGGAGGCAATGTGTAAAGCATTTGCGCAAGCACACAACAGCAACAACATCCTAGGCACACCACAAAAGGAACTCCACACAAGGTTATATAAAATAACTTCTGTATTGTCAAAACACATCAGATAGTAATCACACAATATACATTGTGCCAACTGGCACGGGCAATATTCACAAGGGATTATTTACAGGACAGGGCCACATGGGCCACTGTCAGAATCAACACTTTTAGAACAGAAACACTGTTAGAAATAGCACTTTGTAGATCATAGAACAATCAGAAGTTTCACACATGATGCATAGAACATTCAGAGGTGTAGGAAAGACACATGATGTATGAACATACATTCAGCGGTGTAAGGAACAAGACACATGACGCATCAAAACACATTCAGAGGTGCCAGAGAAACACATGATGCCTAAAACATTCAGAGGTGTGAGGGAAGACACATAATGCATAAAACACATTCAGAGGTGTCACAGGCATAATGGCATAGCACATTACGCATAACTCACATTTGGGCCTAACCAGTAAAAACTACAGTAGGCAATCTCTCACTAGTCTAAACACATTAGACTCTTCCCCTAAGCATAACTCACAGTTAGGGACGTAACTCACGTAGTGAAATAAACTCTCACTAGCATAAACCTCCATAGGTAAACTAACCTCATAATCACATTGCGCAAACATCACCTTAGCAATTACTATCAAAAACATAGAAATCACATTGCGCAGAAATCACATACCAGCCCCCTGGCCAACTAGCCATCTGAAGAAGGGGACTCAAAAAGCCCTGTGTCCAGAATGTCAGGGCGTGCTGCCATGCACTGCCAGTCAGGGGTGCGCCACTGGCGCAAACCTAAACGTTGCAGCTGCCCACTAATTGCTGGGCAGCTGAGAACAGTCACAAGGCCTAAACGTTGCAGCTGGCACTAAGTGCTGCGCAGCTGTAGAAGGCCTGGCACCTCTGTGCCATCTCTGTCCCACACAGGGACTCTCTCTCCAATTGCGCCTAAACGGTGCAGCTGGCCACTAATTGCTGGGCAGCTGAGAAAGTCATAAGTATGCAATGGGCACTCAGTAGCCCTTTAGAACATTGCGCCCAAAACGTTGGAGCCACACAGGCTCTGACACAACACTGCGCAGAACGTTGGAGCCCTCTGGCTCTAGATCAACTGCGCCCTAGGAGCCCACTGGCCCCTTACACAATCCCAGGTGCTCCCACACGTTGGAGCTCTCAGGCTCTGGCGACCAAAATGCGGCTTGGGCTCTCACTGGCACGGCTCCCCATGGAGCCCTCGAGGCTCTGAATGTACCTCTGGAGCCTTTCGTGGGCTAAACCTGGCCAAATGCCCCCACGAGCCTCAGAGACTCGTAAAACAATATAGGCAGGATGGAACCTCTCGAGCTCTGTAAACGCGGTGGGGCGGCCCACTGCCATCCGGGGCGGCCTTGACTCAGTGCCTCAAACCGGCACCAACGGCAGCCGCAAGGAGCCCCCCCAGCCCTTCCTACTCACCGGGCTGTTCTTCGGCGGGGCTCCTCTGGTCGTCGGCCTCTTCCTTCTGTGCTGCGGGACCGGCAACACTTCTCCTGCGGCGTGGGGCTTCCCATACACACATGGGACCCCGCGCTGCCCTCGACGGCGGCTTCACCCGGGCCCCCCTCCTGGGGGCCCGGGACTTCTTACCGGCACCCGAGGAGGCGGGGTGGGCTCCCGACCTCTCTCCCCTGGCTGCAGCATCTCCGGTCTCCCTCTCCCTACGGGAGACCGGCATCACGGGCATGGCTTCCCCCGGGCAGGGAGGAAGCAGAAGTGTGTCAATCCCGGCCCCGCCCACAGTCAGGCGGGCGCGGGCCGGACTTCCGGTTTTCGCGGAGGGCCGCGGCGGTGATTTAGGAACAGAATGAGGGGTCGGCACCCTCGAATTTCAAAATAAAATATAGCCGCGGGGTGGCAACCGCTAAATCACTCAATAAACGGGGTGGCACCCTTAATTTAAAAATAGCGCGAGTCGGGCGCCAAGCAGGGTAGGCACCTGCAAGCTCAGGGGCACAAGGGCAGGAGCGCTTCCCTCCTTGGGAAATCGACAGCGCTCTGCCCAGGATAAGAAAATATAGTGCTCACAAGGCGCTGGGGGCACTAAAAACCCCCAAATCCCCCTGACTGATCCCTGAAGCAGCAAGGGTCCCAAAGAGAAGGTCCTGGAGGCAAGGTGGAGCAAGCAGCTCCCAACAAGGAAAGAAAAAGTCCTCCAGGAATCCAGGGGCTGGGCAGGGCCCAGGGAGGCAAGCCTTCCCCTGGGCCCAAGCAGCAGCACGCCCCTGGTAGTTTCAAGTTTGGCAAACAAGAACCTTTTGTAAGGGGACACAGCCCCTTTGTATACCATAAAATCCTTTGTCTAGCAGGGTGCAGGCAGTGTGAGAACCAACTACAACTGGTTATAGGGAACTCCTTTCAGTGTGAGGGGCAGAGGCGACAGCCGCCCAGCAGGAGGTGGAGCCAGCATTGTGGCAGGCAGGCACAGCCCTATTCACTCCCAGGTGCTATCTCCTCCCACCACTCTAGTTGCAGATCCAGTCATTCAACCAAGGGCTGACTCAGACAACCTCCTGGGGGCTCCCCAGCCCCTGTCACCCTCAAACCAGACAGTCAATCCACAAGCAGGCCCAGGCACACTCCTGGAGCCAGGCGCCAGCCAATCACGTGCCAGCAGACTCACTACACACACACACCCATGTCTAGAAGTGGCACTTCCACACTAGACACATGCATGCCACATACATCATTACGCAGCATTCGATCTCACGAGGTCGCAGATACCAAACTCGACCCTGCACTCCCCACACATTAGGAACTACCATGGTCACACATATTCCCCATGCATTCCTATGGGAGGGCAGGTCACTCACCACACATACACAGAGAGCTCACGCACTTTACACTGTACCACAGTGAAAAAGTGCGCAGAGGCCTAAAATCACCAACACCAGGTTCCAGAAACAGGCTAGGCAAAAGCAAAATGTTTCGGGGTGAACCTGCCAAAAAGGGCCAGGTCCAACACAACCCCCTTCCAGCCAAAACGCAGGGTAGACTAATCATTCCCTTGATGGGCTTCCCTGCTTTGGGCGACAAAACACGGACACGGGCCCGCACGGCAGGGACACCGTCCGGTTTTTCGCCACTCTGAACCCACATGGATTTCTCTCAACAAGAGCTCTCTGGCCCAACTAGGATACCCCACTGGCACTCCCTAGTCGTCCACAGCCAGGACCAGGCCCTAGGCCATCCAAATGTCACAGGTCCTGACCAATCCACAGAGTGGGGGACAGTAACCCCTGGCACATATTAGCCATTCTCCACTCTCCCTCTCAGTGTAGCTACAACTACCACTGATCCCTCAACCTAGGGACCACACCCTCAGGCTGACCAGAGGTCACGGGCAAGAATGCCCCACCCTACCTCTACTTCTGGGGTTCTGCACCCTCCCAGGGAAGCACCCACCAGAACACAACTCTGTCACCAGATCAGGACCTCACTCCATCACTGGTCTACCACCTGGGATCTGGAAACTATTTCACTTCGGAGGTACAAAGCACACAGCACAGTCCCTCTTCAAGCAGGTGGGGGGACACAGCACACAGCAAAATCCCCTTTCCTCTACCTTAGTGGAAACAACAAACTGCAGGTGAGCCCCAGATCACACAGCAAGGGCAGCCCCCTCAGTCTCTTCAGCTGATCTACTTTGGCAGAGATTCCTTCTTGACCTGGAAGTTTCCTAATCTCCCAACCTAGGATCTAAACCCTCAGGTTGCACCGGGGTCAGAGACAAGGACACCGTCCCTCTGCACCCCCTTCCAGAGTTCTGCACCCTCCCACCTTGGAACGGTACCCCTGGAAGCCAAAACCGGTCAGGACACTGCTTACAGATGCCCTTCCCTCCAGGTCAGGCTGAACCTGGCCTCCCCCCTCCTCGGGGAATGACCTCCAGAGGCCCCACAAATGGTCAAGCACTCTAGACGGTCAAATGCCCAGCGAACCAGGACTTCTGCACCCTCCACTTAGGAGCGGTACTTCTCAACACCAGGACCGCCGGAGTTCTGGTTACAGACACTCCCCGTCCTCTAGACACAGGAAGATCCTCCTCAAATGACCTGTAAGTACAGCCTAGGCCCCTGACCTGGCGCTCCCCTAGGGAACCCTCCAGGCCCTGAGACAGGGTTTCGGGCCAACGTGGGACACACCGTCCCACACTCACTCCGCCTCCACTGAGACAGGACGTGAGCCCCTACACCCCTACCATCCTAATGGGACCTAGCTGGGCTACACATGAACCTCTTCCCCTACACAGGATCATCAGATACACAAGCCACTACTTTTAGAATCACTCCCCAATGCCTCTGCAAGACATCTAGCACACCGCCAGACATCCACCTTCTTGTCCAGTGCCTCTGCAGGACCTCCTGCACACCACCAGAGGTACACCTCCCGTGCAAGCTCCTTTAAAAAAAAAAACTCACACCAACTCCTCCAGTTCAACAAACCACTCATCCACGCACTCCCCCTCCAGACTGGTGAGACAGTTCCTTACTGCCCCTGACTCTCAACCTGTACCCCTCTTACTGAGCACCAGGCACCATACTCTGGGAACTGGGAATGGGACCACATGCACTGGACACATTTTAGCTGCCACCACTGGATTCTACCATACTGGGGAATTCAGACACATACACACACTCACTCAGGGGATAACCACCCTCCCGAGCAAGCATTCCTCCTCCACACTCCCTCTCTTCCATCTACCCACACAGGGACAGGAACAGGGATTGGGCACTGGACCCATCAAGGGATTCCTGATCTATGGGAACCTCCCCCTCTACTGGCGTCCCGCCCTGTCATTTTCTCTCTTCTGCCACTAAACATAAAGCGCAGGAACACCATTTGAAAATGACACTCGAGGAAAAACAAAATCAAAAAACAATAATCCCAAACATGTGACTATCTAAAACATGCAGAGTTTTGTAATGTAGCCAGTTGTCGCTGTGGTACTGCGCAAACACAAGTCCTAATCCTCACCGCTGTCCAACAATGTTAGAACTGGGATTTCTGGAAGGCTAAGGCTGACGCCAAAGCCAGGCAGAAACCACCATTCTAGTCAGGGCAAGGGAGTCACACGCCAAGATAACCCCTGCTCACCCCCTTGGTAGCTTGGCACGAGCAGACAGGCTTATCCCGGAGGCAATGTGTGCTGGCGCAAATGCTTTACACATTGCCTCCGGGATAAGCCTGTCTGCTCGTGCCAAGCTACCAAGGGGGTGAGCAGGGGTTATCTTGGCGTGTGACTCCCTTGCCCTGACTAGAATGGTGGTTTCTGCCTGGCTTTGGCGTCAGCCTTAGCCTACCAGAAATCCCAGTTCTAACAGTGGCACAATGGTCTCCCAGATAGCACTATTTATCCAAAATCCAATGAAGCTGAAGACTCAGGGGAGAAGCAAGAGCTGGCTAAACCAACCTCCAGGATGGCTCATCTCCATATTCTCCCTCCCCCTGGTATTTGCACATTCCTTCCTTAAGCCTGCCATCTAGCTTGGTTCAAAGAGTAGGGGTGTAAATGAAACTGGCTTCTGGCGCCTGTCTCCTCCTTCATTCGAAGCTCATTGTTTATGACCAGTCCCCCTTGCTCTGGCATTCCTATGTAGCAGCACCCTCTACTCCCAACATGGCTCCTTCACCCTAGGGACTATTTATCACCTCAACAAAGCAGCCTGGCTCATCCACTTAACTCTGACCAATCAAGACAGATCACTGGAAGGCTGAATTTTGGTTTATGGAGAATAACGTTTTATAACTTCTTGTCTGTACATTTTAGGATAAATTCATCAATAGCATATTATTGTATTTATCAATACCATTTTAGTGATATATTGAATTATATTTTCAGGTTTTCCTAGTGGGACTTATTAATTATTGACATCTTGCCAGGTTAACCTTTGTGGCTGAGGATCTGCAATGGGAAAAATGAACTTGGCAATTTTTCCATCACCAGGGCTTATAAAACATATTTTATAAGGACCCTGCCTATATCTACAGGACCCCCCACCCCTGGAACACCTAGGGGAGATTTTAGGTGTTCTGAATATGCCAAAATATTGCAGATCCTAACTCCACAGTGATCCTAGCACAAAAGTCGATTTTGGGAAGCACTTTACTACAATGTGGGAAGTGAAATGTGCAATTTCACTATACTCAAGGCATATAAAACCTATTTTATAAGGGTCCTCCTTATAAGTACCTGACCCCTCCACCAATGAGACACCTATGGGAAACCCTGTTAATTCGTAAGTGCCCCAAACACCAAAGTCAAGTTTGGGCACAATTTACATGTTAAAAGCAGCCCTGCAATTCCTATTGCAACTGGAATTGTAAGTACGTTTTTTCCGGTAACAGAACTCAGTCCCAGTAACAGGTATTGAAAGCCGTGCCTAGTATACCTTTTCCACAAAATCTTTCTGTTTTGTGAAAAAATTATATGGTATCATTTTGCCCTTTCTCGAAGATATATTTTGCCAGCCTTATTTCACCAGGCCGACAATCTTCATTTTGGATTTTCCTCATAATGATGGAATTTCATTTTTAGGTCTTGCCTAGGCAGAGCTTGTGCTGTCTCCCTGAGACATCAAGTAATCTGTATATGTGTTGAAAATCCACCTATTCCACCCTCTTTGCTTTTAATTGGTTTCTTACCTTGGCTGCTTTAATTTCTTTGTTTTCATCTGCCAAAGCACTTGTGTGCTTTAATTTCTTTGTTTTCACAGGCCAAAGTGCATTTAGTTTGTCCTCTATTTCTTTGGGAACGCCTATTCAGCAAAGCCTAACTACAGTATACATGCTGCTAGTGGAATGAAATGTTTGTCTTGGAACTCGTTTTTTTCTTGGCTTTCTTTTTCTTCTGTATTTCAGTGTTTGATGCACGTCTGTTGTGCCCCTACCGTCATCACCCCTACTGTTACCCACTTTTGTTGTCCCCCACTACCACCCGCCTCTTCTCCTTCTTAATTGATTCTACCTGAAATTATCATTGCGATATTAAGCATTTGAGTGTTGTCAGTGCAGTGTTAATGTTATTCTTTGTAATTTAAAATCACACTGGAGAGCATTTTTGCGATGCGCATGGTTTTGAATGTTTCATGACACCCTCAAGAGCATTTCTGTAATGTTCATGGTGTTGAGTGTTTCATAACACATTGGAGAGCATTTCTGTGATGCACATGGTGTTGAGTGTTTCATTGGTATTGTCTCCTGTCTTACCTCGGTTTCAGTCGGGCTATAAAGCAGAGGGTGCCTTTGAGAGCTCCACGGGGTGTGAATTGCAGACCCCCTCCAAATGGGCAGCAGCTGTAGAAAGAGTCACTGGGAGCATTTAATGTGAGGTCTGGCAGGGTCAGGAGGGACGCTGCTGTCGGTGGCAAGGGTAAGGAGGTGTTGCATGCTGTAAGTGCTGTAACATGCTTTTGTTCTTATGCATGCGTCATGATAAGTCCAGAGGAGCTGTACAGATCACGCCACAAATAGAATTGTATTCTGGTACTTGTTATTTTTAGTATGCTGCTAGCAAACCACTATTTCTTTCTGGTCTCGGGAGGATGAGGAATTCAGTTGTCCCTGCACTATTTCGCAACTCTGCTGCATTTAGTCAACCCACCAAGCTATCTCTCTCTGTGGCTATTTGTAAGTGCTGTGTAAAATGTGGTTTCTCTGTGCTTCCTCCGAAGGGGAATGATTTGTAATAAAAGTGGTGCAGGGGGTTTCCTTTCTTTGCTCCATTACAAAGCCCGGAGGAGCTTTACAGGCCATGCCACAAATAGAATTGTATTTTGGCACATGTTATAATTAGTATGCGCCTGATAAACCAATTATTTCTTTTTCGTCTCGGGAAGATGAGGAACTGAGTTGTCCCTGCAGTATTTCGCATCTCTGCTGCATTTAGGCACCCCACCGAGCTATCTCTCTCTGTGGCTATTTGCAAGCGCTGTGTAAAGACTGGTTTCTTTGTGCTTCCTTTAAACGGGAACGTTAAATGTTTTGGTGTTTTATTTAAACGTTAATATGGATTAGCATTTGTACGTTCTTATCACCTGCTTAGAAAGTGCTGAATAATTACACATTGATCCGCTCTAAAATAATACCATCTGTTTTGAGGACAGTGAGGCTTCATATAAATTGTTCATATGAAAATCAGCTGTATAAATGTTAATAAGATTGTATATGAAGTACTCATTGGAACAGTATAGCATTATCCATATACTGATATTCTGCACATTCTATGAGCAGCATGATGTTTGGTTACTGCCGCTTTTATAGTGCTTAATTTGCACCAGAAGAGGTGCCGGTACAAACCTTTCTTGGCTTCATTACAAAGCCCGGAGGAGCTGTACAGGCCACGCCTCAAATAGAATTGTATTTTTTCACATGTTATATTTAGTAATGCTGCTAACAAACCACTATTTCTTTCGTGTCTCAGGAGGATAAGGAACTGAGTTGTCCCTGCAACTATTTCGCATCTCTGCTGCGTTTGGCCAACCCCACTAGCTATCTCTCTCTGTGGCTATTTGCCAGTGCTGGGTTAAATGTGGTTTCTCTGTGCTTCCTCTAAAGGGGAACGATGTGTACCAAAAGTAGCCTATAGGGCTCCTTTTTTAGGTCTCGCCTAGGCAGCGCAAGCGCTGCACTCCGAGACATCAAGTAATCTGTATATGTGTTGAAACTCCACCCACTCCACCCTCTTTGCTTTTAATTGGTTCCTTTGCTTGTCTGCTTTAATGTCTTTGTTTTCAAAGGCCAAAGCGCTTTGTAGTTTGTCCTCTATTTCTTTGGGAACGCCTATGCATCACCGCCTAACTACAGTATACATGCTGCTAGTGGAATTAAGTGATTTTTTCGTGGCTTGATTTTTCTTCTGTATAGCAGTTTTTGATGCACGTCTGTTGTGCCCCACCATCATCACCCCTACTGTTACCCACTTTCGTTTTTCCCCACCGCTAACTGCCTCTTCTCCTTGTTAATTGATGCTTCCTGCCTTGATCAATGCGATATTAAGTATTTGAGTGTTGCCAGTTCCGTACAGCTCCTGCAGGCTTTGTAATGGAGCTAAGAAAGGTAACCGCCTGCACTACTTTTGGTACAAATCGTTCCCGTTTGAAGGAAGCACAGAAAAAGCACATTTTACACAGCACTTGCAAATAGCCACAGAGAGAGATAGCTCGGTGGGTTGGCTAAAGGCAGCAGAGACGCGAAATACTGCAGGGAAGGGAACGATTTGTACCAAAAATGGTGCAGGGGTTACCTTTCTTAGCTTTATTACAAAGGCCGGAGGAGCTAAACAGGCCACCCCACAAATGCAATTGTATTTTGGCACATGTTATTTATTCAGTATGCGGCTGTCAAACCACTATTTCTTTCTGGTCTTTGAGGATGAGGAATTGAGTTGTCCCTGCAGTATTTCGCAACTCTGCTGCGTTTAGCCAACCCAGTGAGCTATCTGTCTCTGTGTCTATTGGCAAGCGCTGTGTAAAAACTGGTTTCTTTGTGCTTCCTTTAAATGGGAACATTTAAAGTTTTGGTGTTTTTTTAACCATTAATACTGTTTAGCATTTGTACTTTCTTATCACCTGCTTAGAATTTGCTGAATAATTGCGTACCAATCCGCACTAAAATATTACCATCCGTTTGACGGCAGTGAGGCTCCATAGCTTCATACAAAGGACGGAGGAGCTGTACAGGCCGAGTCACAAATAGAATTGTTATAATTAGTATGCAGCTGATAAACCATTATTTCTTTTTTGTCTCAGGAGGATGAGGAGCTGAGTTGCCCCCGCAGTAGTCTGATTTTTTACTTTGTTTTGTCAACCCAGCGAGCTATCTCTCTCTGTGGCTATTTGCAAGAGCTTTATAAAATGTGGTTCCTCTGTGCTTCTTCTAAAGGGAAACGATTTGTACCAAAAGTGGTGCAAGGGGTTACCTTTCTTAGCTTTATTTCAAAGGCCGGAGGAGCTATACAGGCCACACCACAAATAGAATTGCATTCTGGCACATGTTATATATTCAGTATGCGACTGACAAACCACTATTTCTTTCTGGTCTTGGGTGAATGAGGAACTGAGTTGTCCCTGCAGTATTTCGCTTCTTTTCTGTGCTTTGTCAACCCAGCGAGCTATCTCTCACTGTGGCTATTTGCAAGCGCTGTGTAAAAACTGCTTTCTTTGTGCTTCCTATAAACGGAAACATTTCAAGTTTTGGTGTTTTATTTAAACGTTAATACTATTTAGCATTTGTACTTTCTTATCACCTGCTTAGAATTTGCTGAATAATTGCGCACCAATCTGCTCTAAAATAATACCATCCGTTTGACGGCAGTGAGGCTCCATATAAATTGTTATTATGAAAATAAGCTGTGTAAATGTTAATAAGATTGTACATGAAGTGTTCGGGGTAACAGTGTAGCAATATCCATTTAATGATATTCTGCGCATTCTATGAGCAGATTGATGTTTGGTTACTGCCGCTTTTATAGTGATTCATTTGTTCCAGAAGAGGTACCGGGGCTAACCTTACTCAGCTTTCTTACAAAGCGCGGAGGAGCTGTACAGACCATGCCACAAATAGAATTGTATTTTGGCACATGTTAAATTTAGTGTGCGGCTGACAAGCCACTATTCTTTCTTGTCTTGGGAGGATGAGGAACTGATGCACTGATTCTGCACATATACAGAACTGTGCGCAGGAAACCAGGACCTCAGTGTGTAGTGGTGTACCAAAAACCCACCTTAGTGCCCGGAACCCCAATCCTACTAGCTATAGTGTTTCATTAGTTCTCCATACTACAGCGAAGCCACCAATGATTAGACATTCTAGAACATGTAACTCAGATCCTCCCAGAAATCGCGGGAGCAAGAACGCTCTTTCGCTCACTCACTCATACTTGTCCACAACGTGAATAATCAGAGACACTGTATAGTTTAAAATGTTTATTTTAACTAACGTGCTCGATAATGCAGTACACAAGCCAATACTAGCAGCAAAATGAATAAACACAAGATAGTAAACATTGCTACAATTCCATAGAAAATAAACGAAGATATAATTCTATAAAGATAGTGGAAAAAGGACTACACTGCCTTGCCACCCTTCTCGTGCTAGGAACTAGTTTAATATAGAAATAGAAGACCTCTGGGCTTTGTCAGAGGGGACCCCATACCTCTAGGTTTAGTTGCAAAAGATTACATCTCCGTTCAAGCACAGCTCTTCTCTCTGGAAGGGTATTCTTCAAGTGCTTAACAAGCATGCAATGCCTTATTAAAAGCACTCAATTTTCAGTAGTGCAGCTGTGTGTGTATTATGTCTAACATGCGTGTGACTGACCAAGGCAGATTAACGAGAAACATTGTTTATCGAGCTTGAACACAATGTGTAGATGGGACCCACAGACTACAGCAAGAAACATGAAAGGTAGACGGTTCTCATGTGGACGAGCACAAGCACTGGTTTTATGAAAACAAAGTAATATAGAAAAGTGTGGAAAAGCGGCAAAATGGCAGCTAAGCATGTACTAACATATGCTAACTTAGCAATGTCCGCAGTGAATCCTGTATCCTCACTGCACCCTCCCCTGGTCGGTCCATTGGATGTGAGCATAGGACGAGCACAGAGTTCAAGAAACACGAGCAGAGTTCATGAGTTTCTATAGTCTATCGAATTCGGAAAAAAGTGGATGGCGGAGAGGAAAAAAAACATGTTAAGGAAAAAAAATGGAATTGTAAATTGGTTTGTACCTCTAGTTTGCCAAAAAATACCATTAAAAATAGGCAAAGATGTGCGCCAGCCATTTTAATCCATCAGAGTGTATGAGCAGTAAACAGCCACTGCCTCCAATAGGAAATCATTGTCATCAATTAACAAGCAGAACGAGCAAGCAGGGTCATCACAATTTGGAACTTCCAGGACCACCGCAGGACAACTTGCATGATATTCAATGTAGCTACATTGTAGGAGATCCTGCGCTGCCGCACAGATATCCCACTGTGCCAACACTCCAAGTGCTGCTGCACATGCCATAAAACCAACCCCGGAGCATTCTTGCTCTTGGGCCACTAAGGGACTCATCAACAGGTTGTATTCCGGGTCGGGAGATGACGTATTGGAGAGACAAAGATCCAATGCCCATTGAAAGTACCATTCCAAGCAGGAGAAGACGGGTTGCACGCAAGTGTAGTATGCAAAGCCGAAAGACAGTTCATAAGCTTCGCTGAGTGTCACCAGCGGCAGTATACCATAGCAGTCAACCATACGGTCACGAAGCATTTGCCGCCAATCAGGGTTGTGTAGAACCACAAGAGGTGCAGCCATTGCGCAGTAGTCAAAACAATAGCAGAACACCATCGGCTATGGTGACCAACAGAGGTAAACCTCCAAATACGCTGGAAAAATTAGAATGTATAAAGACTGGTATCACACCAAATATAGTCTAAAAAGGGGTCACAAAGCCAGAGCCAACTTCTTTAAAAAAGTGAAACAGGCCGTGTGTATCAGACACATTGAGGATCCCTAGAATTAATTCACCGAAATGGAGTGGGTTATTGGTATTTAAAAGGGCTTGAAGTTCAGAATTAGTGCTCGCTATCTTGCACAGCGAATGTTTCACGTGCAGAAGTTAGCGGGACTTCTTGCTGAAATAATAGAGCTTTTATTCTACTCAACTTATTGAAGTCTGTTTTCACAGTCAGGATGCAAGACCAAATCGAGATTTCGAGCTTCCCCTGCGGGGGCAGGAAAAGCAAATTTTTACGACAAACTACACGCTGTGAAAATGTTACAATATATGGGATGCCAGCCAGCAAACCACAACATTCTTTGTTATTTAAAAGAAGATAGCTACCGTTAGCAAGCAGAGTGAAAGTGGGTTTATTAGACGGTACTGGAATACCTTTTAAAACACATACAAGATTCGGGGAGGTAACACTACAAGCCCCATGTAACTATATGTTTTTGCGGACAAGGGAACAACCTATTGTCGAATCACAAGATTCCCCTGTAAGATATACCTCCTTGTTATCTCGCAAACATATGTATGTGAAAGGCAAGTACCATAACTCATGCAGGAAAGTGCTGCCTAGGGGTTCATAACGACCTATCGGGTAATACCTCATACCGTAGCTAAAATGAAACATTGAAAATGGTAAAGAGATAACCCCGTGGATGAGCCAGACAGCATAGTCTGTTTCAGCCACGGTGAAGGGTAAAGGGTATATCTTTTCAATATGTAAAATAGTGTATGTTGCATCATTCATGGACATAAATTGCTGTTTCTCTGTCAAATTAAAATGCAAAAACGAAGCAGATGCATTTAAATAATCCCATGGCACTTTTCCCATTTTCAGAGATTGCAAAGTCCATGCAAACTGCATACCAGAACGCAATTGACTTTGACCATGATACAACACAGACACATCATCTTGAACAATGTCAACAACAGATGAAACAATATTATCTAAGGTGTAAATGCGGGAAGACAGTGTGTTAATACTATTTTCAACTACAGCAAGTACTTTTTCTAATTTTTTTATTTTTTTCCCTTAAGCGTGAAGCAGCTTCAATTTGAGATATCTTTCAAATTTCATTGTAAGCTGCGTAAACAAATCTCTTTCTCCTGGGACTAGCCAGTCCTCTTGATAAAGTCTGCCAAATCAATGTTATTAGATAACAAAGATAAATGTTGTTTCACGGATGATAAGGATGAGCGCTGTAACCAATTTTGACATAACTCACCCTCAGAGTACGTGGTAACCGAGTGTGTATTTGCAAACCGTGGGTCAGGTCTAACCTGTTTGTAACCAGGAACTGTGTTATAGAAACGTAATTGGCAGGCATCAGAAGTTGTCTACCAAACCAACCATCTTAGTGGATCTAAACCGGAGACATTAAATGTCATATTCTGAAATAAAGCTTGCAATTATTCAATGGAGTAATCAGTATGCAAGCTCCAGTTATGATACATAGCGAGGGTAGGAATGGTAGGGGCATTCCTCTGTTTTGTAGTGGCTAAGCCAAAACAGGTTGTTTGATATATGGAATCATTTAAAAGCAGAATTTGTGTTGGGATAAGATACGCCCTATGTAAGGCTTCAGTGCCGCGAACCTGCCAGTGTCTAAAACCTCAGACGGATTTCAAATCAACGGTGGCCTCCCAATGTTCATAGCCACCCACTGATAATTTATCTATAAAGGAATTGGAATATGACAATTTTGAGTGAGTCAACATTACTTTGGGACTAGATGAAATATTCAATTTAACATAAAATGCCACTGGATTTGACCTATCAAAACCTGTAGAATATGTAAATTTCCGTAACAGAGTTTTGGAGCTGCCTTCTAATGGAGTTGTTCAATGTTCCCATTTTGTGTAATTAAAAACATTTCTAAATAAATTACCCTAATGTAGGAAGTGGTGTCCAAAATGCTGATAACAATATAAATCCGCATAATTAGCAGTATTTAAATACAATTCTTCAGCATCAAAGGCAGCATAATACTTCAAATCTGAAAATAAAGATTTTACTACCTGCACATCCCAGTGTCTGAACGTATGTTCTATTTCACTACAACACCCATGCATACATGAAGTACATTTGGTATGTTAATAATCTCTGTCAGGAAATGAATTTGGAAATCCACAGCATCCCAGACAATGCCATCAGTGACTGGAAAGGCAGAAATGTTGACAAGAGTCTGGTCTTGCTTCATGATGCGGGAACATGAGTGCGGAGCCAAAGTTTTAGTTACCCAGTGAGATCTCTATCACTGTAGATATTGGTGTGAGATCACCATCACTGCAGATATTGGTGTGAGATCACTATCACTGCAGATATAGGTATTAGATCATTATCACCGCAGATATAGGTGTGAGATCTCCATCACTGTAGATATTGGTGTGAGATCACCATCACTGCACATATAGTTGTGAGATCACTATCACTGCAGATATAGGTGTGAGATCACCATCACTGCAGATATAGGTGTGAGATCACTATCACTGCAGATATAGGTGTGAGCTCCCTATCACTGCAGATACAGGTATAAGATCACCATCACTGCAGATATAGGTGTGAGATCTCTAATACTACAGATATTGGTGTGAGATCATTATCACTGCAGATATAGATATTAGATCACTATCACCGCAGATATAGGTGTGAGATCTCCATCACTGTAGATATTGGTGTGAGATCACCATCACTGCACATATAAGTGTGAGATCACTATCACTCCAGATATAGGTGTGAGATCACCATCACTGCAGATATAGGTGTGAGATCACAATCACTGCAGATATAGGCATGAGCTCACTATCACTGCCGTTGCAGGTATGAGATCACTATCACTGCAGATATAGGTGTCAGATCACTATCACTGTAGCTATTGGTGTCAGATCAATATCACTGCAGATATAGGTGTGAGAACACCATTACTTCAGATATAGGTGTGAGATCAAAACTACTGCAGATATAGGTGTGAGATCATGTCACTGCAGACATAGGTGTGAGATCACTATCACTGTAGATATAGGTGTGAGATCAAAATCACTACAGGTATAGGTGTGAGATCACCATTACTTCAGATATAGTTGTGAGATCACTATCACTGCAGATATAGGTGTGCGATCATTATTACTGCAGATATAGGTGTGAGATCGCTGTCACTGCAGATATAGGTGTCAGATCACTATCACTGTAGCTATTGGTGTCAGATCAATATCACTGCAGATATAGGTGTGAGAACACCAATACTTCAGATCTAGGTGTGAGATCAATATTACTGCAGATGTAGGTGTGAGATCACGTCACTGCAGATATATGTGGGAGATCACTATCAATGTAGATATAGATGTGAGATCAATATCACTGCAGGTATAGGTGTGAGATCACCATTACTTCAGCTATAGGTGTGAGATCACTATCACCGCAGATATAGGTGTGAGATCACTATTACTGCAGATATAGGTGTGAGATCACCATCACTGCAGATATAGGTGTAAGATCACCATCACTGCAGGTATAGGTGTGAGATCACTATTACTGCAGATATATAGATGTGAGATCACTATCACTGCAGCTATAGGTGTGACTTTATATCACTGCAGATATAGGTGTGAGACCACAATTACTGCAGATATTGGTGTGAGATCACTATCCCTGCAGATATATGTGTGAGATCATCATTACTTCAGATATAGGTGTGAGATCACTATCACTGCAGCTATAGATGTGAGATCACTGCAGATATAGGTGTGAGATCACTATCACTGCAGATATAGGTGTCAGATCACTATCACTGTAGCTATTGGTGTCAGATCAATATCACTGCAGATATAGGTGTGAGAACACCATTACTTCAGATATAGGTGTGAGATCAAAACTACTGCAGATATAGGTGTGAGATCATGTCACTGCAGACATAGGTGTGAGATCACTATCACTGTAGATATAGGTGTGAGATCAATATCACTACAGGTATAGGTGTGAGATCACCATTACTTCAGATATAGTTGTGAGATCACTATCACTGCAGATATAGGTGTGCGATCATTATTACTGCAGATATAGGTGTGAGATCGCTGTCACTGCAGATATAGGTGTCAGATCACTATCACTGTAGCTATTGGTGTCAGATCAATCTCACTGCAGATATAGGTGTGAGAACAGCATTACTTCAGATCTAGGTGTGAGATCAATATTACTGCAGATATAGGTGTGAGATCACCATCACTGCAGGTATAGGTGTGAGATCACTATTACTGCAGATATATAAATGTGAGATCACTATCACTGCAGCTATAGGTGTGACTTTATATCACTGCAGATATAGGTGTGAGACCACAATTACTGCAGATAATGGTGTGAGATCACTATCCCTGCAGATATAGGTGTGAGATCATCATTACTTCAGATATAGGTGTGAGATCACTATCACTGCAGCTATAGATGTGAGATCACTGCAGGTATAGGTGTGAGATCACCATCACTGCAGATATAGGTGTGAGATCACCATCACTGCAGGTATAGGTGTGAGATCACTATCACTGCAGATATATAGAATACCTACTTGTTCGATATACGAGAGTTTAAGTTATTGGCATTGTGAATGACAATGCCTTTTATTTATGTTTTAATTACAAAAATAAAAGGTATTGTCATGTACAATTTAAAAAGCTCAAACTGGTGTAAATGTGAGACCTATTGCATTGCAAATGCTTGTTGATTATTTGCTGTTATGCATCTTGATGGTTGTTTTCCGGGATCTGAAAAACACGTGTAAAGGCGTTTTAGAGATGCACCGCATGTCCGCCATACTTTATCCAGGGAAAACAATATACTTTCCAACAGGTAAATGACTCTTCGAGGGGCGCATGGATGTGGAAGGAGCAGGCCCATGTCAAGCTGAAACCTAACATGTCACGGTCTCATCTCCAGCCACACGAGATGCTCAAGGGGGAAACTGGCACGTGATTTCTTGCCCCCAATCCTGCCAGAATGTCTGAAGCACGCTTTTACTGTAAATAGTAAGTGAGTCCTCTTGCTGTGAGTCGTATCAAATTATAAGAAATGTAGAAAGTTCTTTTTTGTGGGGCTTCCCTCGCCCGTGGCTGCAGTGAAGCAGCAATTTAACAGTGGACTGCTTCTGCTGCACAGGTTGCATCATTAAATGTGTCAAATCAGCTGTAACCACTGCACCATCCGCAATTACATTGTGGCCTACTCATCTTCATGACACTACATATCAATTTGTTATTTACCACCACAATCAACACCATACTATTGTCAATGCCTTTTCATCGCCAGCTCCCGTGGCCTTAAAAGCCTAAACTCAATTGCAACCCTCTGCCCTAACCCTTAATTAAAACCCTAACTCTAACCCTAACCATCTAACACCAGCCTTAGTCCTGATTCCCAACCTTCTACCCCAACATAAATATTAACTTATTCTAACCCAGTCCCAAAGACCCTATTCCAAACCCTCATCACAACTACATACCATAGCCCCTGACCTCAGCCTCGAACTAAACGAATGTATATAGGATAATGTCAGGGGGGCACATTCCAGCTATTCAACAAGAGAAACAATTCAACAATAGACACATTAACCAGGCTTGAACTGTGGTTCGCAAAATCTATTTTATTGGTCAAGTGCAGCTGCAAAGAGGATGTTTCATTATTTTATTTTGCAAATATTCTCAGGAATGGAGTTTGGAGTTTCTGCACAGCCCTAATATTAAATCTGCTAATGAGCATGGATGTGTTGTCTGTTAAATAACAGTGGGTTCTTCAGAATATTGGTGCTGGTCGATGGGCCCATCAGTTCTCAGCCTGTTCATACCTGTTCAGGAAGGAGGTGATCTTATCCCTTACGCCCCCTTCAAGCATGTCCAACTCATCCTGGATTTGACTAGTGTATGGATCCAGATTCCTCTTCATGTCTTCAGCTCTCTGGATGATCATTGTTTTTAGATCCTCTCCATATGGGGAAGCTGACCGGCTGAACTCCTCGATCCTCAGGTTCACTTTCTTGTTAAAGTCTTCCAAGTACGGTGATAAATTCTGCCAAATGTCGTCCAAATGAAGTTTCTCTTTGATTTGGTTGGTGGAGGAGAGTATTTGCTGTCTCATGTCTTCTACATTGACAGAGAACTTGGTTCTCATATCCTCTATGTTTTTCTGCATCTGGAAGGCCATGATCTCAATCTTTTGGTTGAGGTTTTCTTGGACATTCTGTGCGTACGGTGTCAAATGTTTCTGCAGCTCCTCAATGTTCTGCTCAATCTTCGCCAGGACCTCATCACTGTAAGGGCTCAGGTTCTTCTTCATCTGCTGTGCTTTTTCACAGATCTTTCCCTGAAGTTCCTCAGCATACGGGCTAAGGGCCAAATGCAGATTGCCCACATTTTCTTGCAGTTTGGCTTGAAGCTCTTTGGCATATGGTAAGAGTTCAGTCTGGAGGCTGTTCATCTTTTCCTGGAGTTTGACCTCAAGATCCTCAGTGTATGGCTTGATCACTGCTTGGAGGTGGTCAACATTTTCCTGAAGTCTGGCCTCAAGCTCCCCAGCATACGGAATGAATGCTGCCTGGAAGTTATCCATATTTTCCTTGAGTCTAGCTTGAAGCTCCTCAGTGTATGGGGTGAGCTGGAGACGAAGCTCCTCCGCATTTTTCTGGACACGAGTGCCAAGTTCCTCGGCATATGGGGTGAGCACCTGACGAATTTCCCCTGCATTTTCCTGTACCCGACTAGCAAACTCCTCAGCGTATGGAGTCAGCCTCAGCTGTAGCTCCTCGATGTTCTTGTTAAGCTGCTTGTGGATATCATCTGCATATGGTGACACCTTAAAGCGTAACTCCTCCAGCTCCAGGCGTATCTGCTCCTTTAGTTTCTCTGAGTCTTGGGAGAGCCGTGCATGGAGCTGGGCCGTGAAAGGAACTAGCTGGCTTTGTAGGTGTGCAGCATAAAGAGGAACATCATGGAGGTTTTCCTGGAGGAGGGTGCTAAGGAAAAATAATGTAAAAATTGATCAATATTACTAATCCAGATGAAATATCCTATATTTTTAGTATATAACAACTAACCCATTTTTCTCCTCTTTCCTTTCTCCTTTTCCTTCAATATCTGCATCGTAAAATTTCTTCTATTGAACCACAAAATCCAAAATGGTCTTGGAAGTTTCTCAACTAGCTCAATTCGCTACGGTTGAACTATACAAGCATTTTACTTATATCCCTTACTCAGTAAGTACAACAACCGGGTGGGTTACTCAACAGAGTCATGGAATAGAGGGGAGCTGGCGAGGGCATGGCACTGGGACAATGGGGCCCCGGAACCCAGTGATCTTATGCAGGCTGTCCAAGAAAATGGACCAACTGTTAGGCTAGAACTGTGTGTCAAAACCAAAGCCTCAAAGCTGGTGTGGGCAGCACTAGAGCTTAGAGAATTGTGATTTGGCTGAAAGCTCCCTGTCACTGCTGAGATATGCATATAATAGAAGCAAAAAGGGTATAAGAAACTCATAGTCTTCAAAATAAAACTAGGATGCTATCAAAGCTGGAACAGGCATTTAAATATAGAAGACATGTTAGTGGAATATTGTAGAGGTACGATAAGAAACCTCAGAGCTTGTGGCCATAAAAGGAGAGGTGAGGTTAAAGATTTCAACTGCAGGGGCATGATTTGGCACCAGCCAAGATGGCCGCGCACTTAGGGGGGGATTTACTAAGATTTTGCGCCGTGTTTGCATAACACAAGTGACGCAAAAAGGCGCAAAATCTTTTTTTCCTAATTAACTTTCCAGCGCTAAACTTGTTTAGTGCTGGAAATAATGTTAAAGTAATGCGAAGCAGTGCATAGCGCTGCTTCACATTACTTTGTGCAATGGGGGCGTACCAAGGGTGGTACATGGGCATTCCCATGAAACCACCTAAGGTTTCTCATGCTAAACCCATTTACTAAAAACAGTAGATTGCGTTTAGTGTGAGAAAACTGCACCCTTTTCAGCTAGGCGCACGGATGGAGAAATGCTTTAATTTGTCCTTCCTTTTCTGACTTTGCATGCGTGCTGCTCTGTGCAGCACGCATACAAGGAGGGAAAAGCTTTGCATCATGCCTAGCATAGTATTTTGTACAGGAAGGGTACCCTTCCTGTACAAAACCTATGCTACACTCATGCACACACCCTAGCGCTACAGTGCCAAGTTGTGTGCATGGCGCACGGCAGCTGAAATCAGCGCAGGCGCAAGGGAAAGGGGAGGAAAGAGCCATATCTTTAAGAATATAGTGCTGTCAGGCTCACTCCCTTTCACGCAACGCAGCGCATCCTCGCGGGGGGGGGACTTCACTGCGTTGCGTGGAGATGTTGTAAATCTCCCCATGAGTGAGCTCTGTGCGGCCCAACCTCTAATCCTTAACATCCGACACATTCTCTGTCCCTGCCCTCAGTAAAACTACACCAGAACATGCTGCGGCAAGTGGCGGTCTGGTGCAAGTAACTATTTTCTCCTCCGCTGATTGTGGAGACCGCTGTACAGCTTTCCGAGTGGACCGGGAGGACCACCTCGTGTTAGAGGCTGTACCTTGCTGATCCCCAAAACTGGAGGATTACATTGCTCCCCGGGAAGATCCCCAATAACCAGAGGTGACCGCATAGGTGGCGGCCCACCTACCTGGCCCCCCTGCCTTCCCCCAGCTGAATTGATCTGATTGCACAGAGGCAGAGTGTGGGACCGCAAAGGCCCGTTGCCTGGACAGGCACTTAATGTGGCCCACGGTGCGGCCTCAATGAGCAAACTCGAACTGTTGGGGGGGAGGAACGTATCACAGATTGGGGCTTACCGGGCAAAGTGAACAGATTGCAGAGACACCCTGGGCCCCCGGAACCGGTGTGACTGAGGGAGGGGCATGGATAGAAAGATATCACCGGGCTCCCATTTATCGCAATGGGGAGCGCAGCCTCGTGGGTGCTGGGGAGAGCTGGTGGCTAAAATAGCATACCAGAGTGGTGCCGGGGGTTGTGCTGCAAAGAAAACGAGTGACAACCCCCTCCTGAACACTGTTGGCTGGCAGCTGGACAATGGAGCATTACAGTGGGGGATTAGAGCGATGTCCTTCACAACCTCAATTGATCTGTGCCTGGTTCTCTTCTCTCCCCAGCCCTCCACATTTGTGCCCTTTCTCCTTTTGGGGCCTGCCCCCCTACAAACCTCTGGACTGGCGAGTTGGGAACACTGGGGGGGGGGGAGCCATGCGGCACTAGGTAGTGCCCTGCGAGAACCTGAAGAGGGATTCCAGATGCAACATGAATGCGCTGACTGAGGAATAACCTACAGGCCTAGATGTCACCGTAAACACAGCACTGTGTGACTGGGTGCTAAGCTGTGCCTGGGCATTGAGAGGAGCATCAGGAAGTCATACATGATTTGACTGGAGGGGGCCATGGCTGCCAGTAATTGTGAGGTGCAGTGGCTCAGCCCTTTGGATGGGATGGCCCTCTTGCATGTCATACCGATGACCCAACTCAGACCTGCCAGTTTGATCTCCTGCCACCTGGAGATCAAACTGGGAACCCGGAGGGGCCCACATAAGGCTAAACAGTAGGGTGCTGTAGCGAACCCTAACCAAGTAACCAGAACTGGGGGTCCTGGGGAGGACAGTATGGAATTGCAGATACTAGTTGTGCCACGTGAGGATTTAGCGAAACAGCGATTGACCAGTGTGGTGTTGCTTGGGCACCAGAGGCGCAGTTGAACACAGGGTCTGGCATGCACTGTAAGGAGGACCTGGCAACTGTGTCCTTCGGGCTATGGTTAGGGCTAGGGGAGTGGTGCACTCAAAGACCAACAAAATGGATAGATATGCCATACCAAAGCCAGCCTCTGAGGCACCCGGACAACAGGCAGAACAAACAGAAATGACGAAGCCCTTTCAGTGCCTTCATGGTTGCCATATGTGACCTCAAGGGTACCATTGAACCGGTTAGATACAGCGACTTTCGATGTAAAACTCCACAGAGTAGACTTTAAAAAGATTTTAAGTATGGGCGAAATTTGCGAATTCGCGTTCCGCGAATTCGTGCGAAATTGCAAAAAAAGTCTGCGAGTTTGCGAATTTTCCCGCGAACTTGCGGATTTTTGTGCCATTTGCACAAATATGTGACCACGTGTGCCTGTAACTTTGCCAGCGCGCCAAAAGGCACCGAGGTCCCTTGAATGAGCTGGCCATTATAGTGGGGTTGGGCGGTAAGACGTTTCATACCGCTAGTGTGTGGTGGATGGGGCCAAACAGGCGGGGCTTCTATGCGAGTTCACATGCATCTTGTTTATAAAGGGTAAGAGACCGAGCAGAGCAGCAGATGAGGAGAAAGCAGCCTCCTGGTCACAGGAGCTACATGGGGATGGTGCTCGGGAAACTCATGGATGCAAAAATACGTTTGGCACAGGACCCCAGAATCCTTCAGATGTCCAAGATAGCTCTGCTGCGCGTGTTGGTACAAAGCCATTCTGATCCTGCTCAGTGGGTTCAGGCGCATGCAGCTGCTGCTGCTGGACAATGTCCCATCTCATACTAAACTGCCCCGTACAGGCATATGCTGGCGCTGGGCAGTAGGGTGCAGTAGCATGCGGGTGTTCCACGCCTGGTACATGCGCATACCGGTGCCAGAGGGGACACGTGTTTATTGGTGCTGTGTAGCAAGTTATGACTTTACATTTTGACTGCACCAGACAGTGGTAGCACCTACACGGATCAGGAGCATCCAGGCACCAGACTTCATGGTGCAAGAGCATAATGGTGCTGTGCGGTACGGGTATATATGTACTGGGGGCAGAGGGACACTTAGCCGGTGTGTGCTCACACCCAGAGGGCTCCCAGGCAATTGAGCACAAATGATTTTTGCACTGAGAGGGCTCCGGGGCAGTTCAGCAGCACGGGGGCTCACACCCACTGGGCCCCGGGGCAGTTCAGTAGCCCGTGGGCTCACAACCCCTGAGCAGCTCAGCAGCGCAGGGGCTCACACCCACAGGGCTCCAAGGCAGTTTAGCAGCGCGACCCTCTGGTTCATCACTGCCACCCTCTGGTTCATCACTGCCACCCTCTGGTTCACCACTGCCACCCTCTGGTTCATCACTGCCACCCTCTGGTTCACCACTGCCACCCTCTGGTTCATCACAGCACCCTCTGGATCACCACTGCCACCCTCTGGTTCATCACTGTCACCCTCTGGTTCATCACTGCCACCCTCTGGTTCACCACTGCCACCCTCTGGTTCACCACTGCCACCCTCTGGTTCACCACTGCCACCCTCTGGTTCACCACTGCCACCCTCTGGTTCATCACAGCACCCTCTGGTTCACAACTGCACCTTCTGGTTCATCTCAGCACCCTCTGGTTCACCACTGTAGATTATGGGGAGAAAGCACACCTGCCCAGCCTCAACCAGGGGCTGGTTAATGTGTTACTGAATTTGAGCTTCAAGTCCGGCACCAGCTTCCTTATCTGTAAGTGCTTCCTGTTGTGGTTTAATTTTTGTGACAGCCTGGAGCATTGTGCCATACTTGTAACTATTCTTTGTCACTGCTTCGAGGGTCAGAGCAGGGTCAGAGAATAGTTGCAAGTAGGCAACAACTCTGGAGGCGCCGCACAGGAAGTACTTACAGGGTTACAGCGGGTGCCCAAGTTGAAGTTAATTTCTTTGTAACCATTTTGTAAATGGTTACAAAGAAATTAGCTTCAACTTGGGCACCTGCTGTAACCCTGTAAGTGCTTCATGTACTTCAGTTTTTGAAAATCCGTCCCGAACGCGATTTCGCGGATTTTTCTGCAATTTCGCGAGATTCGCGGACCGCGAAATTGCAGAAAATCCACAAATTCCGCGAATGGAACGGATTTTACGCCCATGCTTAAAAGATTTCCCATAAAGTAAATACATCCAAATCCCATATTAATCCCATATTAACTTGCTATAATCCATGTCCAAAAAACAGGATGAGCAAGTGCAATACCTCACGAAAAAGCACACCATAATTGCAGCAAAACTGGAAGACCAAGAAGGCAGAGCTTGCAGGAATAAAAACAAGGTAGTAGGGGTTCCCAAGGGGGAGGAGGGGCCCAGCGTTTACCTCTTTCTAGAAGACTTTTTAGTCACTACTGTGCAACCTAAACGCTTCTTGAACTTCTTATCTATTGAGCATGCACTCATGGCACCTGTCCTACAGTTGAAACCTGGAGCCTCTCCATTAACAATTATAGCCAGGATCTTTAACTGGTGTGACAAGGACACTATCTACAGGCAGCCTGTTCTCATGGTAACAAGACCTATGAAACTGCTACGGTGCGCTTCTTTGCGGATTTCACCCTGCAAGTTCAGTGCCAGCGCAAAAGCTTTGAAAAAGGTAAAAAAGTACTGTGTGGCAAAGAACTTAAGTACATGATGCTCTATCCAGTAATGCTTGAAGTTGTGGCAAAAGGCAAATCGTGGCACTTCACCCCTCGAGAGGGTTGGTACACTGCTGGTTATCGGTCTCAACGAGAGGGGGGGAAGGGCACCCAATCGATTAGCTGGAAGAGGAGGGACCTGTTTGCAATGAGGGACAGATCGAGGATGCGGCTCGGAGAAAGGTCTGAGAACTGGACTCCATGGCTTGACAGCTATGACATGTCGCTCAGTGGAGCTGGTTGACCCGTCAGACACCCCGGATAAAGAAGGATCGGGACTGCATGATTTTGCATCAGGTATTTTGGGATTGGACTTACCTGCCCAGGTATGAGACGAGGTGAACTCCGGGAGGGGGTGGGAGTAGATTTATAATGCTGTTATATTTAAAGCAGACAGAGAACCTAAGAAATGTGAAAGGGGTACAGTAACATGATCATACCAGTGCAGCCCTGGAGGTAGTGCTGGCCAACCCTAAATAATTGCATGATATCATTGGGACAAAAGGTGCTCTACATGTTGGGTTTGTGGTGGGAAGTTCTGAGCCTACTGTGCAGGGTGGCAGGCTGGGGGAGCTACAACATTGGGTATATCAGATTCATTTCAGTTTTTGTTCTATCTTCTGTTTTCTTCAGCTCAGTGAGCATAGGCACCAAGGACAGTGATCAGGGACATGCTGGGAAATGGTAGGATTGTTACTCAGCCATTACACGCGGGGACAGCCCTCTACACTATATCACGCTAAATGGTACACCCCACTCAGCACTGAAGGTCCTAACGTGGTACGTAAATGGCTTAGGCAACACAATTAAATTAATAGTAGTGCTAAAATACCTCCGTAGACATGTCCCAGACATAGTTCTTCTCCAGGAGACTCACTTGAAGGGCAACCATTATGAGGCCATGGATCATTTTGGTTACACCCAACTGGTACATGTGGGTTTCATGACCAACTCGAGGGGCGCAGGCATATTGCTAACAAGATCGGTGCCTTATATCCCTTGACGCACTTGGACTGACCAGCTGGGGCACTTTGTGGCACAGACGAGTACTTGGGAGAGGCACACGCTCAGCATCTGCTCAGCCTATATACTATGCAGAGGTATCACCCAGACACTTTTCCCGCCCTAGGGCTATCCTGATGGAAGTGCCCCTGGGATCCTCATATTAGGAGGGGACTCCAATGCAACAATGGGCCCAGCACTAGATAGAGACTCCAAGGGCCTAATTTACAATATTCTGACGCATAGCAGCGAAGCTAGCATTTCTGCTGCACTGCCATGCATCAAAATAAAGGGCAGTAATACACTGTATCTACAAGATACTGGGGATTCCTGTCCTTGCCCCTATGCCTGCGTAGAAAGATTAGCCATGCAGCAGCACAGACATCTTTGCATCATTTTGCAAGAGTGCCTGCTCTGAGGTGATGATTGTTTTTGTGCAGGTGCAACGATAGCAGAGTCGTTTGCTACAGATTATGAAGATATATATGTACGTCTATGGCTGTTAGGGTGAGGGAAGATTGCGTTGACCTTCTAAAACACCTCCCCCTTTCGGCTCTTTCAGGAAAAGATAGAGCAACATTGGAGAAAGAGCTAAGTGCAAACGAAGTTAAACAGGCAATCCGAGACCTGCAGTCAGGAAAGGTGGCAGGGCCTAACAGCCTATCAGTGGAACTATATGAGTGCATGCGACTAATGTAGCAGGACACATGCTAAATATGTTCAAGGAGGCCCAGGAGGTGGGTTGCCTGCCGGAAGATCACAGAACCGCTAACATAGTGGTTATCCCCCCCCAAAAAAAGCCAACTGCAGCCTGTAGCTTCTACAGACCAACCTAGTTGTTAAATTGATAGGCAACGTTCCTGGCCACGACCCTGGCTAACAGACTGCAGCCAGTTATTACTACAGTGATGAATCCAGATCAGTCTGGCTTTATCCCACACAGGGGTATCCAATTAAACCTGAGGTGGGATGGAGGCAGTTCAAGAATCG
This sequence comes from Lissotriton helveticus, assembly GCF_964261635.1. NCBI lineage: Eukaryota > Metazoa > Chordata > Amphibia > Caudata > Salamandridae > Lissotriton > Lissotriton helveticus. The sequence continues at coordinate 1,204,851,593 of NC_136061.1, forward strand.
CCCTCTGCAAGCTCCAGAGAGGGGTATATGAAGGGGGTCTGGCGGTCCAAGATATCTGCAAATATTACTGGGCAGCACAAGTGATAGTAATAAACTACTGGGTGTTGTCGGACAGTAGAGCCTGCGTACAGTGCAGGCTCAGTACTCGGGCTGCTCCTCACTGCGTTATCGAAAAGGACATGAGGGCGCCCTTCCATTCCCTACACAGCTGATGGTAAGGACATGGTGAGAAGCTACTAGATTACTGGGATGGGACAACAAACTAACAGACAGAGACCTTCTGCAAGAGGTTCGGGATCTGAAGGGGTTCTCCAAACAAAAACTAATAGCCATTCTAACTGGGGGGTGTGTGGAGAGGGCCAGCATTACTCACATTTGAGGCACTACAGCAGGAGTATGAGATTGCTGAATCATAAAGTTTTAAATATTTACAATTGGGTCACGCTCTTAGGCACCACATACGGGAGGGGAGCAATTACCAAGGTCGGCACCTTTAGAGGATCGGCTCCTCTTGAACCCCATGACAGAGAGGGCGGTATCCTTAACCTATAAGAACATGAGGAATAATTCCCCTGACCCTCTGCTGAAGCTGCAGGAAGCATGGGAGGGAGACCTTGGCCTTATAGAAGAGGAGGATTGGTTGGAGGCTATACAAAGTCCCAGAGAGATGGCCATACGGGCTCTGTGCCACCTCATTGAATTGTGAATACTCCATAGATCATACTATTCCAGGACGCTTCTGCATCGCTTCTGCATCGCCTCAGGAAGTGCAACACCACCCTATGTGCTAGGGGTTGTGGTGAGACAGGTTTCTTTTTGATATACTCTGGGAATATCCGGAAATACAACGCTACTGGAGGGGGGTGGTTCAAATTATGGCCAAAGCCATTGGATTCAACATGCCACTGACGGCCGGTGGCACCTCCTATGCATAAGTGGTGGAGAGGAGTGGCCTAAATACCAAAAATTATGGCTTACGTTGGCATCTAGGATTGCCAAGAGAACTATAGCCCTGGTCAGGGGGGCGAGTGGGATGATACGCATTGCGGAATGGGAAGCTGGCGGGAATGGTGCCAAAGGGCTAAACATGTGGTGTACCAGAGTCAGGGCAGCCCAAAATATGGGAGAAAGTCTGGGACAGTTAGTGTATATACAGGGAATAGAGGGAGTCCTCAAAAAGTGGGTGAACCATACCTTAAGTGCGGAACTGGGGTCACTGTCGAAATTCCATCATATAGCATTGCTTACAACTGTATGCACAATTCTTATCCTTATGTATCCTAGTGGTTCTGCCACTCGTACTGTACTTTGTTCTTTTATGTCTATTCTGTACATGATATCCCATTTATGCTTACTGTAGCACTGAGCAACTGTTTAATAAAAAATACCTAAAAAAGAAAAAGATTTAAATGGCAGACAAAGGACAAATTAGAACCTAATTAAGGCTCTTGAGGATGTGAGTCGGGGTATGAGACTTTGAAGACACTACCTAACCTAAAGCAGGAAAGCAGTGCTCATGAAAGCTTCAACTAAAATCGACTTTCTAATCCCTAACAAGAAAGACGGGTGGATAACATTCAAGCATGGAGTTTTAATAATAAAGATTAGCCTATGCATGTCTATCAACTGAGCTTTGCAAAGGCATTTCTAAACACATGGGCTTAAACAAGAGACAGCTAACGATGACGTTAAAGAAAGACTGCAAGTTACATTAAAAATATGAATTGGGTTTGAATGGGGCATATCCACAATTAAAAGATGTATTTGTTTTGAAGAGTGGGTCTTCTTGGACGGTTTCCAAAGAAGAGGCATTGCTAGAAAGATGTCTAACAATGGACCACGAAGAAGGATGATAGGGTTGGACTGAAGGACATTCAACAATGAGACCTAATGAACCTCGCTTGGTGGAAAACCTGCAGTTAATAGGAATTCCAGCATCCCTGCTCTTTGGAACGATTTCCAATAACTGTGCTTGACTGGGGGACATCTAGAAATGGGCAGGCTGTGTGTCTGCACAGGACAGTTTTGTGTGTGGATTTCAAACAATTTGACTAGTTTGAAAAAGTTCTGGAACAGGACGCGGTTGAGGGACATACAACAAACGGGCTTGTTGGTGCCATATATGACAACTGGTCTTTGTCATAAGAAGTTGAGCTTGGGGACCTGGCTAATGGATCAGTAAAAATAAAGCCACGGTGGAGATTTCAATGGTTAGTGTTTATATAAACATATTTAACCATGGGGCTTTAAGAATCGTGAACCATGGGTCTTAATGTAAGGATTTGTCACAATGCTGCTTATCGTAAAAATCTGTATTAAAAAATCTGTAGTGTAAAGATCTACAACAATACGGAGTATAGTAAGGATTACTAACAATTGGGCTTGGAGTAATGATTATTAGCAATAGGACTTGCACGAGGGATAGTGACTGGTCATTGATAAAGGTGGATTTTTTTGTTCGTACTGTCAGACAATGCTTACTTGAACTGTTTGCTGATTTGCGATTCCTGGATCTGTTGCGCTGCCCGCTTCGCGCTGCTGCTTAGTTCTTTTAAGTTATCCCAGAAGCCATCTTCCACCTCATCAGTGCCCACATCTGTGCAGGACCCTGTGGGAACAATAAACAGGAACAAGCACTTGAGAAAGAATCCATACATTATCTGCTTTATGAGGACCACCAGTCTACTGTTCTTTTTGGAGTACACTTCACAAAGAGACAGTTCTACAATAAGGTTGCTACAAAGGCTGACCTATGGATCCATAATGAACGGCACAAGACAGCGTAAGGTTACATTCAATGGGCTAAAACAAGCCTTACTGCATGGGCATGGGTGCACCCACAAGTCAAAAAATCATTTGACCTATGGCTCCCCTTCACCACATCAAATGTTGCACTTTCTGCTGAATTTCAGGCCAAGGATTAGTGCTGAATAGTTTACATGCATGAAGGATGTGCTGTAATTGACCAATCGGGTTATGCGTGTGAGAAACCCATTGACGTCGCTTGCATCTACAGGGAGCTTTGGAAGCTGGTTGAACGAGATGAAAAATATGAACCTTTGGAATATCCATGGAAAGGGATCTTACCTGCCCTTGCCAGGGAACAGAGCAAACTAAATGCCACCCCTGGTGTGTGGTATGTGAAGGTGCCCAGGAATCACACAGCTAAGGCCTTAGATTACAACTGGCTGTTTTCTGCATCCGCAAAACCCACCCATGGACTGAAATCTAGTCCTTTGCTATCCTCCTCCCCCAGGGCTTTAAGTCGAAGAAAAAACTGGGAGGAACTCTTAAAGGGGCATGACCAATGTATTTAATTGCGTGTCTTAAAAACACGTCAACTTAAATTCTGTGCTTAGCATAGTGTGCCGCCCGAGTGGTAGTTTGCTGCTTCGTTAGATCCAGATACATATTACAACAAGTAACATTACACTTACAACAAGCCAGGCCAATTGGCTTTGTCAATGGTTGTTAGTTGTGTAAGAGAAATAATCCACAACTATGGCTTCGTAGTATGTAATATTGAAAATGCTTCTGTTCTGAAATGATGAGCCTGTGAAAAAACTATAAAGAGGCTCTTGGAAGATACATCACAGGCAGTGAGGGGTGGTACTGCTGCAGAGTTAAGCTTTTTTTTATCACCCTGAGGGTGATGGCAGAAATGGAGAGCCCGGTAGGGACCCGTCTCAGCACCTGCTTTTAAGAACTGACGGTGCTGAACACTGGCAGGACCCCGCCCACTTAACACCCTGCTCCTCCCTTTAGAAAGAGGGTGAGATGGACCAGCAGTTAAGGGGTGTGGAGCATGAAACCAGAAAACAAGTGCTCCCGGTAAGACTTCCCCTCTAGGAGTGGCCATGTGTAAACCACCATCCCCTGGTGCTAGAGCGGTTGCTCAGTAGTGTTAAAGCAGGGTTGGATTGGTAAGGCGGGCAGTCGGGCACAGTTGCCACCAGGAGCCCAGCGGGTAGAGGTATCACTCCCTTTCTCTTGCTGGGCTAGACCATTAGTGTATGCAGATTGAGGGGGGCAGGGGGCCTGAGCAGAAGTGGTCTCACTTGTTTTCAGGTGTGTTTCACCAATGTGAACTAATCCCTGTATTTATGTTTTATCTAAGTGAAGTTAAGAAAACTTTTCTCCGTAGGAGACCACCCCCTCCCCCCCTGTTTTTATAAAACGTCGCCGAAGCAGTGTTTTGTGGAAAGGCAATATGCAAATGTGGGCCACTTTTTTAGCGTGTCCAGGCCTATTTTTGATCTCAATCCAACCCTGGTTAAGAGCTCAGCAAGTAAAGATGGCGTCAGAAGCCAAAGATTCTGCTCTTACCTGTAATGGTCAGCAAGGCCATCACGACGCCAATGGATCTCAGAAACATCTTCAGCTTCGAAAGGAGCTTCGGGGGTGGAACCTGCGAGGGAAAATATTGAGCTTAGTATAAAAGTGGAGAGGAGGGGCTTAGAGTCCAAAAGGCTGCAGCGCACTGGTGGGAGAGGGCTCCCTTTATGACGAGTTCCCAACAACATAGCCACAGACCCCTCCATCAAACACCTCAGTCTGCTGAAACACCAACCCACGCATGACTAGGAATTCGCTGTCTGAGGCCCCCGCAGTACAGAGCAGTGTCTCTGTGGGCTTTAGTGGCCAGACCCATCCTGGCCTGTCAGGAGTCTGCTCCTATCGCTGCAGTATCTCAGGCGCCCCAGCCATGCTGCTCACTCCATCCAAGTGTTCCCCATCTTCAGTGTGCTCACAGGTCAGCCCTTAACCACCGGCCGCTACCACTGACCACGGCTCCCATAAGGAAAAGAACCATTTTCAAACTCATCTGCCTGAGATATAATGCTTTGTCAGGCAATGGACCCAAATATCAGCAGGACAAACTGATTCCATATCTTCCTTTGAGAAATCTTAGATCGAGGAGTCAAGTTCTTCTCTCTCCTCTGCGTATTCCTACGTCTAGGTTTGGTGGACCAGCTTCTTCTTATCTGCCCCCCTCTGTGTCAGACCCCCCACACCTGATATCACGAGGAAAGGTCTGGAAGATGACCCAAGAAGAGCCTCTCCCATACATGAAATATCTGATCTCACACACCCCTCCCTCAGGAAACCTCGCTCATCACTGCGGTGTCTGAGGAGCTCTCGTGTCTCAGCAGCACCCCGACTCACTGACGTGTCCCCGGAGCTCAGGGCAGGCCCCCGCACCCCCACTCAGCTCCCCCGAGCCCCAGTCTACAGTGTCGGATCTCACAGCCCAGATGTCGACTTTCACAACCTGCTCAGCTAGAAACCTCGCTCCAGCACTGAATTGTGTCTGTAGCTTCGCTGCCCCATCCTCCAAGGCCCCAAGTCAGAAGCCCCTATGAGGGCAGTGCCACTTCCGGTTCTGTGCCTCCACCCCCTTAAAGCAGCGAACCTCACCTCTCCTGTACCTGGAGTGCAGATGTGCACCTCCTAGGACAAGAATAGCCCCGCACCATAACATCTGGGTCTCTGGCATTGACCGGACCCTCGCAAGCCGCTCTTCCACAACTCACCTCTGGACTCTACAGCTGCTGGCTGGCCTCTGCCGGTACCAGCCCCTTGTGCCTCGCTGGTATTTATATGAGAGCAAACACCCTCTTCTCTGGGTATAGCGCTCAGAGGAAGACCAGAAGGCGCCGTCCTGGACTTTAGACCGGGCAGACGTGTCACCTGTGGACGGTGCTTAATCTGCTGGTGATGCTGGCGCCCTCGCGGGTACCCGCAGCAGGTGACGCGCAGGGCATTGATCACCATGACTGGACTGCAAACCAACAGCGGATGGTGAAATGTGGAGCACACGTCCCACATTTCACCAATCGAGCGCATAGTGCGAGCTCGACCCTCTTCCCTCTTCCAGGGCTCACCGCATTCGATTTTATCTGCAGTCGTTTTTAAAGAATAGATTGCTGCACATAGCGACCAGAAGAGGCGCTGTAGGGAAAGCATGAGTTTCCAAACTAAATGTACACTAACAGGGCTAATTATTTTCATGAATTTAGACAGTTTATTACTTTGCACTCTGTGACATCAGAGGGCAGAGAGGGCAGGCAGCAATGAGCAGACAATGTATCTTGGCGGGTGGGTCACATGAAGTCAGAGGTGAGACTGAGGGATGGAGAAAGACATAAATTAGTTGATTAGTGGAACCTGAGGGGCGAGGGGTACATCAGAAAGGCATGCATACCTTTTGGGAATCGAATGACCACGTGGCGAGTTGGGGTAAAGAGGGGAAGGTCATGCCCAGGTGAGGACATCCACCAGGCCCTTTCCTTGGTAACTCTGGATCTTCAGTTATGAAAAAGTACAATAGAAGAAAGCCTTTGGTGACCCAAGCCGAAATACCTGTTAATCTACTAGTTCGGCTTGTTTTCAGAGAGGTGGGGTGGGTGGGAGGAGGTATTTAAAACTAAGATACTTCTGGAGGGCTAGACAAGAGTGTCAATGTAAAGTGTAATGGTCACCCCCAGCCTTTTGATGCTAGATGCTGTGGTAATTGCAAACCAGGCCCCAGCACCAGTGCTTTTTCCTTTAAACTGTAACTGTGAATTGGTACACCCAATTGGCAAAGTACTTTAACACCCCTGTAAGGCCCTAATATAAGGTACCAGTGATACCCAGGGCAGGGATGTAAAAGGGGTGCCTGGGCTGCAGCACTTATGGTGCCACCCTGAGGGTCCTAAGTGAAACCAAAGGCTGCAGACCTGCCATGTGAGCCCTGCACAAGCAGCTTGCCTGCCCGAGTTCAACCCTGCTCACACCATGCGTGACTGGGTCACCTCACTGCATGTAATAAATGTCAGTCACCCCTAGAGTATGCCTCCCTTTAGCCCAAGAGGCAGAGTAAATTATTTGGTATGTGTGGACATATATGTGCAAGTATATATTTCCCTTTGGTAGCATTCTAAATGTAATTGTACCACAAGTGACCGATCCTCCATAGGATAAGATGGGCCGGACACTGGACATCTCCAGATGTCTAACTCCATTATGGAACGGTCAATTCCTTTTGTGTTTGGTGTCAAACACAGTGCTTTTTAACCCCAGACACAATAGTGGTGTCAAGGTTTAACCAGCATGTACCTAGGTGGCACTTTAGACAGTGCCCACCACGTTAACCCAGTTTTCTTGTGCCTTGGCGGGCTTTTTCCAAGGGTTTCCGCCAAGACACAGATCTGACCTCATGCTGGGAATCGTGTGCTGCTCCCAGAGGTCAGAGACAAAGACCTGTGTGTGCAGGAGGTGACACGTCCACCCACACAGGATGTCTAGTCAATGGCTATCATGGCAGTGAGCCTCCAAGGCCTCACCAGTGCTTCTGGACAAAGGCACTTGTCCCCCATCGAGGTCAAAGCCTCTCCCTACCCCAGGCATTGTTTTTCGTGGGCTGATGGGTAAATTAGCTATTCAGGAGGTGTACACATCCACAAGGTTGACCACAGCTCTAGGGTGATGTAGCTGATGTGCATAGTTGAGGATGGCTTTGGCCATATGGAATTTAGCCTAAAAAGTAGGTTCTTACTGGTTTAGTGACATACACCTACAGGATGTAGTCACTAAAGAGGAGGATTAGCCACAAGAGTAGATGCCCATTGGCTACCAGTTCTCACACCCACTAACACCTCCTAAATCCAGGATTTAAGTGTATTATCCTTGTTTACTGTCCATGCTTATGTATTCCATTTTCCACCACATGCTCTGCTATTGGAATGCTACAGTATGATGATGCATTACGCAATGTTGGGTGTCTGTCAAGAAAATCCACAGTTGTGCTGAGGCTGAGCAGCATGCTGGCTGCTCCTGGTGGGAGTCATCTACATATCTACAATAAATCATCTTGAACTCAACAATCTGTCTGGACTTCATTACTACATTTTTAAGGCGATGATCTGATCTTACCCTCGTTCTCCATGCTCAACAAAAGAAGTCAATGTCTAGGAAGTCAAGAAGTTGAGAACAAACATCAAACTTCAATTGGAACAAGGACTCTGGCATCCTGAGCCCCACCAGTGACCACTCCACCGGTCGCCCCCAACCTCTGCGTGCCGGATCCCACTTCACGCAAGTCCCACAGGTACACTGTGGCTTGACAGTTTCTTCACAAGCGCCTTTCCTTAGCAAATCAATTTCAGCGTGCTATAATCTGTGTCATGTGACTACATCAACAACAACTGCACCTTAAAGTACAGTATGTCACACTTTGTAATTTACATGGATATTTTTCCTACGCCAAGTTTGTCTACTTCCTTTTGTTTATCCTAGAAGGGAGGAGTCTATACAATGTTTTATGTTCTCCTTGGCGTCTATAAGATGTTTCCTATCTTTGCTGGAGCGGTGATACCTACATCTATGACCTGCACAAATCTAACTCTCGGAATTCACATGCGTACAGTCAACTTTGGTCATTTCAATGTTTGTACTTCAATTGATGTCGGTCTAGTGACGGCTGTTTGGTGATGATCGCCTCTCAGTCATTTACCTCACGTGTGCTTTTATGGGTTTGCGGAGGTATGTCTATTTAGTCTTTTATTTAGTGCCTTGCTTCACCTGGATATTTGCCGGTTCAACCGCTATTTTGACAGTTTGTTTTAAAGTTGACGCGAGACTAACAGTGCACACGCGTTCTTACCTTTGCATCACTTGTGCGTTAGTCTCCGTGACAGCCATTGTCCATCATTGTATGCTTCTGTAGGATGTCTTGGTGCACGATTACGCCTTTTACCACACGGCACAACGTCATATGCGTGTTTCGCCATCTTGAGGGAAGTGAGTAATGATGAGAAAATATCCTTCAGTTCCCTGGATCTAGGAATCACCATCGTAGCTCCCTATCAGTTTGTGCCACATGGGAGTCAGCATTTTAGAGTTTATACTGTGTCGCACCAGTGGTGCAGTTGACTCTCCTTTTTAGCTGTCACATTGGCCTAAGTTTCTTCTAAGCTCAACTCGGGAGTATTCCACGACTCTCTATTCTTTTAAGGTATTGGTCAACGGTGACACGCACACCAGGAAAGAATGTGGTGTGTTACAACTCAAGATTGGTGACACGCTCACCTTATACATGTATTCATCCTTCACATTTGGTGTTTTAGTGACTTTTATTTAAAAATTTTCTTATGGGGGCAGTGTTCTAGTGTCTGTTTACAGCAGCACAACTCAAGTGTGGGAGTCTCATTCAATGCCATGTCATGTATGTCTATGTCACTGCTGATCTGTAGTTTTCCTTCCTTCGACATTTACCTGTCCTTCCACATTGGTGTGTGTGTCATATGTATATGGTGACACGTTCACACATAGTTGTAACTCTCTTCAAATTAAATGTTTAATGCTAATGGTAGTTTTAGCCTGTTTTACCATATGCATCTATGTTTGGGCTTGTTGCACATTTTATGATGTTGCTGTTTTCTCAAGTCTTATCCTTCACAGGATTTGTGTGTTGTTTTGTTTTGACTTAGCTAAACGGGGTACATATATGGACCCTAGGTACACTCTCAAGAGTTCGATTATTCGATTATCTCGATTTACATGCCGGTACGCTCAGGTAAAAATCAGCTCTATTTTATAAATTGTTGTCAGATTTCTATTGAGTCGTGTCACTTGCTTACTGTCGATGTTGGTGATGTGAAATGCTTAACACATGTTCCTCTAAGTAGCCTGTCTGCTCTTTGCCACTCTGCCAGGACTGAGAGAAGGTGTACAAGAGAGTACTCGGGTTCCATCTATGCTAGTATTACATGGTAAGGCCCCGCCATACCACATAATACTTTCCCCTAGTAACATTGGGGATTCAGCAGTGGGATTCCAGAACTTGTGTTTCGTTTCACCTCTTAGGCATAAGTATATTTTTTGTGCACGAAAAATCGTCAATTGACTTTAGACACAAGAAGTGTATTTTTGCAGATTTAAAAAAAAGTCAGGTTTTAATTTCAATGGCCAGGGCCCTGTTTTACATCCCTGTTGCAATAGTAAACTAAAGAGTAAAACGTTTAAAAATGTTTTAGAAAGTAGGTCAAATCATCTTCAAAGTTTTAGAAATGTTACTAAGTTACTCACTTTCTATATAGATTAAGCACAATGCAGAGTGCGCAAGAGGGTGAGGTGTTCACTACCCCAACTCTAAGGATCCAGGATCTTAGAGTTGTTTGTAAACTTCAAGCCATTGACTACAAAGCCACTGCCAGAAAGGAGGATCTGATACAAGCCCTCCAAGAGTATGAGGAGGAAGCAGATTATACAGGGAAACTCTCATCAGTGAGCCTGATGCAGACAAGGATATATTGGCTCAGCTAGTAGGTGAAGAAGATGGGAACCAAAATCTCATGAACTTCCCAAGACTCCCCTCACCTGCAGGTAGTGGCAGAGGTTACTCTAGCGGTAAACCTGTGAGTAGGGTAGTCGGAGACCTTGAGGACAAGCTTGCCCAAATCTCCTTGGATGGGAGAAATCTTGAACCTGTGAAGAGGAGACTATCCCTAGATGAGGGTAGGGTTAATCTGGGCCTAGAGCCTAAAGATGGTGGCAGCAAAGTTAATAGGGTCAGAGAGGAATCCTGTGACCCTCAAATTTCAAAGTTTATCATCCCCAGTTACAAGGATGGAGATGCCATTTCAATATGTTTCGCAGCTTTTGAGAGAACCTGCATCATGAGAAGAGTAGGTCGCCAACAGTAGGTCGCCAACACTGGGGCTCACTGCTGTGGGAATTACTACCAGTTAAGGGAAGGGATTGACTTTTGACCCTAGATGAACAAGAAGCTGAGTCCTGTCCTACCATCACATGAAAGGCACCGTCATGGAAGACTTTGGACTCACTACAGGCGAGTACAGAATCAGATTTAGGGACACCCATAAAGAACAAAACCAAACTTGGGTACATTTTGTTGACTCCTCAGTTAATGCACTGAAAAGCAGGATTATCGGTAATGATGTGGAAACGTATGAAGGGCTGTATTATCTATTGATGAAAGAGCACATTCTAATAAATTGTACCACAGAGCAATTTAGACAACATCTTTTAGATTCTGTTTTACCTTCTACTAGAGAGCTGCTAACGATTGTATATTAATGGGTCAGATCCAGGGTTATCCAGAACAAGACTCAAGGTGGAGGTGAATCTAAAAAGGGTGCTCAAACTTTTCACAGGCAAAGGAGGTGAGCACTGACAAGGGTAAAATGAAGTGTACTTTGGAAGGTCCAGAGAACACACTGAGGCAACATTGGTTTCCCTGGGAGGGGTGAACATTGACGCCTTGGCAGTTTTACCTCCAAGCCTGCAGAAGTACAGACAAAGGTCAATAATCAATGAGACTGACGTGGAGACTCTGAGTGATACAGGTGCCAGTGTTACCATGGTAGCAGCAAGACTGGTTTCCCCAGACCACATGAGGCCTGGTGTCAGTCACCAAATCACCAGCACTGCTAATGAGAATAAGCTTTATTCAGTGGCTTTGGTGAACTTAGAGTGAGAAGGAGCTACTGGCCAGAAGAAAGTGGTTGTTTCTCCTTTCTTGCCATACCAGCACAGCATCTGTTAAGCAACAATCTGGAGACTTATGCATAGGCAGAGGTAGAAAAGAGGGCTCATTCAGAAATGCTGGGTCTCCCTGAGTGTGTGTGTGTGTGACAACTAGGGCACCGGCTGTACATCATGGTAAAGGTAAAGAGCTGGAGCCTGAAACTGTGCCAAGCTCTTTAAGAACAAGCAAGAGAAAGGGCAAGAAGACTGCTAAACCAGCGTCTAAAGATCCACAGGATTAGGGGGGAGAACTCTTCCGAAGAGTAGGCCCTGAGGAGGGAACTACAACTGAGAAAGCCTGGCTTGACCTGGCAGAGCCTTTCAGTGCAGGGGGGCCTCCAGAGCAGAACTTTGCCAGGAGCACAGGACATGCCCAATCCTTGAGAGCCTCAGGCAGGAAGCTGCCAGGCAATAAGAGGGAGATGCCAGTGGCACTCACAGGGTAAATTGGGTGGATAGTTGCTGTATGCTGAGGCCTGGGACCCCAAACCAGGGACAGCCAAGAGAGTGGTAGTTCTCCATGCATGCAGATAATTCCTTCTCACTTTGTCCATGACATCCCCCTGGCTGGACATCTTGGTCAGTCAAGGTCTTGGGACCAATTAGTAGCCCATTTCTATTGTCCCCAGATGTCTAAGAAAGTGAATGAGTTTTGTCACTCCTTTGCAACCTTTAGGCCAGTGGCAAGACAAGTGCATCACCAAAGGCTATCTAAGTCCCACTACCTGTGGTTGGGACCCCCTTTGAGAGGTTAGGAACTGACGTGGCTGGTCCCCTTGACCCACCTAGTGCATCTGGAAACAGATTTATTCTAGTAGTAGTGTGCCATGCTACTAGGTCTCCATAGACAATCCCTCTTAAGCCTGCAAGTGCTCCTGCAGAGGCAAAGGCCTTCCTTGGTATCTTCACCAGGATTGTGTTCCCTATGGAAGTGGTCTCCGATAGGGGAACCAATTTCATGTGTGCATACCTAAAACCTATGTGGAATGAATGTGGTGTGACCTACAAGTTCACTACCCCCTATCACTCCCAAACTAATGGCTTGGTGGACAGATTAAACAAGAACATTAAAGCCATGGTCATGGGACTCCTAGACAAACTTTGAAAAATGGGTTAGCTTACTGCTATGCCTCCTGTTTGCATACAGGGAGGTTCCTCAAAAGGGGGGGTCTGCCCTTTGCACTTCTGTTCGGACAAGTGTAAGGGGTTCTCTGAGTCTGGTGAGGGAAGGTTAGGAGAAACCTCTCAAGCAAACCAAGCAAGGCATAGTGGACTACGTGCTACACCTATGCTCACGCATGGCTGAGTACATGAAGAAAACAACAAAGAATCTTCAGGCCAGCTAGGAACTTGTGAAGCAGTGGTATGACCAGAAGGCAGTCTTCGTTGAGTTCCATCCGGGACAGTTGGTGTGGGTGTTGGAGCCTTTGGGTCCTAGGTCCCTCTAGGACAAGTGGACTGGGCCCTATCCAATTTTTGGAAAAGAAAGGGAAAGTCATCTACTTGGTTGATTATGGCACCCCTAGAAGTCCTCACGGAGTAGTTCATGTGAATCGCCTAAAACCACACCAGGACAGATCTAATATGACCATGCTCATGGCCACTGATGCAGATCAGGAGGAAATGAGTGAACCTCTCCCTGATTTATTGTCCACAAATCCACCGATGATAGAGTGGAAGGTGTTGATCTTTCTGACACCCTAACTGTACAGCAGCAGGCTGAATGCAGAAATGTTTTCAGCCGGTTTGCAGAGCTCTTCTCTTTGACCCCTGGCCGACAACATGGTGTACCCATGATCTGGACACCAGTGACAGGCTCTCTGTCAAGAACAATATCACAGACTGCCTGGTCAAGTCAAATCATGCATCAACACTGAAGTCAGTAAGCTGCTGGAGCTTTGGGTAATTGAACCCTCTCACAGTCCTTGGGTTAGCCCAGTGGTTCTGGTCCCCAAACTTCACTCAAAGGGTGGTAAGGTCGCGATGAGATTTTATGTGGACTCCCATGGGTTAAATGCAGTGACTAAGCCAGATACACACCCCATTCCAAGAGTAGATGAGCTTATTGATAAGCTAGGGACAGCCACGTTTCTCAATGCTTTAGATTTAACATCAGGGTACTGGTAGATTGGACTGACCCGGAGAGCCAAGGAGAGATATACATTCTTCACCCCAGAGGGCTACTTTCAGCTCAAAGTGATGCCATTGGGGTTAAATAATGCACCAGCCACTTTTCAAAGGTTGGTAAATAAAGTTCTTTCAGGCCTGGATTATTTTAGTGCAGCATATCTGGATGATATAGATGTCTTTAGCTCTGGGAGGATCACATGGTCCACCTGAGAGACGTTTTGCAGGCCTTGCAACAGGCAGACCTCATTATCAAGGACAGTAAGTGCAAGATAGGGCAGAGTTCTGTTCTGTTGTCTACTTGGGCCACCTTGTAGGTTGAGGCGAAGTTAGACCTCTCCAACCCAACGTCCAGACCATTTTGGACTGGTAGCCTCCCAAGAATCAGACTCAGGTCAGGGCATTCCTTGGCCTGACTGGATAAATAGGAGGCTTGTGAAGGGGTACCGTACCATTGTGGTCCCTCTCACTGAGTTAACCTCAAAGAAACAACCCAAGAAGGTTGGTTGGACCACAGGCTCTGGGAAACAGTTCAGTGTTCAAACAGACGCTTCTGAACATGGGATTGGGGCAGTGTTAGCACAGACCATCAATGAATGCCACGATCATCCAGTAGCCTACTGTAGCAGGCTACTTCTCCCCAGACAGTTGGAGTGCCATTGAGACGGAAGCATTTGCTTTGGTTTGGTTTGGTCCCTGAAGAAGCTGAGGCCCTAATTGTTTGGGACTCACTTCCTTGTTCAAACTGACCACAGGCCTCCCCAAATTGTTGAGGTGGTCCATTTCTTTGCAGGGGATGGACTGTGTAGTGAAACACAGACTGCGTGACCCAAGTTAAACCAAAGGCTGCAGGCCTGCTATGACCGCCTGCACAAGCAGCTTGCCTGCTCAAGTTCGACCCTGCACTCACCATGTGTGATAGGGTCACCTCACTGCATGTAATATATATCACTCAACCCTAAGGTAGGCCTCCAATAGCCCAGGAGGCAGGGTTTATTATATTGTTTGCGTGGGAATATAAGTACAAGCATATATTGCCCTGTGGTAGCATTCTAAATGTAATTCTATCGCAAGTGACCAACCCTTTATAGGATAACATGGGCTGGACACTAGACATCTCCAGATTTCGAGCTCTATTATTGAGCGGTCGATTCCTTTCATGTTTGGCGTCAAACACCATGCCTTTTAATCCCGGACATTGTTATGGTGTCCAGGGTTAACCAGCATGTAGCTAGGTGGCACTTTAGACAGTGCCCACCAAGTTAACACAGTATTTTTGCGCTTTTCCGAAGATCTGCCACCAAGACGGAGCTCTGACCTCATGCTGAGAAATGTGTGCCACTCCCAGAGGTTAGAGACATATACCTGTGTGTGCAGGAGTCACACCTCTGCCCACACAGGATGGCTACTGAATGGGCCATCACAGCTGTGAGCCTCAAAGGAACTTGTCTCCCACTTGAGGACAAAGGCTCCCCCTGCCACAGGCAGGCACTGTTTTTCATTAGCAGGCAGGAAAATTATCTATTCAGGTGTACACATTCACAAGGCTGATCACACCTCTACGGTGCAGTAGCTGATGTGTACAGTCAAGGATGCTTTTGACCATCTTGAATTTAGTATAAAAAGTAGATTCTAACTGATCCAGTGACATACAACCACAGGATGTGGTCACTAAAGGGGTGGATGAGCTGCAGGAGTAGATGCCCATTGGCTACTGGTCCTCACACCCTGTAACACCCCCTAAATCTAGGATTTAAGAGGCACCCTGGCACCAGAACCATAGAGTCAAAGTGATACCAAGAAAAGCCCCATTTCCATGACAAGGCAGGATTCCACAAAGAAAGTCACTAAACACTCAACCAAGGCAGGAGGCCAGTTCCACAAGGAAGAGGAACACCTATGCAAACTCCAGACTTCCCAAGAACTCCAGTGGACTAGAGGAACAAGGCACAATCCACTAAATCCATGACCTTGAAGCACTGTCTACTGAGCCGTCTGGTATGGCCCCTCGAAAGTAACTGGGCAGGTGGCTTCTGGGAACTGTAGTCCCCACCGTCAGCAAGGTTCAGCTGTCCACAACGTTCTGCTGATCCTCTGGAAGAAAATTTCCTCAAACGCAGTGCATGCAGGAACCAAGGCTTGTTAATAGGCAGTCCAACTACTACCTGCTTTATGTGATGCTCTAAAGAGAAGGGCTTCACCTATACAGTTGACCAACCACTACTGTGGCCCCATCATGAAGATCATGCATTTGTTTTCACCCTCTCTTGACGCACCAGTTGCAGCGGATCCTGTTCAGCAGCATGGATAGCCAGAAGCCCTCTGCACTGAGTCCTCTGACCCAGGTAGATCCAATCTGCCCGAGACTCCTGGTCCAAGGCCAATTCCTTTCTCAAGTTTGAAAGGGTTTTGCTCAACTCCACCAGCAAGTACCTTTTTGCTAAAGTAACCATTGAGAGCCACGAGCCTGATTGATAGCTCTGTTTGACAGCTAGAATGCACCTCTGAACCCCGCTCCCCTGGGCAAAGTAAAATTGTGTTAGCTGTTGTGAACTGGCCTAGGGACTCCCGAGAACTTAACTCTAAGTGGGTTCCATTAAACTCATTCTATAAGTAACCGATTACATGTATGCGTCTCTCCATTGACCACAGCGTTAAATGTTTTACACTGCAAAGTACTGATTTAGTTAATGCTTGAAAATTGATGACTCTGCTTATCCTTTATGTATCAACTTTGCTTCGGTGCCTACTAGTCCTGGGCGATGAACTCTGCTCCGTTCGTGAAGTTTGTGAAGTTCTCTGCACTCCGTGCTCTTTGGAGCTCGTGGAGTGCAGAAAACCCCGCTCCGCGTAGAGCAGCAGAGTGTTTTGCCCGCTTGTGCTTGTGAACGGTAAGTTGGCAAGTACGAGCTGCCACTCAGGTACAATAACCACTCAAGCAGCAGGAAGATGAGGATGTACAGCAGTTCGCATTGCACTCCCCCACTTGCAGAACTCCACAGAGTTTGTTTGCCACTTCACGGAGTTCCGCGTAGTGAATCACCTCGAACTACATTCAGCTAAAAATTAGCCCTATTTTTATAAATTGGTGTCAGATTTCTCGAGTCGTGTACATTGCTTAGGGTCCATGTTGGTGATGTGAATTGCTTAATGCATGTTCCTTTAAGTTGCCTGTCTGCTCTTTGCCACACTATCAGGACTGAGTGAAGGTTTACAAGAAAGTACCCAGTGTCCGCCTTCATGTATTATTCTAGTATTACATGGTAAGCCATCCTGCCATGCCCTATAATACTTTCACCTTTCAACAGTAAATAATACTTGATGATTCATTGATCAAACTTCCATCTCTTTTTCTCATGAGTTTTTATTTTTTTTGGCTCCATGGTTGTTATAAATTAAGAGATTCATATACAATATATAGTTTCTGTCAGCATACAGCCCTGTTGCTTGAGCAACGTTTCCAAAGGTGTGCCAAGGTTAGCTAGTGAGAACCCCTATTTACCTTTGTGGAGAAAACTGTGGGACATTATCCAACAGGCAATTCCTACCTCCCCTATAGTGAACCCCCGTTTTTGAGGAATAATTCCTAGAATAAATTGTTTGAATTAACAATACTGTCAGATAATTGATTGTGCTTAAAAATGCTTAATTTGACATGTTTACCTGAAAAGTCATTTGATAGAGAATCATCAACTAGTTTTACTTGTTTTTTAAACTATCCAGTTTTACCAATCTTTCTCTGCTGGTGTTATTCAAAATACATCCTTTAAAGTCTATGCCATTGTTTGCAAATTTTACTGAACTGATGTGATTAAAACACAACATATTCAACAAACCTCACAAAAATTCATTTGGGAGACCCTTTTCCCACTGTAACATTCTATCCACTGTTGACCGATGTTTCAGGCTGTTCTTTAAAATACAGAGCGAACTAATAACTTTCCACAGATGTTTCTTGGTGTAGAATACATGCAGTTATTGAAAAATGGCATCAAACTTAAAGCCTTAAAAAAGTCTACCTTTTTTGTTAACTTGGAGATAAGCTACTCAACCGAGCCCAAGACCCCAGATATGTCCTTAACATTACTCAGGAGCATGCGCCCCAAAGTCAATGCATCCTGGGTATGGGCTTGTTTACAGCTGCAGCATCATGGTGAATTGTACAGCTTCTTCAGCAAAGAAAGCATCTCCAGGATCCAGGCCAAACTTTCCCAAACTTTTGGAACTTCTCCCTAAAGTTCATCTTGAGGGTCCAAAGTGTCCAAACACAATCCAAGGGTCTGGAATCTCCAAGAAGGGCCTTGAAAGGTTGGGACCACAGTTCCCACAATGCACCTGGACAAAACCCATAAAAGTCCAATGGATGCACTCCAGGCAGGAGACTCTTGGTGGAATTAATACTGATGAGCTCTGTTAACCTGTAGCTTGCAGGAAGCCCACTCTTTATTCCTCTTGAAGCAAGGTACACCCTAAGGGCTGTTGTTCCAGGTAGGTGGTTCCTGAGTAGGGGACGCTGCCCTCTTCCCACCATCTGGAATCTCATAGCTAAAACTGGAAACAATGGAGGAGACATTATCCTCACCCTTTGCATGGGTGACATTGCGGGGGTCTGCTTCCCCCCCCTCTTCATTCTCTGGGGACTCTTGGTGGACTCGATGCAGGCGAGCTCTGTTAACCTTTAGCTTGCAGGAGCCCACTCTTTATTCCTCTTGAAACAAGGTACATCCTAACAGCTGTAGTTCCAGATAACAAAGCAAGGGCAGTCAACCAGAATGCAGGGTCTGATGTTGCAAATCAAGTTTCCAGCTTGGCAATCCTTCTTCTTCTCCCAGTTTCAAGCAGCAGAGCTGAGAGGCACTGCTCCTTTCAGATACTTATTCAGTGTTTTCTGGGGTCACAGAGGAGAGCACTCCTGTCCAATGAGATGCAGGACAGCACCCCAGAGCATGACCATTTCCTCCGCAGTGTGTCACAATGGTCTCCCAGAAAGCACTATTTCTCCAAAATTCAATATCGTTGAAGTCTCAGCAGAGAGGCTAAACCAACCTCCAGGATGGCTCATCTCGATATTCTAACAGCAGGATAGTGTTATGTGTATCAGAACTGATAAACATAACATTATCCTACTGTTAGGTTTTCTGTATTCATTCTGTGTTAGGGACATTGTTGCTTTACTTCAATTCCCCCTGTCCCACATTGGGTATAAAGGAGACCTCCCTTGTTTTCTTCTCATCTCCCTATTCTCCCTCCCCCGGCACATCCCTTCCTTAAGCCTGCCATCTAGCTGGGTTCAAAGAGTAAGGGTGTAAATGAAACTGACCTCTAATGCCTGTCTCCTTTATTTGAAGATCATTGTTTATGACAGCTCCCCCTTGCTCTGGTATTCCTATGTAGCAGAACCCTCTCCTTCCCGAATGGCTCCTCCACACCAGGGGCTTCTTATCACCTCATCAAAGCAGCCTGGCTAATCCACTTAATTCTGACCAATCAAGGCAGATTACTGGAAGGCCCAATTTTGGCTTATAGACAAGAATGCCTTGTAACTCCTTGTTTGCTCATTTTAGGATAAAACCTATTGCTGTGTTGTCCTATGTGGCTGGGGATCTGGATTGTGGAAAATGAACTGGGCAATTTCTCCAACACCGGGGATTATAAAACATCTTTTATAAGAACCCTACCTATATCTACAGGACCCCCACCCCTGGAACACCTAGGGGTGACTTTAGGGGTTCTGAATATGTACAACTATTGCAGATCCTCACTCCACAGTGCTCCTAGCACAAAAGTCGATTTTGGGAAGCACTTGACTACAATGTGGGAAGTGAAATGTGCAATTTCAATAAACTCAAGGCATATAAAACCTATTTTATAAGGGTCCTCAATATAGGTACATGGCCGCCCACCACCGGGATACCTAGGGGAGCACCTGGGGGTACCTAATATGCAAAATGTTGTAGTGTATTAGTTTGTAAGTGCCCCAGACACCAACATCACATTTGAGCACAATTTACATGGTAAAAGCAGTCCTGCAACACAGGGCTGCTTTTAAACAGACCTCAGGCTTCGGCAGTGCATGCATGCAAGTACTGAAGGGGCTGCTGGCCTCTAATCTGCCATGTTCTATTATATACTAGGACGTAAGAGTAGTTGTGATCCCCCTCCCCTATTAAGTACTACGGCCTTATAGGGAAGGTCATGCCAATCAGAGGGGTACCCTAACCTACAGTGTCTGTAGGTGTTGTCACTGTCTACTAAGTATTGTTTCAGCATTACACTGGCCCTGGTCATGGTTAGGTAGAGCCCAGGGACAGTCAGAGTCAATTGCCACCATTACCAGTCAGCAAAATAAATGAGGTGTGCCCAGGGCACAAGGATGATTTTGAAGCAACCCCCCCAAATGAAAGGTGACGAGTTACTAACCTACACCCTGATTGTCCTCACCAGCTAAGAGGAAAAAACTGGAAATCCCATCAGCATTTGCATGGACAACCCCAGGTCTGTGTTCCACTGTAAAGTCAATTCCCTGTAGTGAAATGGAACCCTTTAGCAGTTCAGAGCGGCTTCTCCGCTCTCAACTGCATGAGCAATCTGAGAGGCCTGTGGTGAGTTTGAACATGAAAGTAAGTCCCAGACAAATATGGTCACAGCTTTTGACAGGGACCAAACCCCAGAAAAAGCCTCTCTCTCAATAGCCCTCCACCTCTGATCTCTGGGAAGAAGTCATCTGCTAATAAAGGCAACTGGCTGATCAAGGCCTTCTTCATTTATCTGTGACAACACAGCCCAAATCCCTTGTTCTGAAGCATCTGTCTAAACCACAGATTATTTTGTGAAGTGAGGGGTCATCAGCACTGGTGATGAACACATAACAGCTTTCAGAGTATCAAAAGCTATCTGACACTCTGGGGTCCAATGCACCTTTTTAGCCCTCTTCTTAGAAGTCAGATCTGTTTTAGATCTCATAGGGGTCCCAGAATGGTCCCATAATTTTGCACAAATCTTCTATAGTACCTAGTGAGTCCGAGGAATGCCCTGAACTGAGTCTAGGTAATAGGAGCGGTCCAGTCCAAAATAGTTTGAATCCTGGCCTGGAGAGGCTGTACATAGCCTCCACCTACCAGGTGGCCCAGGTACGCCACCTGGTTTCCAGTACAGTGAACTGTGTGTGTCCAGGGCATGTAAACCAAATGCTGCTATTGGGCCTGCAGCACTGATTGTGCCACCAACACCAGCAGTCTTTCAAAGGGTTCTGAGACCTCCCACTGCAGTATCTGCACGCAGTTTCTACTGCCATGTCGACCTGGCATGTGCACCCACCTTCCAGTCCCTAACCTTCCCTTTTTTCACATATCAGACACCCCTAAGGTAGGCCCAAGGTACTCCTGTGGGCAAGGTGCAGTGTGAGGGAAAGGTAGGACATGCACTAGAGTCTGTTACATGTCCTGATGGTGAAATACTGTGCATTTCAGTTTTACAGTTGAAAGGCTATCTCTCTCATAGGATAACAGGGCAGCTGCTTTGTAACACTTTTACAAATTTAGCTTGCCAGGGGAAGCTTACAGAAAAGTGGAGTTTGGTATAACTGAACTCAGGATCTAAAAATGCATCTTTTAGTAAAGATGATTGTTATATTGTGTGTTTGGAAATACTTCTTTTAAAAAGCGTCTTCTTTGGCACTTGCCTTAATAGCCAGGACTGCTTGCTGCATGCAATTCCCTCTGGTAGCTTAAGTGATCCTCCCAGGTAGAACTGTATACAGCCATATCATCCAGGTAAGCTGCACTGAACTGCTCTAACCCAGACAAGACCCTGTTCACCAACCTTTGGCAGGTGCATTCTTTAAGCCAACGGGCATTACCTTGAACGGATAATGTCCCTAAGGGGTAGAAAATGTTGACATCTTCTTTGCTCCATCTGTGATAGAAATCTGCCAGCAGCCTGAAGTCAAATCAAAAGTACTCAGGTAATCGGCTCATCAGCTCTAGGTATAGGGTGAGCATCAGTTTTTTTGACTGCATTCAGCTCTGTAGTCCGCACAGAGGCATAACTCCTTAAGTCACCCTGGGGATTAGGTTTGGGCACCAGCACCACTGGCATGTCAGAGGGTTCAATTACCTCCTACTCCAGCATTTTAGCTACCTGTACAGTTTAGCTTTGACAGGTAGGCTGTCACCAGTGTCAATGTAGTGCACACATCACTCAGTAATGCCTAGGGTCAGAAAGAACCGGCCATCAAACTGATCCAGCACCTGCTTGCAGTCTTTGTGTTTCTGGTCTGTCAATTTTGGAGAGAGTATAACTTCCTTCATTGATCCATCTTGCACCTTACTGGAGAGTAGGTCAGGCACTGGCTCCATTTCCTCCTCCACTCCCTCATCAGGGACCAGTAACATGGTCATATCTGCCCTGTCATGTTGGGGTTTCAATCTGTTCACAAGCAGGACCCTTTGAGGGTTCCTGCCCATTCCACTTTTCATTGAGGGCCCTGGGAGCCACAGGCTCCAACTTCCACACCAGCTGTCCTGTAGTATACTCAGGCATAGTAGCCTTCTGATCATACCAGTGCTTCATGAGCTCCTTGCTAGCCTCCAGTTTTCTGCTTGTCTTTTACATGTATTCTGCCATTCTGGATCTCAGCCCTAGCACATAGTCAAGCACATTGTCCTTTGCTTCTATGAGAGGCTTCTCAAAAGACTCAGCAGGCACACTGGCCCCCTCACAGGGTGTCCAAACAACAACTCAACAGAACTGAAACCAACCCCTTTCTGTGGAATCTGTGCAAACAGTAGGCATGGGAGGATAGCATCCCATCTCCTCCTGAGTTTTTCAGACACCCATTGATCATGCCCTTCAGGGTCTTGTTGAACCTCTCCACCAGAACATTTGTCTGCAGGTGATAGGGGATAGTGAACTTGTAGCTGACACCATTCTCATTCCACATCACAGTCAGATAGCTGGACAGAAAGTGTTTGCCCCTATCAGATACCACCGCTTTCAGAAAACCCACTCTTAAGAACACACCAAGCAGCATTCTAGCCACTGCAGGAGCATCTATGGTTTTTACAGGTATTGCTTCAGGGTACCTAGTCCACTACCACCAAGATGTACCTATTCCCTGATGCAGTAGATGGGTCAAGGGGACCAACAATGCCCATCCCCACAATTTCAAAACGAACCCCAACCATTGGCAGTGGTATTAGGGGAGCTTTTGTCCTGCCCCCTGCCTTGCCACTGACCTGACAAGTGGCACAGGAGCTGCAAAACTCCTTTACCTTTTCAGACATGTGAGGCCAGTAGAAATATTTCACTAACCGGTTCCAAGTCTTTGCCTGTCCCAAATGATCTGACAAGGTGAATTCATGACCTAAGGTCAGGATGAACGCTCTGTACTTCTGGGGCACCACCAACCTTCTGGTGGCCCCTCTTTGTGATTTCTGGCCTTAGTATAAATCAGTCCATCTTCCCAGAATATTTGGTGAAACCCACTGTCATTCCCATCCTCTTGCTTAGAGACAATCCTCCACAAGCTCTAATGGGTGGGACTGTCTCTCTGCCCCTTATTAAACTCCTCTCTGGAGGGTCCATCTGCTCCTGTCAGTTATGTCAAATCTGACAGTCCCGGCAGAGATGGAGTCCCTCCCTCAAAGGCCAGATCCCTCCTGTACCTCTGGAGTTCCCTGGGCTGGCTCACCAGGATCAATACCCTTGTCCTTGGATGCTTTGCCCTTTGTTCTAGGGTCCAAGTGTCCAGCCTTTCCTTTCTGGATAGACTGTGACATAGTCATAGTGCATACCCACTCCGGGAGCTCCAATATTTTCATATGGAGACCACTTCTGATCTTTCAGATGCTTCGAGGTCATTGCCCAGTAAACACTGCACTGGGAGCACAGGGGCACATAGAGCCTGTCACACATCCCCATTCCTAATCCACCACAGCTATAGGATGGATGGAGTTTAGTAGTGCTGTCTGCATAGGTTACCTAGTGAAACTCACCAGGTAGCAACCTCTCCTGAGGCACCGGCTAGTCTAGCCCCTGTGTCTCTGATAGCCTTCACCTCAGCCCTATTAACTTTAGGCCACTGCCTGTACTTATCCATGTTTGGAGGTAAGGCAGCCAGGGTTGCAATTTGCTTCCCGCCCAGGGACACTAAGGTTGCTTCTACCACTTGCTGATCCCTCTGTGGGGGACTCTCTACCCCACACTTACACTGGCAATCCCTGGGGATGGCCCCTTAGTGGGGGGCTTCTTGGTGCAGGCAGCATCTCCGTTTTTGTGCCCTGGCTGGTTACAGTCAAAGCACTTACCCACCTTTGAGGGATCAAAGAACCTACCGTTCTTTTCCTGATATGCCCTCCCTTTGAATTTGGGTTGGCTCAGGCCCCTCCTCCTTGTTCAGGTTTTTGTGGGTTTTTGGAGGACTCTTTCTACTTTTGACCTTTTTTCCCCTGGTGTTAGACCTAACATCATTTGGCGTGTTTCCCCTGTCTTTTTGCTTCTGACCTCCTGGTTTTTGTGGTACTCTGGATCTTGTTTTGGCAGGTTTAGTGTTTCTGCACATTTTAATACTGCATATCAATACTAACGTGCAAGTGTTCCTACTGTAAATTGGGTGTATAGATTAGTGTTTCCATGATTGGCTTATTTGATTTACAGTGCACTGTGTGTGTCCAGGGCATGTAAACCAAATGCTGCTAGTGGGCCTGCAGCGCTGATTGTGCCACCCACACAGCAGTCTTTCAAAGGGTTCTCAGACCTGCCGCTGCAGAGTCTGTGCGCAGTTTCTACTGCCATGCCGAACTCGCAAGTGCACCCACCTGCCAGGCCCTAACCTTCCCTTTTTTAACATATCAGACACCCCTAAGGTAGGCCCAAGGTACCCCTGTGGGCAAGGTGCTTTGTGAGGGAAAGGTAGGACATGTACTGGAGTCTGTTAAATGTCTGGAGTCTGTTGGAGTCTGTTAAATGCACAGAATTTCACCACGAGTGAAATTCTGTGCATTTCAGTTTTACAGTTGAAAGGCTATCTCTCTCATAGGTTAACAGGGGAGCTGCTTTGTGACACTTTTACAAATGTAGCTTGCCATTAGAAGCTTATAGAAAAGTGGAGTTTGGAATGCCTGAACTCAGGATCTAAAAATGCATCTTTCAGTAAAGATGATTTTTATATTGTGTGTTTGGAAATACCTCTTTTAAAAAGTAGATATTACCTTTTCTAAGCATCCATGTGCCTCTACCTGTTTGTGTACTAGCTGTCTGGGTTTTAGACTGACAGGGGCAGGTCTGTGCATTCACACTAGACCGGGACACAAAAGGGGCTGAGGTGTGTCCTGCATTTCCTGGGTGATTCATAGCCAGGCTTAATAGACCTGGTCGCATTTAGAGTAGTGGGAGGAGTTGCTACTTGCCCCTGAATGGACTGTGGCTGCCTTCCACAAAGCTATCTCCACCTTCTGGAAGGAATCAGGCCTAAGTCAGGCAGAATTGGTTTATGTATGTTAGTAGATATTTGTTTGCATCAACTTCAAAGGGAAATGTGGTATATATATTGGGGCTCTGACCCCAAAACTTTTGAACTCTTTTGGGATTAAGGATCCCTCCAAGAAGAAGAGCTGGAAACGCTGTGAGGAGAGGCTACCACTCTGCTGTGTGCTTTGCTGTGTTGGCCTACAGTGGCTGCTTCTGTCTTGGGCAGTGAAAGGACTGGACTGAACTTTCTGCTCCTTCTTCTGCTGAGTATCTCCAAAGGCTTGAAGTAGAGCTTGCTCCCTATTCAAGAAGTCTCAGGAACAACAAAGACTTCATCTGCTTGTGGGTACCACCTCTGGGAATGTGTGGTCCAGTTGCTACAGAGGGAAACCGCAATCCGATGTCGTCATGAAGACCTCCAGCGGTTCCATGACCAGAAGGTACTGCAGAGGGCACCACCGCATCTCGCATCGCAATCCTGGTCTCACCGACAACGATGTCTGCTGCCACCACCAAGCAGCTTCTTGTTTTGTGGCCTGTGGGCACCGTACTCTGCACCACCTCACTTCACTTCACTGCCCTGGTCTCCCTGACGCCAGCTGACATCGCCGCCGATGTCTGCACCCTGGTTTGGGGTCACTGCTCTTAAGTTGCACAAAGCACTGCCCCATCCCATAACACAGTCTCTGCCCACTGACACCAGCCCCAGTGGCTGCTGATCCTCAACGGATGCCGTTGCTTCCACCGTGACCTTTAGCATCAGGCCGAACAGAAAACTGACCCAGTTCACATCGCAGCCCTGATTTCACTGATGCCGATGGATGACCGCCACTGAGCCACTGCCTGCACCATGACCTGAGGGCACAGCACGCCACACTGCTCCACTTCACACCATAGCCTCGAAGCCCGCCACAGCCGGACCACACCATAGCACAGAACAAAAGGTACTGTTTAAGGGTCTTCTGATACCACAAGCGGGCCACACCGCTGTGGTTGGCAGAACCATGGCATTTGTTGGCCCACACATTAAGGGCTCGTGTAGGAAGTGCCGTGGGGAGGTGGGGCCGGGTGGGGCAGGGGACGGGCAGGGTGGGGGTAGTAAACTTGCGCGTGCTGAAACGCATTCGGCATTTCAGCGCGCACAATGACATTCAATTTGTTTACATTTCTCCGTTCTGCCGTGAACTGGAGTTTACTACCCCCCACCTTGCTCGCCCCGCCCCACCGCCCTCTGGCATTCAGTCCAAGAGCCGCTACTGGGCCCACACCGCCGTATTGGCCCCGGACGGAGCTATCCACTTTAAGGAACTTTTTCTGAGATTATTTTTGCATTATTGATATTGTGAAGAATTGTATGTTGGATTTTTATTGTTCTGGTCTTGTTTTACACAGATGAATATTGGATATTTTTCTAAAGCTGTGGTGGTGTCTTTTTGTAGTGTTTTCACTGTATTACGGCATGTTATGTGCAAATGCTTTACACACAGTCTCTGAGATAATCCTGCCTGTTTGTGCCAAGCTACCAAGGGGGTGAGCAGGGGTTATTTTGGAAGTATAACTCCCTTATCCTGACAAGGAAGAAGAGTGCCTACTTGGACAGGGTAACAACCTGTCAACTAGAGATCCCATTTCTAACACCTGGGCTTTCACCTGTGGAGGGACCTGTGCATCTTCTTCTGGTCACCCCCCTGGTGCTGACTGAAAACCCTAGTTCTCCCCCACTGCGTCCCCCAGCTCTCTGGGGTCTGTAATACTGGTGTAACTTCTCTTCTGCACAATGGGTCAACATATGTTCTTTCAACAAAAAGTTATACAATCCCTTATATGTTTCAACTTTGTTACCAACAATCCAGCCCTCTAGTGCCTTCACTGAAACATCCACAAAGTCCACCCAGGACCTTGTACTCACTTTATGGGCATCTCTGAACTTCACTCTGTACTTCTCTGGAGTCAGACCAAACTTCTGGACTAAGCACTGCCTCAAGTAACAATAGGATTTTGCCTCTTGCCCCTTCAAGGCCAGGAGCCTTTTCCTCCCAGCCACTGGAATCTGTTCCCACAAGAGTGAATCCCAATGCTTGGGGCGGAACCCCACATCTCAAGGGCATTCACAAATGCAGTCAACCATTTGTCAATGGCATGCCCCTCTGTGTACCTGGGTTCTGTACTCTTGGGAAGCCTGTGGTCAAATCTACCACCCCTGGACATCGCAATATCTTCTTCATTGTCGCTGCCATCATTTCTTTTTACCTTCTTCCTCTCCCACTGTCCCGTAGCTAGGTCTAGTTTCCTCTGCACTAAATCTATTAAAGTCAATTTGGCCTCAAAATGCCTTGGTGCAAGGGACAGCGGTTGTTCCTGAGTAGGGGACCCTGCTCTCTTCCCACCATCTGGAATCTCATAGCTAAAACTGAAAACAATAGAGGAGACATTATCCTCACCCTTTGCATGGGTGACATTGCGGGGGTCTGCTTCCCCCCCGCTCTTCATTCTCTGGGGACTCTTGGTGGACTTGATGCAGGCAAGCTCTGTTAACCTGTAGCTTGCAGGGAGCCCACTCTTTTTTCCTCTTGAAACAAGGTACATCCAAACAGCTGTAGTTCCAGATAATACAGCAAGTGCAGTCAACCAGAATGCAGGGTCTGATGGTGCAAATCAAGTTTCCAGCTTGGCAATCCTTCTTCTCTCAGGTTCAAATAGCAGAGCTAAGAGGCACTGCCCCTTTCAGATACTTATTCAGTGTTTTCTGGGGTCACACAGGAGAGCACTCCTGTCTAATGGGGTACAGGACAACACCCCAGAGCATTACCATTTCCTCTAAAGTGTGGCACAATGGTCTCCCAGATAGCACTATTTCTCCAAAATCCAATAAAGCTGAAGTCTCAGGGGAGAAGCAAGAGCTGGCTAAACCAACATCCAGGATGGCTCATCTCCATATTCTCCCTCCCCCTGGTATTTGCACATTTCTTCCTTAAGCCTGCCATCTGGCTTGGTTCAAAGAGTAGGGGTGTAAATGAAACTGGCTTCTGACGCCTGTCTCCGCCTTCATTTGAAGCTCATTGTTTACCACCAGTCCCCCTTGCTCTGACATTCCTATGTAGCAGCACCCTCTCCTCCCAAAATGGCTCCTTCACCCTAGGGACTATTTATCACCTCAACAAAGCAGCCTGACTCATCCACTTAACTCTGACCAATCAAGACAGATCACTGGAAGGCTGAATTTTGGTTTATGGACAAGAACATTTTTATAACTTCTTTTCTGTACATTTTAGGATAAATTCATCAATAGCATATTATTGTATTTATCAATACCATTTTAGTGAGTTATTGAATTATATTTTCAGGTTTTCCTAGTGGGACTTATTAATTATTAACATCTTGCCAGGTTAATCTTTGTGGCTGAGGATCTGCAATGGGAAAAATGAACTGGGCAATTTTTCCAACACCAGGGCTTATAAAACATATTTTATAAGTACCCTGCCTATATCTACAGGACCCCACACCCCTGGAACACCTAGGGGAGATTTTAGATGTTCTGAATATGCCAAAATATTGCAGATCCTCACTCCACCGTGATCCTAGCACAAAAGTTGATTTTGGGAAGCACTTTACTACAATGTGGGAAGTGAAATGTGCAATTTCACTATACTCAAGGCATATAAAACCTATTTTATAAGGGTCCTCCTTATAAGTACCTGACCCCCCGCCAATGAGACACCTATGGGAAACCCTGTTAATTTGTAAGTGCCCCAAACACCAAAGTTAAGTTTGGGCACAATTTACATGTTAAAAGCAATTGCTTTTAAATGGACCTCAGGCCTAAGCAGTGCACACATGCAAGTGCAGAAAGGGCTACTGGCCTCTAAACTGCTATGCCCTATTACATATTAGGGACTTAATGGTAGTTTTGATTTTCCTGCACTTTTATGTACTAGGGCCTTATAGGGGAGGTCATGCCAAACATAGAGTACCCTAACCCATAGTGTACCCTACTACATGTAGGTGTTTTCACAGTATTCTAAATGTGTTTTCAGCAAAGCACTGTACCTGGGTCTGGTTAGGCAGAACCCAAAGACAGTCAAAATCAGTTACCACGAGTACCAGTCAGCAAACAAAAATGGGGGTTGTTCAGGGCACCAGACACAGTATTTGAACGAGAAACAGTCTGAACAATGCGGGCAGAGTCACACGTTTCCCAACACCGCAAGCCCTGCCATGCTTGCCTTAACAAGGCATATGCCTTAACCATGCTCATGCTTGGTTAAGGCAATGCACGGTCTAGATGCATAGATGAGGTGGAGGAACAGCAAGCTTCGGGACAGAAGGCTTGCACACAAAGGGAAGAGGGGATGGGGATGGGTTTGGGGAGGGGAGTAGTTTTTAGTGGGGGGGTGTTTTTAGGGCTAGGTGGGTTGAGCTAGCTTTTAGGACTATGGGTTGGTGTGGGCTAGGGTTCCCGGTGTCTAAAGCTCAGGGCCCGTTTTACTTTCGTGCATATAGG
Organism: Lissotriton helveticus; assembly: GCF_964261635.1. Taxonomy (NCBI): domain Eukaryota; kingdom Metazoa; phylum Chordata; class Amphibia; order Caudata; family Salamandridae; genus Lissotriton; species Lissotriton helveticus. The sequence goes on from NC_136061.1 coordinate 1,204,881,222, forward strand.
AGTTGGCAAGATTTGGTATGTTTTTTACTTATTTTGGCTTACTTTTGCTTGTTTTTCAATGGGCGGGGTGGTGGGGGGTCCTTGGGGGGGTTCAAGGTGCGGCAGATGAAAACGGCTTCTGTCACCAACAGCTAGGAATGTCCACTGTGCCTGTGATTTTTTGGAGGAAATCCATCTACTGCAAGGGTGGTTTTGTGCCTAGTTTTTAAATGGGAAATCACCTGCTTTGGGGTCCTTGGAAAGGAGCTGGTTTGCACGTTTTCGGGGAGTGATTAGAGGGTATTCCAGGTGGTTTCTAGCTGATCTGCTTGAATGGGCGAGTAGCTGGGAACCTCTAATCCTGATGTTACCACATGTATTCCTTTAGCAAGCAAGCCATTACAATGAATATTGTTGTAAAGGCATGCCAGGTAAAGGCATGCATGGTAAACGAATGCGTGGCTAAGACGGATTTGTGGTTGGGACCGCTTTGTAAAGGCATGCGTGGTCCAGCCACACGTGCCGCTGTCATACAACCTGTATGAACTGATCTCAGCGACTGGGCATGCTGGTAGCGAGGAGTCATGGTTTTCATCAACATGGGGCCGTCTATCCTGGTCTCCACATTACAGATAGTCAACGTGTTTGGTTTATCCCTGCCATGCAAGTCTCACAGAGTAATGTGGTGCTGCCCATGAACATTTACTTATCTGGTTGTATGTGTATTAAAAAAAATGCAATCTGAAGTACAATGTTCTGATGAATCTTCTTCGTCAAAACTTGTTTGATGAATTTTTCCACCTAGAATGGTTTTCGCCAGGCTGATGAAAGCCCATCTTGGTGAAAACAAAATTTCCTTCAGGTCGCAGTTTAGTTTCTTTGCTTTTTTAAGAGGGGTTCCCACCCTTAACCTGCTAACCCTTTCAACTAGATTTCCCTTTTTTGTAGTTTCTTTTTAGGAGGGTGTATTCCATCAACATTAACCCTTAAAAACCTCACATAAAACTGCCTTCTGTGCTCCATTTTTGTTTATTATTTTATTAACATTTATTCACACAATTCCTATTGCAACTGGATTTGTAAGTACGTTTTTTTCCGGTAACAGAACCAATCCCAGTAACAGGTATTGAAAGCTGTGCCTAGTATACCTTTTTCATAAAATCTTTCTGTTTTGTGAAAAAATAATATGTTAGCATTTTGCCCTTACTCCAAAATATATTTTGCCAGCCTAATTTCACCAGGATGACAATCTTCATTTCAGATTTTCTTCATAATGACGGAATTTCATTTTCAGGTCTTGCCTAGGCAGCGCTTGTGCTGTCTCTCCGAGACATCAAGTAATCTGTATATGTGTTGAAAATCCACCTACTCCACCCTCTTTGCTTTTAATTGGTTTCTTCCCTTGGCTGCTTTAATTTCTTTGGTTTCATCGGCCAAAGCACTTGTCTGCTTTAATTTCTTTGTTTTCACAGGCCAAAGCGCTTTTAGTTTGTCCTCTATTTCTTTAGGAACCCCTATGCAGCAATGCCTAATTACAGTATACATGCTGCTAGTGGAATGAAATGTTTGTCTTGGAACTCGTTTTTTTTGGTGGCTTGCTTTTTCTTCTGTATTGCAGTGTTTGATGCACGTCTGTTGTGCCCCCACTGTCATCACCCCTATTGTTACCCACTTTTGTTGTCCCCCCCTGCTACCCGCCTCTTCTCCTTGTTAATTGATGCTACCTGAAATGATCATTGCGATATTAAGCATTTGAGTGTTGTCAGTGCAGTGTTAATATTATTCTTTGTAATTTAAAATCACACTGGAGAGCATTTTTGCGATGCACATGGTTTTGAATGTTTCATAACACACTCAAGAGCGTTTCTGTGATGTGCATGGTGTTGAGTGTTTCATAACACATTGGAGAGCATTTCTGTGATGCACATGTTGTTGAGTGTTTCATTGGTATTGTCTCCTGTCTTACCTCAGTTTCAGTCGGGCTATAAAGCAGAGGGTGCCTTTGAGAGCTTCACAGGGTGTGAGTTGCAGACCCCCTCCAAATGGGCAGCAGCTGTAGAAAGAGTCACTGGGAGTATTTAATGTGAGGTCTGGCAGGGTCAGGACGGACGCTGCTGTTGGTGGCAAGGGTAAGGAGGTGTTGCATGCTGTAAGTGCTGTAACATGCTTTTTTTTTTAGGCATGCTTCATGATAAGTCCAGAGGAGCTGTACAGGTCAAGCCACAAATAGAATTGTATTTTGGTACTTGTTATTTTTAGTATGCGGCTAAAAAACCACTGTTTCTTTCTGGTCTCGGAAGGATGAGGAACTGCGTTGTCCCTGCACTATTTTCATCTCTGCTGCATTTAGTCAACCCACCGAGCTATCTCTCTCTGTGGCTATTTGCAAGCGCTGTGTAAAAACTGGTTTCTCTGTGCTTCCTCCGAAGGGGAATGATTTGTAATAAAAGTGGTGCAGGGGGTTTCCTTTCTTTGCTCCATTACAAAGCTCGGAGGAGCTTTACAGGCCAAGCCACAAATAGAATTGTATTTTGGCACATGTTATAATTAGTATGCGCCTGATAAACAAATTATTTATTTTTTGTCTCGGGAAGATGAGGAACTGAGTTGTCCCTGCAGTATTTCGCATGTCTGCTGCATTTAGGCATCCCACCGAGCTATCTCTCTCTGTGGCTATTTGCAAGCGCTATGTAAAAACTGGTTTCTTTGTGCTTCCTTTAAACGGGAACGTTAAATGTTTTGGTGTTTTATTTAAACGTTAATATGGTTTAGCATTTGTACGTTCTTATCACCTGCTTAGAAAGTGGTGAATAATTACACACTGATCCGCTCTAAAATAATACCATCTGTTTTGAGGACAGTGAGGCTTCATATAAATTGTTATTATGAAAATAAGCTGTATAAATGTTAATAAGATTGTTTCAGTTTCATAAGTCTTTATTTTGGTAAAAATGAACCATAAAAGACATCACAGAATACAAAACACAATAAAACATTAAAACCAACGTAATACATGTTTTACATAGTACATGGTGCTTCTCAGGATGTTCAATAATAATAAAGATAATAAAAATAGGCTGTCTAACTAACTAATACTGTAAATAGTTTGGGATGGGGTTGTTGAAACCATTCTGTACATACACACTCCGATCCGGCCGATAATTAATCTCTAAACTTGTTCTTTCTGAAAAATTGTGTTTTCTCTCTAGGCTTGTATTTAGGGGCCGAGGGTAACGGGACCTAGGGTAGAAATCATGGAGTCCCCAGACAGAGAATGGGCCATCCCCTAATTGTGGAGACCAAGTTTGTAAATAAGGCACAACCCTATCACTCCAGAATCTAACTAGCACCAGGTCACCTGGGAGATCTTTTGGAAGGGGGCCAACCCAACCCACCCTTCTAACACTTCGAATAGTACCATCAATGTTCATTGGCAAGGGTCGGTTCCTGGACAGCCAATAGATGACCTTGTGTTTTAGATCCTCTAATCTCTCGGTTTTTTCCTTTGTAATTGGTAAAACACCAGTGAGAACACAGACAAAGGGGGCTGCCATTGGAGGCAAATGTATGTGTTTATTATAATCTGGGTTAGTAGTTTTTTCCTCATGAGGTATGGGAACGTTTGGAACCCCTACATCAGCGATGATACTCTTGGTGGTAGTGGGCTCGATGTCGGATGACGTGGGGATACATGGACGGTTCTGTGGGACCGTAGGTCTGTTGAGAGGGATGCTACTTCTTTGAGAAGCTAACTTAGAAACCACAGTAGCAGGTAAGGGCTGTGGTTTGCTAAGTCCTGCCATGTTCTTAGTAGGTTGAGTCGGTGTCCTAATTGAGGTCTCTATATCCCTTAACCTATCCCCTAGGGAGTTGATTCTTGTAGTCAAAGGGGATATTAGAGAGGTGACCAGGCATTTAATCAGGTCCAGAAGAGCTGCCTGGTAGGGGGGTGCAAAGGATTCAGTGTTATCGCAGGTCTGGGAATCTGTAGGTAGGGTGCTAACGAACGATGGAGAACATGTACAAGGCTGTGGCAGTTTTGCTTCCCTCCCCATGCAGTTGTCCCCGGAATGCTTTCTTTTGACCGTTGGAGTTTTAGAGATCCCAAGTTGTTTGGTGTTTGCCTTTACTGACGGGGCTAAGGGAGGGGCAGCCAAGATGTTATCGTACTCCAGATGTACAGGAAGTATTGGGCTAGAAAGGGCTTGGGCTGGGTCTACTAGGTTTTTGACTGGTGCATATTGAATGTGACATAGGGCGTTCAATTCCTCCAGCCAGGACAAACTTGATGCAGTGTTGGCTAGCTGCGCCTCAGGATGTTTACAGGCTACGCTATGTGAGGACAAACGAGATTCTAGATCTTCCAAATCATAGATAACGGGTAATAAAACCCTGTCTACATATCAGTCTATACTCCCCCTACTAGAGTCGCTTGGGGGAATATTAGGTTTAGGAGCCCCCTTAAGAGGCATGGCGAAAATGCAGCAAACAGAGTCCCGCAAAAATATCAATGAAAGTCCCAGTGTCTTGAGGCGACAGTATGAGCAAAGATGTGAGTCGAAGTCTCACTATACCTTGTTCTGTAGGGGCCAAGGGGGGTGGCCCGTCCCGTCCTTCTCGTGCCTCTGAGGGCCACAGAGGGCCCGCCCTTTGCCCGGGCTTAGCCCGGCGCGGTCCCGCGACGTGGAGGGAGCCTCCTCTTTTTCAGCGACTCCGGGCGCGCAGAACCAGGAAGTGTCCCGCTCGGCCTGCTGGGAGCTGTAGTTCCCCGGCGGCCGTGCAGGTGGATGACAGCGGCGGGGGGGGGGGAACAAGCAGCGTGTGGGCCCCAGGAGCGGCGTATGGCGTGTGGCAGGTAGGACTGTCCGCAATGATTGTATATGAGCAGCATGATGTTTGGTTACTGCCGCTTTTATAGTGCTTAATTTGTACCAGAAGGGCTAACCTTTTTGGCTTCATTACAAAGCACGGAGGAGCTGTACAGGCCACGCCACCAATAGAATTGTATTTTGTCACATGTTATTTTTAGTATGCGGCTAACAAACCACTATTTCTTTCTTGTCTCAGGAGGATGAGGAACTGAGTTGTCCCTGCACTATTTCGCATCTCTGCTGCGTTTGGCCAGCCCCACTAGCTATCTCTCTCTGTGGCTATTTGTCAGTGCTGTGTTAAATGTGTTTTCTCTGTGCTTCCTCTAAAGGGGAACGATGTGTACCAAAAGTAGCCAATAGTGTTCCTTTTTTAGGTCTCGTCTAGGCAGCGCTTGCGCTGCCCTCCGAGACATCAAGTAATCTGTATATGTGTTGAAACTCCGCCTACTCCACCCTCTTTGCTTTTAATTGGTTTCTTTGCTTGTCTGCTTTAATTTCTTTGTTTTCACAGGCCAAAGCGCTTTTAGGTCTCGCCTAGACAGCGCATGCGTTGTCTCTGCGAGACATCAAGTAATCTGTATATGTGTTAAACTCCACCTACACCACCCTCTTTGCGTTTATTATGTTTCTACGTTTGTCTCCTTTAATTTCTTTGTTTTCAAAGGCCAAAGCGCTTTGTAGTTTGTCCTCTATTTCTTTGGGAACGCCTATGCAGGACCGCCTAACTACAGTATACATGCTTCTAGTGGAATGAAGTATTTTTTTCTTAGCTTGCTTTTTCTTCTGTATAGCAGTGTTTGATGCATGTCTGTTGTGCCCCATCATCATCACCCCTACTATTACCCACTTCAGTTTTTCCCACCGCTACCTGCCTCTTCTCTTTGTTAATTGATGCTTCCTGCCTTGATCAATGCGATATTAAGGATTTGAGTCTTGCCAGTTCCATACCGCTCCTGCGGGCTTTGTAATGGAGCGAAGAAAGGTAACCCCCTGCACTACTTTTGGTACAAATCGTTCCCGTTCAGAGGAAGCACAGAAAAAACCCATTTACACAGCACTTGCAAATAGCCAGAGAGAGAGATAGCTCGGTGGGTTGGCTAAATGCAGCAGAGACGCGAAATACTGCAGGGAAGGGAAAGATTCGTACCAAAAGTGGTGCAGGGGGTTACCTTTCTTAGCTTTATTACAAAGGCCGGAGGAGCGCTACTAGCCACGCCACAAATGCAATTGTATTTTGGCACATGTTATTTATTCAGTATGCGGTTGTCAAACCACTATTTCTTTCTGGTCTTGGAGGATGAGGAACTGAGTTGTCCCTGCAGTATTTCGTAACTATGCTGTGTTTAGCTAACCCAGCGAGCTATCTCTCTCTCTGTCTATTGCAAAGCGTTGTGTTAAAACTGGTTTCTTTGTGCTTCCTTATAACGGGAACATTTAAAGTTTTGGTCTTTTTTTTAACCGTTAATACTGTTTAGCATTTGTACTTTCTTATCACCTGCTTAGAATTTGCTGAATAATTGTGCACCAATCCGCTCTAAAATATTACCATCCGTTTGACGGCAGTGAGACTCCATAGCTTCATAAAAAGGACAGAGGAGCTGAACAGGCCGAGCCACAAATAGAATTGTATTTTGGCACATGTTATAATTAGTATGCGGCTGATAAAACATTATTTCTTTTTTTATTCAGGAGGATGAGGAGCTGAGTTGCCCCTGCAGTAGTCTGCTTTTTTACTGTGTTTTGTCAACCCAGCGAGATATCTCTCTCTGTGGCTATTTGCAAGAGCTATATAAAATGTAGTTTCTCTGTGCTTCTTCTAAAGGGAAACGATTTGTACCAAAAGTGGTGCAAGGGGTTACCTTTCTTAGCTTTATTTCAAAGGCCGGAGGAGCTGTACAGGACATGCCACAATAGAATTGCATTCTGGCACATGTTATATATTCAGTATGCGACTGACAAACCACTATTTCTTTCTTGTCTTGGGAGGATGAGGAACTGAGGCACTGATTCTGCACATATATAGAACTGTGCGCAGGAAACCAGGACCTCAGTGTGTAATGGTGTACCAAAAACCCACCTTAGTGCCCGGAACCCCAATCCTACTAGCTATAGTGTTTCATTCGTTCTCCATACTACAGCGAAGCGACCAATGATTAGACATTCTAGAACATGTAACTCAGATCCTCCCAGAAATCGCGGGAGCAAGAACGCTCTTTCGCTCACTCACTCATACTTGTCCACAACGTGAATAATCAGAGACACTGTATAGTTTAAAAGGTTTATTTTAACTAACGTGCTCAATAATGCAGTACACGAGCCAATACTAGCAGCGAAATGAATAAACACAAGATAGTAAACATTGCTACAATTCCATAGAAAATAAACGGAGATATCATTCTATAAAGATAGTGGAAAAAGGACTACCCTGCCTTGCCACCCTTCTCGTGCTAGGAACTAGTTTAATATAGAAATAGAAGACCTCTGGGCTTTGTGAGAGGGGACCCCATACCTCTAGGTTTAGTTGCAAAAGATTACATCTCAGTTCAAGCACAGCTCTTCTCTCTGGAAGGGCATTCTTCAAGTGCTTAACAAGCATGCAATGCCTTATTAAAAGCACTCAATTTCAGTAGTGCAGCTGTGTGTGTATTATGTCTAACATGCGTGGGACTGACCAAAGCAGATTAACGAGAAACATTGTTTTTCGAGCTTGAACACAATGTGCAGATGAGACCCACAGACTACAGCAAGAAACATGAAAGGTAGACGGTTCTCATGTGGACGAACACAAGCACTGGTTTTATGAAAACTAAGTAATATAGAAACGTGTGCAAAAGCGGCAACATGGCAGCTAAGCATGTACTAACATATGCTAACTTAGCAATGTCCGCAGTGAATCCTGTATCCTCACTGCACCCTCCCCTGGTCAGTCCATTGGATGTAAGCATAGGACGAGCACAGAGTTCAAGAAACATGAGCAGAGTTCATGAGTTTTTATAGTCTATCGAATTCGGAAAAAAGTGGATGGCGGAGATTAAAAAAAAATGTTAAGGAAAAAAAGTGGAATTGTAAATTGGGTGCGTACCTCTAATTTGCCAAAAAATACCATTAAAAATAGGCAAAGATGTGCGCCAGCCATTTTAATCCATCAGAGTGTATGAGCAGTAAACAGCCACTGCCTCCAATAGGAAATCATTGTCATCAATTAACAAGCAGAACGAGCAAGCATGGTCATCACAATTTGGAACTTCCAGGACCACCGCAGGACAACTTGCGTAATATTCAATGTAGCTACATTGTAGGAGATCCTGCGCAGCCGCACAGATATCCCACTGTGCCAACACTCCAAGTGCTGCTGCACATGCCATAAAACTAACCCCGGAGCATTCTTGCTCTTGGGCCACTAAGGGACTCATCAACAGGTTGTATTCTGGGTCGGGAGATGACGTATTGGAGAGGCAAAGATACAATGCCAATTGAAAGGAACATTCCAAGCAGGAGAAGACGGGTTGCACGCAAGTGTAGTATGCAAAGCCGAAAGACAGTTCATAAGCTTCGCTGAGTGTCACCAGCGGCAGTATACCATAGCAGTGCAAGCATACGGTCACGAAGCATTTACAGTCGATCTGGGTTGTGTAGAACCACAAGAGGTGCAGCCATTGCGTAGTAGTCAAAACAATAGCAGAACACCATTGGCTATGGTGGCCAACAGAGGTAAACCTCCGAATACACTGGAAAAAATAGCATGTATAAAGACTGGTATCACACCAAATATAGTCTAAAAATGGGTCACAAAGCCAGAGCCAACTACTTTAAAAGAATGAAACAGGTCGTGTGTATCAGACGCATTGAGGATCCCAAGAATTAATTCACCGAAATGGAGTGGGTTATTGGTATTTAAAAATGCTTGAAGTTCAGAATTAGTGCTCGCTATCTTGCACAACGAATGTTTCACGTGCAGAAGTGAGCGGGACTTGTTGCTGAAAAAATAGAGCTTTTATTCTACTCAACTTATTGAAGTCTGTTTTCACAGTCAGGATGCAAGGCCAAATCGAGATTTCGAGCTTCCCCTGCGGGGGCGGGAAAAGCAAATTTTTACAACAAACTATACGCTGTGAAACTGTTGCAATATATGGGATGCCAGCCAGCAAACCACAACATTCTTTGTTATTTAAAAGAAGATAGCTACCGTTAGCAAGCAGAGTGAAAGTGGGTTTAATAGATGGTACTGGAATACCTTTTAAAACACATACAAGATTCGAGGAGGTAACACTACAAGCCCCATGTAACTATATGTTTTTGCGGACAAGGGAACAACCTATTGTCGAATCACAAGATTCCCCTGTAAGATATACCTCCTTGTTATCTCACAAACATATGTACGTGAAAGGCAAGTACCATAACTCATGCAGGAAAGTGCTGCCTAGGGGTTCATGGCGACCTATCGGGTAATGCCTCATACAGGAGCTAAAATGAAACATTGAAAATGGTAAAGAGATAACCCCGTGGATGAGCCAGACAGCATAGTCTATTTCAGCCACGGAGAAGAGTAAAGGGTCTATCTTTTCAATATGTAAAATAGTGTATGTTGCATCATTCATGGACATATATTGCTGTTTCTCTGTCAAACTAAAATGCAAAAACGAAGCAGATGCATTTAAATAATCCCATGGCACTTTTCCCATTTTCAGAGTTTGCAAAGTCTATGCAAACTGCATACCAGAACGCAATTGACTTTGACCATGATACAACACAGACACATCATCTTGAACAATGTCAACAACAGATGAAACAATAATATCTAAGGTGTAAATGCGGGAAGACAGTGTGTTAATACTATTGTCAACTACAGCAAGTACTTTTTCTAATTTTTTTAATCTATTTCTCTTAAGCGTGAAGCAGCTTCAATTTGAGACATCTTTCAAATTTCATTGTAAGCTGCGTAAACAAACCTCTTTCTCCTGGGACTAGCCAGTCCCTTGATAAAGTCTGCCAAATCAATGTTATTAGATAACAAAGATAAATGTTGTTTCACGGATGATAAGGATGAGTGCTGTAACCAATTTTGACATAACTCACCCTCAGAGTACTTGGTAACCGAGTGTGTATTTGCAAACCGTGGGTCAGGTCTAACCTGTTTGTAACCAGGAACTGTGTTATAGAAACGTAATTGGCAGGCATCAGAAGTTGTCTACCAAACCAACCATCTTAGTATATCTAAACCGGAGACATTAAATGTCATATTCTGAAATAAAGCTTGCAATTATTCAATGGAGTAATCAGTATGCAAGCTCCAGTTATGATACATAGCGAGGGTAGGAATGGTAGGGGCATTCATCTGTTTTGTAGCGGCTAAACTAAAACAGGTTGTTTGATATATGGAATCATTTAAAAGCAGAATTTGTATTGGCATAAGGCACGCCCTATGTAAGGCTTCAGTGCCGCGAACCTGCCAGGGTCTAAAACCTCAGACGGATTTCAAATCAACGGTGGCCTCCCAATGTTCATAGCCACCCACTGATAATTTATCTATAAAGGAATTGGAATATGACAATTTTGAGTGAGTCAACATTAATTTGGGACTAGATGAAATATTCAATTTAACATAAAATGACCCTGGATTTGACCTATCAAAACCTGTAGAATATGTAAATTTCCGTAACAGAGTTTTGGAGCTGCCTTCTAATGGAGTTGTTCAATGTTCCCATTTTGTGTAATTAAAAACATTTCTAAATGAATTAGCCTAATGTAGGAAGTGGTGTCCAAAATGCTGATAACAATATAAATCCGCATAATTAGCAGTATTTAAATACAATTCTTCAGCATCAAAGGCAGCATAATACTTCAAATCTGAAAATAAAGATTTTACTACCTGCACATCCCAGTCGTCTGAACATATGTTCTGTTTCACTACAACACCCATGCATACATGAAGTACATTTGGTATGTTAATAATCTCTGTCAGGCAATGAATTTGGAAATCCACAGCATCCCAGACAATGCCATCAGTGACTGGAAAGGCAGAAATGTTGACAAGAGTCTGGTCTCGCTTCATGATGTTGGAACATGAGTGCGGAGCCAAAGTTCTAGTTACCCAGTGAGATCTCTATCACTGTAGATATTGGTGAGAGATCACCATCACTGCAGATATTGGTGTGAGATCACTATCACAGCAGATATAGGTATTAGATCACTATCACCGCAGATATAGGTGTGAGATCTCCATCACTGTAGATATTGGTGTGAGATCACTACCACTGCAGATATAGGTGTGAGCTTACTATCACTGCAGATACAGGTATGAGATCACCATCACTGCAGATATAGGTGTGAGATCTCTATCACTGCAGATATTGGTGTCAGATCATTATCACTGCAGATATAGATATTAGATCACTATCACCGCAGATATAGGTGTGAGATCTCCATTACTGTAGATATTGGTGTGAGATCATCCCTGCACATATAAGTGTGAGATCACTATCACTGCAGATATATGTGTGAGATCACCTTCACTGCAGATATAGGTGTGAGATCACAATCACTGCAGATATAGGTGTGAGCTCACTATCACTGCAGATACAGGTATGAGATCACTATCACTGCAGATATAGGTGTGAGATCTCTATCACTGTAGATATTGGTGTGAGATCACCATTACTTCAGATATAGGAGTGAGATCACTATCACTGCAGATATAGGTGTGCGATCATTATTACTGCAGATATAGGTGTGAGATCACTGTCACTGCAGATATAGGTGTCAGATCCCTATCACTGTAGCTATTGGTGTCAGATCAATATCACTGCAGATATAGGTGTGAGAACACCATTACTTCAGATATAGGTGTGAGATCAAAATTACTGCAGATATAGGTGTGAGATCACGTCACTGCAGACATATGTGTGAGATCACTATCACTGTAGATATAGGTGTGAGATCAATATCACTACAGGTATAGGTGTGAGATCACCATTACTTCAGATATAGTTGTGAGATCACTATCACTGCAGATATAGGTGTGCGATCACTATTACTGCAGATATAGGTGTGAGATCACCGTCACTGCAGATATAGGTGTCAGATCACTATCCCTGTAGCTATTAGTAAGAATCCTCCTGAGGCACAGCCGGGAGTAGGCAGCAGACAGCGCTTGATCGCTTTTTAATCTTGTGAAATTGTTGTTTTAAATCTCACTTACCCTTCCTCCTGACACACGATTACTTTGTGCAGGCTTCCCCTACACAGCGGAATGAGCGCTGGTAAGGGAGTAAATCGACAAACTACTCCACCCGCCATCACTCACACCAGACAGGGACACGCCCACTCTGAGGCCACGCCCCCCTGCAACCATCATAAAAACGCGCTGACTTCACGAGCGCGACAGATAGTAAGGATCCTCCTGAGGCACAGCCGGGAGTAGGCAGCAGACAGCGCTTGATCGCTTTTTAATCTTGTGAAATTGTTGTTTTAAATCTCACTTACCCTTCCTCCTGACACACGATTACTTTGTGCAGGCTTCCCCTACACAGCGGAACGAATGCTGGTAAGGGAGTGAATCGACAAACTACTCCACCCGCCATCACTCACGCCAGACAGGGACACGCCCACTCTGAGGCCACGCCCCCTGCAACCATCATAAAAAAGCGCTGACTTCACTGAGATCAAGGAGGATCACTGCCACTGATCCTCCCTGATCCAGGATTTTTCTGGATTCCTCCGTGACCATGAGGAGGGCAGTCTCGGTCCCGTGTTTGGGTCTGAAGCCTGTCTGGGTGACATCTAACAATTGGGAGTCTTCTAAGAAATTAACCAAATGGTGGTTGATATATTTTTTCAAGATTTTGCTCACCCACGGGAGCAGGGAGATGGGCCGGTAGTTGCTGAAGTCTAATGGGTCTAAATTAGGCTTTTTTAATAGTGAGCGGACCATGGCTCGTTTCCAGGCTGAAGGAACTGTGCTGGAGGTAATCGATGCATTGAGTACATCCCTGATGATTGGGAGTGTAATTTGAGATGCTGACATTAAGATATCTGGCGGGGCTGGATCGTCAGGTGAGCCGGTTTTTGCTTTCCGAGCTATGGTTTCTAGAGTGGCAAGATCCAAAGGAGGGAAGTGATCCAGAGTAGGTTGTGGCTGAGGGAAGAGGGTAGTTAGAGCTGCGTTGGACTGGGCAAGGGAGGTGATATTGCTGGGGGGAAAGGTAGAGTAGATGTTATTAACTTTTTGATGAAAAAACTCAGCAATATCGTTGCAGTGGGTTATAGATTTTGTATCGTGCAAGCTAGGAGGGGGTTTGGTTAATTTTTTTACAATGTGGAATATTTCTTTGGGTTTTGATTTAGCGAGGAGGATTTTGTTAGAGAAATAAGTGGTCTGGGCAATTTTGATTTCAGTTTTGTATTCTCTGATTGACTCTCGATAACAAATTTTGCTTTCTGGTGAGTAGTCTACACGCCAACGTCTTTCGTTTTTTCTACATTGGCGTTTCTTGTCCCTGAGAGCCTCCGTATACCAGGGAGCCGTTTTATGGGCACGTTTTAGCATAATTTTATTTTTGGGGAGGATGTTTTCGAGTGTTTGCATGATCCAGTCAGCATAGGCCTGATTGGCTAGGCCAGGATCCTCATTGTAAAGGGGTTGGCTGGTGGCGAGCTTGGAAGCCCAGTCGTCAACTGAAAGGCGGAACCAAGCTCGGGTGAGTTTTGTGGTGGGTCCAGTCTGCAGAGGCTTAAACGAGGTCCATGTGAAAGGCACAAGCAAGTGATCTGTCCACGGGAGCGGGATCGGCGCGTCAACTGTAAAGTAAGCACAGTTGCTAAATACTGGGTCCAATAAGGGACCCTTAACATGGGTAGGGGTTGTGACGTATTGGGTAAGTTGTAACGCAGCTAGGTCATCTGCCAGTGTGGTGACTACCTGATCTAATGCAGAATCAAAGTGCAGGTTAAGATCACCTAGCAAAGTGAAGCTGGACGTGGTGCTAACGCGTTCTGCAACAATCTGAGGAAGACGGAGGTGGAATTGCTTAAGGGGACCTGGGGGACGGTAGATAAGAGTTCCGGAGAAACAGTTATTCGGTGAGAGGTCGATACTGAACGCGAGGCTCTCACAGTTGGGGATGGTTTCGGGGATAACCCGACACTGAAACTGTTCTTTATGGAAAATTGCTCGTCCGCGCCGAGTCCGGGCCCAGGGCCATACCCCCTACACCTCAGACATCAGAGACCAGGTATTACAATGCTGAAACTCTTCATAGCCTAAGGCCCCCTGCTACGAACTGCTCACGGCACCTCTACGCAGCCGAAAACATTCCACAAACATGCCCTAAATGTAAATTAATTCTTAAACCTAAGCCCACAGCTGCACTAACCCATGACTACCATATGCTCTTGTTAAATTGCAGATCCATGCCTAAACATAGGACAGAAATCGCCCTCTTACTAGAAGAACTCACTCCGGATATTGTATTCCTAACGGAAACATGGCTCACCTCAGATTCCGATCCTGCCCTAGCTAGTGCTCTCCCCCCTGGCTTCCAAATGACTCGGCAGGACCGGCCTGAGGGGAGAGGTGGAGGCCTAGCAATTTTCCATAAAGAACAGTTTCAGTGTCGGGTTATCCCCGAAACCATCCCCAACTGTGAGAGCCTCGCGTTCAGTATCGACCTCTCACCGAATAACTGTTTCTCCGGAACTCTTATCTACCGTCCCCCAGGTCCCCTTAAGCAATTCCACCTCCGTCTTCCTCAGATTGTTGCAGAACGCGTTAGCACCACGTCCAGCTTCACTTTGCTAGGTGATCTTAACCTGCACTTTGATTCTGCATTAGATCAGGTAGTCACCACACTGGCAGATGACCTAGCTGCGTTACAACTTACCCAATACGTCACAACCCCTACCCATGTTAAGGGTCCCTTATTGGACCCAGTATTTAGCAACTGTGCTTACTTTACAGTTGACGCGCCGATCCCGCTCCCGTGGACAGATCACTTGCTTGTGCCTTTCACATGGACCTCGTTTAAGCCTCTGCAGACTGGACCCACCACAAAACTCACCCGAGCTTGGTTCCGCCTTTCAGTTGACGACTGGGCTTCCAAGCTCGCCACCAGCCAACCCCTTTACAATGAGGATCCTGGCCTAGCCAATCAGGCCTATGCTGACTGGATCATGCAAACACTCGAAAACATCCTCCCCAAAAATAAAATTATGCTAAAACGTGCCCATAAAACGGCTCCCTGGTATACGGAGGCTCTCAGGGACAAGAAACGCCAATGTAGAAAAAACGAAAGACGTTGGCGTGTAGACTACTCACCAGAAAGCAAAATTTGTTATCGAGAGTCAATCAGAGAATACAAAACTGAAATCAAAATTGCCCAGACCACTTATTTCTCTAACAAAATCCTCCTCGCTAAATCAAAACCCAAAGAAATATTCCACATTGTAAAAAAATTAACCAAACCCCCTCCTAGCTTGCACGATACAAAATCTATAACCCACTGCAACGATATTGCTGAGTTTTTTCATCAAAAAGTTAATAACATCTACTCTACCTTTCCCCCCAGCAATATCACCTCCCTTGCCCAGTCCAACGCAGCTCTAACTACCCTCTTCCCTCAGCCACAACCTACTCTGGATCACTTCCCTCCTTTGGATCTTGCCACTCTAGAAACCATAGCTCGGAAAGCAAAAACCGGCTCACCTGACGATCCAGCCCCGCCAGATATCTTAATGTCAGCATCTCAAATTACACTCCCAATCATCAGGGATGTACTCAATGCATCGATTACCTCCAGCACAGTTCCTTCAGCCTGGAAACGAGCCATGGTCCGCTCACTATTAAAAAAGCCTAATTTAGACCCATTAGACTTCAGCAACTACCGGCCCATCTCCCTGCTCCCGTGGGTGAGCAAAATCTTGAAAAAATATATCAACCACCATTTGGTTAATTTCTTAGAAGACTCCCAATTGTTAGATGTCACCCAGACAGGCTTCAGACCCAAACACGGGACCGAGACTGCCCTCCTCATGGTCACGGAGGAATCCAGAAAAATCCTGGATCAGGGAGGATCAGTGGCAGTGATCCTCCTTGATCTCAGTGCAGCCTTCGACACGGTCAGCCATGACACCTTGCTGCACCGTATGTCCAGCGTTGGAATTAAGAACAAAGCCTGGCTCTGGTTTAAATCTTTCCTGGAGGACAGATCCTTCCGAGTTTTTGACGGTGAGGTGGTGTCCACCAGCAGACCACTGAGGTGTGGAGTCCCTCAAGGCTCCTCTTTAAGTCCTGCCCTTTTCAACATCTATATGAGGCCACTGGCCGATGTCGTCCGCCGTTTTGGGATCAAGATTATCTCTTACGCGGACGACACACAGTTGGTGGTCTCACTGGCGCAGGTAGATAACCCACCTGCGTCAGGCGGACTTAGAGACTGCCTAAAAGAAGTAAAAAGCTGGATGTCCCTATCATCCCTCAAACTGAATGGGGACAAAACGGAGCTGATGCTTCTGGGCCCCGCCGATCCCCTTCTCCTCAACTCTCTGTGGCCCGCTGATCTAGGCCCCCCCCCAGCACCTACGGACAACATCAAGAGCCTTGGGGTATGGCTGGAAAGCTCCCTTTCATTTAAGACCCAAGCCACAAAACGTTCTGCAACCTGCTTTGGCCTCCCTAAAATGCTTAAGAATATCTTGCCTCTCCTCCCTATGGAAGCCAAGCAGGTAGCAATACAGGGTTTAATACAGTCCCGCCCGGATTTCAACAATGTGTTATACCTGGGGGCCCCAGACTACACCCTACGCAGACTCCAGACAGTGCAGAACTGTGCGGCCCGTCTATTGCTCGAACTCCCTCGCAGACAATCAGTGCGGTCCGGTCTGGTCAATCTTCATTGGCTGCCAGTACGCCAAAGAATTCATTTCAAAGCCATGTGCATTGCTCATCAGGCCTTCTGGGACAAGGGTCCCATGATCACCCGGGATCTAGTCACCCATTATGTACCCACCAAAAACCTCCGTTCTAGCCAGACCTTCTTAGCTACTCCCCTCAGAATAAAAAAGACCAGGTCGGGCGGTAGGACGTTCGCCTATAATGCAGCCAAGACCTGGAATGCGCTCCCCCTGCATCTTAGAGCCAACTCCAACCACTCTTCATTCCGAAAGCAACTCAAAACTTTCCTCTTCAATATTCCCTACTAATCCCCAGTCAGCCACTCCATGAGGCCCCCCCTATTATCTCCCAGCGCTTGGACGCCCCTGGGCAGCAATTCGCGCTCTACAAATACACATCCATTTCCATTAGTGTCAGATCAATATCACTGCAGATATAGGTGTTAGGACACCATTACTTCAGATCTAGGTGTGGGATCACGTCACTGCAGATATATGTGTGAGATCACTATCACTGTAGATATAGGTGTGAGATCAATATCACTGCAGGTATAGGGTGTGAGATCACCATTACTTCAGCTATAGGTGTGAGATCACTATCACTGCAGATATAGGTGTGAGATCACTATTACTGCAGATATAGGTGTGAGATCACCATCACTGCAAATATAGGTGTGAGATCACCATCACTGCAGGTATAGGTGTGAGATCACTATTACTGCAGATATATAGATGTGAGATCACTATCACTGCAGCTATAGGTGTGACTCAATATCACTGCAGATATAGGTGTGAGACCACCATTACTGCAGATATTGGTGTGAGATCGCTATCACTGCAGATATAGGTGTGAGATCATTATTACTTCAGATATAGGTGTGAGATCACTATCACTGCAAGTATAGGTGTGAGATCAGCATTACTGCAGATATAGGTGTGAAATCACCATCACTGCAGATATAGGTGTGAGATCACTATCACTGCAGAGATATAGGTGAGATCACAATTACTACTAAGATATAGGTATGAGATTACTATCACTGCAGATATAGGTATGAGATCATCATCACTGCAGATATAGGTGTGAGATCACTATCACTGCAGATATATAGAATACCTACTTGTTCGATATACGAGAGTTTAAGTTATTGGCATTGTAAATGACAATGCCTTTTATTTATGTTTTAAAAACAAAAATAAAAGGTATTGTCATGTACAATGTCAAAAGCTAAAACTCATGTAAATGCGAGACCTATTGCATTGCAAATCTTGTTGTTAATTTGCTGTTATGCATCTTAATGGTTGTTTGCCGGGATCTGAAAAACACGTGTAAAGGCGTTTTAGAGATGCACCGCATGTCCGCCATACTTTATCCAGGGAAAACAATATATATTCCAACAGGTAAATGACTCTTCGAGGGGCGCATGGATGTGGTAGGAGCAGGCCCATGTCACGCTGAAACATGTACTGTCTCATCTCCACCCACACGAGATGCTCAAGGGGGAAACTGGCACGTGATTTCTTGCCCCCAATCCTGCCAGAATGTCTGAAGCACGTGTTTACTGTAAATGTCCTTAATATTCCTCAACAAGTGTTCTTCTGCCTGTTGAACGAGTGCACAAATACACATGTGCATCCCCTGTTCACACCATTGCTAGTAAGTGAGTCCTCTTGCTGTGAGTCTAGTCAAATTATAAGAAATTTAGAAAGTTCTTTTTTGTGGACCTTCCCCGCCCGTGGGTGCAGGGCAGCAATTTAACAGTGGACTGCTTCTGCTGCACAGGTTGCATCATTAAATATGTCAAATCAGCTGTAACCAATTACATTGTGGCCTACTCATCTTCATGACACTACATATCAATTTGTTATTTACCACCACAATCAACACCATTCTATTGTCAATGCCTTTTCATTTCCAGCTCCCGTATCCTTAAAACCCTAAACTCAATTGCAACTCTCTGCCCTAACCCCTAATTAAAACCCTAACTCTAACCCTAACCATCTAACACCAGCCTTAGTCCTGATTCCCAACCTTCTACCCCAACATAAATATTAACTTATTCTAACCCAGTCCCAAAGACCCTATTCCAAACCCTCATCACAACTACATACCATAGCCCCTGACCTCAGCCTCGAACTAAACAAATGTATATAGGATAATGTCAGGGGGGCACATTCCAGCTATTCAACAAGAGAAACAATTCAACAGTAGACACATTAACCAGGCTTGAACTGTGGTTCCCAAAATCTATTTTATTGGTCATGTGCAGCTTTGAAGAGGATGTTTCATTATTTTATTTTGCAAATATTCTCAGGAATGGAGTTTGGAGTTTCTGCACAGCCTTATTATTAAATCTGCTAATGAGAATGGATGTGTTGTCTGTTAAATAACAGTGGGTTCTTCAGAATATTGGTGCTGGTCGATGGGCCCATCAGTTCTCAGCCTGTTCATACCTGTTCAGGAAGGAGGTGATCTTATCCCTTACGCCCCCTTCAAGCATGTCCAACTCATCCTGGATTTGACTAGTGTATGGATCCAGATTCCTCTTCATGTCTTCAGCTCTCTGGATGATTATTGTTTTTAGATCCTCTCCATATCGAGTAGCTGACCGGCTGAACTCCTCGATCCTCTGGTTCACTTTCTTGTTAAAGTCTTCCAAGTACGGTAATAAATTCTGCCCAATGTCGTCCAAGTGAAGTTTCTCTTTGATTTGGTTGGTGGAGGAGAGTATTTGCTGTCTCATGTCTTCTACATTGACAGAGAACTTGGTTCTCATATCTTCTATGTTTTTCTGCATCTGGAAGGCCATGATCTCAATCTTTTGGTTGAGGTTTTCTTGGACATTCTGTGCGTACGGTGTCAAATGCTTCTGCAGCTCCTCAATGTTCTGCTCAATCTTCGCCAGGACCTCATCACTGTAAGGGCTCAGGTTCTTCTTCATCTGCTGTGCTTTTTCACAGATCTTTCCTTGAAGTTCCTCAGCATACGGGCTAAGGGCCAAATGCAGATTGCCCACATTTTCTTGCAGTTTGGCTTGAAGCTGTTCGGCATATGGTGAGAGTTCAGTCTGGAGGCTGTTCATCTTTTCCTGGAGTTTGGCCTCAAGATCCTCAGTGTATGGCTTGATCACTGCTTGGAGGTGGTCAACATTTTCCTGAAGTCTGACCTCAAGCTCCTCCGCATACGGAATGAATGCTGCCTGGAAGTTATCCATATTTTCCTTAAGTCTAGCTTGAAGCTTCTCAGTGTATGGGGTGAGCTGGAGACGAAGCTCCTCCGCATTTTTCTGGACACGAGTGCCAAGTTCCTCAGCATATGGGGTGAGCGCCTGACGAATCTCCCCTGCATTTTCCTGTACCCGACTGGCAAACTCCTCAGCGTATGGAGTCAGCCTCAGCTGTAGCTCCTCGATGTTCTTGTTAAGCTGCTTGTGGATATCATCTGCATATGGTGACACCTTCAATCGTAACTCCTCGAGCTCCAGGCGTATCTGCTCCTTTAGTTTCTCTGAGTCTTGGGAGAGCCGTGCATGGAGCTGGGTGGTGAAAGGAACTAGCTGGCGTTGTAGGTGTGCAGCATAAAGAGGAACAGCTTGGAGGTTTTCCTGGAGGAGGGTGCTAAGGAAAAATAATGTAAAAATAGATCAATATTACTAATTCAGATGAAATATTCTATATTTCTAGTATATAACAACTGACCCTTTTTTCTCCTCTTTCCTTTCTTCTTTTCCTTCAATATCTGCATCGTAAAATTTCTTCTATTGAACCACAAAATCCAAAATGGTCTCGGAAGTTTCTCAACTAGCTCAATTCTCTAAGGTTGAACTATACACGCATTTTACTTATATCACTTACTCAGTAAGTACAACAAACGGGTGGGTTACTCAATAGAGTCATGGAATAGAGGGCAGTGTGCGAGGGCATGGCTTGGGTAAGAGCATTGATAAAAATGAAAAATTCACTATCTGTGGGGCCCCGGAACCCAGTGATCTTATGCAGGCTGTTCAAGGAAATGGACCAACTGTTAAGCTAGGACTGTATGTCAAAACCAAAGCCTCAAAGCTAGTGTGGGCAGCACTTGAGGTTAGAGAATTGTGATATAGCTGAAAGCTCCCTGTCACTGCTGAGATATGCAGATAATAGAAGCAGAGGTATCACCCAGACAATTTTCCCGCCCTAGGGCTATCCTGATGGAAGTGCCCCTGGGATCCTGATATTAGGAGGGGACTCCAATGCGACAATGGGCCCAGCACTAGATAGAGACTCTAAGGGCCTAATTTACAATATTCTGACGCATAGCAGCGAAGCTAGCATTTCCGCTGCACTGCCATGCATCAAAATAAAGGGCAGTAATACACTGTATCTACAAGATACTGGGGATTCCTGTCCTTGCGCCCGTGCCTGCGTATAAAGATCCGCCATGCAGCAGCACAGACATCTTTGCATCATTTTGCAAGTGTGCCTGCTCTGAGGTGATGATTGTGTTTGTGCAGGTGCAAAAATAGCAGTGTCGTTTGCTACATATTATGAAGATATATATGTACGTCTGTGACTGTTAGGGTGGGGGAAGATTGCGTTGACCTTCTAAAACACCTCCCCCTTCCGGCTCTCTGAGGCAAAGATAGAGCAACATTGGGGAAAGAGCTAAGTGCAAACGAAGTTAAACAGGCAATCCGAGACCTGCAGTCAGGAATGGAGGCAGGGCCTAACAGCCTACCAATGGAACTATATGAGTGCATGGCGAATAATGTAGCAGGACACATGCTAAATATGTTCAAGGAGGCCCAGGAGGTGGGTTGCCTGCCGGAAGATCAAAGAACCGCTAACATAGTGGTTATCCCCAAAAAAGAAAAGCCAGCTGTAGCCTGTAGCTTCTACAGACCAACCTGGTTGTTAAATTGATAGGCAAAGTTCCTGGCCAAGACCCTGGCTAGCAGACTGCAGCCAGGTATAACTACAGTGATGAATCCAGATCAGTCTGGCTTTATGCCACACAGGGGTATCCAATTAAACCTGAGGTCTCTCTTAGGAGTACTTCATATGACTGAGGCTACACAAGCTGAACAGGCCGTATTGCTCTCATTGTATGCTCAGATGGCATTTAATAGCATTGAATGGAGCTATCACTTTGCTGCTCGGGTAAAGTTAGACTTTCGACCTCGATATTGTAAATGGATCCAGCTTCTATAGCAAGACCCACTGGAACAGGTTTGGTTCAATAATGAACTGTTACAGCCCTTTGTTTTTCATAAGGGCACAAGGCAGGCCTGCTCACTGCCCCAATGATATTTGCACTTGAGCCTCTAGCGGCATGGTTTCACCAGGACCTCCTTATACAAGATATCAGCAGAGGCCGGGACTGGGAAGAGAGGGTCTCTCTATATGCTGATGATATCCTGTTATATGCCACACTGCCCTGCTCCACAGTAGATAGCACCTTGCACATCTTTCAACTCTTTAAGGGATACCCTGAATATGAAATTAACTAGGAAAAGTCCCTAATTCTTCCCATAAAGGGCGGTATCCTCAGACTGACTTCGAGATGTATAGCTTCAACAGTGCAAGATGGCTTCTGATACTTGGGCATCTACATTACGCGAGACGCAGAAGAATTTTTTAAAAGGAACCACTTCACGCAGCTGGACCGCCTTTGAAGTGATGTTGCCCACTGGTGAATGCTTCCGATCTCCCTGATGGGCAGGCAGGGGTTCTTTAAGATGATGACCCTCCCAAAATTGCTCCATGTTTTACAGAATACCCCGAAATCTCTCCTGACTTCTTTAAGAAAGTTGATGGCTCACTACGGCAACTCCTGTGGGATGTGGGCAGTTCAAGAAATCGCACTCTGCAAGCTCCAGAGAGGGGTATATGAAGAGGGTCTGGCGGCCCAAGATATACGTAGATATTACTGGGTGGCACAATTGATAGTAAATACTAATAAATGACTGGGTGTTCTCGGACAGTGCAGGCTCAGTACTCGGGCTGCTCCTCACTGCGTTATCGAAAAGGACATGAGGGCGCCCTTCCATTCCCTACACAACTGATGGTAAGGACATGGTGAGAAGCCACTAGATTCCTGGGATGGGACAACAAACTGACAGACAGAGACCTTCTGCGAGAGGTTCGGGATCTGAAGGGGTTTTCCAAACAGAAACTAATAGGCATTCTAACTACTGGGGGATGTGTGAAGAGGGCAAACACTACTCACATTTGAGGCTCTACAGCAGCAGTATGAGATTGCTGAATCATAAGTTTTAAATATTTACAATTGGGTCACGCTCTTAGGCAGCATGTACTGGAGATGGAGCAATTACCAAAGTTGGCCCCTTTAGAGGATCGGCTCCTCTTGAACCCCATGACAGAGAGGGCAGTATCCTTAACCGAAAAGAACATGAGGAATAATTCCCCTGACCCTCTGCTGAAGCTGCAGGAAGCAGGGGAGGGAGACCTTGGACTTATAGAAGAGGAGGATTGGTTGGAGGCTGTACAAAGTCCCAGAGAGATGGCCATACGGGCTATGTGCCACCTCATTGAATTGTGAATACTCCATAGATCATACTATTCCAAGACGCTTCTGCATCGCCTATGTGCTAGGGGTTGTGGTGAGACAGGTTTCTTTTTTACATACTCTGGGAATGTCCGGACATACAACGGTACTGGAGGGGGGTGGTTCAAATTATGGCCAAAGCCACTGGATTCAACATGCCACTGACGGCCAGGTGGCACCTCCTATATATAAGTGGTGGAGAGGAGTGGCCTAAATACCCAAAAATATGGCTTACGTTGGCCTCTAGGATTGCCAAGAGAACTTTAGCTCTGGTCAGGGGGGCGAGTGGGATGATACGCTTTTTCGGAATGGGAAGCTGGCGGGGAATGGTGCCAAAGGGCTGAACATGTGGTGTACCAGAGTCAGGGCAGCCCAAAAAATGGGAGAAAGTCTGGGACAGTTAGTGTATATACAGGGAATAGACGAAGGGATTTGGAGCACCCTGCTGACACGTCACAGCTGAATTACCTCATGCATCATGGTCGATGTGGTTCAATGTTGCTCGCTTCACACACAGTTCTCACAGTTTGTTGGCCAGTGCCAGTACCAGTACCAGTATTCTTTTCAAGTGTATCCCCAGACACGTGTTTCTAGATTCCTCTTTCATCAGTGGGGAAAATGTTCATAGGTCGCTGGACGTGCTGCCGCAGTTTCCTCAGGGTTAGTGCCACTCTCAGCACGCAGGTGCTCACAGAGCTCGTCAGCTCACGGCCCACGGGAGCCATCTTAAACAGTCAAAGGGATTTGGAGCACCCTGCTGACACGTCACAGCTGAATTACCTCATGCATCATGGTCGATGTGGTTCAATGTTGCTCGCTTCACACACAGTTCTCACAGTTTGTTGGCCAGTGCCAGTACCAGTATTCTTTTCAAGTGTATCCCCAGACACGTGTTTCTAGATTCCTCTTTCATCAGTGGGGAAAATGTTCATAGGTCGCTGGACGTGCTGCCGCAGTTTCCTCAGGGTTAGTGCCACTCTCAGCACGCAGGTGCTCACAGAGCTCGTCACCTCACGGCCCACGGGAGCCATCTTAAACAGTCAAAGGGATTTGGAGCACCCTGCTGACACGTCACAGCTGAATTACCTCATGCATCATGGTCGATGTGGTTCAATGTTGCTCGCTTCACACACAGTTCTCACAGTTTGTTGGCCAGTGCCAGTACCAGTATTCTTTTCAAGTGTATCCCCAGACACGTGTTTCTAGATTCCTCTTTCAGCAGTGGGGAAAATGTTCATAGGTCGCTGGACGTGCTGCCGCAGTTTCCTCAGGGTTAGTGCCACTCTCAGCACGCAGGTGCTCACAGAGCTCGTCAGCTCACGGCCCACGGGAGCCATCTTAAACAGTCGAAGGGATTTGGAGCACCCTGCTGACACGTCACAGCTGAATTACCTCATGCATCATGGTCGATGTGGTTCAATGTTGCTCGCTTCACACACAGTTCTCACAGTTTGTTGGCCAGTGCCAGTACCAGTATTCTTTTCAAGTGTATCCCCAGACACGTGTTTCTAGATTCCTCTTTCATCAGTGGGGAAAATGTTCATAGGTCGCTGGACGTGCTGCCGCAGTTTCCTCAGGGTTAGTGCCACTCTCAGCACGCAGGTGCTCACAGAGCTCGTCAGCTCACGGCCCACGGGAGCCATCTTAAACAGTCAAAGGGATTTGGAGCACCCTGCTGACACGTCACAGCTGAATTACCTCATGCATCATGGTCGATGTGGTTCAATGTTGCTCGCTTCACACACAGTTCTCACAGTTTGTTGGCCAGTGCCAGTACCAGTATTCTTTTCAAGTGTATCCCCAGACACGTGTTTCTAGATTCCTCTTTCATCAGTGGGGAAAATGTTCATAGGTCGCTGGACGTGCTGGGGATACACTTGAAAAGAATACTGGTACTGGCACTGGCCAACAAACTGTGAGAACCGTGTGTGAAGCGAGTAACACTGAACCACATCGACCATGATGCATGAGGTAATTCAGCTGTGACGTGTCAGCAGGGTGCTCCAAATCCCTTTGACTGTATATACAGGGAATAGAGGGAGCCTTTAAAAGAGGGGTTAACCATACTGTGAGGGTGGAACTGGGGTCACTGTCGAAATTCCATCATATAGCATTGCTAACAACTGTATGCACAATTCTTATCCTTATGTATCCTAGTGGTTATGTCACTCGTACTGTACTTTGTTCTTTTATGTCTTTTCTGTACATGATAACCCAATTATGCTTACTGTAGCACTGAGCAACTGTTTAATAAAAAATAACTAAAAAAGAAAAAGATTTAAATGGCAGACAAAGGACAAATTAGAACCTAATTAAGGCTCTTGAGGATGTGAGTCGGGGTATGAGACTTTGAAGACACTACCTAACCTAAAGCAGGAAAGCAGTGCTCATGAAAGCTTCAACTAAAATCGACTTTCTAATCCCTAACAAGAAAGACAGGGTGGATAACATTCAAGCATGGAGTTTTAATAATAAAGATTAGCCTATGCATGTCTATCAACTGAGCTTTGCAAAGGCATTTCTAAACACATGGGCTTAAAAAAGGGACATCTAACGATGACGTTAAATAATGACTGCACGTTACATTAAAAATATGAATTGGGTTTGAATGGGGCATATCCACAATGAAAAGATGTATTTGTTTTCAACAGGGGTCTTCTTGGACGGTTTCCAAAGAAGAGGCATTACTAGAAAGATGTCTAACAATGGACCACAAAGAAAGATGATAGGGTTGGACTGAAGGACATTCAACAATGAGACCTAATGAACCTCGCTTGGTGGAAAACCTGCAGTTAATAGGAATTCCAGCATCCCTGCTCTTTGGAACGATTTCCAATAACTGTGCTTGACTGGGGGACATCTAGAAAGGGGCCAGGCGGTATGTCTGCACAGGACAGTTTTGTGTATGGATTCCTAGCAATTTGACTAGGTTGAAAGAGTTATGGAACAGGACCCGGTTGAGGGACATACAACAAAGGGGCTTGTTGGTGCCATATATGACAACTTGTCTTGGTCGTAAGAAGTTGAGCTTGGGGACCTGGCTAATGGATCGGTAAAAATAAAGCCAATGTGGAGATTTCAATGGTTAGGGTTTATTTAAAAATATTTAACCATGGGGCTTTAAGAATCGTGAACCATGGGTCTTAATGTGAGGATTTGTCACAATGCAGCTTATCGTAAAAATCTGTATTAAAAAATCTGTAGTGTAAGGATCTACAACAATACGGAGTATAGTAAGGATTAATAACAATTGGGCTTGGATTAATGATTATTAGCAATAGAACTTGCACGAGGGATAGTGACTGGTCATTGATAAAGGTGGATTTTTTTGTTCGTACTGTCAGACAATGCTTACTTGAACTGTTTGCTGATTTGCGATTCCTGGATCTGTTGCGCTGCCCGCTTCGCGCTGCTGCTTAGTTCTTTTAAGTTATCCCAGAAGCCATCTTCCACCTCATCAGTGCCCACATCTGTGCAGGACCCTGTGGGAACAATAAACAGGAACAAGGCACTTGAGAATAGATCCATACATTATCTGTTTTATGAGGACCACCAGTCTACTGTTCTTTTTGGAGTACACTTCACAAAGGGACAGTTCTACAATAAGGCTGCTACAAAGGCTGACCTGTGGATCCATAATGAACGGCACAAGACAGCATAAGTTACATTCAATGGGCTAAAACAAGCCTTACTGCATGGGCATGGGTGCACCCACAAGGCAGAATATCATTTTACCTATGGCTCCCCTTCACCACATCAAATGTTGCACTTTCTGCTGAATTTCAGGCCAACATCTATAATTACGTATCAAGGATTAGTGCTGAATAGTTTATATGCATGAAGGATGTGCTGTACTTGACGAAGCGGGTTATGCATGTGGGATACCCATTGACGTCGCTTGCATCTACAGGGAGCTTTGGAAGCTGGTTGAACAACCTGAAAACTATCAACCTTTGGAATATCCATAGAAATGGATCTTAACTGCCCTTGCCAGGGAACAGAGCAAACTAAATGCCACCCCTGGTGTGTGGTATGTGAAGGCGCCCAGGAATCACACAGCTAAGACCTTAGATTACAGCTGGCTGTGTTTTCTGCATCCGCAAAGCCCACCCATGGACTGAAATCTAGTCCTTTGCTATCCTCCTCCCCCAGGGCTTTAAGTCGAAGAAAAAACTGGGAGGAACTCTTAAAGGGGCATGACCAATGTATTTAATGGCATGGCTGAAAAACACGTCAACTTAAATTCTGTGATTAGCATAGTGTGCCGCCCGAGTGGTAGTTTGCTGCTTCGTTAGATCCAGATATATAATACAACAAGTAACATTACACTTACAACAAGCTAGGCCAATTGGCTTTGTCAATGGTTGTTAGTTGCATAAGAGAAATAATCAACAACTATGGCTTCATAGTATATAATATTGAAAATCCTTCAGTTCTGAAATGATGAGCCTGTGAAATAACTATAAAGAGGCTCTTGGAAGATACATCACAGGCAGTGAAGGGTGGTAGTGCTGCAGAGTTAAGCTTTTTTTTATCACCCTGAGGGTGAGAGATCCAGAATGACATTGTGCTGATGCACTCGAAAAATCGCTACTGTTTTAAATTGTTTAACCTGTTTGGAGCCCTGCTCCTTTTTTAAAATTGTAATCTAGTAAAAACTTATTGCTGCTCGAAATTTATTTTGGAGATCGAATTTCGTTTTTTCTGCTCTAGTATTTCACTGTGACACCACGCTCCCCCTGTCTTTCACATTGCAAGCACTACAATAGGAAAGAACTATCGGAATTAAAAGCACACTTCACCACTTTGGTGATTTCTTTACTGCCTCACGCCGCCCGCCATCTTGGAGGTGAGCTAGAGACACCACACTCTGTGTGTTAGCGTGCTAGTCTTGGGAAGTGCCCCAGCCACACCCTATAATTAATAGCCAGAATGCAAGCGCGCAGCGATCGCGCGCAGCATTGCGCCGGAGGAGCGCCAGAGGAAAGCCCGTCTGTGCCCGTCCGGGCCAGGACGGGGTTAGGGGCTAGAAACTTTGGTCCAATTTGCACATATTCGCCCGAATCTCTGTGGGCATTAAAGACAGACTCTATCCGTTTGGATAAAAGTACCTTGGTCAATCTGCCAGCTGAAGTTCTTGTGGAGAATTTAGGTACAGGCCCCAGGACTCGTCCCACTGTTGCTAGCCAGCAATCACATGGCCTCAGATTAGTGATACTTAATACGCGTTCCTTACAAAAGCACCATCTGGAAGTCTTCTCTCTACTGCTTGATGGAGATATTGACATCCTTGCACTTTCTGAGACATGGCTGAGCTCTGCCTCCCTGCCTGACATTTTGGCCGCTCTACCTCCAGGTTATGACGCTATCTGGCATAACCGCCCAAATGATTGTAAAGGAGGGGGTGTGGCCTTTTTGTTTAAAAAATGTCTCATAGTGAAAGAGATCATAGCACAAAACTGTGCCAGTGCAGAGCTGTTAGGGATATAAGTCTCATTCAAATCCTCATGTATTACAATAATTGTAGTTTACCGCCCGCCACAAAGCTCCCCGGATTTCAATGACGTCCTGTTTGAGCTTCTAACGGACTTGGCCACCAGATATAAGTCCCTCTTGGTGGTTGGTGATTTCAATTACCACTGGGACAAGGTACCCAGAGGCCCCACAGAGACTGAGTTTGAGGCTAATCTCTCGCTGCTTAATTTGCGACAGCTAGTGGTGGGTCCTACTCACGTGAAAGGCCATACATTGGACCTTGTTTGGTCTTCTTTACCCAACACCGAAATCACGGAAACAATCCCTTGCATCTGGTCAGATCATTTTATGATAAAGTGCTGGGTTCCAGGCGACCCTGTGAGGGCTGCCCCTAACAAGTCACGGAGGAAAATTAGATCCTGGAGTAAGATGGAATCAAACCTCCTAATTTCAACCCTGCTTTCCCTCACCCCCCCGATATGAATGGCATAGATCTGGACCAGGATGTTAGGATCTTAAATACCTGGATCCTCGCCGCCCTGGACAAACTTGTCCCTGAGCAGTTGGAGAGCACTAGAACCAAAGGGAGAGGAGCGCCTGGTTTGACGCCTCCCTGAAACAAAAGAAGCAAGCCCTTCGTAAGGCAGAGAGAAGGTGGAGACTCCACTATACTCAATCAGACGCCGAAAATTTCAAAACCCTGCTCTCAAAATACAAGGCAGACATCTTGGAAAGAAAGGCTGCTTTCTATGAGGGAAGAATTAGGGAGGCTACTAACATTCAGCGAGAGACATTTACCATTCTAAGGGAACTTACACAACGTGAAGGGAAAATTTCAGTGGGTGACCAACCTGACGGTGACTCCTTTCAATCCTTCTTCCTCCAGAAGGTACAGGATATCATCACTGACATCAATGCACGGACAGTCACAACCATGCTGCCTAGCCAGAATGTTCAGGTGCCATCCATGACTTTGGATAGCTTCCCTCCCATCAACGACAAGTGCTTAGCGCAACTGGTCGCTCAAACTAAATCAGGCTCTAGCATAGATCCATGTCCCCCCAGAATCTTTAAAATGGCTCTGCCAGGCATTCAGCCTCAGGTACTGAGTCTACTGAATAACTCACTTAACTCAGGCTATCTGCCGATTCAGATGAAAGAAGCCAGGGTTTCCCCACTTCTGAAGAAAGCAGGAACAGACACGACATCCTTAAAAAATTACAGGCCCATTTCGCAGCTGCCTTTTCTAAGCAAGATCCTAGAAAAGCACGTTCTCAGCACTCTAGCCGGCCATCTGGAAGAACACCATCTCCTTCATACCAGGCAGGCTGGGTTCCGGCCCCAACATAGCACAGAATTAGTCATGGCCTCGGTCGCCGATGAGTTGAGAGTCAGGGCAGATAACAAACAGCCCTGTGCCTTGATTCTATTAGACTTATCGGCAGCTTTCGACACGGTCAGCCACACCATCTTGCTGGACCGTGTCGCAAAATTGGGGATCACAGGCCAGGTGCTAAAGTGGCTAGAATCCTTCCTGTCAGGTCGAACCCAGAGAGTGCAGCTAGGAGACCAACTGTCTGAGATCTGCGACGTGACCTGGGGGATGCCCCAGGGGTCGGCGTTATCCCCCCTGCTTTTTAATATCTATTTACAACCACTGGTGGAGGAGCTTATGCGTATGAACTGCGAAATCTTTAATTACGCAGATGATACTCAGCTCTTAGTCTGGCTGGACAACACCAAAGAGGCCCAGGATTCAGTGAGGAATCTGCTCTCATTCACAGTCAACTGGATGACTAACAATCTGTTGAAAGTGAATGCTGATAAGACGGAGGTGCTGGTGATTAGCAACAAAGAGGATCCCTGGAGTGACCTGTACTGGCCCCCCGAGCTAGGAACCACTCCGTCTCCTGGCTCTGTGGTAAAAAGCTTGGGGTTAAGGATCGATGCAGACCTCTCAATGGCCCCTCAAGTTTCTGCTGTGGCAAGATCCTGCATAGGTGTGTTGAGGCAATTGCGAAAGCTAGTCCCCATCTTATCTGCCTCCACCCTGCAATCGATCGTATCCGCCACAGTCATTTCGAGACTTGATTATGGTAATGCCTTATACCTAGGCCTACCACAGAAGCTGTTGAGGAAGCTGCAGGTAATACAAAACGATGCGGCCAGGCTGATCCATTCTTTGCCTAGAAACGCGCATGTAACCCCACTGCTTCAGAAGCTGCACTGGCTCCCAGTGAAATTCCGAGTGCAGTTCAAATGTCTCTGTGTGGCCCATAAGGCACTCTTTGGGAAAGCCCCAGAGTACATTAAGCACCGTCTAAAGAGGTACACTCCGGGGAGGCTACTGCGCTCAGGAACAACTCCCAACCTGTTTCAACCTAGGTTCAAATTAAAGACCAAAGGAGGCAGGGCCCTGTCCGTGCTCCTTCCACAACTGTGGAACGAGCTTCCATCTACCTTGAAAGCGGAATCGCAACTTCTACCTTTCAGAAAGAAACTAAAAACTTATCTTTTCAGAAAGGCCTTCATGACATCATAGGAGGTGAAACAACTGAGGTTCTAGGGTCATTAGTGTGTTATGTTTCTTTCTGGTTAAGCGCTTAGAGACCGGCGGTGATAGGCGCTATACAAGCAATCCCTAACATAACATAACATAACATGGTAGAAATGGAGAGCCCGATAGGGACCCGTCTCAGCACCTGCTTTTTAGAACTGACGGTGCTGAACACTGGCAGGAACCCGCCCACTTAACGCCCTGCTCCTCCCTTTAGAAAGAGGGTGAGATGGACCAGCATTTAAGGGGTGTGGAACATGAAACCAGAAAACAAGTGCTCCCGGTAAGACTTCCCCTCTTGGAGTGACCATGTGTAAACCACCATCCCCTGGTGCTAGAGCGGTTGCTCAGTAGTGTTAAAGCAGGGTTGGATTGGTAAGGCGGGCAGTCGGGCACAGTTCCAGCTGTGGGCCGCTTTTTTGGGCAGCCTGGGGGTCCATTTTGAGCGATGTCTGCGTTGTTTGGATGCCTCCAGCAGCCCAGCGGGTAGAGGTGTCACTCCCTTTCTCTTGCTGGGCTAGACCATTAGTGTATGCAGATTGAGGGGGGCAGGGGGCCTGAGCAGAAGTGGTCTCACTTGTTTTCAGGTGTGTTTCACCAATGTGAACTAATCCCTGTATTTATTTTGATCTAAGTGAAGTTAAGAAAACTTGTCTCTGTAGGAGACCACCCTCCTCCCCCGTGTTTTTATAAAATGTTGCCAAAGCAGTGTTTTGTGGAAAGGCAATATGCAAATGTGGGCCACTTTTTTAGCGTGTCCAGGCCTATTTGTGATCTCAATCCAACCCTGGTTAAGAGCTCAGCAAATAAAGATGACGTCAGAAGCCAAAGATTCTGCTCTACCTGTAATGGCCAGCAAGGCCAACACGACGCCAATGGATCTCAGAAACATCTTCAGCTTCGAAAGGAGCTTCGGGGGTGGAACCTGGAGGGAAAATATTGAGCTTAGTATAAAAGTGGAGAGGAGGGGCTTAGAGTCCAAAAGGCTGCAGCACACTGGTGGAAGAGGGCTCCCTTTATGTCGAGAGCCCAACAACATAGCCACAGACCCCTCCATCAAACACCTCAGTCTGCTGAAACACCAACCCACGCATGACTAGGAATTCGCTGTCTGAGGCCCCTGCAGTACAGCGCAGTGTCGCTGTGGGCTTTAGTGGCCGGACCCATCCTGGCCTGTCAGGAGTCAGCTGCTATCGCTGCAGTATCTCAGGCGCCCCAGCCATGCTGCTCACTCCATCCAAGTGTTCCCCATCTTCAGTGTGCTCACAGGTCAGCCCTTTACAACCGGCCTTTACCACTGACCACGGCTCCCATAAGGAAAAGAACAATTTTCAAACTCATCTGCCTGAGATATAAAGCTTTGTCAGGCAATGAACCCAAATATCAACAGGACAAACTGATTCCATATCTTCCTATATGAAATCTTAGATCAAGGAGTCAAGTTCTTCTCTCTCCTCTGCGTATTCCTACGTCTAGGTTTGGTGGACCAGCTTTTTCTTATCTGGCCTCTACCACAAGAACAAGCTTCCCTTGTTCGTTAGGGCATGCACAGAGTTTTCAGGTTTAAAAAAACATCTTAAGATCTGGTTGTTCCAATGGCTGCTGGGCCGTTTCTAGGTGTTTTGCCGCCCTAGGCAAGAATAGAAAAATGCTCCCCTCCCTTTTACAACCATCACTGTCTCCCACTGTCATCCAGGTTAGAAGAATAAATGCATTAGATATAGAAAGAACTTATATTCAACATTAAACAATAAAACACATCAACAATAGTATTGAAGTAGAACAGGTTTACATATGTATAATGGGATTTTTTTCTTCAGACATATGCAAGCTCTGTATAAATTCCATTGCTTCAGCTCCACGCAGCCCTTCATTTCCCTAGCCGCTTGGCCTCTGAGAGAGAGTCTAAAAATGGGGCCACATTGTGACAAACTCTGGTATGGCGGTGGCATGTGAACGTGTACCCACGGGGACACGCTGGGACCACAAATTAATTTCACCGGGGACACACAATATTTTAAAGGCTCACATTGTCTTTCGGTTCAAGGATGTGTAGTATCCTCGTGTGCTATCTCGTGCACGCCCGCCGCATGCATTGGAACTTGGAATCTCTAGTCGGGGATTCCGTCCTGTCCTGTGCAGCGGTTGGCGTGGGTTCCTGATGTCTCCTACTTAACCTATGAATTAACCTTATTCAACATCACCTCTTCGTGTGGAGTCCTCCTTCCTCATCAGGATTTTTCACTGGCGACGACGAGGAAACGCACCCAAGCGATTACTGGAGCCCACAGCCCCGGATCTTCCGGATAAGATTACCGTTGATGACTTTGAACCTGCTACTTGCTCCTCGCACTCTGTCGAAGTCTCCCTATCCTCTTATCAACATCATCCTGAAGATCCCGTATTTTCAGCTGCTGTGGTGAGACTTTTATTCATTTAAAAATATTTTAGCCTTTTCGCCTGCCATTTAAACTAACGCATGCGCGTCCCCTCGCGCTGGAACAATTCAGCTTGTGCTCATTGGCCATCTCGCGCATCTCGTTTCCAGCATCACGGCGCATGCGCATGAGTTTCTCGCTCTTCGTGTCGTCACAGAGACAGCTCTGAAACAGAGGCAGCGCCAGCACAAGCAAGCTCCACATTCTACGTTCTTATTGCATCACAAAGACAGAGTCAGCACACGTGAACTTTGTTCTTTCTAGCCACTCGCCTTTGTGACATCACAATACTGTTCCTGTAGGTTGGATTTCTCTACAGAGAAAAGAACTAACATTGTCTTTCCTTGAAAGTGTCTAATATCTTTTCCAACCTAATTTCAAGTTGTTTATGACATCATATCTCTCACACACATAATTTCTTTTGCCAACAATGGAAAGTTTTAATGCACCTCCACCCTTCTTAGCTAGTCCAGGTGAACCCCCCCTGGAGTGGAAACAATGGCGTGAAGGTTTTGAAGCCTATCTGGAAGCTATAGGTGGAGAGAATTACACTGACAAACGAAAACTCGCTATTCTCAAGCATTCTTTAGGTGCAGAAGGAAGACAAGTCCTCTCTCACCTTCCTTCTCTTACTTTGGATAACTCATCAGAGGAAGAAGGTGATGTTTACGAAATTGCCATCATGCAATTAGATAAGCAATTCATCAAAAAAGTCAACGAAGTTGTTGCTCGCCACAAGTTTCTTAGCAGACAACAACTTTCTATTGAACCCATTGATTCCTTTGTCAAGGATTTGAGAATTCTCGCTGCCAAATGTAATTATCAACAGTTTCAAGATCAGATGATCAGAGACCAGCTGGTGCATAATGTCTCCGATGTAAAACTTCAAGAGAAGCTACTTGATGCGAAGGATTTGTCCCTTTCAAAAGCCCTTGACATTGCACACCGATTCGAAGATATGAAGTTAGGCATCAAGGAGCTATCCGAAAAAAAACCAAAAGAATCTTCTTTAGAAAAACCCAATGTTTCTGTGGTTCAAACCGTCAAGAAGAATCCAAACGAATATTTTCACAACAAACCTACCTTTCCTTCTTCGTCGTATCAAGGTCTCAAAAAAGATGTAGTTTGTTTCAAATGCGGTTTTCCTGGCCACGTCGCAACTGACAAGAGATGTCCCGCCATTGGTCAATTTTGCAATTATTGTAAATCCAGAGGTCATTTTGCCAGAATGTGCAAGAGTCGCAACAGATCAAAGAATTTTTCTTCTGATTCCAGACGTCCCAGATTCTCTCAGATCCAGTTGATGACGATGTCAATGATGACATTTGCACCGTTTATGAAGTCGGAGAAGAGAAAAAAGACTCACCGTACTGTATGCTTCAAATAGGGTCCAAGTCCATAAAAGTTATGGCAGATTCTGGTGCAAAGTACACATTGATTGGTGACGATGTTTTGTTAAGAGAATTTCCTGAAGTTATGTCTTTATTTCCCTCTGACATAAAACTAAGGGGTTATGGTAAAAAACCCATCGAGGTATTTGGGTACTTTCACTCCACTCTATCATTTAAGGGCAAGTCAATTCCAGCTAAAGTGTATGTTGCAAAAGATGGGTCATGCTTGTTAGGCTGGCCACAACAAAGAGAGTTAATGATGAAACTTGATCCCAATCATCCTGATCAAGTTCTAGGGTATTCAGATTTTATCAATTCTGTTGATGTGTCTTCAGACAACAAATGGGAAACTGTTTTTCCGCAGGTCTTTTCCTCTAACTTGGGTTTACTAAAAAATTTTAGTCACAAAATCGTTCTTAAACACAACGCCATTCCCAAGGTACACAAGGTACGCAACATCCCTTTGGCCTTAAGAGAGTCAGTTAAAAAAGAGCTTCAAAGATTATGTGATTTGGATGTAATCGAGGAAATTGAATCCTCTGAGTGGCTTTCACCTGTAGTTGTCGCCCATAAACCCAATGGGAAAATTCGTCTTTGTGTGGATATGCGCGATCTAAACTCCAATGTGTGGGTTGATAGACATACTCTACCTAACATCGGAGAGATGTTCTCTAAACTGAAGGATGCATCTATCTTCACCACATTAGATTTGTCCAACGCATATCATCAGATAGCCCTTCATGAAAACAGTAAACATCTGACATCGTTCATTACCACTGAGGGTGCTTACAGGTACAAGAGAATGCCCTTTGGCTTGGTGTCTGCATCCTCAGTGTTTCAGCGTGTCATGCACAATTTATTTAAAAATTTCCCAAATGTATTATATTTTCAGGACGACATATTAGTTTTCGGCAAAAATGAATGTGAACACTCTGAAATTCTATTCAAGGTTTTGTCCATTCTTCAAGACAATGGTCTAACCCTCACCAAGGAGAAGTGTAAATTTGAAAAAGCTTCTGTAGACTATTTAGGCCATTCCATCAGCAAAGAGGGTATTTCCCCCAAGTTGAGTCTAGTTAAAGCCATTGAGAATGCTCCCGAGCCAACCAACAAGGATCAGCTCAGATCCTTCCTCGGTTTGGCCGAGTATTATGCAAAGTTCATTCCTACCTTCTCAGATAAGACCTCGCACTTACGAAAGTTAATGAAAAACCAACAACAATTTATTTGGGATGACAATTGCAAGGCTCAATTTGATTTTATAAAGAAATGTATTATTTCCGCCCTGCATTATCACCTTTTGACACCAACTGCAAATCATTTATCGTCACTGATGCAAGCAATGTTGGCCTTGGTGCGGTGCTAATGCAGAAGCAAAATTCTGGTTTTGTCACCATTGCTTTTGCATCAAGACCGTTACGTGGTGCTGAAACTAAGTATTCCACCCTAGAAAAAGAAGCTTTGGCTTGTTGGTGGGGGATCGAATATTTTCGTAGGTATGTGTATGGCACTGATTTTATTGTGCGCTCTGATCATCGTCCCCTAGTTGATCTTTTTACGACCAAAGGTTGTAACAAAGCCACTTCCAGGATTGCGAGATGGCAGTATAAGTTACAAGATTTTCATTTCTCAGTCGAATATATCCCTGGTGCCAAAAATGTCCTTGCCGATTTCCTTTCCAGGTTACCTGTTGAAGATGACAATCATGTTGCCCCTGATAATGACCCTGACAAAGTTGTGTCAATATGTGAGGTATCCAATGGTTGCATCCGAGAAGATGATTGGGTTCTGGCTTGTAGTAATGATCGTGATTATTTAGACGTTTTATCTTTTGTCAAAAATGGTTGGCCTTCAAAGAACAGTCTATCTTCTAGCATTTTGCCATACTTTCATGTTGCACAAGAACTTTCTGTCCAAGGTGATACTTTATTGAGGGGTTTGCTTTTGGTTGTACCTCATGATATAAGAGACACTGTGTTAGATATGGCTCATGAGGGTCACCCGGGCATGTCCGGTATGAAAAGAAGGATAAGAAACGAATTTTGGTGGCCCGGTGTCGACAGGTGTATTGAAAGAAAGGTTAGATCTTGTATCGAATGCTGCGTGAGTGACAAATCACAGAAACCTATAAAATATCAGCATGACTCCATCTCGAGGCCCTCTAAACCCTGGGAGTGTGTTTCCATTGACATTGCTGGTCCAATGTCTTTAGGTCGTAGCCCTGTCTATGCTATTGTCCTAATAGACCAATTCTCTAGTTGGCCTGAAGTAAGATTTGTTCCTCATGTATCTTCCAGAGTCATTATTGACTTCCTAAATTCCATTTTCGAAAAGGAGGGTTTTCCAACTTCCATGCTATCGGATAATGGCACCCAGTTCACCTCCGTAGAGATGAAATCCTTTTGTTTCAACCATGGCATTTTACACAAACGCTCTTCTGTGTATTATCCTCAAGGCAACGGAATGGTTGAGAGGTGGATTAGGGTGCTCAAAGAAGCTTTACAACTTGCAGTATGCAATGGTGTGAATTGTTATGATGCGGTCAGGAAACTATTGTGGAGTTACAGAAATACTCCAAGGTCTGTGGGGGATTTATCTCCTTTTGAAAAGATGCGAGGGAGGAAGGGTGTGTGTAACATGAGTCAGCCCTGGATGAGAGATCTTGTCGATGGCAAGTTCAGGAAACATGATACTTCAGTGATTCGTAACTATTCCAACAATCCCTGCAAGGTTGGTGATTGGGTACGAGTGAGGAAGTCTGGTTTTATCAGTTCGGGTATGTCACGCTTTTCCGATCCCATGTTAGTTATTAGAGTGGGCAGACAAGTTGTGGAACTATCAGACGGTAATGTTTGGAGTCTTTCCAAAGTCGTTAGGGTTCCGTCCCTTTGTGTGAGACCGTCTTCTCCTATTGACATTTCCTCCCCCAACCATACCGGAACCTCTCACTTACCCGACAAATGCCACATACCTTCAACCTCTCATCCGCAACTTCCTGTTCCCAGGTCCTCCTGCAGATTGTATACTCCCCGCCTAAAGAAACCACCTGTGTGGCATAAAGATTACAATGTTGGCAAATAAGTTTTCACTGTATCAAAATGTAAAGTTGTTTTATTCCTTATGTAGCTTGTATATATCTTGGTTGTTATGTTTTTCTTTTTCTTTTCTAGTAAGGGGGATGTGTAGTATCCTCGTGTGCTATCTCGTGCACGCCCGCCGCATGCATTGGAACTTGGAATCTCTAGTCGGGGATTCCGTCCTGTCCTGTGCAGCGGTTGGCGTGGGTTCCTGATGTCTCCTACTTAACCTATGAATAAACCTTATTCAACATCACCTCTTCGTGTGGAGTCCTCCTTCCTCATCAGGATTTTTCAGGATGTTATCATTTTTTGGACATTCCAACTGAGGGGTGATAAGGAGAATGTCCGATGTAAAATTATGGCGTCTCCTGAGAAGACGAAACATGTGAGAGGTGCAAGGTGAGAGCAGGTGATTTAATTTATTAACCAAATAGTAATAGAATGCCCTAGATTCTCAGCTGTTTAAGCATCTAAGTGACAAAGAGAATTGCATACTGCCAAACTGCTTTCTTTACCTGACCCACATATGGTAGTAGTTTTACCTCGGATTGGTACGATTCTTTGTTATTGCAGTATCACACTCACAAGTATTCATTTGAATCTTTCAACTATGGGAGCTCCCTATCTGATCTATCCGCATCAGAGCCACGGTATTACGTTGAAATCTTCTACCACAATATTTAGAAAACCATGGGGCATATTTACAAGCCCCTATTGCCACAGGCACGTCACTTTTTATGACGTTCCTGTGGCGATAGGGGCTTCGCCTTATTTACAAGGCAGCGTTAAGCCACTTAACGCTGCCTTGTAAATAAGGCCTCTTTTACAGTGTGAGGGGCTGGGCAGACGTATCCCCCTCTGAAATTTTGGTCCCTTTCTCTGCAATTTTGTCATGTTTACTTATCTCCGGCCATAGGGTCTGCTTATGAATTGCACACCAGCAATTTTCACTCTCAGCCTCCCCTCCCCTCCACTATCAACACTCCCTTGGGTCAGCATTTGAAATTGCAGCGAGCGGGATGGGCGAAGATCCCCTGGAATTTAGAGATTAATAAATCGGTGTGGACATTTGTGTAGGCCTCACATCGCCTCATCTCTTCATGTTTGTTTTCTAATTAGGAACTCTCTATTTAGGTGTTATTTCTTGGTGAATCCGATATTTTGATTTAAAAACTGTCTATGTGTGGCACAGACGGCAAGCCTTCAAATTGGCAGTAAACTATCCTGAAATGTGAGGCTATCGGAAGAGTGCGAGCAGACGGAAATGAAAGGTGTACATTCCACTCGTTTTTTCACAGAGGAGGACAGATACTGTTTTGGTCTTTTTTTCATTCATTACTCCAGAGTTATTCTTTCCGAATCCCTAGCTATTGATTGTTATTAAGGGGATTCCCAAACTTGTGTTTTTTGCCGCTCTCCCCCTTTTGCCGCCCTAGGCAGCCGCCTAGGCTTGCCTAATGGTAGAAACGGGCTGCTTCTCTGTTTGTTGCTTCAGCGTCCAGATGGCCCTTCAGGGGCGATTTGCTGCGCTATATCAAGTATCCATTAACGTAACATAACTGAAGGGTGTGGCTCAGTGAACCTACGCCCCTCTGTGTCAGACCCCCCCCCACCTGATATCACCAGGACTGGAAGATGCCCGAAGCAGAGCCTCTCCCATACCTGCAATATCTGCGCCTGCCTGAGGCCACCCGGTGGCCATCAGGAGGGCGGGCCCTTAGTCGCGGAGGGCCGCCCCGCCCCTAGCCAGCAAGGGTCAGCCACCCCCCCTCAGGGCAGAGTTGCCTGGTGGAGGTGGGCGGACCAGTGACGCACGTCCGGGGGGCGGCAGGTAGGAAGAGGGTATATCTCTCCCTCGGGCCACCTCGGTGGTCTCTTTGCCGCCCCGGACGTCGCGTGGACACTTCAGGACACTCTTTCTCTTCGGTGAGTGTCCTACGGGCTGCCTTCGGGCATTACCCCCCTCCGCCTACTCCCTCCCTGCGGAGGTTCCGAGTTTTGGCCAGGCGGCCCGCTTAGCGTCGGGCCGCTGTGGAGGTGGGGGTTTGTAGGCGGGTTTGCGGCCTTGGACGGGGGTGCGTTGCCGCCACGCTCCGCATCTCCGTGGTCCTGGCGGCTCAGAGGGCGGCAGCCCCCTTGGTGCCCGCAGACTTCGGCTGGGCCCTCGTGCTTCTGGGTCAGGGTCCTGGCCTCGGCTGTGTCCGGGAGGCGCCGGCCCGCCCGGCTATTCCTTGTTCCGAGTTGTTTCGAGCTTTCGGAGGAGTACCGGAGGGCCGTGTCCATGGGCCGGGTGCGTCTGCATTCTCCGCATCTCTGGTGTCCGTGAGGCTGTGAGCGGAGGCAGCCTCGCTGTCCGCTGACTCGGGCGGGGGCCGCGTGGCCAAGCGTTGGGCCCCCTGGGCCTTGGCGGGTGCGGAAGGGGCCCGCTCTCGGCCCTTCCAGTCCCGATGTTGTTTGGTGTCCCTGTTGTTGGGACCCGCCGCGAGGTAGGAGGGCAGGTATTCAAGGAATGTGTCGCGGCATGCACCATCCCTGGGCGTTAGGCGGGGTGCTGGAGGCCGTACTGTCCCCTCCTTCCATCCTTGGCGCGTGGTTCATTTTGCTTGAGCAGCGGTTTCATGCGCGCTAATGTTATGTTTCTACATGCTTAAAAGATTTGGCGGTGTCAGGCGCACTAATGTTTTGTGTGTACATGCTTAAGGTTTGGTTATTATGTTTCTTGATGATGCTATGTTTTCTGCGAGGGTCTATTCATGCCTGCATTGTTTTATGTCGCGCACATGTGTTTCTTGATGACGCTATGTTTTCAGCGAGGGTCTATTCATGCCTGCATTGTTTTATTGCGGAGCCTGGTTTTATCGTTTAAGGTGAATGAAAGGTTTATTCTCAGCATGCTAGAAATAGAGACTACAATGCCCTTTAGTCAGCTGGCTTTTCCTAAGCAGTATGTCGCAGACTGTCCGGCGCGAATACCATGGATAAGACTGACTTGGGTGTGCTGTTAATAACCTGTGTATAATGACTCAATTTCGAGGCTCTATCGGGGGGAGAGTATGCGGCCGGGCGGCTGGAGCTTTCGAACAGGGAGCTGGAGTCCCGGGTTCTTTTCTCGGCATCGTCGCCTGGTATCATGTGATTCGGGGCAAATCGTGTTCTAGTTCAGCCTTTGATTTGAGCTTGTGCTGGTGGTAGGACCCTGTTCGCTCCCGGTGGCCTTGCAGCCCGCATATGTTGCCTCTGATTGATTGTGTAGAGCGGCTGCCGGCATTGACGTGGGGGTTTTCTTGCGGCGTTGCCACGCGGTTGCTTCTAATATTGGTCTAATCTCTTGGTGTCCCCCCCCTCCTTTATCTAGAGGGAACGTGGTGTTTCAGTGGCTATTGCTCACTTGGCGCAGGGCGCCACGCTTCCCCCATTAGGCCGGGTTTTCTCTTGGGGCAACTGCTTGGCTCCTCCATCCTGGTTCCTCCATCCTCGAGGGTCTATCGCAGCATGATATCTAGGCTGCGTCTGCCACTTCTCCGGGCCCCGCGGGAGGGCTCGGCTCGTATCGGAATGTTTTGCTAGACCACCCCACCCCCCCTCTAAGCATATGCTATGTTCAGTGCCCCATGCACTCGATTGTAGGTACGGGGCGTGGTTTTGCCTCAGCTGTGGGGCCCAGTGGCTTAAGCGTGCGTGAGGCCTGTAGGTTAAATTTATTGTGGCCTGTGCGCCGTGCTTATGCCTAGAGCAGATTTCGTTGATTGCGAGATTCGTTTACATGTGGCTGGTCGGTCATCTTTGGCAGGATATGGCCTCCGCTTTGTTCGTGGGGGACATTAATGGTCCGGGCATTTTGGTATTGGCGTCTGTGTGGCCAATTACGTAGGCAGTGTGCGTGTCCCTGTCCGGCGCACGAGGGTAATGGCGTCCTGGGTAGTATTACAAGGTCGGCATGTTTCTTAATGGTTGGCGCACGTGGGTATTGGCGGCTGCGTGCGGCCAGCTGCTTGGGCAGCATGTTTCGCAATTCATGGCGCACGTGGTCAATGGCGGCAGGGTGCGGCCATTTTCTTGGGCAGCAGTTTCTCTTGGCACGACGCATGTGGGTGTTGGCCTACGAACGCGGCCTTCTCTTTCTGTCGTCCTTGTGTCGGCTACGTGGCAGCCTCGCGGAGCTGCCGTTTGACGCTATTCTTAGGATATATGCGGTCTGCTTAATGGGGGGGCCGCCCTCATGGACTGTTTAGTATGAACTGGTGCTCAAAGCATTGTTCTGCCCTTACCTGGCGTATGTGGCATAGTGGCACGCGCGCCGATTCACATGCTGGATAATTCTGTCAGGGCTGAGGCACCTTAGGCCGCGCCAATTAGGCCTGAGTATATGTTTTGACGTTTTCCATTTGCCTGGCGTTTCGCCAAATTTGGCAGCTCCAGGGCATTGTCATCGAGTTCCAAAGTACACTATGCACTCCTATATCGCTTTATGATATAAGGTAATGACACTCCTATATCGGTTTTGATTTAATTAACGTTAATTAACAGGGAGTCCTTAGTACCTTTCCGTGAGCACTTGGGGGGTTTAATATGCTTTGCGCTAATGTGTCGAGACCGAGTGCAGAATTTTTGGAAGTGGTAATACCGGTTTGTTGAAAACTTTTCCTGGTTATTGCCCATGTACCTGTGTTTTGAAAATGACAAGCAATTTTAAAGAAAGGCACAATACGATTTTGAGTGAGGGACGACAGAGCGCTACTGATGCTTATTGGGAGGGTCTGCTGTGACAGTGCTAACCTTAATACCTGTCACTCCTTAGAAATGTCACCCCATATCGGTTGTGCCTCCTTTTTCTA
Source organism: Lissotriton helveticus (assembly GCF_964261635.1). Classification (NCBI taxonomy): domain Eukaryota; kingdom Metazoa; phylum Chordata; class Amphibia; order Caudata; family Salamandridae; genus Lissotriton; species Lissotriton helveticus. The sequence goes on from NC_136061.1 coordinate 1,204,924,281, forward strand.
GTCTCCAGGAACAGGCGTGGGTGCACGAGCCTTAAAACGTTATCGATGTAGCAGAACGGGTACACTGTCTGCGATGGAGGGTGCGAGTTGGTCATTTTAGACTTATACATTGAAAGCGATCCTTTCCTTTGATCCCTGCTTCTAGTTCGTATAATCAATACTTTCAGTCTCTATGACCTATCCTGTACCCTGAATATTTGGCATACCCTCAAGCTTTACAGAGTATTAGTTTGATCCCATTATTCGAGACTTCGTGTTAAGGAGCGCACTAGCACGGCTCACTTGCATACCTTTGATATACTCTTCCACGGTTGTACCACATATTGTTTGTCGATGGCATCATATTTTTCGGCAAGTATTGCGCACCTGTAGCATAGTGTCAATTTAAAAATGGGTAATATAATCCTGGTTGGTATCCTCATCTGTTTAGATGTACACCAGTAATTCATATTTTAAAGTGTGTTTGAGGTAGCTGAGGTATATCAGGCCCAGCGCTCCTGCATGAAAAAATACTTTTGGTGACCATCAATAAACGGGGCGGATTCCAGCCCCTGCAAGAGAATTACACCTGGTTCTCTTGACGGCTGCGAATCACTTCCGAGCAATTTGTATTGTCAGTCTTTTAGGGATCTACTTCGTCAGGTATTTTATTGGCAGTCCAGGCTCAGGCTGAGGTTGCAACAGTTCCTCCAGTAATTTATATTTTAAAGTGTGTTTGAGGTAGCTGAGGTATATCAGGCCCAGCGCTCCTGCATGAAAAAAAATACTTTTGGTGACCATCTATAAACGGGGCGTATTACAGCCCCTGCAAGAGAATTACTCCTGGTTCTCTTGACGGCTGTGAATCACTTCCGAGCAATTTTGTATTGTCAGTCTTTCAGGGATCTACTTCGTCAGGTATTTTATTGGCAGTTGCAACAGTTCCTCCTCTTGTATGTGAAATAAGTTAACATTGCAGGCTGTAGACCCTACATTCTACTGAGTGGCAGCACGTGCTCCTATACAGATGGCACAGCAGTTGGGCTGCTTTCCAGATTCCAGAGCTTGGACAACAGACAGACAACAGAAGTATTTGGAAGAGCGAATTGACTAGTGTCATGTGACCTTTTCTTCCTATACTTTAAGTTAACAATAGTGCAGGTCCCGGGCTTGTTCATAGAACAAGATTCTACTGCACCTCTTGGTTAAGGCCCCAGGAGATTGAAATGCGCTTGGGGTTATTTTGGATCCTATTGGCAAAGGGCAAGACCTATATTTGCTCAATTATCCTAATTTTAGCACGGCCTAGATAAAGCTCCATACAGTTAATCCTTCGCCATTGACAGCACGGTCAACCTAATAACCAATATAACATAGTACTACAGAATAGCTACCTTAACTAACTGGGCTAGGCTGCACCAGGGAGTAGCGCAGTAGTGGCGGGATATAGCTTAGCGCGCATGCCCCCGTTTACTTGTCTAAGAGGAGTCTTATGCATATGAGTTGCTAATTTTCCTAAGCACATTTCCTGGTAGCACTTAGCGGTTTCAAGAGGTTAGTTATAAGTGTATGTCACTTTGAGTTATTACACTGGTAGAAGATCTCTTGACAAGTTGTCAGACTCTCACAACAAGATCTCACTCACACCCGAGGCAAGTAGAATTACTAAGAAATGTAAGTAAGGGGAGATCTTGTTGGTTAGTATTAGGCCTACGCCTTCACTTACTTAGGCAGCAGGCGCTGTAGGCACGCAAGCACTTGCCACATAATTGAAAAAGTGGGCACATAGAAAACTCTGTATTGTTTGTGCAAGAAGTGAAGTGGCATCTGCTTGGAAACTCAGAATGTCTATCTGGTATTCCTACCCCCCCCCCGTTCTTCGTTTTCACGATTTTGGGGGTGGCTGGGTACGATGGGCTTCATCAGGATTTTGACACACAGCTTGTGTTCAGGGTTAGTGTGGTTGGGCTCCCCTGGTTTGCATTGGATCAGCTTCGTGTTGAACCTGGGTATCCTTTAGCTTCCTCGTGCACCTCCCAAGGTGAGAAGTTGACCCGAGGTTTCATATCGCCATCATTGGGAGCTCCTTGTTCCAGCCGCGAGGGGTTAGGCAACTTTATAGAGAAGCTATTCTTGAAGTAACTTGGTTTAAGCGGCCCTTGGTTTCTAGGGGGCATGTTTTACCAGCTGTTTTCCTCTACAATCCGGTATATGAAATGGAAGTGCACCACGCAAGTTACTAAATTAAGCTTCGCACACTGTAATAGCCACCAGTACTTTGCTTGTATTAGTAGCTCTAGCGTACACTAAGCACAGTAGTCTGTTGTAGTTTGAGTACTGCACCTCTGCAGAAGTTGTACATTTCTGGGTTCAGTTTGCTGATGCCTTGCGTAAAGATGAGTGTTGGGTCTCAGTGGCATGCACTCGCGGCTTCTCGTTCAGGGTTAGCGTGGTAGGGCTCCCCCGGCTTGCGTAGAACAGCCTCGTGTTGATCCTGAGTAACCTCTAGTTTCCTTTGTGCTCCTCCCAAGGTGAGTAGTTGGCCTGAGGCTTGAGGTAGTATGGTTGAGCAGCCTCCAGGTTCTAGGGGGCATGTGATACCAGCTGTTTACCTTTGCAATCCTGTGTACAAAATGTAAGTCCACCCGCAAGTGATACTAAATTGTGCTTTGCGCACTGAAATATCCCTCTGTACTTTGCTGAGTATAGTTGCACAAGCGTACACAAAGCACAGTTACAGTGGAACTTAGAGAACTGAGTTTCTGCAGAAGTTACATTACTGGGTGTAGTCTGCTGATGCTTTGGGTGGAGGTGTGTGGTGGGGTCTCAGTGGCATGTGCTGGTTCTCCTATTGTATAGATTAGGGAGCGATATCAGCAGGGGAGGCCCCCTCTCTGGGGCTCTTTCCAGGGGTATGACCTCACGAACCTGGGATAGTCAACACTATTGCTGTAGAGCGTTTGTTCCCGGGGGTATATGCTCATTAGTGTCAGAAGGGCTTTTGGTTTCAGCAGGCGTGTCATGATACAGGTCGGGATCGTAAGGGGGCACTTTGTTTCAGTCCCTGCAATCCCTTTGTGGTGGTCGTAAGTCACCTTACAGACAAGCTATCATAGAGGTAGCATGGCCTAGCTGCTTCCAGACTAAAAGCCGAGAGGGTGGGTGATGCCTGCTGTTCATACATTTCCAATCCGGTATTGGCACATGCAAGGACATCGTCCTAGTTTTTAGTATGATATGTATTTATCCCTTCTATGCCTCTGTGCTCTTTCGAGTATAGCAGCACAAGCGTTTTCGCAAGCACACTGTCGCTATGTTATGCGGAGAGTGGCGTTACAGCAGTAGTTGTAACTTAGCTGTGTGTAGCCTGCCGTCGCTTGTCGTGAAGGGTGTTTAAGTGTCAGTGCTGGTGCTGGTACACCTATTATTTGATACAAAACGCCTTCAGCAGCAGGGGCCCCTCTTCACTTTGTCATTTCCTGGTAGTATGACTTCACGAACCGGGGATGGTTACACTAATGTTGTAAAGGAATAAGACCCCGGGGGTATCTGCAGATTAGTGGCAGAAGGGCCTGGGTTTCCTCAGGCATGTATTGTCAAGTCAGGATCAGGTCACTGGTGGGGCGCTAAGTTGTGCCAAGCAATTGTTGGAAGAAAAGCACAGCGCCATGAAAAAATCTACCCATCAGAGGGGTCTGGGTTTCTTCAAACATGAAACGATTCAGGACAAAGTCAAAGGTTATTATGAGGCCGATGGAATTCATCTGACGCCTGTGGGCTTAGATTTATTCCTCCTGGATTTAAAAGAGGCTCTGCAGAGCAAAGGTTGCAGGTAAAGCTATAGCGCTGGTGGGGGGCCCATGCGGGAGCGGGGACCATCGCATGGGCTGTGGCGGAGTTACAGGGCAATCCGGAACCAGAGAGGTGCAACACTGTACTTCAGCGGGCACATAGGGGTGCCAGAGACTAACCTAGAACCTCATGGGAGGTCTAGGAATCCGAGTCGGCGCCCCAGTAGTCCTTCGGGCGGTTGTGGGCCTGTGCAACCGGGGGTTTGCTTAGATACGCCCCGCAAGGGGCGTGAGTAGTTTTACCATAATGGTCAGCAGCTGGGTGGTTCGCCACGGCGCTGATTGGCTCAGCAGGCGGGCAGGTGGCGAGAATGCGGCCTGCCCTTGGATTGCCCGTAAGATAACCCACCGTGATTACATATTGTTGTATGTAACAATAAACCTGCAGCCAATTTTCCCAATCTTAACATCGTGTCTTTGTGTTATTTGCGGGATGATGGTTATGTTGGGGGCGGGGTGTTCCTGTGGCCCTGAAGCGACTATGATTTCATACACACACCCCTCAGGAAGCCTCGCTCATCACTGCGGTGTATGGGGAGCTCTCGTGTCTCAGCCAGCACCCCGACTCACTGACGTGTCCCCGGAGCTCAGGGCAGGCCCCCGCACCCCTACTCAGCTCCCTAGAGCCCCAGTCTACAGTGTCGGATCTCACAGCCCAGATGTCGACTTTCACAACCTGCTCAGCTAGAAACCTCGCTCCAGCACTGAATTGTGTCTGTAGCTTCGCTGCCCCATACTCCACCGGCCGCCAAGTCAGAAGCCCCTATCAGGGAAGTGCCACTTCCGGTTCTGTGCCTCCACCCCCTTAAAGCAGCGGGCCTCACCTATCCTGTACCTGGAGTGCAGATGTGCACCTCCATGGACACGAATAGCCCCCCACCATAACATCTGGGTCTCTGGCATTCACCGGACCCTCGCAAGCCCCTCTTCCACAACTCACCTCTGGACTCTACAGCTGCTGGCTGGCCTCTGCCGGTACCAGCCCCTTGTGCCTCGCTGGTATTTATACGAGAGCACACACCCTCTTCTCTGGGTATAGCGCCCAGAGGAAGACCAGAAGGCGCCGTCCTGGACTTTAGACCTGGCAGACGTGTCACCTCTGGACGGTGCCTTATCTGCTGGTGATGCTGGAGCCCTCGTTGGTGCCCTCAGCAGGTGACGCGCAGGGCATTAATCATCATGACTGGACTGCAAACCAACAGCGGATGGTAACATGTGGCGCAGACGTCCCACATTTCAACAATCGAGCGCAAAGTGAGAGCTCGACCCTCTTCCAGGGCTCACCTCATTCAATTTTATCTACAGTCGTTTTTGAAGTGCCGTTCCAGCAGTTGGAGCAATAGATTGCTGCACATAGCGACCAGAAGAGGCGCTGTAGGGAAAGCATGAGTTTCAAAACAAAATATACAATAACAGGGTTATCTTTTCCCCGTAAAGTTAGACAGTATTACTTTGTAGTCTGTGACGTCAGAGGGCAGAGAGGGCAGGCTGCAATGAGCAGACAATGTATCTTGGAGGGTGGGTCACATGAAGTCAGAGGTGAGACTGAGGGATGGGGGGCGACGGGTACACCAGTAAGGCCTTTTGGGAATCGAATGACCACGTGGCGAGCTGGGGTAAAGAGGGGAAGGTCATGCCCAGGTGGGAACATCCACCAGGCCCTTTCCTTGGTAACTCTGGATCTCCAGTTACGAAAAAGTACAATAGAAGAAAGGCTTTGGTGACCCAAGCCAAAATACCAGTTAATCTACTAGTTTGGCTTGTTTTCAGAGAGGTGGGGTGGGTGGGAGGAGGTATTTACAACTAAGATACTTCTGGAGGGCTAGACGAGGGTGTCAATGTAAAGTGTAATGGTCACTCCCAGCCTACTGATGCTAGATGCTGTGGTAATTGCAAACCAGGCCCCGGCAACAGTGCTTTTTCCCTTAAATTGTAACTGTGAATTGGTACACCCAATTGGCAAAGTACTTTAACACCCCTGTAAGGCCCTAGTATAAGGTACCAGTGATACCCAGGGCAGGGATGTAAAAGGGGTGCCTGGGTTGCAGCACTTAGGGTGTCACCCTGAGGGTCCTAAGTGAAACCAAAGGCTGCAGAACTGGCATGTGAGCCCTGCACAAGCACAAGCAGCTTGCCTGCTCGAGTTCGACCCTGCTCACACCATGCGCAACTGGGTCACCTCACTGCATGTAATAAATGTCAGTCACCCCTAGAGTAGGCCTCCCTTTAGCCCAAGAGGCAGAGTGCATTATTTGGTATGTGTGGAAATATATGTGCAAGTATATATTTCCCTTTGGTAGCATTCTGAGTGCAATTACCCGCAAGTGACCGACCCTCCATAGGATAACATGGGCTGGACACAGATGTCCAACTCCATTATGGAACTGTCAATTCCTTTTGTGTTTGGTGTCAAGCACACTGCTTTTTAACCCCAGACACAATAGTGGTGTCAAGGTTTAATCAGCATGTACCTAGGTGGCACTTTAGACAGTGCCCACCAAGTTAACCCAGTGTTCTTGTGCCTTGGCTGCTTTCCCAAGGTTTTCCGCCAAGACACAGATCTGACTTCATGCTATGGAATGTGTGCTGCTCCCAGAGGTCAGAGATAAAGACCTGTCTGTGCAGAAGGTGACACCTCCACCCACACAGGATGTCTAGTCAATGGGCTATCATGGCAGTGAGCCTCCAAGGACTCACCAGCGCTTCTGGACAATGGAACTTTGTCCCTATCGAGTTCAATGCCTCTCCCTACCCCATGCAGTGTTTTTCGTGGGCTGGTGGGTAAATTAGCTATTCAGGAGGCGTACACACCCACAAGGCTGACAACAGCTCTAGGGTGATGCAGCTGATGTGCATAGTCGAGGATGGCTTTGGCCATATGGAATTTAGCCTTAAAAGTAGGTTCTTACTGGTTTAGTGACATACACCTAGAGGATGTGGTCACTAAAGGGGAGGATTAGCCACAAGAGTAGATGCCCATTGGCTAAATAGTTCTCACACCCACTAACACCCCCTAAATCCAGGATTTAAGTGTAGTATCCTAGTTTACTGTCTATGCTTATGTATGCCATTTTCCACCACATGCTCTGCTATTGGAATGTTACAGTATAATGATGCATTACAGAATGTTGGGTGTCTGTCAAGAAAAGCCACAGTTGTGATGGGGCTGAGCAGCACATGCTGGCTGCTCCTGGTGGGAGTCATCTACATATCTACAATAAATCATCTTGAACTCAACAATCTGTCTGGACTTCATTACTACATTTTTAAGGCGACGATCTGATCTTACCCTCGTTCTACGTGCTCAACAAAAGAAGTCAATGTCAAGGAAGTCAAGAAGTTGAGAACAAACATCAAACTTCAATTGGAACAAGGACTCTGGCACCCCGAGCCCCACCAGTGACCACTACACCGATTGCCCCCAACCTCTGCGTGCCGGATCCCACTTCACGCAAGTCCCACAGGTACAGTGTGGCTTGACAGTTTCTTAACAAGCGCCTTTCCTTAGCAAAGCAATTTAAGCGTGCTATAATCTGTGTCATGTGACTACATCAACAACAACAGCACCTTCAAGTACAGTATGTCACACTTTGTAATTACATGGATATTTTTCCTGCACCAACTTTGTCTACTTGCTTTTGTTTATCCTATAAGGGAGTAGTCTATACAATGTTTTATGTTCTCCTTAGCGTCTATGAGATGTTTCCTATCTTTGCTGGAGCGGTGATACCTACATCTATGGCCTGCACATCTAACTCTTGGAATTCACATATGTACTGTTAACTTTGGTAATTTCAATGTTTGTACTGCAATTGATGTCGGTCTGGTGAAGGCTGTTTGGTTGATGATCGTCTCTCAGTCATTTACCACACGTGCTTTAATGGGATTGTGGAGGTATGTCTATTTTGTGTTTTATTTAGTACCTTGCTTCACCTGGACATTTGACAGTTCAACCTCTATTATGACATTTTTTTTTTAAGTTGCCGCGAGACTAACAGTGCACGCGCGTTCTTACCTTTGTTATCACTCATGCGTTAGTCTCCGGACACCTCTTTGCCCATCATTGTATGCTGCTGATGGATGTCTTGGTGCATGGTCACGCTTTTCGCCACACAGCACAACGTCATATGTATGCCGCCATCTTGAGCGAAGTGAGCAATGACAAGAAAATATCCTTCAGTTCCCTGGATCCAGGAATCAATTCAATTCAATTCAATATTTAGCTTTATTCGACCATAATATTCACAGTCATAAAAGCACATCACACAATGAGTAAAATTAAAGTTAAAAAGGATTGTTACAATACATAGATTAGGAGAAATAAAATACAAAGCTCACGTTTAAAAAGTTACATCAAATAGTATACAACAGCATTTCAGATCCCACTATTCCACCTAGAAAGAGGCCTCCAAGGCCTCAAATAGCATGCTTTTCCTATGCCACATGACCTTTTTCAAGAACTTGGAGACACTCCACGCGACATGCTCATTCTCTAGTAATTGTAAGCGAACAAGAGCTGGGCGGTATTGCCTAAGGCCTTGCTGTCTTAGAAGAGGTAGTAACCATACTTTCCTTAATTAAAAAAACAGCGTACAAAAAAGGAATAAGTGAACAGTGGACTGCTCTGAGTCGCACACACACGGGGTAGAGGTCTTGACCAGTCATTCATCTTGGGTGTAGTCACTAGTCTGTGTACGGTGCTTAGTCTAAATCTGGTCAAAAGCATTCTATGATATCCACTAGGGACAAAGCTTAAATAAGGTTCCATAGTCAGAGAAGTGAGCCTTAACTGATGTTGCATAACTGTCGGTTTAACGGCTTCATTGGCTACTCTTAATAATCCCAACATAGCAAGGTCCTCTTTCTTCAAAGTTTTTCAAGAGATTCCAGCTATAGAGCTAGGGTTTGTATAATAATCTGGGTGTCCAAGATCTATCATAAACCTGTGAACGAACCTAAGCCCCATCCATGGTCACGCCTTTTGCCACACGGCACAATGTCATATGTATGCCACCATCTTGAGGGAAGTGAGAAATGACGAGAAAATATCCTTCAGTTCCCTGGATCCGGGAATCACCATCTTAGCTCCCTATCAGTTTGTGCCACATGGGAGTCAGCATTTTATTGTTTATGCTGCGTCGCACCAGTGGTGCAGTTGACTCTCCTTTTTAGCTGTTACATGCTAAAGACTCACGTTGGCCTTAGTTTCTTCAAAGTTCAATTCAGGAGGATTCCACAACTCTATTGTTTTAAGGTATTGGTCAGCGGTGACACGCACATCAGGAAAGAATTTGGCGTGTTACAAATCAAGAATGGCGACACGCTCACCTTATACATGTATTCATCATTCGCATTTGGTGTTTTTAGTGACTTTTATTTAGCATGTTTCTTATGGGGGCAGTGTTCTATTGTCTGTTTACAGCAGCACAACTCAAGTGTGGGAGTCTCATTCAATGTCACGTCATTTATATCTATGCCACTGTTTTCCTTCCTACGACATTTACCTGTCCTTCCACATTGGTGTGTGTGTCATATGTATACGGTGACACATACACACATAGTTGTAACTCTCTTCAAATCACATGTTTTATACTAATGGTAGTTTTAGCCTGTTTTACCTTATGCATCTATGTTTGGGCTTGTTGCACATTTTATGATGTTCCTGTTTCCTCAGGTTTTATCCTTTACAGGATTTATGTGTTGTTTTGTTTAGACTTAGCTCAACGGGGTACATATATGGTCCCTAGGTACACTTTCAAGAGTTCAATTATTCAATTATCTTCTCGATTTACATGCATGTACGCCCAGGCAAAAATGATCTCTATTTTTACAAATTCTTGTCAGATTACTATCAAGTTGTGTCAATTGCTTATCGTCCATATTGGTAATGTGAAATGCTTAACACGTGTTCCTCTAAGTAGCCTGTCTGCACTTTGCCATTCTCCCAGGACTGAGAGAAGGTGTAAAAGAGAGTACCCGGGGTCCATCTATGCTAGTATTACATGGTAAGGCCCCCCGCCATACATATCACATAATACTTTCACCTAGTAACATTGGGGATTCAGCGGTGGGATTCCAGAACTTGTGTTTCGTTTCACCTCTTAGGCATAAGTATATCTTTTGTGCACGAGAAATCCTCAATTGACTTTAGACGCCAGAAGTGTATTTTTGCAGATAAAAAAAAAAATCTGGTTTTAATTTCAATTGCCAGGGCCCTGTTTTACATCCCTATTGCAATAGTAAACTAAAGAGTAAAATGTTTAAAATGTTTTAGAAAGTAGGTCAAATCATCTTAAAAGTTTTAGAAATGTTACTGAGTTACTCACTTTCTATATGATTAAGCACAATGCAGAGTGCGCAAGAGGGTGAGGTGTTCACTCTCCCAACTCTAAGGATCCAGGATCTTAGGGTTGTTTGTAAACTTCAGGGCATTGACTACAAAGTCACTGCCAGAAAGGAGGATCAGATACAGGCGCTCCAAGAGTATGAGGAGGAAGCAGATTGAATAGGGAAATTCTCATCAGTGAGACTAATGCAGAGGAGGATATATTGGCTCAGTGAGTAGGTGAAGAAGATGGGACCCAAGATGTCATGAACTTCCCAAGACTCCCCTCACCTGCAGGTAGTGGGAGAGGTCACACTAGCGGAAAACCTGTGAGTAGGGTAGTAGGAGACCCTGAGAACAAGCGTGCACAAATCTCCTTGGATGAGAGAAAGCTTGAACCTATGGAGAGGAGAGGAGACTATCCCTAGATGAGGGAAGGGTTAATCTAGGCCTAGAGCCTAAAGATGGTGGCAGCAAAGTTAATAGGGTCAGAGAGGAATCCTGTGACCCTCAATTTCCAAAGTTTATAGTCCCCAGTAACAAGGATGGAGATGCCATTTCAATATGTTTCGCAGCTTTTGGGAGAGCCTGCATCATGAGAAGAGTAGGTCGCCAACACTGGGGCTCACTGCTGTAGGAATTACTAACAGTTAAGGGAAGGGATAGACTTCTGACCCTAGATGAACAAATAGCTGAGTCTGTCATCACATGAAAGGCACCATAATGGAAGGCTTTGGACTCACTACAAAAGAGTACATAATCAGATTTAGGGACACCCATAAAGGACGAAACCAACCGTGGGTACATTTTGTTGACTCCTCAGTTAAGGCACTGGAAAGGTGGATTATCGGTAATGATGTGGAAATGTATGAAGGGCTGTATTATCTATTGATGAAAGAGAACATTCTAATAAATTATGCCACACAGCAATTTAGACAGCATCTGGTAGATTCTGAGTTATCTCCTCCTATAGAGCTGCGAAAGATTGTAGAATAATGGGTCAGATCCAGGGTTATCCAGAACAAGACTCAAGGTGGAGGTGACTCTAAAAAGGGTTTTCAAACTTCCCAACAGGGGAAGGAGGTGAGCACTGACAAGGGTAAACAGAAGTGTACTCTGGAAGGTCCAGAGAACCCACTGAACACACTGAGGCAACATTGGTTTCCCTGGGAGGGGTGGACATTGACGCCTTGGCACTTTTACTTCCAAGCCTGCAGAAGTACAGACAAAGGCCAAGAATCAATGAGACTGAAGTAGGGACTATGAGTGATACAGGTGCCAGTGTTACCATGCTAGCGGCAAGGCTGGTTTCCCCAGACCAAATGATGCCTGGTATCAGTCACCAAATTACCAACACTGATAATGAAACTAAGCTTCATTCAGTGGCTTTGTTGAACTTAGAGTGAGGAGGAGTTACTGGGCAGAAGAAAGTGGTTGTGTCTCCTGCCATACCAGCACAGCATCTGTTAGGCAACAATCTGGAGACTTCTGCATGGGCAGAAGTTGAAAAGAGGGCTCATTCAGAAATGTCGGGTCTCCCTGAGTGTTTGTGTGTGTAGGTGTGACAACTAGGGCACTGGCTGTACATCAGGGTAAAGATAAAGAGCTGGAACCTGAAACTGTGCCATGCTCTTTCAGAACAAGCAAGAGAAAGGGCAAGAAGACTGCTAAACCAGCTTCTAAAGATCCACAGGATTAGGGGGAGAACTCTTCCGAACAGTAGGCCCTGAGGAGGGAAATACAACTGAGGAAGCCTGGCTTGACCTGGCAGAGCCTCTCAGTGCAGGGGGGCCTCCAGAGCGGAACTTTGCCAGGAGCACATGACATGCCCAACCCTTGAGAGCCTCAGGCAGCAAGCTGCCAGGCAAAAAGAGGAAGATGCCAGTGGCACACACAGGTTTTATTGGGTGGATGGATCGCTGTATGCTGAGGCCTGGGACCCCAAACCAGGGACAGCCAGGAAAGTGGTAGTTCTCCAAACATGCAGATAATTCCTTCTTACTTTGCCCATGACATCCCCCTGGCTGGACATCTTGGTCAGTCAAGGTCTTGGGACCATTTAGTAGCCCATTTCTATTGGCCCCAAATGTCTAAGAAAGTGAAGGAGTTTTGTCACTCCTGTGCAACCTTTAAGCCAGTGGCAAGACAGGTGCATCTCCAAAGGCTATCTTAGTCCCACTACCTGTGGTTGGGACCCCCTTTGAGAGGTTTAGAATTGACGTGGCTGATCCCCTTAACACACCTAGTGCATCTGGAAACAGATTTATTCTAGTAGTAGTGTGCCATGCTACTAGGTCTCCATGGACAATCCCTCTTAGGAATGCAATTGCTCCTGCAGAGGCAAAGGCCTCCCTTGGTATCTTCACCAGGATTGTGTTCACTAAGGAAATGGTCTCCGACAGGGGAACCAATTTCTTGTGTGCACACCTAAAACCTATATGGGATGAATGTGGTATGAGCTACAAATTCCCTACCCCTATCACCCCCAAACTAATGGCCTGGTGGACAAATTAAACAAGACCATTAAAGGCATGGTCATGGGACTCCCAGACAAACTTAGAAAAATATGGGATTTCTTAGTGCTATGCCTCCTGTTTGCATACAGGGAGGTTCATTAGAAGGGGGAATTTGCCCCTTTTCACTTTTGTTTGGACAAGTGTAAGGGGTTCTCCAAGTCTGGTGAGGGAAATTTGGGAGAAACCTCTCAAGCAAACCAAGGAAGGCATAGTCGACTATTTGCTTCACCTATACTCATGTATGGCTGAGTACATGAAGAAAACAGCAAACAATTTGCAGGCCAGCTAAGAACTTGTGAAGCACTGGGATGACCAGGAAGCATCCTTTGTTGAGTACCAACTGGGAAAGTTGGTGTGGGTGTTGCAGCCTTTGGTTCCTACGTCCCTCCAGGACAAGTGGACTGGGCCCTATCCAAATTTTGGAAAAGAAAGGGGAAGTCACCTACTTGGTTGATTATGGCACCCCTAGAAGTCCTCGCAGAGTAGTTCATGTGAATCGCCTGAAACCACACCAGGACAGAGCTCACATGACCATGCTCATGGTCACTGATGCAGATCAGGAGGAAATGAGTGAACCTCTCCCTGATTTATTGTTCACAAATCCACAAGATTATAGAGTGGAAGGTGTTGATCTTTCTGACATCCTAACTCTACAGCAGCAGGCTGAATGCAGACATGTTTTCAGCCGGTTTGCAGAGCTCGTCTCTTTGACACCTGGCCAGACAACATGGTGTACCCATGATGTGGACACAAGTGACAGGCTCACTGTCAAGAACCAGATTCACAGACTGCCTGATCACGTCAAATCATGCATTAAAACTGAAGTCAGTAAGCTGCTGGAACTTTGGGTAATTGAACCCTCTGACAGTCCCCGGGTTAGCCCTGTGGTACTGGTCCCCAAACCTCACTCAAAGGGTGGCAAGGTCGAGATGAGATTTTGTGTGGACTCCCATGGGTTGAATGCAGTGAAAAAGACAGGTGCACACCCCATTCCAAGAGTAGATGAGCTTTTTGATAAGCTAGGGACAGCCACATTTCTCAATGCTTTAGATTGAACATCAGGGTACTGGCAGACTGGACTGACCCAGAGAGCCAAGGAGAGATATGCATGATCCACTCTGGAGGGCCACTTTCAGCTCAAAGTGATGCCTTTGGGGTTAAAGAATGCACCAGCCACTTTTCAAAGGTTGGTGAATAGAGTTCTTTCAGGCCTGGATGACTTTAGTGCAGAATATCTGGATGATATAGATGTATTTAGCTCTACCTGGGAGTATCACATGGTCCACCTGAGAGATGTTTTGCAGCCCTGTAATAGGCAGACCTCACTATCAAGGACAGTAAGTGTCAGATAGGGCAGATTCTGTTCTGTTGTCTAGTTGGGCCACCTTGTAGGTGGAGGCCAAGTTAGACCTCTCCAACCCAAGGTCCAGCCCATTTTGGACTGGTAGCCTCCCAAGAAACAGACTCAGGTCAGGGAATCCCTTGGCCTTTCTGGATAAATAGGAGGTTTGTGAAGGGGTACAGTACCATTGTGGACCCTCTCACAGAGTTAACCTCAAATAAGCAACCAAAGAAGGTCATTTGGACCACAATCTATCAAAATGCATTCGAAACCATTAAAGTAGCCATGTGCTCAGCACCTGTCTTAAAAGCGCCTGACTTGGGAAACAGTTCAGTGTTCAAACAGATGCTTCTGAACATGGGATTGGGGCAGTGTTAGCACAGACCAACTATGAATGCCGAGATCATCCAGTAGCCTACAGTAGCAGGCTACTTCTCCTGAGACAGCAGCATTGGAGTGCCATTGAGAGGGAAGCCTTTGCTTTGGTTTGGTCCCTGAAGAAGCTGAGGCCCTAATTGTTTGGGACTCACTTCCCTGTTCAAACTGACCACAGGCATCCCCACATTGTTGAGGTAATTCATTTCCCTGCAGGGGATGGACTGTGTAGTGGAACACAGACCAGGGACTGACCATGCCAATGTAGATGGCCTTTCCAGGTTCTTCCACTTAGACTATGAGAACTACCAAGAGGGAGATCAGTGCTCATCACCTTTCATCTGGGGGAGGGGGTCATGTTGTAAGGAACCTTTTCTGGATAGTCATCCCCTGCTTTTTACTGCTAGATTTTGTGGGTAATTTCTCTGAAAGTGTGCTGGCCCCTGCCAATCAGGCCCCAGCACCAGTGCTTTTTCCCTTAAACTGTAATTGTGAATTTGTACACCCAATTGGCAAAGTACTTTTATACCCCTGTAAGACCCTAGTATATGGTGCGAGTGGTACCCAGGGCAGGGATGTAAAAGGGGTACCAGGGCTACAGCAATTATTGTGCCACACTGAGTGACCCAAGTTAAACCAAAGGCTACAGGCCTGCTATGACCGCCTGCATGAGTAGCTTGCCTGCTCAAGTTTGACCCTGCACTCACCATGTGTGACAGGGTCACCTCACTGCATGTAATATATATCACGCAACCCTAAGGTAGGCCTCCAATAGCCCAGGAGGCAGTGTTTATTATATTGTATGCGTGGGAATATATGTACAAGCATATATTGCCCTGTGGTAGCATTCTAAATGTAATTCTATCACAAGTGACCGACCCTTTATAGGATAACATGGGCTGGACACTAGACATCTCCAGATGTTGAGCTCCATTATTGAGCAGTCGATTTCTGTTGTGTTTGGCATTAAACACCGTGCCTTTTAATCCCGGACATCGTGCTGGTGTCCAGGTTTAACCAGCATGTAGCTAGGGGGCACTTTAGACAGTCGCCACCAAGTTAACCCAGTGTTTTGAGGCTTTTCTGAAGGTCTGCCACCAAGACGGAGCTCTGACCTCATGCTGAGAAATGTGTGCCACTCCCAGAGATCAGAGACATAGACCTGTGTGTGCAGGAGGCGCACCTCTGCCCACACAGGATGGCTACTGAATGGGCCATCACGGCGGTGAGCCTCTAAGGAACTTGTTCCCCACTCGAGGACAAAGCCCCCCCTGCCACAGGCAGGCACTATTTTCCATTAGCAGGCAGGAAGATTATCTATTCGGGTGTACACATCTACAAGGTTGACCATACCTCCAGGGTGCAGCAGCTGATGTGTATAGCCAAGGATGCTTTTGACCATATTGAATTTAGTATAAAAAGTAGGTTCTAACTGATTTAGTGACATACACCCACAAGCTGTGTTCACTAAAGGGGCGGATTAGCTGCAGGAGTAGATGCCCATTGGCTACTAGTCCTCACACCCCCTAAATCTAGGATTTAAGGGGCGCCCTGGGCACCAGAACCATAGATTTGAAGTGATACACAGAAAAGACCCATTTCCAGGACTAGGCAAGATTCCAGGAAAGAAAGTCACTAAACACTCAACCAAGGCAAGAGGCCAGATCCAGAAGGAAGAGGAACCCCTCTGCAAACTCCAGACTTCACAAGAACTTCATTGGGTTAGAGGAACAAGGCACAATCCGCTAAGTCCAGGACCTTGATGCACTGTCCACTGAGCCGTCTGGTATGGCCCCTCGAAAGTAACTGGGCAGGTGGCTTCTGGGAACTGTAGTTCCCACCCTCAGCAAGGTTCAGCTGTCCACACCGTTCCACTGATCCTCTTGAAGAAGTTTTCCTCAAATGCAGTGCTTGCAGGAACCAAGGCTTGTGGGTAGGCAGTCCAACTACTACCAACTTTATTTGACACTCTAAAGAGAAGGGATACACCTGTACAGTTGACCAACCACTACTCTGGCCCCATCATGAAGATCATGCATTTGTTTTCACCCTCTCTTGGCCCGCCTGGCAGCACCGGTTTCAGCGGATCCTGTTCAGAACCACGGATAGCCAGAAGCCCCTCTGCACCGAGTCCTCTGAACCAGGTGGATCCGATCTGCCTGAGACGCCTGGTCCAAGGCCTATTCCTTGCTCAAGTTTCAAAAGGTTTTGCTCAACTCCACCAGCAAGTACCTTTTTACTAAAGTAACGATTGAGAGACCACAAGCCTGACTGACAGCTCTGTTTGATAGCTAGAATGCACATCTGAACCCCGTTCCCCTGAGCAAAGTAAAATTGTGTTAGCTGTTGTGAACTGGCCTAGGGACTCCCGAGAACTTAACTCTAAGTGGGTTCCATTAAACCCATTCTATAAGTAACCGATTGCATGCATGTGTTTTTTCCATTGACAACTGTGTTAATTGTTTTACACTTTAAAGTACTGATTTATTTAAAGCTTGAAAATTGATGACTGTTGGACCCGGCCTCGTGGCGCGGTCCCGCTCCTCCCCGCATGGTGGGCTCAGGACAGCCATGCCCCCGGTCCTCCCCGACGAAGCTACCCTTCACGAGAGCCCCCACGCCTGGCAACCTCCGGCTCTCCCCCTTCGGAACACGGCGACCCCTGTTCGCCCCACTCTACTGGTCCAGACCCTACCCGGGCCACCCTCGCAGGCCCCGACTCCATCTTGGACCCTCCACGTCCCGACCACGTGGCCTCTGCCCGTCCTCGGCCGCGGCCCCAGCGAAACCCCGACATCGAGGCACCAAGATCCGACCAGGTTGTAAAGCGGCCACTTGACGGATCAAGGAGGAGGGGAGTTTCGATGGCCCTCCAGCCGTCCCCGGACGCCTGGTTTCAATCGGCCTCCGGCCTCCCGGGACGCTGGCTCCACCCCCCTGCTGGGTGTCTGGACGCTCTCATCCCGGCCCCTCTGACCCCCAGGCGTGAGGGTCCGGACATCAAAGGACTCCAGACCTATATCTGGGGCCGCTCTGGAATGGATCGGCAGTTGTATCCTGGAGTCGAGAGCCCTGCTGACACTGTCGCGGCTGACCCCGAGAAGAACTCACCACCTTGAACGCTGAAACCATCTTTGGAGTCCTGCTGGCGCTGCCGCGGCCCAACATCGCTGAAACCATCTTTGGAGTCCTGCTGGCGCTGCCGCGGCCCAACCTCGCTGAAACTATCTTTGGGTCCTGCTGGCGCTGCCGCGGCCCAACCTCGCTGAAACTATCTTTGGAGTCCTGCTGGCGCTGCCGCGGCCCAACCTCGCTGAAACCATCTTTGGAGTCCTGCTGGCGCTGCCGCGGCCCAACCTCACTGAAACCATCTTCGAAGCCTGCTGGCGCTGCCGCGGCCCGACCTTGCTGGTCCTAAGACTGTCCCGCTACCCCCTTTTCCCCAGTTACCGAGACTTTCAAGGATCCCTCGATCCGTTTGTATATACTACCAAGAGAACCATTGCTGTGAATGATAAAGATCCTAAGAAGTTATCCTCTTGTGTGGTATCCTTTTGTAGTGGTGTGATTGCTCTGCTGTTACGATTCTAGGAGAGGAGCCTCACCCAGGAGGCCTCTCGACGGCGCTCGGCCAACTCCATACGGAGAGGTGGGTCTCGGGGTGGTCAGTCAGACACCTTCTGCCCCCCCCAGGGACCGCCTTTCTAACAATGACTCTGCTTATCCTTTATGTATCAACTTCATTTTGGTGCCTACTAGACCTGGGGTATGAACTCTGCTCCGTTCGTGGAATTTGTGAAGTTCTCTGCACTCCGCTCTCTTCGGAGCTCGCGTAGTGCAAGAAACCCCGCACCGCGTAGAGCAGCAGAGTTTTTTGCCCGCTTGTGCTTGTAAACGGTAAGTTGGCAAGTGCGAGCTGCCGCTTGTGTACAATTTCCACTCGTGCAGCAGGAAGATCAGTGCGAACGGCAGTTCGCACTATACTCCCCCCACTTGCAGAACTCCACAGAGTTTTTTCGCCAGTTCACGGAATTCAGCGTAGTGAATCACCTCGAACTAGGTAAAAATCAGCTCTATTTTTATAAATTGGTGCCAGATTTCTCTTGAGTCATGTATATTGCTTAGGATCCATGTTGGTGATGTGCAATGCTTAACACATGTTCCTCTTAGTAGGTTGTCTGCACTTTGCCACTCTACCTCTAGGACTGAGGGAAGGTTTACAAGAAAGTACCCAGGGTCCGCCTTCGTGTATTATGCTAGTATTACATGGTAAGCCACCCTGCCATGCCCCATAATACTTTCACATTGCAACAGTAAATAATGCTCAATGATTCATTGATTAAACTTCCATTTCTTTTGCTCATGAGTTTGTTTGTTTTTGTCTCCATGTTAGCTATAAATTAAGAGATTCATATACAATATACAGTATCTGTCAGCATACAGCCCTGTTGCTCGAGCAACGTTTCCAAAAGTGTGCCAAGGTTATCTAGTGATAATCCCTATTTACCTTTGTGGAGTAAACTGTGGGACTTTGTCCAACAGGCAATTCCTACCTCACCTATAGTGAACCCCCCTTTTTGAGGAATAAGTCCTAGAAAAATTGTTTGAATTAACGACACTGTCAGATAATTGAATGTGCTTAAAAATGCTTAATTTGACATGTTTACCTGAAAAGTCATTTGATAGAGAATCATCAACTAGTTTTACTTGTTTTTTAAACTATCCAGTTTTTACCAATCTTTCTCTGCTGGTGTTATTCAAAATAAATCCTTTAAAGTCTATGCCATTGTTTGCAAATGTTACTGAACTGATGTGATTAAAACACAACATATTCAACAAACCTCACAAAAATTCAATTGGGAGATCCCTTTCCCACTGTAACATTCTATCCACTTTTGACCGATGTTTCAGGCTGTTCTTTAAAATACAGAGCGAACTAATAACTTTCCACAGATGTTTCTTGGTGTAGAATACATGCAGTTATTGAAAAATGCCATCAAACTTAAAGCCTTAAAAAAGTCTACCTTTTTTGTTAACTTGGAGATAAGCTACTCAACCGAGCCCAAGACCCCAGATATGTCCTTAACATTACTCAGGGGCATGCGCCCCAAAGTCAATGCATCCTGGGTATGGGCTTGTTTACAGCTGCAGCAGCATGGTGAATTGTACAGCTTCTTCAACAAAGAAAGCTTCTCCAGACTCCAGGCCATTCACATTTTAGAGAGACCCTAAGTCATACAAGTACATAAGCTAGGGGAACAGGCCAGCACTGGGGATTGAAATAGTGTTACAAACAAATGATGAGGCATATTATCAAGGGGGTTTATCTCCGCTTTTTTGGCTTTAAAAGCCAAGAAAGCGGAGATAAAATTATCTCCCTATTACCTAGCTGTCGCTAACACCAGTTAGCGACAGCTAGTAGAAGATAGCGACCATCTTGGGCCCCACTTTGCATGTCAGTGATATTTATCACTAATGACATGCAAAGTGGGCGTGCCAAGATGTTAGCGACTGGAAACAGTCGCTAACATCGCTATCTCCTATTACCAACTTTTGGAGATATTCGCGCTAAGTGCGAATATCTCCAAAAACTAACACCTGCCCTGAGCAGTTCTTAGCCATGTTATCCAATGGAGGTGGATAACATGGCTAAGAGCATTAGCTCGGTAATGCATGAATATCGCTGACTTTTCAGCGATATTCATGCATTGCGGCCGTTTTTTATCGCATTTGCGATAAACCTTGATAATAGCAAGGTTTATCTGCGATAATTTCTGACGATGCTTAGCGTTAAAAAATTCGTTGCTAAGCATCGTTAGCGATAAATATCGCTTAACGTTGGTAATACGCCCGATGTTCCTTATTTCCCTTATCACCTAGAAAGAAAGGGACATATTATCAAGGGGGTTTATCTCCGCTTTTTTGGCTTTAAAAGCCAAGAAAGCGGAGATAAAATTATCTCCCTATTACCTAGCTGTTGCTAACACCAGTTAGCGACAGCTAGTAGGAGATAGCGACCATCTTGGGCCCCACTTTGCATGTCAGAGATATTTATCACTAATGACATGCAAAGTGGGCGTGCCAAGATGTTAGCGACTGGAAACAGTCGCTAACATCGCTATCTCCTATTACCAACTTTTGGAGATATTCGCGCTAAGCGCGAATATCTCCAAAAACTAACACCTGCCCTGAGCAGTTCTTAGCCATGTTATCCAATGGGAGGTGGATAACATGGCTAAGAGCATTAGCTCGGTAATGCATGAATATCGCTGACTTTTCAGCGATATTAATGCATTGCGGCCGTTTTTTTATCGCATTTGCGATAAACCTTGATAATAGCAAGGTTTATCTGCGATAATTTCTGACGATGCTTAGCGTTAAAAGATTCGTTGCTAAGCATCGTTAGCGATAAATATCGCTTAACGTTGGCAATATGCCCCAAAGTTCTCCATGAGCCAGTTCTTAGCATCACTTTGATCATGCTTAGTGCATGTCACATCATTTCAAATGCACAACACATCATTGAGAAGCTTGGCAAGCTTCCTCTTCTTTAGGGCTAGTGCCTTGTAGCCGACTGTCCTTACACACTGTTGGAAAATGGATTATTAGAAGATGTAATTATGTGTCTTTCACTGGCAATATTGCCACTAACACAATCTAGGGCTTCAAATAGGTCTCAGAACCCTTGGTAACTTGGCTCTAAGCAGGCAGGCTGAACTTCAAAGACAGGTATGTAAAGCATTTAAAAACACCAATTCAGTAAACATTTAAGACACAACACACAATAAAAGTCCAACATCAATTTATAAAAATAGGAAATATCGTTATATTTGAAAAGACACCAAAACAGAAAAAAATTAATGTAGGGGAGCAGGGATAGTCATTTTTAAAGATTAAACATTTTCTAGTGCTTAGGAACCAATAGTGCCACTTCTGGATATTTGGTCGCCTCTGACTGAATTCATGGTGATTTTAACCGTGCTCGTTGTGTCTAAATAAAGTGGAACGGTGCAACGTTCAAAACTTCAATGTGAACGGTTGTGCTGTTATGTGTCTAATCGCGCAACGGTCGGTACAGCGTAGGAAACACTCATGTGTACCCGCTATCATGGGGCGTCTGTGCGGGTACACGTGAGTGTTTCCTACGCTGTACCGACCGTTGCGCGATTAGGTTAAAATCACCATAAATTCACCCGATCACTCTGCCATTAAAGCCGATCACCCACCACCATCCCCACCTGCATGTTACGACCATTATATATTAGAGCATGAACCCTCACTCAGCTATATCTCATATTGTTGTTTTCAGGAGCTCCCAGACGAAGGGTATGTTACCCGAAATGCATTGGAGCCATTTCGAGAATGTATAACATGTAAATAAGAGAAGTAAAGAAACGCAACCTTTTGAAACTAATGTTGAACCACGATTAAAGTATATCAACAACCTACCACTTGAAAGCTCGTTTGTATGAGCACCTACGTTGTGCACAAAAGACAGGGATGCCACCAAGCTATATGGTGACACAGTGACTACTTATATTATAGACGCACGCCGGACGGACGTGCCACCTGTATGTAGCACCCAACCTTGATACACCTGATTGATAGAATCTCACAAAAAATTGCTGTGCGCCCCCCAACCAAACATTTTCAGGGGGTCTGCTTGCCCCCGCTCTTCATTCTCTGGGAACTCTTGGTGGACTCGATGCAGGCGAGCTCTGTTAACCTTTAGCTTGCAGGAGCCCACTCTTTATTCCTCTTGAAACAAGGTACATCCTAACAGCTGTAGTTCCAGATAATACAGCAGGGGCAGTCAACCAGAATGCAGGGTCTGATGTTGCAAATCAAGTTTCCAGCTTGGCAATCCTTCCTCTTCTCCCAGTTTCAAGCAGCAGAGCTGAGAGACACTGCTCCTTTCAGATACTTATTCAGTGTTTTCTGGGGTCACACAGGAGAGCACTCCTGTCCAATGGGATGCAGGACAGCACCCCAGAGCATGACCATTTCCTCCGAAGTGTGTCACAATGGTCTCCCAGAAAGCACTATTTCTCCAAAATTCAATATAGTTGAAGTCTCAGCAGAGAGGCTAAACCAACCTCCAGGATGGCTCATCTCGATATTCTAACAGCAGGATAGTGTTATGTGTATCAGAACTGATAAACATAACACTATCCTACTGTTAGGTTTTCTGTATTCAGTCTGTGTTAGGGACATTGTTGCTTTACTTCAATTCCCCCTGTCCCACATTGGGTATAAAGGAGACCTCCCTTGTTTTCTTCTCATCTCCATATTCTTCCTCCCCCGGCACATCCCTTCCTTAAGCCTGCCATCTAGCTGGAGTCAAAGAACAGGGGTGTAAATGAAACTGACCTCTAATGCCTGTCTCCTTTATTTGAAGATCATTGTTTATGACAGCTCCCCCTTGCTCTGGTATTCCTATGTAGCAGAACCCTCTCCTTCCCGAATGGCTCCTCCACACCAGGGGCTTCTTATCACCTCATCAAAGCAGCCTGGCTAATCCACTTAATTTTGACCAATCAAGGCAGATTACTGGAAGGCACAATTTTGGCTTATAGACAAGAATGCCTTGTAACTCCTTGTTTGCTCATTTTAGGATAAAACCTATTGCCGTGTTATCCTATGTGGCTTGGGATCTGGATTGTGGAAAATGAACTGGGCAATTTCTCCAACACCGGGGATTATAAAACATCTTTTATAAGAACCCTACCTATATCTACAGGACCCCCACACCTGGAACACATAGGGGTGACTTATGGGGTTCTGAATATGTAAAACTATTGTAGATCCTCACTCCACAGTGCTCCTAGCACAAAAGTCGATTTTGGGAAGCACTTGACTACAATGTGGGAAGTGAAATGTGCAATTTCAATAAACCCAAGGTATATAAAACCTATTTTTTAAGGGTCCTCAATATAGGTACATGGCCCCCCACCACCGGGACACCTAGGGGAGCACCTGGGGGAACCTAATATGCAAAATGTTGTAGTGTATTAGCTTGTAAGTGCCCCAGACACCAACATCACATTTGGGCACAATTTACATGTTAAAAGCAGTCCTGCAACACAGGGCTGCTTTTAAACAGACCTCAGGCTTCAGCAGTGCACGCATGCAAGTACCGAAGGGGCTGCTGGCCTCTAATCTGCCATGCTCTATTATATACTAGGACGTAAAGGTAGTTGTGATCCCCCTCCCCTATTAAGTACTAAGGCCTTATAGGGAAGGTCATGCCAATCAGAGGGGTACCCTAACCTACAGTGTCTGTAGGTGTTGTCACTGTATACTAAGTGTGCTTTCAGCATAACACTGGCCCTGGTCACGGTTAGGTAGAGCCCAGGGACAGTCAGAGTCAATTGCCACCATTACCAGTCAGCAAAATAAATGAGGGGTGCCCAGGGCACAAGGATGATTTTGCAGCAACCCCCCCAAATGAAAGGTGACGAGTTACTAACCTACACCCTGATTGTCCTCACCAGCTAAGTGGAAAAAACTGGAAAGCCCATCAGCATTTGCATGGACAACCCCAGGTCTGTGTTCCAGTGTAAAGTCAATTCCCTGTAGTGAAATGGAACCCTTTAGCAGTTGAGAGCGGCTTCTCCGCTCTCAACTGCATGAGCCATCTGAGAGGCCTGTGGTCAGTTTGAACATGAAAGTAAGTCCCAGACAGATATGGTCTCAGCTTTTGTCAGGGACCAAACCCCAGCAAAAGCCTCTCTCTCAATAGCCCTCCACCTCTGATCTCTGGGAAGAAGTCATCTGCTAATAAAGGCAACTGGCTGATCAAGGCCTTCTTCATTTAACTGTGACAACACAGCCCAAATCCCTTGTTCTGAAGCATCTGTCCAAGCCACAGATTATTTTGTGAAGTGAGGGGTCATCAGCACTGGCGATGAACACATAACAGCTTTCAGAGTATCAAAAGCTATCTGACACTCTGGGGTCCAATCCACCTTTTTAGGCCTCTTCTTAGAAGTCAGATCTGTTCCAGATCTCGTAGGGGTCCCACAATGGTCCCATAATTTTGCACAAACCTTCTATAGTAACTAGTGAGTCCGAGGAATGACCTGACCTGAGTCTAGGTAATAGAAGCTGTCTAGTCTAAAATAGTTTGAATCTTGGCCTGGAGAGGCTGTACATAGCCTCCACCTACCAGGTGGCCCAGGTACGCCACCTGGTTTCCAGTACAGTGAACTGTGTGTGTCCAGGGCATGTAAACCAAATGCTGCTATTGGGCCTGCAGCACTTATTGTGCCACCAACACCAGCAGTCTTTCAAAGGGTTCTCAGACCTCCCACTGCAGTATATGTGCGCAGTTTCTACTGCCATGTCGACCTGGCATGTGCACCCACCTTCCAGTCCCTAACCTTTCCTTTTTTCACATATCAGACGCCCCTAAGGTAGGCCCAATGTACTCCTGTGGGCAAGGTGCAGTGTGAGGGAAAGGTAGGACATGCACTATAGTCTGTTACATGTCCTGATGGTGAAATACTGTGCATTTCAGTTTTACAGTTGAAAGGCTATCTCTCTCATAGGATAACAGGGAAGCTGCTTTGTAACACTTTTACAAATTTAGCTTGCCAGGGGAAGCTTATAGAAAAGTGGAGTTTGGTATAACTGAACTCAGGATCTAAAAATGCATCTTTTAGTAAAGATGATTGTTATATTGTGTGTTTGGAAATACTTCTTTTAAAAAGCGTCCTATTTGGCACTTGCCTTAATAGCCAGGACTGCTTGCTGCATGCAATTCCCTCTGGTAGCTTAAGTGATCCTCCCAGGCAGAACTGTATACAGCCATATCATCCAGGTAAGCTGCACTGAACTGCTCTAACCCAGACAAGACCCTGTTCACCAACCTTTGGCAGGTGCATTCTTTAAGCCAAAGGGCATTACCTTGAACGGATAATGTCCCTAAGGGGTAGAAAATGTTGACATCTTCTTTGCTCCATCGGTGATAGAAATCTGCCAGCAGCCTGAAGTCAATTCAAAAGTACCCAGGTAATCGGCTCATCAGCTCTAGGTATAGGGTGAGCATCAGTCTTTGTGACTGCATTCAGCTCTGTAGTACGCACAGAGCCATAACTCCTTAGGTCCCCCTGGGGATTAGGTTTGGGCACCCGCACCACTGGAATGTCAGACGGTTCAATTACCTCCTACTCCAGCATTTTAGCAACCTGTACAGTTTAGCTTTGACAGGTAGGCTCTCACCAGTGTCAATGTGGTGCACACATCACTCAGTAATGCCTAGGGTCAGAAAGAACCGGCCATCAAACTGCTCCAGCACCTGCTTGCAGTCTTTGTGTTTCTAGTCTGTCAATTTGGGAGAGAGTATAACTTCCTTCATTGATCCATCTTGCACATTACTGGAGAGTAGGTCAGGCACTGGCTCCATTTCCTCCTCCACTCCCTCATCAGTGACCAGTAACATGGTCATACCTGCCCTGTCATGGTGGGGTTTCAATCTGTTCACAAGCAGGACCCTTTGAGGGTTCCTGCCCACTCCACTTTTCATGGAGGGCCCTGGGAGCCACAGGCTCCAACTTCCACACCAGCTGTCCTGTAGTATACTTAGGCATAGTAGCCTTCTGATCATACCAGTGCTTCATGAGCTCCTGGCTAGCCTCCAGTTTTCTGCTTGTCTTTTACATGTACTCTGCCATTCTGGATCTCAGGCCTAGCACATAGCCAAGCACATTGTCCTTTGCTTCTTTGAGAGGCTTCTCAAAAGACTCAGCAGGCACACTGGCCCCCTCACAGGGTGTCCAAACAACAACTCAACGGAACTGAAACCAACCCCTTTCTGTTGAATCTGTGCAAACAGTAGGCATGGGAGGATAGCATCCCATCTCCTCCTGAGTTTTTCAGACACCCATTGATCATGCCCTTTAGGGTCTTGTTGAACCTCTCCACCAGACCATTTGTCTGCAGGTGATAGGGGATAGTGAACTTGTAGCTGACACCATTCTCATCCCACATCACAGTCAGATAGCTGGACAGAAAGTTTTTGCCCCTATCAGATACCACCGCTTTCAGAAAACCCACTCTTAAGAACACACCAAGCAGCATTCTAGCCACTGCAGGAGCATCTATGGTTTTCAGAGGTATTGCTTCAGGGTACCTAGTCCACTACCACCAAGATGTACCTATTCCCTGATGCAGTAGATGGGTCAAGGGGACCAACAATGCCCATCCCCACAATTTCAAAACAAACCCCAACCACTGGCAGTGGTATTAGGGGAGCTTTTGTCCTGCCCCCTGCCTTGCCACTGACCTGACAAGTGGCACACGAGCTGCAAAACTCCTTTACCTTTTCAGACATGTGAGGCCAGTAGAAATATTTCACTAACCGGTTCCAAGTCTTTGCCTGTCCCAAATGATCTGACAAGGTGATATCATGACCTAAGGTCAGGATAAACTCTCTGTACTTCTGGGGCACCACCAACCTTCTAGTGGCCCCTCCTTGTGATTTCTGGCCTTAGTGTAAAGCAGTCCATCTTCCCAGTAGATTTGGTGAAACCCACTGTCATTTTCATCCTCTTGCTTAGAGGCAATCCTCCACAAGCTCTCATGGGTGGGACTGTCTCTCTGCCCCTTATTAAACTCCTCTCTGGAGGGTCCATCTGCTCCTGTCAGTTATGCCAAATCTGACAGTCCCGGCAGGGATGGAGTCCCTCTCTCATAGGCCAGATCCCTCCTGTACCTCTGGAGTTCCCTGGGCTGGCTCACCAGGCTCAATACCCTTGTCCTTGGATGCTTTGCCCTTTGTTCCAGGGTCCAAGTGTCCAGCCTTTCCTTTCTGGATAGACTGTGACGTAGTCACAGCGCATACCCAGTCAGGGAGCTCCAATATTTTCATATGGAGACCCCTCTCCACTTCTGATCACTCAGATGCTTCGAGGTCATTGCCCAGTAAACACTGGACTGGGAGCACAGGGGCACAGCTACCTTCATAGAGCCTGTCACGCATCCCCATTCCTAATCCACCACAGCTATAGGATGGATGGAGTTTAGTAGTGCTGTCTGCATAGGTTACCTAGTGAAACTCACCAGGTAGCAACCTCTCCTGAGGCACCGGCTAGTCTAGCCCCTGTGTCTCTGATAGCCTTCAGCTCAGCC
Source organism: Lissotriton helveticus (assembly GCF_964261635.1). Taxonomy (NCBI): domain Eukaryota; kingdom Metazoa; phylum Chordata; class Amphibia; order Caudata; family Salamandridae; genus Lissotriton; species Lissotriton helveticus. The sequence continues at coordinate 1,204,951,800 of NC_136061.1, forward strand.
CTATTAACTTTAGGCCACTGCCTGTACTTATCCATGTTTGGAGGTAAGGCAGCCAGGGTTGCAATTTGCTTCCCGCCCAGGGACACTAAGGTTGCTTCTACCACTTGCTGATCCCTCTGTGGGGCACTCTCTACCCACACTTACACTGGCAATCCCTGGGGATGGCCCCTTAGTGGGGGGCTTCTTGGTGCAGGCAGCATCTCCGTTTTTGTGCCCTGGCTGGTTACAGTCAAAGCACTTACCCACCTTTGAGGGATCAAAGAACCTACCATTCTTTCCCTGATATGCCCTCCCTTTGAATTTGGGTTGGCTCAGGCCCCTCCTCCTTGTTCAGATTTTTGTGGGTTTTTGGAGGACTCCTTCTACTTTTGACCTTTTTTCCCCTGGTGTTAGACCTAACATCTTTTGGCGTGTTTCCCCTGTCTTTTTGCTTCTGACCTCCTGGTTTTGGTGGTACTCTGGATCTTGTTTTTGCAGGTTTAGTGTTTCTGCACATTTTAATACTGCATATCAATACTAACGTGCAAGTGTTCCTACTGTAAATTGGGTGATAGATTAGTGTTTCCATGATTGGCTTATTTGATTTACAGTGCACTGTGTGTGTCCAGGGCATGTAAACCAAATGCTGCTAGTGGGCCTGCAGCACTGATTGTGCCACCCACAGAGCAGTCTTTCAAAGGGTTTTCAGACGTGCCACTGTAGAGTCTGTTCGCAGTTTCTACTGCCATGCCGAACTCCCAAGTGTACCCACCTGCCAGGCCCTAACCTTCCATTTTTTCACATATCAGACACCCCTAAGGTAGGCCCAAGGTACCCCTGTGGGCAAGGTGCTTTGTGAGGGAAAGGTAGGACATGTACTGGTGTCTGTTAAATGTCCTGATGGTAAAATTCTGTGCATTTCAGTTTTACAGTTGAAAGGCTATCTCTCTCATAGGTTAACAGGGGAGCTGCTTTGTGACACTTTTACAAATGTAGCTTGCCATTGGAAGCTTTTAGAAAAGTGGAGTTTGGAATGCCTGAACTCAGGATTTAAAAATGCATCTTTCAGTAAAGATGATTTTTATATTGTGTGTTTGGAAATACCTCTTTTAAAAAGTGGATATTCCCTTTTCTAAGCATCCATGTGCCTCTACCTGTTTGTGTATTAGCTGTCTGGGTTTTAGACTGACAGGGGCAGGTCTGTGCATTCACACTAGACCGGGACACAAAAGGGGCTGAGGTGTGTCCTGCATTTCCTGGGTGATTCATAGCAAGGCTTAATAGACCTGGTTGCATTTAGAGTAGTGGGAGGAGTTGCTACTTGCCCCTGAATGGACTGTGGCTGCCTTCCACAAAGCTATCTCCACCTTCTGGAAGGAACCAGGCCTAAGCCAGGCGGAATTGGTTTATGTATGTCAGTAGATATTTGTTTGCATCAACTGAAGAACCGGGCCTTATGGGCCTGGTGGCGCAGGGCACGCCTTGAATCTCCGGGTTCACCTGCTTTGTCAGACAGAGACACGAGACACTCTGTTAGGCGTAGAAAACAGGGTTTATTAGCTGTAGCTAAGCACAGTTGTCCCAGAAGTACAAAGTAGGTTCTCAGGAGACTGCTACTTTGATCCGTAGCGCATAATCTTTTATAGCACACATATTTACGACATATACTCCCAATACATACAAGGCTAACCAATAGGAAAAGTTGGAAAACAAGCTATCAAGTGTCCCAAATACGCCCCTCTTTCAGACCCTGTGTGTCACCCCTCCCCACAGGTTAATCAGTGCTAGTGCCTGTAATCTAATTTGCAGGTGGCAGGACGTATTTGTGTGCCTCAAAGGATAGTTGTGTAACAATAGAATACAAGGGGAGAATAGCGAAGGCCAGTCAGATAAGATAAAGTAAGGGAAGAATGGTGAGAGCCAACAGTCAGTTGAGACAGGGATCAATAAGCCCAGACATGGATTAGTGGACTCGGCCAGACCCTGACATCGGTTTCGTAAACAAGGGCAGAGGGTTACTTTTTAACAGAAGGAACACGTAGCAGCTGGAAAAGGCAAAAACACTCCGTTCGCCGTGCTGCCTGAGTGAGGGCAACACTAAATGGCGGCGGGCCACAAAATGGCGGCCGCATACGAGACGAAGTAAAAAACCAAAGAACCTCAGACCCTCCTGTTGCCATTACTCAGGCAAAACATAAAGGACTCAAGTTAGTCTGAGTCGATATCAATGGCCATGAGGTCGTCGAGCTGTTGCTGCAACATCATTCTAATGTTCTCTGTTTTCTGTGACACAGGCCTAGGGACACACATGGTGGCACAAAAACCGCAGATGGCAGAGCCACGCTGTAAACAAAGACAACAAGAGAAAATGATGGCCAAAACCATTTCAAGAAAGGTTAATACCTTCCATCCCCATGTGGACAGTAGTCCCCAAAACCATTCCATTACAGACCAATCTCCTGTGTCCTGATGAATCGCCTCGGAAATTACGTGCAACTTAGAGATGGCTTGGTATACTGTAGGGGCATTATCAGGAATGTAAATGCAGCAACTAGACCCGATCAATTTACAGACTCCTCCGCGATCTGCAAGGACAATGTCTAGAACCATCCGGTTCTGCAAAGTCATAAGGCGGTCCGCCTGAAGTTCGGCTGTTAAATTACTCAAGGCTCCGGAAGTCACATTAATGGTAGCCTCAACAACACGAACTAACTGTCTAATGTTTCTGCTATTTGACATCGGGCCCCAGAAAGGAAGGAACCCTTTGAAAAAGTCCCCTCCCTCTTGTCCTGCTGTGTCTTTGGAATCGATAACCCCTCTGCCATATCTATTTCTGTGATGACCTGAAGGAGCAGTGTATGTCGGAGGGAGAAGAAAAGCCACATTACACGTTCCCGAAAAATTGGTGGGAAGCCACGTGTAGGCTCTATCATGGCAAACAAAGTATATGCCCTGAGATGGTACTAATGGTAAAGAAATATGAGATGAATAAATGTATGTACGGGAACAAGCACTCTTTTCCTGTTCATTTTTGATATGTTTACCATTAATCTGTAGACACAAATTCCCTCGATGAGGTATGGTCCAAATTGGTGGTGATCTCCCTCGTCTAGCCTTATCTGTGAGGCTAGTAACATAGCGAGTCACATTCCAACCCTCATACGCTCGTTTCTCATCAACGGGAATTTTACCACTTTCGGCAACTCTAGCCATAGCCACTATTCCTTATATCACGGAACTATGACTAAAATCTGCTCCACCACCATATGGACCAATAAGAGGATGTCGAAGTTGATTCTGGTATGCATTGGAAAACATAGCCAAATAGGCCCAAGCGGAACCGTCATAAGAGAACGGAAGGACTAAATATGGCATCCCTTTCTCTGTGTTATGGGGCATGAGTCCACAAACCCAACAGTCAGTAATATTGACTGCCAGTTGATGCTGATGCAACAGTTGGATGAATGAATTGTTAAAGTATTCTGTTCTTCTAATTTGTTCGTGTTCTGGGAGTGTATAAAACTGATGCGGAAAGGCAGTAGTAGAAAAAGACAAAGAAACAGAAGTAGGAACGGGTGCTTGCTGCATAGTGTGAACAACCCAACCCACACAAGCCAATAAAATACATGAACATATTAGAATGCACAAAGTTACGCCACATGGATTAAACAATAATGTCTTATAGTTATATTTACTATTCATATCTTGTTTTATATCATTCTTTTCAAATTCAATATCCATTCTCTAAGGCGTTGCTCACGGTAATCTTCCTAGATCACTTAGTTGTGGTTATTAGCCGTCCTATGACACTGCAAGTCCTGCAGACCTACTGTCACTACTCAGGTCACAGCCTAAGACTCCTACCGTGACCCTGCAACTTGATGGATAGTAAAAAGAATGTCTCTTAAAAGTGTAACCAGGAAAAAAGTTCAATTGTTCTTTGTCAGTCTAGGTCTCAGGTTGTACCGGGTCTTGTCAGGTACCGTTTGCTCCCGAAACAAAGTCTCTGGGTTTGTTGTGTTCAACTGCAGATGTGATGGTACAGCTTCTTGCAACACGTTGTCATCTTCTTTTTAAGAACTCATCCGGTCCAGACATGCACTACTGAAAGGTACCAACCGAGGGACCCTTTCGCCCTCACTATCACCTACACCCTTGCGGACCCACTGGTCAAAAGGCAAAGGCAAAGGTACCCTTTTGCAGTGCACGCCATGGATCCAGTTCTTCTTTCCGACAACTTTTACTGCTGTACGTGTTACAAGAAGAACTTGTCGAGGCGGCCCCCAGCGAGGTTTTAGATTCTTCTTCCACTGAAAATTTTTAAGACAGACCCAGTCCCCGGGTTGGATGGAGTGGCCTGGGTCTGTGGAAGCCTCCGGCAAAGCGTTTTGAACCTGCTGATGAACAACACGCAATTTAGTGGTGAGGTCATGGAAGTAGTCAATCAACATAGGATACGGAATATCAGAGTACTTTTTAGGTCGAGGGACTCCCCAGACGTTAGCTGGGCGCCCAAAAACAACCTTGAATGGGCTGAGTCCCAAGCGAGAGTGTACAGCTGTTCTCGTAGATAGAAGTGCCAAAGGTAAAGCATCGGGCCAAGCAAGACCCGTGCTGGCCTGAATCTTTGCCAGTTTGAGCTTGAGAGTGCCATTATAGCACTCTACCAAGCCTGCTGACTGAGGGTGGTTTGCCGCATGGAATTTCTGCCTAATACCGAGACCTGCACACACCTTTTGCATAATTTGGCTTACAAATTCACTTCCATTGTCACTCCAGACAATTCGCGGCAAACCGAACCTCTGGAAGAATTCCTTCAAGAGGGCTTTGGCAGTGGACAAAGCAGTATTATCCATATGAATGTAATCGATTTGTTATACCTCAAAAGGATACGTAGGGGGAGCAAAATGACCTGCCAGAGTTGGGGTTTCCTTTCCTGGATTATGCATCAAACAAACGATACAATGTTTCACCACATTTTCCGCACATTTAGGGATACCTTCATTCTGCCATACTGGAGCCAGAAGTTTGCATATCCCTTTCGCACTGATATGGGCTGGACCATGCGCCATAGTAACTACAGCCAATACATAGGCGTCTGGTATCAGCCAACGTTGGTGTTCTGACAATTCCGTCCAACACCCTGTCGCGTCCAACATTCTCGTACTTTCTCTCCACTTACTCAATTCCTTCTCTGTAGCCTCTTCTTGAATCATTCTTACACTTTCTATTGTGTCCTCACACATTCCTCCTTCTCTGACCCATCTTGCAGGGCCTGCAACATACATGCGACTTGTAGCATCTCTCGTTGTTTCTTTCGCTACCTCGTCTGCAAAAGCATTCCCGCGACCCACATCATCAGTGATCCTTTTATGTGCACTACACTTCACAATTGCTATCTGAGTAGGCAAAGCAAGTGATTCGAGAAGGTCAGTTACCAACTGACCATGTTGTATCTTAGTCCCATGGGAAGTAAAGAATCCTCTTTCCTTCCATAGGGGGCCGAAGCTATGAGCCAGGCCCGTATTGAGTATCGGTGTAAACATTCACTCTCTTTCCTTTAGCCAACACACACGCTCTTGTCAGGGCAATTAACTCAGCTGCTTGGGCTGAATTCTGTCTAATGTGTGCTGTCTCCACTACTGTATACAAGGTGGTAACAGCATAGGCTGAAGTAGTCTCGCCATTTGGAAGTTTGAAACAAGAACCATCCACCCATAGGCTCCCATCCGGGTCCACGAGTGGTGTATCTTTTAAATCTATTCTGCCTTTTGTTTCCTCCTCTGTACGGAGAAAACAATCATGTTGTTCTGGGGTGTCTGTCCCTTCTGGAATGGGTAACAGTGTTGCTGGATTCAAAGTATTACATCGCTTGATGTGTATATGACTAGCCAAGAGCGTCAGCTCGTACCCAGACAAGCGAGCACTCGTGAGATGTTGTGTTTTCGTTCGGTTCAAAAGAGTATCCACTGCATGTGGCACCATAACAACAAGAGTGTTATCCAGTACCAATCCAGCAGACTGACGAATGGAGATCGCTGCTGCTGCTGTAGCTTTGAAACAACTAGGCAATGCCTTGGCTACTGGATCCAATGTAGCAGAAAAATAGGCACATGGCCGCTGTTTGTCTCCAAATTATTGCGTTAAAACTGACAAGGCACAACCTTCTCTCTCATGGACATAAAGTGTGAAAGGTTTACTGTAATCCGGAATACCTAACACCGGGGCAAAACACAAGGCAGTACATAAATCTGTAAAACTTTTCTGACATTCGTCAGTCCAAGGAAGAGGTTGGGGTGTGTCTTTTAGAGTAAGTGCCAACAGAGGTTTAGCCAACAAAGAAAAATTTGGAATCCACTGTCTACAATAAGAGGTAATGCCCAGAAAAGCACGCACCTCCCGTTTTGTGGATGGTACAGACATTTGTGCGATTGCTTGAATACGTTCTGGGGTCAATCGCCTTCCCTCCTTCGACAAGAGATGACCTAAATAGGTAACCTCTTGGCGGCAATATTGTAGTTTAGAGGGTGACACCTTGTGATGCAGATCAGACAAATGTCGCAACAATGAAACAGTCACATTCTTACAAACATCCTCTGAATCAGCAGCAACCAACAAATCATCCACATACTGAATAAGAGTGGCACCTGGGGGTAAAGTGAAAGCATCAAGTTGAGATTTCAATGCCTGACTATAAATGGAGGGACTCTCACAATACCCTAGAGGTGCACGTTTGAATCGGAAACTTCGGCCTCCGAGAGAGAAGCCAAAAAGATCTCTACTCTCCTCAGCAATAGGAATGCTGAAGAAAGCGTTCTTGAGATCGATAACTGAAAACCAGGCAGCCGAAGCAGGTATCATTGTGAGCAAGGCAGTGATATCTGGGACGACAGGAAACTGGGGTACAACAATCGTGTTAACCTCCTGAAGATCGATCACAAATCGATACACAGGAGGCTGAGAAGAATCAGTTCGTTTAAGAACAGGTGGAACAGGACTATTGCAAACATTTCCTCTTGTTTCTTCAACCACACCCTTCTGAACTAAATCATAGATGATAGCCAACAAAGCTCTTTCGCCATCGCTGGAAATGTTATACTGAGGAATGCGTGGTAATTTAACATTAGGCTTAACAGTAACCACGTAAGGTGGAATTTGGAGCAGACCAACATCATTCGGACCTGTAGCCCAAAGCGTAGCAGGAAGGGAATGCATTTCGGGTGGGAGTTGGTCCTTAGATAAATACATAGGAGAAACCAATTTCTCACCTAAAGTAAGATGTACCCCAGAGGGGGAACAGTGCAATGTTGCATGAAGACGTTTCAATAAGTCCAAACCCAACAAATTCTCGCCGCAACCGGTCGTTAAAATGAGCGGGGCCTCCAAAGGACCAATTGAGATAGGCAAAGGGTAAGAAACCGGGTTACGAACTGGGGCGCCATAAAATCTTACAGAAACGTTTGTTAAGCCAGACAAAGGTACCCCAGGGAGTTTGGAGTGGATGATAGAACTTCTCATTGCACCAGTATCCAAAAGAAAAGGCTCTGAAACACCCAATGCAACAACTTCAACATAAGGCCCATTCTGATCCACTGGAACTGATACGACTCCCTTGCTTTGTCCATGGCTGTCCTAGCTAGTGTGAAAAGCCTAAGTCTCGCTCTCATCACAGTAGTCGTCATTGTAATATTGTGCAGACTGAGTATTCTGCTGGTCATAATAATTCATAGAAGTCTGAGGGGGAAAGGAACGCTGTGCCTGAGACAAAGCACCGTGCCCTCTACCCCTGGGTGCTGACTGAAAACCACCACGGCCTCGCGGCCCTGGCAATCCACCATTACGCTGCGATAAAACCGGACAACTATTCTTAAAATGACCTTCCTCTTTACAACAGGCACATTGATTAGGACCTAGCAAAGGTCGCGGAACAAAGTGTTCAGGTTTCTGTAACAACCTTTGAAACTGGGGAGGCTGTTGGAATGAACGCTGAGCAGAACGAGGAGGATAAGCCTGTTGCAAAAGAACCTTCGTTTTTTAGGTCTCGCAGAGAGACCTATTGCAGACAAACCACAAAGCTGACTTTTTACGATGCGGATTTGTAGAAGTGCACGTGCTCGTGACCGCACTTCTATCCCCCTGCCTTGCTCTTCAAAGGCTCCCCTTACCATTTGCTCCTGCCTCCCCGCCCACTGGTTCACACTTCACGGCCGCCAGGCCGTGAGCTCGCATTTCTGCCCAGCAGCTTCAAAGGGATCGGCTTTCCCGCCCACTGCTTCACACTTCCGCATTTCTCCTTCCCCCTCCCCACAGCAATGCCAAGAGCTTGTTTTACAGGTTCCTAGAGGCCTTTTGGATTCCCTATCATTCAGTGCTTCTGCCTGGTAAACACGTCTCTACCTATCACCTACACCAATTCACCCCTCTCGATTTAATAGACTAACACCTCCAAAAATGGAAAGTAACAATATTTATTGAGTGCCAGACCGTATCCTTCAAATGTGTAGGTGTGCGCGTAGGTTACATATAAAACAACGCTTTTTTCCTTCCTCATTACCAGCCCCACTCCTAGCGCTGCCTTGAAGGCTTTTGTACCTGGGCTTCCCTGCCTCACTTCTTTGTTTAGAGAGAGGCGTTAAGTGACTGCGAAAGCCGTGCCATTAGAAACCCCAACCCTACCACCCGCCTGCCCCTCCTCTTTGCCACAGCCTCACCCCCCTTGGTTACCCCTCCAGCTCACAGATGAAGACCTCTGCTCCACAGGCACATTCCTTTGGGTCGGACAGATGACCGGACTACTTGCTGCCCCAGTGCAGGGACGTGTGTGGCCCCGTGGCCACAGGCTTGGCTACTGCTGTGTTCCCTCAGCCTGTCATCCTTGTGTGATCTAGGAAGCACGTTCAAATTATCTTGGTAACAATCGGATTTATCGCACAGCGCCCAGTTCAAACAAGCGCCTAGAGTTCATTCTGTTTGCATTGCTGGTAACTGAGCACCTCTCGTCACCACAACCGATTTTTTTACAGGTTCCTAGAGGCCTTTCAGATTCCCTATCATTCAGTGCTTCTGCCTGGTAAACACGTCTCTACCTATCACCTACACACAATTCACCCCTGCCCGTAGCGGACATTCAGTTTTAGGGCTAATTAATCGGTGCCTCTCGTAGCTCGTGTTTCACACGAGCGCTAAGAGGCCTTACGATATGCAGTCCTAATAATTCGGTACTTCATACGCTTACCATACTAATGCCTACGGCGGGTTGAGACTGCACTGCTAATAAATCAGCCCTTCTCACCAGCACCCTGTTCATACAGGCGCCTAGAGGCCATTCACTATGCAGCGCTAATAATTACTTCTCAGCATCACACAATTATCACAAACGCGTCTACAGTACCACGAGACTGTGGTGCTAATACACCAGCACGTCTCACCAGAACCGTGTTCATACAAGCACCTAGAGGCCATTCCATATGCAGAGTTATCAGCAAAACAAGCTGAAGGACCTCTAGGCGCTTGCTTGAGCTGGGTGCTGTGAGAAGCGCCGAGTTATTGACACTGCAACCTGAACGGCCACTAGGAGCTTGTGTTAAATGGACGATGTTGAGAGGTGCTGTATTATTAACACTGCAAACCTCTAGGCACTTGCATGAACTGGGTATTATGAAAAGTTGCTTTCTGCAAACTGAAGTCTTCCACCGATTGGAAACTCTATCCACTGGGGTGCAGAGCACCTGCTCAGGGGAGGATTAATGTTAAAACTCCTCCCCATCCGTTCATTGGTTTCGTTGCTGGGGATTTAAGGCTTCTGTGACACAAGAGCCATAAATAAATAAATACATAATTAATAAATGAACTACCCTCCCTTAGTGGTCGTTTTTTCATGCTTGAATGAACGTGCGTTGAAAAGAAAAATTGATATAAAATATGGCCACAGGGCCCAATACAAATAAAAAGTCTCAAATCTCGATTTAATAGACTAACACCTCCAAAAATGGAAAGTAACAATATTTATTGAGTGCCAGACCGTATCCTTCAAATGTGGAGGTGTGCGCGTAGGTTACATATAAAACAACGCTTTTTTCCTTCCTCATTACCATCCAAAGTCAATATTTCCTTCCACTCCATACCTTTCTAAAAAGCGCAGGGATTTCACACGAGCTTTTCGCCGTTCAGCACTTTTTACACCTGGATCAACCCAGCATACATTTAAAAATATGTGAAACCGAGGGAAAGAAATTGAAAATGTTCATGCACATTGTGGGTGTTTACACGGCCCGCTTTCATGACTCTATCCTGTGCACGCCTGCGCCTCCACACCTTGGCATGGTTTAGTGCACGAAAATGTGCACACTCTGCAAAGCCTCCATTTGTAACTGACGAAGTCCCACATAAAACCCTCACCCTCACACCCCCTCACCCCCTCACACCCCCACACACCCTCACACCCCCTCACACACCCCCTCACCCTCACACCCCCTCACCCTTACCCTCACACCCCCTCACCCTTACCCTCACCCTCACATCCCCTCACCCTCTCTCACCCTCACACACTCTCACCCCCTCTCACCCTCACACCCCCTCTCACCCTCACACCCCCTCTCACCCTCACACCCCCTCTCACCCTCACACCCCCTCTCACCCTCACACAACCTCTCACCCCTCACACACCCACTCACCCTCACACAACCTCTCACCCCTCACCCTCACTTACCCTCTCACCCTCACACACCCTCTCACCCTCATACACCCTCACAACTCTCTCACCCTCACACACTCTCTTACCCTCATACACCCTCTCACCCTCACACACCCTCTCACCCCCTCACCCCTCACCCTCACACCCCCTCACCCTTACCCTCACACCCCCTCACCCTTACCCTCACCCTCACACACCCTCACACACCCTCACCCTCTCTCACCCTCTCACCCTCACACACAATCTCACCCCCTTTCACCCTCACACCCCCTCTTACCCTCACACCCCCTCTCACCCTCACACCCCCTCTCACCCTCACACCCCCTCTCACCCTCACACAACCTCTCACCCCTCACCCACCCTCTCACCCTCACTTACCCTCTCACCCTCACACACCCTCTCACCCTCATACACCCTCTCACCCTCATACACCCTCTTACCCTCTCACCCTTACACACTCTCACCCTCATACACCCTCTCACCCTCACACACCCTCTCACCCCCTCATCTTCACCCTCACACCCCCTCACCCTCACACCTCCTCGCCATCACATCCCCTCACCCCCTTACCCTCAGTCACCCTCACACCCCTCTCACCCACTCACCATCACCCACCCTCTCACCCTCATTTATCCTCTCACCCTCACTTACCCTCTCACCCTCACACACCCTCTTACCCTCACACACCCTTTCACCCTCACACACCCTCTCATCCACTCATCCTCACAACCCCTCACCCTCACACCCCCTCACCCTCACACTCCCTCACATCCCCTCACCCTCCCTCACACCATCACACCCCCTCACACCCCCTCACCCTCACACCCCCTCACACCCCCACACCCTCACACCCCACACTCCCCCACACCCCTCACCCTCACACATCCCCTCACCCTCACCCACCCTCACACCCCCTCACCCTCACACACCCTCACACACCCTCACACCCCTCACCCTCACTCACCCTCACAACCCTCACTCACCCTCACCCCTCACACCCCACACACCCTCATCACTCAGTACCACCCCAGCATCACTCAGCACCACCCCAGTATCACTCAGCACCACCCCAGTATCACTCGGCACCACCACATTATCACTCAGCACCACCACATTATCACTCAGCACCACCACATTATTACTGAGCACCACCACATTATCACTCAGCAACACGACATTATCACTCAGCACCACCACAGCACCACTCAGCACCACCACATTATCACTCAGCGGCACCACATTATCACTCAGCACCACAACAGCACCACCCAGCACCACCACAGCATCACTCAGCACCACCACACCACCACTCAGCACCACCACAGCATCACTCAGCACCACCACACCACCACTCAACACCACCACACCACCACTCAGCACCACCACAGCATCACTCAGCACCACCACAGCACCATTCAGCACACCACATTATCACTCAGCACCACTACATTATCACTCAGCACCACCACAGCACCACCACAGCACCACTTAGCACCACCACAACACCGCTCAGCACCATCACAGCATCACTCAGCACCACCACAGCACCACTCATCGCCACCACAGCACCACTCAGCACCAACACAGCATCACTCAGCGCCACCACAGCATCACTCAGCGCCACCACAGCATCACTCAGCACCACCACAGCACCACTCAGCACCACCACAGCACCACTGAGCACCACCACAGCACCACTCAGCACCACCACAGCACCACCACAACATCACTCAGCACCACCACAGCATCACTCGGCGTCACCCCAGCACCACTCAGCATCACCACATCATCACTCAGCGTTACCCCAGCATCAATCAGCACCACCACGTTATCAATCAGAACCACCACATTATCACTCAGCACCACCACAGCACACCTCAGCACCACCACAACATCACTCAGCACCACCACAGCATCACTCAGCACCACCACAGCAGCACTCAGCACCACCAGAGCATCACTCAGCACCACCACAGCATCACTCAGTACTACCACAGCACCACTCAGCACTACCACAGCACCACTCAGCACGACAACAGCATCACTCAGCACCACCACAGCATCACTCAGCACCACCACAGCATCACTCAGCACCACCACATTATCACTTGGCGCCACCACAACCTCACTCGGCGCCATCACAGCATCAATCTGTGCAACCATTCAACAACAACTGGTTCAATTATGTTCTCTCAATGTTTCAAGCTTTATTACAAATGTCACAAAAATATGTTAATATTTCACTTCTGTTCTTGGATTTTCATCACAATAAAATACACTGAACATAATCTTCACAAAAGTTATTTACAAAAGTTTAAGCTATTGCCATTATAAATTACAATCACTTTTATTTAAGTATTAATTATTTAAAAAAATTAAAAGCCGTGGTTATTTGTAATATCAATACATCTAAGACACGTAAATACAAAACATGGTGCATTACAAATGCTATAGGTGTCACATTTGCGAAAGTTATAACTATTGGCATTGTAAATGACAAAGCTAATAATTTAGCTATTATCAAAACCAACACATAAATAAAAAAATTGTCATTTACAAGACCAATAGCTCAAACTTTCATAATGCGAGACCTATTGCATTGCAAATGCTTGTAATTCTTTAGTCTTTTTCTCTATTTTTAGGTCTCGCAGAGAGACCTATTGCCGTCAAACCACAAAGCTGAGTTCACGATGCGGATTTGTAGAAGTGCACATGCTCGTGAACGCGCTTCTATCCCCCTGCCTTGCTCTTCCAAGGCTCCCCTTACCATTTGCTTGCTCCTGCCTCCCCGCCCACTGCTTCACACTTCACGGCCGTGACTCGCATTTCTGCCCAGCCATCTGTTCCCCAGGATTTCTCCTCCCCCTCCCCAGCCAGCTTCCCCCAGACCGTGTTCCCTCCCACCTTTCCTCCTCTCTGTCCCTCTCTCTCCGTACATCCAGCGCAGAGGCACCCGCGCTTTAACTTAAGATGTTACAGCTAAAGCACGAGTGCCGAGATTGTATTACAAATGCGTGTTTGTTTTGTTATGCTGCATGTAAGGATTAGTTGCCCGCTGACTCTGTTGAGCATAACACGCAACTAATCCTGACATGCAGCATGAAAAAACAAACACGCATGTGCAATACGATCCAAGCCCGGTGTGCAAACCTGCCCAGTTGACCTCTTACATTTTATTTCTAGTCCCTCTTTAGCGTTTTTAGAAAACATGAATTGTGTGTGAAACTGTGAATCATACAACTGAAGCACTAAGCCGAGTGTTTTATACTCACTGCTCTCCTTAGCACCACACTTGAGCTCCGACAATAGAGTCGGCTCGGGCAAAGTCTACAGTCTTGAGTGAAACCAGCAGCGCTATTGATCAGTTCACAGGGTGTGTTTGTTTACATACTGTAATTCAATTAGTACCTGGTGTAAGAAGTGAATAAATTCGGTCTCTACTTTGGGTTGTCAAAAGGGAATTACTTTTCCCTGCTGTATACATGTGGTAATAGTTGGCGATGCGTGCAAAGTCATTAATCGGGGAGTTTCACATATTTAACTGAGAATTCGAAATAATTATGAATAGTCATGGTTATCAACACAGCCGCTTTCTCTGCTCACAGCACACGACTCTTCAGGTCAGCCTGCCCTCTGCTCTCCAGCCCACCGAGGTCCCAGGCACCTACATCACAGTGTAACTAGGCAATGTGCTGCTCCTAGGACACAACTTTCACTTCAAGACCAGAAACTGGACCTGTGAACCTGGTTCCCCAGCTTCCAAGTCGGTCGCTCTGGCTGTTAAGACACATCCTCTCCTCTGTTGACTGTCTTCATGTATTCCTGCTCTAAAATGCTCACTCTTTGCCCCTGGATGCACATTTACTCACACATAAAATTACAGTGTATGGTGTAATGCAATGTTCGCATACATTGATGTGGGAGTGCAAAAGCACATTTTATGAACGTCTGACTTTAATTTACACTGGTAATGTAATGTAATGTAATGTAATGTAAAATCGCACTTGTATAGCGCTGCTATCGCTCCAGGAAGCATCTTGGCGCTCAGCACCCAACCCTGCTGGAAAAGGTTGGTGAACAGAAGGCGACTTCAACAGCTTGCTGCTTTACACTAATGCCCTGCAGACCACATCTGAGAGTGAGAAGACCCAAGTCTTCAGGACTGGACTGGTTAACTGCCCCGAGTGTAGGTGCACCCATGGCGACGTGCATTTAGCTCCTAGAAGCAGGTTTTCCTCTCGGGTAATGCAGGCTCAGATTAATTCAGGCATGTGAATTATTGGGGCATTGTGGGGCTGCGCAAATCAGGCGTGCCGATGAGATGGAAGTGTTTGCGATTCTCTCCAGTCATCGCTATTCCAGTAGAGTCCATCCTCGCCATTACTACTGCCTTTAGACAATGTTTAGGCTCAAAATTAAATCGTTCCTCTGCTATATAAATGAATAAATATTTATTTAATCGTTCATGATATATCAATTTTTTTCATATTTAACAACAAAAATATGTTTTGTGCCGTAGTTCCATCTTGGACAGAAAGTCTGGTGCGGTCCTTATTTGAAGTGCACTTTCCCTCCACCGTAAACAAGCTTTGCCAAAGCCAATAGGTCTCGCCTCTGGGGTCTATTGGCTTCGCCACGGGTTGTTAGGGATGCTGCAGAGTATCCCCAATGCAGAGGAGCATGGATAAAGAGAAGAACGTAGGGGCTGTGATGTCATCACCACACACGTGCCTACATGATAACACGTGCTGTTATTTTCTTTAGGTATAGTCACTTCAGCGCCACAGGACCCCCCGCCCCAACATATACAACATCCCGCAAATAACACACAGACACAAGTGTTAAGATTGGGAAAAAATTGCTGCAGGTTTATTATTACATACAACATTATGTAATCACGGTGGGTTATCTTACGGACGATCCAAGTGCAGGCCGCATTCTCGCCACCTGCCCGCCTGTTGAGCCAATCAGCACAGTGGCGAACCACCCAACTGCTGCACCATTATGGTAATAAAACTACACACGCCCCTTGCGGGGCGTATCTAGGCAAACCCCCGGTTGCACATGCCCACAACCGCCCGAAGGACTACTGGGGCGCCGACACGAGTTCCTGGACCTCCCATGAGGTTCCAGGTTAGGCTCTGGCACCCCTATGTGCCCGCTGAAGTACGTTGTTGCACCTCTCTGCTTCCGGATCGCCCTGTAACTCCGCCTGCAACGAAAAAGGAACACATTAAAAACTCCCTTATGAGTGCCTCCCCCAAGCTGACACTCTGGGTAAGAGGTAGGGAGGGAAAAGAGTGTCCCCGACGTGGAGCGCGCAACGTCCGGAGCGGCAAAGAGGCCTGAGCAATGGCGAGGAGGAGAGATATACCCCCCTCTCCCTGCCTGCCGCCCCGGACGCGCGTCACCTGACCCGCCCACATCCCACAGAGCAACGCCTGCCCTGGGGAGGAGTGGCTAACCATATTACGGGACGGGGGCAGCCCTCTGCGACTAAGGGCCCGCCCTCCTGATGGCCACAGGGTGGCCTCGGGCAGGCGCATAGTCACTTCAGGGCCACAGGACCCCCCGCCCCAACATATACAACATCCCGCAAATAACACACAGACACAAGTGTTAAGATTGGGAAAAAATTGCTGCAGGTTTATTATTACATACAACATTATGTAATCACGGTGGGTTATCTTACGGACGATCCAAGGGCAGGCCGCATTCTCGCCACCTGCCCGCCTGTTGAGCCAATCAGCACAGTGGCGAACCACCCAACTGCTGCACCATTATGGTAATAAAACTACACACGCCCCTTGCGGGGCGTATCTAGGCAAACCCCCGGTTGCACAGGCCCACAACCGCCCGAAGGACTACTGGGGCGCCGACACGAGTTCCTGGACCTCCCATGAGGTTCCAGGTTAGGCTCTGGCACCCCTATGTGCCCGCTGAAGTACATTGTTGCACCTCTCTGCTTCCGGATCGCCCTGTAACTCCGCCTGCAACGAAAAAGGAACACATTAAAAACTCCCTTATGAGTGCCTCCCCCAAGCTGACACTCTGGGTAAGAGGTAGGGAGGGAAAAGAGTGTCCCCGACGTGGAGCGGGCAACGTCCGGAGCGGCAAAGAGGCCTGAGCAATGGCGAGGGGGAGAGATATACCCCCCTCTCCCTGCCTGCCGCCCCGGACGCGCGTCACCTGACCCGCCCACATCCCACAGAGCAACGCCTGCCCTGGGGAGGAGTGGCTAACCATATTACGGGACGGGGGCAGCCCTCTGCGACTAAGGGCCCGCCCTCCTGATGGCCACAGGGTGGCCTCGGGCAGGCGCACAGTCACTTCAGGGCCACAGGACCCCCCGCCCCAACATATACAACATCCCGCAAATAACACACAGACACAAGTGTTAAGATTGGGAAAAAATTGCTGCAGGTTTATTATTACATACAACATTATGTAATCACGGTGGGTTATCTTACGGACGATCCAAGGGCAGGCCGCATTCTCGCCACCTGCCCGCCTGTTGAGCCAATCAGCACAGTGGCGAACCACCCAACTGCTGCACCATTATGGTAATAAAACTACACACGCCCCTTGCGGGGCGTATCTAGGCAAACCCCCGGTTGCACAGGCCCACAACTGGGGCGCCGACACGAGTTCCTGGACCTCCCATGAGGTTCCAGGTTAGGCTCTGGCACCCCTATGTGCCCGCTGAAGTACATTGTTGCACCTCTCTGCTTCCGGATTGCCCTATAACTCCGCCACAGCCCAGCCGGCGGCCACCGTCGCCGTCCGGGCCCCCCACCACTTCGCTTTTTAGGGAAACCTGCAACCCTTGCTCTGCAGGGCATTTTGTCAGTCCAAGGAACAAGACCAAAACGACAGGTGAGCGGTGGACCCTTTCCACCTCGAAGAGACCTGATCCTGACATGAACATTACATGCCTGAAGAAACCCAGGCTCCTCTGCCCCTAATCTGCAGATACCCCGGGTCTTTTTATTGTTTTACAACCATAGTGTAACCATACCCGGTTACATGAAGTTATACTTCCAGGTAAATGACAAAGTGAAGAGCGGGGGCCCCTACAGCTGAAGGCGCTTCGTATCGAACAATAGGCGTTACATCACATGCCCTGAAACTCAACCCCACCCTTCACCACAAGCGTCAACAGGCATACCCAGCTAAGTTACCACTACTGGTGTAACGCCGTTCTCCGCATAACATGGAGAAAGTATGCTTACGATGAACGCTTGTGCTGCTATACTCAAGAGAGCACAGGGACAATGAAGGGATCAGCACATATTATACCATATAACTTGGGCGATGTCTTACATATGCCAATACAGGATTGACAGGTATTAACAGCAGGCAACACCTGCCCTCTCGGGTTGTAGACTGGAGGCAGCTTAGGCTATCGAACAATAGGCGCTACAGCACATGCCCTGGAACTCAACCCCACCCTTCACCACAAGCGTCAACAGGCATACCCAGCTAAGTTACCACTACTGGTGTAACGCCGTTCTCCGCATAACATGGAGAAAGTGTGCTTACAATGAACGCTTGTGCAGCTACACTCAAGAGAGCACAGGGACAATGAAGGGAACAGTACATATTATACTATATAACTTGGGCGATGTCTTACATATGCCACTACAGGATTGACAGGTATTAACAGCAGGCAACACCTGCCCTCTCGGGTTGTATACTGGAGGCAGCTTAGGCCATGCTACCTCTAAGATAGCTTGTCAGAGAGGATAACTTAGGACCACCAACAAGGGATTGCTGGGGCTGGAACCAAGTGCCCCCTTAAGATCCTGACCTGCATCACGACACGCCCACTGAACAAAAAGCCCCTCTGAACAATCAGCATATCCCCCGGGAAGAAATCCCTCTACAGCAATAGTGTGGACTATCCCAGGTGCGTGAGGTCATACCCTTGGAAAGGGCCCAAGAGATGAGGAGGGCCCCCCTGCTGCTATCGCTCCCTAATCTACACCATAGGAGAACCAGCGCATGCCACTGAGACCCAACACACACCTTCACGCAAAGCATCAGCAGACTACACCCAGTAATGTACAACTTCTGCCGAGGTGCAGTACTCAAACTTCAACTGACTACTGTGCTTAGAGTACCCTAGAGGTACTAATTAAGCAAAGTACTGATGGCTATTTCAGTGAGCGAAGCATTACTTAGTATAACTTGCGTGGAGGACTTACCGAGCCAATGTCCTAGATCCCATGCAGAATGGGTTCCGTGCTGGTCACAGCACGGAAACGGCCCTTCTGGCAATGGTTGAACATTTGCGGACTGTGTTGGATGCAGGTCATACGGCAGCGCTTATTCTATTAGATCTTAGCGCTGCCTTTGACACCGTGTCCCATCGCATCCTTCTACACCGCTTAGAGGACATTGGCATCTGTGGTTCGGCTCTGCAATGGTTCCGCTCCTTCCTCAGTGATCGCTCCTTCTGCGTTGCCACCCCTCCTTTCCAGTCCAAGTATCATCCTCTGGACCTGGGGGTTCCCCAGGGCTCCTCGCTGAGTCCCACGCTTTTTAATCTGTACGTGCAGCCGCTGGCTGAGGTCGCTAGGCAGTGGGGCCTAACCATGGTCTCCTATGCCGACGATACTCAGCTAGCGGTTACGATCAGCGGGGATGCCGAGCAGGATGCCCCCAGGTTCCGTAATGGACTGAGAGAGGTGGCCAGCTGGATGAATAACAACTGTCTCCAGCTGAACGCAACAAAAACCGAGGTGATGATCGTTGGAAGGGATGCGGACCATTGGGGGGACAGATGGTGGCCACCTGAGCTGGGGCCGGCCCCGGCACCAGTCTTGGAGCTCAGGAATTTGGGAGTATGGCTCGACCACTCTTTGAGCTTTGTGACCCATACCAAGAGAGTGGCGGCTTGCTGCTTTGGGGTATTACGCGGGTTAAGACCTCTGCTTAAATTTTTTGATGCTCCAACAAGACAGCTGGTCATCCAAGCAATGATCATCTCCCGGTTGGACTACGCTAGCTCACTCCTTTTAGGAGCGAACCAAGCTGAGATCCTTCGTTTACAACGGGTACAGAACGCAGCAGCTAGGGCGGTGGTCGGTTTGCCACGGACTTGTCCTACTTCTAACACTCTGCAGTCCTTGCATTGGCTACCGATCAAAAAGAGAATTCATTTCAAGGCCCTTAGCTTGGTTTTTAAAATCCTTCGAGAGTCGGCTCCAGAGATTCTCAATAAACTTATCTCTCCCTACGTTCCCACCCGTTCACTCAGATCTCTTGGTCAATCCCTTGTGGTCGTCCCCCGCTTCAGGCTCTGCCGGATGGGTGGGCGCTCCTTTCGGGTGAAAGCTGCGATTCTTTGGAATGCACTCCCCTTGGAAATCCGTCTCTTGGATGACCTTTTATCTTTTCGTAGGGCTCTGAAAACCTATTTGTTTTAATTCTATCTTTTAAGTATTCCTGCTTTTTTGCTGGTTTTAGTGTTGTGTTATGTCCGCCTTTCTCTGCGCCAGGACGCTCCTTCGCTGGAGCAGCTGTGCGCATTAAAAATGTAAATAACATAACATAACATAACATAACAATTCATATACAGGATTGCAAAGGTCCAGCTGGTAACACATGCCCCCTAGTAGCCAGGGGCCGCTTAGACCATGCTACTTCAAGAATAGCTTATCTGTAAAGGTTGCTTCACGACCCTCGCCATAAGGGATAATAAGCTGGAACAAGGAGCTCCCAATATTGGCGATAGGAAACCACAGGTCAACTCCTCACCTTGAGAGGTGCACGAGGAATCTAAAGGTTACTCAGGTTCATCACGAAGCTGTTCAAACGCAAACCAAGGGAGCCCAACCACACTAACCTAGAAGAGAAGCTGTGTGTACAAATCCTGATGGAGTCCATCGTACACAGCCACCACCCAAATAGTGAAAACGAACAAAAGGAGGGGTTGGAATACCAGATTAAGCATGGGCGTAAAATCCGTTCCGCTCGCGGATTTTCGGCAAATTCGCAATCCGCGAACTCTCGCGAACTTGCCGAAAATTCGTAAATCCGTGCGAAGCGGATTTTTTTGCTTGGTCGCACTTGCCAACTAGAATACTATACAATTTCGCGGGAGTAAACACTTGCGAACACATAGATGCGGCGGGCAGCGACAATCTCGCACTTGCGAGATTGCAAAATTTGCATTTTCGCACAAGAAATCCACCAGCAGGCAGCATAAACCTTGAAAATTATGATTTTTATCAGAATAACTCCTCAGGTTGACATTTGCCTGCACTTTTTTTTTGCAAGGAGTCCATTTTGGGGGGGGGGAGGAAGGAAGTGCCCCACAGTCTCCAACTTCCTGTTCCTGTCCAGCAGGCTCCTCCCAGTGCTTTCTTCATGTGCTGGTCACTTTGATTTGGATCTTGACCTGGAAGGATTACTTTTTGTGGATGCTGCTGGATATTTGGATTTTTTCAAAACTGAAAGCACTCGGCAGGTGCAAATGTTCAATCTTACTATTAGTAACCATTCCCTGTAGTGCTTCCTGAGGGGCCCCTTCAGAGTTCAGTTGCCTACTTGCAACTATTCTTTGACCCTGCTCTGACCCTCACAGCAGGCTCAGAGAATAGCTACAAGTATACAACAAAGGTCCTGTTAAAAAAATTACACTGCAACAGAAAGCAATTACAGATAAGGAAGCAGGTGCCAGCCTGGAAGTTCAAACTCAGTGACACATTAATCAGCCCCTAATTCATTCATGTCAGTTGAGGCAGGGCAGGTGTGCTTTTCCCCCCATAATCTACAGTGATGAACTAGAGGGTGGCATGGGGGAGCCAGAGGTTGGCATGGGTGAGCCAGAGGGTGGCAGTGGTGAAACAGAGGGTGGCAGTGGTGAAACAGAGGGTGCTGTGATGAACCAGACGTAGAAACAACATGGTCGCGACCGTTGCTACCCGACAAGTAAGTTCGCGATTGCGAACTGGTAAAAAACCCTTGCGAAATGGCAGAAACACTTGCGAACACAAAAAAAAAAAGGAATCCGCAAAATTCGCGAGAGTTCGCGGATTTTGCGGATTGCGAATCCGTAAATACGCCAATTCGCAAAATCCGCCCATGCTTATACCAGATAGACATTCTGAATTTCCATAACAGCTGTCACTTCACTTCTTGCACAATACAATATTGAGAGTTTTCTAGTGGCCCACTTTTATAGGTATATTGGCAGTCCAGGCTCAGGCAGTGGTTACACAGTAACTACACTAGACCGTGACATGGGTGTAACCCTGCAGGCTGTAGACCCTACATACCACTGAAAGGCAGCAGAAACTCCAGAACAGATGGCACAGCGGATAGGCTGCCTTCCAGATTCCGGAGCCTTGGAAGAACAGACAGACAAAAGCAGTGATATAGAAGAGCAAATTGACTATTGTCATGTGACCTTTTCTTCTCATGGTTAAGATAAAACAGTGCAGGTCCCGGGATTGTTTAAAAGACCAACTATCCCTCTTGGTTAAGGCCCTAGGATATAGCTATGTGCCAGGGGTTATTATGAACCTATTAGCTTAGGGCTAGATCTAGCATTTGCTAAATATCCAAGTTTTGGCACATCCTAGAAGGACTTCCCTACAGGCCTACCTTGCCATGACAGTAAGTAAGATAATACCCAAAAGTGAGGGCCCCTCCCAATGGAGCGCCACAGGAGAAAGCACAGTAGCAGATCTGCAATATGTATGATTTTCAGGTGCCAATATAAATTCCCACACAGCCATTAAGGAGTCACAACGTGGCTCGGGGCTCCCCCTAGCACACCTTTGGCACACTGATTCCTCACTGTTGTGGTCTACGTGCTTCTGTTCTGACAGTTGCACTATCTTGTTTTGAGTTAATGGTAGATGTAGTCCAGAAGCGCTCAAAGTTGGCCTTACAAATGTGCCCGAACAGGCGTCCATCACATACATGTATACTGAGCGCACAATGACGCGCCTCTCCTGGACCGAGCAGTCATACATAATTCTGCTGTGCACACATGACCCATTGCTCGGCACCTCACCTGCGGTTGACAGGCGCTGATACACACGTCCGCTGCTCGCCCCTCACACCATGTCTGTTCCATGCCATTCCTCTGCATGGCCACACATTTACAAGCCCCTCAAAACCATGCCCTCCGACCACCGCATGCAGGGCTAGGTGCGTCGCACATCTCCGACAACATGCCTCAGACACCTGAATACATATATCATGTAGTGGACGGCTTGCCCCAGTACAGGCCCCTTAAAGGTGAGCACTCAAACCCATAAATATTCTAGCCCCAACATACTGTATCTGTAAGCTGGTGGCCTGAAACACTGCACATCTCCTGTACACCAGCAAACGGTTGTGTGTACATATTGTCCACACTATGCAGTAGCATTTACTTGGCTGGTGTATCGCCTGAGACCTAGAACTGTATCCTCGGACCTCTGTACCTACTGATCACCTCATGCACGGATGGCTTCCTATTTGTCTGGACTAACACAGATCTCTAATTTGGGCACACAGTTATACGTATACAATCCTCACCTCATACCGTACTAGCTTGCTGCATAGCCTGATGTATCACACGTCTTGCACAGGGGCACCCCGAAACACGTACTCATTAACCGCCTTATGCCGAATACCCTAGCTGGTGGCCTGGTGTACCACACACCTCAAATGCATGTACTCAAACCCATAAGCAGACAGAATAAATCACCTTAACTCATCTGCAGGCACCCCGGATATACTCGGGGATGTGAATCTCCTATCTGGGATTTGCATTGTCTAATGCAGGCACACAATGGTATGTACTTACTGAGTATACATGCAGAGTCGGCTTGCTGCTAGCCTGGTTGCCTCACACACACACAAGCACTTCATACAGGTGTACACAATCCCCAAAGGCACCTCATAGCTTGTGTAACATTGCAAAGCTACCACTCACCACCTTTCCTAGGCATCTGTGAATGATTCTGACTAATACAAGATTATTCGCCCAGCGTAAATGTGATGCAACTGACTCTCAGTGATGCGCTCTGACACCTATGTGCAAAGATCGCGCTATGAACAACACCCTTAACTAAACGACTACAGCTCCTGCCCCGCACCCTGATGGGAGCATAGCCATGGCTAGTATCATGAAAATCGGTTCTTAAATGCGCCACTCAGACCTAGAAAAAGTTCGCGCCAGATCTAGGTTCGATTGGGTAACATACACACACCTCTTATCTCCTGAAACACAGCTTTGTAATCTGTACATTTGCAAATATCTCCTCCTGTGACATTACCGTTCCTAGGTGGAGCGCTCTGCCGCCTACAGGAGCGCGGTGCGGGGGCAGAAGGTGTACTGGAGTTACTACCAATCCTACCACCCTGTCACCATCGCCTCCTACAGCACAGTAATGATCGCCTTTGCATTAATGTAACACAAAGCATCATGCCTGCTGAGAGGCATGGCCCTATACCCCAGACGATGCAGCAGGGCAAAAGCTCACAGGAACGTTACCCGTTCATCGGCAAAGAAGAGAGGCTGGATAATAAAGGAGACAAAATTGGAAGGACGCCAAACAAAAACGGCCTTTGTGACCAACGGCAGCCACAGCAAGGTGTAGGAACATGCCTCGACTTGTATTGCGCCCATAGTAGTCTAAAATACTGACCCGCACTAACTATCGGGGGACGCCCTGATGTACCGACCGAAGCTACCGGGAAACAGTAGGGCAGATGGGAATGCTAACACTACGCTTATGAAGCCTGAACACGTCTCACTGATACCCTCTGTGAAGTACGTTTGCTAACTATGTCACACGCACTCTATCTACTGACACTTTGCCGCTTGTCTTTAGCGCATGCTCTGTAGCTTGCTCACTACACTTATATCCCCACCACGAGAGTGAATTCTATACCCGTGGTGAAGCGCTCTGAGAGCCTGGGTCAGTCGACGCATAAATTAGCATAGAAATAAAATAAACTGGCCATGCAAAGAACATCAAAGGTCGGACAGCCTATAGAAGCGTGGGCCCTCGTTGGGCTAACACAGGAACCAGGTGTCCTAAGACCGACCCGAAAAGGGGGGGGGGTACACGGGGATTGTCTCACTTCCCGCCCCCACCCCAACAACTGCAATTAGATTGGGACAACGCCAGGCAACACCTGTACAAGAAGGCTTGTATCCCGCCTGTAAGGAGGGGCAGACGCCAAGGAGACATCACCCACGAAGTGCCACGGAGAAAAGTTGCCAGAGGATATGGAACGCCACAACCGGGAAGTACTCGTATCCAAAGAACCTGAAAATGCGCAGATGAACCTCGCATTACGGACTCCTGTCCATGCTACTGCACAGATGAACCCTGCATTACGGCAACCGAGGCAACCTGAAATGAAAGAGCTATGACTCATAACACGTAACTTGGCCCTCGTAAAACCGGACAAGTGATACCTTTTCGCAAATGACAACATCTGTAATCTTTACCGGTCTGAGCCGTAAGCAATCCTCCCTTAACAAAACACCCCTCCCTACACGCATCTCATTATAGTTGTTGTTACAAGGATTGCTCATGTCTCACTGCCTAGCACATCGTCTACAACAGGCCTGCTGAAATAGCCAGGATCAATCTTTTACGCAGAACGCACCCCAAGAGCAGCCCGAAGACCTGAACGTGATTGCGTATTTGCCCAAACAAACCGCACCACGGGCCTCAGATACTATGGCAGGTCACTCGAATGGGTCTAGAGATGCTAAGGCCCAAAGATACTATACCCCGTTGTAAATACGAACACCATCCACCACATTGCGCACAAAACTGCAATGCCACGTGTTTAAATGAATAAGTGACACAAATGGGCCCGATGTACTATGGCCCGAAGATACTATACACCATTAGTAAATACGTACACCCTCCACAACTTAGCGCACAGAATAGGCTTATTTATCCTGCTGAAATTCCAAGCCACGTGTTGAAATTGAAAAGACACCCATTTCGTGGCCAAAGAGCATTTGCTAAAATACACTTCTCATCCCATACACAGTTATCACATAAAGGCCTGTTGGCAAGAGGCTCACACGGTCCACCACCGTGCACGATATTGGGACACAAGCATAAAACAAAACACTTGCGGCAATGTGGAAAATTGCCAATGCTTCCCACCTAAAATTATGACTGTGGGGATCTGTTTCGCGGCACTGGCTGAAAGCGCCCGGAAGTTCATCTCCCTACGACGTGAAAAGGCCGCTACCGGTGCTCTACACCCCACTCGGCCAGTCGTCCCTATAAAACATTTAATTCCAACTTGAACAATGACATTGACAAAGGCGTACACTTGGTGCACAACAGCTTCATACCGGGGCATAGCTATTATGAACGCCCCAAGAACCTTGCACCTACGAACTGGACACGTGGGGAAGTAAGCCTCAAAGTCTTTTTGAGCTTAAAGAAAAGTGGTCAAACTCAAAGCAAAAGCCGTGCCCACTGATCCACTGTACACTGCTCAAACATAAGATGAATCAAATAATAGCCAGGTGCCTCGCAACGCTCATCTCCTCCTTCATTTGAAGCTCATTGTTTACCACCAGTCCCCCTTGCTCTGGCATTCCTATGTAGCAGCACCCTCTCCTCCCAAATGGCTCCTTCACCCTAGGGACTATTTATCACCTCAACAAAGCAGCCTGACTCATCCACTTAACTCTGACCAATCAAGACAGATCACTGGAAGGCTGAATTTTGGTTTATGGACAAGAAAATGTTATAACTTCTTGTCTGTACATTTTATGATAAATTCATCAATAGCATATTATTGTATTTATCAATACCATTTTAGTGAGTTATTGAATTATATTTTCAGGTTTTCCTAGTGGGACTTATTAATTATTAACATCTTTCCAGGTTAACCTTTGTGGCTGAGGATCTGCAATGGGAAAAATGAACTGGGCAATTTTTCCAACACCAGGGTTTATAAAACACATTTTATAAGGACCCTGCCTATATCTACAAGACCCCCCCCCCCCCCCGGAACACCTAGGGGAGATTTTAGGTGTTCTGAATATGCCAAAATATTGCAGATCCTCACTCCATAGTGATCCTAGCACAAAAGTTGATTTTGGGTAGCACTTTACTACAATGTGGGAAGTGAAATGTGCAATGTCACTATACTCAAGGCATATAAATCCTATTTTATAAGGGTCCTCCTTATAAGTACCTGACCCCCCACCCCCCCACCAATGAGACACCTATGGGAAACCCTGTTAATTTGTAAGTGCCCCAAACACCAAAGTGAAGTTTGGGCACAATTTACATGTTAAAAGCAGTCCTGCAATTGCTTTTAAATGGACCTCAGGCCTGAGCAGTGCACACATGCAAGTGCAGAAAGGGCTACTGGCCTCTAAACTGCTATGCCCTATTACATATTAGGGACTTAAAGGTAGTTTTGATTTTCCTGCACTTTTATGTATTAGGGCCTTATAGGGGAGGTCATGCCAAACATAGAGTACCCTAACCCATAGTGTACCCTACTACATGTAGGTGTTTTCACAGTATTCTAAATGTGTTTTCAGCAAAGCACTGTACCTGGGTTAGGCAGAACCCAAAGGCAGTCAAAATCAGTTACCACAAGTACCAGTCAGCAAACAAAAATGGGGGGTGTTCAGGGCACCAGGATGAATTTGCAACAGACACAGTATTTGAACGAGAAACAGTCTGAACAATGCGGGCAGAGTCACACGTTTTCCAACACCGCAAGCCCTGCCATGCTTGCCTTAACCAGGCATATGCCTTAACCATGCTTATGCTTGGTTAAGGCAATGCGTGGTCTAGATGCATAGATGGGGTGGATGAACAGCAAGCTTCGGGACAGAAGGCTTGCGCACAAAGGGAAGAGGGGATGGGACGGGTTTGGGGAGGGGAGTAGTTTTTAGTGGGGGGTGTTTTTAGGGCTAGGTGGGTTGAGCTAGCTTTTAGAACTATGGGTTGGTGTGGGCTATGGTTCCCGGTGTCTAAAGCTCAGGGCCCGTTTTACTTTCATGCATATAGGAGTTGGCAAGATTTGGTATGTTTTTGACTTATTTTGGCTTACTTTTGCTTGTTTTTCAATGGGCGGGTGGGGGGTCCTTGGGGGGTTCAAGGTGCGCCAGATGAAAACGGCTTCTGTCACCAACAGCTAGGAATGTCCACTGTGCCTGTGATTTTTTGGAGGAAATCCATCCACTGGAAGGGTGGTTTTGTGCCTAGTTTTTAAATGGGAAATCACCTGCTTTGGTGCTTCGGAAAGGGGCTGGTTTGCACGTTTTCGGGGAGTGATTAGAGGTGGTTTCTAGCGGATCTGCTTGAATGGGCAAGTAGCTGGGAACCTCTAGTCCTGATGTTACCACATGTATTCCTTTAGCAAGCAAGCCATTACAATGAATATTGTTGTAAAGGCATGCGTGGTAAAGGCATGCATGGTAAACGAATGCATGGCTAAGACGCATTTGTGGTTGGGACCGCTTTGTGAAGGCATGTGTGGTCCAGCCACACGTGCCGCTGTCATACAACCTATATGAACTGATATCAGCGACTGGGCATGCTGATAGCGAGGAGTCATGGTTTTCATAAACATTGGGCCGTCTATCCTGGTCTCCACATTACAGATAGTCAACGTGTTTGGTTTATCCCTGCCATGCAAGTCTCAAAGACTAATGTGGTGCTGCCCATGAACATTTACTTATCTGGTTGTATGTGTATTAAAAAAAAATGCAATCTAAAGTACAATGTTCTGATGAATCTTCTTCGTCAAAACTTGTTTGATGAATTTTTCCACCTAGAATGGTTTTCATCAGGCTGATAGTCTCTTTGCTTTTTTAAGAGGGGTTCCCACCCTTAACCTGCCAAACCTTTTAACTAGATTACCCTGTTTTTGTAGTTTCTTTTTAGGAGGGTGTATTCCATCAACATTAACCCTTAAAAACCTCACATAAAACTGCCTTCTGCGCTCCATTTTTGTTTGTTATTTTATTAACATTTATTCACACAATTCCTATTGCAACTGGATTTGTAAGTACGTTTTTTCCGGTAACAGAACCAATCCCAGTAACAGGTATTGAAAGCTGTGCCTAGTATACCTTTTTCACAAAATCTTTCTGTTTTGTGAAAAAATGATATGTTATCATTTTGCCCTTACTCCAAAATATCTTTTGCCAGCCTAATTTTACCAGGCTGACAATCTTCATTTCGGATTTTCCTCATAATGACGGAATTTCATTTTTTGGTCTTGCCTAGGCAGCGCTTGCGCTGTCTCTCCGAGACATCAAGTAATCTGTATAGGTGTTGAAAATCCACCTACTCCACCCTCTTTGCTTTTAATTGGTTTCTTCCCTTGGCTGCTTTAATTTCTTTGTTTTCATCGGCCAAAGCACTTGTCTGCTTTAATTTCTTTGTTTTCACAGGCCAAAGCGCTTTTAGTTTGTCCTCTATTTCTTTGGGAACGCCTATGCAGCAACGCATAACTACAGTATACATGCTGCTAGTGGAATTAAATGTTTGTCTTGGAACTCGTTTTTTTTTTTGTGGCTTGCTTTTTCTTCTGTATTGCAGTGTTTGATGCACGTCTGTTGTGCCCCTACTGTCATCACCCCTACTGTTACCCACTTTTGTTGTCCCCCCCTGCTCCCCGCCTCTTCTCCTTGTTAATTGATGCTACCTGAAATGATCATTGCAATATTAAGCATTTGAGTGTTGTCAGTGCAGTTTTAATGTTATTCTTTGTAATTTAAAATCAAACTGAAGAGCATTTTTGCGATGCACATGGTTTTGAATGTTACATAACACACTCAAGAGCATTTCTGTGATGTGCATGGTGTTGAGTGTTTCATTGGTATTGTCTCCTGCCTTACCTCGGTTTCAGTCGGGCTATATTGAAGAGGATGCCTTTGAGAGCTTCACGGGGGGTGAGCTGCAGACCCCCTCCAAATGGGCAGCAGCTGTAGAAAGACTCACTGGGAGCATTTTATGTGGGGCTTGGCAGGGTCAGGAAGGACGCTGCTGTCGGTGGCAAGGGTAAGCAGGTGTTGCATGCTGTAAGTGCTGTAACATGCTTTTGTTCTTATGCATGTGTCATGATAAGTCCAGAGGAGCTGTACAGGTCACGCCACAAATAGAATTGTATTTTGGTACTTGTTATTAGGTCGAGGAACTAAAGGCTGCACTTGCGCAGTCTGGGGTCGGAGATTTAATGTCCCTTAGTAGCGCTTTGGAACCTGCCTCCCTGCCCTGTCTCTCCTCCATTGGCTGGCTTCCTAAACGGAGGCCAGCCATTGGAGGAGAGATGCGTCACTCCGATTTAGCCCCGTCTTTTCGGATTTGGGGGCGTAAGTTTTGCTGTTCTTTAGACAGTGACGTTGTCTGTCACTCAAAACAGCAAAACCACGCCCCCGAATCCGAAAATTTTCAGAAGCTTTTGGCCGCCATTGTTGCCTGTCCACCGCCGAGTCTTCAAGTGCAGAGAGCCTCCTCCTCGAGTCGCCCGCGAGCCTGAAGGCAGCACTGCAGTGAAGGTGAGCCGTTTTCCTGCCTACCCCGGCCGTTGCAAACAGCGCTTGAGCCCGCGAGCCTGAAGGCAGCACGCGCAGAGCGCTCCTCGTGCTCCACCCCCCCCCATTGTCGGCGCCGCACTCCAGCCGCCTCGCGCTGCTTTCCTCCCTCCTAATCCTCTGGCTGGGCCCTGATCTGCAGTTGTCAGTGTGGGGGGTGCCCCCCAAGAGCTGCTACGAGGCTAAAATTAAATGCGCAGGTGAGCGCCGTTCAGGTCTGCGCCGTGCGAAGCTACGCGAGCTCTGAGGCTCGCACGGCACAGCGTCTGGGGAGGCAGCTGCAAGTCACGGGGATCAGCCAGGCAGGCACTCTGCGGCTCAATCATTCACCTCGGGCCGCCGCATGGTAGTCTAGCAGTCCCTGGCACCCCTCGCACGGCCGCAGGAACTCAGCCGTCTCCGAGCAAGACCCCCGCCCAGGGTGGAGCCACCAGATTCTTTGTGGAGAGAGCCCCGAGCTTGATCTCAGCAAAAGCTCCACTGGGCCGCCACTAGACAGGGAAGAGGGTGTCGGTGTGGCCCGGGCTGGCATGACTGAAGCTTACAATTCTATTTTTACTGATGTGCAATGGTTCGATGTTGGAGAAATGACACTGGTATTCGTGGCCCAAGCAGCGTAGCACAAGGGGGGGGGAAGAGTATCCTCGCCGATGGAAGACGTGCTGTCATCCTGGAGCAGGTATGGACTCCCTACTTGTATGCAGCGATGTCTGAGGTCCCCCAATACACTACAGGCTACATACTGTACAGGCAGACATAGGGGATCATTCCAGGCGGTGAATTCAGCCCTCAGGTGTTGGGCCCGAGTCCGGGGGCTCAAGTTGATGCGCCACCTGGCCCCAGGTCCTCCTCACGCCCTCTTCCTCTCAGCCCCCCCTCCCCCCACAGTGTTAACCTTGCATCACCACGAACCGTCTGCCCACCGACACTCCTTCCCTGCATTTCCCCACCCTTACATCCTCACCGTGTGCAGCCCCCCGACCTCACATCTCCCACTCCTCCATCACCCACCCTGTCACACCTCCCAGCCTCCGTCGCCCCCTCCCTCACCTCACCCTCACAGTCGTATCCCTCACCTGTCACGCGCCTGCACGCTCTCACCATCCACTCACTTCCTTCCCATCGTACCTCTCACCCCTGCATCACCTTGCCCCCTGCTTCACCCCAGCCTTACACCCTCTGCCTCACCCCACCCTCATTTCACCACCCTCGCAGTGTTACTCTGCATCATCCCTGTCCCCCTTTCTTTATCCCTCCCTGTGTCTCACCCCACCCTCACACCCTGCATACCTCCTCCCCCCCGCAGACTCTCAGCGCCTGACCCCATTCATGCTGAAAGCTGGCAGTGTTTACTGCATCTCGGGATTAACCCCTTCGTGCCCTCGCCCTGCCTGTCGGTGCTGATGGGAGCTATGCCTGCCCTCCTCCGGACCAGACTCCGCACTCCGCCTTAAACATCTGCCCTTTGCGACTGCTCTTGTACTCGGTACCACTGCCCTGCCCCTTCCTACGGGGGGCAGGAGCCCCCAACGCCAGAGGAGCCCGCTGGGGTGCACTGAGCAGTGCATCTCAACCCCCCAATGCAATGGTTTCGGCATTATTAAAGGTAGAGCTATTGGCATTGCGTTTGTTTAAAAAAAAAATGAAAAAATTTCATAAGCAATGCCAATAGCTCTACCTTTAATAATGCCGAGACCATTGCATTGTAAATGCTTGTTTTTAGTATGCGGCTAACAAACCACTGTTTCTTTCTGGTCTCGGGAGGATGAGGAACTGAGTTGTCCCTGCACTATTTTCATCTCTGCTGCATTTAGTCAACCCACCAAGCTATCTCTCTCTGTGGCTATTTGCAAGCGCTGTGTAAAAACTGGTTTCTTTGTGCTTCCTTTAAACGGGAACGTTAAATGTTTTGATGTTTTTTTTAAACGTTAATATGGTTTAGCATTTGTACGTTCTCATCACCTGCTTCATATAAATTGTTATTATGAAAATAAGCTGGATAAATGTTAATAAGATTGTATATGAGCAGCATGATGTTTGGTTACTGCCACTTTTATAGTGCTTAATTTGTACCAGAAGAGGTGCCGGAGCTAACCTTTCTTGGCTTCATTGCAAAGCCCGGAGGAGCTGTACAGGCCAGGCCACCAATAGAATTGTATTTTGTCACATGTTATTTTTAGTATGCGGCTAACAAACCACTATTTATTTCTGGTCTCAGGAGGATGAGGAACTGAGTTGTCCCTGCACTATTTCGCATCTCTGCTGCGTTTGGCCAACCCGACTAGCTATCTCTCTCTGTGGCTATTTGTCAGTGCTGTGTTAAATGTGGTTTCTCTGTGCTTCCTCTAAAGGGGAACGATGTGTACAAAAAGTAGCCAACAGGGTTCCTTTTTTAGGTCTCGTCTAGGCAGCGCATGCGCTACCCTCCGAGACATCAAGTAATCTGTATATGTGTTGAAACTCCACCTACTCCACCCTCTTTGCTTTTAACTTGTTTCTTTGCTTGTCTGCTTTAATTTCTTTGTTTTCACAGGCCAAAGCGCTTTTAGGTTTCGCCTAGACAGCCCATGCGTTGTCTCTGCGAGACATCAAGTAATCTGTATATGTGTTAAACTCCACCTACACCACCCTCTTTGCGTTTAATATGTTTCTACGTTTGTCTCCTTTAATTTCTTTGTTTTCAAAGGCCAAAGCGCTTTGTAGTTTGTCCTCTATTTCTTTGGGAACGCCTATGCAGTACCGCCTAACTACAGTATACATGCTGCTAGTGGAATGAAGTGTTTTTTTCGTGGCTTGCTTTTTCTTCTGTATAGCAGTGTTGATGCACGTCTGTTGTGCCCCACCATCATCACCCCTACTGTTACCCACTTTAGTTTTTCCCCACCGCTACCTGCCTCTTCTCCTTGTTAATTGATGCTTCCTGCCTTGATCAATGCGATATTAAGGATTTGAGTCTTGCCAGTTCCATACCGCTCCTGCGGGCTTTGTAATGGAGCTAAGAAAGGTAACCCCCTGCACTACTTTTGGTACAAATCGTTCCCGTTCAGAGGAAGCACAGAAAAAACCCATTTACACAGCACTTGCAAATAGCCACAGAGAGAGATAGCTCGGTGGGTTGGCTAAATGCAGCAGAGACGCGAAATACTGCAGGGAAGGGAAAGATTTGTACCAAAAGAGGTGCAGGGGGTTACCTTTCTTAGCTTTATTACAAAGGCCGGAGGAGCGCTACAGGCCACGCCACAAATGCAATTGTATTTTGGCACATGTTATTTATTCAGTATGCGTCTGTCAAACCACTATTTCTTTCTGGTCTTTGAGGATGAGGGACTGAGTTGTCCCTGCAGTATTTCGCAACTCTGCTGCGTTTAGCGAACCCAGCGAGCTATCTCTCTCTGTGTCTATTGGCAAGCGTTGTGTTAAAACTGGTTTCTTTGTGTTTCCTTATAACGGGAACATTTAAAGTTTTGGTCTTTTTTTTAACCGTTAATACTGTTTAGCATTTGTACTTTCTTATCACCTGCTTAGAATTTGCTGAATAATTGTGCACCAATCCGCTCCAAAATATTACCATCCGTATGACGGCAGTGAGACTCCATAGCTTCATACAAAGGACGGGGGAGCTGTACAGGCCAAGCCAGAAATAGAATTGTATTTTGGCACATTTTATAATTAGTATGCGGCTGATAAACCATTATTTCTTTTTTTTCTCAGGAGAATGAGGAGCTGAGTTGCCCATGCAGTAGTCTGCTTTTTTTACTGTGTTTTGTCAACCCAGCGAGCTATCTCTCTCTGTGGCTATTTGCAAGTGCTGTATAAAATGTGGTTTCTCTGTGCTTCTTCTAAACAGAAATGATTTGTACCAAAAGTGGTGCAAGGGGTTACCTTTCTTAGCTTTATTTCAAAGGCCGGAGGAGCTGTACAGGCCATCCCACAAATAGAATTGTATTTTGGCACATGTTAAATTTAGTGTGCGGCTGACAAACCACTATTTCTTTCTTGTCTTGGGAGGATGAGGAACTGATGCACTGATTCTGCACATATACAGAACTGTGCACAGGAAACCAGGACCTCAGTGTGTAGTGGTGTACCAAAAACCCACCTTAGTGCCAGGAACCCCAATCCTACTAGCTATAGTGTTTCATTCGTTTTCCATACTACCGCGAAGGGACCAATGATTAGACATTCTAGAACATGTAACTCAGATCCTCCCAGGAATTGTGGGAGCAAGATTGCTCTTTCGCTCACTCACTCATACTTGTCCACAACGTGAATAATCAGAGACACTGTATAGTTTAAAATGTTTATTTTAACTAACGTGCTTGATAATGCAGTACACGAGCCAATACTAGCAGCAAAATGAATAAACACAAGATAGTAAACATTGTTACAATTCTATAGAAAATAAACGGAGATATCATTCTATAAAGATAGTGGAAAAAGGACTACCGTGCCTTGCCATCCTTCTCGTGCTAGGAACTAGTTTAATACAGAAATAGAAGACCTCTGGGCTTTGTCAGAGGGGACCCCATACCTCTAGGTTTAGTTGCAAAAGTTTAAATCTCTGTTCAAGCACAGCTCTTCTCTCTGGAAGGGTATTCTTCAAGTGCTTAACAAGCATGCAATGCCTTATTGAAGGCACTAAATGTTCAGTAGTGCAGCTGTGTGTGTATTATGTCTAATATGTGTGGGACTGACCAAAGCAGATTAACGAGAAACATTGTTTTTCGACCTTGAACACGATGTGCAGATGAGACCCACAGACTACAGCAAGAAACATGAAAGGTAGACAGTTCTCATGTGGACGAACACAAGCACTGGTTTTACGAAAACAAAGTAATATAGAAACGTGTGCAAAAGCGGCAACATGGCAGCCAAGCATGTACTAACATATGCTAACTTAGCAATGTCCGCAGTGAATCATGTATCCTCACTACACCCTCCCCATGTCAGTCCATTGTATGTAAGTATAGGACGAACACAGAGTTCAAGAAA
The DNA here is from genome assembly GCF_964261635.1 of Lissotriton helveticus. Lineage (NCBI taxonomy): Eukaryota > Metazoa > Chordata > Amphibia > Caudata > Salamandridae > Lissotriton > Lissotriton helveticus. The sequence continues at coordinate 1,204,987,016 of NC_136061.1, forward strand.
CGTGAGCAGAGTTCATGAGTTTCTATAGTCTATCGAATTTGGAAAAAAGTGGATGGCGGAGAGGAAAAAAAATATTTTAAGGAAAAAAAATGGAATTGTAAATTGGGTGCGAACATCTAGTTTGCCAAAAAATACCATTAAAAATAGGCAAAGACATGCGCCAGCCATTTTAATCCATCAGAGTGTATGAGGAGTAAACAGCCACTGCCTCCAATAGGAAATCATTGTCATCTGTAGAAAAAAGAGATGCCATCCAATTAACAAGCAGAATGAGCAAGCATGGACATGACAATTTGGAACTTCCAGGACCACCGCAGGACAACTTGCGTGATATTCAATGTAGCTACATTGTAGGAGATCCTGCGCAGCCGCACAGATATCCCACTGCACCAACATTCCAAGTGCAGCTGCACATGCCATAAAACCAACCCCGGAGCATTCTTGCTGTTGGGCCACTAAGGGACTCAACAACAGGTTGCATTCTGGGTCGGGAGATGACGTATTGGAGAGGCAGAGATCCAATGCCCATTGAAAGGAACATTCCAAGCAGGAGAAGACGGGTTGCACGCTAGTGAAGTATGCAAAGCCGAAAGACAGTTCATAAGCTTCGCTGAGTGTCACCAGCGGCAGTATACCATAGCAGTCAAGCATACGGTCATGAAGCATTTGTAGCTGATCTGGGTTGTGTAGAACCACAAGAGGTGCAGCCATTGCGTAGTAGTCAAAACAATAGCAGAACACCAGCGGCTATGGTGACCAACAGAGGTAAACCTCGAAATACGCTGGAAAAAATAGAATGTATAAAGACTGGTATCACACCAAATATAGTCTAAAAAGGGGTCACAAGGCCACAGCCCACTACTTTAAAAAAATGAAACAGGCCGTGTGTATGAGACGCATTGAGGATCCCGAGAATTAATTCACCAAAATGGAATGGGTTATTGGTATTTAAAAGGGCTTGAATTTCAGAATTAGTGCTCGCTATCTGCAAAACGAATGTTTCACATACAGAAGTAAGTATTACTTCTTGCTTAAATAATAGAGCTATTATTCTACTCAACTTATTGAAGTCTGTTTTCACAGTCAGGATGCAAGACCAAATCGAGACTTCGAGCTTCCCCTGCGGGGGCGGGAAAAGCAAAGTTTTACGACAAACTACACGCTGCGAAACTGTTACAATATATGGGATGCCAGCCACCAAACCACAACATTCTTTGTTATTTAAAAGAAGATAGCTACCGTTAGCAAGCAGAGTGAAAGTGGGTTTAATAGCTAGTACTGGCATACCTTTCAAAAAACATACAAGATTCGGGGAGGTAACACTACAAGTCCCGTGTAACTGTATGTTTTTGTGGACAAGGGAACGACCTATTGTCGAATCACAAGATTCCCCTGTAAGATATACCTCCTTGTTATCTCGCAAACATCTGTACGTGAAAGACAAGTACCATAACTCATGCAGGAAAGTGCTGCCTAGGGTTTCATAGCGACCTATAGGGTAATGCCTCATACAGGAGCTAAAATGAAACAGTGAAAATGGTAAAAAGATAACCCGTGGATGAGCCAGAAAGCATAGTCCATTTCAGCCACGGAGAAGGGTAAAGGGTTTATCTTTTCAATATGTAAAATAGTGTATGTTGCATCATTCATGGACATAAATTGCTGTTTCTCTGTCAAATTAAAAGGCAAAAACCAAGCAGATGCATTTAAATAATCCCATGGCACTTTTCCCATTTTCAGAGTTTGCAAAGTCCATGCAAACTGCATAACAGAACGCAATTGACTATGACCATGATACAATACAGACACATCATCTTGAACAATGTCAACAACAGATGAAACAATATTATCTAAGGTGTAAATGCGGGAAGACAGTGTGTTAATACTATTGTCAACTACAGGAAGTACTTTTTCTAATTTTTTCTTATCTATTTCCCTTAATCGTGAAGCAGCTTCAATTTGAGACATCTTTCAAATTTCATTGTAAGCTGCGTAAACACATCTCTTTGTCCTGGGACTAGCCAGTCCCTTGATAAAGTCTGCAAAATGAATGTTATTAGATAACAAAGATAAATGTTGTTTCACGGATGATAAGGATGAGTGCTGTAACCAATTTTGACATAACTTACCCTCAGAGTACGTGGTAACCGAGTGTGTATTTGCAAACCGTGGGTCAGGTCTAACCTGTTTGTAACCAGGAACTGTCTTATAGAAACATAATTGGCAGGCATCAGAAGTTGTCTGCTAAACCAACAATCTTAGTGGATCTAAACTGGAGACATTAAATGTCATCTTCTGAAATAAAGCTTGCAATTATTCAATGGAGTAATCAGTATGCAAGCTCCAGTTATGATGCATAGCTAGGGTAGGAATGGTAGGGGCCTTCATCTGTTTTGTAGTGGCTAAGCCAAAACAGGTTGTTTGATATATGGAATCATTTAAAAGAAGAATTTGTGTTGGGATAAGGCACTCCCTATGTAAGGCTTCAGTGCTGCGAATCTGCCAGGGACTAGAACCTCAGACGGATTTCAAATCAACGGTGGCCTCCCAATGTTCATAGCCACCCACTGATAATTTATCTATAAAGGAATTGGAATATGACAATTTTCTGTGAGTCAACATCACCTTGGGACTAGATGAAATGTTCAATTTAAAATAAAATGACCCTGGATTTGACCTATCAAAATATGTAGAATATGTAAATTTCCTTTACAGAGTTTTTGAGCTGCCTTCTAATTGAGTTGTTCAATGTTCCCATTGTGTGTTATTAAACCATTTCTAAATGAATTAGCCTAATGTAGGAAGTGGTGTCCAAAATGCTGATAACAATATAAATCAGCATAATTAGCAGTATTTAAATACAATTATTCAGCATCAAAGGCAGCATAATACTTCAAATCTGAAAATGAAGATTGTACTACCTGCACATCCCAGTCGTCTGAACGTATGTTCTGTTTCACCTCAACACCCATGCATACATGAAGTACATTTGGTATGTTAATAATCCCTGTCAGGCAATGAATTTGGAAATCCACAGCATCCCAGACAATGCCATCAGTGACTGGTAAGGCAGAAATGTTCACAAGAGTCTAGTCTTGCTTCATGATGTGGGAACATGAGTGTGGAGCCAAAGTACCAGTAACCAACTGAGATCTATATCACTGTAGATATTGGTGTGAGATCACCATCACTGCAGATATTGGTGTAAGATCACTATCACTGCAGATATAGGTATTAGATCACTATCACCGCATATATAGGTGTGAGATCTCCATCACTGTAGATATTGGTGTGAGATCACCATCACTGCACATATAGGTGTGAGATCACTATCACTGCAGATATAGGTGTGAGATCACCATCACTGCAGCTATAGGTGTGAGATCACTATCACTGCAGATATAGGTGTGAGCTCACTGTCATTGCAGATACAGGTATGAGATCACTATCACTGCAGATATATGTGTGAGATCTCTATCACTGTAGATATTGGTGTGAGATCACCATTACTTCAGATATAGGTCTGAGATCACCGTCACTGCAGATATAGGCGTGCAATCACTATTACTGCAGATATAGGTGTGAGATCACTGTCAATACAGATATAGGTGTCAGATCACTATCACTGTAGCTATTGGTGTCAGATCGATATCACTGCAGATATAGGTGTGAGAACAGCATTACTTCAGATATAGGTGTGAGATCAACATTACTGCAGATATAGGTGTGAGATCACTATCACTGCAGATATAGGTGAGAGATCACTATTTCTGCAGATATAGGTGTAAGATCACCATCACTGCAGGTATAGGTGTGAGATCACTATTACTGCAGATTTATAGATGTGAGATCACTATCACTGCAGCTATAGGTGTGACTCAATATCACTGCAGATATAGGTATGAGACCACTGTTACTGCAGATATTGGTGTGAGATCACTATCACTGCAGATATAGGTGTGAGCTCACCATTACTTCAGATATAGGTGAGAGATCACTATCACTGCAGCTATAGGTGTGAGATCACCATCACTGCAGATATAGGTGTGAGATCACCATCACTGCAGATATAAGTGTGAGATCACTATCACTGCAGATATATAGGTGTGAGATCACAATTACTTCTAAGATATACGTGTGAGATTACTATCACTGCAGATATAGGTGTGAGATCACTATCACTGCAGATATAGGTATGAGATCACCATCACTGCAGATATAGGTGTGAGATCACTATCACTGCAGATATATAGAACACCTACTTGTTCAATATACGAGAATTTAAGCTATTGGCATTGTAAATGACAATGCCTTTTATTTATGTTTTAAAAACAAAAACAAAAATAAAAGGTATTGTCATGTGCAATGTCAATAGCTCAAACTGGTGTAAATGCGAGACCTATTGCATTGCAAATGCTTGTTGTTAATTTGATGTTATGCATCTTAATGGTTGTTTGCCGGGATCTGAAAAACACGTGTAAAGCTGTTTTAGGGATGCATCGCATGTCCGATATACCTTATCCAGGGAAAACAATATATTTTCCAACAGGTAAATGACTCTTCGAGGGGCGCATGGATGTGGAAGGAGCAGGCCCATGTCAAGCTGAAATCTAACATGTCACGGTCTCATCTCCACCCACACGAGATGCTCAAGGGGAAACTGGCACGTGATTTCTTGACCCCAATCCTGCCAGAATGTCTGAAGCACGTGTTTACTGTAAATGTCCTTGATGTTCCTCAACAAGTGTTCTTCTGCCTGTTGAAAGAGTGCACAAATACACATGTGCATCCCCTGTTCACACCATTGCTAGTAGGTGAGTCCTCTTGCTGTGAGTCTAGTCAAATTACAAGAAAGTTCTTTTTTGTGGGCCTTCCCTCGCCCATGGGTGCCCTGAAGCAGCAATTTAACAGTGGACTGGTTCAACTGCACAGTGTGAATCATTAAATATGACAAATCATCTGTAACCACTGCACCACCCACAATTACATTGTGGCCTACTCATCTTCATGACACTACATACCAATTTGTTATTTACCACCACAATCAACACCATACTATTGTCAATGCCTTTTCATTGCCAGCTCCCGTAGCCTTAAAACCCTAAACTCAATTGCAGCCCTCTGCCCTAACCCCTAATTAAAACCCTAACTCTAACCCTAACCATCTAACACCAGCCTTAGTCCTGATTCCCAACGTTCTACCCCAACATAAATATTAACTTATTCTAACCCAGTCCCAAAGACCCTATCTCAAACCCTCATCACAACTACAAACCATAGCCCCTAACCTCAGCCTCGAACTAAACGAATGTATATAGGATAATGTCAGGGAGCACATTCCAGCTATTCAACAAGAGAAACAATTCAACAGTAGACACATTAACCAGGCTTGAACTGTGGTGCGCAAAATCTATTTTATTGGTCATGTACAGCTTTGAAGAGGATGTTTCATTATTTTACTTTGCAAATATTCTCAGGAATGGAGTTTGGAGTTTCTGCACAGCCTTATTATTAAATCTGCTAATGAGCATGGATGTGTTGTCTGTTAAATAACAGTGGGTTCTTCAGAATATTGGTGCTGGTCGATGGGCCCATCAGTTCTCAGCCTGTTCATACCTGTTCAGGAAGGAGGTAATCTTATCCCTTACGACCCCTTCAAGCATGTCCAACTCATCCTGGATTTGACTAGTGTATGGATCCAGATTCCTCTTCATGTCTTCAGCTCTCTGGATGATTATTGTTTTTAGATCCTCTCCATATGGAGTAGCTGACCGGCTGAACTCCTCGATCCTATGGTTCACTTTCTTGTTAAAGTCTTCCAAGTACGGTGATAAATTCTGCTCAATGTCGTCCAAGTGAAGTTTCTCTTTGATTTGGTTGGTGGAGGAGAGTATTTGCTGTCTCATGTCTTCCACATTGACAGAGAACTTGGTTCTCATATCCTCTATGTTTTTCTGCATCTGGAAGGCCATGATCTCAATCTTTTGGTTGAGGTTTTCATGGACATTCTGTGCGTACGGTGCCAAATGCTTCTGCAGCTCCTCAATGTTCTGCTCAATCTGCGCCAGGACCTCATCACTGTAAGGGCTCAGGTTCTTCTTCATCTGCTGTGCTTTTTCACAGATCTTTCCCTGAAGTTCCTCAGCATACGGGCTAAGGGCCAAATGCAGATTGCCCACATTTTCTTGCAGTTTGGCTTGAAGCTCTTTGGCATATGGTAAGAGTTCAGTCTGGAGGCTGTTCATCTTTTCCTGGAGTTTGGCCTCAAGCTCCTCCGCATACGGAATGAATGCTGCCTGGAAGTTATCCATATTTTCCTTGAGTCTAGCTTGAAGCTCCTCAGTGTATGGGGTGAGCTGGAGACGAAGCTCCTCCGCATTTTTCTGGACACGAGTGCCAAGTTCCTCGGCATATGGTGTGAGCGCCTGACGAATCTCCCCTGCATTTTCCTGTACCCGACTAGCAAACTCCTCAGCATATGGAGTCAGCTTCAGCTGTAGCTCCTCGATGTTCTTGTTAAGCTGCTTGTGGATATCATCTGCATATGGTGACACCTTAAAGCGTAACTCCTCCAGCTCCAGGCGTATCTGCTCCTTTAGTTTCTCTGAGTCTTGGGAGAGCCGTGCATGGAGCTGGGTGGTGAAAGGAACTAGCTGGCTTTGTAGGTGTGCAGCATAAAGAGGAACATCTTGGAGGTTTTCCTGGAGGAGGGTGCTAAGGAAAAATAATGTAAAAATTGATCAATATTACTAATTCAGATGAAATATCCTATATTTTTAGAATATAACAACTAACCCCTTTTTCTCCTCTTTTCTTTCTCCTTTTCCTTCAATATCTGCATCGTAAAATTTCTTCTATTGAACCACAAAATCCAAAATGGTCTTGGTAGTTTCTCAACTAGCTCAATTCTCTAAGGTTGAGCTATACACGCATTTTACTTATATCCCTTACTCAGTAAGTACAACAACCGGGTGGGTTACTAAATAGAGTCATGGAATAGAGGGGAGCTGGTGAGGGCATGGTACTGGGACAATGGGGCCCCGGAACAAAGTGATCTTATGCAGGCTGTCCAAGGAAATGGACCAACTGTTAGGCTAGAACTGTGTGTCAAAACCAAAGCCTCAGCGCTGGTGTGAGCAGCACTAGAGGTTAGAGAATTGTGATATGGCTGAAAGCTCCCTGTCACTGCTGAGATATGCAGATAATAGAAGCAAAAAGGGTATATGAAACCCATAGTCTTCAAAATAAAACTAGGATGCGATCAAAGCTGTAACAGGCATTTAAATATAGAAGACATGTTAGTGGAATATTGTAGAGGTATGATAAGAAACCTCAGAGCTTGTGGCCATAAAAGGAGAGGTGAGGTTAAAGATTTCAACTGCAAGGGCATGGCTTGGCACCAGCCAAGAAGGCCGCGCACTTAGGGGGAGATTTACTAAGATTTTACGCCGTGTTTGCATAACACAAGTGACGCAAAAAGGCGCAAAATCTTTCTTTCCTAATTAACTTTCCAGCGCTAAACTTGTTTAGTGCTGGAAATAATGTTAAAGTAATGCGAAGCAGTGCACAGCGCTGCTTCACATTACTTTGCACCATGGGGACGTACCAAGGGTGGTACATAGGCATTCCCATGAAACCACCTAAGGTTTCTCATGCTAAACCCAATTTACTAAAAACAGTAGATTGCGTTTAGCGTGAGAAAACTGCACCCCTTTCAGCTAGGCGCACGGGTGGAGAAATGCTTTAATTTGTCCTTCCTTTTCCGACTTTGCATGCGTGCTGCACTGTGCAGCACGCATACAAGGAGGGAAAAGTTTTGCATCATGCCTAGCATAGTATTTTGTACAGGAAGGGTACCCTTCCTGTACAAAACCTATGCTACACTAATGCACACACCCTAGAGCTACCTTGCCAAGTTGTGTGCATGGCGCACGGCAGCTGAAATCAGCGCAGGCGCAAGGGAAAGGGGAGGAGAGAGCCATATCTTTAACAATATAGTGCTGTCCGGCTCACTCCCTTTCACGCAATGCAGCGCATCCTCGCTGGGGGGGGCTTCGCTGCGTTGCGTGGAGATGTTGTAAATCTCCCCATGAGGGAGCTCTGTGCGGCCCAACCTCTAATCCTTAACATCCGACACATTCTCTGTCCCTGCCCTCAGTAAATCTACACCAGAACATGCTGCGGCAAGTGGCGGTCTGGTGCAAGTAACTATTTTCTCCCCCGCTGATTGTGGAGACCGCTGTACAGCTTTCCGAGTGGACAGGGAGGACCACCTTGTGTTAGAGGCTGTAACGTGCTGATCCCCAAAACTGGAGGATTACATTGCTCCCTGGGAAGATCCCCAATAACCAGAGGTGACCGCATAGGTGGCGGCCCACCTACCTGGCCCCCTGCCTTCCCCCAGCTGAATTGATGTGATTGCACAGAGGCAGAGTGTGTGACCGCACAGGCCCGTTGCCTGGACAGGCACTTAATGTGGCCCACGGTGCGGCCTCAATGAGCAAACCCAAACTGGTGGGGGGGAGGAACGTATCACAGATTGGGGCTTATCGGAAAAAGTGAACAGATTGCAGAGACACCCTGGGCCCCTGGAACCGGTGTGACTGAGGGAGGGGCATGGATACAAAGATATCACCGGGCTCCCATTTCTCGCAATGGAGAGCGCAGTCTCGTGGGCGCAGGAGAGAGCTGGTGGCTAAAATAGCATACCAGAGTGGTGCCGGGGGCTGTGCTGCAAAGAAAAGGAGTGACGACCCCCTCCTGAACACTGCTGGCTGGCAGCTGGACGATGGAGCATTACAGTGGGGGATTAGAGCGGATTGATCTGTGCCTGGTTCTCTTCTCTCCCCAGCCCTCCCTATTTGTGCCCTTTCTCCTTTGGGGGCCTGTCCTCCCTACAAAGCATCTAGACTGGCGAGTTGGGAGCACTGGGGGGGAGCCATGCGGCACTAGGTAGTACCCTGCGAGAACCAAAACCTGAAGAGGGATTCCAGATGCAACATGAATGCGCTGACTGAGGAATAACCTACAGGCCTAGATGTCACCGTAAACACAGCACTGTGTGACTGGGTGCTTAGCTGTGCCTGGGCATTGAGAGGAGCATCAGGAAGCCATACATGATTTGACTGGAGGGGGCCATGGCTGCCAGTAATTGTGAGGTGCAGTGGCTCAGCCCAATTGTATGTCATACCGATGACCCAATTCAGACCTGCTACTTGACAGGAGATCAAACTGGGAACCCGGAGGGGCCCTCATAAGGCTGAACAGTAAGGTGCTGTAGCGAACCCCAACCAAGCAACCAGAACTGGGGGTCCTGGGGAGGACACTCTGGAACTGCAGATACTAGTTGTGCCATATGAGGATTTAGCCAAACAGCGATTCACCAGTGTGGTGTCGCTGGGGCACCAGAGGCGCAGTTGAACACAGGGTCTGGCGAGCTCTGTGAGGAGGACCTGGCAACTGTGTCCTTCAGCCTATGGTTAGGGCTAGGGGAGTGGTGCACTCACAGACCAACAAAATGGATAGATATGCCATACCAAAGCCAGCATCTGAGGCACCCGGACAACAGGCAGAACAAACAGAAATGACGAAGCCCTTTCAGTGCCATCATGGTTGCCATATGTGACCTCAAGGGTACCATTTAACTGAAGATAGATACAGCGACTGTTGATGTAAAACTCCACGGAGTAGACTTTAAAAAGATTTCCCAAAAAGTAAATACATCCAAATCCCATATTAATCCCATATTAACTTGCTATAATCCACGTCCAAAAAGAAGGATGAGCAAGTGCAATAACTCACGAAAAAGCACACCATAATTGCAGCAAAACTGGAAGACCAAGAAGACAGAGCTTGCAGGAATAAACTCAAGGTAGTAGGGGTTCCCAAGGGGGAGGAGGGGCTCAGCGTTTACCTCTTTCTAGAAGACCTATTAGTCAATACTATGCACACTAAAAGCTTCTTGAACTTCTTTTCTATTGAGCATGCACTCATGGCGCCTGTCCTACAGTTGAAACCTGGAGCCTCTCCATTACAATTATAACCAGGATCTTTCACTGCTGTAACAGGGACACTATCCTACAGGCAGCCTGTTTTCATGGTAACAAGCCCCATGAAAATGCACGGTGCGCTTCTTTGCGGATTTCACCCTGCAAGTTCAGTGCCAGCGCAGAAGCTTTGAAAAAGGTAAAAAAGTACTGAGTGGCAAAGAACTTAAGTACATGATGCTCTATCCAGTAATGCTTGAAGTTGTGGCAAAAGGCAAATCGTGGCACTTCACCCCTCGAGAGGGTTGATACACTGCTGGTCATCAGTCTCAACGACAGGGGGGAAGGGCAACCAATCGATTAGTAGGAAGAGGAGGGACCTGTTTGCAATGAGGGACAGATCGAGGATGGGGCTCGGAGAAAGGGCTGAGAACTGGACTCCATGGCTTGACAGCTATGTCATGTCGCTCAGTGGAGCTGGTCGACCTGTCAGACACCCAGGATAAAGAAAGATCGTGACTGCATGATTTTGCATCAGGTATTTTGGGATTGGACTTGCCTGCCCAGGTATGAGACGAGGGGAGCTCCGGGAGGGGGGAGAGTAGATTTATGATGCTGTTATATTTGAAGCAGACAGAGACCCTAAGAAATGCGAAAGGGGTACAGTAACATGATCATACCAGTGCAGCCCTGGAGATGGTGCTGGCCAACCCTAAATAATTGCATGATATCATTGGGACAAAAGGCGCTCTACATGTTGGGTTTGTGGTGGGCAGTCCTGAGCATACTGAGCAGGGTAGCAGGCTGGGGGAGCTACAACATTGGGTATATCAGATTCATTTCAGTTTTTGTTCTATCTTCTGTTTTCTTCAGCTCAGTGAGCGTAGGCACACAAGGACAGTGATCGGGGACATGCTAGGAAAGGGTAGGATTGTTACTCTGCCATTACACGCGGGAACAGCCCTCTACACTATATCACGCTAGATGGTACACCCCACTCAGCACTGAAGGTCCTAACGTGGTACGTAAATGGCTTAGGCAACACAATTAAATTAATAGTAGTGCTAAAATACCTCCGTAGACATGTCCCAGACATAGTTCTTCTCCAGGAGACTCACTTGGAGGGCAACCAATATGAGGCCATGGATCATTTTGGTTACACCCAACTGGTACATGTGGGTTTCATCACCAACTCGAGGGGCGCAGGCACATTGCTAACAAAATCGGTGCCTTATATCCCTTGACACACTTGGACTGACCAGCTGGGGTACTTTGTGGCACAGACGGGTACTTGGGAGAGGCACACGCTCAACATCTGCTCAGTCTATATACTATGTAGAGGTATCACCTAGACAATTTTCCCGCCCTAGGGATATCCTGATGGAAGTGCCCCTGGGATCCTGATATTAGATGGGGACTCCAATGTGACAATGGGCCAAGCACTAGATAGAGACTCTAAGCGCCTAATTTACAATATTCTGACGCATAGCAGCGAAGCTAGCATTTCCGCTGCACTGCCATGCATCAAAATAAAGGGCAGTAATACACTGTATCTACAAGATACTGGGGATTCCTGTCCTTACCCCCATGCCTGCGTTAGAAGATCAGCCATACAGCAGCACAGACATCTTTGCGTCATTTTGCAAGGGTGCCTGCTCTGAGGTGATGATAGTTTTTGTGCAGGTGCAACGATAGCAGAGTGGTTTGCTACATATTATGAAGATATATATGTACGTCTGTGACTGTTAGGGTGGGGAGGATTGCATTGACCTTCTAAAACACCGCCCCCTTTCCGGCTTTCCCAGGCGCAAAGATAGAGCAACATTGGAGAAAGACCTAAGTGCAAACAAAGTTAAACAGGCAATCCGAGACCTGCAGTCAGGAAAGGAGGCAGGGCCTAACAGCCTACCAGTGGAACTATATGAGTGCATGGTGTATAATGTAGCAGGACACATGCTAAATATGTTCAAGGAGGCCCAGGAGGTGGGTTGCCTGCCAGAAGATCAAAGAACCGCTAACATAGTGGTTATCCCCAAAAAAGAAAAGCCAACTGCAGCCTGTAGCTTCTACAGACCAACCTGGTTGTTAAATTGATAGGCAAAGTTCCTGGCCAATACCCTGGCTAACAGACTGCAGCCAGTTATAACTACAGTGTTAAATCCAGATCAGTCTGGCTTTATGCCACACAGGGGGATCCAATTAAACCTGAGGTCTCTCTTAGGAGTACTTCATATGACTGAGGCTACACAAGCTGAACAGGCCGTATTGCTCTCATTGAATGCTCAGACGGCATTTAATAGCATTGAATGGAGCTATCACTTTGCTGCTCAGGTAAAGTTAGACTTTGGACCTCAGTATTGTAAATGGATCCAGCTTCTATATCAAAACCCACTGGAACAGGTGTGAATCAATAATGAACTGTTACAGCCCTTTGTTTTTCATAGGGGGACAAGGCAGGCCTGCTCACTGCCCCAAAGATATTTGCACTTGAACCTCTAGCGGCATGGGTTCACCAGGACCTCCTTATACAAGATATCAGCAGAGGTTGGGACTGGGAAGAGAGGATCTCTCTATATGCTGCTGATATCCTGTTACATGCCACACAGCCCTGCTCCACAGTGGATAGCACCTTGCACAACTTCCAACTCTTTAATGGATACCCTGGCTATGAAATTAACTACGAAAAGTCCCAATTTTTCCTAATTTAAAGGGCGGTATCCCCAGACTGACTTCGAGATGTATGGCTTCAACAGTGCAAGATGGCTTCTGATACTTGGGCATCTACATTACGCAAGATGCAGAAGAATTTCTGAAAAGGAACCTCTTCCCGCAGCTGGACCGCCTCTGAAATGATGTTGCCCACTGGTGAATGCTTCCGATCTCCCTGATGGGCAGGCAGGGGTTCTTTAAGATGATGACCCTCCCAAGATTGCTGTATGTTTCACAGAATACCCTGTATAAAATCTCCCCTGACTTCTTTAAGAAAGTTGATGGCACACTACGGCAACTCCTGTGGGATGGGGCCAGTTCAAGAATCGCACTCTGCAAGCCCCAGAGAGGGGTATATGAAGGGGGTCTGGCGGTCCAAGATATACGCAGATATTACTGGGTGGCACAATTGATAGTAAATTCTAATAAATGACTGGGTGTTGTCGGACAGTACTGAGCCTGCGTACAGTGCAGGCTCAGTACTCGGGCTGCTCCTCACTGCGTTATCCAAAAGGACATGAGGGCGCCCTTCCATTCGAGACACAGCTGATGGTAAGGACTTGGTGAGAAGCCACTAGATTCCTGGGATGGGACAACAAACTGACAGACAGAGACCTTCTGCAAGAGGTTCGGGATCTGAAGGGGTTCTCCAAACAGAAACTAATAGCCATTCTAACTACTGGCGGATGTGTGGAAAGGGCCAGCATTACTCACATTTGAGGCTCTACAGCAGCAGTATGAGATTGCTGAATCATAAAGTTTTAAATATTTACAATTGGGTCACGCTCTTAGGCAGCATATACTGGAGATGGAGCAATTACCAAAGTCGGTACCTTCAGAGGATCGGCTCCTCTTGAACCCCATGACAGAGAGGGCGGTATCCTTAACCTATAAGAACATGAGGAATAATTCCCCTGACCCTCTGCCGAAGCTGCGGGAAGCAGGGGAGGGAGACATTGGACTTATAGAAGAGGTGGATTGGTTGGAGGCTGTACAAAGTCCCAGAGAGATGGCCATACGGGCTCTGTGCCACCTCATTGAGTTGCGCATACTCCATAGATCATACTATTCCAGGACGCTTCTGCATCGCCTCAGGAAGTGCGACACCACCCTATGTGCTAGGGGTTGTGGTGAGACAGGTTTCTTTTTGACATACTATGGGAATGTCCAGAAATACATCGCTACTGGAGGGGGGTGGTTCAAATTATGGCCACAACCACTGGATTCAACATGCCACTGACGGCCGGTGGCACCTCCTATGCATAAGTGGTGGAGAGGAGTGGCCTAAATACCCAAAAATATGGCTTACGTTGGCCTCTAGGATTGCCAAGAGAACTTTAGCCCTGGTCAGGGGGACGAGTGGGATGACACGCATTGCGGAATGAGAAGCTGGCGGGGAATGGTGTCAAAGGGCTGAACATGTGGTGTACCAGAGTCAGGGCAGCCCAAAAAATGGGAGAAAGTCTGGGACAGTTAGTGTATATACAGGGAATAGAGGGAGCCCTCGAAAAGGGGGTGAACCATACCTTGAGTGCGGAACTGGGGTCACTGTCGAAATTCTATCCTATAGCATTGCTTACAACTGTATGCACAATTCTTATCCTTATGTATCCTAGTGGTTATGCCACTCGTACTGTACTTTGTTCTTTTATGTCTATTCTGTACATGATAACCCATTTATGCTTACTGTAGCACCGAGCAACTGTTTAATAAAAAATAAGTAAAAAAGAAAAAGATTTAAATGGCAGACAAAGGACAAATTAGAAACTAATTAAGGATCTTGAGGATGTGAGTCGAGGTATGAGACTTTGAAGACACTACCTCACCTAAAGCAGGAAACCAGTGCTCATGAAAGCTTCAACTAAAATCGACTTTCTAATCCCTAAAAAGAAAGACGGGGTGGATAACATTCAAGCATGGAGTTTTAATCACAAAGATTTCAATGGTTAGGGTTTATTTAAAGATATTTAACCATGGGGCTTTAAGAATCGTGAACCATGGGTCTTAATGTAAGGATTTGTCACAATGCGTCTTATCGTAAAAATCTGTATTAAAATATCTGTAGTGTAAGGATCTACAACAATACGGAGTATAGTAAGGATTACTAACAATTGGTCTTGGAGTAATGATTATTAGCAATAGAACTTCCACGAGGGATAGTGACTGGTCATTGATAAAGGTGGATTTTTTTGTTCGTACTGTCAGACAATGCTTACTTGAACTGTTTGCTGATTTGCGATTCCTGGATCTGTTGCGCTGCCCGCTTCGCGCTGCTGCTTAGTTCTTTTAAGTCATCCCAGAAGCCATCTTCCACCTCATCAGTGCCCACATCTGTGCAGGACCCTGTGGGAACAATAAACAGGAACAAGGCACTTGAGAATGGATCCATACATTATCTGTTTTATGAGGACCACCAGTCTACTGTTCTTTTTGGAGTACACTTCATAAAGGGACAGTTCTACAATAACGTTGCTACAAAGGCTGACCTATGGATCCATAATGAACGGCACAAGACAGCATAAGGTTACATTCAATGGGCTAAAACAAGCCTTACTGCATGGGCATGGGTGCACCCACAAGTCAAAAAATCATTTGACCTATGGCTCCCCTTCACCACATCAAATGTTGCACTTTCTGCTGAATTTCAGGCCAAGGATTAGAGCTGAATAGTTTATATGCGTGAAGGATGTGCTGTAATTGACCAATCGGGTTATGCGTGTGAGATACCCATTGATGTCGCTTGTATCTACAGGGAGCTTTGGAAGCTGGTTGGACGACATGAGAACTATGAACCTTTGGAATATCCATGGAAAGGGATCTTACCTGCCCTTGCCAGGGAACAGAGCAAACTAAATGCCACTGCTGGTGTGTGGTATGTGAAGGCGCCCAGGAATCACACAGCTCAGACCTTAGATTACAACTGGCTGTGTTTTCTGCATCCGCAAAGCCCATCCATGGACTGAAATCTAGTCCTTTGCTATCCTCTTCCCCAGAGCTTTAAGTGGGATGAAAAAACTAGGGGGAACTCTTAAAGAGGCATGACCAATGTATTTAATGGTGTGGCTTAAAAACACGTCAACTTAAATTCTGTGCTTAGCATAGTGTGCCGCCCGAGTGGTAGTTTGCTGCTTCGTTAGATCCAGATATATAATACAACAAGTAACATTACACTTACAACAAGCCAGGCCAATTGGCTTTGTCAATGGTTGTTAGTTGTGTAAGAGAAATAATCCACAACTATGGCTTCGTAGTATGTAATATTGAAAATGCTTCTGTTCTGAAATGATGAGCCTGTGAAAGAACTATAAAGAGGCTCTTGGAAGATACATCACAGGCAGTGAGGGGTGGTACTGCTGCAGAGTTAAGCTTTTTTTTATCACCTTGAGGGTGATGGCAGAAATGGAGAGCCCGGTAGGGACCCGTCTCAGCACCTGCTTTTAAGAACTGACGGTGCTGAACACTGGCAGGACCCCGCCCACTTAACGCCCTGCTCCTCCCTTTAGAAAGAGGGTGAGATGGACCAGCAGTTAAGGGGTGTGGAGCATGAAACCAGAAAACAAGTGCTCCCGGTAAGACTTCCCCTCTTGGAGTGACCATAGGTAAAGTGGTGCTAGAGCGGTTGCTAAATAGTGTTAAGTGTTGATAAATGTATTGATTGATTAAGTGCAGGGTCGGATTGGTAAGGCGGGCACTCGGGCAATGGCTGAGGGGCCCGTATCTGAGTTCCAGCTGTTAGCTTGTTTTTTGGGCTGCCTCGGGGGTCCGATTTGGGCGGTGTCTGAGTTGTTCCGATGCCCCCAGCGTCCCAGTAGGTGCCTGAGTGGCCTTTCCGGAGGCAGATAGGCCTCCATGACCTCCCTTTTACCCTCCGGCAAAGGTGTCACCCCCTTTCTCTTGCTGGGCTAGACCATTAGTGTATGCAAATTGAGCGGGGCAGGGGGCCTGAGCACAAGTGGTCTCAATATTTTTCAGGTGTGTTTCACCAATGTGAACTAATCCCTGTATTTATTTTTTATCTAAGTGAAGTTAAAAAAAACTCCCCCCCCCCCCCCCCCCCCCCCCCCCCGTTTTCATAAAACTTCATCGAAGCAGTGTTTTGCGGAAAGGCAATATGCAAATGTGGGCCACCTTTTTTAGCGTGTCCAGGCCTATTTTTGATCTCAAGCCAACCCTGGTTAAGTGCTCAGCAAATAAAGATTCTGCTCTTACCTGTAATGGTCAGCAAGGCCAACAGGACGCCAATGGATCTCAGAAACATCTTCAGCTTCGAAAGGAGCTTCGGGGGTGGAACCTGCGAGGGAAAATATTGAGCTTAGTATAAAAGTGGAGAGGAGGGGCTTAGAGACAAAAAGGCTGCAGCACACTGGTGGTCGCTCATCACTGCGGTGTCTGAGGAGCTCTCGTGTCTCAGCAGCACCCCAACTCACTGACGTGTCCCCGGAGCTCATGGCAGGCCCCCGCACCCCCACTCAGCTCCCCCCAGCCCCAGTCTACAGTGCTCGAATCTCACAGCCCAGATGTCGACTTTCACAACCTGCTCGGCTGGAAACCTCGCTCCAGCACTGAATTGTGTCTGTAGCTTCGCTGCCCCATCCTCCAAGGCCCCAAGTCAGAAGCCCCTATCAGGGCAGTGCCACTTCCGGTATGTGCCTCCACCCCCTTAAAGCAGCGGACCTCACCTCTCCTGTACCTGGAGTGCAGATGTGCACCTCCTAGGACAAGAATAGCCCCCACCATAACATCTGGGTCTCTGGCATTCACCGGACCCTCGCAAGCCGCTCTTCCACAACTCACCTCTGGACTCTACAGCTGCTGGTTGGCCTCTGCCGGTACCAGCCCCTTGTGCCTCGCTGGTATTTATATGAGAGCAAACGCCCTCTTCTCTGGATATAGCGCCCAGAGGGAGACCAGAAGGCGCCGTCCTGGACTTTAGACCGGGCAGACGTGTCACCTGTGGACGGTGGTTAATCTGCTGGTGATGCTGGAGCCCTCGCGGGTGCCCTCAGCAGGTGACGCGCAGGGCATTGATCACCATGACTGGACTGCAAACCAACAGCGGATGGTAACATGTGGCGCAGACGTCCCACATTTCACCAATCGAGCGCAAAGTGCAAGCTCGACCCTCTTCCAGGGCTCCCCACATTCGATTTGATCTGCAGTCGTTTTTGAAGTGCCGTTCCAGCCGTTGGAACAATAGATTGCTGCACATAGCGACCAGAAGAGGCGCTGTAGGGAAAGCATGAGTTTCCAAACTAAGGAGCAGATTTACGTTAACTGGCGCATCCTCAGGGATGCGCCAGTTAATGTGCGCCACAGTGCGCCACAGCTCCGTCACCCATGGTGCGCCGCATTTACAATGCGGCGCACCATGGTGCAAGGCAGGGAAGAAGCGTGACGCATCTTTCGGCATACGGGCGGCGCATTGCTGGAGTCATGTCGCAAGTGCGACATGACTCCTGCAATGCACAGGGGCCACCCCTACATTGCATGGTGCATCACCCTTACACTTGCTTCAAGCAGGCGTAAGGAATTGACGTAGAAAGTGACTGAGTGAAATCTTATAGATTTCACTCAGCCACTTTTAGGAGGCGTTCCTGCGCAGGAACGCCCCCCCCCTGCGCAGGAACGCCTCCTAATGGCGCAGGGCTTTACAACGTGACGCATCTCCTAGATGCGTCATGTTGTAAATAGGGCGCATTGTTTGCGCGCCGTTGCGTCAAATAAAGTGACGCAATTGCGGTGCAAAGAGGCGCAAGGGCCTCATAAATCTGCCCCCATATGTGCAATAACAGGGCTAATATTTTTCGTGAATTTAGACAGTTTGGGCCTTATTTATGAAGGCCTTGCGCCGCCGGTGCGTCACTTTTAACATGGGAAAAAGTGACGCACCGGTGACGCAAGGCTTTCATAAATGATGCCCTTTGTACTTTGTAGTCTGTGACGTCAGAGGGCAGAGAGGGAAGACAACAATTAGCAGACAATGTATCTTGGTGGGTGGGTCACATGAAGTCAGAGGTGAGACTGAGGGATGGGGAGAGACATAAATTAGTTGATACATGCAACCTGAGGGGCGAGGGGTACAACAGTAAGGCATGAATGCCTTTTAGGAATCGAATGACCTCGTGGCGAGTTGGTGGAAAGAGGGGTAGGTCATGCCCAGGTGAGAACATCCACCAGGCCCTTTCCTTGGTAACTTTGGATCTCCAGTTATGAAAAAGCACAAAAGAAGGAAGGCTTTGGTGACCCAAGCTAAAATACCTGTTAATCTACTAGTTCAACTTGTTTGTAGGGGGTGGTAGGGTGCGGGGGTGGGGTGTTTACAACTAAGAAACATATGAAGGGCTAGACCAGAGTGTTAACTCAGTTGTTAGGATGCAGCAATGTATTAGCATTTATAGTCATCCATACCTCTGATGACCGCCCAAATGACGCTTGTGGATGGATAGCATGCTACTCCCTGGGAGTGCAGTGGATGTAAGTGTCTTGTCTGTGATGCAGCCTATACGGTTAGTACTTGACTTTGTGTGTGTGGGTTAGAGTTGTGCTCTTATCGTGTTTCAGGTGACCTGTGGATAGTTGAGCGCCTGCATGGAGTATGACGTTCTTTGGAGCCAAGGCGAGCATGATTTGCCAGTTAATAAAGCTTTGCTCATGTCCATATTGTATAAAAGTGCTCCTTTTTGTCATGGTCACCCCCACATTTTCCTGCTAATTGATACAATTTTGACTGAAGTGCACTGATTTCCTGCTATCCAGCTCCCCAATGCCAGATTTCATTCACTAAAACTGTACAATTGTTCCACCCAATTACAATACCTTTAGAACCCCTGTAAGTCCCTAGTAAATGGAATCCCAGGTGCCTGGGGCATGGGTATTAAATAGGGTCCCTAAGTGCTGCATTATGTATTGTGCCACCCTAGGTGACCCCTCAACATACTCATGTACACTGCCATCGCAAACCTCGTACCATGTCTGCAGATACTGCATGTAATATTAGTAAGTCACCCCTACAGCAGGCCTTACAACCACAAGGCAGGGTGCATTATATTACATGTGTTTACATATCTGCATCAGCAGATATGCCCATGTGGTGTCCAAGTCGATTCTTGGACATTACCAGTGATCAGGGAAGCCATCTTGAGTAAATATTCTGGGCACTGGTGATTATAAATTCCCCAGCTACAGGATGGCTTCACTGAAACCTAAGATATTTGGTATGAAACATCTTGTATTAATAAACCCACCCTGATTTCAGTGATCATGTATTATTACATGCACCCAGAGGGCACCTTGGAGGTGCCCCCTCAAAACCTACCAGCCTCTAGTGTACTGGCTGACTAGTGTAGACCAACCTGCAATCACAGACAGGTTTCAGATCCCTTGCAGGTGAAAGCCCATGCTCTCTGAGGGCAAAGACAATGCCTGCTCTGGTCAGAGGTGTTGTCACCTCCTCCAAGCAGGATGGCTAAGTAATTAGTATATCAAGGCAGGAGGCTTCAGAGGCCTCTGCTGCCTTTGATATGGCACACAGGCTTCCCCCGGATAAGGGAAATGCCAACCACTACACAGGCCCATTTGGCCCCAGGAGAAGTGAAAAAATGAGCTATTCAGGAGGCGTGTTCTCTATCAGGCTAGTTCCACCCCTAAAGTGGCCTACCTGATGTGCAAATGAAAACTAGAATTCCACCATCCTGGTTTTTGCTGGACTTAGATTCACTGGGTCAGGGTTATGCGCACTTCCCACAAAAAGTGGTCATATTGGGGGTGTAGTCACCCTAAAGTTAACATTTTTGTACATAGAGTGGACTGAGTGTCTTTGAGGGGGAAGGCAAAGAGGCAGACTCTTGGAGATCAGTAACACTAATGTCAATGTGCTAAGAGAGGAGAGTCACATGGTCCAGGCGGGGCACCATATCAAATTCTACACACTCGTACAAGAAAAGGCGTGGCAGGAATCTCCCTCCGGTGATAGAAGGAACCTAGTTAGTGCTGCAACTAGGATGTAACCCAGTCTGGTACTAATGTACCAGTTGGTTTTTGTCTTTTTTCATGTGCAATGAAGTTCCGCTGACTTTTTATTCAAGATTTTGCCAAGGCAGGGTAGTTGGGTGATGAAGCAGTAGTTGGATAGGCTATTTGAATATGTGGTTATTTTTTGGAAGAGATTAGTCTAATTATCTTTGTGGAGGTGTTGTTCTTGAGGTTGTGGTCATTAATGGTTTAGATGATGGGGTAACGCGTGTATTTCAAAGAAGGGACTTGACAATAGTCATTGTCCTTGTAAGTGACAACTTCAAGCGAGGGAAGGATACTGGCCACATATTCTATAGGTTTTATTACATGATCAAGTGCCAGCTCTGGATTTTGAAAGTAGCCATAGATTAGTTTGACATGTGTTGTGGGAACATTTTAGTGTGTCAAGGACCATCTGTTTCCGTTTTTTGAATTGGCAGAATTCCATTTTTATCTGCCCTCACCATATGTATGACCAGAGTCAAGAAACAGACTTGATGTGCTATGTGATGGGAATGTGGGATGACAGACTGAAATGTGAGTGCTAAATTAATATTCTAGAAATTGGTTTATGTTTTTAGTTGGTGGGTAGGAGGGAGGCAAGTTGGTTGTAGATCAATGTTGACGTTTTTGAAGGAATAGTTTGAAATGTTTAAGACCAAGGTTCTTGTCTATGAGGTTGGAGACATAATGGGATGGACTACGACCTTGTAGCCAGAGTGGTCAATGAGGTGGATAGCAAAAGGGGTCTTAGCGAGTGAGGAAGTAGCTTACCCAAAAGACAAAATGCTAGCATGCTCTATGTGTCCATCTTAACGGGCTACTTCAGTTGCTCAATTGCAGTCTTACAATATTTCCCTGACACATACTGACGAATTGTTATTACATAGGTTAGATCACACTGAAACATCAAGTAAAACAGCAGATATGAGGAAGGCAGAATAAGTGGTGTGTGCTTGATCAGGTCTGTCTCATTTCTTCTCGCTACTGTGTTCTTTTCTCACTTTTGATTGCTTTCTCCTCTTTAGTACAGCCTAACTTTATCTGCAGACGGCATACAGAGGGGCAGATTTAATAAGATTTTAAAAGTGACGCAAATTAGCGCAACATGTTTTTGTCAGATTTTCTTTCCAGTGCTAACATTAAAGTAATGCGAAGCAGTGCACAGCGCTGCTTTGCATTACTTAGCGCCAAGGGGGAGTACCATGGGCGGTGCATGGGCGTTCCTATGCAACCACCAACGGTTTCTGATGCTAAACCAAATTTACTGAATACAGTAGGCAGGGGGTAGCGTCAGAAAATAGTGCACCCTTCAACCAGGTACTATGAATGGGGAATGCTTTTTTTCCTCCTTTATTTTCCAACTTTGCGTGTGTGCTGCACTGTACAGAACACATACAAAGTGGGAACATGTTTAAAATTAGTTTAAGCATAGTATTTTCTGCTGAAAGGGTATCCTACCACTACAAAACCTATGCTTGACTCACAGCGATACCCTTGTGCCATGGTACAAAGGGGTCTCTGTGGCGCACAGCAGCTCATTTCAGCACCGGTGCTAAGGAGAGTGGAGGACTGCCATATTTCAGGAACTTTGATGCTCTCGGGTTCTCTCGCAGAGTAGCGTTTGCGACTGCTACACTGCGCTGTGTGAGAAATGGGTATATCTGGCCCAGAGTGTGTCATAGACCATAATGTACACAAAGAAAAAAATATTCCTCACTTTTCTTCTTTCTCTCTTTCTCTCTCCATTTGTTCTTTCTAAAAAAAAAATCTTATCCTTTTAAGAGAACTTTGTGGATTTAACTGAAACCTACTGGTTCTCAGCAACTTTTTTTTTTCATTGAATGTTAAACTTAGTTCAGCTTCATGGCGATTTCTACTTTGCAAAGGGGAGTTGAGGGGGTGAATACGCAAATACATTTTATCATTTTATTACTTAGGACCAGATTTTCCCAAGGAGACTTGAGCGTAAGAGCACACATCAGTCCTCCAAGAACGTACTCCACATTTCTCCACTCGAGGCAATTAACATTTAGAATTGGAAATTAAGCATGACCTTTACCCTTGTTTGTGCATTAGAGTCTCTGCTCTGTCACCCTGTTCCTGCTTCCATCACGCTAGGTGAGTGCACACGTCTGACATTCCATGATTTCCACGAAAAACCACACCCTATGAATCACAAGTGTCTCTGCTTTATCTGAACTAGGAAGATATGGAATGGGAAGGAGGAAACTAGATGTTTCTTCTCACAGCAACATCGAAGGAGGTGTTTGCGAATGTGTGCGGAACTCCTCACATCAGGACAGGATATCAGGTTCATGTTAAAAGAGAATGCTACAACCAATTCCAAAATTCATACTGGCACCCTCTTAACCATACATATCAGCCTACGGCCCAAATTCACAAAGGTTTACGTTGGGCTAGCGTTACTTATTTGATGTCGAACCGACATTAAAACTTTTTGGGGATTAACAAACCAACAGAAATTGGTATTTGCTTTGGTTTGTATGGAAAAGTAACGCTAAGCAGCACAAAATGCTGATTTGCATTACTTTGCGCCATGGGGGTGTTACATTAGTGGTACATGGGCATTCAAATACACGGACCCTAAAAACTATCCATGGTTAGAAACAAGAGGCTATAGGACCTCAACAGTGAGCTGGCCTCCAGTCACAGCAGTTTTCCCACAATTAAGCTGATAGAGAGCGCAGGTCACCTGTCTATACTTTTACAAAATACTTACCTGGGCCAATATACAATTTTATCACAATCACTTAGAACAGGTAACCTGGGCGTTGACTATCAGAATTTTTATATTTCCTAGGTCCAATACCTTGACTTACACTCCTTGTCACTGATACCTATGATCACAATGGATTAGGGAGTTAGTTGTAAAGAAAGGCAGTCAATAATACAATAACATTTGCACTCATGTAATGACTACAGACTCAGGAAGTTTTGAAAACCTTTATCTAACCTTCATCAATGGTCATGAACCAAAGGTTTACCGCAAGCAAGCTATCAATAATTAGAATCATAAAAAGAGTATAACTATGCAAAAGATATATGATTTTTTTTTTTTTAAAGACCAACGGTCTCAAACTTTATTTAATTTCACAGATAAGCCAGTAGTTATTCATACAGTGTCATAACAACGGATTATTGCCACAAACAGTACCCAGCAAATAGCACATGTCGACATAGCAGTTATACATGAGTGAAAATAAACAGTTGCTGGTGGAAGTGCATTAGTTCATAAGTGACTGTGCCAGGAAGTGACTCATGGTGCAGTGCCCGCAGTTCGCAGCACTGCAGAAAGGGACCAGCGTGTTCAAAAAGAAAAGTCAACTGTCATTGTGTGAAATGGAGTCCCCTAAGCAATGTAGCAGAGGATAGAGGCAACAGTATACCCTCCGATGTCGCATGGATCGCTGAGTGTCCGCTTCCTGGTCCTGGGCGCATCGAAGCAGCCTCACGTGAGATGCAGACGAGGAAGTGTGGTCGGGCATGATCAAGGGCACAGTATGAACGGCCTCTGTGTTAACCAAAAGAGTTAACTGGGTAGTCTAATACAGGGGGGGGGGAGAAACATTTCAATAACTGTTGGACTAGTATTCGTGTGTGTGGCAGTGCACCTAGGACCCTAACTGTGTGTGGTGCATCCGATGTGGGTCATGCAGGGGCGGGGACAAGTGAGGAGGCGGCGTCGCCGCGGCTGTAAGGCAAGGGAGGGGGGGGGAAGCGAGCGGCAGGGAGGCGAATGTGGCAGGGGACGTCTCCGTCGTGAAAGGCCTCAGTCCTCGGGGGAGGAGGGGGGCATGGGAGGAGGGGGGGCGCGTGGAGCGGGGGGGAGGACAGGAGGGGGGGAGGGGAGGAGGGGGAGAGGGGCGGCGGAGTCCGTGCCAGGTGAGGACAGCTATCAAGTGGGCCCCCTCTGTGTCGCGTCGAAACGGTACTCTATGCCGGCTTGTGTGCATGCGCGGTGATATGCAATCAGGGAAGCGTCCCAGTCCTGGGCGATCGGGTATTTACGTAGGCCAGCGGTTTCCTCCCTGTGGAGGGACACACTCTCCGCACAGGCCCAGTTGGCAAAAGAGCGACGCCAGTCCGCAGGGCGCGGTGGGTCGGCACTTTTCCAACGTCGTGTGATAAGACGTTTGGCCGTAATGAGGCCTAAATCCCAAAAGCGCGCCCGTAGCTTGGTCTGCTTGGTTCTTCTGTAGAGTCCCAGTAGGCATACTTCCCACGTCTTGGGAAGGGTTTCGCCTGTGGCCGCCGTCAACATGTCCGCGACCGCAGACCAGTACGAGGTAAGATGAGCGCAGCTCCAGAGTGCATGCAGGAAGTCCGAGTCCTGGAGGCCGCATCTGGGACACGCCGACGAAGTGAGTCCGAAGTAGCGATTCAGTTTGTCCGGAGACAGATATGCACGGTAGATGATGTAGTATTGGATAATCTTGAATCGTGCGTTGCGGGGGATGACCCTGGCGCCTGCCAAAATAGCGTTCCATTGGTTGTCCGTCCAGTCTGTGCCACGGTCGGCCATCCACTTTTCCCTCAGTCTCTGAGAGGAAAATTGCGTGTGGCTGTGTAAGGCTTGTGCAAGCCAATGCACAAGGTGGGACCCATCTCCCATCACATGCAGATATTGGATGAGTAGATGAGTGGACGGTTCGCGGCTGAGGTCACCCCACGCCTTCGTCAACTCATGGAGGAGCCTGGCGTGTGTCAGAAATTGACCCACCGGCAGTTCTGTGTCCGCGGTCAAGGTCTCGAAGGGCAACAGCTCCCCGTCGCTGTACAGGCCGCCTAGGTCGTCCAAGTCTGCCGCAGTCCAGCTGCGCAGCTCGGTCGAGGACAGTGTGCCTGCGCCCAGGGGTGTCCCCAGCAGAGGTAGGTTCGGGGCATAGGGCACCGAATGTTTGGTGAGCCGGAGGCTCCGCACGAGGCACCGCTTTGCCACCGCTACATGGACCTGCGTGGGGGGCCGGCCCTGTGTCAGTGGGTGGAAGAGTGTGAGCGCCTGTACGGGAGAGAGGATGGAATCGGCTGTGGCCGTGTCCACTAGGTTCTTACCGCTCAGCCAGCAGGCAACCCAGCTGTGCTGCTAAGTAATAGAGCTCCTGATTGGGAACCGCCAGGCCTCCAGCGTCTGTGGGTGCATACAGGGTCTTTAGTGCTACCCGGGGTCTCCCCTTATTCCAGATGAGGCGTCTGGTGAGGGTGTCCAGTTCTCTACATATGCGTGCCGGCACATACACTGGCAGATTGGTATAAAAATAGAGAAGCCGAGGGAGCATAATCATCTTGGTGAGTGCCACCCTGGCTGGTACATTCAGCGGGAGGGAGTTCCAGAACGTGACCTGGGCCGTGAGCGAGGAAATGGCTCTCACTAGATTTCCCTCCAGGAGGTCTATAGAGTCTCAATATATTAAGATCCCTAGGTACCTAAATACCGTCGGGTGCCATCGGAGCGTCTCCCCCATCATGCGCACCTCGCACTGTGGCATCTCGCTATCGAATGCATAGGCCCCTGATTTGGCCCAGTTGACGTGGAGCCCCGACATGTCTCCAAACATCCGAAAGATGTCTGTGATCGCCGCTGCGTGAGGTCTCTGACATATAATAACAAATCATCGGCATACAGAGACACCGAGTGAATGCCATCCGCCAGCGGGATGCCCCAGGTGTCTCCGGAGGTGCGGAGCATCTCCGCCAATGGCTCCATCGCCAAGGCGAATAAAATGGGGGAGAGGGGGCAGCCCTGTCTGGTACCTCTCCCGATGCGAATCCTGTCCGAGAACAACCGTCCAGTCCGGACCCGGACCTCGGGCGCCTGATAGAGAAGTCCCACCATCTGGACGTAAGCATCCCCCAGCTCGTACTTCTCGAGGACTCGGAGGAGATATGGCCACTCCACCGAGTCGAACGCCTTTTCCAAATCAAGTACAATGCATCCCGAGCGTGGCCAGGTTAGGGTCGCATAACGTTGGACCCTGAAAAAACGGCGTAGATTGTAGGATGTGCTCCGTGTGGGTACGAAGCCATTCTGATCAGAGTGTACCAGAGTGGGGACCAGTGGTGCAAGCCTCCGGGCCAGGGCCGCTGCAAGTATTTTGTAATCGGTATTGAGGAGCGCCAACGGCCTGTATGAGCCGAGGTCGCTCGCTTCTCTACCTGGTTTCAGCAGGGAGACCACGTTAGCCTCGTTCAGGGACGCCGGGAGTTCAGCGTCTTCCAGCGCCGCCTTGTACACTTTCAGCAGTTCTGGTATTAACACCAGGGAGTAGGCCTTGTAAAACTCCGCCGGGAGCCCGTCGGGGCCCGGCGCCTTGCAATTGGAGAGGGAGAAAATCACCTCGCGCAGCTCCACATCAGTGAGCGTGGCTCCCAGTTCTGCCTGTTGGGCAGCGGTGGCGGTCGGGAGCCGCAATGCCGCCAGATAGTCTGTGATCTCCACCACCGTGGCTCGTAGTCATGAGCTGTACAGGGATTTGTAATGCGATGTGAACGCATCATGGATCTGTTTCTGGGTATAGACCTCAACACCCTGGGCTGTGCGGATAGATAGGATCGATGCGGATTGCGTGTCCTGCCGTACCAACCATGACAGTAGCCTGCCAGGCTTGTCGCCTGCGTTGTGGGTGCGTGCGGAATGTGCTGCAAAGTTGATATTCTTTAGGCGCTCCAGCAAGGCAGCGTGGTCTGTTCTGGCCGAGACGAGTTGGGCATCATCGCCCCCCGTTGTCCCCTGTTCTTTATCCAGTAGTGCCTCCTCCGCCTGTATCAGATCTCTCTCCACTTGCCTACGCAAGCCCGCTTGGACACCGAGGCAGCTACCCCGGGTCACCGCCTTAAAGGCGTCCCACTCGGTTCTCGGGGAGGAAGTCGAGTCAATATTGTCCTCGAAGTACTGTAAGATCTTCCCGGAGATTTCCTCTCGGAATGGGGTGTCAAGCAGGAGATCCGGTTGCAGGCGCCACATTGGTACGGGCGGGCATGGGCGTTTCCATCCATATACCAGCGTGTGCGGGTTATGGTCCGAGTGCGTCCGGCCGAGGTAGTCAGTGTCAGACACGGAGGGGAGCAGGTCACGGGACATCATGAATCTGTCCAACCTGACATGTAGTGAGTGGGCTCCCGAGTAGTAAGAATACACCCGGGCGGTGGGGTTTCTGACGCGCCAGGCGTCCTGTAAGTTCCACTGTGTTGCCCAGTCAAGGAGGGCCCTGGAGGTCGCCTGTACCGGGGCGATCGCCGCCGGGAGGGACGAGCGATCAAGGGAGGCGTCTAACACGCAGTTGTAATCCCCGCCCATCATCAAGGGTACGTCCGGCCATGACGCTATCACCGCCGACAGCCGCGTGAAGAATGTCCCCTGTTCTACATTAGGTGCGTAGATGGAGGCTATGACGATCTGCTGCCCGTCAAGCCTGCCCTGTATGAAGACGTAGCGTCCCTCAGTGTCAACATTGCTGTGTGTTAGTGCAAACGGGACCCCGGGCCGGACCCAGATCAAGGTCCCTCTCGCAAATGCTGAGAAGGTCGTGGCAAATATCTGTCCCCTCCAATTACGGCGAAGTGCGGCCACCTCAGTGGCAACTAGGTGTGTCTCCTGCAGCAGTGCAATCTGGAACTGATGCCTTTTAAGGTAGGAATATACCTGGTATCTACGTGAGGGTGTGTGCATGCCCCTGACATTCCAGGTACAAAATTTAAACGTAGCCATCAGAGTGCTGATTGCGGCCAAGTACCCAACCCCCCCCCCCCAGCCCCCCGCCCGCCCCACCCGCACCCGCACAGCAGCAGCGAACAATGAGCATTGTCACCCCACGCCCCCTCCCACAGTCCCAAGGATGCACGCAATAGCAGGTCAGTACCAACACTAGTCTCAAAAGGTAGAACTTGAACATAAACATAATACCAAAAGGGCAACAACAAAAACAAGTCGTCGCCCAAATGCTCTATCGAGCTCAATCAATCCGTAAGTTCAATGGGGGGATGACTAAATACAGCACTTGAATTAAACAAGGTAGTTCGGTACGCCCAAAGAGCTGTAGTGGCCCCCCTTCCACGGGCAGTGGGCCAAAAGGGCGCTAGGAGTCAGTTATAGCGTCTGTAGCCAGGACCGGTTCCCAGTGTCACTTGACCCGGACAGTTGGTCCCATGGCGGGATCACATCTTTTATTCCCCCGGGGGAGGGGCACTCACCTCTAGGGGTCCGTCCACCCCTCCAAAGTTATGATCCCGGTGGCGCTCCAGCGGGATAGCCCCGGCCCCTCACCCGGTGCTACGGCGGCTCCGCGGCAGTCCGGTGGGCGGGGTATTCGGTAGCAAAGCACAGACCCCGGAGAAGGTGACGTTTATGGCTGCCAGGGCCTCCAGTAGCGCCAATGTGGGCCCCTGATCGGGCCATCCGTGGGGGTGTGCTGACTGGTCCATTATGCGAGACATGTCGGTCCAGCCAGGGCTGGGTAGGGGAGGATTGCTTACGATATCAGATCTGACGTTTGGGGCGTGACGTCAGGTAGGCCCTCTGGGTTCGAGTCATCTGGCAGACCGAACATGTAGTCGCCGTTTTCGCTCCCGCGTGAGTGCGGGCTGGTGTTGGAAAGCAGGATAGGTGATTGTGACCCGCTGATCGCAGCTGTTATGCGGACGGCTTCCAGTTGTTCATTCTGAATTTGCTCCGGGGTTGGGCCGATTTCCGTTGCCATGGTCGGTGACTCGGCCCTCGAGGTGTGTCGTTGTCTCCGCCTGCGAGCGCCACGATTCCGGCGCTGTTCCCTCGGCACGGGCCCAGGGTTCGTGTCTATTCCCGAATCCAGCCATGCCATCGCCGCCTCTGGGGTGTCGAAGAAATGGGTCTTGTCCAGTGCCACCACTCTGAGGCGTGCCGGAAACAACAGCGAGTATTTGAGAGCCAAGCGTCTAAGTCGTTGCTTCACTGCGAGGAAGGATTGACGTCTTCGTTGAACTTGTATGGTATAATCGGGGAAGAACATCACCTTGGCGTTGTCCACTTGTATATTAGACAGTTGGCATCTCGGTCGCGGTAGTTCAACACCCGCATGAACATCGGCCTCGGGTTGGAGCCTTCCGGGGGTGGGCGGGATGGCACTCTGTGTGCCCGTTCCACTACAAAGTGCGGCGACAGCGTGCCTTCTGGTAGGAGCTCTCTGAGCCAGGTCTCCATGTGTTCCGCCGTCTCTCTCCGTTCCCATCGTTCCGGCAGGCCCACTATGCGCACGTTGTTCCTTCTGGCCCGTCCTTCCGCGTCCTCTGCCCTATCCTCAAGGAACTCCACCCGGTTGAGTAAGTCCTGGACGTGTCTGTCCGTCTGCGCCAGTTTGGGTGTGGTCTCCGCCATCGTGTGTTCCAGGGTCGCGGTGGGGTCGGTCACTTTCTTGTGGTCTGCCCGGAGAAGTGTCAGATCCACGGCCACCTTGTCGATCCTGTTCTCCAGCGACGTACGGGTCAGCTGCATGGATTCCTCCAGGCGCTCCATGGCTGCCAGCATAGTGTCCAGTTTGGATGCAGTTTGGTCCGCCTCTACGGTTTTCACCATTTTCCCTTTGCCAAGTGTCCCTCCTGTGCCAGTCTTTGCCCTGGTCCCCCCTGACATGTGGGAGGTCTTTGCGGCTGGTCAGTCGGGTGGGTATGTCCCCGCAATGCGTGGCGGAGGGACCGGTGTGTGCGAGTCTCCCGGTCAGGTCCTCTGTCGCTCTTGTGGCGAATGGCGTGCGGCCGTAGGCGGGGGAAGGCCACCCCACCGCAGGGCTCCAGGGTTCCGCGTTATGCAACCGACTGGGGAGGACGAGGTGGTTGCGCAGTAACTGTCATATGAACACCCAGGTGTGGCGGTCAGTGCCGTGTCAGACCTGATTGCTGGTCGCCTCCTGTCTGCGCCACGTGGCGGCCCGGCGGGCCGGAACTGCAGGCCTCTCCTGGTGAGTCCGTCCACTGGGTCCGGGAAGACGCACCCCGCCGGCCGATGCCAGGCGCCACCCAGCGCCGCCTGGGGGTCTGCGTTGTCTGGCACAAGCCCGGTAGGGGTGGGGGGTGCGCGTTGCAAAATCTTCGTGTCTGCACCGGGCCGGGAGAGCCTCTCAGGGCTGGGCCGACTATCAGTGAGGGCCGATGTGGTGCGGCCTCAGTGTGCGTGTGGCGCGGTTCAGGCCCCTCGGTGCCAGGTGGGTCCGGTGATGATCTGTGACGTCTTCTGCGAGGCGGACATGTGCAGAGGCCCGAGAGATAGGGCCGTGCAGTCTCTGGCGGTGGTCTGCCGGGCCCAGGGGTGACGGTGTCTGTGTGGGCCTCGTGGCGGCCCGGCTCGGTGATCCACCGGTGTCTGTCCAGCCGGGGTGGGCGGTTCTGGTGCCAGTGGGTAGGATGGGGCGGTGATACAGACCGCTACGGGCTGTCTCGGCGTGGGTGTTCGCAGCGCCTGGGGCCCTCGTGCGGTTGGGCCGCTGGAGGTGTTCGGTATCGTGTCGCAGGTTCCCTTCCTGGGCCGGGCCGATGTCAGGGCGGCAGGCGGGTCAGGGGGGGTCCAGCGGACTGTGCTGGGTAGCGTACGTGTTAGGCCGGCAGGGCCTTGGGTCGATGGTGCCAAGGTGGGTCTCTGGTCAGTTTCGCGCACTCACCCCCTGGTAGCCACGGAGCTCGGCGGGGTATCCCCAGTGTAGGCAGACGGGGCAGGCTGATCTCGTGGCCCTCCGTGAGCTCAGGCGGCGAGCCTCTCGCTGGTGTCCGAGGCCCCTGCAGGGTTTAGTCGCTGTGGAGTTTCCGATGTATGGGACGTGGTCCGGGTTCCACGCTGGATTGCGCACTGTAGGCCACTCGCCGTGCGGCCTACTCCGCAGGGCCGGATCCCCGGCCTCAGGTAGTTGGGGTCGCCGGCCGGAAGTGCGCTTTGGGCGGTCAGCCGTCAGGGTCGCTGCCGGTCGGAGGGTCAGGTGCTCCGATTCGCCTGGAATTCGCACTGGAGGTGGGTCGGGTACCCGGGTACACTCGGTCCGAGTTTGGGCCCGGTTCCGCCAGAAAATGCAGGATAAATGGCCCGTGGTAGGGGAGCTTCACTTGGAGCTCAGCCCGAGCACGTCCTCTCACATCGCGTGCTTGGCCACGCCCCTCGCAAAAGATATATGATGCCAACCATTTAAAAGCCTTAAGGGAAGGTAAGAACAAGGAACATACTGAAATGAACTTATAGAAGCTAGACTTGAAAAGGTATTTTTTAAAGGACGGGAAAAATAAGGGACATGCTATAAGTAACAGTTGAATCACTTTCAAAAAGGAAACACCAATTATTATGACATATCTGAATTTACCATGTAACTAGAGGGAAGGTAAGAAAAATGGAACATGCTAATAATTCAGGACAACCACTTCAGTTTGCCTAAGGGAGGGGTAAAGAAAAAGGATCATCTATTTATTCAAAAGAAAACGGTACTTAACACCCAAGACTAAGGAGGAGGGGAGAAAATGGAGCAAGCTAATAATGACAAGTTCACGACTTGGTATTTTGTCACAAAGGAAAGGGAAAGAAAAGGAACATGTGCGATTATAACTTCAGCAAGATTAAGGGAAAGATAAGAAAAAGGACGCAAATGTACTATTTGTTTCCCTCACAGATTTATATTTACCTAGATCGGAGTGAAGACCAACCCTGGCCACGGGTCAGTTAAAGATAGAAACCCCGAAAGTTGCAAACGCCAGTAAGCCAGCAAGTGCAGGTCATAGACAGGACAGGAAAGCCAGATTTGGATCAGAACCGGACCACCAAACTTGAGACCAGCACCCGCAGTTCATTTGCAACGCCTGCGCTACACCCTCTCTGCAGCTATCAGTCAGAACCCCGATTGGGTTATCGGTTTCCCCAGCAAAGTGCTTCGCCAGCACTTCAGGTCCCAAAACCCCGATTGGGTCAGCGAGTCTTCTGACAGAGTGCTCCGCAGCACCTCTGTTCTCGATCAGCTATTGAGTGCGTTGGGTCAGTGACAGGTCAGCTATTCGGACAAGTCGGACAATTTCTCTAGCTAAACCTAGGCTAGTTATACTATTTTCCAGGTCAGTGTACCACCCCCAAATGTTGCAAGTGTAAGGATCCCCAATTTCGATTGGACAGAGGAAAAGGACAGCTCATCACACCACCTACATTTTGAACTTTCTCAGGCTCCTCATTTGAATTTCGTATACGCCCCTTGAATTTCAGGTTCTCATGACATATGCTTTATATAAAACAATGGTAAATTTAACATTGTATGCAATGTTATAATTTCAGCACAGTTCAGCTTCTTCGACTAGGTGAGAGTTGTCTTCCCAGGCCCATCTTGGCTGGAGTTGCCATCTGGCTGGGATTCAATGTCAGATGATTTTAGCCCTCCTCTTATAGCGTGCCGTGTGCAAAGGACTTTCAAAATGGAGTATTCCCGTCTCTCAGGCCCAAAGTTTTCGATACATGAAAGGTAAAAGGAAACAGTCTTAGAACACAGAATAAATGACTTCACTGTATACCATGAGTCCCTACACTACTCCCATTACTTTATAATAAACTATAGCATTAAGATTAAGTAGGATTGAATAGCTTAGCAAAAGCAGCAATGCAAGCTTCTCGCATGTGAGAACACAAAGCAGCCATCTTAGCTCTACTGCGCAAGTGCAAACAGTTTCCCACCAAGACAACTAATACGTCACGTCACATGGGTATGACCGACGCATACGCTGTCTAAATTCCCACGTAGCAGCAGCCATTTTAGGTTGCAAGCGTATTAACATTAGTAAATACATAAGCAAGCTTCACTCAGATACCCCCGTGTTAAGGGAAAATATGCAAATTAGTAAAACAAACATGTTGGTTATATAATTAACATTATTCGAGGTTCATGAGTACAAGCACGTCGCTTTACGTGCGAATCCTTGCTCCATCAAAGCCACCCGAGATTTAGATGTATATAAACCAATGCTCCACCTCATACCAATCTACTCCTGGACAGACACATAAATGTAATGGGATGTCTTCACACACTACCAGGGTCATGCTACGTCATAGGACTCCCCACGCTCTTCAAAAACCCGGTTACAGCTGGGTTCACGGAGGCACTTCTACTTAAGAATGGACCTGTGAAATATAAACATTAAAAACCAATGTGATAATGCAACCTGACTTTTATGTTTCCATGGAATACCACTTTGTATTAAAAACCAATCATGGGAATAAGGGTTATTAGTACCCCATTACCAAATATACAGTTAACATGTTTCAGCCCAATGGCTCATGTGAGTCCATGGCATTCTTCAGGACAGACACACAGGATCCAAGCGTGGCCACTGCAGATGTGCGTACCACTCAGCACTATATGGTTGATCTATGTCTATCCTTACTGCTATTCGGACCCTTAGGTACCTGCAATACAATAATAATAGTAAATGAGTTGGGACATTTCAAGGTAGGTGGGCAATGGATATGTAATAGTCATCAGCATGCAACATTTGCATGCCAAGTAAAAAAAGGGACCCTGCACATGTGAGATAATAATTCTACTATATACATCCTATTGTGAGGTCAGCTCACAAACATACCCCTCTATCAGGTTATCTGGGCCCCGTGTAGTCACACTCTAAGTAGATAAGGGGGGAAGAACAAGAGAATCAAAAGCCCCTCACCAATGGCCAGTACTGGTAATAATAAAGGGGGCCAAGAGTCAACCCCCTCCACACATTTACTGAAATATGGCACTCTCCTCCCCTTTCCCTAGTGTTGGCACTGAAATCTGCTGCTGTGCACCACAGAGACATCTTTGTGCCTTGGTGCAAGGGTGCCTCTGTGAGTCTAGCATAGGTTTTGTAATGAAAGGGTGCCCTCCCTTGACACTAAGTAATGCAAAACTGTGCTAAGCGCTGCTTTGCATTACTTTCATGTTATTTCCAGTGCTAAACAAGTTTAGCGCTGGAAAGGAAATTTTGCATGGATTTGTGTCACTTTTGTGACACAAACACGGTGTAAAATCTTAGTAAATCTCCCCCTTGGTGTTTTGTCCGGGGAATAAGGCAGTGTATGTCTTGCGGTGGTTCTGTAGTCAGCATAAGGTAGGTTTAATTTGTTGCTCCAGTGGTTGGGCTACTAAGTGGCATCAACAGGTTTCAAAATCATAAGACTATAACCAGATAGCCCCAGTTGCACTGCATTTAATCTTAAAAAATTCGTTTCTTGACTTGTGTACATTGGATTTATGTTTTTTTGGTCTTGTTTTACTCACTAGCTGTAGATAAAGCCTTTTTGGTGTCAAATGTGGATGTAGAGGAGAAATGTCTGTGGTGTGGGAGGCTCTGAGGGCACTATGTGTAGTTGGGACAATTTGATAAGATCTGGCAAACTGAAACAGGAGTGGTGAGAGACTGCAAGTAGGCCGATGCAGGAGGCAGCAAGTAGAGTAGCGGCTGCCGTGGTTGCCTGCTTACCACATGTACCAAATGAAGGACAGCAAGCATAAAGCAAAGAGTATGGCCCGGGGGGATGGTGGCCCTTCACAAGTAACAGCTTGGAGTGAGCACAATTTTACTGGGCTTCCTGTCAAAGGAAACAGTCCAGATGGGAGCACAAGGGAGAGCATATCTGCTGGCGCCCAGAGGAAGGAGATCGGCAAGTACTGGAGGTGTGCCTGGGGGCGGGAAAACACCACCCGATCGCATAAGGGCTGAGGCAGCCCCTTCTGTTACTGTTGTGGACCTTGGCAGAAGGAGGACAGAGTGATGAAGGGGTCAGGTGTGAAAGGAGGGTGAATGGAATGAAAGGGGCAGTGTGTTGAAAGCTAGGATCTTTTGGTGGGAGTTTTTTTAAAGGTTGGGAGGGAGGTACAAGGATGGGAGGGGTCAGATTGACTTATTGTAGTAGTGAGGTGAGGTTGTTTTTTGATGTTAATGAATTGTTTTATGAAGTTCAGTTGCAGTCTGTACTAATAAAGTGGCCTTTTGCTCTCATATTGGCCTGTTTATCTGCATGGTCTAGCCCAAAGACACTTTTTTGTAATTCCAGCCCATAATGAATGCGGCGGCTTATGTTGTGGTAGCCGTGGTCCAAAAAAAACCTATTGTTAGTACCGCTATTCACACGCAGCCTACACATGTATAAAACGCAGCAAGTAGTGTAGCTTTATCACTCTCCATTTTCAAAACCTGAACATTGATTATGTGCCCTTTGAACAAACCCTCAATAGGAGGAATTGCCAGAGATTCAACAGTGGATTAGAAGTTAGAGCAGGACATCACATGCTATGTTGACATATAACTATTTTTTGTTTGTTAAACAATTTTTATTTTATTTTATTACAATACAGCAGATCATAAGATCATCAAGCATATAGTATCCATTGCTGTTGCATACATGTAACACTAGATTTAGTATTGCACCCTGAGCAAGCCAACTGGACTGCTTACCAAATAACGTACTAATAGAATGTGTCAAGTCCAGTCCGGCATCTTCCACCATTTGTTCCATATTTTACAATATTTAGAGGTACATCCCCGGACTTCATACACCAGCTGCTCCTATTGGGGGCACCAGGCTACCCCGCGGCACCACTGAGTGACTGTAGGAGGCTGAGATGTTTTCCAGCAGGATGCCATGTCCCTTTTCGCAACCATAGTGGCCCTACCAAGCAGGGTCTGGTCTGCCCGCATGCCTCTCACACACTCAAGCACTCCCAATATCAATACTACAGAAAGTACAGTAGCCACTGCTTCGCAGTAGTGCTTTATGACTGAACAGAACCTCACCATGTGGTAGACATCTGCTGGTTCATAAGAGCAATGAAAGCACCCAGGGTGTGTAAGAAGACCTACCCTAAATAGACGGTCTGGAGTAAGATATGCACAGTAAAGCTAATATGTTTTTATCAACCTACATCTAGAGGATATCGTGATGAGTCTGGGGACCATCATTGCGTCTCTCCAGTCTTCATCCTCAAGAGTACCCAGCCAGCCCTCCCATTGAATTCTGAGTTGACTCATTAAGTCAGCAGCGTTAAAGATAAGCGTACGCTAGGCCTGGAAGACACCTCCCTTCCCAAGAGCTCCCATCATGATCTTTGCCTCACAAGGACTGAACTTTGGGAGGTAAGTATCTTGTTTGTAGTATGTGTCACAGCTGTAAA
Source organism: Lissotriton helveticus (assembly GCF_964261635.1). Taxonomy (NCBI): domain Eukaryota; kingdom Metazoa; phylum Chordata; class Amphibia; order Caudata; family Salamandridae; genus Lissotriton; species Lissotriton helveticus. The sequence continues at coordinate 1,205,023,878 of NC_136061.1, forward strand.
TATTTATGGAACTGGGTCGCTGATAGTGCATACGTGGTTTGGAGTTCCTGGAAGGATTGCATATGTGTACCGGCCAAACATCCACAGCTAGCTGTGTAATTCCCATAGCAACCCAGCGACCAAAGTTTTCCAGCGCCTACCACCTCTCCCAGCCACCTGCTCTGCCACAACAGAGTCTTCTGGGTGAGTATAGTGCTCCATCCAGTGTGGCGAAATGCCGCCCTCCAACCAAGATAAAAACATTGGGGTCACTATTGGTAGGGTAGTTTGGACAGTGGCACTGTAGAGCATGGTCATTAATCTTTGGAACCCAAGTGAAGTAAGTTTGACTTTGTAGGTTGGGCCAGACCACTCTCCGGTAAGCCTTCATTTATCACCAGGCGCTGCAACGCCAGAAAATATAACCTGGTCATGCCAAGGCTTCTATCATATGGGGCCGTTGACAACTGCCATGGACCAAGCGCAGTCTGGAATTATGCCACGAAAGGGCAATAGCCACAGAGTCCAATTTGCAAAACCAGTGGCGGGGTACCATCAGGGGGCTATTTTGGAAAAAGTAAAGGAACCTCAGTATGACCATCATTTTATAAAGGGCTATTCTGCCCATTACTTTCAATTGAAGAGACTGCCATTTCTTAAGTTCTGCGTTGTCCCAGTGGGTCAAGGGGTTGATACTAAGTGATCAGGTCAGCTCAGGGTGAAGAACCGGGATGGTGGCCTGCCACTCCACGTAATTGCACATTGATGACAGCGGTACTAGGATCGACTTATTAGGATTAATGTGTAAACCAGAGGCCCCTGCAAATATCTGCAAGAGTTGAAGACAGCGATGACCACTGATATGAGTGTCCAAAAGATACAAGAGAACATCATCGGCATATAATGCGATGCAGACTTCATGGCCAGAATCCCATTCCCACCCACAGATCTGTGCGTCACATCGAATAAGTCGAGCAAGAGGTTCAATCGCCGGGGCAAGCAGCAGGAGGTATAGGGGCAGCCCTGCCTAGTCCCCCAGCATATGGTAAAAGTGTCAGACAGCACCCCATTCATTTGTACATGGGGTAGGGTATAGTAGAGCATGCGTACAAAGCTGCGAAAGAGGGGCCCGATTTCAGCTTTCTGGAGGACCTGAGCAAGGGATCCCCAGCCCACTGTACCTAAGGCCTTCTAAAAATCGAAAAGGAGTAGGGCCAGCTGATGTGGGAAGAGGTGACAACGATCCAGGGCCACCTGCAGGCATCACAAACAATGCTGTGTGCTCCTAGCAGGCATAAAGCCACATTGGTCAGGGTGAATAAGAGTCTGGAAAACACGTATAAGGCATGAGGCTAGGATGATCACAAAGATTGTGACCTTGCCATTGATGAGAGAGATGGGCCGGTACTGTGCACATGAGATCGATTGAGGGTATACGTTTGGTTTAACTGCGATAATGGCTTAATCAATATCAAGAGCCAACCTCCACCTCTTCTTTATAAAGGTTCACTAAGTAGGGAGCAAGGATTTCTCTATAGTTGTTATCAAATTCTGTGGGGTAACTGTCCGGGTCAGGCGTCTTCTCAGATGCCATCGCCAATATAGGTACTCCAATCTCTTCAAGGGTGATAGGTTGATTTAGGCCCTACTTGTCAGAGGGAGAGGGCTGGGGGAGAGGCACCTCATCCAGAAAGTGAGAGGCCACCTCACCAGGAGGGCAGGGAACTGCAGCATATAGGTGAGCATAGTATGCAGCAAATGTCTGGGCTATAGTGGAAGAGGTGTGGTGGAGAGCACCATCGTGGACATATAACTATTTAAGCATCCAAGGAAAGCATAGTAAATATGACTACACAAAGGTTGCCTCAGAAACCAAAGATGAAAGTAAAGTGATGTCACTACCTGTATTATACCATCCATTGTCAACTACAAGTAAAGAGAGAATCAACCGTAATAAGACAATATGCCCAACCATTGGCTTACCTGCACTGGTGTACATGATCCTGGACAAATATTGTGATGTGGAAATTGCCCTCCATGTTGGCCACGCCATTTAAAGGAAAGATGACCAATCATAATCCTGTGACAATGCATTACCAGCCCATCCATGTATAAAATAAATTAAGTTGTAAGACTTTCTCCATTTTGGTGTTATGGGAAACCTATTGAAAAATGAGCTAGACCCTGTTTCAAGATTACAAAATTACCATATATCTACAACACACACCATAAAGTAGAGTGGTACGTGCAGTCCAATAAAGCGTCACCATGCTGACTATGTATACAAAGACTTTCCTGTCATTTGATCCCTGAGTATTGCGTGTTAGTAAATATATTATGATGGTGCCGAAATTTAAAATGTTGTGAGTGGAGAGTCCAAAAAGAACTGACACATTTAAATCAAATTCATTCCATCTTTGAACGAATCAACACAACTGGCAATATTCAATTTCCAAACTATGAGTACATGACTTTGCTGACATGCAGTCCTAAACCATTATTTATTTATAAAGTTTATATGGCGCGGACTAGATCCCGAAGGATATCAGAGCGCTTTACAGTTATAGGGAAAGGTAACAATCAGATCATGAGTCAAACATGGGTAGTAAAATAGGCATACGATCAAATAGTTCACGCATAACAATTCAATTATAAGTACAGAGAGGACAAGGAGGGGGCTATATGATGTAGCGTAGTGATAGAAGGGTAGCAAGTGAATAATCATAAACAGGAATAATAGCCAATACTATAGTAAAATCTAAACATGAATTATATGGGGCTTCAACTAAGCATTGAATCAAGTGGTAAGCAACTAATAGAACATTTACAATCCTGGGTGAGCGCGCGATGGGGAAGAAGATGTAACATAATGATTTGAGGGGTGTAAAACACAGAAATCATGTACAGGAAAATAAACACTACCAAATAATCATAAACGGCGATGAATCATACTATACAATGTCCGATGCCTTTCGGGCGGAAAATAAAGTACCAGAAAGGTATATATATTGTCCCTCCTATTAAGGTAAGAACTTCTTCATGAGGAATTTTTTTGCTTCCAATTTGAAGGCGGCCTTAGATGAGATCCTCTGAATTTCGGGTGGAAGAGAGTTCCAGATTTTAGGAGCAGATCCAGAGAAAGTTCGGTGGCAAGTTCTTTTTTTGCGGAAGATCCGTGGTTTCAGGAGGAGGGAATTGGCACTCCTTGACGATCTACCTCCTCCAGATAGTTCTAGTTTTTGTGCGAGGTAGGTAGGGGTTTTGAAGTGGAGGGCTGTGTGTGAAAGGCAGACAATCATCAGATGAATTCTAGATTCGTAGGGTAGCCAATTTAGTGATTTTAAAACCGGAGAGATGTGTGTATTCCGCTTGGTGCCCGTGATCAATCTGGCCACTGCGTTCAGAGAGGCCTTTAGGGGGGCCAAAGAGTACTTAGGAGGTCCACATATCGTGGGACTGCCATAGTAAAGTCTCAGTAGGACAAGCGCTTGGACCACTTGCTTGAAATCTGCTTGCAGTAGACAAGGTTTCAGATTCCTGAGTGTTCTTAGAAGGTGGTTAGTTCCCTTGCACACGTTGCTGATGTGAGACTTCATATTCAGATGCTTGTCCAGAGTAATTCCTAGGGATTTAGCTGAATCGATGATGTGGGGGGAGCAGTTGAAGGCGGTTAGTTGGTTCATCCATAGGTCGATATTAGGAGTATATTTTGGAGGAAAAATGAGGAGGAATTCTGTTTTGGAGGTGTTTAGCAGAAGGTGGTTCTTAGTCAATCAATTTTGGGTAGTCAGGAGGGTAGAGTTGAGTGAAGTGATGTCCTCCGGAGAGGAGATTTTCAGATAGAGTTGGGTATCATCTGCATACATGTGGAACCTAATGTCCAATGAATTTGGAACGTTAGCTAATGGTTCCAGGAACAGATTGAAGTGAATGGGAGATAAGGAGGATCCTTGGGGAACCCCCATGCTGACAGGGGATGGCTGGGAGAGTGAGTGGTTCGCTTTATTTGTTTGGGTTCTGTGTTGCAGGAAGGACGCAAACCAATGCAGCACCTGACCTGAAAGGCCCATCCTATGCTCCAGAATGAATAGGAGGTTTTCATGATTAATAGTGTCAAATGTAGAGGAGAGGTCAAGTAGGATAAGGAGGCAGGATTCATTTCGATCAAGCATTGTTAATATATCATCAATCACGTGAGTGAGGGCCGATTCAGTGCTATGTCCACTACGAAAGCCAGATTGATGTTGGTCCAGGAGGTGGTAATTTTCAATGAGTGCACATAGTTGTGATTGGACGCATTTCTCCAGGAGTTTGGCAAGGGTAGGTATACTGGAGATAGGTCAGAAGTTGTTAAGAACTGTACTATCGCCTGTGGGTTTTTTCAATATAGGCGTTACCTGTGCCTCTTTGAGGCATTCTGGGATCATACCTTGTGACAAGGAAGCATTGATTATCTTTGTCCAGAAGGGGGTGATTTTGTCCTTAACTAATTTGAAGATGTTAGGTGGTAACGGGTCATTGAAGTGATTAGAAGGGTTGATAATCAGCAGTACCTTTTTGATATCATTTTCGTTAAGGGGGGTAAAGGTGTCCCAGGAAGCGTTGTTCTTGATACCCCAGCTAATTGGTGTTGTCTTGTCAGGAACAGCCAGTAGCAGTGCGGGTTCATTGGGTGGCAATAGTGCCTTCCTGGCTACCAGATCAGTGTTGATTTGGTAAACAACTCATCAGGGGTGGCTCCTCCATTATGGCGGAGGAGTGTTCCCCCCGCCTGCTGAAAGCCAGCAGAGGCAAAGGACAAAAATAAAATGATAATAAAACATTTTAAGTATAATTTTATTTTTCGCCCTGCAGGCTGCAACTCCGAGCCGAGGAATGGGTGTGGCTATGCACACAGATGCTGCAGCACCAGGGTGTAGGGGGGAATGGTGAGCACCACCAAGTGCACATGATAGTATGGCTGGCCCTCTGGGGCTGGCCAAACCGTCATGTGCACTTAGCATTTCTCTACCCGAGTTGTGGTGTACCGCTGGGTGGAGAAACCAACACAAGCTCTGTGTCTATCAGCACTGAACCGAGGCGCTCAGACCAATCCGCTGTGAGCAGTGCTGGGTTTGAGAGCTGGGAGCCTGCGCAGTGTGCAGCAGTTCCCACGGGACGCGAGGATCGGGGGCAAGGTGGCGGCCGTTGGAGCAAGTTTCTTTATTTATAGTAATGTTTTTTGTGTTTGTGTTCCCCTTCCCCCCACTACTTTGCAATATAGGTGGCCGGTACTGCACCCATGCCATATTGTGGAGTTGCGGGAGTGTAGATTATGATAGAAAGGGATTGAATAAAGTTGTATGCAAACCCGGGCTACTGTGAAGTAGTAAACAAACTTCCCAGGTGTACCATTAACATATAATGTGGCAAGATGTACTATGCAGTTGTTCCTCCGTCAGTGCTCAAAACAATCCTCCTGAAAGTTAGCAAATAAATTGTATACTTCTATTAAAAGTACAATGTAAAAGCTACCGTTTCTTTTACCTTGCCTGGTATAAAAAAGCATCAGTGGCATAAAATTGAAAGCACTAATTAATCATTTCAATGTGCCCTGGGCAAACAGCGTCCTGGTCCAAATATATATCCACAGAGAAAAACTTTTTATCCAACTTGACAAATCCATAAATAAGAGACACGCAATCAATGGACTAGTCTAATCTGTTAACATAGTTAGCACAGACTGAGCTGGATCTAAAGCAGTAGGAAACAAATGGCAACCTGAAAGTCATTGGGAGTGATGGTGATAGAGCGCGCGAGGTCACCCAGCCAATGATTCCGCCGTTTCCGGCTTCAGGGCCCATACACTTTCAATTCACACTATTCATTGACCAGGCGACTTCACGGGCTGCTACCAATTGTGTGTGTTCCCTACTGTTATTACTCAGTGTACCCGACTTACCATCCACCAACACGGGTACCTATGACATCAATGAATCAGGGGCCTAGCTGTAAAAGGAAAGGCAGCAAAATGCAATTTCAAATGACATTCAATATTGTTTAAATGACCACGGACAACTGGAAGTTTTAAAAGCTTTATCTAAAGTTCGTTTGTTTCATGCATAAGGTACATAAGAATAAGGCAATCAATAACCAAGATAATGTAAATGATATAACTATAGAGAAATAACGACAGAGTAATCATCGAAATACTGTTATGAAATGCAAATGGGAAATATACTACACAATCTCAGAAATGTTTAAGCATGGACAGACTATGCATGGGTTACTATAGGAGGGCCTATAAAGAGTAACACGCTAAACTTAAAGTAAAGGGACCTTTAAACAGTCTAGGTAAGGAGGTTCTAGACCATATCAGAAAATGACAAACTGCAATGCAAAATATAATTTCTAAAAGGTAGGGTGACATGGGAACATATCATGAAAAATATGCAAATTACTTTTACGTTCAATAGTTTGCGGCAAAAGGCATGGAAAAATCAACATATGCAAAGATGTCACTTTATTGTAGCAAAAGGTAGAAATATAGAAAGGTGCAAGTTTAAAGAACTTAGAGCAGTATTTACCTAGACTGGTGTGGAAACCAAACCCTGGCCACGGGTCAGTTAAGGACAGGAAACCCTCACGGAAGGATACCCCTCAAAGGACAGCAGGTGCAGAATGGACACCCCGGACAGGACAGGATACCCTCAGATTAGGAATCAGGACAGGACCCTCAGGACAGGACAGCAAACCCTCAGGACAGGACCGCTCAGGACAGGACCGCACCCACAGTTTGGAAGCAACGCCTGCGCTCCACCCACTCTGCAGCTATCGATCAAGACCCCGATTGGGTCAGCGAACTCCCAGCAAAGTGCTTCGCCAGCACTTTAAGGTTCAGTAGAACCTTAGTCTATGGTCAAATTCGGACAGAGTGCTCCGCAGCTCTCTGTGTCTTCAGTCACCTATTGAGTACGATGGGTCAGTGACAGGTCAGCTAAACCAGACAAGTCGGACAATTCCCTAGGTAAACCCAGGGTAGATATACTCTTTGGGACGGTGTACCACCCCCCAATGTTGCAAAGTGTCAGAATCCCTCAATTTGGATTGGTCCTAAAGTAGGATTTGGGTAACACACCAATCAGAACACGCTAATTCGAGCCTATATTAGCATACTTGGGTACCGCCTAGAGAGATTGGGGTTCTCATAAGAAGCTACACGGCAAACAGTAGCACAATATTACATTGTAACATATAAGGAGCCACATTCGCTGTTCTCGCAGGGCAGAGGTGACTTTCTCAGGAACATCTTGCCCATCACTGCCAACTGGCTGTGTTCCATCAGTCAAGGTCCACTGTGCCTCAGAGTTTGCGCAGGCGCAGAAGGGACCTTCAATATGGCTCTCCTCTCTCTCAGACCCCCATTCCCCGCGGTACATGAAAAGTAAGCGAAAACAAATTAATACATAATAATGGCATCATGAAAACACATCACAGGGTTTGTACTTCTAACTTATCATCAAAAAATATACTTATGCAATCTACATGTTAGCTTACATAGAAACGATGACAGTGGCAGTGGCACGAGCAGTACCACATTGGGCCAAGCTATGTATTACGCATGCGCATAAATTTCCCTCCACTTCTGCAGACGCGTCAGGACACGTGAGTGTGGCTGACGCATGCGCAGTAACTAAATACAAGCGGCGGCCATTTTAGGTGACTCGGGTAAATTATTTTAGTAACACACATGTGCAAGCTACGCGATCTTTATTCAAACTTAATATAAACGTTAGTAAAACATACATTTGTTACCTTATTACACATATACGAGGTTCATGACTACAGCAAGTCCGCAAAATATGCGAAGCTTTGCTTCATCAATCCCCTCTTTGATGATATTTACTATCATCACAAAATATATGGAACCAGATGCCAACTTTCTTTCACACTTTATACAGCTCTATCTCTTCCAACAATCGCTCCAACTTCTCTCTTTCAGTTCTGGTAGGGTGAGATGTCTTCACCTTCTTGTATATCTGATCATTCACTTCCTCCAATTCGATCTCATCCACACTCCGTTTCAACCCTCTTGCATTTACCTCGTGCTTTTTGGTGCGCTTGCGGCATTTACAACAGATAAAAATGAAAAATATGATAAGACCTATAATTCCAATTGGCATCAGTATCTTGAACAATAAGCTTTTACCTACGCTAGCAAGCCAATGACCTACATTTGCGAGACCATCTACCAGTCTCTTCCAGGCACTATCAACCTCGAGTGGTTTGAGTTCCTTTGTCAAATTAGTAATGTTTTTCACATATCTTTTGATCTGTACACTTTTGTCCGGAATATAAGTGCAACAATGTTGCGCCTTCAACATCCGGCAGACCCCCGCCCTCTTTCGCTAATAAGGTGTCAAGAGCAAGTCGATTCTGCAAAACCATTGATCTGATCGCAACCATTTCGGTATTGACCAGCAGAAATCCATGAGCTGTCTCAGTAGACAATACATCCACTATAGTAGACAATTTGCAAATTCTGTGAGTGTTCAGAACCACTCCCACTCCAGGTATCAGTGCACTGAAAATACTACCCATAATTTCACCTATACTTTCTCTTTTACTACGCACTAAGCCATTAGTATTTTCATTGCTTCCAGCTTTCCCATTCACATGGTATATTTTCGGGAAGACAATGCCAAAATAGCAGCTTCCATACCAGTGATCCGGCAATTTGAAATAAGCCTTGTCCCCACAAATATAATAAATTCCAGGAAACACAGGCTCTGACCCATTTTTGAAACCCCAACCTCCAATTACCTTGTAATTATGTTCGCATTCACTGGAACCAATGAAAATGTTATTATAATAGCTAGTCTTCTCGCGGTGAAGACATAGCTTGCCTTTCTTTTCAAAATCCAGCAACAGAGCAGGTCCCGCCCCACCATTTGAGGTGCCTTCCATGTTCTCAGCCCACTTTGGCTTTTTCTGACTTTCGTCATTAGCCTTCTTTTGTATTTTAATTCTTCTTTTCTCTGCCATGTTCAGGAACATCTTTTCCTGTTCACGCAAAGAACAAGTCAAGTTATCTCTGTGTGCGTCTGCTATGTCAATGTTACCTATAGTCAGGAAGTAGTCTCCCATATATCTAATTGTGTCACTTTTGGTATGTACAGGATTCAAGTTCCCACGGATAGGAAGCTCAGAAAAAATCACGTCATTGTTAGAGTAATAGTACTGTAACGGTCCTCTTTTGTAAAATAAACTAGCTAAAATGCTACAGGAGATTCCATATGTCAATGGCAAGTGATGGTATGTCACGCCTTCAGCTACAGAGGTAGGTAGCTTCATGCAGACATAGCAATCTTCAATTTCCATAGTTTCTACATAGTGTATTAACAAGTTTGCGAAAACATTTAAGTGTGTCCTGTTCTTTATTCCATGATAATGTAGTCCTCCCTCATCTGATGCTTCTAAGTCTTGTCTTATTTGTCTCAGTGCTCTCTCATGTCTCGCTACACTCTGTGTTGTCAACTCCTCACTGTCAGTATTTACAATTTCAGTAGGGACAATGTTAGTATCTTTACTTACAGTAAAGGGTATAAAGATTGTTAGTCCTATCCAAATTACTATCAGTACTATTATACTACATATACACACCTTGCAGCACGTCTTGCAACGACTACAACTAGGTCTACCATTCACAGTTGAATCAGACATTTCAGCTCAGAAGAAGTTTCTCGACCCCTCTTTGTGTCTTTACACAACTAGCTTACTTTGTGCAAATTCACGGTGGTTCGTCTTCTTCTTCTGCAGAGTACTCAGGGACGGGCTCTCCGTCGCTTACGTCAGTTATATCAAGATCTTCAAGTTCTTCCAAAACGAGTGTCCATTCAGGAGACTTGTACTTTTTGTTTTGTCTTTTTATTCATTTACTCCTTCTTTTGGAAGAGTTTTCTTCTTGCTCTGCTATCCGCGCACTTCTCCTTGCTTCTGCACGTTTTTCTTCCACCGTCTTTATCCTTAGCCTCAATTTCTTTACGAACCTAGGCTCAAGGTTGTTTCTTTTCTTGAGTCTCTTAGTTGGTACTTGGACTTCGCTTTCTTCTCTTATCCTCTTGTTCTCTTTAGCTTGTGGCAATTCTGCTTCACTTTCTTCTTCTTCTTCCCCTATCTGGCTAGTTCCAGGGCTGGCATCTAGTTCTTCTGCCTGGTTACTAATCTGGCCTTGTTCAGGAATATTTTGTTTTTGGCTTTCGATTGTCTCTGTTTCTGTTTCTGTTTCTGTTTCCTGAACCCGTTCTTCTAACCCTATCTGATCCTGTTCAAGCACTTCGATCTCTTGATTTTCTTCTGCTCGAACTATTACTCTATGTCTAAGCTGTCCCTTATCCACATCAGGAGTTAGTGGAGGTGTATCGAACACCTGTTCTGTCCCTGTCTGACCTTCTCCTTCCTCAGTTTTGATGTGAATCTCAAGAGGCTGAGGTTCTTCGCCTGTGCCTTGCTTTTCCTGACTAGTCCACTCTCTACCTTCACAAAGTCGCTCTCTTGTTCGGATGGGATCTTCGGTCAGGTCAATCAATGGTATCCATTCTTCTGGCCATATGCTTGGCAGCTCGTCATCAGCTATTCCTGGCTCAGTTTCCTGGACCTCTTCAGCAGGCTGGATTCTTGGCAGTTCGTAGTCAACTATTCCTGAGCCAACGTCTGCTGTTCCTGCAGCTTGACTGGTGCTGGGCTGTTCGTTGTCAGCTGCTTTTGGTCTGGCTCTTGCAGGGTCCTCTGCTGGTTGCCCTTCCTCAGGTTCCTTGTCTGGTAATACCTTCTGGGTGTGGCCAGCGTGGATCCACTGGGGAACACCTGCGCACTTTACTGCGGTGGTTGTTACCAGGATTACTTGGCGTTTCTTTCCCCACCTTGGTGCCAGACAGCTTGACCGAGTGTGCTTCTTTATTTTGACCCAGTCTCCTGGAACCAAGTTGTGGAGAGGAGTCGTTGGATTGAGGATGCCGTCGTCTCCAATCTGGCGAGAGATAGAACGCACTTGGTCACCCAATCTTCTGCAGTATTCAAGCACCAAATCATCAGTAATACTCAACAGTTTGCTTCCTGGCACCCATGCTTGTCTCATCACTCTTCCCATAATGATTTCATGGGGACTTAGGCCTGTCTTGCGGTCAGGAACACTTCTCAGTCCCATCAGGACCAGGGGCAAGGCCTTCACCCAGTTCATGCCAGTTGCATCAGTCAGCTTTGCTAGTCTGTTTTTGATAGTTCCATTTACTTGTTCCACTATTCCAGAAGCCTCTGGATGATATGCACAATGAAGTTTCTGCCTTATTCCAAAGGCCTTACAGAGTTCAGCCAGTATTTCATTCTGAAAATGTCCACCCTTATCTGATTCAATAATGAATGGCACCCCGAATCTAGGTATTAGTACTTTCAGTAAACACTTCGCTACTGTCAGTGCGTCACTTTGGGGAGTAGGGTAAGCTTCTACCCACTTTGAAAATACGCAAACAATGACAAGGACATATCGCTTCCCTTCACAACGGGACATGGTTATGAAATCAATCTGTATCCTTACAAAGGGACCCCCTGATCTCCCAATTTTGCTTAGTTCAACCATTGTCCTCTTGCCTGGGTTCATCTGTTGACATGACAGGCACCTCTGGCAGAGGGACTCTGCTACTTTCCTGAACTTCTTACTGTACCAAGTCTGTTGAAATACCAGAATCATGGCATCCCTACCAATGTGTGATCCCTCGTGTATTAATCTTGCCATTGTGCTAAGCAAGTGTCGGGGTAACACAGGCATACCGGTTGGGCCCAAAATGACACCATCCACACGTCTCGGTCTACACCCATCCTCCTTCCATTTCTCTCTTTCTTGCCATGGGGCCGCCTCCTGCCACTCTCTCACTTCATCCCAAGTAGGCACTTCTTCAAACACTTGAAGTTGGCAGCTGGCTCCGATCCCCCCTCGTTTAGGATTAATGATATAGTGATCTCTGGCGCACCATTGGGCCACTCGATCAGCATAATCATTTCCCAGTGATACTTTGTCCATGCTCTTCTTATGAGCAACGCACTTTACCACTGCCAGTTCCTTTGGTAACTGGATGGCCTCTAAAAGGTCATGAACAACTTTTCCATTTCGAATGGGAGTACCTGAGGAAGTCAGGAATTCCCTCTGTAGCCACAATTGGCCAAAGTCATGCACAACTCCATAACAGTACTGACTGTCAGTATACACTGTTATGCGTAGGTTCTTCCCAATTTGGCAAGCTTTTATCATAGCAATCAATTCGGCTACTTGCGCAGACTTGATGTTATATAGGTAACCTGCTTCTTCAATTTTTGTTAAGGATACTACTGCATAAGCAGCACTCAGGCCTCCTAGTTCATGTCTTAGACAGGAACCATCTACAAACAGTTCTTTATCATGCTCAGGCAATGGCGTTTCTTTTATGTCTGGGCGTGGTTTGGTGCTGAACTCTGTCAGATCAATGCAGTCATGTTCATCATCATCCCCACCTTCCATTTCCAGGGGGTCGGGGAGTAAAGTGGCAGGGTTCAGAATACCACACCTAACAATGCTTACATTTGCTGCACCCACAAGAATCCTCTCGTATTTAGTCAGCCGACTAGGGGTGAGATACTGCGTTTTAGTTCTAGTCAATAAAATTACCACTCCATGTGAAACATACACAGTCACAGGATGTCCCATGACAATGGACTCACTCTGTTCCAAACTTGCGCAGGTAGCAGCTACTGCTTTCAGACAGCCTGGTAACCCAGCAGCTACTGGGTCCAAGGTGGCAGAGAAATAGGCCACAGGCCTTCTGGTCGTGCCATGTTCTTGAGTCAGGACTGACAATGCGCAATTATCGCGAGTGTCACAGAATAGGGCAAACTCTTTGGAATAATCTGGCATTCCCAACGCAGGGGCTGTACACAGACAATTTTTCAGTCTTGTGAAGGCCATTAGGCTTTCATCGTCCCATTCTACAATATCTGGCATTCCTCTCGTGGTCATTTTTATAAAAGGCCTGGCTAAGACTGCAAATCCCAGAATCCATTGCCTGCAGTACCCTAGTACACCCAGGAACATTCTGATTTCTTTTTGAGTACAGGGCAACTGCATCTTTTGAATTATTCTCACTCTTTCTGATGTGACTTTTCTGACACCCTTTTCTATCTGGTGTCCTAGATATTTCACTGATTTTGCACAAAACTGTAGTTTGTCAGGGGCCACTTTATGCCCTTTCTCACACAAATGATTTAGTAGGGCAATGGTGTCAACTACACAGTCCCTATGACTTTTAGACGCCAATAGGAGGTCGTCTATGTACTGCACTAGGACGGAGTTCCCAGGTAAGATCAAAGTCTCTAGACATTTTTTCAAGATCTGATTAAAGATAGAGGGGCTCTCTGTATACCCTTGAGGGACCCGGTTCCAGCAATACACGTGACCTTCGAAGGCAAATGAGAAAAGAAATTTGCTGTCAGGGTGCAAGGGTATCGAAAAGAATGCATGACACAAATCAATCACAGTGAACCACTCAGCATCCCAAGGGATCTGGTACAATATCACTGCTGGGTTCGGGACAATAGGGCAGCAAGGAACTACAATTTTGTTAACTTTTCGCAAATCCTGCACTACTCTGTACTTGCCACTAGGTTTCTTAATACCCATAATCGGTGAGTTGCATGGGCTACTCATCACTTCCTGTATGATGTTTCCTTCTAGTAACTTTTTCATTTCCAGTGTGACACCGGCTTTCACTTCAGCATTCATTCGGTAGGGCTTGGTGTTAGGGTATACTGCATTGTCCTTGATGGCTATCTGTATGGGGTCCACATCTTTCATTAATCCTACATCTTTTCCAGTGAAGTCCCACACATCTGGCTTTACTGCTTCTTGGAGTTCTTTGGGCAAGTCCTGCAGGGTCAATCTTTTAATTTCTGAGTCAGGTCTGAGTAACAATAATTTATAAATGCCATCTTCATCCGGGGTCTGAATTTCAACACCTTTTGGTGTGCAAAAGATGGTACAGTTCATTTTGCACAGCAAATCACGACCCAGTAGATTCACTGGACTGGTGTCACAGACGACAAACCTATGCATTTGTTTAAAATTTCCAATTGAAATCTCCATTGGTTCGGTAACAGGAGTACTAATCAATTGATTAGATACACCCACTACTTGGATATTTTCTCCCGAGAGGGGTAGGTTTGGAACGTCCACTGTTCTTACAGTAGAACGGGTAGCGCCAGTGTCCAACAGAAAGGTGACATCATTTCCGTCAACCTTTCCTTCAATGTATGGTCCAGACTGGTCTACCGGCAAGGAAGCGCCAAGTACGCACTCCTCGTCCTCCCCTCTCAGGCCCCGTCAGTACTGATCATTACAAAGGAAGGTATCATTCAGCAGATACTGCGAAGTTGCTGTATTTCTGTTCTCATTGCTTTCCCAGACTTCTATCTCATCTCCCTCTGCCTGTTTTCCCCTGTATACTTGCTTTGGTGCTCGGGGCACCTGAACTGTTTTTACCTGTGGTTGAGTCTTTCTCGGTCTCTCTTTCTGCGTCTGTGGAGTTAAATCAGGAGTTTTGGAGTTATCTTCGGGCAAGTAAGGACACTTGTTACGCCAATGTCCAATTTCGCCGCACTGATGGCAGGGAAATTTCTTCATAGCCTCCTCCCTGCTCATTTTGGGCCGGGGCTTGCCTCCTCCCCCTCCCCCAGGGCCTTCATTCTTAGCATTTTTGACCATATTACTCAACTGCTTTTCCTGCTGCTCTGCGAGCTTCACCTGAGCCCACATCACTTTTTCCTTTAGAGCCTTTTTCTTTTCTGCCATCTCGTCCTCGCAGTACTTGGCGTACCGCAGGACCTCATCTACCTTCTTGGAGTGCCAACAGATTTTGTTATCTTTTATCCACTGACAAATCTCAGGTCTTAAACCATTTACAAACCTGTAAATGAAGTGCGTCATGTCCTTCATCTCGATGTTATCTATACCACTGTATGTTTTGAACACCTGTAACAGCCTTTCATAATAGGAGTGCACTGTCTCTTCTCTTTCCTGCGTTGTTCTATCTATCCTGGTCCAATCAGTTTCCTTTGCTGGGACCTTTAGTTTCAGATGCTGAATTACCTGCTCATATTTTCTCATCACTTCTTTCGATGGTTCCCCAGTTTTTTCATCTCTCGGGTATTCCTCGCTAGGCCAGGCTATAGCTATTTTACACTCGGTCCATAGATCGACTGGGACCACAATGTCGAAAAACCCATCCAGGTCTTTCCACAGGCATTTCTGTACCTTTACAAACCTTTCCACTTGCCGATACCATTCAACTGGCTTCTCCCGCAATTTTGGGAAATCGTTAGTAAATGACACAATATCCTGTCTGGACCACGGAACGTGCACATACCTCCCACCGTGTACTTCGCGCATGGGGCATAAAGTTTCGGGCTTGTCTACTTCTCTCAGAGGGAACTCAGGGGTAGCTTGTCTCGATCGGGCCTCCTCTTTCTTATGTGCCCACCTCGTTTTCCACCTTTCCACGTCTCCCCATTTTTGCAAGACTGCAAGCAATTCTTTAATCTGTAATTTTCTTCCTGACACATTCAAACTTTCTAAATCTTTGTCGGAAAACTCAGCTCGGTATGGTTTCTGCAAGGGCTTCGATCTTGATATATCTATCCCCATACTAGCTGCAGTGTCGGTCAGTTTTTCATGGAGCACCCTAGTACTCCGGGTAAGACTTTTACACATAAACAGCAACTCTTCTTCAGAATAGGTATTCAATCTGTCTAACCCCACATTTCCTGCCATTAATTCCTCTATTTCTACTCTCAGTTTGTAGAGGTCTAAAGATTTCGTTTGCGGAGCCTGTTTTTCTAATTCACGACTCCAATTTTCAATTTCTTCCGGCGTTACCAAAGAGACACTCCTAGTCCCTGTTGCTGTTTCTAATTTAATTTCTTTCGCATCAAAAGGATTATGCCTCTTCTGCACTCCCTTTCCGGTCTGTTTGTTGGGCAGATCCAAGAACACAACATCAGACTCACACTCACTGGACTGATCGTCTATTAGTAAGGGCTCTTGCCTCGGCGGGGCCATTATCGGGTTCATAACTGGAGGGTTCAGACCTCCTTGATTATTCCCGTACAACGGAACCACTGGTCCGATTGTTACCGGAATAGTCAAAGCTTCAGGACTGGTATTTAACTGGGAAATTTTCTGAATTATTTCTGACCTCTGTTTAGCTATGGCCTCTTGCTCCCTTTCATCTAACACTTTTCCTAATGTTCGGTCAGGTATCATCTGTGGGGTCAGTTGAGGCGTAAAACTCGGGGCAGTAGGATGCGTCTCACTTGGTCCCCCACCATAATTTGGTTTCGGGAACAAAGTTCCTGTGCCAAATGACCTACGCTCTTCCCCATATGGAGGCTGCAAAAAGGGTACCCCTGATCCTACTGGTTTTTCTTCGTTCTCATAAAGAGGTCTGGGGTAAAATGTTCTTTCACGAGAATATTTTTCCTCTGAGCTCTCGGGCATTCTAGGATATATATTGCGTACCTCCGGGGGCTCGGGCTTCTCAAAATAGGGCAATACCTGGCCCCCTCCCCCCCTACATAGGGATCTGTCCTCCTCCTTAATAGATGGACGCTGGTGGTTCTCTCCTGTACTGGAAGTTCGGGCTCCCTCATTATAAGGGGGCGGACTTCTTGTAAAGATGTCATCTAACAATTCATCATCTGACTCTCCCGGGGCCCCCCAATGCTTACACTTTTCGGTACTTTTCTCACCCGCTGCAGGGTTATGACATGCCGGCATCATAGGAAACAGACCCTCAACAATCATGCTCTGCCTCCACTGTTTCATCCTCTTATCCCTGGTCTCTTGTTTCAGCCTGGGGTACCATTTGGTCAGACCTTTGTCCATTCGGGGTTTCTCTCTTTCAAAAGCCTCAATTTCCCATTCCTCTAATGCCTCATACTGCGTTAGTCTCGGTCTGGGATGTAATTCATTCATGCGGGTTCTCAAATTGAATACAATTCTACCATTAAAAGTACCGTCTAACGGAAAAGCCAATACTCCGTCATCTTTTGTGTACTTCACCCAATTCTCCAACCACACACAGGTGTTGTACCCTCGGTCAAACATCATGAATGAGGCAGGAGTATTCGGTGGCGGGACAACAACGCCTTCCCTAGATTTAATCGGTTTGTCCGTTTTGAAATAATTCTTTACCCTACTTACAAGGGACATCTTTCTCTTTCCTCCGTACATAATATCGTATCTATTGGCTTTCCACTGATCCCTTTCGAACCCTTGGTTTCTCGGATCGGGTCTAGTCTCTGGACAATACGAGTGCCACATACGATTTCTACGCTTAACTTTGTTTACAAAGCTACCTCCAATCAGAACGCGCCTTACAATTCTGTGCGACCAATGAGGTGCACGCGTTCAAATAATTTCGACCAATGGGTGCGCGGCCCCTTCGTGAGACAGTTCTCACTCCTCGGCGCTTCACCCCTCCTTTACAATTCCAGCCCCGCTACCCGCCCGCTGTTTCTACCAATCCCAGCGCGGCACGGAGTGACGTCAGAGACGCTTCGCGACTGACTCCCTCCCTTCACAAGGTAACGGAAACTTTATTTCCTTTAAAGTGCTCAGTGCTTGGTTATTTTACAACAAATACACATTCGCCACAGTGCTCAAGTGTCTAGACAGTATAGCTTTGTTTCGCTGCAAGTAAACTACTTCCATTTACTTTTCACGCGCTGCGGGCAGATCTCTTCCGCCTACCCTTCACTCTAGCATCAGTGAACCTGTTATTCCCCTAAACTCATCCACTTCTTTCCGGGATATGTTCCGAGTCTAAGGTTTCTCAGCGGACCCCTTTGCTTTCACCCAAGCTCCGAGGAACCTGCTACTTTTCCGATGTGACCCTTACTAGGTTACGCCACTATGGGAATTTTGCCAATGAACCTCGTTACTGACATTTATTCACACATGTATTCAGAAAAACCCTAGTTAGTGCTTCCCGGTTATCCTAACCTGCACCTAACTTTCCTTTAAGCCTGTGACCTCAGGACAATGGATTCTATTCACCACTTGCCCTTTCAATTCCCCGGGGAGTTCGGACAACAAGAAACTAAACGGTTGACAAACGCATGGATTAATACATATAACAATATAAGAACAAGAATAATAACAATACAGCAATTCATGAATTGTTTTTGCAAGATATTATTCGTGCGTATTCACAAGAGATTGATCAGGTCTCTTTAGAACAGCCGCTCTTCTAGCAGCATCAATGTACTAGCAGCTTCCGACTCAACTAGTCTAACTAATCCTGCCTAACCTTTAGCTAGTCCCTAACCATCCTCTGATCTACCAGAAAAACTGATAGAGCGCGCGAGGTCACCCAGCCAATGATTCCGCCGTTTCCGGCTTCAGGGCCCATATACTTTCAATTCACACTATTCATTGACCAGGCGACTTCACGGGCTGCTACCAATTGTGTGTGTTCCCTACTGTTATTACTCAGTGTACCCGACTTACCATCCACCAACACGGGTACCTATGACATCAATGAATCAGGGGCCTAGCTGTAAAAGGAAAGGCAGCAAAATGCAATTTCAAATGACATTCAATATTGTTTAAATGACCACGGACAACTGGAAGTTTTAAAAGCTTTATCTAAAGTTCGTTTGTTTCATGCATAAGGTACATAAGAATAAGGCAATCAATAACCAAGATAATGTAAATGATATAACTATAGAGAAATAACGACAGAGTAATCATCGAAAT
Source organism: Lissotriton helveticus (assembly GCF_964261635.1). NCBI lineage: Eukaryota > Metazoa > Chordata > Amphibia > Caudata > Salamandridae > Lissotriton > Lissotriton helveticus. The sequence continues at coordinate 1,205,042,674 of NC_136061.1, forward strand.
ACTGTTATGAAATGCAAATGGGAAATATACTACACAATCTCAGAAATGTTTAAGCATGGACAGACTATGCATGGGTTACTATAGGAGGGCCTATAAAGAGTAACACGCTAAACTTAAAGTAAAGGGACCTTTAAACAGTCTAAGTAAGGAGGTTCTAGACCATATCAGAAAATGACAAACTGCAATGCAAAATATAATTTCTAAAAGGTAGGGTGACATGGGAACATATCATGAAAAATATGCAAATTACTTTTACGTTCAATAGTTTGCGGCAAAAGGCATGGAAAAATCAACATATGCAAAGATGTCACTTTATTGTAGCAAAAGGTAGAAATATAGAAAGGTGCAAGTTTAAAGAACTTAGAGCAGTATTTACCTAGACTGGTGTGGAAACCAAACCCTGGCCACGGGTCAGTTAAGGACAGGAAACCCTCACAGAAGGATACCCCTCAAAGGACAGCAGGTGCAGAATGGACACCCCGGACAGGACAGGATACCCTCAGATTAGGAATCAGGACAGGACCCTCAGGACAGGACAGCAAACCCTCAGGACAGGACCGCTCAGGACAGGACCGCACCCGCAGTTTGGAAGCAACGCCTGCGCTCCACCCGCTCTGCAGCTATCGATCAAGACCCCGATTGGGTCAGCGAACTCCCAGCAAAGTGCTTCGCCAGCACTTTAAGGTTCAGTAGAACCTTAGTCTATGGTCAAATTCGGACAGAGTGCTCCGCAGCTCTCTGTGTCTTCAGTCACCTATTGAGTACGATGGGTCAGTGACAGGTCAGCTAAACCAGACAAGTCGGACAATTCCCTAGGTAAACCCAGGGTAGATATACTCTTTGGGACGGTGTACCACCCCCCAATGTTGCAAAGTGTCAGAATCCCTCAATTTGGATTGGTCCTAAAGTAGGATTTGGGTAACACACCAATCAGAACACGCTAATTCGAGCCTATATTAGCATACTTGGGTACCGCCTAGAGAGATTGGGGTTCTCATGAGAAGCTACACGGCAAACAGTAGCACAATATTACATTGTAACATATAAGGAGCCACATTCGCTGTTCTCGCAGGGCAGAGGTGACTTTCTCAGGAACATCTTGCCCATCACTGCCAACTGGCTGTGTTCCATCAGTCAAGGTCCACTGTGCCTCAGAGTTTGCGCAGGCGCAGAAGGGACCTCCAATATGGCTCTCCTCTCTCTCAGACCCCCATTCCCCGCGGTACATGAAAAGTAAGCGAAAACAAATTAATACATAATAATGGCATCATGAAAACACATCACAGGGTTTGTACTTCTAACTTATCATCAAAAAATATACTTATGCAATCTACATGTTAGCTTACATAGAAACGATGACAGTGGCAGTGGCACGAGCAGTACCACATTGGGCCAAGCTATGTATTACGCATGCGCATAAATTTCCCTCCACTTCTGCAGACGCGTCAGGACACGTGAGTGTGGCTGACGCATGCGCAGTAACTAAATACAAGCGGCGGCCATTTTAGGTGACTCGGGTAAATTATTTTAGTAACACACATGTGCAAGCTTCGCGATCTTTATTCAAACTTAATATAAACGTTAGTAAAACATACATTTGTTACCTTATTACACATATACGAGGTTCATGACTACAGCAAGTCCGCAAAATATGCGAAGCTTTGCTTCATCAATGGCATCATCAAAGATTTACTCGTGCAAGAAATAATGCAATTCCTTGCTTGTTCGACGACTTTACTTTACTTTAAAATTATTTATAGAGCGCACTTTCACCAGCGGTTTCATGGCGCTAACATACAACCTCAAGAGGAAGGAAAGGAAGGGGAAAAATGAAGGGGAACGGAGTGACGAGTGATCTAGCTAAAGGCTTTGATGAATAAGTGGGTTTTAAGCTTTTTTCGGAATTGGGGGTAGAGAAGAGTGGACCTCAGCTCTAAAGGCAAGGAATTCCATAGGGTTGGTGCGAGGGTGGAAAACTTCGAGCCTCCCCATTTTTTCCTTCGAAAGCGGGGGACTGTCAAAAGGGCTTGCTAGGCTGAGCGTAGTGCCCTAGTAGGAACATAGGGAACTATCTCTGAGGTAATGAAGGCCGGAGCCGTGCCCAGTCGTACTTGGCAGATGATGGACGCAAGCTTAAACTGGACACGTTCCCCAACAGGGAGCCAGTGAAGGGATTTAAGGATGGGAGTTACATGGTGAAACTTGGGGAGGTTGAGTACCAGCCGTGCCGCCTGGTTCTGAATCAACTGCAAACGCCTTAGACTATATGCAGGTAAGCCAGCGTATAGGGCGTTGCAGTAATCCAGGCGGGAGATGACCATTGCCAAGATGATAGATTTCAGGGCATCGACAGAGAAAAAACGGGATACCTTGCATATGGTGCGGAGTGACAGAAAGGAAGAAGACACCACGGCGCTAACCTGAGAGTGAAGGGTAAGGTCAGAGTTAAGTTTGATGCCTAGTGTTTTGACTGAGGTAGAGGGGACAGTGGGGGGACCAAGGGACGGGGGCCAAAAAAGTGAGGACCAGGGACTGGATGAACCACCCGTCAACACCAGCTCGGTCTTGTCCGGGTTAAGTTTCAAATGATTATGGCTCATCCAGTCCCGGATAAAAATCATAATGGACTGAAAATTTAGAATGGAAGCAGAGGAAGGGGAAAGGTTGAACCCAAGTTGGAGGTCGTCCGCATAGTTATATACGTCGACATCCATTCCCTGTAGTGCAAAAATCAAAGGAGAAATATAAAGATTAAACAGAAGGGGTGACAAAGAGAAACCTTGGGGAACCCCGCACTGGACTTTCTGAAGGTCCGCAGAGAAATCACCCAGGCGGACTGCCTGGGTGACGACTCCTAAACAATATATCCATGCAGCTTCTGCCTGTTACAAACAGAGACTTCTGACTACCCATCTGGCTATATCTATTTAATGTAGTATAATACAAATGGAGCCCTTCTGTCAATTTAGGATTTTCTTCCCATTCTGGGTTTGTTTGGTAAACAGAAAGTAAGGGGTATCAAGAATAGGATTATCTAAGGAAAACGTTCTAATTTTCAAACAAACCCAGAGTGGAAATAAAATCCTAAATTGACAGAAGGGCTTCATTAGGTTGAACCTAGTGCAGTGCGCATGCGCTGCTCTAGAAAATTACCTCTTGGAATCACTTCAGCTTTTCAGCAAACTCGTGTGTGTGGCTTTTTGCTGAAAAGCTGAAGTGATAGGTCATTGTGTGTGGCTTTCAAAAACTGAAAGCCCGCAATTGGCCAAAGGCGGGTGTTGTCTCACCTTCCCTCTAAACGTTAACTCCCCTGGCATAGGGAGCTCGGGAGCGAGCAGCAGCACGGCCGGATGCCAGCTGCATTCCTGACTTTCGCAGCCGCGCTTGTTTTTTTTTTTTATTGCCTTGACGTAATAAAACGTGCACATTTCTCTGCCAAAGGGGTGATTTTGTTCTGCTTTCGCCTGTGCCCAACCAAAAATATGTTCTATTCAAACCGATTAAATATTACAAGGTCATCAGGACTAAAGTACAGAAGGCACTAAATACGTTAAACTAGAATTTAAAAACGAAGCTTGATACACAATGGGGAACTTTGCATTAAAAGCAAGCCTGCGCACACACACCTTCCACCACCCTGACACCATGCCCTTGCTCTCTACACCCTAACAGTGTAACCTTTGTTTGCAGACGGTTCAGCACTTCTTTCAGAAGAAAGGAGGCATGTCGGTTGGAGCAACCAAGTAACTATGCATCCGCAATAGTTTTTGTCTCTGGGCTCCAATGGTACTCCTAGTTTTTTGCCCTGATATCACATTGTAGGACAGAAGAGTGTGAATGGTGATATTAAGGTATTTCAGTAAACAAAAGTTAATTTATCAGTTATGGGGGTATTAACATTTACCAACTGTAATTATGAAAGCTTCACAGACTACTGTGGCGGCAGTAACATGAAGTTTCCCGTGGAGAGTGGTGTCAGTCGTCACATTTAATAAATTACCAATTTCTATAGTAAAAACTTTCTTCACCGTTGTTTATCAGTTTTTAAGAGAAAGATTGCAGTCTAACTATGAGCAAATATGCCTAAACGCATTTGCAATAATTCTATTAACGTTTCCAAAATAAAGACTTAGGAATGGGGTCTCGTTCTGCAAACGTAGACTAAGTGGTACAATAAACCCCGTATTTATTGACAGTGTGGTTACAGCACAGAAATTCTCCATAAATTATTTTTAGGAAATGCTCAAAAGGCAGTTAAAATGAGATTAAACAACGCAAAGTTGTGTTATATTCAAGTTAAAAATCACGGAAGAGGATCAGGTAATAAGTAAGCGCAATCTTTTTTTTAGGAAGCCAGTGAAATAGCTTAGCTGGTGAAGTGCTTCCTACCCTACAATGACCTACTAGGGTTCATTGTAGTTGGTCGAATTGTATTTTAATGTTTTATCTTCTACTGCACTATGAACAAGAAAGTGTAAACAAGCACTGTCTGTCCTAAAATGGATAGCCCTTTTTAGGGTGCAGCTAGCGAGAGCATGCGCTAACAGACTCTCGCTTGCAAGACACTATTGTTTAAAAATGAAAAGGGCTTGAAGCCCGCCCATTGCTCATCATTTGTTGGCTTCAGTGTCCCTCTTCTTTGCAGCCTCTTTAATTATCACTGCATGCCAATCAGTGCTTCCGATCCTTCGTGTGGAGCACGGTCCAAGCACAGATGGATTCAAGTTAAAACCGGTAAAACCGAGCTCCTCCTCCCAGGGCTCAGCCACGCTTACTGGGGTCCACAGTTCTGGCCGCCAGAGTTTGGATCTCCCCCTACCCCAGTAAAAACAGTAAAGAGTCTGGGTGTCATCATTGACACCGAGCTCTCCCTTAAGGCTCAAGTTGGAGCGGTGGTTTCCTCCTGTATGTATCAACTTCGGAGGATTCGCAAAGTTCGTTACCTTCTTCCCCCGGCGGCACTCACCCAAACCGTTATTTCACTGGTACTTTCCCGTCTGGATTTTTCTAATGCCATCTACCACGGTTTACCGCAATTTCTGATACAACGCCTTCAAGTTGTCCAGAATCAAGCGGCCTGCCTGATTCATGGAACCCCCAGATGGCAATCAGCTAAGCCTTTGCTCACGAGCCTTCATTGGCTCCCAGTCGATCGAAGGGTCGCCTTTAAGGTGGCTTGCCTCTCTTTTAAAGCACTTCACTGCCCTGGTCCTGCTTTCCTAAAATCCCTCATTCACCCTCACTGCTCCACACGCAATCTTCGATCAGCCCACCGCGATCTGCTGATCATCCCCAAGAGCAAAACTAAGAGATTCGGCGGCCGCCGTTCCTCCCATTTGGCTCCTGTGCTTTGGAACCTCCTCCCTCTCTCTATCAAATCCTCCCCTTCCCTCTCGAACTTTAGAAAAATGTTAAAAACCCATCTTTTCCCTATCTCTGGCTAGATCTTGTCATCTATGCTCCCCCCTCATCTGTTCTGTCTATCAGCGCCAGGAAGCTTCGGTGTCAGTGCGCTTTATAAAATGCACTTAACATAACATAACATAACAATCCATGCCCGTCCACTGCTCTCGATTTAACTGAGGTACTATTTCTTCCCACCTCGCACTCTCTGTCCCTGCTGCTCCCACCATAGCGCTTTTTTTCTTGTTGATTTAGGTGGAAAAAATACCTCTCCATTGTCGCAAACGTATTTTCCTTTCATCTGCACCAGGGCATTTTATTTCATTTTAAGACCCCTGTGGCTGCTGCAAAGATTGTTTGCACTGCACATCAGTGCAACCAGTTTTAATGTAATTATTTGTTTGACCAAATGTGTGGCTGTTATGAACATGAAACCCCTGCAGCACAAGTCAGTGAGTGACTGGGCCATATCTTCTGGTGTAGCTGTAGCACCAGGAGAAGACTACTCTGGATGAGTGGATTATTTACAATCACAGGCGGGCACAAGAGAGTTATTTGGATGAGGCAGACAGAGATACACACAAAATTGTTGCTTGTTTCCAGAGTAGCAGCGAATTTGCTTTCCCTGGATAGGCCTGTGGCTAATGGGGCCCATGATGCCTGCGCGTGAATATAAGGGGCCTCCTTTATCTGAATGAGGGGGTCTTCATGTGGGAAGGGGCTTTCGGGACAGTTGATGATTAAATAAGGTCTCGGTTTGAGAATTGTTGTGATTTGTCACAGGAATGAAACAGTTCTCTTTGCAGTTGGGCATTTAAAATGAATATACAGGTAGCTTTTGGAGAGGTCGCCTTGCGGCAGCGAGGGATCAGTGCCAGCTCACCCATTCAACTTTCCAGTGTAAATACAGTGAATACCACTGGACTGGTTACTGTTCTTGCAATGTGGGTGTGCAGTATGAAACGCTGTTCCTATTGTTAACATAATTATTTAAGTTGCAGGCAGAATGTCGCAGTCAATCCGGCTTGCCTCCCAGGCATTGTTTAACTCTCTTCAACCTACATGCTGGCTGGACCTTGGCTCCCATCTGGCCAGTCCGTGTACTATCAGTGAAGCACAGTGTTCTGCTGGGCGCTCTGACAGTGGAGGCATTCTTGTACATATTTATTTGCTTTTAAGACCTGGAGATTTATTTCCCATGCTCCTTCCCGTCTCCGGTAGTTACATTCTACTCTCCCCTTTTTCACATTCATGGAAACTGGAACGAAGTTCAAAAACGCTCTGTTTATTCTAAGATGTGGCAACCAGTGCTTGAAATGGAAACATAAAAGTGCAGGTACCCTATACCGGAGTACCATCCAATTACAGGTATAGCACCTCTGCTTAGAAGTGCAGGTACTTACTTCCTCTCAAATTAAAGAAGTGCAGGTACTCCGTACCTGACATTACCACCCATCTAAAGCACTGGTTGCAACAGCCTTAGGAAGCAGCCAGAGCCCTGCCTTCTCCTAGCCCAGCTGCTTGCACATTGACATACCCCTGCTTCAAAGGTGTCCACGTACCTGCATAAATCCGTCCGGACTTTTATTAAGCTCTCACAGAGGAATGTATAGTGCACCCCCGTTAGAGAATTCTGAAACATAACAACACCTAATTAAACACAACTTCATATTTAATATCGGGCACTTTCCGCTTTTGCTCGTACGGATATTTTGAGTGCCAAGGAAAGTGGAACAACCCACCGTTTTCTAAACTGTTCAGCCCTTGCAAATCTGTTCCCTTTCTTTGGTTTCTTTTTTGCCGTGCACTTTGCCCAGTCCACATAGAGTCTAACTTTCGGCCTGCTTCAACACCTCGCTAGTGGCGTGAAGCAATATTAATCCAATGTACTATGCTTGCCAATTACCAATCCTCGTGGAATAGACGGACACAGCACCAAACAAATAACTTTCTTTCCCGCCCAACCTCTGCTCACCCATGTTAATGGGTAATCTGCTTGGCTTTATTAATGCTTACTCAGCTAAGGCGGGCTTCATCATCTGGAGGCAAATGCATATATTTTTCACTCTTTGCTATGTCTAAATTATGTGGTATTTTTCACTCTTTCTTTTTTGTCTTCTTCCCCTCTTATTTTTCCACTCTTTAGTCTTTCTTCTTTTTGTTTCTTTCCCATATTTCATGTGCTTTCTTCGTCTATAGCTCTAATAGATAGCCTTCTCCACCCTTTCTCTCTCTACTTCCTTTCTCCCTCCATCTTATTGTTTTGCCACCAACTGCAGTTGCAAAATCTTTATAGTGCACGAATGTGCATCTGTTGGGCTTGTCCATTTTTGTGTTGTCTTTGTGTGCCTGTATATCTGTAGGTTTTAACTTATAGTCTTGCTATGTGCTGCTTGCTTCTGTGTGTGCATGCTAATACGATTAGCTTTAATTTTGCAATGCATGCAGTCACAAACATGAACAATTCTGTTTTCTTTACATGATCACATTAAATCCAGACCTATTGGCTTGCCAATTACTTTTTTTGTTTACGTTGCTGTTCAGAATTGGCAACAGGAATTGGCAAAGCCAAAAAACCAGCTAACAAAGGCAAGACGTATTGGCTTTGCCATTGCATGTTTTTGATGATAGTACGTTTAACAGGAGGACGAGCCTCTTTTACTTTCTCTTCCTCTACCTCCCTCTGTTTTCTGTTATATCCATTCAATGCCATGGAATCTAAACCATTTCATAATTGTCACATGATGTACACCCATGTGTCAGTAAGGGGTAAACTATGTCCTTTCTCTTGTATGCCCTCACATGTTTTTGAATACTTACTTTTATTTGTGGTGTTCTCTGCATATCGTTTATCACGTTCGCTGTGGATTAAATATACCACTGAACTAATGAAGCAGTTTATGTATTTGTTAATGATATATTCAGTGTGAGTATTGTAAGGGAACATTTGTTTCTTATTTTCCTAGCACACACACAGAACAATGTCCACATGTGCAGAACCCCTTTAACTGTGTGAGCCAAGAATGTGGCCTAAATTCCAGACTAGATACATAGCTGGGCTTACACATTCTTTGGTGGTACTTCCCCTATGAGAAGTTGCCAATGAATTATAAGCGATTAAGGTATTTAAACCAGGTGCCGCCTTGAGTAGATACCAGTGCCTATTTAAGATTTTGGCTGCTTTTGTTGTATGGGTTAATAAAGGCAACCCTTTCTTTCTGTTTCTTCACGGGGTTTATCCTGCTTTGACACTGTTCTGACTGCAGCAACGCCAGTCCTTGTAACCCCTTGTTGCAAGGCGACTTTTTTTTATTGCTTTATTTTATTCAAATTTGTGATCCTCCTTACTATTCTGTTTTATATGAATCATTTCTCCATATAGCATAGCATTCTTCACACTTGAAGGATGTGCACTGCTATAAAGTATAATGTAGTATGCTATTAGTTGCAGTGGGTTTGCAGAAAAGATTACAGTGCACTCTGTTCACTATATAAAATTCCACACTCAAAACAGCATTCAACTCCTGCTCATATTGAGCGTTAATTTCAAATTATAGTGGTTGTTCTTCAAATAATTGTGGTATGACAACATTTGAGCTCCCGCGCCTGTCCAGATTCAAATGTTAAACCTCACAAAAAAGGTGTGTCAGGTATCCGAATTGGAAAAGAGGGAAAGGACAGCATGCAAATGTGACTGTCCCAAAGGAAGAACGCTTCTTTAAGGACGAGAACCCTCACTCACCAAAGGGTGGCATGCTTCATCATTGGGTTTTCTCCTCACACCAGGACCGCCAGGTCCTTGGTGTGGGCTACAACTCCCCAATGGGGAGAAGCTGAGGTGTTTGGAAAAATTATGAGCAGATATTGGCAGGTAGTGAGGGGCAGAGTGCAAAGCTAAAAATCAGGATAGAGGGAAATGGTTATGAATACGAGAGGACTGGGGGATTTGAACAAATATACCCCCTTCATGTGTTCAACATGTTTGTGCCCAGCGTTGACCCCGAAGGGGTTCTAAGGCATTTGTCAGGACCCAGATAGTTAGTCACTCTGCTAATAAAAAACTAGAGAGAAGTGAAAAGTACAGAAATACCTGCCTCACAATGGTAAGCCTAGTAGGAACGGGGATGTCCTGCCATTGCCGTGGGTCCACCAGAGTTCTGTAAAGTATGACAAGCAAAAAATACATTGACAAGAAGCGTTCTTAATGCCACCGCAAAACAAGTTGGCACAGTTTGTTAATGCTCTAACTAGATACATTAAGGTTCTCATTTACAATATTTGAACGCATGGTAGCACAGCAAGCCTTCCTGCTGATCCGCCTCAAAAGAAAAATGGAGGAATGTGTTGTATCTACAAGATATGGTGCATTCCTGTACTGTTCCCCTGTGCTGGAGCACAATGGCCTGCATGTGCCAACGCAGGCAACCTTCTGCCATGGTGATAGGTGTCTGCTTTGTATGGGTGATTGTTTTAGTGCAGGACGGGACACCTTCCTGCACAAAAACAATCACAACAGGTGTTTTCCTGAATGCAGCACACATAGAAAAAGTAAAAACGAGGAGAAATATAAATATTTCTTCTCGTTGTGCCTCCCTATCTCCTCCCCTAGGGAGGCATAGGAATCTGACGCATTCTCAGGTTTACAAAACCTTTTAAATTTAGGAATGCGTCAGGTTCTATAAATGCTGCGTGGGAACACCCACAGCAACACCCGAGGGAGGCCCCTTTCACGCTGAGTTGTGCATAAAAGGGGGCCATATTTACAAGGTCATGTAAAGCCACACAAGGTGGCTATACATGGCCTTGTAAATATGAGCAGGCACACTGCGCCGCTGTTGCGTCAGAAAAAGTGATGCACTGGCGGCACAATGAACTTGTAAATAAGCCCCTTAGTGACTAACACCAACCAAAGTGATGCCAAGCGAGCAAACTAATTGGGTCATCTAACCAATAACAGAGGAGATACTATCCACTCTCAAACCTGTGGGTAGCGCCTCGACCATAGAGCTATAAAATAGTCATTGGGGAAAGGAGAAACAGAGAGAACCCACACTAAGACTTGTAAATACATATACAAATATCAATTTACAGAGAGATTGAGTACATTCACGTTTTAAAGATTGTGCACTCTACCAAATGAAATGGAGGATATGGTAGGGGCATCATACTATGTCCGGGTGGAAATATATTAATAGAAGGTGCCAGTTTGGTACACGTTATGTGTTATGTGATCATGGGGCAAACTCAAAGAGGCAGTGAGTCTGAAGAAACACAGAAGGCCAACCAGGGCCCCTGCTGTGAAGCCTGCCCAGAGGAGGTACCATTGGACTAGAGGCTCAAACCAGTCGGTCTGGTCGCCTTAGCACCAGGAGCTTCGACATCTGAGTGGAGAGACCCGATCCACACTGGGAAGTAGGTGGAAGACTATACCAGTTAAGAATAGGTGTAAAATGTGCCAAGTAAGGGCCAGAGCAGTAGTCTGTGGCCACTAAGAATTAATACTGCGGTGTAGAAGAAAGGGCATTTCTGGGTCATACATGTGCATCAAGGTGCAGTCTAGGGAAACAAACTTTATCACCCATCTCATTAGGTTAGAGGGAGGATGTAAAATAGTTAGAGGTATTAGGCACATAAATTCTCCAGCGTGCCAATTACTGTCTGTGAGTGCCGCATGTATCTGCTTACCAAGCAAGGAGCCGGAAAGTAGGGTAAGCTCATATACCGCACAAGGTAGGGAAATCTCCAGCGAGTTAATATCATCTGTGAGTGCCATATGTACATGCTCAACAAGCACGAAGCTGGGAAACAGGGTCAGACCATATAATGCACAAGGTAGGGAAAATATGCTCTATGACCCACCTCAAAAAGTCAAAGAATGCGACAAAGTTGGAGATATGCAGCAGTTAGAGTCTCTGGCACATCAATTACCATCTATGAGTGCCACCAAGCCTCGAAATCAGAAAGCGGGAATGCCTGTATATGCTCCCTTGCCTGCAAAAAATCTTCGCAGTAATGCTTGGGCATCCCAGCGATAGCCAAACCAACCTCCCGAGTGCGTCATGATAAATGGCGTAGGCAGTGGTGATGGGCTCTCCTGGACGTAAAGAAGCAATGAGCTTCTGGGAAAGGTAGTTCCAAGTTGAGGCAGCATCTAAACTGTAGGGAATATACCCAATAAAGGGCAACGCCATGGCCAGTGGAGCCCTGTAGATACAGGAAAGTACAAAATATGATAAAGCTGCATATGTAAAAACACTGTCACTAGATCCATGATATAATGGTATAATGTCCAGGATTCAACATATATTACCAGCTGTGCACCCCTGGGAGTTGGAGTCTCCAGTCCAGAACATTGTCATTGATGCAGAAAAAGTGCTGGATGTGAGCCAAAGTCGCAGTCAATAATGTATCCTGCTCAGCAAGATGGTTTTAGAAGTATCATAGAGCGGAATAATTGCAAAACATTACATCTGAACCTATGGTGTGAGGGTATGATGTACGACCACCGCATGTATAAACAACTGTGCGTTTCTGAGAGTTGTAATCTATCTCAGATCAAGACAGCATAAGAGATGCAAGAGGAGTGCCGGTACAGGTGCAGATTGTAGTCACTGAGATCATATACATTGAGGAAAGTTCATGAAAACAAAAAGTGATTAGATACAAAATGAGGCTACTCACAGGGGGCTGCACTCAAGGTGGGAAGACATCTAAGGACAGCAGTCCTGCTAAGGTAGAGCGTGCAAGAGGGAGGACCTAGGTTATAGAGCAAAACTACTAGTCCAGACCGTAAAGGCTGTAGAGTTGATCAAAAGGCTCAATAGTGGGTACATGGCCGCTTGCTATCTGAGAGACACTCAAATCACCAGGTGAAAGAGATACACCATGTACTATGTCCCAACGAGAAGATGAACTGGCTGGTACACATGAGCGCAACCCTGCCCAAGTAATATGATATATGGAATGTATAGGTATCATGTATGTTATATTTAATAGGCATATTTCAAGTTTTACATTCAATATTTATGATGTGGACCATGTGATCATTGAGCTTATACATGTAAAAAAAAGAAAACACTATCTATCCCTCCCAGGCTCTTTGCAACACCAGAGTGGGCTACCTCCATCAAAAGATCACAGAGGACTATAGTAACTTCGACCGCCAGCCCACCGACCTCAACCATCTATATGCACATACCGATGTCGGTGACACCCACCGACCCTCCGACTGGAAACCGCTCTTGATCCAAGGCACCACCATCATCATGAACTCAATCCACTCTGGCACTCCCTTGGACCCCTATCCTCACCACATATACAACCTAAGGAAAGAAAAAATCAGCATCCACCTCAAGGAAGATCTGCAACTAACTCATCACTACAGCCACCATCTCGCCGCATGGAAGCATGCAAAGATCAAGCCTCTTCTATAGCAGCACTCTGCCAACCCCAGCGAACTCAGGAATTACTGTCCCATCTCGCTATGCTCCTTCCCAGCCAAGGTCTTGGAAAAAGCCTTTAACCACCAACTCACAGAATACCTCGAACAGAACTACCTTCTTGACGCCTTCCAGTCAGGATTCCGGGTCAACCATACCACTGAGACTACCGTGATAGCGGCTTTGGATGACATCAGATGCTTCCTTGACCATGGGGAAAAGTCGGCCCTCATCCTCCTCGACCTCTCTGCCGCCTTCGAGAACATCTCCCATCACATCCTCATCACCAGACTCCGCCGCCTAGGCATCCAACACAACACTCTCAACTGGATATCCTCCTTCCTATCCGTCTGAACACAAGAGCCTCATCTACGGTGCCCCCAGGGCTCCTACCTCAGCCCCACCCTCTTCAACACTTACATGAGTCCTCTTGCAGATATTGTTCGCACCACGGACTCAATATCATCTATTACACTAACGACACACAGCTCATCCTCTTCCTTACAGATGACACCGACATCACCAGAGCCAACTTCCAGACACCATGTCCGACATGACCAACTGGATTAGAACTAACTGCTTTAAACTCGATTCAGATACGATGAAGGTGCTCATCTTCGGTAGCAACTCCTCTCCCTGGAATGACTCCTGGTGGCCCATCGCTCTCGGCCCTACACTCTCAACCTCCCACCACACACGCAACCTCTGAATCGTTCTGGACTGCTAACTAACTATGAAGAACCAAGTCAGTGTCATCTCCTCCTGCTTTCACACCCTCCACATGCTCTGAAAAATCTTCTGATGGATCACCATCCCCACCAGGAAAACAGTGATCCAGGCCCTCACCACCAGCCACCTCGACTACGGCAACACACTCTACGCAGGTACCACAAAGCAACTACACAACCGCCTCCAGACAATCCAGACAGAGACGCAAGAATCATTCTCACTCTCCCTAGAAGAACCATCACCTCACCCCACCTCACCCCTCCTCAGAACCCTCTACTGGCTCCCTGTACAGAAAAGATGCCTCATCAAGCTCCTCACTCACACCTACAAGGCCCTCCACAACATGGGACCCGCCTAGCTCAACCACACTCTGACGTTCCATCGTCCCGCCAGGGAGCCTCACTACTCCTCCCTCACCCTAGCCCACACCCCCCTCATTTGCCAGAACCGTTGCAGAGGTTGCTCCTTCTCTTACATCACCACCAAGGCTTCGAACGATCTGCCCTCCTGCCCTCTGCTTATGGAATTCAGAAAAAGGCTCAAGACATTGCTCTTTCAGCAAGGACAGCAGGACCAAGCGCCTGGCGACCTTCCAGGGTGACAAGCTGCGCTTTGCAAGAACCCTCTGATTGATGCACAATGCCTGTGTTATGGGCAGGATTGCTTTTGTGCAGAAAAGAATAACTTCCTGCACAAAAACAATCCAAAGGGCATATTCCTCTTCTGATGTGTGCTGCAGGGTTCAGCATACATGGAAAGAGGAGAAAGGAAGATATTTCTTCTCATTACATCTCTGTCAGGTAGGTGCACATGTTTTTTGCAAACCCAGGTTTACAATTCTTTGTAAGTTTGGATTTGTGTCAAAATACATGGGTATGTAACCATACCCAAAGTAACGCAAGACAGTGCTATGCGCCACCATTTGTTACTTTGTATTTATTAAACTATACAAAGCCAAGCAAAGTGGCTTATTAAATGGGGGGTCAGATTTCCGGCCCTTTCAAACAAAGCAGTTCAGTACCCAAAGCTACTGCGCTGCATGACAGGGAGAGAGGAGGATAGTGCCATATTTAGAAAGAAGTATGGCACTCTCCTCCCCTCTCTCTCACTAGCACTGGTACAAAATCAGGTTGCTGAGTGTCACACACATACCTTAGCACCATAGTGCAAGGGTGTCTGCGTGAGCCTAGCATATTTTTTATACTGGAAGGTTACCCTACAAGTAAAATATACATCTAGACAAAGTGTAAAAATGTTCCTACATTGTGTGTGTGCTGTATAGTGCAGCACACATGTAATGTCGGAAAAGAAATGAGAAATAAAAGTATTTCTCCTTTTAACACCTGCTACAACGTGGCTTTTTTGCACAAAATCCTGTCTTCTATGGTTAGTAGATAGGGTTTTTCTGCACAACACACTGGTGGTAGCATGAGAATGCCCATGTACCACCCATGTAACACCAATCTGACGTAGAGTAACACAAAGTAGCGCTTTGTGCTGCTTTGCGTTACTTTTAGACAACTTACTAGTGTAAAACAAGTTTTGTGCTGGAAAGTAAATCCAACAAATAACATTTTGCCCAGGTTTGTGACACTGCAAAATGCATGGGTGGTAGCATGGGAACGCCCATGTACCACCCAAGTAACGCACATCAGATGTAGAGTAACACAAAGCACGGACGGCTTTGCGCTGCATTGCGGTACTTTTAGGCAAATTTCCAGGGCAAAACAAGATTTGCACTGGAAAGTAATTCCAACAAATAGCATTTTGCACAGGTTTGTGTCACTTTTGTAATGCAAACCCAGTGCTAAAAGGTTTGGAAATCTGGCCTGACATATGATTTTGCATCAGGACTTCCCCACAAAAGTGATGTAATCCCAATAGAAAATCATAGTAAATCTGGGTCATAGGGCCTGATTACGAGTGGGTCATTAATTTTGCATCCCTGCGTAAACCTCTGTTTGCGCAGAGGTTGGAATTATGAGTTGAGTATTATCTTATGCATCTGATAATTATCAGAGAAGTTTAAAATCTCACCAAGTTAAACTCGGGCAGGTCAAATCTGCCTAAACGTAACATTCGGAGAATTACACGCACCCAGTGAGACATCCCGAATGCACCGCCTAAGCAATCGCCGCGGCGACTCTGCCCTTCAAAATCTTCACACCGGCTGGTGTTGAGGATTCTAAATAAAGACATAAGAAATATTGCGCAATTCATGCCGCAAGAGTTTGTCGGCTGACAAGCTCCCCTCCAAAAGAACGCTTGAATAATACACCTACTATCAATAAGGATGTCCTACTATATTCCAGTCCTGATGAAGACCCGCCTTTGATGCACACAAACAAGCGCATTTCTGTTAGGGGTGAAACATCGACGTTCTGCATATATATCCACCTGCACAGAGTCCAAAGGAACCTAAGAAATAATTTATCCTCTTGAGACTATTGTAACCCACAGTGGATACTCTGAATGTATGGTTTTATGTAACTGTATGATTTGGTTTGTATTTGTTTAATCATTTCCAACACTCAGTCACCAGCCACGACTCTCCCACTGAATGTATCCCCAATTCATGTTTTTGTACGTTTTTGTTGTGTTTTGGACAGCTTGCTTAAATACTGCTTTTGAATTTATGCCAAAAGGTTAAATACTAAAGATTGACCTGTCTCTTCCATTGTGGTCATTGTTTTGTGTCCTCCTTGATATATCATTCACAAAGTAATTTGTTTCCTAATTGTATTCAATACATGTTTCAATTCAAGTGTGTCTCCAACCGAACCAACTTTTTTGTTTATATCCCTTACCCAGGTTCTGAGGGTTACTGGGTTACCCCATTACTTGTAATAAATTTAACAGGGGGATTAGCATAGAGGGCCTCATTTTTTGCGCCAGTGGAACATCACTTTTTGGACGTTCCGATGGTGTAATATGCCACAGCATATTTATAAGGCCACATAAAGCCATTTTAGGTGGCTTTTCATGGCCTTATAAATATGTCAATATAAAGGTATAAATCCAGGCCAAACAGAACAAGAAGGCACAAACAAGGCTATTTAAAACAACAAAGTGTATAAGACCAAACACAACAAGGTACTCTACTGATGTATAAAAATAATTTAATTATACTGGTAAAAAAGGATTAAACACATACTGCATATAATTTGTTTGATACATTTGATACAATAAAAAACTTAATTGCTTTTCTTATTAAAAAAAGGAACATTAGTTATAATGGAAACACTGTAGTGATGTTGTAGTTATTTTAAAAAGGAGCGTGGGAGGCTGTTTTCTGTCAAATATGTGCCTCTTTCCTGCAGAAAAAGGCATTCTGCAGCACACATGGAAAAAGAAAAATTGCTTTTTGTGATTGATTTTGTGCAGGAAGATGTCCCTTCCTGCATAAAATCAGCCAGCCCGGCAACGCAGGTACCCTTGCACCATGAGGAATGCGCTGTATGATACTTTGCATGCCTGCCCTTTTGTTTTACATAGGGCAGTACAGCAAGGTTCATTGCGGCGCTACCCTACTCAAAACCATGGCTCCTCATTTATGAGGCCTTGCGTCAGTTTTGCTCTTCCGATGCGTCACTTTTTGTGACGCATCGGCAGCGTAAAACATGCCTCCTGTTGCGCACTATTTACAAAGTGACGCATCTATGCAGATGCGTCACTTTGTAAACCCCTGCGCTACATTCTACCTGCGTCAGGTATAATGAATGCTGGGGGGGAGTTCCCCCATAAAAAGCCTCGCAGAAGTGACGCAGGGAAATCTATGAGATTTCACTGCGTCACTTCTAGGACGCCGTTGCGTCAAAATCTTGCGCCTGCCTCACAGCAGGCGTAAGACTGATGCAGGCCCTTTCACATCGGGCTTGCCCCATGTGAAAGGACCCATTGTTGGAGTTGCGTCACTTTTGTGATACACTCCAGCAATGCGTCACTTTTGCGCTTACAGATACGTCAGAAATACTGACGTATGTGTAACTCCTTGCGACATGATGCGTCATACATTAAATATGACGCATCAGGTATGTCGCAAGGAGTGCGCACTGAGAAGTGACGCATCGCTGCTTTCACGCAGCGATGCGTCATTTCTCATAAATGAGGCCCTTGGTATTTACCGTATCATGCGGATGTTGGGGCATTAAACACCAACATCTGCATGTTATTCCCCGAAAAGTCGGGAAAGGTGCTATTTATCTCAACCAATAAATAATGTACCCCATGGAATCATTATTTATGAGGTGGATAAATAGTTCCTATATTCTAATCAGACTCTTAGTAGCAATCGTTTTTTACGATATGAAAACGTTTCAACTTTATTGCTTTGTGCACGTCTGACATCTTGTGGCGATTTCGAAGAAGGCAACTTCTTTGTATATTTTTTCGTTTTGGAGCGGGAATAAAAAATCCCGTATTAATAAATCTCAGCCTAATAAAAACTAGGACACTAAAAGCCCTTGAGAAAAAAAAAAAAGCGGAAGGCTACATGTAAGAATGACTTGGTCAGGGTGAAGATTAAAGTAAGGGAAAGCGTCAGCGAAGGGCTAAGGATAAAAGCGAGTGGATTAAGTGAAGAGGAACAGGCGATCTTCCTATAACAAAAGATGAGAAACCAAAGATTTATTTCAGATTTTCAGAAAAATGAATTGCAAGCTTATTGGAAAAATAATTATATAGGAGAAAAGGCACTGTTCTAGCTGGTTCAAGTTCTTCTTGCAGAGCAAGTCACAGGAAATGACGCGTGCTCCTTTGCGTTCGAGTCCATCTGCAGGGGAATCAGTGTCATCTCTGGCTGTGGGAGAGCAGATTCATGGTTTCGGTTTCAGGGTTTTGTTTTAGGGTGACGATATTCAACTGCTTTTGAAATTCAGCTTAGAATTTGGCCTTTCTCCTCCCAGTGACATGTCTACCCGACACTCAAAGGCATACATCTTGGGACGGTTTGCCAAATAACCTAAACTTTGACGTTTAAATACAGAGGGCAGTTGTTTTCTGCTTTTGAGCTCACTGAGGAAAATTCTTCATTTTATCCCTCAGGACAATGTCTGCATCGGTATAAGGGCCTACGCACCGATCACTTCTTGATTAAATGAATGCTCCACAGCTCGGACTCCCCAAGAAGAAATTGAGGAAACTAGCATTCAAAATATGTCTTCATAGCTGCCAAGGTTTCAGATTGCTATGTGTGACATTTTTATAATTTCAGTGTAATTATGAGTGACATTTCACCAACTATGAGTGACATTCCTCGCGGCCTGCAAAATCAAGCAATGAAGATCAGGGAAACATATAAATATCAGAAATTAGATCTATTTGAGCAATGAGATCGGCTTTAGGTTCATATATTCAAACACACATAGTTAAGCTAAAAGAGTGGTGACCAAAAACTCTAAAGAGTTATAAACCAGGCAATTGACTTTCCCCATCTATGCATGAAGGGTCTGGAAAACATCCCTGTATCCATCAGGACTGCCTCAACACTACTCCAACTGAGGAAAGAGTTGTACACGCACCTTTTTAAAGAGCAGGACAGCACAATGCAGTAATATTACATGTCTCCTCACAGAACCCAGGTACCTCTCCCATCATTTGCTGACTTCTCGTGCCTTGACCATGTACATCACTCCACTTGTCTTGGTTTGTGCTTTTAAAATAGCATATACTTAGAATAATCTCCCTTCACAGACATAGATCATCAGAGTAATCTACATGCACAGGCGCAAGAAAGCAAACGTTTTGCCAAGTCATATATGGTGACTAATAACTAGAATGTTATAAGCAGAGAAGCAATGTTAAATACAATAATCAAATAAAACAATCTTTTTATAAAGTAACACTACAGATCTGGGTAATAATGTTAGTTATTTTAAAACTGTAATGTATGCAGATACAGCCCTGCCTGTGGGTGTTTCAATTCAGTTCTAACAGTGCGCCTACCTGGAAACCCTCACTGCCTGTGCCCTTTCTTAGCTCCAGCAGTTCCTATGGGCCCTGGCTGCCTGTGCCAATAATTGGGTGTAAATGTACGAAACTCCCCATCTGCACTGCAAACAGAACACGACTGAGATGGTGAAAGGTTTCAGACTTCCCCTGCAGTACTCTAGCCGCCCTCCAGCAGAGATAGTGCTACAGGAGATGACCTGACGTAACAGAAATGGAGGCTTGGGGCTGGGGGAGGAAGGAGGGAATACATGTTTTCTTTATGTGTATTTTTATAAGGCGCACACATTTATGTCAATTTTTTAGTATGATTATAAACTGTGACATACAATGCTAGAATTCAAACATTAACAAAAGAAGTAGGTTATACAGTAACAATGTCCATTAGTGAATCAATCGCTTAGTGCAACAACAGTAAGGCAGTGATATTTGTGAGCAGCAAGCATCCAATGAAGAGGAGCTGGTATCTTTCAATGCCAAGCAGCGAATGGAGTGAGACCGTAATACAAGCAACTATTTGTATGAAACAACCGACTGCTTGCTACTTAAAGGTAGTCAGTGTGAGACACTTACTTGTGGCGTGGGGAACACTGCAGTGCTGTCACGACCTCCTCCTGCCCCGTCAGCAGAGGCCATGGCCTAGGCCTCGAGTCAAGGACTGGCGCTGGCCCTGCATTTTTATTATGCCCTTAGTTCTGCTGCACTCACTGCAGCGCTACAGGGCCTGTTGAGGCACCATCAGTTTGACGGACGGGTCGTGGGTGACGGGGTAGTCAGATCACGGCACTCGGCAGTAATTCAGGGCATACATCATCGCGCGGTGAGAATAGAAACTGTGTGCGAAGCCGCGCCGCCCACTCGTGCAGCCTAAGGACGGTCCTGTGACTGTCCCCTGCACCACTAAAAGTTACCCCCGCCGCCTGCACCCTCTGACCGCTGGGGTGTGAAAGCTGCCGCCCGCAATAGCATACACTCACAATATGTTTTCAAGGTATTATTATTTATTTATGCATTTTTATATAGCGCGGACTTTACCCGAAGGTGTCAGAGCGCTTCACAATAAGAACATAACTGATACATAAAACTGAAGTAAACAGATTAAAGAAAAAAGAATGCAAGCAAAAGGAGAAGCAAGAAGGGGTGGGGGGAGTAATTGGATTGCTACGGAGCTAAACAGGTACGTCTAGGAAAGGTTGGTATATACCGGCTTGTGTGGCCTCCATTTTTTAAAAGAAGGTGGATTTTTGGCATTAGTTAGTGCCAGGAGTCTACTGTCAATCGCCGTGATAATGAATCTTTTTCACCAAAACGACATGGGTAGCAGAAGTGACATCATACACCCTATGAGCATTGATGACATCACACGGCTGATGCTTGCCGCAACGTGTGCGTCGGGGCTCAGGATAAGGTATAGCAGGGACGCTCACACAGCTGTGCAGCAGGTGAACAGTGAGGTGCACAGGTGATCACTGCAGGCTATATGCCCAGGGGGACCTTTGGCATTGCATTTAAGGGAGCACTCGGCTTTGTGCATCAAGGATTACCGGGCGACATGCATACGAGAAGCGCTGGGTGTGGTGCAAAGAGGGAGCCTGTGCTGTGCATCCTTCATAAGGGGGAGGGCGGCGGCCTGTGACTCGCTGAGGCACTGGTGCCGAGTAAAGCAACGCGTTGTGAATCAAGGGATCAATCAGGGCGCTGTGAAATTGGCTTTTTTTCGGGAGGGGGGGGGCTAAAATGCACCCCGACCTCCCCTATCTTAGGGTGGGGTGGTAAGGTTCAAGGATATAGGAAAATGATATTGGTCAATGTAGTGCAGGGGCTAAGTACACGGCACAAGGACATCATGGACTATTTACACGAATACTTTTGCAAACAAGCATTATAATATTTCAACACGGACGTCATTGAGACCACCAGCATCTACCTAGAAGTGTCCAGAGTTACGGAAAATATGGTGCCGCCGTCCTTCCCCAGCCAACCCCGGGCGCAGTGTTTGGTGTGATTTGGGTCCAGTGCCTGTACACCAACCACTGTGATGCCCCCTGCCTGCACCCGTGCAGCACGTGTGCAAGGCAGGTGCATCGCTCAAAAGTCCGCCAGTGCCATCAATGACAGAAACGGCTGCACGTGCAGAAGCTGCAACCGGTACATAAAATGTACAAAACAGCTAGCAGCAGTGCAGGCTTCACAGGCCATGCCTATGCACCTCAAGAGCTTCCGGTTTGCTGTTAAACTGCTATGCACTGAGCAAGACATGCAAATTAGTTAACGTTATTGCTGCCTTGCCATCATGACTCTTGAGACGAGGGGTATCAGTGTCAGCAGTAGGGTTACAAAAAGTGGTAGCCAAGTGTAAACGCTGCTACTCCTTCCTATCCTTTATTGATGTCCCAGCTCAGGCCGGAGGGTGAAAGGGAGCGGACGCGCAGCGCTTGGTATGCTCTCTATCTATTTTCTACTTGCACATGCGATTCGATTTTATATGATTACAACCCTGTTTTTTAATTGTTGAACAAACCTGAATTGTTTTTACTGTGGCCTGCTTTTGAGTGCGTTATACTCAGTATTTTAAAAACGGTGACTTAATTTCTGTGTATTACTTGTTATGTCAGTCTGTCCACTCCAGTCGACGCGCCGACGACGGACACACTCCTCGGCCGCCGCCGGGCCCCGACCCCCGGGCCCGGCCACGTTCGCAGTCCTCCTCTTGGTGGCCAGAGAGCAGAGGTGGTCAAGGTGCGGCCTGCAGCTGCACAGTTTAGCGCGGCCGGCCGGCCATGGCGTTTGAGAGAGTCAGACAGCGTCTCGTGCGCAACCTGCACTCTCTAATCCCCCGCCGCTTCTGCCCTTGATTTCCTAGTTCCTCCGGACGTGACGGCTGCGGTCGGCACATCCGGATTTAATCCCGGCCCACTGGTGCGCAACACACGGTGATTGACAGCTCTGAGCTACACCGCAGTATCGACTGAGAGCAGCCCAGCACCCCTGCAGACACTGTGAGGAGTCTGAGAGTAGCCGCGCGCCGCTCTCACACAGAGCTGAGAACTGCACTGTCTCTACTGTTTAGGCACTCGGGCTGACCAGAGCACCTCAGAACAGCAGAGAGAGCCCGGGCGGCACAGGTCGAAAATGCGTGACAAAGCATTTCAGTGCGGTGATGCGGATCACTGCACTGAAATGCGTGAGTGTCACACCTATTGCGTGACGCTTGACAGGACTGCATCTGTCTAGTAAGTTTTTGCTCTGCGGACGCTCAACCATGTCTCAGAAACCCGTTGCTATCTACAATGGTGCTGCTCAAGCACAGGACCCCCTTTAAGGTGCTTTGAATCATGCATCAAGGTGTCTTTCATATTGGCCCAGGTCTTCTTAGGCCACATTGATCCCAGCACCATCCACCTGCACTTGGATATCTGGTTTGCTTACTTAAAAAAATAAATATTTATCGATTTAATTTTCAAAGAAATAAATACTATTGGGCATAAAACATGCCCACAAAATACAATGAGCCATTCACGAGAGATACAGTTTACATACCTTGTAGACTACATTAGTCAGTACACATGTGTAAAAATGTGCATAGATGACAGTATATTAGCTATATAGGGTATATACACCCTTTCTCTCGTTATCAACCAAGTGGTGTCTTTCCCATCTGTTTCTGAAAGCAAGTTGAATTCCCAAGTCCTAAACTAGTATTTATAATCTTATTGTTTCTGAGCTCCCGTAGGCTTCCCTTCTTTTCTTGTGACAGCCCCTCCCTGGAGCTTGAACCAAGTTCTTCCTAGTCTTTGCTCTTCCTCGTCTTTTTGCAGCGCACTATGGGGCATATTCTCAAGGACTTATGCCCAAGTTAGCCGCACTTTATCCAGCAATAGTAGCGATACATTTATCGCCCTATTCACAAGCTGGTGCTAATATCCGATATCACCAGTTTTACTGTGATAGCAGCCGCAAAAAACATCGCCACAGATGACACCGGCAACTAACGCTAATGATATGCAGAGTAGGCGTTCCCGTGCAAAAAGCTGCGACAACACCACTTCGCAACATTCTCAACGACCAGCCAGATCGGCAATAAGATCCCAAAACATGCGATAAGGTTCGTTAGCAGCAGGGATTTCACACCTGCTCTTACCTGGTGTAAAGTCGGACGACAACCTGCACCATAAAAGGGAGCCCAGCCCAGAGCCACACCTGAAGAACAATAGATGCTACGGAGCTACTGATCATGCAGCTCGGACACCCAAGATGACCACAACACCCTCTGCCACCACCCCAGCCCCCCCAGGGGCCCTACCCCAGGCACCCCTACACCCCCACCCCCCGCCCCCGGACAAAGATATTTTACATCAACTTTATTAAATCATGAACAAAACAATTCACCTGATGTCGCACAATTACAACATTTAAAATTCATATGTGGTCAGAAAAAGGAGAATCATTCAGAGAGAGAAAGAGAGAGAGGAAGAAAGGGAGAGAGAAAGTGAAAGAAAGAGACAGAGAGAGAAAGAGAGAGAAAGCGAGAGAAAGAGAGAGAGAGAGAGAGAGACAGAGAGAAAGGGGGAGAGAGGGAGAGAAAGAGAGTGAAAGGAAGAGAGAGAGAGAAAGAAAGAGAAAAAGAGAGAGAGAGAGAAAGGGGGAGAGAGAGAAAAAGAGAGAGAAAGAGAGGGAGAGAGAGAGAAAGAAAGAGAGCGAGAGAGAAAGAGAGAGTGAGAAAGAGAGGGAAAGAGGGAGAGAGAGGGAGAGGGAGACAGTGAAAGGAAGAGAGGGAGAAGAAGAGAGAGTGCTGACACTGCGGACTCAGGCCTCATTGGTCACCTGCTACCACCAGTGTGTCTCCAACCACGTGCCGGTAAACACTGCAGTCCACCAGGTCCCTTATCTGAAGCAGAGTCCAGATTGATGAATGGCAGAGTTTATATAATTGCACTCACCGTCATCACTTGCCTGCCCTGCGCATGCAGGTTCCTGCACCCCAGTCCCTCCTGCCTCCCAGCGGTGCTTGCCCGCCCCTGCGCACCCAGGCCTCCCTGTTCACCTTCCGCCACCGGCCTGTCTCCAAGAGGGCCCACCACATGCCGGTGCAAGCTCCAAGCCCGGTGCCCGCGACCTTGGCAGCCTACACATCATGCAGCCACGCACCGCGGGCTACCAGGTCACACACATGATTCTGGGTCTTGATTTCGCAACAGCTCTTTGGTGCCACTAACTCTGTGAACCGCGAGGCAACACCATGTGGCGGTAGGCCTGTGCTGCCCGCTGGCTCAGGCCTACAATGCGGTCCAGCAGGGCTTACACAAATCCTTACCTGTCCGGACCGCCAGGACAGCGCCTCATTGCATCCTGCACACCCGCTCAGGACTTAAGGTGCCCCTACCTCAGTGCACAGAAAATCATGATCCCGTGGCAGTAGGCCCGTGCCGGCCACAGTGTATCCAGTGCCACCAACTCTGTGCAACGCAAGTTATGGACCCTTTATGATTGAATATCGTGGTGTAGACGCCATCATGTCACCTCCGGCAGTGGGAAATGTGATGTGGGAGGGCCCTAGGCCCTCATGCATAAATAATACCAACACAGATTCACCCAGATAGAGAGTAGAAATGGCATCGAGCATATGCGCCTGGCCCTTTTTATTGGCATGGTAACAGGTCCTGTGAAGCTTGTGCTGTATGGGTGTGGTGTGGGTGCAAACAAGCCCTCAGGCAGTGGCTGTGGCATGCTGACAACTAGACCTGCGATCAGCAGATCACTGCAGGGAAGATCTGGGACATGTACCGTTGTCGTCCCACCCTGTAAGTGTAAGCGTAGGGGTGTGAACAATGACCACGGGGCTCTGGGTGTGGTTCCGTCCTGGGCTGGACAAGGAAGTAACTAATTTGTGCGTCTCTGTTGTAGTGTCGGTGCTACCCGGACCACAATCAGTAATGTTGCACCCTGTGACTCAAGTCCCACAACATGAGCAACATGGACGTAAGGGGAATCACTGACCCTACTTTCATCTATACTTCCACACTTGAATGATCATAGACATGACACATCTGTGTGAATATGAATGTTTGATGCACATTCAGTGGAGTGTTGTAGCTGGAGCAGTACAGGGCCATGCAAACCCCAATTTACATTGTTGGCCCGTGGAGGGCCAGCCAGACTCCTTTAGGGAATGACAAATTCATCAGAAGAGGAAGAGTTCAGTACGCAGTCTGATTGCTGTGTCATTGGTAACCTAACAGAATATAGAAGTCCATTTCCAGGTCCAAGGTGAGTGTCGCAGAGTGTATTGGGGGACAGTGGAAGGTGATGATGCAGAGGGCAGAAACAGGCCATATGGTGGAGATGAATGCTACTTCTTCCTTCTTACCAGTAAGGCAGATTCATCCACATCTTCGTCCTCTGCTGTTTCATGTGCCTCACATGTGGGTGTTGGTGTTCTGTCTCCAGCACTGTGTGGCAGTGACACATCAGGAGCCAGAGGTGGAATGTCTGCCGCACTGTGTGGCACTGACACTGCAGGGGGCCGAAATGTGGATGGAGTGGTAGCAGCAGCATTCATCTGCGCCAGGTCTTGTGGCAGCAATGCCATGAGGAGGGTCTGCAGGGCATGGAAGAACCCAGCTACCTCTCGCTTGTGTGCAGCCGTGGCAGCCGCTCTTTCTGCCTGCATCTCCATGATCCTCTGCATGTGTCCCAACTCCCGGGTGACATTGCTGGAGCCACTCTGACTAGACAGTTGTTCTTGTCTTCCGAGTCAGGACTCCAGCGATGTCAGCCATGGATTGTTGGAGAGCATGGAGCAGACTGTCGGTGACCATTAGGGAATGTGAGCAGTCCCTGATGGGACTTAGACACCCACGTATGGCATCGAGTTTGGACGCCATGCAGTCGAACCCCACCCGCACCTGTTTAGCCATCTTCTCCTGGCACCCCAACACTCGGCGGTGGAAGGCAATGTGTTGTTCGTGGGGGACTGGGAGGCAGCCGTGGTGGTGGGTGCTGCCTGCTGTGTGGTCTGTGCAGGGGGTGGGGTCTCCTCGATGCAGCTGGGCTGCCCTGCTCCTGGAGGTGGATTGACGTAGCTGTCAATGAACTCATGGAGGGCATCAGTGTCGAAGGTGTGGAGGTCCTCTTCGTCATCAGTGAAGAGAGGTTCGGTCTGCTCTGCAGGAGGTGTTGATTTTCCCTCTGCATTGTGAAGGGGAGATGCAGACTGCATGACATGGTACATTGTGACTGTTTGGGAGGAGCTGCCTATTTGATGCGGGACAGTGGACATTTCGACAACATCACGGATGTGTGTTTGTACTTGTACATTATCAATTCACATTTCCCTGCCATGCCAGATGTGATTGGCCAGTTTCTACACACAAGCGGCACCAGTGTGTCCTCTGTTCTGTTGTGAATGTGTTGCGTTTGGACCACATTGTTGTCAATGTTGATGTGCTCTGCATGTTATATGTGTTTGCTGAATTTTGGGAGAGTCGCCCCTGCAGCTCTGATTTTGCTGCCCCGTATTCCTTTCATGTGGTGTGCCTTTGACTTCTGTGTTTATACATTGCTGAGATTTTGCAGACTTGGGTACATTGGGCTATTGGTGGGAGTTTGGAGTCTGGGGCATGGTTTGTCCGCAGATGTGTTGTTGACGTCAGGGGTTGTTTGTGCACATGGATGTGTCAGAGTGTGACCTGCTCCTTTATGAATGTGTTCCACACTCAGCCACCTCAGTGTCGTGGCGTGCAACATTTCATGATATATGGACAGCAGCAATGCTATTCGTCATGCAGTGTCACTTGCATTGTCAGTGTTGCTCACAGACACGCCGCTTTGCTGGGTTTAACACATGTGCATGGGTTGTTTGTAACATTGGTGGTGTGTGGGAAGGGTCCCCTCTGGGCACATAGTCGACGGGGGCCTACTTGCTGTTTCTAGTTGTGTTATAGTGTGCCAAGTGGATCAGAGACATGCTCCAGAGGCATTGTGGGTGTGCACTGTGCTATACTTAATTGTGCATGTGTGCCATTGTGCCCATCATTCCGCGTCCCCGCAGTCCCTGGTAGTTACTGCCACTGTGGCTGTTGTGTCAGGTTATGTTGAGCAGTGTCCGGTCCCCCAACTCGTGCCACCGTCTCCACACTCATGACTGTGAGCACCATTTCCTCCATCTCATCCAGCTCCTCCTTTGGCGCTGGACTCCCACCTCCAGTCTGCATTGCTGCCTTCTGATTGTTGGCGAGTCTCTGCTTGGTTTTGTGCTTCACATCATTCCAGCGCCTCTTGACCTCTTCCATTGTCCTGCTCAGCACTCCGACTGCATTCATCTTGTCCACGATGGACTGCTATATTCCATTTTTTGTTGCCAATGACACAGTGGAGGTGATGAACAGTAGTTGATGGTGTTCTATCACCTCTGTTATCAGGATCCTGTTTTCCTGCAGACGAAACCGCGTCTTCCTCTTCTTCTTGTCTTTGCCGTTCCCTGACCCCGAGGTCCCAGGATGGTCCTCCATGGGGCTTGTAGGGTTCTGTTTGCCCTCTGTACTTGCTCCGGCTACCGCCATTGTGCTTCGCAGTTGTTTTGCTTTTGTTTGTATTTTATTTTCTACTTTTATGGTGAGTTTTCCCACCTGACGTGTGTAAATTGCAGGCCTGGCGAAGATTATCGCACATTTGTTTTACCGCGGTTGGAACTTTTTCATGTTGGAGTTTATATTTTTATCACCGTCCCAGTGACTTTATCGCAGACATATGACGCGTTATCAGGAGACTATTGCATGTTATCGCCACGTTGGGAATAGGACGTTAACACTGAGTTATTTTCCCGCGATAGACAGCGATATGAAACATTGCGTGAACCGATTTTGGCAATGATTATTGCACGTTCTTGAGAATATACCATTTTTTATTTTATAACTGTATTGCTATTATTCCTGGATATGCAATGTGTTTGTCTACTTTTCACACAGGCATACAAATTCTTATTTCTAAAAGTTTTTTGGGGGACAGTGGAACTTTCTCACTGCCAGCACCTAACCTAATATTGCTCTAAAAAGTCTTGCCCCTTCTATTCTTAGAGGGGTCAGTGTGCACACCGAATGACACCCACTGTCACAGTGCCTATTCCCTCAGGAATTTTAACAGTTTGAAACAAAAATGCACAGGTGCACCACATAAACAATGATTCAAGGTAGGACTCGTTTTAGAGATCACAAAACAGTAAATAGCAAAAGTCAGAGATCTTCAATTTAAGTTCTTTATTCCATTTTCTTGTTTTGTAGAAGGAACAATACAGCCAACGCATTTCGTCCTGCTATAGGACTTCTTCAGGGCGAGGATTCCAATGTATATGCGATCTCTGTCGAGCGGTACCATCAATAAAAAAGGAAATTCTTATTTCTGTTGCTTTCACCCTATCTGCCATCTCTATTGACACTTACTCACATCCTCAAATGTACTATTCAAGGCCACTCTACTCTATGATACTCCACTTTAAGCCACTCCACTCCACACTCCTCTATGCCATTCTACTCCACGCCACTCCACTCTATGCCACTCACTCCACACCACTTTACGCCACTCTGCTCTACACCATGCCACTGTACTCCACTCTCCTCTATGCCATTCTATTCCACGCCACTCCACTCTATGCCACTTTACTCCACACCACTTTACGCCACTCTACTCTACACCATGCCACTCTACTCCACTCTATTCTATGCCATGACACTCTACTCCATACCTCACCACAGAACTCTACGCCAATCCACTCTTTGCCACTCCATGACAGAATATCGGTAACAGAAATATAGAGTGGATATAATATTGTGTCAAAATATTGAGGTCCAAAATATCAAGAAAGTAAGTGCAAATAGGTAAGTATAGATTTACAATTCTTACTTCCACATCTACTTACCTTGTAGATACATATATCATCATAGTAAATATTTGTGAGTCATATATATTAAAAACATTACTTACCTATAAAAACGTATGTTCACGATATTTAGCACCTTGATATGCTTGACATAATATTATGGTCCCCGATTTTTCAATTTCCAATATTCCACCTAAAACCCTCCTCCACGCCACTCTACTCTACTCCATTTCACCCCACTGTACTCCACTCCACCTCACCCTATGCCACTCTATGCATTTCACTCTACCCTATTTTATGCCACGCTACTCCAGCAATGCGTCACTTTTGCGCTTACAGATACGTCAGAAATACTGACGTATGTGTAACTCCTTGCGACATGATGCGTCATACATTAAATATGACGCATCAGGTATGTCGCAAGGAGTGCGCACTGAGAAGTGACGCATCGCTGCTTTCACGCAGCGATGCGTCATTTCTCATAAATGAGGCCCTTGGTATTTACCGTATCATGCGGATGTTGGGGCATTAAACACCAACATCTGCATGTTATTCCCCGAAAAGTCGGGAAAGGTGCTATTTATCTCAACCAATAAATAATGTACCCCATGGAATCATTATTTATGAGGTGGATAAATAGTTCCTATATTCTAATCAGACTCTTAGTAGCAATCGTTTTTTACGATATGAAAACGTTTCAACTTTATTGCTTTGTGCACGTCTGACATCTTGTGGCGATTTCGAAGAAGGCAACTTCTTTGTATATTTTTTCGTTTTGGAGCGGGAATAAAAAATCCCGTATTAATAAATCTCAGCCTAATAAAAACTAGGACACTAAAAGCCCTTGAGAAAAAAAAAAAAGCGGAAGGCTACATGTAAGAATGACTTGGTCATGGTGAAGATTAAAGTAAGGGAAAGCGTCAGCGAAGGGCTAAGGATAAAAGCGAGTGGATTAAGTGAAGAGGAACAGGCGATCTTCCTATAACAAAAGATGAGAAACCAAAGATTTATTTCAGATTTTCAGAAAAATGAATTTCAAGCTTATTGGAAAAATAATTATATAGGAGAAAAGGCACTGTTCTAGCTGGTTCAAGTTCTTCTTGCAGAGCAAGTCACAGGAAATGACGCGTGCTCCTTTGCGTTCGAGTCCATCTGCAGGGGAATCAGTGTCATCTCTGGCTGTGGGAGAGCAGATTCATGGTTTCGGTTTCAGGGTTTTGTTTTAGGGTGACGATATTCAACTGCTTTTGAAATTCAGCTTAGAATTTGGCCTTTCTCCTCCCAGTGACATGTCTACCCGACACTCAAAGGCATACATCTTGGGACGGTTTGCCAAATAACCTAAACTTTGACGTTTAAATACAGAGGGCAGTTGTTTTCTGCTTTTGAGCTCACTGAGGAAAATTCTTCATTTTATCCCTCAGGACAATGTCTGCATCGGTAAAAGGGCCTACGCACCGATCACTTCTTGATTAAATGAATGCTCCACAGCTCGGACTCCCCAAGAAGAAATTGAGGAAACTAGCATTCAAAATATGTCTGCATAGCTGCCAAGGTTTCAGATTGCTATGTGTGACATTTTTATAATTTCAGTGTAATTATGAGTGACATTTCACCAACTATGAGTGACATTCCTCGCGGCCTGCAAAATCAAGCAATGAAGATCAGGGAAACATATAAATATCAGAAATTAGATCTATTTGAGCAGTAAGATCGGCTTTAGGATCATATATTCAAACACACATAGTTAAGCTAAAAGAGTGGTGACCAAAAACTCTAAAGAGTTATAAACCAGGCAATTGACTTTCCCCATCTATGCATGAAGGGTCTGGAAAACATCCCTGTATCCATCAGGACTGCCTCAACACTACTCCAACTGAGGAAAGAGTTGTACACACACCTTTTTAAAGAGCAGGACAGCACAATGCAGTAATATTACAAGTCTCCTCACAGAACCCAGGTACCTCTCCCATCATTTGCTGACTTCTCGTGCCTTGACCATGTACATCACTCCACTTGTCTTGGTTTGTGCTTTTAAAATAGCATATACTTAGAATAATCTCCCTTCACAGACATAGATCTTCAGAGTAATCTACATGCACAGGCGCAAGAAAGCAAACGTTTTGCCTAGTCATATATGGTGACTAATAACTAGAATGTTATAAGCAGAGAAGCAATGTTAAATACAATAATCAAATAAAACAATCTTTTTATAAAGTAACACTACAGATCTGGGTAATAATGTTAGTTATTTTAAAACTGTAATGTATGCAGATACAGCCCTGCCTGTGGGTGTTTCAATTCAGTTCTAACAGTGCGCTTACCTGGAAACCCTCACTGCCTGTGCCCTTTCTTAGCTCCAGCAGTTCCTATGGGCCCTGGCTGCCTGTGCCAATAATCGGGTGTAAATGTACGAAACTCCCCATCTGCACTGCAAACAGAACACGACTGAGATGGTGAAAGGTTTCAGACTTCCCCTGCAGTACTCTAGCCGCCCTCCAGCAGAGATAGTGCTACAGGAGATGACCTGACGTAACAGAAATGGAGGCTTGGGGCTGGGGGAGGAAGGAGGGAATACATGTTTTCTTTATGTGTATTTTTATAAGGCGCACACATTTATGTCAATTTTTTAGTATGATTATAAACTGTGACATACAATGCTAGAATTCAAACATTAACAAAAGAAGTAGGTTATACAGTAACAATGTCCATTAGTGAATCAATCGCTTAGTGCAACAACAGTAAGGCAGTGATATTTGTGAGCAGCAAGCATCCAATGAAGAGGAGCTGGTATCTTTCAATGCCAAGCAGCGAATGGAGTGAGACCGTAATACAAGCAACTATTTGTATGAAACAACCGACTGCTTGCTACTTAAAGGTAGTCAGTGTGAGACACTTACTTGTGGCGTGGGGAACACTGCAGTGCTGTCACGACCTCCTCCTGCCCCGTCAGCAGAGGCCATGGCCTAGGCCTCGAGTCAAGGACTGGCGCTGGCCCTGCATTTTTATTATGCCCTTAGTTCTGCTGCACTCACTGCAGCGCTACAGGGCCTGTTGAGGCACCATCAGTTTGACGGACGGGTCGTGGGTGACGGGGTAGTCAGATCACGGCACTCGGCAGTAATTCAGGGCATACATCATCGCGCGGTGAGAATAGAAACTGTGTGCGAAGCCGCGCCGCCCACTCGTGCAGCCTAAGGACGGTCCTGTGACTGTCCCCTGCACCACTAAAAGTTACCCCCGCCGCCTGCACCCTCTGACCGCTGGGGTGTGAAAGCTGCCGCCCGCAATAGCATACACTCACAATATGTTTTCAAGGTATTATTATTTATTTATGCATTTTTATATAGCGCGGACTTTACCCGAAGGTGTCAGAGCGCTTCACAATAAGAACATAACTGATACATAAAACTGAAGTAAACAGATTAAAGAAAAAAGAATGCAAGCAAAAGGAGAAGCAAGAAGGGGTGGGGGGAGTAATTGGATTGCTACGGAGCTAAACAGGTACGTCTAGGAAAGGTTGGTATATACCGGCTTGTGTGGCCTCCATTTTTTAAAAGAAGGTGGATTTTTGGCATTAGTTAGTGCCAGGAGTCTACTGTCAATCGCCGTGATAATGAATCTTTTTCACCAAAACGACATGGGTAGCAGAAGTGACATCATACACCCTATGAGCATTGATGACATCACACGGCTGATGCTTGCCGCAACGTGTGCGTCGGGGCTCAGGATAAGGTATAGCAGGGACGCTCACACAGCTGTGCAGCAGGTGAACAGTGAGGTGCACAGGTGATCACTGCAGGCTATATGCCCAGGGGGACCTTTGGCATTGCATTTAAGGGAGCACTCGGCTTTGTGCATCAAGGATTACCGGGCGACATGCATACGAGAAGCGCTGGGTGTGGTGCAAAGAGGGAGCCTGTGCTGTGCATCCTTCATAAGGGGGAGGGCGGCGGCCTGTGACTCGCTGAGGCACTGGTGCCGAGTAAAGCAACGCGTTGTGAATCAAGGGATCAATCAGGGTGCTGTGAAATTGGCTTTTTTTCGGGAGGGGGGGGGGCTAAAATGCACCCCGACCTCCCCTATCTTAGGGTGGGGTGGTAAGGTTCAAGGATATAGGAAAATGATATTGGTCAATGTAGTGCAGGGGCTAAGTACACGGCACAAAGACATCATGGACTATTTACACGAATACTTTTGCAAACAAGCATTATAATATTTCAACACGGACGTCATTGAGACCACCAGCATCTACCTAGAAGTGTCCAGAGTTACGGAAAATATGGTGCCGCTGTCCTTCCCCAGCCAACCCCGGGCGCAGTGTTTGGTGTGATTTGGGTCCAGTGCCTGTACACCAACCACTGTGATGCCCCCTGCCTGCACCCGTGCAGCACGTGTGCAAGGCAGGTGCATCGCTCAAAAGTCCGCCAGTGCCATCAATGACAGAAACGGCTGCACGTGCAGAAGCTGCAACCGGTACATAAAATGTACAAAACAGGTAGCAGCAGTGCAGGCTTCACAGGCCATGCCTATGCACCTCAAGAGCTTCCGGTTTGCTGTTAAACTGCTATGCACTGAGCAAGACATGCAAATTAGTTAACGTTATTGCTGCCTTGCCATCATGACTCTTGAGACGAGGGGTATCAGTGTCAGCAGTAGGGTTACAAAAAGTGGTAGCCAAGTGTAAACGCTGCTACTCCTTCCTATCCTTTATTGATGTCCCAGCTCAGGCCGGAGGGTGAAAGGGAGCGGACGCGCAGCGCTTGGTATGCTCTCTATCTATTTTCTACTTGCACATGCGATTCGATTTTATATGATTACAACCCTGTTTTTTAATTGTTGAACAAACCTGAATTGTTTTTACTGTGGCCTGCTTTTGAGTGCGTTATACTCAGTATTTTAAAAACGGTGACTTAATTTCTGTGTATTACTTGTTATGTCAGTCTGTCCACTCCAGTCGACGCGCCGACGACGGACACACTCCTCGGCCGCCGCCGGGCCCCGACCCCCGGGCCCGGCCACGTTCGCAGTCCTCCTCTTGGTGGCCAGAGAGCAGAGGTGGTCAAGGTGCGGCCTGCAGCTGCACAGTTTAGCGCGGCCGGCCGGCCATGGCGTTTGAGAGAGTCAGACAGCGTCTCGTGCGCAACCTGCACTCTCTAATCCCCCGCCGCTTCTGCCCTTGATTTCCTAGTTCCTCCGGACGTGACGGCTGCGGTCGGCACATCCGGATTTAATCCCGGCCCACTGGTGCGCAACACACGGTGATTGACAGCTCTGAGCTACACCGCAGTATCGACTGAGAGCAGCCCAGCACCCCTGCAGACACTGTGAGGAGTCTGAGAGTAGCCGCGCGCCGCTCTCACACAGAGCTGAGAACTGCACTGTCTCTACTGTTTAGGCACTCGGGCTGACCAGAGCACCTCAGAACAGCAGAGAGAGCCCGGGCGGCACAGGTCGAAAATGCGTGACAAAGCATTTCAGTGCGGTGATGCGGATCACTGCACTGAAATGCGTGAGTGTCACACCTATTGCGTGACGCTTGACAGGACTGCATCTGTCTAGTAAGTTTTTGCTCTGCGGACGCTCAACCATGTCTCAGAAACCCGTTGCTATCTACAATGGTGCTGCTCAAGCACAGGACCCCCTTTAAGGTGCTTTGAATCATGCATCAAGGTGTCTTTCATATTGGCCCCAGGTCTTCTTAGGCCACATTGATCCCAGCACCATCCACCTGCACTTGGATATCTGGTTTGCTTACTTAAAAAAATAAATATTTATCGATTTAATTTTCAAAGAAATAAATACTATTGGGCATAAAACATGCCCACAAAATACAATGAGCCATTCACGAGAGATACAGTTTACATACCTTGTAGACTACATTAGTCAGTACACATGTGTAAAAATGTGCATAGATGACAGTATATTAGCTATATAGGGTATATACACCCTTTCTCTCGTTATCAACCAAGTGGTGTCTTTCCCATCTGTTTCTGAAAGCAAGTTGAATTCCCAAGTCCTAAACTAGTATTTATAATCTTATTGTTTCTGAGCTCCCGTAGGCTTCCCTTCTTTTCTTGTGACAGCCCCTCCCTGGAGCTTGAACCAAGTTCTTCCTAGTCTTTGCTCTTCCTCGTCTTTTTGCAGCGCACTATGGGGCATATTCTCAAGGACTTATGCCCAAGTTAGCCGCACTTTATCCAGCAATAGTAGCGATACATTTATCGCCCTATTCACAAGCTGGTGCTAATATCCGATATCACCAGTTTTACTGTGATAGCAGCCGCAAAAAACATCGCCACAGATGACACCGGCAACTAACGCTAATGATATGCAGAGTAGGCGTTCCCGTGCAAAAAGCTGCGACAACACCACTTCGCAACATTCTCAACGACCAGCCAGATCGGCAATAAGATCCCAAAACATGCGATAAGGTTCGTTAGCAGCAGGGATTTCACACCTGCTCTTACCTGGTGTAAAGTCGGACGACAACCTGCACCATAAAAGGGAGCCCAGCCCAGAGCCACACCTGAAGAACAATAGATGCTACGGAGCTACTGATCATGCAGCTCGGACACCCAAGATGACCACAACACCCTCTGCCACCACCCCAGCCCCCCCAGGGGCCCTACCCCAGGCACCCCTACACCCCCACCCCCCGCCCCCGGACAAAGATATTTTACATCAACTTTATTAAATCATGAACAAAACAATTCACCTGATGTCGCACAATTACAACATTTAAAATTCATATGTGGTCAGAAAAAGGAGAATCATTCAGAGAGAGAAAGAGAGAGAGGAAGAAAGGGAGAGAGAAAGTGAAAGAAAGAGACAGAGAGAGAAAGAGAGAGAAAGCGAGAGAAAGAGAGAGAGAGAGAGAGAGACAGAGAGAAAGGGGGAGAGAGGGAGAGAAAGAGAGTGAAAGGAAGAGAGAGAGAGAAAGAAAGAGAAAAAGAGAGAGAGAGAGAAAGGGGGAGAGAGAGAAAAAGAGAGAGAAAGAGAGGGAGAGAGAGAGAGAAAGAAAGAGAGCGAGAGAGAAAGAGAGAGTGAGAAAGAGAGGGAAAGAGGGATAGAGAGGGAGAGGGAGACAGTGAAAGGAAGAGAGGGAGAAGAAGAGAGAGTGCTGACACTGCGGACTCAGGCCTCATTGGTCACCTGCTACCACCAGTGTGTCTCCAACCACGTGCCGGTAAACACTGCAGTCCACCAGGTCCCTTATCTGAAGCAGAGTCCAGATTGATGAATGGCAGAGTTTATATAATTGCACTCACCGTCATCACTTGCCTGCCCTGCGCATGCAGGTTCCTGCACCCCAGTCCCTCCTGCCTCCCAGCGGTGCTTGCCCGCCCCTGCGCACCCAGGCCTCCCTGTTCACCTTCCGCCACCGGCCTGTCTCCAAGAGGGCCCACCACATGCCGGTGCAAGCTCCAAGCCCGGTGCCCGCGACCTTGGCAGCCTACACATCATGCAGCCACGCACCGCGGGCTACCAGGTCACACACATGATTCTGGGTCTTGATATCGCAACAGCTCTTTGGTGCCACTAACTCTGTGAACCGCGAGGCAACACCATGTGGCGGTAGGCCTGTGCTGCCCGCTGGCTCAGGCCTACAATGCGGTCCAGCAGGGCTTACACAAATCCTTACCTGTCCGGACCGCCAGGACAGCGCCTCATTGCATCCTGCACACCCGCTCAGGACTTAAGGTGCCCCTACCTCAGTGCACAGAAAATCATGATCCCGTGGCAGTAGGCCCGTGCCGGCCACAGTGTATCCAGTGCCACCAACTCTGTGCAACGCAAGTTATGGACCCTTTATGATTGAATATCGTGGTGTAGACGCCATCATGTCACCTCCGGCAGTGGGAAATGTGATGTGGGAGGGCCCTAGGCCCTCATGCATAAATAATACCAACACAGATTCACCCAGATAGAGAGTAGAAATGGCATCGAGCATATGCGCCTGGCCCTTTTTATTGGCATGGTAACAGGTCCTGTGAAGCTTGTGCTGTATGGGTGTGGTGTGGGTGCAAACAAGCCCTCAGGCAGTGGCTGTGGCATGCTGACAACTAGACCTGCGATCAGCAGATCACTGCAGGGAAGATCTGGGACATGTACCGTTGTCGTCCCACCCTGTAAGTGTAAGCGTAGGGGTGTGAACAATGACCACGGGGCTCTGGGTGTGGTTCCGTCCTGGGCTGGACAAGGAAGTAACTAATTTGTGCGTCTCTGTTGTAGTGTCGGTGCTACCCGGACCACAATCAGTAATGTTGCACCCTGTGACTCAAGTCCCACAACATGAGCAACATGGACGTAAGGGGAATCACTGACCCTACTTTCATCTATACTTCCACACTTGAATGATCATAGACATGACACATCTGTGTGAATATGAATGTTTGATGCACATTCAGTGGAGTGTTGTAGCTGGAGCAGTACAGGGCCATGCAAACCCCAATTTACATTGTTGGCCAGTGGAGGGCCAGCCAGACTCCTTTAGGGAATGACAAGTTCATCAGAAGAGGAAGAGTTCAGTACGCAGTCTGATTGCTGTGTCATTGGTAACCTAACAGAATATAGAAGTCCATTTCCAGGTCCAAGGTGAGTGTCGCAGAGTGTATTGGGGGACAGTGGAAGGTGATGATGCAGAGGGCAGAAACAGGCCATATGGTGGAGATGAATGCTACTTCTTCCTTCTTACCAGTAAGGCAGATTCATCCACATCTTCGTCCTCTGCTGTTTCATGTGCCTCACATGTGGGTGTTGGTGTTCTGTCTCCAGCACTGTGTGGCAGTGACACATCAGGAGCCAGAGGTGGAATGTCTGCCGCACTGTGTGGCACTGACACTGCAGGGGGCGGAAATGTGGATGGAGTGGTAGCAGCAGCATTCATCTGCGCCAGGTCTTGTGGCAGCAATGCCATGAGGAGGGTCTGCAGGGCATGGAAGAACCCAGCTACCTCTCGCTTGTGTGCAGCCGTGGCAGCCGCTCTTTCTGCCTGCATCTCCATGATCCTCTGCATGTGT
This sequence comes from Lissotriton helveticus, assembly GCF_964261635.1. Lineage (NCBI taxonomy): Eukaryota > Metazoa > Chordata > Amphibia > Caudata > Salamandridae > Lissotriton > Lissotriton helveticus. The sequence continues at coordinate 1,205,081,088 of NC_136061.1, forward strand.
CCCAACTCCCGGGTGACATTGCTGGAGCCACTCTGACTAGACAGTTGTTCTTGTCTTCCGAGTCAGGACTCCAGCGATGTCAGCCATGGATTGTTGGAGAGCATGGAGCAGACTGTCGGTGACCATTAGGGAATGTGAGCAGTCCCTGATGGGACTTAGACACCCACGTATGGCATCGAGTTTGGACGCCATGCAGTCGAACCCCACCCGCACCTGTTTAGCCATCTTCTCCTGGCACCCCAACACTCGGCGGTGGAAGGCAATGTGTTGTTCGTGGGGGACTGGGAGGCAGCCGTGGTGGTGGGTGCTGCCTGCTGTGTGGTCTGTGCAGGGGGTGGGGTCTCCTCGATGCAGCTGGGCTGCCCTGCTCCTGGAGGTGGATTGACGTAGCTGTCAATGAACTCATGGAGGGCATCAGTGTCGAAGGTGTGGAGGTCCTCTTCGTCATCAGTGAAGAGAGGTTCGGTCTGCTCTGCAGGAGGTGTTGATTTTCCCTCTGCATTGTGAAGGGGAGATGCAGACTGCATGACATGGTACATTGTGACTGTTTGGGAGGAGCTGCCTATTTGATGCGGGACAGTGGACATTTCGACAACATCACGGATGTGTGTTTGTACTTGTACATTATCAATTCACATTTCCCTGCCATGCCAGATGTGATTGGCCAGTTTCTACACACAAGCGGCACCAGTGTGTCCTCTGTTCTGTTGTGAATGTGTTGCGTTTGGACCACATTGTTGTCAATGTTGATGTGCTCTGCATGTTATATGTGTTTGCTGAATTTTGGGAGAGTCGCCCCTGCAGCTCTGATTTTGCTGCCCCGTATTCCTTTCATGTGGTGTGCCTTTGACTTCTGTGTTTATACATTGCTGAGATTTTGCAGACTTGGGTACATTGGGCTATTGGTGGGAGTTTGGAGTCTGGGGCATGGTTTGTCCGCAGATGTGTTGTTGACGTCAGGGGTTGTTTGTGCACATGGATGTGTCAGAGTGTGACCTGCTCCTTTATGAATGTGTTCCACACTCAGCCACCTCAGTGTCGTGGCGTGCAACATTTCATGATATATGGACAGCAGCAATGCTATTCGTCATGCAGTGTCACTTGCATTGTCAGTGTTGCTCACAGACACGCCGCTTTGCTGGGTTTAACACATGTGCATGGGTTGTTTGTAACATTGGTGGTGTGTGGGAAGGGTCCCCTCTGGGCACATAGTCGACGGGGGCCTACTTGCTGTTTCTAGTTGTGTTATAGTGTGCCAAGGGGATCAGAGACATGCTCCAGAGGCATTGTGGGTGTGCACTGTGCTATACTTAATTGTGCATGTGTGCCATTGTGCCCATCATTCCGCGTCCCCGCAGTCCCTGGTAGTTACTGCCACTGTGGCTGTTGTGTCAGGTTATGTTGAGCAGTGTCCGGTCCCCCAACTCGTGCCACCGTCTCCACACTCATGACTGTGAGCACCATTTCCTCCATCTCATCCAGCTCCTCCTTTGGCGCTGGACTCCCACCTCCAGTCTGCATTGCTGCCTTCTGATTGTTGGCGAGTCTCTGCTTGGTTTTGTGCTTCACATCATTCCAGCGCCTCTTGACCTCTTCCATTGTCCTGCTCAGCACTCCGACTGCATTCATCTTGTCCACGATGGACTGCTATATTCCATTTTTTGTTGCCAATGACACAGTGGAGGTGATGAACAGTAGTTGATGGTGTTCTATCACCTCTGTTATCAGGATCCTGTTTTCCTGCAGACGAAACCGCGTCTTCCTCTTCTTCTTGTCTTTGCCGTTCCCTGACCCCGAGGTCCCAGGATGGTCCTCCATGGGGCTTGTAGGGTTCTGTTTGCCCTCTGTACTTGCTCCGGCTACCGCCATTGTGCTTCGCAGTTGTTTTGCTTTTGTTTGTATTTTATTTTCTACTTTTATGGTGAGTTTTCCCACCTGACGTGTGTAAATTGCAGGCCTGGCGAAGATTATCGCACATTTGTTTTACCGCGGTTGGAACTTTTTCATGTTGGAGTTTATATTTTTATCACCGTCCCAGTGACTTTATCGCAGACATATGACGCGTTATCAGGAGACTATTGCATGTTATCGCCACGTTGGGAATAGGACGTTAACACTGAGTTATTTTTCCGCGATAGACAGCGATATGAAACATTGCGTGAACCGATTTTGGCAATGATTATTGCACGTTCTTGAGAATATACCATTTTTTATTTTATAACTGTATTGCTATTATTCCTGGATATGCAATGTGTTTGTCTACTTTTCACACAGGCATACAAATTCTTATTTCTAAAAGTTTTTTGGGGGACAGTGGAACTTTCTCACTGCCAGCACCTAACCTAATATTGCTCTAAAAAGTCTTGCCCCTTCTATTCTTAGAGGGGTCAGTGTGCACACCGAATGACACCCACTGTCACAGTGCCTATTCCCTCAGGAATTTTAACAGTTTGAAACAAAAATGCACAGGTGCACCACATAAACAATGATTCAAGGTAGGACTCGTTTTAGAGATCACAAAACAGTAAATAGCAAAAGTCAGAGATCTTCAATTTAAGTTCTTTATTCCATTTTCTTGTTTTGTAGAAGGAACAATACAGCCAACGCATTTCGTCCTGCTATAGGACTTCTTCAGGGCGAGGATTCCAATGTATATGCGATCTCTGTCGAGCGGTACCATCAATAAAAAAGGAAATTCTTATTTCTGTTGCTTTCACCCTATCTGCCATCTCTATTGACACTTACTCACATCCTCAAATGTACTATTCAAGGCCACTCTACTCTATGATACTCCACTTTAAGCCACTCCACTCCACACTCCTCTATGCCATTCTACTCCACGCCACTCCACTCTATGCCACTCACTCCACACCACTTTACGCCACTCTGCTCTACACCATGCCACTGTACTCCACTCTCCTCTATGCCATTCTATTCCACGCCACTCCACTCTATGCCACTTTACTCCACACCACTTTACGCCACTCTACTCTACACCATGCCACTCTACTCTACTCTATTCTATGCCATGACACTCTACTCCATACCTCACCACAGAACTCTACGCCAATCCACTCTTTGCCACTCCATGACAGAATATCGGTAACAGAAATATAGAGTGGATATAATATTGTGTCAAAATATTGAGGTCCAAAATATCAAGAAAGTAAGTGCAAATAGGTAAGTATAGATTTACAATTCTTACTTCCACATCTACTTACCTTGTAGATACATATATCATCATAGTAAATATTTGTGAGTCATATATATTAAAAACATTACTTACCTATAAAAACGTATGTTCACGATATTTAGCACCTTGATATGCTTGACATAATATTATGGTCCCCGATTTTTCAATTTCCAATATTCCACCTAAAACCCTCCTCCACGCCACTCTACTCTACTCCATTTCACCCCACTGTACTCCACTCCACCTCACCCTATGCCACTCTATGCATTTCACTCTACCCTATTTTATGCCACGCTACTCCAGCAATGCGTCACTTTTGCGCTTACAGATACGTCAGAAATACTGACGTATGTGTAACTCCTTGCGACATGATGCGTCATACATTAAATATGACGCATCAGGTATGTCGCAAGGAGTGCGCACTGAGAAGTGACGCATCGCTGCTTTCACGCAGCGATGCGTCATTTCTCATAAATGAGGCCCTTGGTATTTACCGTATCATGCGGATGTTGGGGCATTAAACACCAACATCTGCATGTTATTCCCCGAAAAGTCGGGAAAGGTGCTATTTATCTCAACCAATAAATAATGTACCCCATGGAATCATTATTTATGAGGTGGATAAATAGTTCCTATATTCTAATCAGACTCTTAGTAGCAATCGTTTTTTACGATATGAAAACGTTTCAACTTTATTGCTTTGTGCACGTCTGACATCTTGTGGCGATTTCGAAGAAGGCAACTTCTTTGTATATTTTTTCGTTTTGGAGCGGGAATAAAAAATCCCGTATTAATAAATCTCAGCCTAATAAAAACTAGGACACTAAAAGCCCTTGAGAAAAAAAAAAAAAAGCGGAAGGCTACATGTAAGAATGACTTGGTCAGGGTGAAGATTAAAGTAAGGGAAAGCGTCAGCGAAGGGCTAAGGATAAAAGCGAGTGGATTAAGTGAAGAGGAACAGGCGATCTTCCTATAACAAAAGATGAGAAACCAAAGATTTATTTCAGATTTTCAGAAAAATGAATTTCAAGCTTATTGGAAAAATAATTATATAGGAGAAAAGGCACTGTTCTAGCTGGTTCAAGTTCTTCTTGCAGAGCAAGTCACAGGAAATGACGCGTGCTCCTTTGCGTTCGAGTCCATCTGCAGGGGAATCAGTGTCATCTCTGGCTGTGGGAGAGCAGATTCATGGTTTCGGTTTCAGGGTTTTGTTTTAGGGTGACGATATTCAACTGCTTTTGAAATTCAGCTCAGAATTTGGCCTTTCTCCTCCCAGTGACATGTCTACCCGACACTCAAAGGCATACATCTTGGGACGGTTTGCCAAATAACCTAAACTTTGACGTTTAAATACAGAGGGCAGTTGTTTTCTGCTTTTGAGCTCACTGAGGAAAATTCTTCATTTTATCCCTCAGGACAATGTCTGCATCGGTAAAAGGGCCTACGCACCGATCACTTCTTGATTAAATGAATGCTCCACAGCTCGGACTCCCCAAGAAGGAATTGAGGAAACTAGCATTCAAAATATGTCTGCATAGCTGCCAAGGTTTCAGATTGCTATGTGTGACATTTTTATAATTTCAGTGTAATTATGAGTGACATTTCACCAACTATGAGTGACATTCCTCGCGGCCTGCAAAATCAAGCAATGAAGATCAGGGAAACATATAAATATCAGAAATTAGATCTATTTGAGCAGTAAGATCGGCTTTAGGATCATATATTCAAACACACATAGTTAAGCTAAAAGAGTGGTGACCAAAAACTCTAAAGAGTTATAAACCAGGCAATTGACTTTCCCCATCTATGCATGAAGGGTCTGGAAAACATCCCTGTATCCATCAGGACTGCCTCAACACTACTCCAACTGAGGAAAGAGTTGTACACACACCTTTTTAAAGAGCAGTACAGCACAATGCAGTAATATTACAAGTCTCCTCACAGAACCCAGGTACCTCTCCCATCATTTGCTGACTTCTCGTGCCTTGACCATGTACATCACTCCACTTGTCTTGGTTTGTGCTTTTAAAATAGCATATACTTAGAATAATCTCCCTTCACAGACATAGATCTTCAGAGTAATCTACATGCACAGGCGCAAGAAAGCAAACGTTTTGCCTAGTCATATATGGTGACTAATAACTAGAATGTTATAAGCAGAGAAGCAATGTTAAATACAATAATCAAATAAAACAATCTTTTTATAAAGTAACACTACAGATCTGGGTAATAATGTTAGTTATTTTAAAACTGTAATGTATGCAGATACAGCCCTGCCTGTGGGTGTTTCAATTCAGTTCTAACAGTGCGCTTACCTGGAAACCCTCACTGCCTGTGCCCTTTCTTAGCTCCAGCAGTTCCTATGGGCCCTGGCTGCCTGTGCCAATAATCGGGTGTAAATGTACGAAACTCCCCATCTGCACTGCAAACAGAACACGACTGAGATGGTGAAAGGTTTCAGACTTCCCCTGCAGTACTCTAGCCGCCCTCCAGCAGAGATAGTGCTACAGGAGATGACCTGACGTAACAGAAATGGAGGCTTGGGGCTGGGGGAGGAAGGAGGGAATACATGTTTTCTTTATGTGTATTTTTATAAGGCGCACACATTTATGTCAATTTTTTAGTATGATTATAAACTGTGACATACAATGCTAGAATTCAAACATTAACAAAAGAAGTAGGTTATACAGTAACAATGTCCATTAGTGAATCAATCACTTAGTGCAACAACAGTAAGGCAGTGATATTTGTGAGCAGCAAGCATCCAATGAAGAGGAGCTGGTATCTTTCAATGCCAAGCAGCGAATGGAGTGAGACCGTAATACAAGCAACTATTTGTATGAAACAACCGACTGCTTGCTACTTAAAGGTAGTCAGTGTGAGACACTTACTTGTGGCGTGGGGAACACTGCAGTGCTGTCACGACCTCCTCCTGCCCCGTCAGCAGAGGCCATGGCCTAGGCCTCGAGTCAAGGACTGGCGCTGGCCCTGCATTTTTATTATGCCCTTAGTTCTGCTGCACTCACTGCAGCGCTACTGGGCCTGTTGAGGCACCATCAGTTTGACGGACGGGTCGTGGGTGACGGGGTAGTCAGATCACGGCACTCGGCAGTAATTCAGGGCATACATCATCGCGCGGTGAGAATAGAAACTGTGTGCGAAGCCGCGCCGCCCACTCGTGCAGCCTAAGGACGGTCCTGTGACTGTCCCCTGCACCACTAAAAGTTACCCCCGCCGCCTGCACCCTCTGACCGCTGGGGTGTGAAAGCTGCCGCCCGCAATAGCATACACTCACAATATGTTTTCAAGGTATTATTATTTATTTATGCATTTTTATATAGCGCGGACTTTACCCGAAGGTGTCAGAGCGCTTCACAATAAGAACATAACTGATACATAAAACTGAAGTAAACAGATTAAAGAAAAAAGAATGCAAGCAAAAGGAGAAGCAAGAAGGGGTGGGGGGAGTAATTGGATTGCTACGGAGCTAAACAGGTACGTCTAGGAAAGGTTGGTATATACCGGCTTGTGTGGCCTCCATTTTTTAAAAGAAGGTGGATTTTTGGCATTAGTTAGTGCCAGGAGTCTACTGTCAATCGCCGTGATAATGAATCTTTTTCACCAAAACGACATGGGTAGCAGAAGTGACATCATACACCCTATGAGCATTGATGACATCACACGGCTGATGCTTGCCGCAACGTGTGCGTCGGGGCTCAGGATAAGGTATAGCAGGGACGCTCACACAGCTGTGCAGCAGGTGAACAGTGAGGTGCACAGGTGATCACTGCAGGCTATATGCCCAGGGGGACCTTTGGCATTGCATTTAAGGGAGCACTCGGCTTTGTGCATCAAGGATTACCGGGCGACATGCATACGAGAAGCGCTGGGTGTGGTGCAAAGAGGGAGCCTGTGCTGTGCATCCTTCATAAGGGGGAGGGCGGCGGCCTGTGACTCGCTGAGGCACTGGTGCCGAGTAAAGCAACGCGTTGTGAATCAAGGGATCAATCAGGGTGCTGTGAAATTGGCTTTTTTTCGGGAGGGGGCTAAAATGCACCCCGACCTCCCCTATCTTAGGGTGGGGTGGTAAGGTTTAAGGATATAGGAAAATGATATTGGTCAATGTAGTGCAGGGGCTAAGTACACGGCACAAGGACATCATGGACTATTTACACGAATACTTTTGCAAACAAGCATTATAATATTTCAACACGGACGTCATTGAGACCACCAGCATCTACCTAGAAGTGTCCAGAGTAACGGAAAATATGGTGCCGCTGTCCTTCCCCAGCCAACCCCGGGCGCAGTGTTTGGTGTGATTTGGGTCCAGTGCCTGTACACCAACCACTGTGATGCCCCCTGCCTGCACCCGTGCAGCACGTGTGCAAGGCAGGTGCATCGCTCAAAAGTCCGCCAGTGCCATCAATGACAGAAACGGCTGCACGTGCAGAAGCTGCAACCGGTACATAAAATGTACAAAACAGGTAGCAGCAGTGCAGGCTTCACAGGCCATGCCTATGCACCTCAAGAGCTTCCGGTTTGCTGTTAAACTGCTATGCACTGAGCAAGACATGCAAATTAGTTAACGTTATTGCTGCCTTGCCATCATGACTCTAGAGACGAGGGGTATCAGTGTCAGCAGTAGGGTTACAAAAAGTGGTAGCCAAGTGTAAACGCTGCTACTCCTTCCTATCCTTTATTGATGTCCCAGCTCAGGCCGGAGGGTGAAAGGGAGCGGACGCGCAGCGCTTGGTATGCTCTCTATCTATTTTCTACTTGCACATGCGATTCGATTTTATATGATTACAACCCTGTTTTTTAATTGTTGAACAAACCTGAATTGTTTTTACTGTGGCCTGCTTTTGAGTGCGTTATACTCAGTATTTTAAAAACGGTGACTTAATTTCTGTGTATTACTTGTTATGTCAGTCTGTCCACTCCAGTCGACGCGCCGACGACGGACACACTCCTCGGCCGCCGCCGGGCCCCGACCCCCGGGCCCGGCCACGTTCGCAGTCCTCCTCTTGGTGGCCAGAGAGCAGAGGTGGTCAAGGTGCGGCCTGCAGCTGCACAGTTTAGCGCGGCCGGCCGGCCATGGCGTTTGAGAGAGTCAGACAGCGTCTCGTGCGCAACCTGCACTCTCTAATCCCCCGCCGCTTCTGCCCTTGATTTCCTAGTTCCTCCGGACGTGACGGCTGCGGTCGGCACATCCGGATTTAATCCCGGCCCACTGGTGCGCAACACACGGTGATTGACAGCTCTGAGCTACACCGCAGTATCGACTGAGAGCAGCCCAGCACCCCTGCAGACACTGTGAGGAGTCTGAGAGTAGCCGCGCGCCGCTCTCACACAGAGCTGAGAACTGCACTGTCTCTACTGTTTAGGCACTCGGGCTGACCAGAGCACCTCAGAACAGCAGAGAGAGCCCGGGCGGCACAGGTCGAAAATGCGTGACAAAGCATTTCAGTGCGGTGATGCGGATCACTGCACTGAAATGCGTGAGTGTCACACCTATTGCGTGACGCTTGACAGGACTGCATCTGTCTAGTAAGTTTTTGCTCTGCGGACGCTCAACCATGTCTCAGAAACCCGTTGCTATCTACAATGGTGCTGCTCAAGCACAGGACCCCCTTTAAGGTGCTTTGAATCATGCATCAAGGTGTCTTTCATATTGGCCCCAGGTCTTCTTAGGCCACATTGATCCCAGCACCATCCACCTGCACTTGGATATCTGGTTTGCTTACTTAAAAAAATAAATATTTATCGATTTAATTTTCAAAGAAATAAATACTATTGGGCATAAAACATGCCCACAAAATACAATGAGCCATTCACGAGAGATACAGTTTACATACCTTGTAGACTACATTAGTCAGTACACATGTGTAAAAATGTGCATAGATGACAGTATATTAGCTATATAGGGTATATACACCCTTTCTCTCGTTATCAACCAAGTGGTGTCTTTCCCATCTGTTTCTGAAAGCAAGTTGAATTCCCAAGTCCTAAACTAGTATTTATAATCTTATTGTTTCTGAGCTCCCGTAGGCTTCCCTTCTTTTCTTGTGACAGCCCCTCCCTGGAGCTTGAACCAAGTTCTTCCTAGTCTTTGCTCTTCCTCGTCTTTTTGCAGCGCACTATGGGGCATATTCTCAAGGACTTATGCCCAAGTTAGCCGCACTTTATCCAGCAATAGTAGCGATACATTTATCGCCCTATTCACAAGCTGGTGCTAATATCCGATATCACCAGTTTTACTGTGATAGCAGCCGCAAAAAACATCGCCACAGATGACACCGGCAACTAACGCTAATGATATGCAGAGTAGGCGTTCCCGTGCAAAAAGCTGCGACAACACCACTTCGCAACATTCTCAACGACCAGCCAGATCGGCAATAAGATCCCAAAACATGCGATAAGGTTCGTTAGCAGCAGGGATTTCACACCTGCTCTTACCTGGTGTAAAGTCGGACGACAACCTGCACCATAAAAGGGAGCCCAGCCCAGAGCCACACCTGAAGAACAATAGATGCTACGGAGCTACTGATCATGCAGCTCGGACACCCAAGATGACCACAACACCCTCTGCCACCACCCCAGCCCCCCCAGGGGCCCTACCCCAGGCACCCCTACACCCCCACCCCCCGCCCCCGGACAAAGATATTTTACATCAACTTTATTAAATCATGAACAAAACAATTCACCTGATGTCGCACAATTACAACATTTAAAATTCATATGTGGTCAGAAAAAGGAGAATCATTCAGAGAGAGAAAGAGAGAGAGGAAGAAAGGGAGAGAGAAAGTGAAAGAAAGAGACAGAGAGAGAAAGAGAGAGAAAGTGAGAGAAAGAGAGAGAGAGAGACAGAGAGAAAGGGGGAGAGAGGGGGAGAGAGGGAGAGAAAGAGAGTGAAAGGAAGAGAGAGAGAGAAAGAAAGAGAAAAAGAGAGAGAGAGAGAAAGGGGGAGAGAGAGAAAAAGAGAGAGAAAGAGAGGGAGAGAGAGAGAGAAAGAAAGAGAGCGAGAGAGAAAGAGAGAGTGAGAAAGAGAGGGAAAGAGGGAGAGAGAGGGAGAGGGAGACAGTGAAAGGAAGAGAGGGAGAAGAAGAGAGAGTGCTGACACTGCGGACTCAGGCCTCATTGGTCACCTGCTACCACCAGTGTGTCTCCAACCACGTGCCGGTAAACACTGCAGTCCACCAGGTCCCTTATCTGAAGCAGAGTCCAGATTGATGAATGGCAGAGTTTATATAATTGCACTCACCGTCATCACTTGCCTGCCCTGCGCATGCAGGTTCCTGCACCCCAGTCCCTCCTGCCTCCCAGCGGTGCTTGCCCGCCCCTGCGCACCCAGGCCTCCCTGTTCACCTTCCGCCACCGGCCTGTCTCCAAGAGGGCCCACCACATGCCGGTGCAAGCTCCAAGCCCGGTGCCCGCGACCTTGGCAGCCTACACATCATGCAGCCACGCACCGCGGGCTACCAGGTCACACACATGATTCTGGGTCTTGATTTCGCAACAGCTCTTTGGTGCCACTAACTCTGTGAACCGCGAGGCAACACCATGTGGCGGTAGGCCTGTGCTGCCCGCTGGCTCAGGCCTACAATGCGGTCCAGCAGGGCTTACACAAATCCTTACCTGTCCGGACCGCCAGGACAGCGCCTCATTGCATCCTGCACACCCGCTCAGGACTTAAGGTGCCCCTACCTCAGTGCACAGAAAATCATGATCCCGTGGCAGTAGGCCCGTGCCGGCCACAGTGTATCCAGTGCCACCAACTCTGTGCAACGCAAGTTATGGACCCTTTATGATTGAATATCGTGGTGTAGACGCCATCATGTCACCTCCGGCAGTGGGAAATGTGATGTGGGAGGGCCCTAGGCCCTCATGCATAAATAATACCAACACAGATTCACCCAGATAGAGAGTAGAAATGGCATCGAGCATATGCGCCTGGCCCTTTTTATTGGCATGGTAACAGGTCCTGTGAAGCTTGTGCTGTATGGGTGTGGTGTGGGTGCAAACAAGCCCTCAGGCAGTGGCTGTGGCATGCTGACAACTAGACCTGCGATCAGCAGATCACTGCAGGGAAGATCTGGGACATGTACCGTTGTCGTCCCACCCTGTAAGTGTAAGCGTAGGGGTGTGAACAATGACCACGGGGCTCTGGGTGTGGTTCCGTCCTGGGCTGGACAAGGAAGTAACTAATTTGTGCGTCTCTGTTGTAGTGTCGGTGCTACCCGGACCACAATCAGTAATGTTGCACCCTGTGACTCAAGTCCCACAACATGAGCAACATGGACGTAAGGGGAATCACTGACCCTACTTTCATCTATACTTCCACACTTGAATGATCATAGACATGACACATCTGTGTGAATATGAATGTTTGATGCACATTCAGTGGAGTGTTGTAGCTGGAGCAGTACAGGGCCATGCAAACCCCAATTTACATTGTTGGCCAGTGGAGGGCCAGCCAGACTCCTTTAGGGAATGACAAGTTCATCAGAAGAGGAAGAGTTCAGTACGCAGTCTGATTGCTGTGTCATTGGTAACCTAACAGAATATAGAAGTCCATTTCCAGGTCCAAGGTGAGTGTCGCAGAGTGTATTGGGGGACAGTGGAAGGTGATGATGCAGAGGGCAGAAACAGGCCATATGGTGGAGATGAATGCTACTTCTTCCTTCTTACCAGTAAGGCAGATTCATCCACATCTTCGTCCTCTGCTGTTTCATGTGCCTCACATGTGGGTGTTGGTGTTCTGTCTCCAGCACTGTGTGGCAGTGACACATCAGGAGCCAGAGGTGGAATGTCTGCCGCACTGTGTGGCACTGACACTGCAGGGGGCGGAAATGTGGATGGAGTGGTAGCAGCAGCATTCATCTGCGCCAGGTCTTGTGGCAGCAATGCCATGAGGAGGGTCTGCAGGGCATGGAAGAACCCAGCTACCTCTCGCTTGTGTGCAGCCGTGGCAGCCGCTCTTTCTGCCTGCATCTCCATGATCCTCTGCATGTGTCCCAACTCCCGGGTGACATTGCTGGAGCCACTCTGACTAGACAGTTGTTCTTGTCTTCCGAGTCAGGACTCCAGCGATGTCAGCCATGGATTGTTGGAGAGCATGGAGCAGACTGTCGGTGACCATTAGGGAATGTGAGCAGTCCCTGATGGGACTTAGACACCCACGTATGGCATCGAGTTTGGACGCCATGCAGTCGAACCCCACCCGCACCTGTTTAGCCATCTTCTCCTGGCACCCCAACACTCGGCGGTGGAAGGCAATGTGTTGTTCGTGGGGGACTGGGAGGCAGCCGTGGTGGTGGGTGCTGCCTGCTGTGTGGTCTGTGCAGGGGGTGGGGTCTCCTCGATGCAGCTGGGCTGCCCTGCTCCTGGAGGTGGATTGACGTAGCTGTCAATGAACTCATGGAGGGCATCAGTGTCGAAGGTGTGGAGGTCCTCTTCGTCATCAGTGAAGAGAGGTTCGGTCTGCTCTGCAGGAGGTGTTGATTTTCCCTCTGCATTGTGAAGGGGAGATGCAGACTGCATGACATGGTACATTGTGACTGTTTGGGAGGAGCTGCCTATTTGATGCGGGACAGTGGACATTTCGACAACATCACGGATGTGTGTTTGTACTTGTACATTATCAATTCACATTTCCCTGCCATGCCAGATGTGATTGGCCAGTTTCTACACACAAGCGGCACCAGTGTGTCCTCTGTTCTGTTGTGAATGTGTTGCGTTTGGACCACATTGTTGTCAATGTTGATGTGCTCTGCATGTTATATGTGTTTGCTGAATTTTGGGAGAGTCGCCCCTGCAGCTCTGATTTTGCTGCCCCGTATTCCTTTCATGTGGTGTGCCTTTGACTTCTGTGTTTATACATTGCTGAGATTTTGCAGACTTGGGTACATTGGGCTATTGGTGGGAGTTTGGAGTCTGGGGCATGGTTTGTCCGCAGATGTGTTGTTGACGTCAGGGGTTGTTTGTGCACATGGATGTGTCAGAGTGTGACCTGCTCCTTTATGAATGTGTTCCACACTCAGCCACCTCAGTGTCGTGGCGTGCAACATTTCATGATATATGGACAGCAGCAATGCTATTCGTCATGCAGTGTCACTTGCATTGTCAGTGTTGCTCACAGACACGCCGCTTTGCTGGGTTTAACACATGTGCATGGGTTGTTTGTAACATTGGTGGTGTGTGGGAAGGGTCCCCTCTGGGCACATAGTCGACGGGGGCCTACTTGCTGTTTCTAGTTGTGTTATAGTGTGCCAAGGGGATCAGAGACATGCTCCAGAGGCATTGTGGGTGTGCACTGTGCTATACTTAATTGTGCATGTGTGCCATTGTGCCCATCATTCCGCGTCCCCGCAGTCCCTGGTAGTTACTGCCACTGTGGCTGTTGTGTCAGGTTATGTTGAGCAGTGTCCGGTCCCCCAACTCGTGCCACCGTCTCCACACTCATGACTGTGAGCACCATTTCCTCCATCTCATCCAGCTCCTCCTTTGGCGCTGGACTCCCACCTCCAGTCTGCATTGCTGCCTTCTGATTGTTGGCGAGTCTCTGCTTGGTTTTGTGCTTCACATCATTCCAGCGCCTCTTGACCTCTTCCATTGTCCTGCTCAGCACTCCGACTGCATTCATCTTGTCCACGATGGACTGCTATATTCCATTTTTTGTTGCCAATGACACAGTGGAGGTGATGAACAGTAGTTGATGGTGTTCTATCACCTCTGTTATCAGGATCCTGTTTTCCTGCAGACGAAACCGCGTCTTCCTCTTCTTCTTGTCTTTGCCGTTCCCTGACCCCGAGGTCCCAGGATGGTCCTCCATGGGGCTTGTAGGGTTCTGTTTGCCCTCTGTACTTGCTCCGGCTACCGCCATTGTGCTTCGCAGTTGTTTTGCTTTTGTTTGTATTTTATTTTCTACTTTTATGGTGAGTTTTCCCACCTGACGTGTGTAAATTGCAGGCCTGGCGAAGATTATCGCACATTTGTTTTACCGCGGTTGGAACTTTTTCATGTTGGAGTTTATATTTTTATCACCGTCCCAGTGACTTTATCGCAGACATATGACGCGTTATCAGGAGACTATTGCATGTTATCGCCACGTTGGGAATAGGACGTTAACACTGAGTTATTTTCCCGCGATAGACAGCGATATGAAACATTGCGTGAACCGATTTTGGCAATGATTATTGCACGTTCTTGAGAATATACCATTTTTTATTTTATAACTGTATTGCTATTATTCCTGGATATGCAATGTGTTTGTCTACTTTTCACACAGGCATACAAATTCTTATTTCTAAAAGTTTTTTGGGGGACAGTGGAACTTTCTCACTGCCAGCACCTAACCTAATATTGCTCTAAAAAGTCTTGCCCCTTCTATTCTTAGAGGGGTCAGTGTGCACACCGAATGACACCCACTGTCACAGTGCCTATTCCCTCAGGAATTTTAACAGTTTGAAACAAAAATGCACAGGTGCACCACATAAACAATGATTCAAGGTAGGACTCGTTTTAGAGATCACAAAACAGTAAATAGCAAAAGTCAGAGATCTTCAATTTAAGTTCTTTATTCCATTTTCTTGTTTTGTAGAAGGAACAATACAGCCAACGCATTTCGTCCTGCTATAGGACTTCTTCAGGGCGAGGATTCCAATGTATATGCGATCTCTGTCGAGCGGTACCATCAATAAAAAAGGAAATTCTTATTTCTGTTGCTTTCACCCTATCTGCCATCTCTATTGACACTTACTCACATCCTCAAATGTACTATTCAAGGCCACTCTACTCTATGATACTCCACTTTAAGCCACTCCACTCCACACTCCTCTATGCCATTCTACTCCACGCCACTCCACTCTATGCCACTCACTCCACACCACTTTACGCCACTCTGCTCTACACCATGCCACTGTACTCCACTCTCCTCTATGCCATTCTATTCCACGCCACTCCACTCTATGCCACTTTACTCCACACCACTTTACGCCACTCTACTCTACACCATGCCACTCTACTCTACTCTATTCTATGCCATGACACTCTACTCCATACCTCACCACAGAACTCTACGCCAATCCACTCTTTGCCACTCCATGACAGAATATCGGTAACAGAAATATAGAGTGGATATAATATTGTGTCAAAATATTGAGGTCCAAAATATCAAGAAAGTAAGTGCAAATAGGTAAGTATAGATTTACAATTCTTACTTCCACATCTACTTACCTTGTAGATACATATATCATCATAGTAAATATTTGTGAGTCATATATATTAAAAACATTACTTACCTATAAAAACGTATGTTCACGATATTTAGCACCTTGATATGCTTGACATAATATTATGGTCCCCGATTTTTCAATTTCCAATATTCCACCTAAAACCCTCCTCCACGCCACTCTACTCTACTCCATTTCACCCCACTGTACTCCACTCCACCTCACCCTATGCCACTCTATGCATTTCACTCTACCCTATTTTATGCCACGCTACTCCAGCAATGCGTCACTTTTGCGCTTACAGATACGTCAGAAATACTGACGTATGTGTAACTCCTTGCGACATGATGCGTCATACATTAAATATGACGCATCAGGTATGTCGCAAGGAGTGCGCACTGAGAAGTGACGCATCGCTGCTTTCACGCAGCGATGCGTCATTTCTCATAAATGAGGCCCTTGGTATTTACCGTATCATGCGGATGTTGGGGCATTAAACACCAACATCTGCATGTTATTCCCCGAAAAGTCGGGAAAGGTGCTATTTATCTCAACCAATAAATAATGTACCCCATGGAATCATTATTTATGAGGTGGATAAATAGTTCCTATATTCTAATCAGACTCTTAGTAGCAATCGTTTTTTACGATATGAAAACGTTTCAACTTTATTGCTTTGTGCACGTCTGACATCTTGTGGCGATTTCGAAGAAGGCAACTTCTTTGTATATTTTTTCGTTTTGGAGCGGGAATAAAAAATCCCGTATTAATAAATCTCAGCCTAATAAAAACTAGGACACTAAAAGCCCTTGAGAAAAAAAAAAAAAAGCGGAAGGCTACATGTAAGAATGACTTGGTCAGGGTGAAGATTAAAGTAAGGGAAAGCGTCAGCGAAGGGCTAAGGATAAAAGCGAGTGGATTAAGTGAAGAGGAACAGGCGATCTTCCTATAACAAAAGATGAGAAACCAAAGATTTATTTCAGATTTTCAGAAAAATGAATTTCAAGCTTATTGGAAAAATAATTATATAGGAGAAAAGGCACTGTTCTAGCTGGTTCAAGTTCTTCTTGCAGAGCAAGTCACAGGAAATGACGCGTGCTCCTTTGCGTTCGAGTCCATCTGCAGGGGAATCAGTGTCATCTCTGGCTGTGGGAGAGCAGATTCATGGTTTCGGTTTCAGGGTTTTGTTTTAGGGTGACGATATTCAACTGCTTTTGAAATTCAGCTTAGAATTTGGCCTTTCTCCTCCCAGTGACATGTCTACCCGACACTCAAAGGCATACATCTTGGGACGGTTTGCCAAATAACCTAAACTTTGACGTTTAAATACAGAGGGCAGTTGTTTTCTGCTTTTGAGCTCACTGAGGAAAATTCTTCATTTTATCCCTCAGGACAATGTCTGCATCGGTAAAAGGGCCTACGCACCGATCACTTCTTGATTAAATGAATGCTCCACAGCTCGGACTCCCCAAGAAGAAATTGAGGAAACTAGCATTCAAAATATGTCTGCATAGCTGCCAAGGTTTCAGATTGCTATGTGTGACATTTTTATAATTTCAGTGTAATTATGAGTGACATTTCACCAACTATGAGTGACATTCCTCGCGGCCTGCAAAATCAAGCAATGAAGATCAGGGAAACATATAAATATCAGAAATTAGATCTATTTGAGCAGTAAGATCGGCTTTAGGATCATATATTCAAACACACATAGTTAAGCTAAAAGAGTGGTGACCAAAAACTCTAAAGAGTTATAAACCAGGCAATTGACTTTCCCCATCTATGCATGAAGGGTCTGGAAAACATCCCTGTATCCATCAGGACTGCCTCAACACTACTCCAACTGAGGAAAGAGTTGTACACACACCTTTTTAAAGAGCAGGACAGCACAATGCAGTAATATTACAAGTCTCCTCACAGAACCCAGGTACCTCTCCCATCATTTGCTGACTTCTCGTGCCTTGACCATGTACATCACTCCACTTGTCTTGGTTTGTGCTTTTAAAATAGCATATACTTAGAATAATCTCCCTTCACAGACATAGATCTTCAGAGTAATCTACATGCACAGGCGCAAGAAAGCAAACGTTTTGCCTAGTCATATATGGTGACTAATAACTAGAATGTTATAAGCAGAGAAGCAATGTTAAATACAATAATCAAATAAAACAATCTTTTTATAAAGTAACACTACAGATCTGGGTAATAATGTTAGTTATTTTAAAACTGTAATGTATGCAGATACAGCCCTGCCTGTGGGTGTTTCAATTCAGTTCTAACAGTGCGCCTACCTGGAAACCCTCACTGCCTGTGCCCTTTCTTAGCTCCAGCAGTTCCTATGGGCCCTGGCTGCCTGTGCCAATAATCGGGTGTAAATGTACGAAACTCCCCATCTGCACTGCAAACAGAACACGACTGAGATGGTGAAAGGTTTCAGACTTCCCCTGCAGTACTCTAGCCGCCCTCCAGCAGAGATAGTGCTACAGGAGATGACCTGACGTAACAGAAATGGAGGCTTGGGGCTGGGGAGGAAGGAGGGAATACATGTTTTCTTTATGTGTATTTTTATAAGGCGCACACATTTATGTAAATTTTTTAGTATGATTATAAACTGTGACATACAATGCTAGAATTCAAACATTAACAAAAGAAGTAGGTTATACAGTAACAATGTCCATTAGTGAATCAATCGCTTAGTGCAACAACAGTAAGGCAGTGATATTTGTGAGCAGCACGCATCCAATGAAGAGGAGCTGGTATCTTTCAATGCCAAGCAGCAAATGGAGTGAGACCGTAATACAAGCAACTATTTGTATGAAACAACCGACTGCTTGCTACTTAAAGGTAGTCAGTGTGAGACACTTACTTGTGGCGTGGGGAACACTGCAGTGCTGTCACGACCTCCTCCTGCCCCGTCAGCAGAGGCCATGGCCTAGGCCTCGAGTCAAGGACTGGCGCTGGCCCTGCATTTTTATTATGCCCTTAGTTCTGCTGCACTCACTGCAGCGCTACTGGGCCTGTTGAGGCACCATCAGTTTGACGGACGGGTCGTGGGTGACGGGGTAGTCAGATCACGGCACTCGGCAGTAATTCAGGGCATACATCATCGCGCGGTGAGAATAGAAACTGTGGGGCATATTACCAACAACTAGCGATAATTTTTGTCTCTAACTTGTTTAGAGACAAAAATTATCACCGCACATCGTCGATTTTTATCGCAGATAAACCTTGCTATTAGCAAGGTTTATCGCAAATGCGATAAAAAACGGCCGCAATGCATGAATATCGCTGAAAAGTCAGCGATATTCATGCATTATCGAGCAAATGCTCTTAGCCATGTTATCCACCTCCCATTGGATAACATGGTGAAGAACTGCTCAGGGCAGGTGTTAGCTTTTGGAGATATTCGCGCTTAGCGCGAATATCTCCAAAAGTTGGTAATAGGAGATAGCGATGTTAGCGACTGTTTCCAGTCGCTAACATCTTGGCACGCCCACTTTGCATGTCATTAGTGATAAATATCACTGACATGCAAAGCGGGGCCCAAGATGGTCGCTATCTCCTATTAGCTGTCACTAACTGGTGTTAGCGACAGCTTGGTAATAGGGAGATAATTTTATCTCCGCTTTCTTGGCTTTTAAAGCCAAAAAAGCGGAGATAAACCCCTTGATAATATACCCCTGTGTGCGAAGCCGCGCCACCCACTCGTGCAGCCTAAGGACGGTCCTGTGACTGTCCCCTGCACCACTAAAAGTTACCCTCGCCGCCTGCACCCTCTGACCGCTGGGGTGTGAAAGCTGCCGCCCGCAATAGCATACACTCACAATATGTTTTCAAGGTATTATTATTTATTTATGCATTTTTATATAGCGCGGACTTTACTCGAAGGTGTCAGAGCGCTTCACAATAAGAACAGATCTGATACATAAAACTGAAGTAAACAGATTAAAGAAAAAAGAATGCAAGCAAAAGGAGAAGCAAGAAGGGGTGGGGGGAGTAATTGGATTGCTACGGAGCTAAACAGGTACGTCTAGGAAAGGTTGGTATATACCGGCTTGTGTGGCCTCCATTTTTTAAAAGAAGGTGGATTTTTGGCATTAGTTAGTGCCAGAAGTCTACTGTCAATCGCCGTGATGATGAATCTTTTTCACCAAAACGACATGGGTAGCAGAAGTGACATCATACACCCTATGAGCATTGATGACATCACACGGCTGATGCTTGCCGCAACGTGTGCGTCGGGGCTCAGGATAAGGTATAGCAGGGACGCTCACACAGCTGTGCAGCAGGTGAACAGTGAGGTGCACAGGTGATCACTGCAGGCTATATGCCCAGGGGGACCTTTGGCAGTGCATTTAAGGGAGCACTCGGCTTTGTGCATCAAGGATTACCGGGCGACATGCATACGAGAAGCGCTGGGTGTGGTGCAAAGAGGGAGCCTGTGCTGTGCATCCTTCATAAGGGGGAGGGCGGCGGCCTGTGACTCGCTGAGGCACTGGTGCCGAGTAAAGCAACGCGTTGTGAATCAAGGGATCAATCAGGGCGCTGTGAAATTGGCTTTTTTTCGGGAGGGGGGGGGGGCTAAAATGCACCCCGACCTCCCCTATCTTAGGGTGGGGTGGTAAGGTTCAAGGATATAGGAAAATGATATTGGTCAATGTAGTGCAGGGGCTAAGTACACGGCACAAGGACATCATGGACTATTTACACGAATACTTTTGCAAACAAGCATAATATTTCAACACGGACGTCATTGAGACCACCAGCATCTACCTAGAAGTGTCCAGAGTTACGGAAAATATGGTGCCGCCGTCCTTCCCCAGCCAACCCCGGGCGCAGTGTTTGGTGTGATTTGGGTCCAGTGCCTGTACACCAACCACTGTGATGCCCCCTGCCTGCACCCGTGCAGCACGTGTGCAAGGCAGGTGCATCGCTCAAAAGTCCACCAGTGCCATCAATGACAGAAACGGCTGCACGTGCAGAAGCTGCAACCGGTACATAAAATGTACAAAACAGGTAGCAGCAGTGCAGGCTTCACAGGCCATGCCTATGCACCTCAAGAGCTTCCGGTTTGCTGTTAAACTGCTATGCACTGAGCAAGACATGCAAATTAGTTAACGTTATTGGTGCCTTGCAATCATGACTCTTGAGACGAGGGGTATCAGTGTCAGCAGTAGGGTTACAAAAAGTGGTAGCCAAGTGTAAACGCTGCTACTCCTTCCTATCCTTTATTGATGTCCCAGCTCAGGCCGGAGGGTGAAAGGGAGCGGACGCGCAGCGCTTGGTATGCTCTCTATCTATTTTCTACTTGCACATGCGATTCGATTTTATATGATTACAACCCTGTTTTTTAATTGTTGAACAAACCTGAATTGTTTTTACTGTGGCCTGCTTTTGAGTGCGTTATACTCAGTATTTTAAAAACGTTGACTTAATTTCTGTGTATTACTTGTTATGTCAGTCTGTCCACTCCAGTCGACGCGCCGACGACGGACACACTCCTCGGCCGCCGCCGGGCCCCGACCCCCGGGCCCGGCCACGTTCGCAGTCCTCCTCTTGGTGGCCAGAGAGCAGAGGTGGTCAAGGTGTGGCCTGCAGCTGCACAGTTTAGCGCGGCCGGCCGGCCATGGCATTTGAGAGAGTCAGACAGCGTCTCGTGCGCAACCTGCACTCTCTAATCCCCCGCCGCTTCTGCCCTTGATTTCCTAGTTCCTCCGGACGTGACGGCTGCGGTCGGCACATCCGGATTTAATCCCGGCCCACTGGTGCGCAACACACGGTGATTGACAGCTCTGAGCTACACCGCAGTATCGACTGAGAGCAGCCCAGCACCCCTGCAGACACTGTGAGGAGTCTGAGAGTAGCCGCGCGCCGCTCTCACACAGAGCTGAGAACTGCACTGTCTCTACTGTTTAGGCACTCGGGCTGACCAGAGCACCTCAGAACAGCAGAGAGAGCCCGGGCGGCACAGGTCGAAAATGCGTGACAAAGCATTTCAGTGCGGTGATGCGGATCACTGCACTGAAATGCGTGAGTGTCACACCTATTGCGTGACGCTTGACAGGACTGCGTCTGTCTAGTAAGTTTTTGCTCTGCGGACGCTCAACCATGTCTCAGAAACCCGTTGCTATCTACAATGGTGCTGCTCAAGCACAGGACCCCCTTTAAGGTGCTTTGAATCATGCATCAAGGTGTCTTTCATATTGGCCCCAGGTCTTCTTAGGCCACATTGATCCCAGCACCATCCACCTGCACTTGGATATCTGGTTTGCTTACTTAAAAAAAGAAATATTTATCGATTTAATTTTCAAAGAAATAAATACTATTGGGCATAAAACATGCCCACAAAATACAATGAGCCATTCACGAGAGATACAGTTACATACCTTGTAGACTACATTAGTCAGTACACATGTGTAAAAATGTGCATAGATGACAGTATATTAGCTATATAGGGTATATACACCCTTTCTCTCGTTATCAACCAAGTGGTGTCTTTCCCATCTGTTTCTGAAAGCAAGTTGAATTCCCAAGTCCTAAACTAGTATTTATAATCTTATTGTTTCTGAGCTCCCGTAGGCTTCCCTTCTTTTCTTGTGACAGCCCCTCCCTGAAGCTTGAACCAAGTTCTTCCTAGTCTTTGCTCTTCCTCGTCTTTTTGCAGCGCACTATGGGGCATATTCTCAAGGACTTATGCCCAAGTTAGCCGCACTTTATCCAGCAATAGTAGCGATACATTTATCGCCCTATTCACAAGCTGGTGCTAATATCCGATATCACCAGTTTTACTGTGATAGCAGCCGCAAAAAACATCGCCACAGATGACACCGGCAACTAACGCTAATGATATGCAGAGTAGGCGTTCCCGTGCAAAAAGCTGCGACAACACCACTTCGCAACATTCTCAACGACCAGCCAGATCGGCAATAGGATCCCAAAACATGCGATAAGGTTCGTTAGCAGCAGGGATTTCACACCTGCTCTTACCTGGTGTAAAGTCGGACGACAACCTGCACCATAAAAGGGAGCCCAGCCCAGAGCCACACCTGAAGAACAACAGATGCTACGGAGCTACTGATCATGCAGCTCGGACACCCAAGATGACCACAACACCCTCTGCCACCACCCCAGCCCCCCCAGGGGCCCTACCCCAGGCACCCCTACCCTCCCACCCCCCGCCCCCGGACAAAGATATTTTACATCAACTTTATTAAATCATGAACAAAACAATTCACCTGATGTCGCACAATTACAACATTTAAAATTCATATGTGGTCAGAAAAAGGAGAATCATTCAGAGAGAGAAAGAGAGAGAGGAAGAAAGGGAGAGAGAAAGTGAAAGAAAGAGACAGAGAGAGAAAGAGAGAGAAAGCGAGAGAAAGAGAGAGAGAGAGAGAGAGAGAGAGAGAAAGGGGGAGAGAGGGAGAGAAAGAGAGTGAAAGGAAGAGAGAGAGAGAAAGAAAGAGAAAGAGAGAGAGAGAGAGAGAAAGGGGGAGAGAGAGAAAAAGAGAGAGAAATAGAGGGAGAGAGAGAGAAAGAAAGAGAGCGAGAGAGAAAGAGAGAGTGAGAAAGAGAGGGAAAGAGGGAGAAAGAGAGGGAGAGGGAGACAGTGAAAGGAAGAGAGGGAGAAGAAGAGAGAGTGCTGACACTGCGGACTCAGGCCTCATTGGTCACCTGCTACCACCAGTGTGTCTCCAACCACGTGCCGGTAAACACTGCAGTCCACCAGGTCCCTTATCTGAAGCAGAGTCCAGATTGATGAATGGCAGAGTTTATATAATTGCACTCACCGTCATCACTTGCCTGCCCCTGCGCATGCAGGTTCCTGCACCCCAGTCCCTCCTGCCTCCCAGCGGTGCTTGCCCGCCCCTGCGCACCCAGGCCTCCCTGTTCACCTTCCGCCACCGGCCTGTCTCCAAGAGGGCCCACCACATGCCGGTGCAAGCTCCAAGCCCGGTGCCCGCGACCTTGGCAGCCTACACATCATGCAGCCACGCACCGCGGGCTACCAGGTCACACACATGATTCTGGGTCTTGATTTCGCAACAGCTCTTTGGTGCCACTAACTCTGTGAACCGCGAGGCAACACCATGTGGCGGTAGGCCTGTGCTGCCCGCTGGCTCAGGCCTACAATGCGGTCCAGCAGGGCTTGCACAAATCCTTACCTGTCCGGACCGCCAGGACAGCGCCTCATTGCATCCTGCACACCCGCTCAGGACTTAAGGTGCCCCTACCTCAGTGCACAGAAAATCATGATCCCGTGGCAGTAGGCCCGTGCCGGCCACAGTGTATCCAGTGCCACCAACTCTGTGCAACGCAAGTTATGGACCCTTTATGATTGAATATCGTGGTGTAGACGCCATCATGTCACCTCCGGCAGTGGGAAATGTGATGTGGGAGGGCCCTAGGCCCTCATGCATAAATAATACCAACACAGATTCACCCAGATAGAGAGTAGAAATGGCATCGAGCATATGCGCCTGGCCCTTTTTATTGGCATGGTAACAGGTCCTGTGAAGCTTGTGCTGTATGGGTGTGGTGTGGGTGCAAACAAGCCCTCAGGCAGTGGCTGTGGCATGCTGACAACTAGACCTGCGATCAGCAGATCACTGCAGGGAAGATCTGGGACATGTACCGTTGTCGTCCCACCCTGTAAGTGTAAGCGTAGGGGTGTGAACAATGACCACGGGGCTCTGGGTGTGGTTCCGTCCTGGGCTGGACAAGGAAGTAACTAATTTGTGCGTCTCTGTTGTAGTGTCGGTGCTACCCGGACCACAATCAGTAATGTTGCACCCTGTGACTCAAGTCCCACAACATGAGCAACATGGACGTAAGGGGAATCACTGACCCTACTTTCATCTATACTTCCACACTTGAATGATCATAGACATGACACATCTGTGTGAATATGAATGTTTGATGCACATTCAGTGGAGTGTTGTAGCTGGAGCAGTACAGGGCCATGCAAACCCCAATTTACATTGTTGGCCCGTGGAGGGCCAGCCAGACTCCTTTAGGGAATGACAAGTTCATCAGAAGAGGAAGAGTTCAGTACGCAGTCTGATTGCTGTGTCATTGGTAACCTAACAGAATATAGAAGTCCATTTCCAGGTCCAAGGTGAGTGTCGCAGAGTGTATTGGGGGACAGTGGAAGGTGATGATGCAGAGGGCAGAAACAGGCCATATGGTGGAGATGAATGCTACTTCTTCCTTCTTACCAGTAAGGCAGATTCATCCACATCTTTGTCCTCTGCTGTTTCATGTGCCTCACATGTGGGTGTTGGTGTTCTGTCTCCAGCACTGTGTGGCAGTGACACATCAGGAGCCAGAGGTGGAATGTCTGCCGCACTGTGTGGCACTGACACTGCAGGGGGCGGAAATGTGGATGGAGTGGTAGCAGCAGCATTCATCTGCGCCAGGTCTTGTGGCAGCAATGCCATGAGGAGGGTCTGCAGGGCATGGAAGAACCCAGCTACCTCTCGCTTGTGTGCAGCCTTGGCAGCCGCTCTTTCTGCCTGCATCTCCATGTTCCTCTGCATGTGTCCCAACTCCCGGGTGACATTGCTGGAGCCACTCTGACTAGACAGTTGTTCTTGTCTTCCGAGTCAGGACTCCAGCGATGTCAGCCATGGATTGTTGGAGAGCATGGAGCAGACTGTCGGTGACCATTAGGGAATGTGAGCAGTCCCTGATGGGACTTAGACACCCACGTATGGCATCGAGTTTGGACGCCATGCAGTCGAACCCCACCCGCACCTGTTTAGCCATCTTCTCCTGGCACCCCAACACTCAGCGGTGGAAGGCAATGTGTTGTTCGTGGGGGACTGGGAGGCAGCCGTGGTGGTGGGTGCTGCCTGCTGTGTTGTCTGTGCAGGGGGTGGGGTCTCCTCGATGCAGCTGGGCTGCCCTGCTCCTGGAGGTGGATTGACGTAGCTGTCAATGAACTCATGGAGGGCATCAGTGTCGAAGGTGTGGAGGTCCTCTTCGTCATCAGTGAAGAGAGGTTCGGTCTGCTCTGCAGGAGGTGTTGATTTTCCCTCTGCATTGTGAAGGGGAGATGCAGACTGCATGACATGGTACATTGTGACTGTTTGGGAGGAGCTGCCTATTTGATGCGGGACAGTGGACATTTCGACAACATCACGGATGTGTGTTTGTACTTGTACATTATCAATTCACATTTCCCTGCCATGCCAGATGTGATTGGCCAGTTCCTACACACAAGCGGCACCAGTGTGTCCTCTGTTCTGTTGTGAATGTGTTGCGTTTGTACCACATTGTTGTCAATGTTGATGTGCTCTGCATGTTATATGTGTTTGCTGAATTTTGGGAGAGTCGCCCCTGCAGCTCTGATTTTGCTGCCCCGTATTCCTTTCATGTGGTGTGCCTTTGACTTCTGTGTTTATACATTGCTGAGATTTTGCAGACTTGGGTACATTGGGCTATTGGTGGGAGTTTGGAGTCTGGGGCATGGTTTGTCCGCAGATGTGTTGTTGACGTCAGGGGTTGTTTGTGCACATGGATGTGTCAGAGTGTGAACTGCTCCTTTATGAATGTGTTCCACACTCAGCCACCTCAGTGTCGTGGCGTGCAACATTTCATGATATATGGACAGCAGCAATGCTATTCGTCATGCAGTGTCACTTGCATTGTCAGTGTTGCTCACAGACACGCCGCTTTGCTGGGTTTAACACATGTGCATGGGTTGTTTGTGACATTGGTGGTGTGTGGGAAGGGTCCCCTCTGGGCACATAGTCGACGGGGGCCTACTTGCTGTTTCTAGTTGTGTTATAGTGTGCCAAGGGGATCAGAGACATGCTCCAGAGGCATTGTGGGTGTGCACTGTGCTATACTTAATTGTGCATGTGTGCCATTGTGCCCATCATTCCGCGTCCCCGCAGTCCCTGGTAGTTACTCCCACTGTGGCTGTTGTGTCAGGTTATGTTGAGCAGTGTCCGGTCCCCCAACTCGTGCCACCGTCTCCACACTCATGACTGTGAGCACCATTTCCTCCATCTCATCCAGCTCCTCCTTTGGCGCTGGACTCCCACCTCCAGTCTGCATTGCTGCCTTCTGATTGTTGGCTAGTCTCTGCTTGGTTTTGTGCTTCACATCATTCCAGCGCCTCTTGACCTCTTCCATTGTCCTGCTCAGCACTCCGACTGCATTCATCTTGTCCACGATGGACTGCTATATTCCATTTTTTGTTGCCAATGACACAGTGGAGGTGATGAACAGTAGTTGATGGTGTTCTATCACCTCTGTTATCAGGATCCTGTTTTCCTGCAGACGGAACCGCGTCTTCCTCTTCTTCTTGTCTTTGCCGTTCCCTGACCCCGAGGTCCCAGGATGGTCCTCCATGGGGCTTGTAGGGTTCTGTTTGCCCTCTGTACTTGCTCCGGCTACCACCATTGTGCTTCGCAGTTGTTTTGCTTTTGTTTGTATTTTATTTTCTACTTTTATGGTGAGTTTTCCCACCTGACGTGTGTAAATTGCAGGCCTGGCGAAGATTATCGCACATTTGTTTTACCGCGGTTGGAACTTTTTCATGTTGGAGTTTATATTTTTATCACCGTCCCAGTGACTTTATCGCAGACATATGACGCGTTATCAGGAGACTATTGCATGTTATCGCCACGTTGGGAATAGGACGTTAACACTGAGTTATTTTCCCGCTATAGACAGCGATATGAAACATTGCGTCAACCGATTTTGGCAATGATTATTGCACGTTCTTGAGAATATACCATTTTTTATTTTATAACTGTATTGCTATTATTCCTGGATATGCAATGTGTTTGTCTACTTTTCACACAGGCATGCAAATTCTTATTTCTAAAAGTTTTTGGGGGGACAGTGGCACTTTCTCACTGCCAGCACCTAACCTAATATTGCTCTAAAAAGTCTTGCCCCTTCTATTCTTAGAGGGGTCAGTGTGCACACCGAATGACACCCACTGTCACAGTGCCTATTCCCTCAGGAATTTTAACAGTTTGAAACAAAAATGCACAGGTGCACCACATAAACAATGATTCAAGGTAGGACTCGTTTTAGAGATCACAAAACAGTAAATAGCAAAAGTCAGAGATCTTCAATTTAAGTTCTTTATTCCATTTTCTTGTTTTGTAGAAGGAACAATACAGCCAACGCATTTCGTCCTGCTATAGGACTTCTTCAGGGCGACGATTCCAATGTATATGCGATCTCTGTCGAGCGGTACCATCAATAAAAAAGGAAATTCTTATTTCTGTTGCTTTCACCCTATCTGCCATCTCTATTGACACTTACTCACATCCTCAAATGTACTATTCAAGGCCACTCTACTCTATGATACTCCACTTTAAGCCACTCCACTCCACACTCCTCTATGCCATTCTACTCCACGCCACTCCACTCTATGCCACTCACTCCACACCACTTTACGCCACTCTGCTCTACACCATGCCACTGTACTCCACTCTCCTCTATGCCATTCTATTCCACGCCACTCCACTCTATGCCACTTTACTCCACACCACTTTACGCCACTCTACTCTACACCATGCCACTCTACTCCACTCTATTCTATGCCATGACACTCTACTCCATACCTCACCACAGAACTCTACGCCAATCCTCTCTTTGCCACTCCATGACAGAATATCGGTAACAGAAATATAGAGTGGATATAATATTGTGTCAAAATATTGAGGTCCAAAATATCAAGAAAGTAAGTGCAAATAGGTAAGTATAGATTTACAATTCTTACTTCCACATCTACTTACCTTGTAGATACATATATCATCATAGTAAATATTTGTGAGTCATATATATTAAAAACATTACTTACCTATCAAAACGTATGTTCACGATATTTAGCACCTTGATATGCTTGACATAATATTATGGTCCCCGATTTTTCAATTTCCAATATTCCACCTAAAACCCTCCTCCACGCCACTCTACTCTACTCCATTTCACCCCACTGTACTCCACTCCACCTCACCCTATGCCACTCTATGCATTTCACTCTACCCTATTTTATGCCACGCTACTCTATGCCACTCCACAAATTGTCACACTATGGCACTCAACACCATGCCACGCTATACCACACAACTCTACTCACTCTACGCCACTCCACTCTACACCACTCCATTCTACACCACTTCACACAATGCCACTCCACGGCACTCTATGCTACTCCACTCGATACAACTCTACCCTATGTCACTCCATGCCACTCTAAGCTATGCCACTCTACTCTAGGCCCCTCTACTATACGCCACTCCAATCTATGCTATGCCATTTCATTCCACTCTAAATCACTCTATACCACTGTATTCTTCACCACTCCATTCTATTCTATGCCACTCCACTACATGCCACTCCACTTATGCCACCCCACTCTTTGCCACTCTACTCCACACAACTTGACTGTTTGCCCTGCCACTGTACCCCACTCTTTTCTATTCTACTCTACATCATTCCACTCAATGTCACTCCACTGTACTTCATGCCACTCTACTTTACGCCATTCCACTCTATGTAGTTCCACTTTACACCACTTGACTCACCTAGACGCCACTCTACTCCTATCTACGCCACTCTGTTCTACTCTATGCCACTCTTCACCACTCTACTCCAAGACACTCTACTCTATGCCACTCCAATGTACGCCACTCCACTCTATGCCATTCCACTCTACTCCTCTCCACACTATTCTACACCATTCTACTATATGCCCTTCTATTCTATGCCACTCAGCACTACTCATTCTATACAAATCTAGTCTACACAACTCTACTCTAAGCCACTCAAATCTATGCCTCCATATGCTACTCCACTCCAGTCTACTCCACTCCACTCTATAACAATCTACTCTATAGCACTCTACTCTAAGCCACTTTACTCTAAGCGCTCTAATCTGTTACTCTGCTCTACACCACTCTACTCTACATAACTCTACACCACTCTACTCTATGCCACTCCATTCTATTCCACTCTACTTCACTCTACTCAATGCCACTCCACTCTAGTCTGTTCCACTCAATGCTAAGCCATTTCACTCCATGCTACTCTACTCTATACCACGCCAGTCGACTGTATGCAACTCCACTCTATGCCATATTACTCCACTCCACTCCATTCCACTCTACACTATTCTCTTCTATTCCAATCTACCCCCACCACTTCACTCTTTTCCACTCGATGCCACTCTACTCTATGCATCTCTACACTATGTCAGTCAACAGTACGCCACTCTACCAGATGTCACTCCCCTCTATGCAAAAACATTAGTTGATGGACAGAATGCAGAACAATGTCATACATTCACCCCAGTACAGAGATCTGGGCCTAGATCCATCATTTTGTTGCACTCCACACCACCCCAGTTCAGACATGGCCATATGCAAATCAGCCTTGACCCTGTGCCTCATGGGAACAGTCCAGCCCGAACTGCCAAGCCATGTCTTTCCTGGACCGGAATCAAGCATCCTAGAACCGGTTTCTGGCTATCAGCCGTCTTCAGCCAGGATAGCTTGAGTCCAGTGGTGTGGAGAGCATGGGACTCACGTCTGAGCATACCCATCCCACTCTGGGTGACAAATGCAAAAATATTAGTTGATGGACAGAATGCAGAACAATGTCATACATTCACCCCAGTACGGAGATCTAGGCCTAGATCCATCATTTTTTTGCACTCCACACCACCCCAGTTCAGACATGGCCATATGCAAATCAGCCTTGACCCTGTGCCTCATGGGAACAGTCCATCTCGAACTGCCAAGCCATGTCTTTTCTGGACCGGAATCAAGCATTCTAGAACCGGTTTCTGGCTATCAGCCGTCTTCAGCCAGGATAGCTTGACTCCAGTGGTGTGGAGAGCATGGGACTCACGTCTGAGCATACCCATCCCACTCGGGGTGACAAATGCAAAAACATTAGTTGATGGACAGAATGCAGAACAATGTCATACATTCACCCCAGTACAGAGATCTGGGCCATGATCCATCATTTTTTTGCACTCCACACCACCCCAGTTCAGACATGGCCATATGCAAATCAGCCTTGACCCTGTGCCTCATGGGAACAGTCCAGCCCGAACTGCCAAGCCATGTCTTTCCTGGACCGGAATCAAGCATCCTAGAACCGGTTTCTGGCTATCAGCCGTCTTCAGCCAGGAGAGCTTGACTCCAGTCGTGTGGAGAGCATGGGACTCACGTCTGAGCATACCCATCCCACTCGGGGTGACAAATGCAAAAACATTAGTTGATGGACAGAATGCAGAACAATGTCATACATTCACCCCAGTACAGAGATCTGGGCCTGCTGTTTTTGCATTTAACTCTCCTCTATGGCACTCCACTCTATACCACATCACTCTGCACTATTCTACGCCACTCTGCTCTACACCATGCCATTAACATTTAGCCATGCTAAACAGCAGCCAGGCTGCTGTACAACATGGCCAAAAGCCTATTGCTTTCACATAGGCGAGATCTACTGGTTTTGCTAATACTTGTTGTTCCTAATGTGTAGGCAGCTAGTTTTGTACTAGTGATGCCTTTTACGACAGCTATCTTCACGAATATATAAAAATAAAAGGCCATTTATGAATAATAATTCCCCTAAAAAATCACATGACATCCATTTTGGACACAAACAATTGCATCTGTAAATAGTAGGATGCCAAGCAGTCCTCCACATCCCACAGTCCACAGCATCTTTTGTTGACATGGCTCTTTGTGTTTGTGAATGGTAACATTCTTTCCAATCCTACCAGGAAGGTAAAGTGGTGCACAGGTGAGTCTATGGCAATTTTAAGCTGCAAAATTATAGTTACATATAACTTTTCTTGTGCAGTATAAATTATAACAGATGCACATGCTCCGCATTGAGTAGCAAATGGTGCTCATATAGAGGGTGTGCTTGGGGAGGGCAAAAAAGGCCAGCAAGATGGCCAGTGAGTTAAACAATTGCCAGTAAAACTTAGAGATATACAGGTCACAAACCCAAATCCTCATAAGACCAATACAGCCTTTGTATCCTTACAAAGTGGGTAAACTAATTAACCATTACTTTGGATAATAGTAGCATGTGTTATTAACAGTGCTTAAAAGCAGCCCATGAGCAGTGGGGAACACTTTATAAAATACAAATTACATAGGCCTTCTATATTTGATTGTGCTACCTGTATATCACATTTTGTATCTGTACATTAAGTAATATTTGTTGTAAACGTGCATGCCACTAAAGTATCTGCCTTGCAAATTTCCTACATAGTGATATTGTTTGCACTGCCTATTGTTTCTCCGTATGCCACTGTTGTGTGTACATTAGATAAAGAGGCTGTTGTGATGTATTAGGTGTAGCTGCCCCAGAACTACATCTCATTGGCATTTCCCAAAGGACATTGAAGAAAGAAGCATCAGCTGTTGTTACTTTGCACCAGTCCTACATGAGAGCATGGATGTCTAGGGGGGGGGGGGGTTCTAAAAGGTGTCCTAGTGGAGCTAGGAGAGAATTTGGTCCAGCAGCAGTGGCCATTAGAAAGGCAAGGGAAGCAATCACAAGAAGTGGATAAGTATTGTACTGGAGTATTCATATTGCTTTTCATTCCAATGGCAGGGTTGCACAGAGCTCACATTTACATTACATTCCTGAGGTGCCTTTTCACAATGCACAGTAGGAAAGGATGTCATTTGTAGTTTAGCCTATGTAAGTGGTTCAAGAAATTGGATTATTATTTGGGGTAAGTGACTCTGGGGTACATTCACAAGAACGTCTGATAACTACCACAAGAGTAGCGTAAAGCAACTATCAACATCGCGCCCTATCGTGGGAAAATAACCCAGTGTCAATGTGGAATCCACAACAAGGCGGTACCATAAAATAGACACCAGATAACGCAGCAATTGTCAGCGTAAAAATCAACACCACTCCGCAAAACGCGATACGCGAATGCAAAAAAACATGCGCTGAGGCCAACCGCGGTACAAAAAGCAGCGAAAACTAGCCACTGCCCTGCTAATCCCATGCGTCTGGTGGGACAATACACCATAAAAACCACAGAAAAAAGTCACCAGAAGCAACCCAAAGCACGTAGCAACATGGAGGCACCCTGAACCAGCGCAGAGGCCAACTCGAACCCTACAAACGCCACAGACTACCAGCAAGGGACAATGGGGTCGGGGAAGGCCAAGGAGAAGAGGGAGAGGAAGACGGTGTGCAGACCGCAGGAAAACAAGACCAGCATCACGGAGGTGACAGAACACTACCAGCAACTGACCCACCAGCAGACCACCTGGATTGCAGTCGGAGTGCTGAGGAGGCCAACCCAGGAGGCCATAAGCCGCCGGCGTGATGTGACAGCCTAAACCAGGCACAAACCCACTGCCAACAGGAAGGCAGCAACTGCGACAGGAGGTGGCAGTCCAGCGCCACAGGAGGAGCTGAAGGAAACCCAGGCCACAGTCATCAGTGTGGAGACGGTGCAAAGAGTAGGGAATACGGACACAGCTTGAGAGAACCTGCCACAACATCAACAGGGAGTGCAACGAACAGGGACTGGGGGGACGGGAGGAGATGGGCACAATGTTATACATGCACAACGAGGTGTAGCACACTGCACATCCACAATCACCCAGGATCATGTCCCATATCCCCTTGGCACACTGCAGCACACACAGATAGCACCAGCAGCACACCCACATAGATGACAACGTGGAACAATGCGCATAGCCGACACTGCAGAACAGAGGACACAACTGGCTCCGCACATGCACAAAAACATGCCTACTACATCTGACAGAGCCGGAAACTGTGAAATGGAAATGTACGCGTACAACCTCACATCCATCATGTAGTTCAAATGTACACTGTCCCGCAGAAGTATCCAGCACCCCCAAACAGTCACAACGTACATGGCCTTGCAGTCTGCATGCAAACCAGCACAATGCGCCAACATATATGTTAACACAAAGTCAACACGCACCTTTCTCTCACATCGCAGAGGGGCACACAACACCTTCAGCAGAGCACAGAATACAACACATCAGTGATGCTGGAGAGGACCACCACACCGTCGACACTGACGCCCTACAACCGCCCATGGATATCCCACGCAATCCCCCACTAGGACCTGGCAGCCAAGATACTCAGAGGAGAACACCAAGCCTGCAACAGACCATGCAGCAGGAAGCACCCACAAGCACAGCTGGCTCACGACACTTCACCCACCCACATATGGCACCCCAATGCCATGTGTCAGCACGCCACAAGGAAGTGGCCCAACAGGTGTTGGTGGGGGCCTAACCCATGGAATGTGAACCACGACACATACGTAGGTATCTATCACCCTTCAGGGTCCACCCACACCCCACTAAGGAGACCCACACTGCCAGAGAGACACATGCAGATGCACATTCCCAGTGCAGAACCCCGCCCAGGGGCGCTCAAATAGCTGTCTCACATCCATGTTGGCTCCGCATATGGCCACTCCCCTTACGTATTGAGTGGGTGACGACAAAGCTACATGTCCAAGCTCCAACCCGCTGCCTGCAGTGACATGTCTGCATCCGATGTACACAGCACAATTTCATGTCGTGGGGCCCAGGGCCCTCATGCAGACAACAAGACCCAGTACACATGCAGATATCATGTAGAACTGGCTATGGGCACAAGCGCCCGGACCCTTTATTGGCAGGGCCACATGTACAGTGACGCCTGTGCTAGATGTGTGTGGGGTGAGTGTAAGCCATTCCGCACGGAATTTCTGGTGCTGGCAACCACTTGAACATTAGACCTCAGTGCAACGAAAACAGAAAACACATGCATAACAGAGTCAACTGCTGAGCACCATGGAGGGAGCTGGAGCAAGTACAGAGGTCACCCAACATGCAAACGGAAGTGTCCGTGAGTTGCAGTGCACTGAGGTAGGGGCACTAGAACTGAGCGCGCTCATGTGAAGAAAAAGTCTAGGATTGTGTCCCTTCAATACAACCCTGATGCAGATGCAGTGGGGTGTGTTAGACCTGCATCATCTTCCCTATCAATGTCTCAGGGACCCCACACTGTATGAGGTGACATAGCTGCACAACCGCTACACAGCACAAAACACAATCAGCAATGGACAATGGCCTGCAGTACACTGAGTCACTGGCACCTGGAGTGCAGAGCAAGGTATCAGGCCGACGATGGCATCCACAACAGGTCTGAGCAACTCCTAAGTCTGTCAGGACCACCAGTTCAACTCTGGCAGATGGCGGTTGGAGGTGGTCCTTGTGGTGGTGGCATGTGCCTCCTGCGGTGATGCAACGTCCGGCCCGGTCTGGACACGCTTTGGTGTGTGAGCCCTGGTGGGACGCATTTGGGCCCGGAGGCTGCGTACAGCGCAAGGCCACCGAGAAAAGGCGTTGATGACCCCAAGGCCTACGCTTCAGGGCCATCCGATTTCTCTGGAGAAGGGGTCCCGGACCTGACCAGCACAGAGTTAGTGGCCCCGGATGAACTGCGGCCGGCACAGGCACCCAGCCACGGGACGGTGACTTGCGGTGCAGTCAGATGGGCCATGCAACCTGAGCAGGTCACCATCAATGTCCGAGGTGTATGTTGTGGAGGGTTGCGGGGGACAGTGGAAGGTGTCCTTAAGGCCATGACACCGAAACGTTTGATTTTATCCGGAAGCAGCAAATGAAGGAGTGGAATGTGACATCCTCGTTGCCAGTGCCACCACCAATGTGGTATCAGCTACATGAGGATGGCAACTGCCCCCTAGTCCATAGACTCAGACGCCACCAAAGTCCGTCTGGAGAGTGTCCATGAATGTGGGGTGTTAGATTTGGGGGTCTCTAGTTGGCACAGGTAGGTACTTGTGACAAATAGGGACCCTTGCCTCTAGCCAGGATAAGGGAATTACACTCCTAAATCACCGCTGCTCACCCACTTGGTAGCTTGGCACAAACAGACAGGCTTATCTCAGAGGCAGTGTGTAAAGCATTTGTGACCACATACAGTAACCCAGTGACAACACTACAGATGGACACCACACAAGGTTTTGTATAAAAAAATAAGTATACTTTATAGAGATTTACCACAAGACCATGAACGACAGAAATACACAATACTGTTACTTTAAGATGGTAGTTTTAGCTTAGTTCAGTTCAGTTCTTAAGATGCGACACTTTGCGTCAATGTACCTTACGATGCATTGCGCTTCCACGACAAGCAATGTTGCAGCGAGGGAAATGCGGCAAAGTTCCGGTGCAAAGAAATAAAGAGGTGAAGATCTTCCAGATGCGACACGCTTCTCAGGGGATGCAGGAAGTTCTCGGTTCAATGCGGGGACTGTAGCGGCGACACCTTTGTTCAGAAGTGCGACGGCAACAGCTTCCACTGCGACCCTCTTCTCCCACATTTGCGTGAAGCTTACGCATGATGCGACAACTACAGCGGCGACATCCTTGTTAAGAAATGGGACGGCAGCAGCTCCAACGGCGGCGCACTTCTCTGGGATGACAGGCGCTTTCCTCGATGCGGTGCAATGCGACAGTTCCAGCGGCAACACTCTTGTTCAGAAGTGCGACGGCAGGCAGCAGCGACGGCAACGCGCTTCCTCTTCGTTGCGAGACGCTTCTCTCGATGCGGTGCAGTGCGACAACTAAAGAGGCGACACCCTTGTTCAGAAGTGAAACGGCAGCAGCAGCGACAGCGACAGCGACATGCTTCCTCTTCGTTGAGTCACGCTTCCAGCTCCTTGCGACACACAGTTCCTCAGAAGGTCCAAAACAGCAGCAGGCTCTTACAAAAGAACTCTGGGAAGCTGGGGGTTGAAGTCTGTTGTCCCTGAGACTTCAGCAGGTGGCAAGGATCCTTCACAAGTTGAAAGCAAAGTACACAAAGTTCCTTTTTCCTCTCTTTGGCAGTAAGGCAACCACTGCAGGCCAATCCCCTGAGCAGCACTTCAGCTTAGGAATAGTCTCTCCTCAGTTTCTTCAGGTTCCTCTCCTCAGCAGAGGTTTCTTCTTGTTTGTCCAAAAGTGATCTAATTTCTTGGGATCAGGGTCCCAATATTTATACCCCAATATCCTTTGTTCTCTGAGGGGAGAGGGTCTTTTGCCCAGTCCACACCAGTCTGAAGCACTCTGTTTACCAAACCTCTTCTTTCCTTTCACAGTGCAGGGCAGAAACATCAGACGCCCCACAGGAGGTGGAGCCAGCATTGTGAAAGGCAGGCACAGCCCTATTCAAGGTTCAGGTGCAACTCCTCCCTCCCATCTAGATGCAGATCTCTCTATTCACCACTGGGCTGACTCATCCTGTCTCTTGGAATCCCCCAGCCATTTCACTCACAAACTCCAGACAAGGAATACACAACCTAGCAGAGGCAGGCTTGAAATGTTAGGCAAGAAAATACCTACTTCTAAAAATGGTATTTTCAAACACAGAATGTTAAAACCAACTTCACTAAAAGAAGCATTTTATCATTCTGAGTACAGGCATACTAAACTCGAATTTCTACCATGTTCCCTAAGTCCATTAGGATTATAAAATGTAATAATTCTAACAGCCCATTCTGGCCTATAGAGTACAGGTAGCCTTGCAATAGTGAAAAACGAAAATGGCTGTATTTCACCATTAGGACATGTCACACACACCAGGGGATTTCCTACCTTATCCTTACAATGCACCCTGCCCTTGGGCCTACTATAGGGGTGACTGATATGAAGAAAAGGGAAGGTTTAGGGACTGCCAAATGGGTGCACTTACCCAGTCAGCATGACAGTACCAGACTGCACGCAGGCTCTGCAATGGCAGACCTTAGACACATTTTTCAAGGCTGGCTCTGTAGGTGGCACAACCAGTGCTGCAAGCCCACCAGCAACATTTGGATTTACAAGCCCAGGGCACACTCAGTGCACTGTACTAGGGTCTGACAAGTAAACCAAATAGCCAAAAAATGGAATCACTGATTAATACATCCATTTACAATAGGGAGCACTTGCACTGTGGCACTGGACAGCATTGGCACAGTGCCCAAAGCATCTAACACCAGCAAAAATACATGATGCAACAGCAAAAATGGAAGGGAGACCCACGCCAATGGTGCCAGGTCTAACATCGGGGATCAGGTAACAAACTTAGTGGCACCGGGGCTGAGAGGGGATGCAGTCTGCGTTGATGTCGGTATACTGATATGAACTCTGCCATTGCTAAATAATGTATCTTTCACCTACTGGACCGCAGTGTAGGCTGCAGGCAGCGGTCAACTCGGGCCATTCACCGAGTGTTGCCAGCATAGGTTGGTGTCCCCACTGGCCTGCGTAGTTCAGGTTCAGTGGCACCACGTGTTCGGTCACCTCCATGACTGTGACCCGGCTTTCGTCCGGACTGAGCCGCATCTTCCTCTTACTCCTCTTTGTGCGACCACTAGTGTGGACTTTGCCATTTGTTATTCAGATATAGGTGCTGGAAGTGAGACCTACTAGCCCGCAGGGTTGTCCTGGTCCCTCACCCACATGTCGCCGGCTGGCATTGAAAAGGGTTTGTGACAGCACGTGTCGTCGGCTGGCGTTGAACAGAGCTAGTAGCAATATGTGTCGCAAGATGCCAATATGGAACTATACCGCAATGATCAGTGGGCTCTCGTGCTCTGGCCGCTGGTCCGGATTTGGGGTCAATGCCATTCAGGAGCCAGGACACAGTTTCACATATGAGACCTACTGGTCTGCAGAGGACGCCGGTGGAATATTTAAATGAGGAAGGTGTAATGTGGGCCAGAGTCGGGGGCCAGCGATGGTCTGAGAGGCTGGCTGGCTTGTGGGCCTTGGGCTTGGAGCTTACACAGGCACGTGGTGAGCCCTCTTTGATACACGCGGGTGTCGGCTGGTGATCAGTGTGGCCTGGCTGCGCAGGGTCGGGCCTGACGGGTTCGTGGTCCAGCGGGCCGGGCTATGGCAGGCGCACAGGATGTCAGGCAACTCCGCTAACAAGGACCGCGTCAGCCTCGTGACGGGGTGGGAGGTGCCACCCTGGCAGAGACATTGGGCTTTCCGGAAGAGGACCACACCCAGGGCTTCGTGCTTTTTATTCACACCCCTATGCTGGCCTGGCGTACGCCGGGCCATCCCACTCTGCTCACGCTTACGGGGGGCGTAACCGGCAACATTTCCATGAGGACCACCACTGGCTGGGGTGACATGGTTGTGTCCACTGTCCACTGCACTCCTTACACCAGAGGTGTATGTCGCCGTGGATATGGGTGTGTTCTGCATACTGCGGTCTGTCCAGCACATCACCGCCACTCTTGGCACTGTGTACTTTCCCAATCATGGTTCTACTGCATCCTTCACACATGCCTGGTTGCCACCTTTCCCCACATTTGGCTATTGTGTGGCTGAGGTGCCATGCCGTTGATTGGTCATGTTCACTGCTTGCCCAAGTTACCATTGTAAGTTGTTCTGTCATGTCTGGTGGGTGGGCATGTTGTTGTGCATGTTGGTTGTGATTTTGTGACGTGTGCATTGCCAGAGTTGTGGATTGCATGGTTGAGGAGTTGAGGTCAGTGGGGTGTTAATTTGGCACTTGCAAAGGGGCTGTGCATTTTTCTTGGTGCCATCCTGGGAACGCTGGTTGCTGGTGGACTGTCGGAGGGTGAAGGGATCATGAACCCTGGCTGTGTATTTGGAGGCGACATTGGTGATGTCCCACGGTGTTCTGATGTTGCCTGCACATTGATGTGTGATGTGTGCTTTATGTTGCCCTGATTGTGTGCTGTGTCACCAGGGGGCACAGGTGGGACATGTGTGCAGTGAATTGCCCCGAACATGTATATACAAAACATTCCATTCCCTAATGTTCTATTTACCCAGAAAACTGTCATGTTGGTCAGGTAAAAATGAAAAGTGCCGCCATTGTCGATCAGTGTGCACGCAATCATGGGTTACGGTACCCCTTGCTTAAACCACGTGTCCCTCCCTTGTGCTCAGTTGCCTAGATACTGCAGTGTAAACAGAGTTCATTCCAAAGTCGTCACCTCAGGAGCCTCTAGTTTGTGCTGAATCGCGGCACTTTTCATTTTTGGGGCAAAATGTAGATTTCTATTTACAGGAACTAGTAAAAACTTTGCCCTATTATCTGAAAGACACCAGGGATTTTTTAAATAAATTGAAAGACATTGCATGGACGGACGACATGGGCATGACAATAGAAGCCCAGGTTCTTGTGTGAAGGACCAAAAAACTGGGCTTCTATTGGAATTCTCTAGGGCATATTATCAAGCCCCTTATCGCCACTTTAGCGGCGATTTCCTGCCGCTAAAGCAGCGATAATGTTATCGCCATTCTTGATAATATGTCCCTCGGGTCACAAAGTGAGTTACTTCTGTCTACTAACACCAGCAGTTCAGAGAAGATATAAACCTGTTCCTAGAGATAGGTTCCAAGGATAGGCAGCCAAGATGACCAGCTGAGACTACTGAAGAAACAACATCTGCCTCAGCACGAATGCAACAACTACGCATGGCTAAAATAAAAACCTGAAGCTCAACTACAGAAAACGTACATAGCGGCAAGTGCTGCACCAGCTGGAAGAGTAATGCAGGAACAGTAACAGCTGATATAAGCAGGGGCGGTGGGTGAGATTTGAAAGTGGTGGGGCGCAAAGTGATTTGCATACAGCACCGTAGCGAGCGAGCGCAGCGAGCGAGCCTGAACCCCAAATGGGGGGTTTGGGGGGATTACCCCCCCCAAGAACATTTTGAAAAAAAAGAAGAAAAATCATGCATTTTCAAGCAAATTTGAGAAAGCAGGAAGGTTAATAAAGCAATTGTAAAAGTGCAGTTATTACATTAATAGTTGTCGTAACATAGGTACCTGCTTATTCAGTATCACTGCAACCTACTCAAACTGCATTTGAAATTCGTAATGCTACTCAAAATCCATGAATACATACGTTTTCTTGTCACACTATGCCCACGTTGGCAAAATAGCCAGCGCTGATTTGGTTTAGGATATTTGCCCTGTACAAGATTGCATCTTAGTTTAGTAACGAGCTTAAAAATAGGTTTAAAAAAACTATTTGTATTTATTTATTCTATTCACGGACATGAGCATTGTCATTAAGCCTCAGTCTCTTTATCCTTCATGAGCAGTGTGTCACCCTGGTCAATGTCATAAGACAGACCTAGTACCTGTGATGGGTATATGGAACCAAGTCAGAAAATCATCCACAAGGTGTCTGTGGGCCTCTGCTTTTTGTTTATGACTAGACAGAGCTGGGACTTTGTATGGAGAGGAGCAGCAGCGGTGCGTCCATTGGGGCGTAGGGGCGTAGCCCCACTAAGCTCCATGGACGCACCGCATCGTCACTAAAATTATTTGTATTTTACTAAAAGAAAAAAATTTGCGAGCGCTACCACTGGTCGGGAATCCGGGAGACACCTGATGTTTCCGGAGTGCGCTGGTGGGGCGGGGTGCTGGGCCTGCTGCAGCTTGAGTGACAGTCCACTCAGCTGCAGAAGTACTGCGCAAGTAAATTTCAGGCTAGCACCTAGCGCAAGCATGCGCAGATGCAGCCCCTGCTGAACATCCCCATGAGAGAGTACCAGGGGGCGGGCCGCAGCCCCCGGGGTTTCAGAGGGAGAAAGGGCGAGCAGTCATGGTGCCCCCCCTAGCGCCAGGATTGGCTGGTCCCGTGTGCAGGCCAATCACTGTCTCACTTCGGGATGCCCGCCGCTGTGACGTCTAGTAGCCTGGAGTGCGTAGGCAGCAGACCGTGTGTGACTCCCGCCTCACCGTCACCGGCGTCACGG
Source organism: Lissotriton helveticus (assembly GCF_964261635.1). Taxonomy (NCBI): domain Eukaryota; kingdom Metazoa; phylum Chordata; class Amphibia; order Caudata; family Salamandridae; genus Lissotriton; species Lissotriton helveticus. The sequence goes on from NC_136061.1 coordinate 1,205,122,303, forward strand.
TGCAGGTAAGGCACAGTGTGCATTAAAAGCTTATATTTTACAGCAGGGCAAGCTCTCTGGGCCGCGGTGTACCGTCACTGCCAGAGAGCACCCTGGTCCGACTCCTGTGTAATGCTTACGTAACGTTGTATATTTTTAGAAATAGTTTCACAATGAATCTCCCAATGTTTGCGCTGGTGCACACATCTGTCTGTGACAAACTGGAGCCACCTTTAAATTTGGCATTGTGTGGCACCACACCTGCACCAATATGGTGTGTAAATGAATTTGCCGTTTTTCACCAAAAGTGAATGTTGGTTGCAGTTTGTTTTTCTGAATCCTCCCCGGGACCCCAAAGTTGACTCCTGTTATTACCCAAAACCTTGTGATTGACAGCATGTCAGTAAAACAGGCGGCAACATTATCTATGAGAAAAGGACGGCTGAGGAGGGTGTGAGAAAAGTACCGCACACGCGGCCAGAGGAGGTAAAAGTACTCACCGCAAACATGGCGAGCAGGGGTAAAAGTACTCACCGCACACAACGAAGTACCTACCCATCGCACTTGGGAGAAGTACTTGTGGTGCGAGATAAAGAAAGCAGTACTCACCAGTCACCACACATGTAGAGAGCAGAGTAGTACTCGCCACATACATTGAGGGAAGTTCTACTCACAACGCAAACGGAGAGAAGTACTCACCACACAAGAGAAGTACCCACCGCATTTGGAAGACGTGGTAGGGGTGGTTGGAGGGCTGCCACTCACATGGTGTGTCAGTAACAAGAGCTTATACCCTGTGCGCGGTCTGTTTCTTGTCTCTTTCCATATTGTGTACTGTAAATACTTCACCTGCCAGCCTGGGGTTTCAGGACAAACACCCATGCCCTCCGTCCTAGCTACACCGAGCAGAGAGGGGAGAGCACAGACTCTGAATGGGGTGGGCTGCGCGGCCGCCTTGTGGGAAAGGATGAGGTTTCAAGGTTATGTTTGTGTTTGAATATCATTTGTAGGGTAAGTTAAGTATAAGATTTACAGTGTGCAGCGCGCACAACGTTTTATTTATACTGCAAAAGTTTATGAATTAAAGCAACATCTGAAACTGATCTTTTGAAACCATACTGCACAGGAAATCTGGCATAATTTATTTAATACTGATTTAATTGTCCTTAATTGCACCGCTCCGTCTGTTTATGTGCCGGTCCTGTTTCTAGCTACAGCTTACAGCAGTGGTGGTTTTGGCTGTTACTGGTGGCGCGCAGCTTGCCCCCACTGTTAGTGGTCTGGCCTGCACATTATGCTAAGTGACCTGTTGGCTTACGTTGTATTTACAGACCAGTGCGATAAAAGGCAGTTTGAATACTGTAAGGAATGCATCAAAAAAAGGATTGGTTCAATGTTATTTGCGAAACCATGCATCCAACTGCATTGTCACGCACGTCAGACTTGGAAACGAATGTCCAATTCAAATTGACATGGTTTGCGTTCAGAAGTCCTCGGTGTTCTGCATGTTTTTTCAAGGGAAATATCGTTGCTTATATTTCCGAGTGTTAATACAAAGAATGACACGAGCGGCGAGCACCCATGAGTATTGGGTAAATATGCACGCACAAGCTGTGATGGTATTGAAAATGATTTGTCCTTTTTTTTTCTGCAACTACTCTACTTCTGCAGTTTCACATACTGGTGTTTTTCATTGCCTCACATCACGATTCACTTCATGCTGAGGAGTGCACTACATCATGCTCACTCATGCAACCAGGCAGACGCATTCTGAACACTTCCCATCTGCAGAATGGATTTGCATTTGTGTTTGGACGTCTGCGGGCTATTGGTGAATCTTTCAGCTATTGATCGCTTTATTTGTGTGTGTTGGTTGCTACTGTCTTTCAGCTGGAAAGTAAATAGCAGCCGCAGCTTGCATCAATTATCTGCGCAGATTGTTTACTCTCCATAGAGCACAGGGTTATGGGAACAGCTTTGAACTTCCCTTTAATCTACATCAGTGGTTCCCAAACTTTTGACGCCTGTGGACCTCCATTAAGTCACCACTGAAAGCCGGGGACCCCCAAGCAATTTGTAGGATTTAAATTTCAAACATTAATTTGAGCAAAGTAAACACATGTGCACACATATTTACAAGCCCCTATCTTCAAGGGAATGTCACTTTTTGTGATGTTTCCATGGCAATAGGGGCTTCTCCTTATTTACAAGGCAGCGTCGAGGCACTTACCGCGGCTTAATGCTGCCTTGCAAATAACGCCTCCTTTCATGCAATACTTAGCGTGAAAGAGGTGGGCAGTGGGTGTTGCGGTGGGCGTTCCACTGCAACTCCCAGTGATTTTTACGCTGCCTCCTATTTACAAGGGCAGCGTAAATAGGAGACCGTGCCAAAATGAAAACCAGGAAACACCTGGTTTTAACTTGGGGAAACAAGGAGAAATGCTTTATTTCTCCTCAATTTTGCTTTTTTCACGTGTGCTGCCTTATGCAGTACACATGGAAAAAGCAAAACGCCTTGGTTTGTTTATGTTCAGGAAGGCGACCCTTCCTGCACATAAACAATCTTTAAAAAAATTACATTTTGTAACTTCCATGTGTGCTGCATTAAGCAGAACACATAGAAGTGACAAAACAGCATTTCAAGATTGTTTATGTGCAGGAAGGAGGACCTTACTGTACATAAACTATCTTCCCCTGCACGCAGATGCCCTTGCACTATGGTGCAAGAGTGCCTGCATTGGCGCTACCCTGCTAAATGTAGCACCAGCACAGGGGGGGAAACGCAGGGCTGCACCATATTCTTGTGTAAATATGGTGCAGCCGTGCATTTCAGAAGTGGCGGAGCATGTCAAGCCAAGAAGGCTAACGACACACGCTCCTCCACTTCTGTTGCAAATATCCCTCATAATATTTTATATTGAAAGAATTGGCAAAAAACAAAATAATTTAAACGGAAGATTGGTGCTGCATCCCAGTGACTAACTTTTAAATGGCTGGTTTTATTTTACAGTACGAGGCTCCTGCTCCTGCCAGGGCCAAACTGGAAACCAAAAGCAGCCCTAGAAATTTTTTTCAGACCAGTCCCCATACGGTGTATACCAAGTGCAGTAAGTGAGCCTGGCGACTGCCGAGGGGGCTTTGTAAGGCTCTCCCCTAAAATATTTTGGGAAACAATGGTGCAGTCTACAACACATTTATCATTATGTATTTAATTGTATTATCGTTTAAAGAATAGTAAATAAACCTTACTATGCACCAGGGTATGACAATCTGGGAAGATTGCACATGAAATAAAAACATTTTTAAATGCATGGTACACGTTCTTTGCAGTAGGCATGTTAACCTTCTGTGCTACATTAGATAAGTTAAAGCTGCCACTGGACAAAACTCTCATCTCTCTCCTGCAGGTACATTAAACACTGATGTTATCTTGACACTTTTATTGTTGCTTGAAAACTGCTAATGATAAAGGAAACTTTCCAGTGCTTTTAAGACTACTGCCTGCGGACCCACTGGAAATGTGTCAAGGACCCCTGGGGGTCTGCGGACCACAGTTTGGGAAACACTGATCTACATTATACCTCTGGCTGTGTGTGTGAATGCGTGTATGCATGTGAGTGTAGATTCTGTTTTCTATTTTTATATATTTGTATGTGCCTGTATGCATATGCGTTATGTAACTCAACTGTAAGGCAATGTTTCCCGTTTTCCTTGCCCGGCCTCTTTTCACTCATTTTCCTAATTTCCAATCCTTGCCCTGGCCTCTTTTCTTTAGTTTTCCTTGCCGTCTGTTCTTCTGTTTGCCTTGCCCTCTGTTCTCCCGCCGATTTCCTTGCCCTCTGTTCCGTGTGTGGTTCATTTGTCTTGAGCCACAGAAACAAATTATTCCACCATAATTTGAAAACCATCGGACATTCCAAACCTTAAATCAAATAATCAATTAAGGCCTCACTTCATCTGAAAAGCTAAATTAAACAGCTGTGATTAACGGTTGCAGGACATCAATTCCCTCACTCAGCTTGGTGGAAGCCTGTGAGGAAATAGCGCGCGATGCAATTAGGGTATTTAAAGGCACAGTGGCCTCCATAAGTGGCCTAAAGAAATTATGGGAGTGGATGGGGATGGTGACTTTTTTTCTTCTAGTGACCTCTAAATGATGTCTTCAGAGTCTGGTCACGCCTTTATACTCAGTGAACCTTGCTGGGGCTTTGTGTGTGTGTGGGGGGGGGTGGGGGAGTTCTGTGTGTGTGTGTTGGGCTCTCTGAAGGATGCTCTTGTACTATGGCCGGTGCTAGTGTCAACAATGGGACCCTGCGGATGGATGCAACCACATACCACATTGTTATTTGTTTATGCTGAAACTGTTTTAATGGGATACTTCTTAATGCAGAACACAGCTGAGTTAATTTAAGTAACTGATTATGATGCCTTTGCATATCATTAGGGAGCTAGTAGCCACAGCTCCAGCTGCCACCAATGCAGCTCTACTTTATCATTTATCTACTGTCACAGAGGAGTGAGGATATAGACACTGTCTATATCCTCACTCCTCTGTGACAGGTCTCTTTCCTTTGTGCTCCCAGGTCTGTCACCTCCCTCCCACTATTTCTAATTTGCTTTGTCCCAAGTCAGAATTCTGTCCATTCCTGGCCCCTTCTAACCCTGCCCTTCTCCCTCTCCCCTCTGCCATAGCTCTTGTCTGTCTATTCTTCAGCCCTTATCAGCTCTGTCTCCACTTTACCTATACACTTTTCTTTATCAGCTGTTTTTTTGCTCTCCTCTCCATACAAAGTCCCAGCTCTGTCTAGTCATAAACAAAAAGCAGAGGCCCACAGACACCTTGTGGATGATTTTCTGACTTGGTTCCATATACCCATCACAGGTACTAGGTCTGTCTTATGACATTGACCAGGGTGACACACTGCTCATGAAGGATAAAGAGACTGAGGCTTAATGACAATGCTCATGTCCGTGAATAGAATAAATAAATACAAATAGTTTTTTTAAACCTATTTTTAAGCTCGTTACTAAACTAAGATGCAATCTTGTACAGGGCAAATATCCTAAACCAAATCAGCGCTGGCTATTTTGCCAACGTGGGCATAGTGTGACAAGAAAACGTATGTATTCATGGATTTTGAGTAGCATTACGAATTTCAAATGCAGTTTGAGTAGGTTGCAGTGATACTGAATAAGCAGGTACCTATGTTACGACAACTATTAATGTAATAACTGCACTTTTACAATTGCTTTATTAACCTTCCTGCTTTCTCAAATTTGCTTGAAAATGCATGATTTTTCTTCTTTTTTTTCAAAATGTTCTTGGGGGGGGTAATCCCCCCAAACCCCCCATTTGGGGTTCAGGCTCGCTCGCTGCGCTCGCTCGCTACGGTGCTGTATGCAAATCACTTTGCGCCCCACCACTTTCAAATCTCACCCACCGCCCCTGGTGAAGTGATACGCGGTGGGCTTTTGCTGCCTCTCCATTGCATTTAGGTGTGAGGCTCAAAATAGCTCTCAGCCAGGATACTTTAGCTAAAGGAGACCTGATGACCCCTTAAGTTTGAACATTGTTTTGGCATAGCTAGAATTTAAATTAAGAAAGTACCGTCCCCGCCTGCACGTTGCTGCTCGGAACGAAAGCAGACAATGCGCTGGTGCTGCTAAATGTGTACTGGTGTCTGAAACCTACATCGGGTCAAATGCAGCATATTTTAATGGGATCTATTTCTTGGCAGGGTGGAGGGCGTCCACCCTGTGAGAATAGTTGGTGGACGCTGCCTACCCACGTGTGCCCCCGACGTGTACACTGCTGCTTCTTTCCTCTCCTCCTTATCCCTCTCTGATCTCTCTCTTGCTACATCTCCCCTCCCTCTCTTTCTCTCCTCAAGACCCTCTGTGCCCATTGCAATCAACCTCGGAGAGCTGGGGGATGTGACAGAGGCACCAGCAGTATCCCACCAGAATTTCAAAACCTGCCACCGCTTGCTCAGGCCCACTGGAAAAATGCCCAATGGAATAAAATGTCAGTCCGGCCCTGAATTACTCTAATGACAGTAGCTGAGCCCTTCACTGGGTCTTTCTCCTTGATGGTAGCCGGAGCAGAACACTACAATGGGAGAGGCCTTCCTAGAGCCCTTTCCTCACTGCTGAACAAGTCTGCAGTGGTGTAGCAAGGGAGCCACAAGCCCTAAAGCAAGCAAGAAAATTGGGGCCTCTAGTCTCCTGGTTTAGTGGTCAAAAATAGCTACTGAATGGGGTAAAGTGGGCCCCTCGCACCCCTGGCCCAGGTGCCCCTCCACCTGCTGCTCAATTGATAGCTATGGCCCTGCATGTCTGGGCCCAGTGCACTTGCACTTTGAGACCCAGCTCCTGTTTGTGGCCACTTTGAAGCTAGGATTGTGTGAGATTGGACTTTGCTGCTTGTGTAACACATCACACAGGTCTGCTTCGCCCTTCAAAAGACAATAATAAAGGCCACGTGGCAAGAGAGCACAAGACATAAACTGTCAGTCCAAGCTAGCTTGCTATTGGAACTTTAAAGCATAAATGTTTTCCACTCATCCCTGTAGAGAGAGTCATTTCCCTATGCTTCCCACCATTGCAGATTTTCACACTGCTGCCATAGCGCCAGTCTCTCACACTACCAGGCCCTCAAGTGTCCAGCAATACCTTCTCCTATTACTGTCCACCATTGCTAGACTCTCACACTCCCCACTGTAATTTTTTAAATTTTGTTGCAGTTGCCCCCGCCCTCACTTTTTGCCCCCTTTTAAGCTACTAGATGCTAGTTTTCAACTCTGACAGTGCACTGAGGCCTGCCAACCAAACCTCAGTGCCAGTGCTCTTACCTTAAAACAAAGTGTTGTCTAATTTTAACACAAATGGGAAAGGACTTTATCACCCCTGTCAATCACCAGTAAGTGGTGCCTGTCTTACCTAGGGCGCATGTGCTAAAGAGGGCCCCTAATGGCTGCAGCATATCTTATGCAACCCCAAGGGACCCCAACACAAAATCCACCCGGACTATCATTGCAGGCTGCGTGACATGGTGGAAACCATGTTTGAAAACATGACATGGCACAGGAGTGTGCCATTCCAAAGACACTGCAAGGGCTATATGTAAGTCACGCCCACAGCAGGCCTTGGAACCCAAAGGCATGGTGCATCATTGCACATGTGAGGACATACTTACTTTTCATTTTCTTTAATTTTTTTTATTAATCTATTTTATTTGCATTTTCAAAATAAACCGCCATCACAACCATTGGCATGGATTGTCAGCAGTAAATATGTAGACTGTGTACATAAAAAAACAGTGCTATGCATACATTGGAGAGGACATACTTACTTGAGCAGATATGCCCCTGTAACATCTAGTTCCATTGATGGATATTACAAATGAGCGGGGAAACCCTCCTAAATTGTGTACTGGGAACTGGTCAAAAACAGGTTTCCCAGCTACATAATGGCTGCAGTGAAACCTATGATGTATTGTATCAAACACCTCATATTAATAAACCCACACTGATTCTAGTGTTGGATTTATTAATACCTGCACCCAGAGGGTGCTAGTCCTCTAGTGTGCTGGCTGAATGGTCCTGTCGAGGGTGTCACCATAGATGAGTTTCTGACCTCTTAGGAGGTGAGAGCCCCGCTCTCAGAGGTTAGAAACAATGCCTGCTGTAGAAGGAGTTGTTTACACCTCCTCTAATAGGATGGCTAGTAAATTAGCAAGTCAAAGCAGGGAGCTTCTAAGAGCCCACAGCCTTTGATATAAAAGTCTGGCACCCTGCAGCTCACTTGCACCAGGACAGAAGGGAAATTAGATAGTCTGAAGGCGTGTTACACTCACAGGATAGTCATACCCCTAGGGTGGGCTACCTGAAGGAAACACAAATGAAAGAATTTCACCATCTTGTGCATGGTAAAATGTGGAACTCTGGGACAGGATGATGCCCACTTCCCACAGGAAGTGGTCATCTAGGGGTTGTAGTGACCCCAGGGGTAAGTGGCCCATTGGCTGCTACCCTTCACTACCCTTAGCACCTCTTAATTGAGTATTTAGGTGTCCCCTTGACACCAGGAACCTAGATTTGTCTGCCTAAAGAAGGACAACAAAGAGCCCAACACACAAGAACTGAGGCGCAGCAGCTGACCTTGCCAGCCTGTCTGCTGTCCCCAACATTTTCTCAGTCCCAGCTCCTCCAGAAAGCGGTGTCACCACCAAAAGCTGTGGAGGAGTGACCCATGACTTCAACTGGCCAGTAACATTTCCCTTGGAGCAGAGGAGCTGCTTACCTGCATATTTGCAGGCACCAAAAGGACCGACACGAGAGCCCCTGCCAGCGCGACTGTGCCGGACAAAGCTGAACTGCACACAAGCCCCCCAGCCCGAGTTGCTGTGAAACAATGGTGCTCCTGAGGCATAGAGGCCCTCAAGAGGCAAGGAAAATCTTGGGTTTAGCCAGAATGGCCCCCCAGTCCTCGCCTGCAGGCTCTTTTTGCAGGAAAGCAGGAATCAGGAGGGCCTTTGGACCATGACGCCTGAAGACACCACTGCACCCAAGCCCAAGAAGAAGAAGGCCAATGGTGCCCAAGGGTCCTGAGACCATCCTCAGCTGAATCCACCTTTGGGTTTGGCCAGACTGGTCCCCCAGTCCGCGCCTGCAGCCGGTTCTTGCAGGCAACCAAAAATGGTGATTCCTAACCGCAGTGCAACCCCGCCGGAGAAAGCACCACTGCACATGAGCCCCCCAGCCCAAATTCCAGGTCCAGTGGGCAAATGGTGTCTCTGCGGGCCCGATACCCTCAAGGACTGAGCCCTCCTGTGGGCTTGCCCTGACTGCGCCCTTTTCTCCGGTCCTTACTTGAATCCTCTTTTTGACCAGGCCATTCCCCATTGATTTAAATGGAGCAACCGATGCTGGATGCACCTCTGCACCTGGATGCTCCAGAGCCGCCCGAGATGGCCTGTTGGTGCTGCCTTGGACCTTGCCCCATACTTACCTTAAATTCAGGAGGACAGTCCCGTAAGTCGCTGCTTAGTACCAGTATGCAGTAAATGTTTGTTTCCCATAAGATTACATTACCCCTGTACCAACAAGTGCTAATGTACTTCTGTCTACTGCAAAATTGTGATAACTGGATGCAAGTGTATATCTGTATACTTTCAACATAGTGGTATTACAAAACAAAATACTTACCCATTACAAAGTTCTTGGTGTTAAAGATATATATAAAAAGAAGGGATCATTTCCTAAATTGGTATGGGTCTCCTTTTTGAGTGTTTGCATCATTTATTGACCCTGTGTTTAACAAATGTCTAACACTCCTCTCGGATAAGCCTTAGGCTGCTAGAAAAAAATACTACCCTGGATAGAGCACATTGGTATTGCTAGAGCAAGAACTTGTCCACTCATAAGGGATTCCTGGACTCTTTACACAGCATACCTCTTTTTAGTATACTATATAAAGAGCCAGCTTGCTACACCCATCAATTCAGCTTCCACTGTCCACCGGTGCCAGACTTTACAAAATAGTGCCCCAGAGCTTACTCTTAATATTGCCCATCAGTGCCAGCTTCTTACAGCTCAGCAGTACTAGTTCCCTGCACTGCCCACAAAATTGAGCAATATACACTGTACTGCACTCTGTCCATCTCAGTGTGAGTAATATCCACTATTCTATACTGCACCCCAGTGACGTATTAATATTGTTTCTCTTACACTCTCCACCCAAGAGTGAGTATTAAACATCACCCACTTCCTCCTCAAGGCATGAATAATATGCCCCCTCTTGGACTTCCTCTAGCCATGAGCATGTAATATAAGAACTCTTACACTTCCTCCACCAAGGAGTAATAAAGGCCTCCCTCCACTCCCTCCATCCATCCTTGAATGAGTGCTTGAGTGACTGAACTATAACTTTACACTTTAAAACAAAGAGCAGTAAGAGTGCCCTCAACTCATCCATCAATCCCCAGAAGAGCTCTATAAGAAAGAAAGTATTGTGTCTCAGACCAGGCTGATGCTGCTGGTCCATGGCAAATTGGTGGTCAGTGATGGAGGTTTCTATGTAGTTGCTCAGTTGTGAACCACACGCAGGCCCAGATTTATGAAGCCTTTCTGTTGTCCTTGCATCACGCAGGGTGACATAAGGACAATGCAAAGGCTTCAATAATATTTACAAAGCCAAAAAAGGGACGATTTGCACTGCCTTGCAGGGCTTAGTAAAGAAATGTACTACAACCCAGCTAATTGTGCTACATTACATTTCATTTCAATGTGGGAGGCATTCCATGGGTAAAACATGGGTGTTTCCATGCATCCAACCATATATTTTGGTGCATTTCTAGATTTACTACAGCTAGTAAACATGGGAATGTGTCAAAATGCTTCACCTTCCACAGTGAGGAGCAATGAGGAGAAATATCATTATATCTCCTCTTTATTTTCTCTTTCAATGTGTGCTGTATTCCTCAGCACACATAGAAAGTGGATTACTCCTTTAAGGATTGTTTTAGTGCAGGAAGGTACCCTGTACAAAAAATCCCTAAATGTAATGCAGGCAGCCTCACACTATGGTGCATGGGTAGCTGCAATGCCGCTAGCTGCACAGAGTGCGCCAGCACAAAAGGAGAGCAGAAATGCTCCATATCATTCTAAATATGAAGCATTTTTGCTCTCTCTATTTCAAGCGACGCATCACAGCAAATTTGGGGCCGATTTACTCAGAAATCAAGCCATGCAGTATAGCAAGACAAGTTGCTGCTCTATGTTGCGCAAATGGGAGAGAGCTGAAAATCTACTAGATTGGCGCGCCTCAACTCTCTCCATGTGTTGGCGCACATGAGGCACATGAGGCAGCCTAGCGCCAACACAGGCACCCTTGAACCATGGTACATGGCTATGGCTATTGATTCTGTTACTATTTACGAATAAAGAACTTTTTTCTTGAAGAAACTGATTCTGAAATTCTTGGTAGAACATTCGGATGCTTACCAGAAGATATGGTCAATACTTGATGTTGATGTATAAATACTGTAATGAAATTTGAAGGGTGCGGGGTCATTTTTTGTGCATGGTACAAGGGTGCCTGTTTTATGGGTAAGATTGTTTTGCATAGGAAGGCCTTCCTGTACAAAAACTATCCTTAGAGGAATATTCCTCTTTCTATGTGTGCTGCAGAATGCAGCACTTGTAGGAAGATAAATTAACGAGGAGTAATAAACATATTTCTCCTCGTTACGCCTCATTGGGAATGCGTAGACTTTTAAGACATACCCAGGTTTAGTAGCTTTAGTAAATCTGGGTATGTGCCAAACTCTATGAGGGAATGCATGGGACAGCCATGCTCCATCCGTGAAAAGTTTTCCTAATACAAGGTAACGCTTGCGCTGCCTTGCCTTACGTTATATTTACTATACCACGCAAAGTGGCTTTACTTGGCTTATTAAATACCCAAAATGATTTTGTGTTGGGCTACACCACAAAAGTGACACAAAATCATAGTAAATTTACTACTTTGCTTGCTGCCCTACGTGCATGCAAGATTCATAAATATGCCACTCATTTTTTTTACCTCGGTTTATCTTCTGATTCCTGTGAATACTCCGGATTAGTAAACTGCACATTAAACATGAACAAAACTTTCCCTTTTACTTAGAATTCACGCAACGCAGTGCATCAGGCAAGTTGTTGTGCTTCACTACGTGTATGAATGCAAAAACAATTGATGGACGGAATGTTGCAAAATGGCAAAACATTCACCCCCACTCACATATCTGGGTTTAATCCATCGTTATTTTGCTCACCACACCACCCCAGTTCAGACATTGCCATATGCAAATCATTCTTGACCCTGTGCCTCATGGGAACAATCCAGCCCGAAATGCCAAGCCATGTCTTCCCTGGACTGAAATCAAGCATCCCAGGACCGGTTTCTGGCTATCAGCCGTCATCAGCCAGGATAGCTTGATTTCAGTGGCATGAAGAGCACAGGACGTCTGAGCATACCTGTCCCACTTGGGTGACAAATGCAAAAACCACCAAATCAGTCTTGACCCTGTGCCTCATGGGAACAGTCCAGCCCGAACTGCTGGCCATGTCTGAACTGGGGTGGTGTGGTGAGCAAAATAACGATGGATTAAACCCAGATCTGTGACTGGGGGTGAATGTTTTGCCATTGTGCAACATTCCGTCCATCAATTGTTGTTTTTGCATTTGTCACCCCGAGTGGGACGGGTATGCTCAGACGTGAGTCCCGTGCTTTCCATGCCCCTGGAATCAAGCTATCCTGGCTGATGACGGTTGATAGCCAGAAACCGGTCCTAGAATGCTTGATTCCGGTCCAGGGAAGACATGGCTTGTCAGTTCGGGCTGCTCCCACAATGGCAGTTGAATCTGGGAGCTACCGGAGACTCAACATGCATTTAAAGGGACTGCAGGTCCACGACCCGTTTTGTATACAGGCTTTAAGGGAGTGTCACATCTACAGGTTGTGAGGCCAATTGTATATTAAGCAGCTCTGCTTTAGTGTCCTCCAGGCCGCAAGAGGTTTGACACCGGTCTCTTTTTGTCGGGTTCTCCATGCCTTGAAAACACTGCTCAGCGGCGGCTTCTCCGCTATGGCGGTGAAGCATCGCCACCCCTGCCAACTGCCTCAAAACAGCAGGAAATGAAACATAAAATGATAATAAACACATTTTATTATCGTTATATTTTTCCTTTCCTGCCAAGTCTTTAGGGGAGGGCCATGGGGTATGACAGGCTGCAGGAGGAGTGGTGAGCACTGTTGTCAGTGCGCATGACGGTTTGGCCAGCTGTCTTAGGCCGGCCAAGCCATCAAGCTCACTGAATCTGTCTCCAACCCGAGCTGTGTTGCCTGGTTGGAGACAGCAGGCACCAATTCCCGGTCTCACTGGGAGCACAATTTCAGGGCGCTCAGGCCAATCCTGACGCTGTTCTCATGACATGAGAGAAGCGTCAGGATTGACCACAGTGGAGTCTGAGAGCTTGTGCCTCCGAGGGGAGGAGCAGAAAAGCGTGATGCGGCTGGCTGCAGGTAAGTTTTAATTTTTTTTAATTTTATATATAGAAAGGGTGGTGAGGGGTGAGAATGATGAAAGTGAGAGTCGTATGCAATTAGAGAGAGGAGGGGTGAGAGACAAAGGAGACAGCGTGTGTAATTATTGGGGAAGGGAACCCTATGTGATTGCTAAGGTGTCCAAAAACAGTAGATGTCATGCTATTAGTTCAAAGAGTAAATGTGACGCCATTTCTAAAGGCAGTAGCGACCCGTGCAGGTAAGCGCGGTGAGGCCGTGTGGGGGGGAGGGGGAATTCGACAGACGACAACAAGGGAAAATTAATCATTTATTTAATTTTCCCTCATCTTCGTCTGTTGAATCACCCCTCCCCCCACCCAGCCCCACTGCGCTTCACTGCACAGGTTGCTACTGGCTGAAGGGGTGGTATAGACAAATATTCATACACCTAGGGTTTCATACATCCTTGCACTGACCTTTGGTGGTGGCGAGAGAAATAGAAATAGGTAATAGGAGAAAGTAAGAGTGGAGGTAGGTGAGAGACACAGGGTGAGAGGGTGGGAAAATGAGACATTTGACAGAGAGTAGGTGTAAATAGGGTGAAAGGAGAGAGAGGCATGAGCTGTGAAAGAAAAGTACAAAGCTTGGGAGGGTAAGAAAAAGAGCACAAAGTGAAATGATGCTGAAACAGGAAAATTAGATGAGTGGAGGAGGTGAGCAACTGAGTGACAAAGGGAGGGAGAAAGGGTCGAAAATGTAAAGAGATGCAGAATGACTAGAGAGAGATTGATAATATCTATATATAGAGAAGTGGAATCTAGAGAGTAGAAAGGGCAGAGTTTTTTGTTTTTACCATGTGGAACATTTTGGGCCAAATCATGCAACACAGTAAGTATAGCAGTTGCATGAACAGAAGAGAGTAGAACAGTGCAATGCCTACTAAGATGTAGAGCTGTTCTCTCTCTGCACTGGGAAACTTTTAGCTGCTGTTGGGATGGAAACGTTCCTCGCACGGTGTTGGGCGTGCTCCCTTCCCCTAAGTGTCTTATCTGTAATGATGTCTGAAAGTTGATTTTTCTTGTCAACGGCAAACACGGATCATAAGTGTGCTCGATGGCATGGGCCTGACTCGCAGATTGTGGTCTTGTTGGACCGGGAAGGACACCCATAGTGCTACCTTCATAGTGGTGAAAGGCTCTTGCCTTTACCAGGAGCTAAGCAGCACGAGTGACGTGGTGACAGCATACCATGTAGTGATCAGTAGGAGTGAACAGGTCCGTTTTTCATGTGTCACTGGAGTGGGGTCTACTAGCTCACTCATTTAAAATTCTGCTTCTGTGTTCTTAACTCACCCTATATCGATTTAGTGTGTACTGCTGTGCAGTGCATGTGCGGTATCCATGTGTTGGGTGTATGTGTGCTGTACAATACAGGGATAACGCAGTACTGTGCAGTGCATGTATATTGTCTGCTAGTGTTGGTATACGTGCGCCTGCTAATGGTACAATACATGAAGGATGTAGTGCTGTGCAATGTGTGTGTATAAATGCATGTGCTGGATGTATGTGTCGCTGCAAATGGTACAGTACATGAAGGAGGTAGTGCTATGCAGTGCATGTATATTATATGCATATGCTGGGTGTATGTGTACCTGTGAAGGCTACAATACATGGAAGTCTCAGGGTTCCATTTTTGGAGGCCAAGGGCTGGATAGAGAAACATAAGGAGAGGAGGTAGAGGCATCCATCCGAGACAGAAACAGATTTATGTTTTGTTGCATTCCTGGAAGCTGGGTGGGACAACCTGGAGAAAGCCAGGCTCCCCAGTATACCGCAAAGGGTGCTGTTTGATTCAGAGAGAGGTCATAAGCAAGAGGTTTGAGCATATCTCAGGAAGGAGATGGGGGTGATAAGAGAATCATAAAGAGTAGGGCGGAGGCCCTGGGTAACCTTTTAACACACATATCATTGTGGCTGACATCACAGTGTTAACCTCTAGTCACTCCCATGGCCTGTGTTGTGGGGTTATCAGACTTGGAGACACTCCTGCAGTGACACACAACTTTCTGGAAGAAGAGAGAACAGAAGAGGGGGCACTTCAAAAGGAAGCACACCCTCAACATAAACTTCAAATATTTAGCCTCTAAATTTCTTTTGGTGTCTGTAAATGTACTATAAGAAGGGGTGTTTGAGATCCCAAAAATTGACAACTATCAAGCAGTCAGTCACGCTGAGCAAAACATCTGCCTGTGAGCAGGACTGGGGGTCTAGGGCTGCTAGCCTCCCCGCTGGCTGAGAGAGCATCGCCCAGGGAATCCAAGAACACCTGACCTGAACCCTGGAGCACCAGCCCCTGCCTGCTTGCCAAGAACACTGTGTGATGTGAGGAAGAGGAGAGTGTTGGAGGGAACAAGGTCCAGTGGTGAATCCTGGCAGGTGTACTCCCTTAGCAAATTGTGAGGTGAAGGCTGCGGCACCAATGGGGTCATTGCCCATGTGCAAGGAAAGTCGGCAAGCCTTGTATTCTGCCATGAGGTAAGCCTCATAATTTCTTCCTGTGTGCAGTGTGAAGTTGGCAACCATGTATGCCGGTATACAACCATTACCACGCAACTTTTACAACGACCTACCATTACCACGCATTTTTACAACGCAGATCCATTACAACGAAATACCATTACAACGCATGTATTTACAACGCAGGTACCTTTACAACGCATACCATTACAACGTAAGTATTGGTAAGTATATAATTTTATTTAAAATATTATACGTTTGGGTTTTTGGGTAAAGGGGTATTTTTAGGGTTCAGGGTCAGTTTTGGGTTTTTGGGTAAAGGGGTATTTTTAGGGTTCAGGGTCAGTTTTGGGTTTTTTGGTAAAGGGGTATTTTTAGGGTTTAGGGTCAGTTTTGGGTTTTTGGGTAAAGGGGTATTTTTAGGGTTCAGGGTCAGTTTTGGGTTTTTGGGGAAAGGGGTATTTTTAGGGTTCAGGGTCAGTTTTGGGTTTTTGGGTAAAGGGGTATTTTTAGGGTTCAGGGTCAGTTTTTAGTTTTTGGGTAAAGGGTATTTTTAGGGTTCAGGGTCAGTTTTTAGTTTTTGGGTAAAGGGTATTTTTAGGGTTCAGGGTCAGTTTTTAGTTTTTGGGTAAAGGGGTATTTTTAGGGTTTAGGGTCAGTTTTGGGTTTTTGGGTAAAGGGGTATTTTTAGGGTTCAGGGTCAGTTTTGGGTTTTTGGGGAAAGGGGTATTTTTAGGATTCAGGGTCAGTTTTGGGTTTTTGGGTAAAGGGGTATTTTTAGGGTTCAGGGTCAGTTTTGGGTTTTTGGGTAAAGGGGTATTTTTAGGGTTCAGGGTCAGTTTGGGGTTTTTGGGTAAAGGGGTATTTTTAGGGTTCAGGGTCAGTTTTTAGTTTTTGGGTAAAGGGGTATTTTTAGGGTTTAGGGTCAGTTTTGGGTTTTTGGGTAAAGGGGTATTTTTAGGGTTTAGGGTCAGTTTTGGGTTTTTGGGTAAAGGGGTATTTTTAGGGTTTAGGGTCAGTTTTGGGTTTTTGGGTAAAGGGGTATTTTTAGGGTCAGTTTGGGGTTTTTGGGTAAAGGGATATTTTTAGGGTTCAGGGTCAGTTTTTAGTTTTTGGGTAAAGGGGTATTTTTAGGGTTCAGGGTCAGTTTTTAGTTTTTGGGTAAAGGGGTATTTTTAGGGTTCAGGGTCAGTTTTGGGTTTTTGGGTAAAGGGGTATTTTTAGGGTTCAGGGTCAGTTTTTAGTTTTTGGGTAAAGGGTATTTTTAGGGTTCAGGGTCAGTTTTTAGTTTTTGGGTAAAGGGGTATTTTTAGGGTTTAGGGTCAGTTTTGGGTTTTTGGGTAAAGGGGTATTTTTAGGGTTTAGGGTCAGTTTTAGGTTTTTGGGTAAAGGGGTATTTTTAAGATTCAGGGTCAGTTTTGGGTTTTTGGGTAAAAGAGTACAGGGTAAAAATTAAATACAATTAAATTTAAATTACATTAAAATAAAGTAATTACATTAAATTAAATTTAATTAATTAAATTTAAAAAAATTAATTAAATTAAATTAAATTAAATTATATTAATTTTAATTAATTTACATTAAAAAAAATATTTTAAACTTACCAATACTTACGATGTAATTGTATGCGTTGTAAAGGTACCAGCGTTGTAAATACATGCGTTGTAATGGTACTGCGTTGTAATGGATCCTGCGTTGTAAAAATTGCGTGGTAATGCTTGTCGTGGTAAAAGTATGCGTTGTAACGTCATACATCCATGTATGCCAGATGGGGGCACCGTGAAGAGTGCTGCCGTGCGGAGAGGGACGTAGCCCATGTCCGCTGTGAAGTTGGGGGCCCCAGCATGCAAGGGGGAGGCCGCTGTGAAGACTGTTGCTGTGTCGTGTCATATGGGGTCATCGGGACCAAGTAAGATGTGGGGGCTGGTCAGGATTGTCAATGAGGCCTCCATGGTGACCCTAGTAGGCCTGAGCTATGACTGTGGACCAGTACTAGGATTGTTACACCCCCACACACACACTACCAGTGGGGAAAACCCAAAAAACAGACCAGCTTGGAGGAGCTACGAGAACCTTCCCGGCTGCTATAGGACCATATGTTGGAGATATCTAGGACAGCCAATCGCAGCCCACCTGGGCCTCATTTAAAAGACTTACCATAGACAGCTGCTGCATCTCTAGCGCCCGAAGAGGGGACTCACTCAGAGACTATGGATGCCTGAATCCTGCCAATGCGTTTAAGACAGATTTCAGGTCAGACAGCCTTGAGGGAACTTGTGTTGCTAGATAGCATTGTGGCACTAGAACACTTTTGACTTTAATAGAGTCAGAGTAGGACTCCTGCGAATCAAACTTAGTTGGGCTTCACCTGAATGTCGCCTAAAGTGAATGGAAAATAACCACTACCTTTAGCTTGAGGGGAGTGGGGCTCACATAAAAGTAAGTATTTGACTGGACAATCACTTGTTGCTGCTGAGCATATTTTCAGTTGTGAGCCTTTGCTCACCCCCCTGTATGTACATCCCCACTTTGATAAGCAGTAGACTGCTCGACCTGTTCTACTACTGAGAGACCAATGCTGAGGGGCTAATTAGACCAGTTGCTCAAAACCCATAGTAGGTCATGCCCAGTACATCAGGACTAAAATGCCTCAAATCCCCACGTTTGGGCCCAGTAGTCCCTGCTTGCCCTGTTGCTCTCTGAATGGGTTTCTGGCAGCTGCCATCCACCAACACAGCCTCACTTGTGCCATACTGCAAGGGTTTATGTCTTCTGGTAACTATAATTTTTGTACAGGAAGGGCTCCCTTCCTGTACAAAAACTATACTTTAAGGCATTTCCCTCTTTGAACGTGTGCTGCAGAATTCAGCACATGTGTAAATTGGAAAAAAATGAGGAGAAATGAATACATGCACCACCAATGGACAGTGGGGACTGCTCCCAATACGACGTGGTAGGGCCGCAGCGCTGGGGGAATACAAAAATAAAAAACACAAAGGAAAACATTCAAAAACATAAAATATCACTTACCTGATACTAACCCTGGGCAAAGCACTACACTATGCTCGCGTAGTTTGCGAAGTTTGCGCAACTACGCACTACGCGAACTGCACGTAGCACAGTGCAAACATGCGTAGCGTAGCATAGTGCAGCGGTCATTTTTTCCTTGCTCGCGGTCCTCAATGTCAAGTTGGCACCGCGAGCAAGCAAAATGACATTGTCGCAAGACTTTTTCCTTGTTCGCGATCAGCAACATCAAGTTGCCGATTGCGAGCATGGAAAACCTCCCGGCCAGATTCTCAGCGTGGGGAGGTCAGGTTTCTCATTGCGAGTGGTCGCGCATGCTCGTGACCGCTCGTGATGAGAAACTACCAGTCTGCGTTGAGAAAGCTGCAGCTCGAGTAAAAATCTACTCGAGCGGCAGAAAAGTACAGCTTGCACTGTGCAAGATGCTGTTTTCAATGATTGCACAGTGATGGATGCTTGTCCGCACTGTGCAATCATTGAAAACGACATCTTGCACAGTGCGAACATGCTACTATGCAGTTCGCGTAGTGCTACTTATAGTGCTACGCGTAGCTCACGTAGTGTGAAGTGCACTTTGCGTAGCTACACGTAGCGCTACTTTGCAAACTACGCCCACCCTTACCTGATACTTCATCCGTCGCCTTACTCCTCTCCTGATCCTCAACTGGTGCACACTGCACAGGCTCCCAGATGCCAAACCCGACGCTGCTCTCATGCTGGGAATACTATTACCATGCATGAGAGAAGCGCTGGATTGGTGAGTGGCCTGGTTTGGTGCTCAGACAGGGCCTAGGAGCCTGTGGCTGTTCTCCACCTGGCTGTGCAACAAAGCTTGGGTTGGAGAAATATTAAGTGTGCATCACTCCTTCTCCCTGAAGCCCAGGATTGCCCAGCCCACTCCACTCTGTGACTTGGCTGACTTAGTGAAAAATAAAAGGATAATAAAGTTATTTTCTTAGCATTATTATAAAGTTATAGTGGAGGAGCCGCCCCTGCCAATGGTATACTCCATTGATACAGAGTAACAAAAGATTGCACGTAGCGCTGCCTTGCATTACTTTGGGTTACAATCCAAGGCAATTCTCTATCTGTGTTGGATTGTATATCCAACCTGTAAACTTTGCATTGAGTTAGCCTTACTTTTTTAATGCAAAGCCAACACAAAGTCTTGGTAAATCTGGGCCTTTGTCTTTACATGACCCTGCTAGACACTGGCTTCTACCACAGCCATTTCCACACTATTTCCACACCTCTATTATGGAAAGTCTCTGTACCAGTATAGCAAGGGCCCTCAGCCTTTTAAATGTAAGTTTCAATAGAAAATAGTGAATGGCACTGGTGAGATCTACAGGAAGTGACAGCAGCAGGACTGCAGGATATAACAACAGTAGTTAAAGAGTCAACGCAGCATACAGAGGGGCTGCAGCAGGACTTTCACAATATAACAGAAACATCACTGACAGCATTGTGAGTGAGGAAGTGTGATAGCAAATGTACTGACAGTGAATGACTCCTGAATGAACACGGTTGCAACATTCAAATATTCCCTCTGATATCCACGCACACTCTTATCTCAGTGGATTTTGGTCAATTGTTGGCTAAAGAACTAGGACTGTCTGCTGATAACATATATCAATCAGCCACTTGGCCTTCATTTAAAAAGCAAAATAAAATTCACTTTGTGATTTTCTGCATTTTTTTCCTCATGGGAACAGTCCAAAACAAACTGCTAAGCCAGGTCCTCCCTGGACCAGAAACAAGCTTCCTTGGACCGGTTTCTGGGTATTACCCTTCATAAGCCAGGCTAGCTTGAATCCAGTGGCACAGTGAACAAGGGACCCACGTCTGGTCATACCCATCCCACTTAGGGTGAAAAGTGCTACGCAAACAAATGATGGACAGATTGCTGAATAAATCATACATTCACCCCCAGTCAAGAGATCTGGGTTAAATGGATCGTTCTTTTGCTCACCATGCCACCCCAGTTTAGACCCAGCCATATGTGAATCAGTTTTGACCCTGTGCCTCATGGGAACAGTCCAAACCAAACTGCTAAACCAGGTCCTCCATGGACCAGAAACAAGCATCCTGGGACCGGTTTCTGTGAATTACCGTTCATCAGCCAGGCTAGCTTGAATCCAGTGGCACAGTGAGCAAGGGACCCACGTCTGGGCATTCCCAAAGTGCTACGCAAACAAATGATGGACGGAATGCTAAATAAATCATACATTCACCCCAGTCAAGAGACCTGGGTTAAATCCATTGTTCTTTTGCTCACCATGCCACCCCAGTTTAGACCCAGCCATATGAAGATAAAAGTAAGCGCATGTGCAGGTACTCGTCTCGCGCATATGGGTGAGACAGGCCCTAATGCAGCAAGGAAAATAACCCCACCCACAGCCTCTGTCTTAGAAGTAAAAAGACAGTTTTAATTGGAGTGCATTTGGCCTCTCTGATCCCCTGGCCACAGTGCTACTGCATTTGTGGCAATAAAGATACGTATGTCACTTCGGTTCCTTGAACTTGTGTAATACATAACCTGCTTTAAACATGTGTAACACTTGTCAGTGCAGCACAGAGGGCCTCATTTTTGCACAAAAACAATCATTGATGGCATTTTTCTCTTTCTATGCGTGTTGCAAAATGCAGCGGGCATAGAAAGAGGAAAAATTGAGGAGAAATAGATGTATTTCTCCTTGTTGCACCACTCCTACACCTCCCCTAGGGACGCATAGTAATCTGATGCACAATGAAATTCTCCCTGAGCACTTCAAATTATTATATGATAAAAGTGTGTTTCCTTGTAACATAGAATTCAAAAGTCTGAGTAATCTGATGCATTCCAAGGTTAAACAACACTTTGTAAATCTGGGAATGTGTCAGGTTTCATTGATGTTGCGTTGGAACACCCGCCGCAATACCCATGGAATGTCCCTTTCAAGCAGAGTAATGAGTGAAAGGGGCCCATATTTACAGGGCCATGAAAAAGTCACGCAGGTTGGCTTTACATGGCCTTGTTAATATGAGAAACCCCATTGCACCTCCGGTGTGTTAAAAAAAGGTGCAGCAACGGCAGGGCAATGGACTTGTAAATGAGGTCCAGAACAGGTTACCCCCAGAAGTCTCCTCATCTTTGGCGGTTCATGGGATGGCTTGACACACTACTGACAGGGAATAGGTAGAACAGCAAAGGCTTAAACGCTGGTGGTTCTGAGAAATTTAACAAATCAGGCATTGCTGCAGAGAATCTAAAGGCCAAATGTACTAAGATTCGACTCAACGCAGTGCAGCAACCGAAGCTGCTGTGCGGCGCTGTGTTGCATCAAAGGAACACACGAGTACTAAGAAATTGTGTTGTTTTTCTATCCCCTTGCACTGGCGTACTTTGGGCTGCCTTACACCATGCAAATACCCCTGCACTGTAATGCAAGGTTGTGTGCGCGATGTCAGTCTTGTATTTTGTACTGGAAAGGTAACCTTTCAGTGCAAAATACTATTCTAAGGCGTAGTTCAAAAGTTTTCTAACTTTGTGTGTGCTCTACATTACAGCATACATGAAAACTTAGAACGGTTTTGAGAAAAGAAAACAATTTACACATTACGTCTGCCTCAAGAGGTGTCATTTTTTAACGCAAATTCCTGTGGAAAGGGACATAAAAAACTATGGGCGGAGAGGGGTGTGGCTAGCGACCAGGCAAGATGGCCGCAGCTTAGGAGAGCTCCGTGACCCGACGAGCCTCCCAACGAAATCCGTCTAGTAATCCTGCCCTAAACTGGCACCTCACACAGAGATTTCAAGACCGGAGCACCTCCGCTGCAAGAGGAGCCAACTTTCATCGCCGGGAACCCCACCAGCACGGAGATCCACCGCAGTGCGAATTGAGGCCTAACCTGACCGCCGGAGCCGGGGACTAAATTAGGTCCGAGGCCCGGGGACAGGCGCGGCTGGGGAAACATCCTCTTCCGGCAGCAACAGCGTAGTCCGTGACAGATGTCGGGACCCCCGAGGAACACGCCCCAGTGGGAGAGCACACAGGAGCACCACGCCAACAGTGAGCAGGCCGCCATGAAGGTGAGAGCAGAGCGGGCAGCCAGACATACCCCCAGGGGCCTAAAACAACGTAGGCAGTGCGTGGAGGGCCTGCTGTGGGCCCACTGAGACCAACAGCCCCCCAGAGCGCAAAGGAGAAGCACTGGCACACAGACTGATCAGAGGGGGGGATCCAGCAAACACAACAATAACCTGGCGCCGGCCTTGCACTTGGAGGATCCATCGGCGTAAGCCCCCCCAATAATTGCGAACCTCCACATCAGGCCAACAGCTGGGGAGCAGAGCACAGAACACAAGAGACACAATTGGGGCCCTCCCCCCCTGAAAACAGTAGATAAGAGGCTGGCGGAGATCTGCAAAAGGGGGGCGAAAGAGGAGACCGCCCGGCTCCGGTCCCAGGAGGGGGTCATTGAACAGCGGGGAACGTAGGCGCCTAGGGACCGACTCCTGATCATCTACCCCAGGTTGGCTGATAGAAAATACCCTAAAGGCACGCAACCATGAGCGGCAGAGGGGCAAGGGCGCAACCACCGCCCCCCAGACTGGAGAAATATGCCTACAACAAAGACAGCGCAAAAACGGCGAAGGGGAACGGGCCGCAGTCGTCCGCACAACTGCCACACAGCCCGGGGGACGCTGGGGAAATCACCATCAAAGATGTAATGGTGACACTGCAGTCGATGCAATCATCTATGGGCACAATCTCCACAGACCTTTCCTTCATGCGAGCAGACCTCGCCAAAGTAACGGACCGCCTGGGAGAAGTGGAAAAAACGACGACGGGACTCTCGGCGGACACAGCAGACCTGCAAATCAGAGTGCGTAAGCTGGAGCAAGACAACACCGTGCTGAAGGCTAAGCTGGATGAACAAGAAGGTAGATCCCGACGCAATATTGTATGCCTGGTTGGCGTACCAGAGACGGCCGGGGGCCCGGCCCTTGACCTCTTCGTGGAAGACATCATTCAAAACCAACTAAAACCACGAGGCATATCTAATTACTTCTTGGTGGAACGGGCCCATCGTGTGCCAGGAGGGAAACCGTGCCTAGGGAATCCACCACGGCCTATTTTGGCGCGATTTTTTAACTTCGTGACCGCGACGCCATTTTACAGGCTGCGCGAGTTGCCCCACCGATTAAGATCGAGAACTCGGCAGTCACCTTCTACCCAGACTGTACAGCGGCAGTGGCGCAACAACAGAGGAGCTTCGTGGAAGTGAAAAAAGAATTTCGAAGCAGGGAAATCAAGTACTCAATGATCTTTCCAGCACGGCTCAGAGTAGAATCCGAAGGGAAGACATGGTTCTTTGAATCCCCAGGTGAGGCGAGGGACTGGCTGCAGGGTTGGCGGCCGGCAAGAAGCCCCAAAAATCGAGGCATGACCCGCGGTGAACCAGAGGAGGGTAGACAGCGCATGGTGGATGGACACTGAAGGAAGGACAACATGGAAGATTGCGGCATGAATGAGGAACTACAGCTGAACTGGTGGTCTTAGCCACATTGAAAGACATACAGACCGCGGCCAGTGGGTTGGCTCTAACGGGGGTGGAGGGGGTGAAATACAATAGGTGGAGTCTGCCACAGAGTAAGGCGGATGCAACCGGACAGTTAATGAAGACAGCAAGAGGTAGGAGATATTGGACCTAATATGCAATAATGGGACTAATTCCGGATGGGGGACTTCTTAGGGTCGACGAGGTCTTACCCTCACGAGTTATGCAGGTTACAGGGGAATGTAAGCGCTCTGCTCAGTTGGGGAGGCGGACGGTTTTGGTTTCGCCGGGCAGGGAGGCAGGGTGGGGGGCAGGGGTTTTAAGTTATGCAAAGTTTGTGCAAATTTGTTTACAGGTTAAAGTTACACAGTCTCTCCTCGGATCAATATTGAGATGGCAATGGGCCCCGGGTGCACGAATAGGGGGCAGGTTTACTGACAAAGGCACCGTGAATGACACTCTACTCCATAAACACTATGCAGTGCACCGAAATGATGGGAAATGATCCCTGGGTACCTCTTATGGTTACCCCCCCTTGACAGTGGTGTCATGGAATGTAAACGGGTTGGGCCACAAAATTAAAAGAGGTCTAGTCCTACAATTTCTAAAGCGGAAGGCCCCCACAGTTGCACTGCTTCAGGACATGCACTTGACAGGTCTGGCATGTAAGGCACTCAATCGATGGGGGTTCAAAATGGCCGCACATGCGGAGTTCTCCTCGGGATCCAGGGGGGTGGGTGTCTTGATTCACAAGAGCTCCCCATTAGTGGTTAGAAAAACGTGGACAGACGATAATGGAAGGTTCGCTGCACTCACTTGTCAATGGAAGGGGCGCACCTACAATATGGTCTCAGTATATATTCCCCCGACACTTCACCAGGCAACACTACATGATCTTGGTAAACTTCTCCTAGAATTACCCGAGGGCGAATCGATCTTAGGTGGGGATCTAAACGCAGTATGTGACACTACCATCGACCGGAGCCCAGCCAGAGAGAACAATAAATCTAGCCAACTCCTCAAGGACTTCTTGGGGCATGGGTCTAACCGACATGTGAATACTTAACCATCCCACGGAACAGCAATACACGTTCTAC
Source organism: Lissotriton helveticus (assembly GCF_964261635.1). Classification (NCBI taxonomy): domain Eukaryota; kingdom Metazoa; phylum Chordata; class Amphibia; order Caudata; family Salamandridae; genus Lissotriton; species Lissotriton helveticus. The sequence continues at coordinate 1,205,147,513 of NC_136061.1, forward strand.
TCTGGGGCGCATAATAGTCTCTCCCGCTTAGACTACATACTCACATTGGCGATACCCCCTGAGAACATCACAACGATTGACCACTTAGCTAGGGGGATTTCAGACCACTCCCCGATACAGCTTACTTACACCACTCACCTCCCGAAGAGACAGCGCATCTACCCCCAATACCCCGGCTTTCTCCAGAACCGAAAAATTGCAAAGGCCCTTGTGACAGCCACAGACCTTTTCTTTGCTGAAAATACTGCGACAGTAGATTCCCCGTGCATGCTCTGGGAGGCATATAAATCGGTTATTCGGGGGCAAGCAATCTCAACTATCACCCGGCACAAGCGGGAACAAAGGCGAATTATTGATTCCCTAGAAGCGACGGCACTGCAGGCAGCTTCCTTGGACCGGTTTCTTGGTGCGGAGATCTGCAAAAGGGGGGCGAAAGAGGAGACCGCCCGGCTCCGGTCCCAGGAGGGGGTCATTGAACAGCGGGGAACGTAGGCGCCTAGGGACCGACTCCTGATCATCTACCCCAGGTTGGCTGATAGAAAATACCCTAAAGGCACGCAACCATGAGCGGCAGAGGGGCAAGGGCGCAACCACCGCCCCCCAGACTGGAGAAATATGCCTACAACAAAGACAGCGCAAAAACGGCGAAGGGGAACGGGCCGCAGTCGTCCGCACAACTGCCACACAGCCCGGGGGACGCTGGGGAAATCACCATCAAAGATGTAATGGTGACACTGCAGTCGATGCAATCATCTATGGGCACAATCTCCACAGACCTTTCCTTCATGCGAGCAGACCTCGCCAAAGTAACGGACCGCCTGGGAGAAGTGGAAAAAACGACGACGGGACTCTCGGCGGACACAGCAGACCTGCAAATCAGAGTGCGTAAGCTGGAGCAAGACAACACCGTGCTGAAGGCTAAGCTGGATGAACAAGAAGGTAGATCCCGACGCAATATTGTATGCCTGGTTGGCGTACCAGAGACGGCCGGGGGCCCGGCCCTTGACCTCTTCGTGGAAGACATCATTCAAAACCAACTAAAACCACGAGGCATATCTAATTACTTCTTGGTGGAACGGGCCCATCGTGTGCCAGGAGGGAAACCGTGCCTAGGGAATCCACCACGGCCTATTTTGGCGCGATTTTTTAACTTCGTGACCGCGACGCCATTTTACAGGCTGCGCGAGTTGCCCCACCGATTAAGATCGAGAACTCGGCAGTCACCTTCTACCCAGACTGTACAGCGGCAGTGGCGCAACAACAGAGGAGCTTCGTGGAAGTGAAAAAAGAATTTCGAAGCAGGGAAATCAAGTACTCAATGATCTTTCCAGCACGGCTCAGAGTAGAATCCGAAGGGAAGACATGGTTCTTTGAATCCCCAGGTGAGGCGAGGGACTGGCTGCAGGGTTGGCGGCCGGCAAGAAGCCCCAAAAATCGAGGCATGACCCGCGGTGAACCAGAGGAGGGTAGACAGCGCATGGTGGATGGACACTGAAGGAAGGACAACATGGAAGATTGCGGCATGAATGAGGAACTACAGCTGAACTGGTGGTCTTAGCCACATTGAAAGACATACAGACCGCGGCCAGTGGGTTGGCTCTAACGGGGGTGGAGGGGGTGAAATACAATAGGTGGAGTCTGCCACAGAGTAAGGCGGATGCAACCGGACAGTTAATGAAGACAGCAAGAGGTAGGAGATATTGGACCTAATATGCAATAATGGGACTAATTCCGGATGGGGGACTTCTTAGGGTCGACGAGGTCTTACCCTCACGAGTTATGCAGGTTACAGGGGAATGTAAGCGCTCTGCTCAGTTGGGGAGGCGGACGGTTTTGGTTTCGCCGGGCAGGGAGGCAGGGTGGGGGGCAGGGGTTTTAAGTTATGCAAAGTTTGTGCAAATTTGTTTACAGGTTAAAGTTACACAGTCTCTCCTCGGATCAATATTGAGATGGCAATGGGCCCCGGGTGCACGAATAGGGGGCAGGTTTACTGACAAAGGCACCGTGAATGACACTCTACTCCATAAACACTATGCAGTGCACCGAAATGATGGGAAATGATCCCTGGGTACCTCTTATGGTTACCCCCCCTTGACAGTGGTGTCATGGAATGTAAACGGGTTGGGCCACAAAATTAAAAGAGGTCTAGTCCTACAATTTCTAAAGCGGAAGGCCCCCACAGTTGCACTGCTTCAGGACATGCACTTGACAGGTCTGGCATGTAAGGCACTCAATCGATGGGGGTTCAAAATGGCCGCACATGCGGAGTTCTCCTCGGGATCCAGGGGGGTGGGTGTCTTGATTCACAAGAGCTCCCCATTAGTGGTTAGAAAAACGTGGACAGACGATAATGGAAGGTTCGCTGCACTCACTTGTCAATGGAAGGGGCGCACCTACAATATGGTCTCAGTATATATTCCCCCGACACTTCACCAGGCAACACTACATGATCTTGGTAAACTTCTCCTAGAATTACCCGAGGGCGAATCGATCTTAGGTGGGGATCTAAACGCAGTATGTGACACTACCATCGACCGGAGCCCAGCCAGAGAGAACAATAAATCTAGCCAACTCCTCAAGGACTTCTTGGGGCATGGGTCTAACCGACATGTGAATACTTAACCATCCCACGGAACAGCAATACACGTTCTACTCTGGGGCGCATAATAGTCTCTCCCGCTTAGACTACATACTCACATTGGCGATACCCCCTGAGAACATCACAACGATTGACCACTTAGCTAGGGGGATTTCAGACCACTCCCCGATACAGCTTACTTACACCACTCACCTCCCGAAGAGACAGCGCATCTACCCCCAATACCCCGGCTTTCTCCAGAACCGAAAAATTGCAAAGGCCCTTGTGACAGCCACAGACCTTTTCTTTGCTGAAAATACTGCGACAGTAGATTCCCCGTGCATGCTCTGGGAGGCATATAAATCGGTTATTCGGGGGCAAGCAATCTCAACTATCACCCGGCACAAGCGGGAACAAAGGCGAATTATTGATTCCCTAGAAGCGACGGCACTGCAGGCAGAGAGAGCGCACGCGCTAGACCCCACTGAAACCACAGCGCAGGCATTGACACTAGCAGCTCAGGAGTTTGGGGCATATGCCGAAGATATGGCTAAAGCGAGACCCACAGACACAATGCAAAAAGTATACGAACTGGGCGACAAAACCGGGAAAATGCTCGCATGGCTGGAAAAAAGGAGAGGGCGAGTAGGTGGATGGCCCAACTGACACTAGAGGACGGCACACTTACAACAGATCCTCAACTGATTGAAGAGGAGTTAGCAACACATTATGAGAAAGTTTACACATCACGAATACAGGCTACAGAGGAGGACTGTAGGCAGTTCCTGGACAGCATACCGCTACCCACACTACAGATAGAAGATATGGAAACGCTAGAAGCCGACTTATCAGCAGAGGAGGTGGGGAAAGCACTGGGGGCACTACACACTGGTAAGGCTATGGGACCCAATGGGTTGCCGGTGGAATTATATAAAAAGGTAGCGAACAAGTTAATCCCCCATCTGATAGCCATGTACAACGACTGCCTAACACAGTGGACACTACCCAGGGATCAGAGGCTAGCTACTATTGTGACGATACATAAACCGGGTAAGCCCCCGGAGCAGCCCTCCTCTTACCGACCAACATCAGTAATCAATGCGGAAGCAAAGTTATTGGCCAAAACACTGGCGATACGTCTACAGCCCCACCTAACGACGCTGGTCCACCCCGACCAATCGGGCTTCATGCCCGGTCGCAACACCTCCCTTAATCTGTGGCGCATCAACGGGGTTCTGGCCCGCACCCAGCTGCTCCAAAATGATACGCCCATCCTCTCCTTGGACGCAATGATGGCATTCGACCAGGTGGAATGGCCATTCCTATTTGCCGTGTTACGGAAGATGGGCTTCGGCCCAAAATTCTGCGGATGGATTCGGCTACTTTATACAGCACCCCTGGCGCATGTGGTCGCAAATAGTCATATCTCGAGGGAGATTGCACTTGGCAGAGGGACGTGGCAGGGCTGCCCGCTATTGCCGCTCCTCTTTGCCTTGATCTTAGAACCTCTGGCAGCCTGGATACGCACAATGCCACTACTCCGGGGGCTAACATGGGAGGCGGGCTGGGAAGACCACATCTCCTTATACGCCGACGATGTGCTAATATACTTGAAATGCCCGACGAAGTCCCTGAGGACCCTTTTAGAAATCCTTACAGTGTATGGGGAGAAATCTAGATACACAATCAACTGGTCAAAGTCACTGCTCTACTTGCTACGCGGCCTGGCGCCGACCCTTCCCCCAGACTGTTGTGTGCAAATTGTGACCGGAGGATTTAAATATTTAGAGATATATATCACTCCCCAGGATACCACCTTTATGGAAGAAAACCTGATGAAGCCATTACACAGACTGAAATCCGACGTCTCCCACTGGCGGTCCCTCCCGCTGACTCTGCTAGGTAGGGCGGCACTTTTTAAAATGTTGGCACTCCCTAGGTTCCTCTACGCACTCCAAAATACTCCTTTCCGGGTCCCACTCTCCTATTTCAAGGCCGTTAATGCCGAAGTAGCTACTCTATTATGGGACGGGAAACCGGCTCGCATAGCACAATCCAAATTGATACGAAGCTGGTATGACGGCGGTATAGCTCTTCGAAGCGTCAAATTGTACTACTGGGCTGCACAGCTCGCGATTGTCAATCAATGGCTGCACGCACCACACAATGACCCCGCTTACCGACTAGACAGGGACGTATTACCGGTAGATCGTCTGATGAGAGCCCTTTACACAAAAAAGAGGCGTCACACACTGACAGGCCCCACGGCCCACACAATCAAAATATGGCACACGGCCCAGAGAGCGCTGGGATGGGATGGGGTGCTTACGTTGGCCACCCCACTCTGGGAGACACGACGACTGGGCACCTTGGCGAACACTAAGGGGTTCAAACACTGAGACCTAATAGGTATCACGAATATTGGTGACCTGTGGGTAAGGGGAGAAATCATACCGTTCACAGCACTCCAAGAACAGTACGGAATGGCAGACGCAGAGTTATACCGATACACCCAAATCAGGCATGCACTCCAAGGCGCTATCCCCCCGGGCACTAAATTGGCAGACGCTTTCCCACTTGAGGACAGACTCCTCACGGACCGTCTAGACAAAAAAGCCATATCACAAACGTACCGGAAATTGGTAAACAACCTCCCAGGTCCTACGGTAGTCCTACGTAGCAAATGGGAGGTGGAACTGGGGGACATAGAACACTCGGACTGGATTGATGCATTGGCATCGGCCAGAGAGGCGATGATCCTGTCTCGTTTGAAATTAATACAGCTCAAAATCCTGCATCATGTATATTACTCCCACACAATGATACACAAACTGGGGCACGCGCCTGATCCACTTTGCCTGCGGGGTTGCGGACAAACCGGCACATACTTCCATATATTGTGGGATTGCCCAAAATTACAATCATATTGGGAGCACCTTCTAGACCAGATTTCGGAAGTGAGCGGGGTGGAGGTCCAGGCAGACCCTAGATGCTGCATTTTAAATATATGGCAACCAACAGACCTAAACGTGGCGCAAAAAGCGTGGGCTACACTGGGGATGGCTATTGCAAAACGAAATATAGCACGGAACTGGGGTTCGGGGGTAACACCCGCACAATCACAATGGGAGAATGATATGGACGTAGCAATGGTAGCTGAAAAAGCAGTTTACACACATCGGGGTTGCCCTAAAAAGTGGACGCGAATATGGGGGAAATGGAATGAATCCCGAGGGAATATATGTGAAACACCATGTACAGCACTGACCCCTGAAAGCAGCCCATAAGAGGGGTGGAAATATAAGCAGCAGTTGGACCCACCACTATAATGAGGAGGGTGGGGGGAGGTGAGAGAGGGTGATTTACGGGGTAATAAAATGGACATGCTATTGCTGAACCTTACGGAGTAAACGCTGCCAAAACATTGTAGTCTACCACTGTACATGAAAGAGACTGTAGTTGAGTGTTGTATACATGTATGATTAATGAAATGAAAATAAAAAATGTTTAAAAAAAAAAAAAACATGGGCGGTTGCATGGGAACACTCATACTCCAACAGGGATGCCCCCTTGACGCAAAGTAGTGCCTAAAGCTTCTTTGCAATAATTTAAGGTTACTTTCCAGAGCCAAACAAGTTTTGTTGTGCAAAGTCTATATCAAAACAAATCTGTGCCCATTTAGGCCACTTTTGTAACAGAAACTCGGCACAGAGTTAGTTAACCTGGGACTACTAATCTTGCCTGCCCCTTACTAGCCTAATAGGAGGAGCCAGGCAGCTATTATTTGTCTCCGGGGTTCTGCCCTGCTGCTCATGATGCGTGTGGGGTACGGCTAAAGGGTACGGAGACTCACAGACACACTTTTTATTACAATTGAAATCCGTGGCATGCAGGTGAAAGTTCACCACAGTTATTGTTGTCAGCAAAAGTTGGCAGTACACCTGCTCCCGACGTGCACTTTGACCCCGCCTTATCGCCTGGCGCTTTTTTTTTATATTCATTAATTTACTTTTTTCGAAAGGCACGCTGAGTCTCAGGACTTGGTGGGGGCGACGGTCAGAGGGTTCGGCCTGTGACATCACCCGCAGTGAGTGTCTTTGAACCTCCACGTCGTGTTTACACAGTCGCGCGGCTCTTTATGGCTGCACATGGGAGCACGTGCGGCTCACCTGACCACGTGCACCAAATGCCACGGAAGCACGTATAAAAGTACGCAATGGGCCTGCGCGTGAGCACAGACACACAGGAGTTGCGGCGCCAGCAGGCAGGTAAGGCCAGTTATAAGACTCTGAATTTACTAGCACTGACTGCGGAATTATCTATTGAATTACAAACGTTATAACCCAGCGCTCACACAGGCTTGTGGCACAGGCGAAGAAACATTGTGAATGAATATTGGGCTCTTTGCACAGCTGCAGACTATAAAGTGAATTAATGTGGATCATTTTATACAGGTGCAGAATGAATAAATATGAAGTGTTTCGCATGGGTACAGATTATAAAGTGAATGAATGTAAGGTGTTTTCCACAGGAGCATCAATGAATATGGGTTGTCTTGTAGTGGTATGAAATTCAGTCAGTGAATACGGGGTGCATAATACAAAGTGACCCAATATGTGGGTGCTTTCCCGAAGGATAAAATAAATCAACATGTTGGGCTGTGTATAGAGTGAACCAATATAAGCTGCCTCACCATATACAGAACACAAAACGAATGAATATAAGGTGTTTTCATATGTACAGAAGAATACCGAGAGAATGAATATGGCATACTTTGCTGTGGTTTGGAATACATTGCGAACAGATGTAGGTGCTTACCACAGGTGCAGAATGAATCCATATGGTGTGCTGTCCCCAGTTATAGGATACAAAGTGAATGAGTATAGGTGTATAACAGATAGTCAGTGTCTATGGGGTGCTTTCCATCGGTGAATAATGAAAGAATGTGCGGTGTTTTCATGAGGTGCAAATACAAAGTGAATGAATGTGGTGTGCGTTCTGCGAGGGCAGCATGCATGAATATGAGGTAATCGCAATGTAATGAATACAGAGGGGTGCATGATACAAAGTGAATCGGTACAGTATTGCTTCCCACAGGTGCAGAATGAATGAACGTGTGATGATTTTGCTAAAGACGCACAATACTGAGTGAATGAATACTTTGCTTTCCACATTTAAATAATACTGAGTGGATGTTGATGACATAACTCTTATCGCTGTAGAGGGATACAGAGTGAATATAAATATGGTGTTTCCCGCACGTGGAGAATTATGAATATTCAAGTACAGAATGTAGGGTTAATGCCCATGGGGTGCAGAATACACAGCAAACGATTATGGGGTGCTTGCCACAGATACATTGTAAATGACAATGGGATGCTTTCCTCCGTAATGGGTGGGTACTACTGGATGGACATTGGCATTTTTGTTTCAGCGAATATGTCCCAGTACTTTGTGAAAAAGAAAACGCTTTTACCACGCATGCTGTTACAACGCAGTTTTTACAACGCATGCTGTTACAACGCATAGCGCTTTGGGGTGCTGGATAGTGAATAGTTTAATTTACTATTCCAACTCCAGTCCCCGTGGATAGTAGTGAAGGTGTTGGATAGTAAATTAAATCTATTCCCTATCCTAGAGCGCCCCCCAGTGCAATGCGTTGTAATGGTTTTCGTTGTTTTCGTTGTAAAACCTGCGTTGTAAAAGTTTCGTTGTAAAGGATGTTTCCCATTTTGAACAGGAGTGGACCCCGCCAAGCCGGGGATAGGGACCATAACCCAGAGAGGGATGTCTTTTGAGACACACTGTGCTTCTGCTCAAGGCATTATCACAGGAGGGGTGGGGGCTGCCGGGCTACAGGCGTCCAATCATGCGAGGCTCTCGCTAGACTGGGTAGTAGGGCTTGTTAGCAACCCTCTTTGGTCCAAGTGGCTGTAAATGTGTGGCCATTAGCATTAGAACCGTTCTCTGCGATATACTCACACTCTGAATCACCTTTAAATTCCTCCATGACATTAATCTCTCCATCTCAAAATCCCTTACTCCTTGTTTCAGAAGTAAAATCAATGTGAGTAGCCAAAAATCCCCTTATACTGTATGACTCCTTAATTCAGGCTTGCATTTTTTAACATCTGCTCTCTGCATTCTGGAACTTGCAATTTGTGTTTTTTACATAATAGCTATTGGTCGATGAATCTCCTTAGGGCCTTGTTCACAAACTGCATCATGTAGTACCTTTAGCAGTGCTACAGTAATACCACTACTACAAAATGCCTTTCACAAACCTACGAGTGTACATCTTCTCTTCCACCTCTCCTGTCTCTTCTATGAGGAGGTCCTCACACATATATGCTTAGGGGCTTATTTGCAAGCCCCTTGCTCCGTTGATGCGTCACTTTTAATATGGGAAAAAGTGAGGCACCAGTGGCGCAAGGGGCTTGTAAATAAGCCCCTTAGTCCTTACTTGTAAATGTGGGCCGGACTAGGGGGAATGGTTCAAAAATAGGAAGTACTTACAACAACATAGGTGGGATTTAGGGAGGACTAAGGGAGGGTTAGGAAGAGGGTTAGGAAGAGATGTGCACCACTAACAAAAGGGTAAGCCCATTTCTATCCAAAACTGTGCTGCTTCTAAAGTTACTAGAGGGGAAAAGGGGACCCAAATTAGTACTAAATTTCACCAGCAAAGAGCTGGCTTAAGTCCAGCACCACACACGACTAACCAGTGCTGCTGCAAAATGCTCCCATAGAAAAGAATTAAGGTAGGGATTTAAGATAAAACCCCATAGTAAATAATGTTAAATTAAATTATTTAAAATAGTTGAAAGTAAAAAGAAATTAAATTTAATGTTTTAAAAAAAAATAACTACAAATTAATAATAAAATATTTTAACATCCTTTTTTGAATTAAAAAGTTAAAGTAACATTAAATTGTTATAAAACATATTTAAATAACTTTTGATTAATTTTATACAACACTTTTAATTATAAATAATGCAAAATAATTTTTTTTTTTACATTAGGTGGGAATTCATTTTTTATTTAACATATTTAAAATAATTAACCATTTAAATTACAATTAAGTTAATGGCGCTGTAGCCTGTTTCCCTTTGTTTTGCATTAAAAATAAATATATAAAATTAATTTAAACACAAATATTTTTACAATAATTTTTTTAGAGCTAAACTTTTTTGCACTTTTCCTACACTTTACCATAGAGAGACACCACCATTGGGGCGGAGATCTCCATATAGTAAAGTATAAGGGAAAAGTAAAAAAGTTTCCCATGGGGTTTTATTTTAAGCCCCTATCTCCATTATATGCTATGAGAGGGTGTTGTAGTATCAGTAGTTGGCGATGTGTGGTGCCGTTGGAATTACTACTTTTTCTTTTTGGCAGTAGTAACTTACACTCTCAAATTTAGCTCCATCTCCTGTGTCAGCGGGTGGAGACATGTAAGGGTACACCTTTTCATCATTTTACACTCAGATTTTGTGAATTGCCAAAAGTAGTAATGTTATTCAATAGTGTAAGAGTAAATTTAAGCATGTAAATTACTCACTAGTGTAAGTTACCTGTGTGAATGGCTCAGTTAGTCTAGGCTCATGGCTCTTTCTAGCCACATCTCTCCTGCAGAACGCACCCCAGTTGTCATCAATCTCCCTGTCCCCCAAATCCTTGCACCCTACTTTACCATTCATAAACCTTTTAAGCCAATTAGCCCACTGCTGTACAGAAAAGAAGTGTGAATGACAAAGGGTTCCTTTCCACATGTGTAAAATAGAGTGAATGACTATCAGATGTTTTCCAAATCAGTAAATACAGAATGATTGAATATCAGGTTTTTCTATGGGTGCAAAATTGAGTGAATCAGTATGGTGTGCTTATAAGTTTGGAATACTGATTAATTAATTAAGTATTATGTCTGCATTCCACAGTAGGTACAAAGTAAATAAACATGATCTGCTTTCTGTAATATAGGATATACAGTGAATGAATGGAAGTGCTTTCAGAGAACTGTGTTTACTGTCAGGAACAGGCAATGTTGTCCAGCCACACATGAACAAGAGCTAGCAAAGCCAATAGCTTTGAATGAATGAAATAAAATGTATAAAGCGCGATGGCTACCCGGAGGCCTCCCAGTGCTGAGGACAGATACAGGAGACAGAATGTAAGAGATGAATACAGATCTAAAACAGCCAGATTTTTAAGAGTTTTCGGAATGAGAGCACATTAGGCTCTTTCCGCAGTTGAACTGGAAGGGCATTCCAACCGATGGCTCCATTATATGAGAAGGTGCGCCCACCACATCTCGCTCTCCTTATTCTGCGTTGGAGGGCAAGCTTTAATACTCAAGTGTCAGTCAAAGCAACATAACAATTGCTTGCTGTGTGAACATATTACGGGTGACATAAACAATTACATGTGTGCTGACAGTCTTCCTTTCAGATGTGAAATAGCCCCCAAACATTTGAATGGGGTAGGAATTATACTTCCATACATTCAAAAGAAAAAGGTTGACCCTAAAATACGTATGTGGCTGATACACAATGTTGATGACAATTTCCTCAGCCGATACCAAAAGTTTCCTGAGCCAAAGAAGCCAACGGTTGAAGTGGTAGGCCAAAGCGCTTTCGGGTAAGTTTGCCAGATTACACATCAAACCTAATGAATGGCACTAGCACCATTACACGTGAAAAAATGATGGACTTCAAGGGGTGCTAGGTAAGTCAATTACCTGGACACCATGAGCTTTAAACACGCGTGTCTGTTAGGAATGCAACTACACAGGCCTCTCATGGGAATAAACTGATCTAATGTCGCTCTGTCTTTTGTTTAGGAGACTGTCCCTTCATATGAGATGAAGTACCTGCGAGTATCAGTCCTTTTCGTTCTGCTTCTTCCCACAGGTAGGTCGTTTTCCATTTAAACCAATGTATATGAAGCAAAAGGGAACTATTTTGTCTAAAGCTGGAACTCGAGAGGCAAGAGCAGTTACACAGGTAATCGCATAAGGAGTGGCAGACTGGCAGTGTGGATGCATAATTTAGTCTTGACTGGGGCATGAGATAAGCGATGGTTCTAGATGGTAATAATCCTACCTGTAGGTGCCAAGGACTGCAGTCAAGGCTCAGCCTTTCATCCACTCTTTGTATCCAGCCTTTCTTCGCCCAGGAGCAGCACCCAGCAACTCAAGTCTTTAATAGGCCAACTTGTTCTAACCAGACATGCCAGAATATTCCATCTGCAATGTAAAAGTTGGACTTGTCAGCCTTAGGGGGATCTTCCCCCAAGCGTTCTGTTGGCCTCTGTGCACTGCACCACTGCTAACCAGTGCTTATGCTCTCTTCTTTCAACATGGTAAAATTGGCTTTCACCTGATAGGCATATTTAATTTACTTATACTTCCCTTTTAGAGAGGTATACCATAAACACAAGGCCTGTAAATTAAATGCTACTGGTGGGTCTGCAGTACTTATTGTGCCACCCACTTAAGCAGCCCTATAAAACATGTCCCAGTCCTGCCACTGTAGCCTGAATGCAGTTGTAAACTGCCATCTAGACTTGGAAATATAACCCCCTCACCAAGTCTTCAACTCTAATTTTATTGCAGATAAGTCACCCCTAAGGAGGCCCTAGGTAGTCCATTGGGCAGGATGCATTGTAATTAAAAGATTAAACAAGTACTTTTAAGTTTAATATGCCCTGGTAGTGGAAAGCTGTAAAACACATTTTTCACTACTGTGAGGCCTACCTCTCCAATAGGATAACATTGAGTACTAACTTGAACTCGTGATATAACAAGATCTTTGGAGTCCTCTGAGGTGTAACAAGGATGCAGTTCACACAACAAGCACCTGGGCCACCCAGGAGGATAGGCAGACCAAACTAGGATTTTAAGATTTGAGTTTTTCAAACAAATTGTGAAATTCATGATTTTTAAAAAATCCTCTACAATAATTATATTTGAAAAAAGAGGCAATCCTCTTTTTATTGGCACTACACTGTCACTGAGCCAATAAAGGAGGGTAAGCAGCAAACACAAGAGTTGTCTCTTCTGGCCCCCTCCCCCTGCAGTCCCTTATCATCTCTGGACAGTTTCCTTACTACCCACTATCACTTGTAGCCCCTCCCTCTGCCCTACCTCTTCTGGTCCCACCCCATGTCTCCTCTTGCCCCTCCCCATAGACCCATGCAATGCCAACTTTAGGGGAGTGCTATCAGTGGAACGGCACCAGGTGCCAACTTTAGTGGGGGGTGGCATTTGCGTTCTGACAGGAGGGGAGGACAGAGCAGACAGGTCACATGTGACAGGCAAGACAAGAAAAGCCTGCAGAGATCTTTGTGCGACCATCAATTTTCAGGGGATAATAAGTGAGTGCAAGATCACTATGATGGTTAAGGTACTTGTTGGAGAGTCCTGTGCTTTGTCTAGTCACATTTTTGACTCTTCATAGAACTGCACAGAGGGTTAATGTCCCTGCTGCAAAGTACAATGTGTAATATACAAATCACAGATGGGTATATTATGTAGATAAGTTAGTGGGTTACTGCTTTTGTCACAGAATTTCTTTTTTTACTTGAAGTTCATAAGTTACTGTCCTTCTAATATAGCACAGCAAACAATGAACTAGCATAAAAGAGCTGCGTGCAAACTGTAAGGCATAGATTGAGAACCCTATTTTTTTCCAATCTTTTGTTATTCTAAAGGTTGCAAAAAAGGGTTACATTGGGTAGTATTAAGTTACATAATATAGAAGACCTACCAGCATGGATGACATGTTACTTCTACACCTTATACTCCTCATTGGCTTGTGTAACATGTCTTATATATTCATTTAGCAAGTGAATACCGCTGCACTCCGAGTGTATATAAGGTACTGAAAATATAAACTAATATTCAAGTCTTATAGGTACTTCAGGTGTTCACCTCCTGGATCCTGAGGTGCAATGAACACATAGTACAGAAAATCTTACTGCGAGTAAGAATAACCTGGAGTACTCTTTGAGCAAGTAGATGCTGTATATAGTTAAACGCAAGTAATCCAAAATGAGTTGAAAGTGTTTATTCCATGAAGTTCATGATGGTTTCAACAGTTTATTTGCTAATCATCATATTATATTCATATGACTAGATAATCAAAACGTATATTCCATGAATAGTTCTCCTTAAACGATGTGTTAATGGTCCACATAATTTAGAATCCCCAATGCATTTCGCACGAAAGTGCGCTTCCTCAGGGGGTCTGTAAGTAAATAGAAATGACACTAATGGGTACACTAGCAAGTCTCCAGGAGCTAGGCAATATATAAAGTGCACAAACCTATTAGGAAAGTGAATGAGGATAGGGGTCTAAAAAGTAAAATGAAGGTTAAGGTCTAAAAAGTAAATACACCAAGGTCGCCCGCGTGCATACACAAATTTAAAGGGTGAAATAAAGAAGGCGGAAAGGAATGGGCATTTGTCAGGAGGTTCGGATTAGCGTTAAAAGGAATAAGCGTGAACCAAAAGCCATCAGTGACAGAAATGCGATAAGACGGAAGAAAGCCCAAGTGTTTAAAAACGGGATGTAATAAACAAGTGAAAGTAGTGCCAAAAACGTTCCAAAGTTATGCCAAAGAGGCGTAGAATATCCGAAGAGATAGAGTGTCTTACCGTTGTGAAGAGAACAAAATAGTCAGCGTTAGGTAACCGAGTGTAGGCGAGAACCAGGCTCCGTGACAGGCAGGGACCCGGAAGACGCCACGCATGCGCATACATGTGTTAAAGTATGCTTTCTTAGAGTGAACATAGAAAAAAGACGTATTGAACACCCGTGATTTGCACACGAATCAGGAAGTGAGTAACACCCATCTAAATTATCAAAAGTAATTAAAGGCGAACAGTAGTGTAAAAGGAAGTAATAGGTTGAAAATAAGAAGTGTTAGAGTGAAAAAAATAAAGTGAAAATCCGCAATGCAATAAGCATAGTAACAATATTGTCTACAAACAGGTAAACTGAAAACAATATAGGAGGATAAATTGATAAATAAACGGTAGGCCATATATTCTGAGCCCTTAAGTTACATTACTATATAAACAGGAATATGATAAATCACAGCGAAATCACAGCTAAATCGAGAGGTATCTATGTACAGTGAATCTGATCTCAAAATGTCACAAAGATCATAAATGAATCATAAATGGCAACTAAATTCAAGACGTTCATTAAGTCCTTTAGGCTGAACCGCCTGCAAGCGGTATATCCAGTACAACTCCCGCTGTAGTAAAAGTTTGCTATTGTCCATATGCGGGTGTTTATCAACTATTTCCAAAATCAGAAATCGTATCTGGCTTGGGTTGTGTGAATGTTGAATATAGTGTGCAGCAAAGTTAGATTTTAGGTTTTTTGTGCGGATATTACTCCGATGTTCATTTAACCTGATTTTAATTTTGCGTTCAGTTTTACCCACATATGGGAGACCACATGGGCATTTTATCATGTATACCACATTGTTGGTATCACATGTAGCATTGACAAGCAAGTTAATGGTAGTACCTTGAGTGGGGTGAGTCATAGTGGATCCAAGAATTATACTATTGCAGTGGCTGCAATTGTGACATGGGATGGTTCCTTTAAAACTAGTGTGACTAGTGATAGTTGGTTGCTTGATCAGTTGTTGAATAGTCTTGGTGCGTTTGTACGCAAATATGGGTGGCTTTCGAAAACTTAGGTTGAAATCGACTTCAGATTGTAATAGTGGCCAGTGCTTGCGAATAACCTCTTTGATTTGTCGTGATTGAGTGGAGTATTTGGATACAAATACAGGTCGAGTATCTTGTTGTTGAACTTTCAATTTAGGTTTGAGTAGTTCAGTTCGGTTCTTAAGATTGACTCTATTTTCAGCAGTGGTTGTGATGTTTTTGGGGTATCCACGTTGGTGGAATTTTTTCACAATTTTTGAGCTGTTGGCTCTGTATATATCCTCTGTGGAAGCAATACGTTTGGCTCTCAAAAGCTGTGAGTACGGTAGGTGCTGTTTGAGACTGGGTTGATGGAAGCTTTTGTGATGTAAATAATTGTTGCGATCTGTAATTTTGGTGTAAATGGAAGTTGTAAATTGGTTATCACTCAATTTCACAAGTACATCCAAGAAAGGAATTTCAATCTTATTTAGGGTGTGAGTAAACTGAATCCGTTCGTTAACAGTGTTGAGGTGATTAATTGCAACAAGAAATTGAGTCTCCGTGCCTTGCCAAACAAGGAAGATGTCGTCGATGTATCTATAGTATGCACACATGTGAGGTTGCCAAAGTACATTGTGGAGTATGTATTGTTGTTCAAATGCATACATAAAAAGATTAGCATATGCTGGAGCAGCACAGTTGCCCATTGCTACTCCAGACAGTTGCAGATAGTATTGATTGTCAGGAGTTTTAAAGTAGCTATGGTGTAAGGTAAATTGCATCAATTCCATTATAAACACCTGAAGATCCAGTGGCTTGTCTGTTTGTACTAGAGCAGTTTCCAATGCTTCTAATCCCAAATTGTGCGGGATTGAGGTGTACAGGGCGTTGACATCAATCGTGCATAAGAGGATGGGTTGGTCATCAGGGATCACAATTTGTTGCAATTTGTTTAAGAAATCCGTAGTGTCTTGGATAAATGTGGTCATGCCTTTAACATTAGCTTGCAAATGTTTATCGATGTACGTTCCCGTGGGAGCGTGTATAGAATTGGTGGTGCTTACAATTGGCCTGAATGGTGGTTGTCTCAAGTTCTTATGAATTTTAGGTACTAAGTAAATATATGGTACCTGAGGGTAATCGTTGATAAGATATCTTTTGTCTCTGTCTGTGATGGTATTGGAAGCTACAGCTTTGTTGATGAGCTTGGTCAGTGTCTCTTTGAAAGCACGCGTGGGATCTGAACTCAACAGCATGTATAGATCTGGATTGTGAAGATGTTCATTCAAACCTTGTTGGTAATAGGTGGAGTCCAGGACAACAATGGCACCGCCCTTGTCGGCTTTACATATGGTCAGTGTCTGATTATTAGCAAGTTGTTTGATAGCTTGTCTCTCTTGAATCATAAGGTTGCTTCGGCTGTTTTTTTGGGTGTCAAACAGTAAGTGCAAGTCCTGTTGCACCGCTTTTTCAAATACATCCAGAACCTTATGACTGATGGGAGCCATAAAGTTACTGGGAGGACGTAAACCCATGAGAGTGTCTTTGTCTTGAGTATTGGAAGGTACACAAATGTTATCAAAAAAATGTCTTAATCGGAGTGTTCTCATGAACTTGTAGAATGAAATAGAGATATCCAATTCGTTAGTTTGATATGTGAGAACGAAGTTCAAACCTTTTTGTAAAACTAGTTCTTGTGCTTGGTTTAAAGGACTTTGCGAGATGTTGACTACTAGATTCTGTGACTTCTGGTCGATTTCGCTGGTGGAAGTAAGTTGTCTCTGGTGTTTGGACCTCCTCGATCGTCGGTTGGTTCGGGACCAACATCTAAAAAAGAATCTGCTGTGGCAGTAGTAGTTGAATCTGTGGTTGTTTTGGAAGTGGTTGGTTGTTCAGGTCTTATGTTCTCAGTTGAAGGTTGATTATCTAGTCATATGAATATAATATGATGATTAGCAAATAAACTGTTGAAACCATCATGAACTTCATGGAATAAACACTTTCAACTCATTTTGGATTACTTGCGTTTAACTATATACAGCATCTACTTGCTCAAAGAGTACTCCAGGTTATTCTTACTCGCAGTAAGATTTTCTGTATTATATATTCATTTAGACACGTGTATGATTCATTGTCTCCGTATGCTATCTGTGTGTGGTGTGAAGCGCTTTGACACCCTACATTGGGATGAGTAGTGCTGTAAAGTAAACGCATGTAATAGAGGGAGGCCAAGGAGATATGAGGGGCACTGTTAGAGGGTGGCAGTGAGGCTATTTGTATAGAAGTAGGTCATTGGAGGAAGTGCCAACAAAGATTGTCTCAGGGGGCACCACCGACGTATATGTTGGCCTTGGATCCATTCCTCCTCTAGCCCTCCTCCCCAGTCCTTGTTGTGGCCGTGCGCAGAAATCATGCAGTCACTTACCATTAGTATGCTGGACCTAGAAAGATAGGGCATTGGACACTCTCCCAAAAAGTGGTTTACCTTGGGGGGGCTTTACTTAGGAGCCCAGCTCCTACATCAACAGAGATATACAGGTGAATGGGGAACCTCCAGTGGATTCAGGATTGTCGAGCACAACAGGAAAAAATGCACATGGGCATGTCCAAAAAACTTGCAAGGGCATGTGGCACTGCTTTACAAAACCATGCTGAGGATTTCCTTCCCAACACTGGTGAAGTTGTAGTTAAAATAACATTAAAACCTAAATGAAAACCCATATATTACACTGGGATTACCACTCTAGAATAAACTTGGTAAAGATGGGGGAGAACTCACTCCGACAAGCGCCTGAGGGGGTGTGGACTGGTGGGGTCCTTCTTTCACATTGTTTGGGAGTGTCAATATGTACAGAACTACTGGAACGCAAGCTCGGGGTGCATGACTCAAACAGCAGGAATGCATCTAGCAGACTCCCCCCAATGGGCCCTACTCAATGTATGGGGGGAAGAATCAGCCTCGAATCGTCAACAAATCTGGATTGTACTAGGCCTGATAGTGACACAACAACACATTGCTTGTAAATAGGGAGTGAGGGGACTGCCACTTGAAGAATGGAGTAGTAACATGGACTGGTGCATGCTGGCCAAAAAAACAATATACAAAAGTAGGGCTTACCTAAGAAATAGGGAAAATGTGAAGTGCCTGCGGGTCATACAGGGGCTACTAAAGACCAATGAATGTACATGTAAAGCCACACATTGGAACTAGCACATGTAACTAAAATAGCTACGGGCATACTACGCGGGGGGAGAATACTGTTCTTCGAACTCGCCGGTGCAGACCGTGACCCATCTGGTGACTGTGCAAATTCGTTGCTTGTGTTTTACAAAATGTCAATGAAACAAGCTTAAAAAAAACACACCTGAATGAAAAAGTAAAATCATGTCATTCAAATCCCTTGCTTTGGTCAGCGGCATCACAGATATCTGTGGTGTCGTGTACTCACAGGGCCCCATTGGAAAATTACATTGTAGCGCTCATGCATACAACAAACACATGAGACCGTCTTCCAAGCTGAGCCACGTAGATCTTTCAACTGGCAGTCGATGGTCTACACCTGCTGTTCAGGTCTGCCCTCGACACATACTCTTACTCTGTGCTACTATCCTGTTGAGTAAAGAAATGATGCATTGATCAATGGGTTCATTGTTGTGGTGTCAATGGAGTACTCAATACCTCGCTCCAACAGCTCTCGCAGATCTCAGTGCAATATCACAGTTGGCCATCATTGGACAACTGTAAAGCGAAATAATGGGTTCCCTTTTTCTTCGCAGTCTTGAAGGCAGAGTACACGCGCAATGGATTTTGGGAGTATATAAGCCAGCTGACCAATGCCAAGGAAAGCGCAGATCAGGTGGAGCAGCTCAAAGTCAGCAGAGAATCAAAGTAAGTATTATTATTGCTAATTAGCATTTGAGTAGTGCACCATTCCCCTTTAATATGACATTGCTGGGACTGGTTCGGTTTGGTAGAGTAGAGTGATCAGTAGGGTTGAAAATGATTCCTCCTTTCTACACAAGGATGTGTATTACACACATGCCAAGGACTGCAATAGTGACTCCTAAAAACAGGCTTGATGCTAAATTCATTTTTCTACGCCAACACTGAAAAAGATTCATGTGCAAAAACATTTTCCACTTGAATTAAATCCCACCAATTGTTGTGAAAACAGTTCTGAACCATGCTGACTTTTATCTTATTCTGCAAATCTGATAATATCATTCCAAACGCTGATTATGTATGTGAGTGGCATCGGAGAGATTGTGTGGGGATAGAAGACCCACAAAGCCTTAGGGCTGGTTTATAAATGTGTCAGACTGCTGGTTTGTCTAATTAGACATTTGAAGTGGGCATGGTGTGATGCTGCCAGACATGAATCCTTTGTTGGGACAGTGTGATTCATTCTATCCACGATCCCCTGCCAATCTTGTTCTACTACCCTCAAAAAGGAGTGATTTCGGAGACATTCAGGGCCTCATTTATGAAAAGTGACCCATTGCTGCGTGAAATCAGCGATGCGTCACTTTTCATTGCGCCCTCCTTGCAACACCAATGATGCTTCATATTTACAGTATGACGCATTATTGCGCAAGGAGTTACAGATACGTCAGTATTTCTGACGTGTCTGTATGGCGCAAAAGTGACGCATTGCTGGAGTGTGTCACAAAAGTGACGCAACTCCAGCAATGTGTCCTTTCACATGGGGCAAGCCAAATGTGAAAGGGCCTGCGTCAGTCTTACGCCTGCTGTGAGGCAGGCGTAAGAAATTGACGCATTTGGGTCCTAGAAGTGGCGCAGTGAAATCTTATAGATTTCACTGCGTCACTTCTATGACCCTTTCTTGCGTCAGAACACCCCCCTGCATACATTATACCTGGCGCGGTATAATGTTGCGCAGGGGTTTACAAAGTGACGCATCTACCTAGATGCGTCACTTTGTAAATATGGTGCAACAAGACACATTTTTTACGCTACTGGTGCGTCACAAAAAGTGACGCACCGGCGGCGTAAAAGTGGTGCACAGCCTCATAAATGAGGCCCTCAGTCTTCTTGAGTCTCCCGGCCGTGTTGCTAGAGGCTGTAGGGTATAGGCTATTGATGCTGCAAATGCCCGCTTCTGAGGGGTTAGAGTGATCCACATATCACGCATCAGATTTTAGCACATACCCCCGGTCATTTGCTAGACCACCATGAATATAGAGGCAGATACACTTCTGATGTGTCTCAGAGGGACAGCATGATGAACAGTACTGTGATTTGCAAATTGCCCAAATCAGATCCCAAAGAGACATACGTGCAATTGCTGCATTCCAATGCCTGCCAACTGGTCCAGCCCGCATATCTAACATGAGACCTACCAAGTCATTTGAAAGTGGGGCATTGGGGCCAGGTTGGGGGGGGGGGGGATTTTGACAGACGACAATGGAAAATTAATAATTCATTGAATTTTCTCTCAGGTTCGTCTATCGAATCCCCCCAACCCGGCCCCACCGCTCTTACCTGCATGGGCCGTTAATGAGTGGAGGGTTGGCACCATCTTTTACCTCTAGTAACAAGTACCCAAGGTGTGCTATTTCAATGGGAGTCAAGGTGATGTTAGACACTTGCTAGTCAACCAACATTATTTGTCCAACCAGGCGCTTCAGAAGCACTGTGAGCATCTAAGTCTAGTTACCTGTGGTAGTTCTAAAGGAGAGGATATTTTAACAGGTGTTTTCTCCCCACAGGAGTCTGAAAGAGAGTCTGCAGGATGGGGTGAATTACATGGGACACCTCCTAAGCCCCCTAAATGCTAGATTTCAGGAGCGGCTCTACCAAGACTCGGATGGATTAAGACGCCTAATCCGAAGTGAACTGGAGGACCTCAGGAGGAAACTGTCTCCTTATGTCGACGAGGTCCACCAGAAGATCACCAGAAATGTGGAGCAGGTGCGTCAAAGATTGTTACCGTTCACAGATGAGTTGCTGGACCAAGTTGGTATTCAGGCGATGGACCTAAAAAAACAGCTTGCTCCCAACCACCAGGACATACGGAAGAAACTTCAAAAAAGCTTGGGTGAAATTAGGCAATTTGTGTCAGAGTACGCTGAGGAATTCCAGGACAAAATCAGTCTCCACACTGGACAGGTGAAGCAAGTGTTCCATCCTTACGCTGATAAAATTGTCACTGAGATCCACCAAACTATGGAAGAACTCCATCGAAATGTGGCACCGCATGCCCAAGCTAGCCAAGAACAACTCAAGCAGCATGTCCAGGAGCTCTCCCAGAAGCTGACTAAGAATGCAAAAGAGCTTCACGAGAAGATACACAAGAACCTGGACAACCTGAAGGCGAAACTGATCTTATACCCAAGTGAACTCAAGGATAAATTTGGCACTGAAGCAGTTGAACCTCAGGTAGGGGATGTCCCTCCATACATGAAGGAGCTGAGCAACCAGGTCGAACAGGAGATCGAGGAGTTCAGGAAGAGTACCTTCCTCCAGATCGAGGACTTCACCAAGACAATCAACCGGGAGACAGAAGAAATGAAGTCCAAGCTGTCCGTGCCATCAATGTACACTGAAGAATTACAGGATAGCCTGAATCCAGTGGAGGACATGCAGCAAAAGCTTGATTCCCTCTGGGAGGACCTTTCCCTGAGCTTGAGCTAGGAGGGAGAAAATTATACAGAAAATTTGCAAACAAAATCAGTGGGACGCATTGATCTCCATCCTCTTTATCAGGGTGTCATCGAAACACACGTGTAACATGGTGGAGATGGACCAAGGAGAAGTGGAATGTTCTAATTAGAATGAGAGACAACGTTAGAATAAACGATTTCTAAGAGTGAGTCGGAATAATGGGAAGTTCCAATGTCTGAAAAAGAGGAGATATTGGATGCTTGGTATTTTTTTTTTTAATGGGGAGTTAATCTCCTGCTTGTTGTATACACACTTGTGTTTTCTTTCACATTGAATGGTTTTGGAGAGTGGTTATTTCGTTTGACATTAAATCTTCCAGGGCACGACAGCCCCTGAACCAACATAAAATACTGGGTGCACATTGATAGCATCACAGCTCTTTTCGGGACATCGCTGATGTCATCATGAAAAGGGAATATATAGGATCCTGGTGAAAATACATTCACCAGAAAAAAGATTTTGACGCTAGGTGGCTAATTAGTTGCAAGGCTCAAAGCTTCAAGCAAAGAGCATTGACGTCTCGCGACTGACCCCAAGACAGTCTGCATCTCTTCGCACTGAACTTGCCTTTCCCAGTGGCCTGTCGAGATAGAAAAATAGATGGGCATTGTCTCAAAAGTTTCAGACTGGTCCTAAAGATCTACTCCTCCATTTTAGACGGAGGATAAACTAATTTTAGAATGGCAGGTCGCAAAAAGAACAGGAATTTGATAAGATGTTAAGCTGTGAAACTATATCTTTAATAATAAATTAAATGTGAACACCAATTATATGAAATCGATTTGTACTAAAAAAAAAAGCAGAGTTTTATATTTTCAGAATAACCAAAATAGTTGGTAACGTGCTTTTTTCGTTTAGAAAATGGTATACGTAGGGAAGATGGGACATGAGGTCCTAAAATATGTTATACATATTTAAAATTATGTGCATGTGTGTCACATGCTGAACAGACTGTACAGTTCTTTTTGATAGAATGAGAAGGAGCTAAGGAGAGAGACAAGTTCCATATCTGGTCCTTACATATGGACGCCGACAAGACTGTCCTTTTCACGGACCAGGGCTGGGAACTCTACCGGCATCATCAGAATTAACCAGGGCAAGGTGGTCGCTTGAACAGGTTACTCTCACAGACAACCTAGTGCTTATTTTGCCGCTATGCATTATCGCCTGTATTTTAGTTTGTGTATGGTTATGTGTCATACAGTCGTTGAGAATGTCCTTTGTATTAAAACAATGTTTTCTCGTTGTATTTGAGTATTTTCATAATTACGCTTATGTTTATCATTGTATCTGATTTTCTGATACATTCAAGGCTAAGTTTGGGTGGATACAGCTAATAAAAGTAGAGAAGCCCATGATGAGGTTATCTGGCTACATTACAGTCGTTTAGCAATATCCCTGTCTTAAAAAGTTTTCATAGTCCATTTGCATCATACCATCTAAACTATAAGGGGCAAATTTACAAGTCACTTTTGGGTCACTTTTCCCATGTTAAAAGTGACGGAAAAGTGGCGCAATGGGCTTGTAAATCTGCCGCTAAGTGCGCGAGAAGCCAAAAGCCTGACAACAACAAGGATAAATACAGCCCAGGTATCAACAAACACACATTTCCATCAGATGTGCCAGCTGGTTATTATTGCTCTCTCAACCGCACTTGCCACTTTGGTATACCGCACACATAACACAATTAGCAAGCACACCTAGAATGCATCCAACATGGCAAAAATACTCAATATAGTTCAGTTATCGTGGTATCCACAACCACTTCCACCCAACAGAACACGCCCAAAGCACTTTACCAAGCAAGGGTATTAACCAGACACCCCCATGCACTTATGTTGCCAACACAGCACAAAAGCAATGTATTTGGCAAAGTACCATCATCACAACACTCCCCTGCACCACTCTCACATAGCCTTAGAATAATTGAGATTCTTTTAACGTACACATACACATACTACACTATAACGTGCACAAAATAACATGACTAGTTATCTAACTACCACGGCAAGCTAGAAAACAATATGCATAGGCGAGTTTTAAACAGGATGACAAACATCAAAATGGCAGTCTTTGACACGCCGATCCATACACATTTGACACTATAAAGATATTTAGCCCATTCAAGCACATTTAACTTCACTGTAATTAACCTAGGGGAAGATTTATTAACATTTATCACCGCGTTTGTGTCACAAAAGTGAAGCGAACCGAAGCAAATATTTATTTTTCATTTCCTTAGTTTAGCGTTGGAAAGTTGCCTGAAAGTGACCCAAAGCTGCACTTTACACTGTATTGCATTGGTTTGCATCAAGGGGGTGTTCCATGAGTGGTACATGGGTGCTCCCATGCAATCAACCATGGGTTTTGATGCAAATCCCTATCTACCAACAATAGTGGACTGGGTTTTGCGGCAAACAATAAGAACACTTTAAGACAGGCTTAAAAAGCAGAAATGCTTTTTATTTCTCTAAACATTTCTGGCTTTTAATGTTCGCCTAGGCATAGTAATTTGAACGGAAACGGTACCCTTCCAGTGCACAACCCATGGTAGTCATGATGCAGACACCTTTGCATTAAGGTGCAGAGGGGTGGGTGTGGTACTAGACAACCTGAGCGCTAGGGAGAGTACAGACCGCCACCATATTTTAGTAGATATGGGGCTTTCCTGCTCCCACGCAATGCAGGGCAGCGGCCTTAGTTAATGTGCTGCATTGCAAAACCGCTGCCAACATCTGGACTCAAGAATCATTACTTACCTACATGCTTTTGAAACCTCTACCAATCACATACAACCAAACAACCAGAGACAACAAATGGCTGGACAACACATAACAGTACGAAAAGGGTGCCCACATTAAGACTATGCTTCGGTGCAATAACAACAGTAGAACGCATTGTACCTGTAAAAAAACCTGACTCGCAAGAGATGATGTGTAATAATTTAAGCTGCAATGGGGGTCACAGAGCGCAACACAATAATAACCAGCGCCAACTAGGACAATGCCAACTACTAGGGCTATGTCAATGCAGATTTATAGGACAGCAGTAATTCACGAATCACGTATCAGGGTTGCGCCAACTCTAGTGGCTCAACAATATACAAATCTAAGATCTATACTGGAGGCAAGCCAAATGGTGAAATTAGTTACCACCCTCAGTGCATGAACAGGTTCTTTCCTAGAGTGAGACTAGTGCTGCACAGTGCAAAACCAGCTTCAAGCATAATTCACTGCCAAAGCTAGCCCCTATTAGCTTTTAGGGCAAGACCAGCACCAACCCCAAATCAGAGAAGAGAGCAAACTATGAAGGCTACAATATCACAAACTACAAGGGTCGGACCAGCTCCAACTACTATCTATTAGGGTGAGAACAACTCCGAGGCAGATACCAGAACAAACTACAAAGGTTAGAACAGCATTAAGTACCAGGCTGAGACCAGCTCCAACTACAAGAGCGGAACCGGTGCCATCACTAAGGGTGACACCAGATCCAAATTCCAGAGTGAGAAAAACTTTAAATCATAAGATGGCCAAATCTTAGGCAGAACAAAATCATCTTTCAATGCTGGACATTCGCTAACTCAATGGGCATGAACAGAAGAAATCCCAGGGAGGCTGCAACTTTAATCAAGGAGCCAGCCATAACGCATACCACAAAGAGAGCTGTAATTCATAATGTGATGCTAGCTCCAACTCTCTTGGTCAGGTTGTATCCCCAGGGCACTATTAAAACCTAGGGCACAACTACTGATAACAGGAAGGGGATATCTTGCTCCAGCATTTCAGGAAAAACACCAACTTCAGGGTTGAAACCAGATTGAACATTGAGAGCAGGATTAACACTAACGAATGAGCGGGAAAGCCTGGAGTAGCCTCAATCCCAAGGAGAAACCCCAATCTTGAGGGCTAGGCTAGAATCAACTCCTTGGACTCGACCAGTTCCAAATCCTAGGTCAAAAACCACCCTTACATTTTCTGGCAAACTCAGTAGCATCTACTGAGTTTTGAACAATTCAACATTTAAGACTTGGCTGGTCTGAGGCAACTTTTTAGAGCACTACCGGCAGAAAACTGTAAGGTCCCCTTTCAGGGTGAAATTAACTTCGACTCCAAGGATAAGAAAGTGACTGTGCATATTTTTCGATCAACTTTAAATCTGGTGGCTGGTGAGTGAACAAGAGAACCACTCAAAACGTGATTAGAGGATTGCTTGCAATTTGTCTAACCACTGGCAGTCGCTCAGGGTATCATCCCAACCCATCCTTCTTTTGGTCACCATGCTGCTTCAGTGTGGACCCACCCATATGCAAATCAGCCTTGACCCTGCTCCTCATGAGAACAGTCCAGCCCGAAGTGCCAGGCTAGGTCCTCATTGATCCGGAAGCCAGGCAACCTCAGACCCTTTTCATCCTGATAAGTGCTCATAAGACAGGTATAGCTTGGTTCCAGAGTCACAGTGAGCACTGGATCCACGTCTGGTCATACCCTTGCCAGTTAGGGCAGTACATGAAACACTCAAAAGGAGATGGGAGGAATGCTTGCGATTTGTCTAACAACTGGCAATTGCTCAGGGTAGCACCACTTACGATCGTTATTTTCCTCACTGAGAGAATCCCTGAAAGAATGCTAAGATCATCAAATGCAACATACAACAATATCCTATTAGGTATCAGTGCAAATTTTAAATAATGATTTATGAAATACCAAGATTGTATCGTAAAGGCGCCACAAGTCAACAAAGAAGATATGACCAAAACAATCCTTTTCATTAAAAAAATTCTCAAATCATTTATATTTATATGCAGCATACATATACATTAAAATCTGTGAAATAAGTGTTTAGTGTCATGTAAACGCACAGTGCTCAAGAATTTGTGCAAGCGGCATAGAAATGGTGATCACAATACAATCAAGAAACTGCAGAAAGAACACAACAATACATGCAGATTCTATGATATTAAGAATCTCAAAGACCAAGAAGGAACAAAATATTTTCTGCACAATGAGATCATAAATGAAAGTCTCTCTCAGCTGAGTAATTGTCGATGGCGTTTTGGGCTATATCTTAGTGAAGGGTCATCATCAGGAAACAGAAATGGATAAACTGAGCACAATAATGCGGAAGTATTACTGCACAACTACTTGTAATTGAATTACAATTTTAACTGCTACCTAACAAGACATTGTTGCATGTTGATGTCATATTCCCTCATTCTCTTGGGTCTACGGGTGGCTCCTGTAGTATATACGGGGGATAAATTGAAGGAGTCAAAGATCTAGTGCTAATTAGGGTGTGCCAGTTCACTGTACGGAGATGGCATTTTTACCTTTGTTTTTTTGTACACACATATGTGTTTGTAGGACTTTCAGGTCTGTTTCCTAAATGAGAAGAGGGCTAGTTGACAAAGACACTAGTCGGGAAACTCAGAAAATGACCCCCATCTGCCAGTGGCCTCGATGGCACTCGTCAGTCAGAAATCCGTGGAGCTCTGCTCTGGGGTTGACTTAATTCATTTGCCAGCCTAAGATTTGGATCTCAGGGTCTCTCTACAGCTGTAGGTTACATGTGATTTCAGGGTGGTGGGTTTCACTTCACAATAGCTACCCAGTCAGTTGCTTTTTCTGCGGATTTGCAAGGCGGGAGGGTAGATCCAAGTGTTTCCTGACAAATGCGTGTAAGACACTTGGACAAAACCCGCAACGCTTCTCCAACTTGGCCAACCGATACACACCTTTAGGAAAGAATGGAGGTGGAAATGGGCAGGGACTGTACTAACAATTCAAGGGGGCTTCTACCTCCAGCGTTCCTTGCATAGGAAGCTGGTCCAATTCAAAGGGCTCTCAGAAATGTTCTAGTGTCAATTTACAATTTAAATCCCTTTCTGGCAAGCCCTCTCCGGCTCTATTTTGAGAACCGCAAACAAGAGATCCTTAATGGATTCCAGTGTCCCTGCAATCACACATAGCCCACCCACCCCACATTCATTCTTCCACAAAATTACAGAGGAAACACACATGCGCCACACATTCCTCACAAGTATGAAGTGCAGGAAACAGGCGAAGGGACTGGCAAAAGACTTTTCAACAGGAGAGGTCAGTAGGCCACTATCCCCATGAAGGTAGCAGAACAAAGGCCTGTTCTTGCATCTATAAACAATTACTGCCAACACTGCCAGTATTTCTCATCCGCTAAGAGGATGGTAGTCACTCTCATCAAAGAGTGGTGCACTTAATGCACAGCTCCAGATCACAGAGCCCTGCTCTGGGTCTTAATCCAAGCTACAGGCCCTAAATAGAGATGCATGGTGCTCGTGTGCACTGAAGTGAAAAACCAACACAAAGGTATACAATCATGACATTGGAAACTTAAGGCATGGGCACATAAACCAGCAGGTCATGGACAATACCTTTCCAACAGACCAACTGGAAAATCATGGACATTAAAAAATGAAACGCAAAAAGAGCGGCAATTTCAATGATGGTGATCCATTCTCGAAGCAATAGGAATAAGCAAACATTTGAATAGGACATCCAAAATTTGAAAACTAGGAGCACGCAAGAACAAGTGGTTAGAGGAGGGACATGGGGGGAAATCAATGTGAAGAAATAGGCACCCCCTGGTAATAAATCAGGGCTCCAAGGGCAGGGAACAAATCAGCAACGTAATAAAGAACCCCTTGGCAACCACATAGATTTTCCCGTGATTACGTAATAAAGGTCATGTATGAACATGAAATTTAAAATATTTTTTATATTTTTACTTAATGATTATTATTTCATTCACTGTATAGATAAATTACAAACTGGATCATTTAAAGGCTCTCTGATAATTATTATTCCGAACAGCAATGGCATTAAAATGGAAAAAAAGAATATCAAACGTGAACAATACAAATGTGAAACAATTAAAAATCAGGTATACATGAACACAAACATTGTGGCATGTAACATCTCATAACATACATATAACATGCATCCAGTATGTACAAATAAAACCTAAATTCTGAAAAATTGGATTAATTAATCTCTAGTATTTGCTATTCAACTGTTTCCTGATACAGCAACGATGTGAACACTCTTCTACGTGCGTTTTGGTGTGAAAACACACATTCTTCAGGAAGAGTGACAGATGGAAAAGGGGACAAGGAGGAAAGGCAGAGAAGTGGTCAAGAAGATAAGGGTCACACCAGATGCTATCAACAGAGCTAGACTAGTTGGAACTAAGACAAACTGAGATCAAGGGTGTTGTAGACTATTGAGCAGAAGGGAGTAGAAAGGTGAATACATCAAGTACCTAGCCACTTTTCTGCACAATCAAAACTAACTGTCCTGAACAGGAGGTAGCAGGTATATTTTACTACCATTATATACCAAACAGTGAGACACTAGTCAGCCCTCCATGGGAACAGTCCTTTAGCAGACGAGCCTGAGAAAGAAGAACTTTTAAGGTTTTGTTTATGGATTCAGTCAAATATTGTCATGCGCATCCTGCAGTATATCAATGATTTGTTCATCTGGAGCTACACGGAGTATTACATAGATATCTATACAATTTGTGTTACTCTGGTGTAGTATTGGTGAATCTTGAATTTCATATTATGTGTAGTGTGCAAAGTTTTTACATTTCGTAGAATGCAAACTTTTTAATGGTTTTTGCCAACCTGTTATCATCGGTGACAAAGTGAGTGAAGCTAAACTCCATCAACAATATTAAAAGCATGGCGATCATCTTAGAGGATGTAGGGGTGTAGATTGACCTTATTAGCTTAGAAAAAACAATGTACTTACCTGTACACTGTGGTTCTCCAGTATTGATATCTTTCATAGATTCACATGCTTGTATCTTCCCCGTCGTCATGGTGGAAGTCTCGCGGTAGTTAGAAAAGTAGTACCATAGAAGTACATTAGAAACTACCAAAGGGAAAGGAAATGACATTTGTCAGCATCTTTATGTAGGTCCAAATTCTGACCAATCAGGGATGAGCCCTAGACCTCAACTCCCGAGCAGAGCCACCAGACCTCAGATTTCGTGCACAAGTGTGCTAAGGTTAGGAAGTATATGTGAGATAACAATCCCAGGCATACAGTCTCAAAGAGTGGCACAATAGACAAATGGCAAACACACAACCAATTCAATATCAGTAACAGTAAAAGTTAATATTTAAGGAATTGATGGTATCCTGTACAGGATACCATCAATTCCTTAAATATTAACTTTTACTGTGACAACATATGTATTAGTACAATGTTATTTTATCAATTAGGATCAATGTATTGATGTTTATTATATGTCTTTATCATATTAAACATGTATATTTTTTCATATTGAATTGGTTGTGTGTTTGCCATTTGTCTATTGTGCCACTCTTTGAGACTGTATGCCTGGGATTGTTATCTCACATATATTGTTTGCCCAGTCCCAGGATATTTATCCACAACAGGGGGTCCTTGCTTTTTTCACAAACTAAGGTTAGGAAGTAGCATGACGTAAGAAGTGGCAAGCCTAGACGGGGAGAAGAGAGGGCCGCATGTGAATCTATATACTGGAGAACCACAGTGTACAGGTAAGTAACTTGTTTTTTCTCCAGTATTGAATCTTTCATAGATTCACATGCTTGTATCAGAGTAGTCAGCAGTGTCATTCCTTATAAAGTTTGCGACGACTAGGGGTTGTGGCCAAGATGGCGGCGTGAGCGGTCGTGCTTTCCCGAGCTCCCGCCGCCGGCCTTTCTTAGCACAGGCTATCGCTTTCTGGAGCCCTTCATCAACCTGTTTGGCGTCCCGCCTGGGGTCCATTGCGGTCCCTGGTGTTGGCAACGGCCGGAGGAGGGCATAGCGGGCTGGTCTGCTGCGATAGACGGCGCGGCCTGCATGTCTGACCGACACCGCGGAGGAGCGAGGGGGCGTGGGCGGAGTCGGGCCCGGAGTCTGCCGAGCCTGGTCGAGCCTGCCCCTGAGGAGCTCTACTTGAGGTGCGGTGCTGGTGGCGAGCGACGCGGGAGTGGCGGTGGGTCCGGCCTGCGTGAGTGCTCCACAAGGCTCCGGAGGCTGGACCTCCTGGGAGCTGCTGCAGACCCGCCGGCGGAGGTGAGACCCAATCCACACAGATCCCCGCACAAGGCTCGGTTGCGGCGGCGATAGGGCCTGGTGTCGGCCGTCTGCCATTTTTTCAACATCCTACCGGTGGCATGTGAAAAGAGCGGAGCGGGGGCCCAGTGGTTTTTGAGGCGGTCCTGAGGCAGGCGGCTGAAGACCGGAGCCCTGAGAGAAGAGTGGAGGTAAGGCCCAGTGGGTCGGCCCGGCAGGCGGCCTGTGTGCGAGGCGGCTCGGGGCATACGGAGCGCTGTGATGGTTCTGGTCGGCCGCGGGGGCGAGCGGTGTTCTGCCCGTCCCGCGCTTGAGGCAGTGGCCTGCGGGGCTTCTTGGGCTTTGCCGAGAAAGACGAAGGAGCCGCTCTGCACCCCTTCGCCCCCTGTATAGACTGCGTGCGCACCTTGCGTAGGCTGGGAGGCCTGGGAATTGCTGGAGCCTACGAAGAGAGCGGATAGCGCCTGGTGGGGGCTGCGCCCGGTTGGTGCTTGAGGTTGGATGCTCCGCTGGGCCTAGCAAGGGAGGAGCTGTGAGCCGTAGGCCGGCCTTGGGAGTGCAGTTCAGGCGGTGTTTATGGGCCTTCAGTGTTGGGGAGTTCTGGTGACTGTGAAGGGCCCCATTCTTCAGCTGGGAGCTGGGACTGGTGGTATAGGCGGCCCACACTGGAGGTGTCCCCCTGGTCACGGAGGGGGTCTGGTGGAGCTCGGTTGGAGGCGAGGGAGCGCAGGACGGCCTAGCTGGCAGTGGGCACAATGGACAAGGGCTCTCGAGTGGACTTCGTGCCAGGTCAGACAGGCAAAGATCGTGGGTCGGTGGTCACCCTCTTGGACCCGGCTGGGGGCTCAGTAATCCATTTATTGATCAATCATCTTGAGAGTCGGTGAGACTGTCCCGGTCAGCGGAGACACCCTCCGGTGTCATATCTTTTGGGTAGAGAAAGATTGGTGGGCTACGTGCGGGAATCGCAGCCCGTTCAGCTTCGGAGGTGGGCCCCTTGTATTGCCCAGAGCCTGGAGGTGGGTTGCCACGGGCGATGTCCTCAGCCAGAGGTCGGAGGGATAAAACCATCAAGGACCTGTTTTCTAAAGTACCGTCGGAGAAGCAGACTGAATCTGCGGCAATGGCTGCCGGTCCTCCCGCCTCAGGTCAGTCAGACGATTCAGAGCCTATCACTAAATCCTTTCTTGAATCTTTAACACCCTACGAGATGACATCCACACTTTGAAGTGAGAACTCAAGGAAGAGATCAAGGAGGTCCGACGAGACATGGACGCTATAGGGGAACGTGTGGCAGACCTGGAGGGCAGAGGTGAGAGCCGGGATGCAGAAATGGAGGCATTACAGCAAGAAATCATTCGTATACATGATCAGCAAGTGGACCTTCAGACACACTTGGATGATTTAGAAAATCGTTCCCGACGCCGTAACATCAGGATTAGAGACGTGAAAGTGACCGAGGACACTACAGATCTCTTCCGTTTTGCTCGAAACCTGTTTAATAACATATTGGGGTGCCCCTCGGATGCGGAGCTGCGTATCGACAGTGCACACCGGGTGGGGCCGCTGCGCTCGGCTTCCGCCCCACCTCCCGATAGATTAGTTTGTGTCCAAGACTTTAACACAAAGGAGGAGATCCTTCAAAAGGCACGCCATCTGAACGCTCTTACCTTTGGGGACCACTCACCGACCCTATTTCAAGACTTGTCTGCCCTCACTCTGCAGAAGCGCAGGACCTTTAAGCCGGTTACAACACTGCTGCAGCAACGCAATATTCCCTATAGCTGGGGTCACCCGTTCTGGCTGGTGTTTAAATGGGACAATAAAGTTTACCAGCTGAGGTCCCTGGCGGAGGCGTGCAGGCTTCTGGGCATCGATGTGCCGTCTGAGGACAGGGAGGAGCCTAACCGGGCGGCAGGCGGGGATGACTCCAAACCGCAATGGCGACAGCAGAGGAGGAGGCGACCGGCGAGGCGGCACCCTGCAGCAGTGATTGAGGAAGGCCGGCGAGCAGCGGTGGAAACGGCGGCGACAGAGTTGGCTACGCCTCATTGTGGCTGAACCTTCAGATTGCATAGCCTCTAATGTGTACATTTGTTTCCTGGCAATGGCCGGCGGTGGGAGGGGGTGTGGTGGGATTGCTCGAGTTACCCGTATTTTTGTATCGCCATGCATCTACGGATGATGGACACACTGTTCGGAAATAATGTTTTTCCTTTTTCCTTTTTTGGGGGGTTTGGTGGGACAGGGGGCTGGGGGGTGTTCAATGGTCCTTAGTCCATCGGGAGCCTAGGCAGGTTTCTGATTGCCCAGGTCCGCAGCAGGGCAAGACTGATTGCAGGAGGGGGTGTAGGCCCTCTCATTGGTCAGTATGCTTCACTGGATACTCAATACATAGTGATTAGATGCCAGTAGTGGAATTGAAAATACTCACTCTTAATGTGAGAGGATTGAATAAATCCAGCATCAATGATGGAAAGCTCATATGGAACGAAGTTGTCCGTATTAATTTCCGGCATGGTATTGCAGCAAACGTGATCCGGCAACCAAAAAAGTTATGGGGATTACTTTTTTGGAGCTTTCCATCATTGATGCTGGATCTCTGAATCCAACTAGTAAAAATCTCCTCCGAGAGACCGTCAGACTCTGCGGTCACGTTAATCTACCTCTGAGGTCACGTCAATTGTGCATTTCCGCATCCATTTTGATATTTAAGGGGCTTCCTCTGCAATATTCAATTGTCCTGATGATGGTCTTATAGACTACTGCTGCAAAGACCGAAACGTCGACCTCTCAATCATCTCCAAAGAGATTTATTTTCTCAAGAGTAATATTTGTCCATTGTTGATTTTAGTTGCTCTCTTTTCATTTCCAGGAGCTGATGTTTGTTATGAATTGATTTGTTTAATTGATTTATACATCTTTTCATGACAGTTTTGCTTATGATATTGTGCTTGCTGTATCCCCTTGAATCAACTTCTGATATATAAAATACAAAATATATTTTCATATAAATAGGATTTTCCGTGTGCTTCTTCCTCTCTTTTGATTCAATATCTACATCTAATGCTGTTGCCCTTTGGACACATTCGAGTTTGATTGTATATGACTGACTCAAAGATTAAAAGTCAAGAAAAAACCTGAACTGGATTATAAACAAAATGCCTTGTAGACAACTTTTACACTGTACTTTTTCAACACCAGGCAGTGGCTGGCAGACCTTTACAGGAAGTCTTCTTTTTACGTAAGCACCACAGACCCCCCAATTTGTACGCCTCATACATCACTAGGGTTCCGTTGGAGATATGGGATAAGGCGAATACTAACCAAAAACTTACTACCTTTCCGTCCCCACTCACCCCTATCTTAGATAACCCGGACTTCACGCCGGGGTTAGACGCCGTGGGCTTCACGGGCTGGCAGGATGTCGATTTCTTTACCATCTATATGCAGCGGATGGGGTGATTCCCTTCTCTCATTTTCGTCAGAAATTTGGGCTGTTGGAAGGGGAAAGACTCCGTTACATGCAGGAACGTCACTGGGCCCTGAGCGAGCAAGTTCGCTCCGGGGCAGACAGACAGCTTACTCCCTACGAATATTGGTTAATTACTCGTAAGACCGGCAAGAAATGAATTTCTGACCTTTATAAGATGCTACTGAATAAATATGCATACGTCTACAGCGCTGGTAGGGCTCGCTGGGCGAGGGAATTGGACAGGACTGTTACCCGCACAGAATGGGAAGGCATTTATTATAAGGCGCGTCATTCCACCTACCATATGGGGCTTACAGACACCCTTACAAAAATCGTAACATATTGGTATTACACCCTTGAACGGCTTCACGAAATGGATCACACAAAGGAGGCGCTCTGCTGGCGGGGTTGTGGACAGGTGGGGAATCTGGTACATTTGCTCTGGGATTGCACACATCTTCGGGGCTATTGGAAACAGGTGTTAGATGAGGTGGATACACATTTTGCTACGGAGATTCCCAGTCTCCCATCATACGTCCTTCTGGGGCTTCCAAATCCTCTGATGTACCCACTGCTCTCCCGTAGAGGTCGCCTGATCGCGATTGCGCTGGGCTCAGCATTGCAGAACATTGTAGCTCACTGGCGGACAGCGATTGCGCCGACAATGCATGGATGGCTCCACCGTCTATCGATGGTGCTAGGCATGGAAAAATGTTCTTTAACAGCAGCGGGGGAGGGAGCAAAATATGCAGAATTATGGCAGCCCTTTTTGTCCCTGTTGTCTTCAGAGTTTCGCGAGGTCACCTGCCCATGGTACCTTAGATTGTTGCGTCTCTCCGACACGGACGGTGGGAAATAGGATGGAAGAGGAAGGCTTGGCTCAAATTTGATGGACTGGGACCGTGGGGAGAGGTGGGTTGAGGAGGGTTGTGTAGTGGGTTAGGGTGGGGTGGGGGTTCGGGTGCTGGTGTTTCTCCCCCTTTTTTGTTTTCCCCTTCTTGCTTTTTGATGTGTTTAATGAGGGGATTAAACGTTTTTACATATTGCACTGCTTTGGCCTGCGACTGATGCTTGGATGCAATTTATCTAGTGTACTAAGCTTTGGTTAAGCTACTTCAAGTAATGTCACATATATGTTTTTGTGTATGCTTATTCTGTAACGCTCCTTCAACAAAAACGATTTAATAATAAAAGGTTTGCGACTATGCGAAGACCTTCATATGCATTAAGAGTGAACACATTTAATCATACCGATCTATATGAATCATGAAAAACAAGTAAATGACTATAAACATATAAATCTGTGAAACCAAATAAACAACATAAAATAGAGATGATAGATATAAATAGACTGTACCTCAAGAGAACAGATGCCTCAGGACCGCTTGACCCACTGCAGCATCTGCTTTTCATATCGAATCTAGGCAGTAATGCTTGGTGAACGTATGCATGTTAGACCATGTTGTCGCTCTACAAATGTCTGGAAGCAAAACCCCAGCAAAGAGAGGGCTGTAGAGGCTGCCATCTTCCTTGTGGAGTGCGCAGATACCTTTGCAGACAGAGGTTTTCCAGCTTTGTTATGGAAGAAAAAAATTACAGAGGAGATCCAACGTGCAATACTGCTCCTTGAAAGGGCCTGGCCTTTCCTTGGCGAAGTAAAGGAAACAAAGAGCTGATCCGATTTTCTGAAAGTCTTTGTTCTATGGATGTAGAACTTGATGCATCGCTTTACATCCAAAGAGTGCAATGCTCTTTCGGCAGCGGTTGAAGGATTTCCAAATTAAGTAGTGAGCACTACCGGCTCATTTAACTGAAAAGTGGTTGGAACTTTAGGAATAAAGCGAGGTTTTTTTTCTTAATACTAGTTTGTCTTGCTTGAATTGAAGACAGGGTGCAGCCACAGTGAAAGCCTGAATGTGGCTGATTCTTCTAGCCGATGTGAGGGCCAATAGGAGAGCCGTTTTCCATAAAACATATTTTAAGTCAGCTTTGTGTATCAGCTCGAAAGGCAACTTCATCAATTGGGGTAGGACTGTGTTTAACTCCCATGGGACTGCCGGGTGCTATAAGGGTGGAAAAAGTCTGAAAAGGCCTTCCGTAAACTCAGTAACAATTCTTGTTGACCACAGGGAGAGTCTCCTGGTTTTCTGCAAACCTGGAAATTGCAGCCAGGTGTACTTTGATTGATGAATTATCCAATTATGTCTTAGCTAAATGTAGTAGATAAGGTAAA
The DNA here is from genome assembly GCF_964261635.1 of Lissotriton helveticus. NCBI lineage: Eukaryota > Metazoa > Chordata > Amphibia > Caudata > Salamandridae > Lissotriton > Lissotriton helveticus. Next base: position 1,205,184,240 of record NC_136061.1, read on the forward strand.
ACTTGCTCCGGGGTCGAGAGCAAAGGGTGTATGTCCTTTTCTACGCACTAATGGCAGAATCTCTTCCATTTTGCAGCATATGACCTATTAGTGGAAGAAGCTCTGGCCCGCTAAAGTCTGGGGCTGCAATCCGGAGCGATGTCTACATCCGTGAATTCATAGTCGTGAGGTTCCAAGCTGATAAACTTAAAGATTTTATCTGAGGATGAACGATCTGTCCTTTGTTAATGGACAGCAGGTTTGGCACTGGAGAAAAGAGAATGTGCGAAGATATCAAGCACAGGAGAAGCTCTGTGAACCAAAACTGCCTCAGCCATGCCAGAGCTATGAGAATGAGATGACATGGTTCCTTCTTCATCTTGCTCAGCACTCTTGGGATGAGAGGGAATGGCGGGAAAACGTAGGCAAATGTCCCATCCATTGCATCTGCACAGCGTTTCCCCAAGAGTTTGCCTGAGGAAACCAGCTGGCGAACTTTTCGCACTTCTTGTTGCTTGCTGTTGCGAATAGATCCTGTTTTGGAGTTCCCCACAGTATGAAGACTTGTCGCAGCTGCTCTCAGTCCAAATCCCATTCGTGACATTGGGAATTGGTTCTGCTTAGAGAATCTGCCCAATCGTTGTCCACGCCCAGAACATGCTCTATTTGCAACATTATTTTGTGCTGAATTAACCACTTCCAAATTTTCTGGGCCTGTTCTGACAATGTGAGAGACATGGTGCCCCCTTGTTTGGCCAGATAGAACATCATTGTGGTATTGTCTGTTCTTACCAGAACAGAGGATTCCTGGATTCTTGGGAGAAATGCCTGCAGTACCAGAAAAACTGGCCTCAATTCCAAGAGATTGAAGTCCAATAGCATTTCTTGAACAAACCATTGTCCATGGATTTGCAATTCCTGGAGATGCGCTCCCCAACCGTCCATTGAGGCATCCATGGTCATAACGTAACAAGGCTGTGTTGCTTGAAACGAGAGGCCTGGAGAAATATTGCTTTCTTTCTCCCACCATGACAGAGCCTGCTTCATTGTCTGAGAGAGAGAGAGAGAGAGAGAGAGAGAGAGAGAGAGAGAGAGAGAGAGAGAGAGAGAGAGAGAGAGAGATGATGTCCTCGAATTAACCCTACGCCTGAATTCACTGCATGTCTAACTGCTCTTGGAGACTCCTCATGTGCAGCCGACAATTCGAAATCAACGGGTTGCATGATGACAGCATTCCCAGAAAAGACTTGAAAACTCTCAGAGAAGTGGACTCTCTTGCACGTAGAAGGGTTGCTAAGAGCCTTATCTTGAGCTCCTGAAGTAGGAAACGCCTTCATCAACTTGGTGTTCAGTAATGCCCCGAGAAAAAGACGCTTCTGACTTGGAATCAAGTGCGACTTCTCTACGTTGAGCTGCAATCCCAGAGACTTGAGAAGCCATTGACAAGCCCATGTAGATTTTCTTGTAGAGTGGAACGTAGTCCCTTTCACCAGCCAATCGTCCAGGTAGGGATACAACTGGTGTCCCTGCCTTCTCAGAAAAGCCGCTACCGGAGCCATGCATTTCGTGACAACTCTGGAAGCTGAGCGAAGGCCCTAGGGTAAAACCTTGAACTGGTGATACTCAGCCACATCGAACCTCCGAAATTGGCGCTGCTTCGCATGAATGGGGAAGTGAAAATATGCATCCAAGAGATCGAGGGACGCTAGAAAATCTCCCTTGTTTACTATAAGAGAATCTCTTGTAGGGACAACATTCTGATTGTTTCTTGATGTATTTGTTCAGCTGTCTGAGGTCCATGACCTGTCTCAATTTCCCTCACTTTTTCATTATGAGGAAGAAATTGGAATAAAAGCCCTTCCCTCATTGACTGGAAGACACCTTTTCTATTGCCTCTTTCTTTAGCAAGGTCGAGATTTCTTGTTTTAACAAGAGGAGATGATGATGATGATGATGCCTTTTCTTTAGAGGCGGATTTCGGGCAGGCTTGTGAGCAAATTCTAGGGCGTGGCCCCATTGGATGATGTCCAGTACCCATTTGTCCTTTGTAATGGCTTGCCATTGGTTTACAAATGGAGAGAGCTGATGGGACTGCAGAGGTTGAAGTGGAGATGAGGTGGCTGTTGGGAGACAAACATCACTGTTGTCTATAGGAGTCCTGTGATTTTCCTCGTCCTGCAGACTTGCGTCTAGCTGATTGTACGACACATTGGGAGCACATAACTGTTGTTGCTGCCCTCTATATTGTGGTCTGTAACCTTGTTAAGGCATATGGCTCAAATCTGTATGACTGATAGGACGATCTTTGTTGGAACTGACCTCATCCTCTATCTCCTCGAAAGGACTGAAAGCGCCTTTGTTGCAACGGGCCTAAGGAACGTGCGGTTTCAGTATCCTTTTTGATACCCTGTAGCTCTACGTCTACGTGCTTCCCAAATAGATTTTCCCCATCAAAGGGCATGTCCAAAACCTTCAATTGAACTGCAGGGCAGAAGGACGTTGCCCTAAGCCAGCCCTGTCTACGAAGAACAGCGACACCTGCCATTTGCCTGAAAGCAATCGAAGAAAAATCCAATGCTGAGTCAATCACTTCCGAAGAAGCCCTAGCACCTTCCTGCAGGAGGTCTTTCGCTTCTTTCCTTTATCTTCGGGAAGGTGTTCGAGAAGAGGTGCAAGATCTGACCATAACTGACGGTCATACCTCCCCAGAATTGCTAAGGCGTTAGAGGCCTAGATAGAAATAGCGTCCATAGTAGCGAAGCGTCTGCTGATGCTGTCAAGCCGTTTGCCTTCCCTGTCTGGAGGCACCGAGCAAGGAGATTGCGGATTCCTGGAGCGCCTCTGCGCAGCTTGCATTATTACCGAATCCAGACGCAGCATCAGGTGCTTTATATTTTATCTCCATCCTCGGCAATACAGCAGCTAATATCCCCAGGAGGAGAAGTTGCTGGAGGAGGGGAAGGCGACGGAAAAGATTGAGCTACATAATCATCCCATTCATGACCAAGTAGGTCCGGATCCTGAATGAGCTCACTCTCCTCGGGCTGATCGTCTGCTTCACTCTCAATGTAATCATCTTGAATTGTAATGCATCGAGGAGCCTGTCTCTCTACCTGCGCAACAGGATGTGGAGTAACCACTGGCAGTGGAGGAGTTATTTGAATACCCGGACCGCCGAGCGACAAATGGAACTGGAGCGTTAGAGTCCGGAAATCTTTTATAATAGTCATTGAGAATGTGCCTAAGGTCAGTGACCAGGAAGATTAGCTCCAGCATGGAATGTCTTCGAAACTCCTTACGCTGTTTGTAAGCTTCATAAGAATAGTGCTCTTGGAAAGAGTTGTATCGTTGGGCTTGAGAGGGACCCATGAAGGAGTAATCCCCTTCCATATATTCTGACGTGTCCTGCCCCTGTGTCTCCTCCTCCTCATCAGTGTCCTGGCATTTAACTCTGAGCTGTTAGGGGCTGTAAGCTGGACCAAACAGACTTTTATCCCCTTATTCCTCCGTATCAATAAGGTGAGAGGGAGGCAAAGGTGGTATCTTTGATAAAGATGATAACCTGGAGACTTTGGGACAAACTGGAGACCTTTAAAGTCCTGTTTTTGATCTGTCGATGACGGAAAATGCCTAAAAGTGATCATCATCTATATTGGCAGAGAGGGTGACTTAAACACTGTTGTCAACGGAGCGCTTGTCGACGGGCTGTAGATGCCTCCGTCAACGGTGTCCTGTCGATGGAGTCATAGACATAATCGTCGACGCAGTGTTCGTCGCTGTTGGAGCAGCCAACGAGGAAATCGTTGTCACCGTATACGTCAACGATGCCGTCAACACAGCCGTCGACGATGCAGTCGTCGCCACAGAAGTTGAGGATTTGGTAGAAGTCCCCGACAACGGGTCTGTCGACGATGCTTTTTTCGCCAACCAAGCCTGTTTTAGAGGTGTGACAGGCAGAGAAGAAGAAGATAATTTATTCTGGCCCAAATTTATTTGCTTATGGGCCTGTTTATTAGCAGTGGAGGATTTTTCTGCCTTCAATCTCTTGGAATCAGCCTTTAATGAGGTAGAGCTCTCATTGTTATGCTTCCTCTCAGGCCCAGGACTCTGTTCAACATCAGATCCAGAGTGCAATTTAGATTGTTTCTTCTAGAGCCATAATAATAATCTTGCCACTCTATCCTTTAGAGTTTTGGCTGAAAAGGTTCTGCAGTATTTACAGACCTTGGCTGTATGGTTGGGGGTAAAGGCAATAACGACAGTCCTTGTGGGGATCTTCAGAAAAGAGCCTTGTCTTCCCACAAGATCTGCAGGGTCTAAAAAAAAAGCCTCTTCTTAGAACCCTCTGACAGTTTTGAAGCAAAGAAGGTAGAAAGACAGTACCTTGAGGTGAATTCTAGCAGGGTCAAAAGTTCACTTACTGACAAACTGAGCAGACCTCAGGGAGACTCCCTTACACATGACATGCGGTTAGAAATCTGAGGTCTGGTGGCTCTGCTGGGGAGATGAGGTCTAGGGCTTGTCTCTGATTGGGCAGAGTTTGGACCTACATAAAGATACTGATGAATGTTAAAGTTATCCTTTCCCTATGGTGGTTTCTGATGTACTTCTATGGTACTACTTTTCTAACTATCGAGAGACTCCCACCATGACAACGGGGAAGATACAAGAATGTGAATCTATGAAATAGTCAATACTGGAGAATCTTCTGATTCTTATTTGCCAAACATAGATTTCCTAGGAGTGAGCATCTACCACTTCAAAATTATATAGGGAAGTCTTCCTTAAGAGCAGGGCTATGTCCCACGTCTTAAAGTAAGACAGCACAGGACAACAGAATAATCAGATTGCACAAATTGTCAGGCCACCTGGCAAACCTGATCTATCTTCAGCCTCTCAGATTCAGATTGCAAAAGATCTGATTCTTGGAGAAGAACGACATCAGGATATTTAGCAACTGAAGGATGATGTTACACTTAACACAGGGGGACAATCCGCTCAATTTCAGAGAGATTATATTCAGAGGTTTCAGTGACAACTATGGTAGCACCAGTGGTTGATAACAGAGTATGGACAGACTGTATCTGTCAGATGAGAAGAGGAACTCAGGGTCAATCCCTTGGGCACCAGGATGCTTAATCTCTGAGTTGAGGAGGATATGTACAAGGGTAGTGTGAGACCAATCTCAGAAGGGAATGGTGTAACAAGATGGGACCCTTATGCCTAAGAGTATGGCAGGATGAGCTTTACAAAAGACAAGAGCAGCAAAGATAAGCTAGGCGGAGGGAGAATGTATCAAGCAGTAGTGAGGCTAACTGGTGCAAAAAGCGGGAATTGGGGAAAGGGAATTCAATCTAACTAGGGAGGAGGGAGGGTTGCATGGGAATTTATTAACAGACCCCAACGATGGGGAAGAGGAGTCCGAGGTAAGCAGCTAATTTTATCTCCAGCGTTGGAACATTTACAGATTCATATACTTGCATCAGAATAGAAAGCAACAATCTAATGACATATAAAGTGCTAAAGAAGGGTCACTGTCAATGAAACAGATTACATAGGACAGCAGTATTCAGGTCCAGGCAGCAGAGCTTGGTGAACATGTGCCTGTTGTTTCAAGCTGATGTGCAGCAAGTGTCCAGAAAAGATACTCCTGCTTGGAGAGCTGCAGCTATAGGCATGTGGAAATAAAATTGACAATTGTGCCCCATCATTTCCCTGTTTCTGCCTGACATCCATTTTTCTCAGACAAACACCCATTTTGTGTGTGACATGCTCTCAGCAACTTGTCTGAAAACTGTCCTTCACATCTCCATTGAATCTTGCACAACCCCCTGCTCCTTGTGGTCGAGTCAATTCCAAGAAGCCTGCCTGTGTGCCTTACCCCAGTTGTGCCAGAGACTCAGCCACATCCTGTCCATTGTTGGTAACTCAGCCTGTCACACCAACTGCCCTGTGACCACCCCCAACTGAAAGAGGAAGCACAAGGTTAGGCCCTGAAACCACACCAACTAATAGAGGAAGCACAAGGTTGTACACTGTGAACACACACATTTCTGTGGTTCTGCCAATTCTGGGAACCAGCAGCAGATAGTTCCTGTTCTTAACTGTAAGACACCCTGCACCTGGCATCTTAGTTCATTGACCACCCCTTCCTGTGTTTCAGCCAATTCCCAGAACCAGCAGATAGTTCCTGTTTTAAGAAATAGTTACTGCAAGCCAGAGAGCAGATGGTCTCTGTTTTACACAAGATAGTTCCTCTTTTTGACATGAAGCACGAGCACAAACCCCAAATGAGGAAGCCTCCCCCTTCCAACTGTCAGACTATTTCACATCGCAAGTCCCCTCACGAAGCCTAAGACACGCCCCCATTTCTTCACAATCTGCTCCTCTTGCTAATTTTTGTTCCTCTATCTGCCATGACCTGTTTGTTCCTCTATTTTGCCTCATGACCAAGACTGTATAAATGTCCTGCTGTTGAAAATAAAGACGCCCACTTCAAGAGAGAGACTTGAGAGATTGCTCCTGTGCCCGCTTGGCGCTGGAAGCGCTCCCCTTAACTCGAGTTATTGGTCTCCTCCTCCTTCATTTGAGCACCACGGACTCCTCGCTTTGCATTGACAAGAAATTATGATTTATTAAGCATAGAAATTCAGAAATGAGGTAATAAGTAAATTTAATTTACCACATTAATTGGCGCCCGGAACAGGGACATTCCCTTTCCCCCACGCGCCGGCGATATTGGACCCGGTACTGTTCCCTCCTGACCGTTGACGGACTTCAAAAGTGCACAACGCGGGGAATTCCCGCTAACTCCCTCGAGGCGAAGAGGGGGACCAACTCCTGCCCAGCATCCACACGAGGCGGTGAGGAAATAGCGGAACGTCCTGAACCAAAGCCCAACCTCCGAAGCAGATGAGTCCGAGGTTCTACAAATCCCACCTTGAAACTGCGCGCCGCGTTTTTCCAAAATCTTCAAGAGGCCTTCCAGTTATTTTTCGGTGAGTACTGCTGAAAAGTATAAAAACGAACCCAAAGCTTTTGTGGGGGCGGTAAAGATACGCGTTTTGTTGGTTTCTCACCTATCTTTGGTGAGGACTACTAAAACTAGTATAAAAGACGGACTCACTACCTTGTGGGCACGGTAAAGATACATGTTTTTGTGTGTTTCTCACTTATTTTGTGAGGACTACTAAACTAGTATAAAAGACGGACTCACCTCTTTCGTGGGTACGGTAAAGATATTTGTTCTGTTTGTGTTTTTCTCACTTCTAAAATCTTTGAAAGTCTTGCCATCATGCCTATTTTCTCGAAAATACGTAAGATGGCAACCAAAAGGAGTATTCTTGAGAAGGAAATTCCCCTTCCTTCTCGGGATACTCCAGGACACTTCATGTATGCAAAACATGGTGTCGGTGCACTTATTTATTGTGATTTATGGGTGGATTATACTAAAGACCTAGAACGCAGATATAGATGGCCTGAAAATGGTACTTTTGACATGGAATGTATTATAAAATTAGAGGAACAGTTATGGAAGAAAAAGAGAGTCCGCCAGTCACAGAGTGACTCAGTAGAGTTATGGAGAAAAGAAGCCCATAGGAGGCAACAGAAGGAATTGCATAAAGTTGAAAAGGGTAAGAGAATGTCAGAGCAGGCCAAGAAAGAACAGTTACAAGAGATAGGGAAAGAAGTAGTTAGTGAAAGGAATAAAAGGGAACAATCAGCCATTTCTACTGGTTTTTATCCTGTATTGCCATCTGCACCTGAAAACATTAACATCTCATCACACTCAATGACACTCATTTTAAACATGATCCAAGACTCGAAGATTTTCTGTCTGACTGCGCTGATAACATGTTCCTCCACAATAGTTCAGTTTTTCTCAACACATTTATAGATTTTAGACAGAAATACCAGAAAAAGACTGAATATAAATCTTTCAATAATACGTGTGGATCAACTAATAGACTCCCTCAAACACGCCAGTTCCCCATGAGAGAGGTCCACCCCAGAGCTGACACAAATGGAGCGCTACAACGCGTCTTCATTTATGTACCCTTGACAAAACTTGAGTTACTAAGGATGAAAGAGATGGTTCCCTCCCACTCAAAGGATCCTGCTGGATTCTTTAAGGAATTAGGAGATGTATTAATGATGGGAACATATACTCTTTCTGATATCACAGCAATTCTGAAATTATTGTTGCCATCAGGTATATATGACAAACTAAGAGAAAAAGATTGGGAAGTAGCAGGTGAACACATTAGATGGACTGAACTTCAGAATGACGAAAATACTAGAGTAGCAGGTCAAGGTATAGGAGACAGACTAAAAGCACTTCCTGGCACTATTTTAAAGGTGCTACCACAGTTACTAACAGTGAAAAAGGAGGACTGGGATGCCATTTCCTCCTGCAAACAGAAACATGGTGAAGACATAGGAGATTATTACACTAGACTTGAAAAGTGTTTTGCGGTAAATAGCGGCCTTACGCCGACAAGTGAAGCTTACCCGCATCTGTTTGTTTCCAAATTAGTAGATAACGCCTTGCCAGCCATTAAGGACAGAGTACTAAAAGTAGAAAGTACCTGGCAAGCACATACACCTCCACAGGTGGTACAAATGCTACAATATCACCAAAATCGCATTAGGGATGAAGAAGAAAATGATAAGAAACGCATGAAAGACACAAAGATGAAAGCATTAGTAGCCCAAACTGCACCCCAGCGTCAACAGACACCAAGTAGCCAGACAAATATAAAAAGCACTTGTGATTATTGCAAAAAGATGGGACACTTCGTTAAAGACTGCCCTGTCTTAAAGCACAATTTGGCTACTGGTAAGACACAGCTACGCCCATATCAGCCAAAACAGAATGGTTCCCTAGACAGTTCAACACCTTCAGTTCCACTGACAACACAAATGGCCCAAATGAATATTATAGACAGCGCCTACACTGAATATTACCCAGATTTCTCATGATGTTGCCCAGAGAGAGAAGATGACAAACTGCCCCTAATCCCCATTCCAGTAGATCAGACAGGTCCATTTATAGAGGTCCGACTTCTTGGGGAGGATAGGAAGTTTCTACTAGACACTGGGGCCAGTAAAACAACAATAAGCCATCAAGAGGTCCCAGAGGCTCCTCTCTCGGGTTCAAAAAGTATTTCTCTGGGTTTCTCGGGACAACCTGTGACAAACGTCACGCCAAAGCCACTGCCCTTGCAGGTTGGTCCCCTCATGACAACTACAGATCTTATATTGACAAAATCATGTCCAGAAAACTTGCTTGGTATAAAAACATTGAAAGAATTAGGAGCTGTCATTGTTTGCTCACCTACAGATGTCAGACTATTTCTGCGAGATTTCAAGGGCCACTACACAAGTAGAGAATTAGATGAGCGTTTGAAAGATTTGCCACACACCCTGTGGGCCACTGATTCCACCACAGTAGGATGTATGGAAATAACACCTCACAAGGTTACACTGAAAGAGGGAGCCCAACTACCACGCATAAGGCAATACAAAATTCCACCTCAGGCTGAACAAGCATTAATATTAATTATTGAGGACGTAATACAGTCAGGTGTGATTAAGGAAACAACTTCTAACATTTGCAATTCCCCTGTTTTACCAGTTCATAAAAAAGTGGAACCAGGAACACCACCTGTCTACAGACTAGTGGTGGATTTGAGAGAGCTCAATAAATGTGTTGTTCCACAACACCCTGTGGTTCCAGACATCTCCACCCTACTCACAGCCATAGATGCGGAAGCAACGCATTTTTCAGTCATTGACTTGAAAAACGCATTCTTTAGCATACCTATTCACCCAGACAGTCAATACCTTTTTTGGCTTCTCCTTACAAGGACGAAGTTTCCAATTCACAAGAGCTCCTCAAGGTTTCACAGAGAGTCCAAGCGTATATAGCCAAGCATTAAAAAGACAACTAGATACTGTTCAAATGCCCACGGATACAGCCATACTACAATATGTTGATGATATCCTCTTTACGGCCAGATCTGACGCAGCATGTGCTGAAGCATCACTACTAGTACTAGAATTCCTAGCTGCAAATGGCCATAAAGTTTCCCCTGGTAAGCTCCAATTTTGTTTACAGCAAGTGGCATACTTAGGGCACTTGCTGTCAAAGGAGGGTAGGCAGCTTACACAGGAACGCATCCAGCTCATACTGCAAATACCACAACCAACAACAAGTTCGAGCCTTTGTTGGTCTCACCTCATATTGTAGACAGTGGATCCCACAATTTTCACTCATTTCTAAACCATTAGTGCAGCTGACAACACTCGAAGCTGGCGCTACTCCACAATTACCCTGGACAGATGAACACACGCAAGCCTTTCAGTCTCTTAAAAAAGCTATGTGTCAAGCCCCAGTGCTGGCAACACCTAATTACACCAAAGATTTTACATTATTTGTAACAGAAAACTCAGGTACAGCACTATCAGTTCTGACCCAACTTCAAGCAGACAAACATAAACCATGTGGTTATTTTTCAAGCACATTAGATCCAGTAGCACAAGCATTGCCTGCATGTCTAAAATCAGTAGCAGCTACTGCACAAGCTATTAGACAAAGCGATTCTATTGTATTGGGACATCATCTGATAGTTCAGGTCCCACACGCTGTAGAACTTCTGTTAAACAGAACACAAACACAGCATCTGACAATAGCCAGACTCACCGGATATGAGATGACACTTTTTCAGCCACACATTGAGATTAGACGCTGCAACATTTTAAACCCAGCAACACTGTTGCCACTGACCTCTCCTACTGAAGAAATTCACGATTGTATTGACATAATTGATTTAGTGACCAAACTAAGACCAGATTTACAAGATACTCCCCTTGCTAAGGCAGAAATGACACTCTTTGTTGATGGTTCATGTATGAGACTCCCCACAGGAGAATTAGCAGCAGCCTATGCCGTCACAAATGGTACAGACACTTTAGAAGCACACAAGATAGAGATACTGTCGGCACAGGCAGCAGAACTCATAGCCCTAACACGAGCATGTCACTTAGCAAAAGGAAAGTCAGTTAACATCTACACTGATTCACAATATGCCTTTGGAGTTGTACACAACTTCGGTACATTGTGGAGAAAGAGAGGATTTCTCACATCACATAGGTCCAGAATACAGCATGCTACACTCATCACTGCCCTCTTAGAGGCCAGTCAGTTACCAGAGAAAATCGCAGGGCTAAAATGTAAAGCGCACACAAAAGGAACAGATGAAATATCAAAAGGAAATGATTCTGCAGACAGTGCAGCCAAGTTAGCAGCAAACACAGAATTAAGTATACCACACCACCAATATACAATACGAGACCCCTTTTCTGACATCCAGGATGTCCAAAGTCACGCCACACCACAGGAACTGCTAGAATGGAAGGAAAAAGGAGGGGTCCTTACAGATCAAGGCTGGATGACACCTGAAAGAGCAGTATGGTTTCTACCGGATGCCATGGTACAGGTTATGGTAAACACCATACATGGACCAGCGCATCTGAGAGAAAAAGCAATGTTAGACAGCATACAGAATATATGGCACAACAAACATTTGAGAACTGCAGCCAAACAAAAAGTTAAAACGTGCATGATTTGTAATCAGTTCAACCCAGGAAAAGGCACAAAGGTGGAACAGGGAGGATTCCAACCCCCTGACCATCCATTTGAAGTTCTCCAGATGGACTATATCCAGATGGAGAGATGGAGAGGTCACAAGTATGTACTAGTTGTAGTGTGTGCTCTGACCAGATGGACAGAAGCCTATCCCGTCCCAGATTACACTGCAACGACAACTGCTAAACAATTAGTTAGAGAGTTTTTACCGAGGTATGGGTTGCCCTGTGTCATCTACTCAGATAACGGCCAACCTTTTTCCTCTGAACTCATGAAGCAAGTGTCTCTTCTGTTAGGGTACACTTGGAAGTTTCACTGTGTAAGACATCCTCAGGCAGCAGGTCTAGTAGAAAGACACAACCAAACTTTGAAGACAAAATTGGCCAAGATATGCACTGACAAAGGCGTGGACTGGATGGTAGCCTTACCGGTTGCCCTCTTTTACATGCGTATGGTAGCCCATTCCAGAACTGGCTTATCTCCATATGAAGTGGTCTTTGGCAGACCACCAAATATGTGGGGTACGCCAAGGCCTAAAAGAATAACTGATGTTGACAGTACTATGCTGACTGACTACCTGGCTTCCTTGATGTCTGCACTCCAATCTTGTCGTTCTCAGGTTGCTGCCACCTTCCCTGACAAAACCAACCCAGAAGAACACGCCATCCGACCCGGGGACTGGGTCCTCGTGAGGAACTTCGACTGGACCAGCCCCCTCCAGCCCAGGTGGAAGAAGCCAAGACTCGTACTACTAACAACACGGACAGCAGTGAAGGTCGAGGGCAGGAAGGGCTGGCTCCACGCAAGCCACTGCCGGAAACATTTTGGACAAAAAGACACTGTTGCTGATGGCCCTGCCAATCCCACTGACATTGTGACTGAACAATCTTTATTGCCTTTGGAACTAACCCCACAACAGGATTACAAATCAAAGTTAAGGTCTGCCATTCGGACTCTGGCTAATTAAGTCCATTGGGCGTCGGTCCAGTGGTGAAGCGGTTGGAGCATGGGAATGGATTTTAACACCTTGACTATGTGGGAGAAAGAAACAATGAACTCTAGAAAAAGACATAATGGTCCTATTATATGTTTGACAGTATTATTTTTCCTCATGGCAGTTATGACGTGTCTTGGTTGGATTCTCCACACTGTTTTTCCTCCAACACAACACACCTCTCATACACCCAACAGCACTCAGGAACACACCTATCACGACCTACCCCCTCATGAACAAGCCCATAGACTAGCCTTGCGAAACAATACCTTCATACAGATGCTACACCACACTCAGCAAACCAGTAATAGCACCAATTGTTGGATATGTGGCCGCATCCCACCTCATCAGAAAAAGGGAGGGATGCCTCTGTTTCCTTTCCCACTCTCTTATAATGGAACTTGTGAAGCCTGGTTTGCCCTAATAACAGCCGACGATACTACCCCCACCTCCTGCCCTGACGGAAATAATTCATGCAAGAATGGGTGGCCTTGGGGGGATTTAAACAAGGTACTCAATACTCCCTGTTACCCTAATAAGGAGGGAGATCCTCAGGCGACCGGTACAGTCCTAGAAAGTGAAGAATACAAGCAAGGGAACATGACCATGTCCTACAAGATGTTAAATACCAAACCTAAAAAGAATGCTGGTCCCCCTTCCATCTCGGTCTCACCAGTAAAAGGACACCTGTGCATCCAGAAAAATGGCTCTGTTCCATTAGGACACAGTGACTATCATACCACTATAAGTTTTGAAGACAGAGGAAAGTCCTCATTCCTAGCATCTCGCCATACTTATTTCATCTGTGGCCAAACGACCTATGTGCAGCTGCCCTTGAACTGGGGGGGGACTTGCTATATAGCATTCCTGTTACCCCCTGTCTTTGTGGCCCCATCCACTTACCACCGAGACCTCCTAGTGCCCCATGTCAGATCGTCCTGGGGATGGTAACTGCTGTCAGCGGCAGGTATAATATTCTTGATAATAACTGGATGCTGCCTTTGCATCCAATGTGGTCCTGCCCTGTGCGGTCTATGCGCTGCAAAATGCATTCCTAAACCACTTGTCCAGCAGAGAGAAAGGGAAAGAATCATGTTACAAGAATGTATAAATGATCTCATGCAAATTGAGATATAATGTAGGTACACTCTGGGGCAAGGAGGGAATGTGGAAATAAAATTGACAATTGTGCCCCATCATTTCCCTGTTTCTGCCTGACAGCCATTTTTCTCAGACAAACACCCATTTTGTGTGTGACATGCTCTCAGCAACTTGTCTGAAAACTGTCCTTCACATCTCCATTGAATCTTGCACAACCCCCTGCTCCTTGTGGTCGAGCCAATTCCAAGAAGCCTGCCTGTGTGCCTTCCCCCAGTTGTGCTAGAGACTCAGCCACATCCTGTCCATTGTTGGTAACTCAGCCTGTCACACCAACTGCCCTGTGACCACCCCCAACTGAAAGAGGAAGCACGAGGTTAGGCCCTGAAACCACACCAACTAATAGAGGAAGCACAAGGTTGTACACTGTGAACACACACATTTCTGTGGTTCTGCCAATTCTGGGAACCAGCAGCAGATAGTTCATGTTCTTAACTGTAAGACACCCTGCACCTGGCATCTTAGTTCATTGACCACCCCTTCCTGTGTTTCAGCCAATTCCCAGAACCAGCAGATAGTTCCTGTTTCAAGAAATAGTTACTGCAAGCCGGAGAGCAGATGGTCTCTGTTTTACACAAGATAGTTCCTCTTTTTGACATGAAGCACGAGCACAAACCCCAAATGAGGAAGCCTCCCCCTTCCAACTGTCAGACTATTTCACATCGCAAGTCCCCTCACGAAGCCTAAGACACGCCCCCATTTCTTCACAATCTGCTCCTCTTGCTAATTTTTGTTCCTCTATCTGCCATGACCTGTTTGTTCCTCTATTTTGCCTCATGACCAAGACTGTATAAATGTCCTGCTGTTGAAAATAAAGACGCCCACTTCAAGAGAGAGACTTGAGAGATTGCTCCTGTGCCCGCTTGGCGCTGGAAGCGCTCCCCTTAACTCGAGTTATTGGTCTCCTCCTCCTTCATTTGAGCACCACGGACTCCTCGCTTTGCATTGACAAGAAATTATGATTTATTAAGCATAGAAATTCAGAAATGAGGTAATAAGTAAATTTAATTTACCACAGGCAGGTTCCTCATTGAGCGATTGGGTTTTCTATGGCAGAAAGTGATGCAGGCGGAAATCTACCAAGCAATGCCTTGCTTTGTTAGAGGACATCTAAGAGAAACGAAACATTGATCCAATGTCCTAAAGCCATTCGCTTTTTCTATGTAGAACTTTACATATCTACGAGTATCCACAGAATGTATCGGCCATTCTGCCTATGACAATGTAGTCTGAAAAAAAGCATACTATCATGGCTCATTTATGTGAAAGTCAGAAGGTACTTTAGCAATACACCTGGGGTTGGAGTACAGGTTACAATCTTGGGAAATACTTGTTCATGGTGAACACTTGAATTTCTCCTTGTTGAACTTTTTTCAAATTTTTTTTTATTGCGTTTTTAGACAAACACATATGACAGTTAACATTTAGACATTTCGCATTGTCCATACAGGATAACATTCCATTTGACTTAGGTGCTGGTAGCATGGATTACAAAGGCTTGAACGTCCCTGCTAAAACTATTGTAAAACATATAACATAAAACATATACCCGGTGGCGCTTTGTGCTGGGGGTGTCCGAAGGGTCGGTCGGGTTGCAGTAAATTATTAGCTTTATCGGCCCCCTGCCCCATTGTCTACTCTGGGGGAAAGTAAAGAAGTGGGAGAGAGAGAGAAGATTCTAGGGGGAAGGGGAGGTAAGGGACTCAAATGTCCTGTGTAATAGGTGATGCCTCAGAAGTACTCTGTCTGAAGAGTATGAACGCACCCCCCCTCCCCAAGCCAATTAGAACAGTACAGTATAACCTGATGATGTTATAATAAGAGCAGATTAAGGCTTCCTTTGGTGAACCAAATATGCAAAATCACTTCCATTTGGTGGTATATGCATTAATCATAGATGGGGCATGGGCCTGCACGAGTACTGCTCCGCAGAAGCCTAGAGGACCAAACTCAAATGCTCAAGAACCTTGCTTTGGTGTTCAGTGTCTTCAGGACATGGTGCTCCACTTATTCCTGCTGCTAGAAGAGGAGACTGGAATGGATTGTTACCGAAATTACTGGGCACCATGGCAGCTGTACCAGATGAGTGCGACATGCTAGAGCTATGAAGATCAGGGAGCATGCCTTGTGCTGGGCTTCAAGCAAGGAACAGGGGAAACAGTTGAAATGTGCAGACAAATAAATTCAATCACGTCATTGAAAGCACAATGGCTTTGTAGTCTGGCTGACAATACCTATGGCAAAGGACTCATATTTGTGGTCTGAAGCATGGTAAAAAGGTATGATTGAGGCAGATTCCACCAGTTACAGACTTGCAGTACTTGGTCCTGTGAAGGTCCTGCTCATAACTGTCTGCTAAAGAGTGGCCGAAGTCATCCACTTCCTTATTATGTGCACCTGGGGGCGTATTACACAAAGTGCCCCAGGGTCCAATGGGTGTTTGCACCCACTTTGCATGTCCCCTTGGCACTTTGGTATTACAGAATGGGCCGTAGATGTTTGTGCTGCCCCTTCTGTAATATCGATAGCACTGGTGCAGATAATGCACCAGCGCTATCTTCAGGTGTGTTCAATCATTTGCATCAGGGCGTACCCCATGCAAATGAGAGGATCCCTTTGCCTCTGTGCTCGTGCCCAATTACAGATGCAGGCGTAGAGGCAAAGAAGCTCTCAGGAGGCGCACTGAAAGAGCACCACCTAAAAGGTGTCGCACTGTCTGGGCGCCTTCTGATGGCAGCCCTCTGCAGGGGTGAAGGTATGTCCCGTGCACCCCTCAGACTTCCCCTTGGAGGCGGGTGCAGTCACAGCGACTGCACCCGCCTGCAAGGGGATCTTTAATCCCCCTTCAAAGTGCAGGCCGGTTGCCACCTGCACAGTGAAACGTGGAGCGACTTCAAAGCTGCCGCTCCGTTTTTCACAGGAATACACTGTCACCAGGACAGCGTGAGTTTGCAGCTGCACTGAGGGCAGCGCATTCATCGTAATATAGTGCATTTTCATTCATTGCGCTGGGCGCACCTGTAAAAAAGGGCACCCAGTGCAATGAAGAGAAATGCACTACATGTATAATGCTGCCCCTGGTAGGTGTTAACTGATATGCCTTTCTTGTTCGATATGGCCCAGTAACATTGGATTTGTAACTCCTTTTATAGGGTACGAGAGGTTGTGGCTCGTACATGAGTTTATGTTGTCAATCCTGATTAACACTGATAGGTTTGCCTGTTGTGGTAGGCATGCTTGCAGCTGCAACTCCAGCATGTGGATATGAAGGCACTTTTCTTAGCTCACCCACAAGCGCTTTGTTAAAGGTCCTGCACATGAGCACCCCCTACCCTCCATTTTGATATCTATACTTAAGATGTCGTCAGTTTGTAGAGGTTGAAAGGGAAGCCCCACTTTCAGGTTCTCTCTAACTCTATCAAAGCAGACGCTGCTTCAGTCACATCTGCAATGTAATCCAACGACCCACTGCTTCTTGCATCCGTGCTGGATCAGCCACACTCACAGATGGCAGAATAGTATCAACAAAATTCTGAATGACATGAGAGCCATCAGCATCTTGCCCCTTCTCAGTTGACCACTAGGACAGTGCAAACATGTGGCCATGGCCTGCAAGCTGTAAATGATTTCCGCAGATGGGAACATCCAAGACAAATTTCCAAGTTGCCCCAGGAAATGGAGTGTCGTTGCTGGGTGGCAGATGACTTGTCCGTACTTAGGGCCCGATGTAGGTAGGCAAATACCGGTCGGAAACGGACGAAAATACTGATTTTCGACCGTTTCCGACCGGTATGTGGACATTGAGATGTAGGGGCATGTAAAATTACAGAATCGGTAATTTTACCGAATCTGTAATTTTACCAATTCGGAAAAATACCGAATTGGTAAAATTACCGATTCTGTAATTTCAGATGTAGGTAGCACTGTTTTCAGTGCTACAAGGGTTTCAGAATTCGTTATTTACCACCAACTAGAAGTTGGTGGTAAATAATGAAAACCCTTTAAAAAACATTTTTTTTGCTTATTAAACAGTGCTAAGTTGCAGACATACATGCCCTAAGGGCATGTATGTCTGCAACATGTGCACCCATGCACAATTGAGGGGTGCAACAGGGTGTCAAAGTGACACCCTGCCACCCTTCAATGTTTCCCCCAATTACCGAATCGGTATTTACCGATTCGGTAATTGACATTCATTCCTATGGGCATACAGGCCCATAGGAATTCGGTAATTGACATTGGGTAATTCGGTAATTGACATTCATTCCTATGGGCCTACAGGCCCATAGGAATGAATGGCAATTACCGAATCGGTAAGAAATGAATGGCAATTACCGAATCGGTAAATACCGATTCGGTAATTACCGAATTTTACCGACTCTGTAAAGAAATCGGTAAAATTACCTAAATCCCGATTGCCAGTTCTTAAATACCGAATCGGTATGATTCGGTATTTAAGAATCGGTAATCTGGGATTACCTACATCGGGCCCTAAGTGTTAAACTTGGTTGCTGAAATAGGTCTAGGTAAGTTATTGTGTAGAGGCACTTCCCTGCAAAAGCGGCTTTAAGAGCTAGCTGTCCATCTATTGAAAACATCTGGTGGCCCTGTTTCCAAAGAAAAGCCTGCTGTGGCATGGCACTCTGTAAAGGGCCAAAGAACAGATTTCATGCAGGAAGGAAGTGAGGAAATGTTTTGAATTGGTAATTCGGCCCCACCTCTGACAATCTCAAATACTGCATGTTTGTTGATATAGACTAAAGAAGCACTGTGTACTGGAGATCCAGAGAGGTAAAGAAATCTTCTTGTTAGGCTTACCATCCAAAAGTATTGCTTTTAGAGGAACATTTGTGAGTTCTCTGAGGTCTAAGAGTGGTATCCATCTACCTGTCTTCCTTTTAACCATGAAGAAGCTATGGGGACATCTTCTCCTGTCATTTTCATCTCTGAACCCCCCAACATCCCCGCCTCCCCTGCCAGCAAAAGGTAGCGCAACTGGTCAAAGGAAACAGAGCAACGATAGACCAGTGCTCTCAACTTTCAACTCTCACCTCCCCACCATCACCATGAAGACCTAGAACATGTGACAGAAAACTTTGCGAACTGTATCAAGGCAAAGTGCTGATGAACTTGCACCTAGGAAACCCACCAATCCCAAGAAACGAACACAATACCCCAACTGGTTCACGGCAGAACTGAAAACCCAAAAACACAGACAGAAGGAAAGAAGATGAATTGCCAGTAAGGCCCTTGAGGATTGAAAACAAGTCAAAGACGTCCTCAATCTTTACCACCACCTCCTGAAAAACATCAAGACGACCGCCCTTGCCACTCACATCAATGACAGCTCCAACACCAGCATGGAACTGCTCAACATAGTTAAGGAGTTCACCAACCCATTGGTAATCGAAAACACCATCACACCAACACAAGCCCTCTGTGACACCCTCTTGGACTTTTTCCACAATAAAATCAACATTATCTACCAAGACTTCGTAACTCAACCCCCCACCAAGAACAACAGCAATCTCCCCATGCCGGCTGACACCCACCCACTCCAGCTCACCTTGTGGAACACCCTCACTAAGAAGGAAATGGCTTCCACCATGAGATCTATCCACTCCGGACTTCCTGCAGACCCCTGCCCCACCACACTTTCAACCTCAGCAGTTTACCCATCAGCAAAGAACTCACCAAGGTCCTAAACTCCTCGATCACCATGGCCCGGTTCCCCCAGAAATGGGACCATGCCAACGTGAAGCCGTTGCTGAAGAAAGCCTACGCGGGCCCAGGAGAACTCAAAAACTACAGACTTATCTCCGTGCTCTGCTTCCCAGCCAAGGTCATAGAGAAAGCTATCAAACATCCAGCTAACCATACATCTGGAGAACCACAACCTTCTTGACCCCTCCGAAGCAGACTTCAGAGCAAACCACAGCACTAAGACAGCTCTAATCGCAGCCATGGAAGTTGAATGCTGCTAGCCTATGAAGAAACAGCAGCCCTCATTCTCCTCAACCTCTCAGCAGCCTTCAATGCTGTATCCCACCACACACTGGCCAACAGACTCCACCAGATAGGAATCCAAGGAGCAGTCCTCAAGTGGATCGCTTCCTACCTCACAGAAAGGACGTAGAATATCCTCATCCCTCACAACTCCTCTCTCCCTAAGATCGTTAGCCGCAGTATACCTCAAGGTTCATCCCTCAGCCCAACCCTTCAAACTAAACATGACATTCCTGGCCAACATAGTCAGGAGCCAAAGATTCAACATCATCTCCTATACTGATGACACCCAACTCATCCTTTCTCTGACAAACGACCCAACGACCATCAAAGACAGGTTCCATAAATGCATGAAGGAGGTGGCCATCTGGAATGAACAACAACTGTGTCAAACTCAACACAGACAAGATAGAAGTTCTCAACTTCGGGAAAGGCAACGACACCCATTGGAACAACAAATGGTGGCCACCTAAACTGGGCCCTACCCCCAAACCCACCGAAAAGGCCCGCAACTTCTGCATCATCCTCAACAGTCAGCTATCCATGAAAAGCAGGTCAGCAGTGTCTCCAACGCTTAACTCCTCCCCCTATGTATACTCAGGAAGGTTGTCAGATGGCTCCTGCCAAACAGCAGGAGAACTGTCATGCAACCTCTCGTCACTAGCAGACTCGACTACAGCAACTCTTTCTACAGAGGAATCACCACACAACTGTTTAGGAAACTGCAGACCATCCAGAACACAGGAGCCAAACTCATCCTCAAGCTCCACAGACAGGCACACATCACCCCTCAACTTAGGAAACTCCATTGGCTACCAGTCACAAACAGATGCCGCTTCAAACTGCTCTCCCACGCTTACAACACACTACACAATGAAGGACCAGCATACCTCAACACATGAGTAAATTTCCACCATCCAACCAGGGAAATCCATTACAGATCCCTCTCCCTAGAAGCTAGCCAATGCATCTACAGAGCGAACAGTGGAGACTGCTCCTTCTCCCACCGGGCGGCGAAGGCTCCCCCAACACCTCAGAGAAGATCCATCGCTCCAACAGTTCAGGAAGGACCTGAAGACCTGGATGTTCACCAACAGGAACAGGCACTGGAATCCCACAGTAGGACCCCACAGTGCATCAAGACCATCACGGGTGAAGCAGCTGAGCTATACAAATCCTGATTGATTGACTTTCAGAAAGAGTATTTCCTGCTTTGAACTTGTGGACCTGGAGATTGTGTTCCACCACAGATAGGGAGAGGGGTGGGAGTGGTTTGCACACGAACTCCATGGTATGAACAGACATCACAATTTCAAGCACCCAGTGGTGTGTTATGGCTTTCCAATACAAGGAAAAGGATTCTCCCTCAACTGCCTGCATGGAAGTTGAGGTGCAGCCAGCATTGGGATGTCAGGAATGCTTATTGTTGTCTTTAAGGAGTGACTTCAACACACCCCTCTTCTTGCTTGAGGGTCTTGGTATGCTTGCCCCTGTTGTCCACTGCTTCATGCAAACACTAAGACACAGTCAGGCTGCCTGTAAGAATTGCTACAATTTGATTTAAGTAACGTGTTAGGCAGACACTTGATGGCACAGCACACTAAACATTTACATTGGTTATCCATTTATACAGGTTGCTTTAATAGGTGTGCTCATCCACACATTCTAAATTTCTAAATAGAATTGCTACAGTGCCGAATGCCAATGAAGCAAGCTATGTCCTGTCAGTTTTTTCACCAAACACATCTTTATATACATATTTCTCAAAATGGGATTCCTCGTCGAAGGCATATCAAGAATCTTGCTTTGCACCTATGAGGCTTTCCCTCACAGTGTTCTTAAACCAACCCTGTCTAAGTAGTACTTTAGCTCAGCTAACTATTGGAACACCATGTTGCAAATATCCTTGGACGAATCTCCTAAGGCAGCCGAGGCTTTGCCTCCTTCTTTCAGGGATGCTTTTGCTTCTCTTCAAGAGTCTTCCAGAAAAGGTCGATGAGTGGTGACATATCACTCCACAAATGGCCAGTTCGTTTTCTATGTTTTTTTTAAGTGGCTGCGATTGAGAAGATTCTATATCCCAGGTGAGCAGTGAGTCTACCATGGTTGTCTGCAGGGATGGAGTTAGAGGTGGCAGGACTAGTAGATCTCCTCTTAGTGTTCCCGTGTGATAAAATAGTTTTCCAAAATAATATTTATAAAAATGTCGTGTCTCTATGTAGTTTACTATTTTTTAGTCAAACACCAATTTATAAACGTCGACCTCCCTTTAAATCGGTCTAATTAAGTTTGTTTATTGTATTGCGCCATTTTTCATTTGTTACTCTCTCCATACACTGTCTTAACACACACTGCCTCCCACACCCTCTTTTTTATTTCCCCATTTGTAACTTACATCATATATTTAATATTTTATTACATATAACTCTAATCGTGTGTGTTTGTTCTTTTTTTAAGGGAAATCCCCAAATTCCTGTTTTATATGCCTGTAGAGCCTATTCCTTAACGCAATTTCTGTACAAATGTGTGTGCTAACTTTCAAGTTTTGTTGTTATAAATATGCTTTTCTGTCAGAGTGGAATGTTAAAGTTGCCTTAAATACTAAGGTAAAATGAAGTTAATAGAAAAGATGTTTTTGTAAAGCGATTTTTTGAAAGATGTTTTGGAAAATATCACATGTTTCGACTCTTACACGAGTGATGCATCAATGGGGTTTGAGATGGCAGGTATGGAGCCTGTCGCCTTGTATTTCTTTGAGTCTGACCACTGCCTGCACTGTACTTTGAGTCCTAATCAGTTTCAAACCTTGTTTCCAAACGTACATTGCAACAGAAGAAGGTCTAACTCTTTGGCTGCACCTTCCATGAGAGAGTAAACATTTGCTAGGCCAGCCATCTGAGAATGCCAGCGTTTTATTTTCTAATCATCCTGACGGTCTATAACATTTCGCTGCTCATCATCCAAATCATTGTACCCAGGCACCTTACCGCTTTCTTATTCCTCTTCTTGATCACGGTCATGTTGCCCTGGTCATGAGGTGTGGAACAGGTAGGGTCTATGGAGGTGGAGCCTATGTAGACGAGGTGGAACTATTTGGGAGGTAGTAACCGGAGATGTTACGTTGGAAGCAGGACCGGACTGGCCATAGCAGGCATCGGGCATTTCCTGGGGAGGCTGGAAGGGTGAGAGCTGATTTTGCGGTGGAGGGGGGCATTTTTGTTACTGGGGTCCTCTTTTGCAGTGGTGCTGCTATATTGGCCCCCAGTAACAGAAGCAGCAGGAAGGCTGATCCGTCAACTTTGCCAGGGCTGCTTTGGGTTCCCAGTCCGGCCCTGGTTGGAAGATGTGGAAAGGGTTGTTGGGCAAGCAGAGGCAATAGCAGCTGTGTAGGAACCACAAAGTACATTTGAGGTTGTAATACTAGTCTGTATAAATTCTCCATAATCTATTTCAAGGTAAGGAGACTGCATACAGGACCTTGTAACACAGATATGTGTTGACAATGGTATATGGGTTCATAAGTATGATCTTGGTCCTATCAGTGCTCTTCAACTATGTGGTACGTAGTTGGGGCAAAAAGCACACCATTCCACAAAGAAACCTCTAGAATCTTTGCCGGAGAGGCAGCCTCCATAGTGTTCCTCATGCAAAAAGGACAATTGATGGACAGAATGCAGAACAATGTCATACATTCACCCCAGTACAGAGATCTGGGCCCGTATCCATTGTGTTATTGCTCACCTTGCAATTCCAGTTTGGACCCAGCCATATGCAAATCAGTCTTGACCCTCCGCCCAATGGGAACACTCCAGCCCGAACTGCCAGGCCAGGACCTCCCTGGACTGGAAACAAGCATCCTAGGACCGGTTTCGGGCTTTCATCCCTCATCAGCCAGGATAGCTTGACTCCAGTGGCATGGCGAGCACGGGACCCACATCTGGGCATACCCGTCCCACTCGGGGTGACAAATGCAAAAAGAACAATTGATGGGCAGAATGCAGAACAATGTCATACATTCACCCCAGTACAGAGGGTGAATGTATGACATTGTTCTGCATTCTGCCCATCAATTGTTCTTTTTGCATTTGCCTATATCCATCGTTTTTTGCTCACGTCATTCCAGTTTGGAGGACCTGGCTTGACAGTTCGGTCTGGACTGTTCCCATGAGGCACAGGGTCAAGACTGATTTGCAAAAGAACGATAGATTTAACCCAGATCTCTTGACTGGGGGTGAATGTATGATTTATTCAGCATTCCATCCATCATTTGTTTGTGTAGCACTCTATAGTGTTCCTCTGCTGGTTCACACTCTGGAATTGTTTGTACAATGAACCAAGTGGTACTTTGGCTGTCGCTAAAGCTTGCTTTTAGCCACGGATATCTGTGTCCTCTTTACAATCCAGAACGTTCAGTTAGTTGTGCTGATACATACAGTGGCGAATATGGGTCCTGAGTAAACAGAACTGTAGCCACCAGCAGAATACCTATATCCTGCTATGTGAAGATCACAGACTTGGCCATCAATGAATGCACTGATGGCAGTGTCTGAACAGATGCATGCCGGGAAGCAGAATCATTGTTGACAGGGTCGTTGACTGGACATGAGTAAACAATGGAAAAGCTGATGATGCACCCATTGGCGCTGGGGAAAGTGAGACGGTTAGTGTGTGTGTAACTGTTGCCAAAGAATGTGGGTCATCTGTTCCAGAGATAACGAAGAACGTAGTGCAGATAAGGGTTGATAGACCTGTCAGCCATAGGGTGGTCTTCATACCAATGTTTTTCCTGCTTAACTCCAAGGTTTTCTGACATTCGTTTTTGTTGGCCTTAGTACTGGTTGCACTTTACCACTGCTTAACTGCTTGTGCTCACTCCCCTAAACATGGTTTGATTGACATTTACCTAATGGGCATATTTCATTTAGTTTTAAGTCCCTTATAGAATGGTATAGCATATACCCAAGGCCTGTAAATTAAATGTTACCATTGCGCCTTCCACTTTAGTAGCACTCTAAAACATGTCCACCACCTGCCATTACAGCCTGAATGCAGTGTTACACTGCTATGTCGACTTGGCATTTAAGCCCCCGTGTCAAGCCTTGAACTCCCCATACAAGTCACTCCTAGGGCAAGCCCAAGGAAGATCATAGGGCAGGGTGCAGTGTAATTAAAGGTTGGACATGTAATTTTAGGTTTTACATGTCCTGGTAGTGTAAAAACTCCTAAATTCGTTTTTCACTACCGTGAGACTAACCCCTCCCACAAGGTAGCATTGGGGATTCCTTATTACATGTAATAATAATCTGTAAATCCTAATTGGGAGCAGGCAGATATGTCATGTTTGATCCCTAGGGAATTGTAATGACACTCTCTTTAATGGTAAAGTCATATTTTTCAATACAATTTTAAAAATCCACTTTGAGAAAGTTGACATTTTCCTGTGCCAGTAGCCTGTAATGGGTCACATGATTGTGTGTAGCCGACAGACTGAATTCCTCCGAGACTGTCACACAATGGAAGGAGTAGGTGTGCCTGAATGGACCATCTGCTGACAGGATTTAGGACTGAGCTAAGCACAGCCCCCCCCTTACAACTGAATAACTTGTTCTCTGCCTTCACACAAAGGGCCTAACGACCCTGCATTGTCACTCCAGTCATCTTGAAGCCAGAGTTGGGGCAACGGGGAAGTCCATGCACTTCAAAGCCACTGTCTAGACGGGTCTCCCACCTTAAAGAACAAGGGCACCAGAGTATAAATGAAGAACCTCACACACCAACTCTTCAGTGCACTTCTGGACCTGTGGATACTCTGGAAGCAAGAAGGGCTGCTGTGCTGCTACAAGGACTGCCACTCTCCAGGACTCCTGCTCTAAAGGAACAGCTGCCGTTCTGTGCTGACCTGCTGCCTGCTTCCCTCTTGTCTGGGGTAGAAGAATTGGACCTGCAACATCATCTTGACCCCAGTACCCCAGAGTGACTCAAGGAGTTAGTCTGGTGGTCTCCTGATCTGAGCCCAGGGACATAAAATACTCCCCTTCAGCTCTTGGACCTGTCTTTAACAAGTTCCTGAACCCCAAGTGGTGCCTCTCAGGTCCTTTTTCCTTGGGTTGGCTCATAGGCTCTTTAATTAAGCTTTTGCTCTCTTAGCAACCGTGAACGGGCCTGTTCGCACCTGAACCGTGCCACTTGTACTGAAATCAAGCATGAGCAGCTGCCTGCCGGTGTCTTCGTGCAGCAGCATCGATGGCCTGTGTGGGACTGCCAACACGAAGCTCCTGCCCACCCATCTGGGATGCCTGGTCAGCTCTTCGCACCTCGCTGACTGCTACTTGTGCCCTCTCTTTGCGACCCTCCCCAACACAAACAGGAATCTTGGCACAAAGCTTGAGAAGGTATAACTTCAGCACAACTAATCTGGGACTGAACCCAACCCACGCTCCATCGCGGTCAGCCTCAACTTCTAACTTTGACTCGGTCAAGCGTGGCCAGATCGCCACGGTTGCCACATTCTGCTTTTAGGCGCTATTTTTCAGTTTATTCTACAAAAATTCATAATTCTGGTTCTACTGATTGGATTTTTCTTGTTTTGGTGTCTTAATACTTAACATATTATTATTAGCTATATTTTGCTTAATTGGTTTGGGATTTTTCTTGTATTATTTATTCACTTTATTACTGTTTGCGGGCAGCATCAAATACTTTCCACATAGCCTCTAAGTTAAGCCTGGCTGCTTCTTTAGCCATGCTACCCAGGGTAAAGCACAGGTTCATTTAGTGACTTTTTGTCTCGGTTAGCGTGGCAGCGCCCATGCGCAGATCGCCCGCGAGATATAATGTTTTTGAAGGACTTTCAGTCAAGGGCTTCAAGCCCCGCCCCTGTGTTCCACTTTAGTAGCACTCTAAAACATGTCCACCACCTGCCATTACAGCCTGAATGCAGTGTTACACTGCTATGTCGACTTGGCATTTAAGCCCCCGTGTCAAGCCTTGAACTCCCCATACAAGTCACTCCTAGGGCAAGCCCAAGGAAGATCATAGGGCAGGGTGCAGTGTAATTAAAGGTTGGACATGTAATTTTAGGTTTTACATGTCCTGGTAGTGTAAAAACTCCTAAATTCGTTTTTCACTACCGTGAGACTAACCCCTCCCACAAGGTAGCATTGGGGATTCCTTATTACATGTAATAATAATCTGTAAATCCTAATTGGGAGCAGGCAGATATGTCATGTTTGATCCCTAGGGAATTGTAATGACACTCTCTTTAATGGTAAAGTCATATTTTCCAATACAATTTTAAAAATCCACTTTGAGAAAGTTGACATTTTCCTGTGCCAGTAGCCTGTAATGGGTCACATGATTGTGTGTAGCCGACAGACTGAATTCCTCCGAGACTGTCACACAATGGAAGGAGTAGGTGTGCCTGAATGGACCATCTGCTGACAGGATTTAGGACTGAGCTAAGCACAGCCCCCCCCTTACAACTGAATAACTTGTTCTCTGCCTTCACACAAAGGGCCTAACGACCCTGCATTGTCACTCCAGTCATCTTGAAGCCAGAGTTGGGGCAACGGGGAAGTCCATGCACTTCAAAGCCACTGTCTAGACGGGTCTCCCACCTTACAGAACAAGGGCACCAGAGTATAAATGAAGAACCTCACACACCAACTCTTCAGTGCACTTCTGGACCTGTGGATACTCTGGAAGCAAGAAGGGCTGCTGTGCTGCTACAAGGACTGCCACTCTCCAGGACTCCTGCTCTAAAGGAACAGCTGCCGTTCTGTGCTGACCTGCTGCCTGCTTCCCTCTTGTCTGGGGTAGAAGAATTGGACCTGCAACATCATCTTGACCCCAGTACCCCAGAGTGACTCAAGGAGTTAGTCTGGTGGTCTCCTGATCTGAGCCCAGGGACATAAAATACTCCCCTTCAGCTCTTGGACCTGTCTTTAACAAGTTCCTGAACCCCAAGTGGTGCCTCTCAGGTCCTTTTTCCTTGGGTTGGCTCATAGGCTCTTTAATTAAGCTTTTGCTCTCTTAGCAACCGTGAACGGGCCTGTTCGCACCTGAACCGTGCCACTTGTACTGAAATCAAGCATGAGCAGCTGCCTGCCGGTGTCTTCGTGCAGCAGCATCGATGGCCTGTGTGGGACTGCCAACACGAAGCTCCTGCCCACCCATCTGGGATGCCTGGTCAGCTCTTCGCACCTCGCTGACTGCTACTTGTGCCCTCTCTTTGCGACCCTCCCCAACACAAACAGGAATCTTGGCACAAAGCTTGAGAAGGTATAACTTCAGCACAACTAATCTGGGACTGAACCCAACCCACGCTCCATCGCGGTCAGCCTCAACTTCTAACTTTGACTCGGTCAAGCGTGGCCAGATCGCCACGGTTGCCGCATTCTGCTTTTAGGCGCTATTTTTCAGTTTATTCTACAAAAATTCATAATTCTGGTTCTACTGATTGGATTTTTCTTGTTTTGGTGTCTTAATACTTAACATATTATTATTAGCTATATTTTGCTTAATTGGTTTGGGATTTTTCTTGTATTATTTATTCACTTTATTACTGTTTGCGGGCAGCATCAAATACTTTCCACATAGCCTCTAAGTTAAGCCTGGCTGCTTCTTTAGCCATGCTACCCAGGGTAAAGCACAGGTTCATTTAGTGACTTTTTGTGGTTCACTCTGCAAGGGGTTGTGGCTGTTGCTTGACCAGTGCTCCCACCCCAGTTTACCAGCAACCCTATTTCGCACAAGGGTGCAGACAACCTGGTCACCTTGAGGTGCAGTAGAACACAGTTTTTTTCTTCTCCCCATTGATAGAGGCTTCCCTTCGACTATGTTTAAGCAGAAAATATGTCATGGCTTCCACGGAGACAGAGTTTTGCATCATATTATGCACCGAATGCGTGGATGATTTTTTTCGAGGCCTTTTCTCTGGAAATTAATGGCTTTGCCTTTCAACAGGTAGAAACATGAACTTCCTTGTATAACTGCAGCACAGGGAGATCCTGGTTTCCTTTTAGCATCACCTTTATGGAAGTACTTGGAGTAGCTTTGCACACAGAATATTCCCCTGGGATTCCTTTAGAGGGCGAGGCTACAGGGACAGCCTCTTTTCCGGTCTTCAAGTTTTTTAATCTAAGATTTTGCAGCAGTAAAAGTATGAACCCTTCTCCTTTGATACAAACAAATCCGTCACTGTACACAAAGATCATCTGTATAGTTCGTACGTTGCCCACAGGAGGAACATATCCTGAAGACATGTCTGCTCCTTGTCAGTCAGGGAAAAAGTTATCTAGGACCAGATTTCAGGGGGAAAAATACTAACTTACCGTTGGGTGCATCTGAAGGTAGGGATAGTTTAAATCCAGTGCAGATAAAGAGACATTGAGTCTTAATAATATTCTTGGAATTGTAAGTAAAAGGGGCAGTACTCTTTCTGAGAACTACCTCACATACAGTTTGTGATATAATTCAGAGCTATGTGAGCAGGAAGGAGTCAGTGACGGTTTGACGGTAGTGTGACCAGTGAAGCCACAATGAATACCAAGCTCGGCATGGGCGAGTCATTTGCCTTCTGGTGATAGAGAAGAACAAAACAGATGTGACAGCTGAGACAGGAGCAGCTTGCAGAGATCTCTGCATGTATATGCAAACACCGTCCACTGTGGCACTATTTTCCAAAGATATTGGGCAACACTCTACTCTCCGTTTGGGGAAGCTCCAATTCAATGTATTTACTCATGAATTCCACGTGGTACCTACACACTTTGGTAGTCTTTAATCCAATGTTTTTTACCCATGCTATACAGCATCCGTAGGGCAGAGCAGCCTAATTAAATGAGGAAATAAGCATTAAAAATATAATAGGTCTCGCCTTTCATTAAGCTAAAGCCATTTGCTTTGCTATACAATACCATTAGCAAAGCAAATGGCTGTAACTTAATCAAAGGCGAGATCTATTGCATTTTCAATGCTTGTTTATGGTATATGCAGCGAGCGAGGGGGGAACCATTGGGCAATGGGTGCCTCCTCTGGGAGATAATTGTGCTGCTCTATGGAACAAAAGGTTGTGTGTTCATCGTATGTATGTTATCGCTGTATCAGCGCTGGACGTAGGACACAGAATCCCTGCTATGTAGGATAATGTAACACAACCGTGAGCCAGGGCTGCTCCTAGAGCTCTTCATAGGCAGCTGTGCACAGATCCCAAGCGTTGCCCTCTTCAATGTTTGGGCCGTAGTTCGGCCACTCGGAAAGTCTCAAGAGCTCCAGGCCAGAAGATAGCTGCAGTGTAAGGCCACGTACTTCTGTGGAATGTTTCCCTTATCTAGACCTTACGAAATACATGTGGCAATGAAAATGGATGGATGGATGGGTGGGTGGATTGATAGATGGATTGACAGGTGGATATATGGCTGGAGTAACAGGTGGATGGACTTACAAATGGATGAGTGGATGGATGGACTGACGGGTGAATGGGTGGGTGGATAGATAGATGGATGAATGAATGCATGAATGGATGGATGGGTGGGTGGATGGATAAGTCGATGGGTAGATAGGTGGATGGATGGATAGATGTGGGTGGGTTTATGGATGGATGGTAGGACTGACAGGTGGATGGATGGATAATTGAATGGTGGATTGATGGATGTGGGTGGCTTGATGGATGGACGGAGGGAAATACATGTGGCAATGAAAATGGATGGGGGGTGGATGGATAGACGGACGGGTGGGTGGATAGATGGATTGACAGGTGGATATAGGGATGGAGTAACAGGTGGATGAACTGACAAATACATGAGTGGATGGATGGACTGAGGGGTGAATGGGTGGCTGGATAGATAGATGGATGAATGAATGGATGGGTGGGTGGGTGGATGGATGGATGGATAAGTCAATGGGTAAATAGGTGGATGGATGGATAGATGTGGGTGGGTTTATGGATGGATGATAGGACTGACAGGTGGATGGATGGACTGACGCATATGTGGGTGGACGGATGGATGGATGGATAATTGAATGGTGGATTGATAGATGGGTAGATGGATGTGGGTGGCTTGATGGATGCACGGACGGACTGACGGGTGGCTGGAAGGATGGATGGATTAGATCGGATTAATTTTTTTAGTTTAATTTATTAATTTATAATGCAGACATAAGCACCAGGAGAACATAGCTTCAACGCACAGAACAAATAAAGCCAAAAGAACAACGACAACAACTCACAATATAAGCATCAAGCAGAATGCCACCAAGAATACAACAGAAAATATAAAATATAAAAAACAGAAAGAGTGGCTGCCTGCATCCGCGGGAGAATGGCTGGATGGTGACGTCTCATAGATGTGTCTTAAAAATAGATACATTTACGTGATGTCAAGTTTGACGATTTTTGATGCTGTTAATTTGTTCCACTGACTTAACGCAATTTCAAACACATCTGAGTTTGAGTTTTAGTATGCAGGTGAGCTTTGAGGCATACCCGCGCAGATGGTTATTTAATTAAATCAAATTGCAGTGCAAGTTCGATTCGTATATGCGTGGCAGCACTTATTCACCCTCACTCCTAGGCGCTCAGTGACCCTCTTTACTTGAATTTAATGCACGCTGGAGCAATAAACGTGCCATTGAATCCAGCATTACGAGAGCACAGCCGTGCTGCCGGTGCTGTAAATCTCTGCCATTGTCTGACGTTTTATTGCTGACAAATACCGTTTTGTAGCGTTGATTCATTTTTGAGTCATCCCTCACTCTGGCAACCTTGGCTCACCGCGGACGGCGGAGGTATTCTGGCCGACTGACGATCCTTGTCAGTGCCTGCATCCCTCGTTTATGTATTTTGTGTCCGTATCTAAACACGAACATTAATCTTTGCTGCCAGAAAGCAGCTGTCCTTGTCGCAAAATGAAAAGGAGGAACACAGCGCACTATGCCAGTATTGCAAGGTGTGATCTGGTGCAAATGAACATTCAGCCCAGTATTCCACTACTCTAGCAGCCTGCTTAATCCAGTCTCTGTACTTCTGTAGATTTGATCTGAAAATAGATAATTCTCTTATTGCTTTTGAGAAATAGCCGCAATTACACACCATTATTTTGTAAAATGTTTGTTTTTTATCCTTGATACTCCGGTTTCCTGACATTTGCGTATGAACACTATTACCTAAAACACATTGTAGAACGTTAAAAACATAAACAAATACATGTGCTGCCATTAGACATAAACAAATACACATGCTGACATTAGAAGTTTCTCGACTTCATGGGTGTATACAAAGAAGTGCGGTCCCGAAAGCAAACGAGGACCGCGCCGGAGCTGGTCTTTATGGGGCCATGTGTTAAACACATGGCCCGACAAAGATAGGAAATCCTTTGCGACTTGAACGGAAAGCCGGCGAGCCCGTCCAAGTGGGCCGTCTGAAAAAGAGAAAAGTGTACGTCATACAAACCTCTTTTCCAATGGCTGGCCACCGTTTAGCATAAACGGTGACACCGGCCAATGGAAAAGAGGGGCGGGGCTTGAAGCCCTTGACTGAAAGTCCTTCAAAAACATTATATCTCGCGGGCGATCTGCGCATGGGCGCTGCCACGCTAGCCGAGACCTAAAAAGCTTAAGATGCATTCAGTTGCATTACTTTGTAGGTGCGTTGGCAGGCCTACAAATTGAAATGGAAGCTTTTTTAGTTATTTTTATGTGTCTATCTGAGTTGGACCAACAAATAACAAGGAAAAAAGTAGTGAAGGCAAAATGTAGGGCATAGGTAGGGCGGAAGCCACATGGTGTGGGGGAGGAAGAGCAATAGGTAACAGATTCTGGGCAAATCAATTAATATCCCCGTGCTGACAAGAAAAAAAAAATTACCTTGTGTATTGTAATCTGGTGCTCATGCAAAGCACTCCAATGTAACTGGCTCAAATCTACACTATATTAAAAAGCAAAAACATAAAATGAAAAATATAAAAAAACAAGGAAGCAACCCAAGACTGACAAGCAGAGAGATGTGTGAGAAGCAGGCAACTAGGAGGGACAGGAAAGTCAACCAATCGTAAGCAGGAAAGTAATGGGAAGGCTACAAACCCCTGTATGTTATCGGTAAGCCAGCAATATGTCTTATGCAACCAGACACCTGCACTGCCTGGAGGCTCCCTAATAAAATACCATGGCAACTAGTAGTTTCTGCACACATTGTAAACAGCAATTAAAAAGCATATGGATCTAACAGTTTACAACATCCTTTAAGCCTATTTATTTAGATGTGAAATATTTATATGAATGAAAAACTTGTATAGCGAATGTTTACTCCAAGGAGTGTCCCAGCGCTCTGATTACAGGCCACATTTACAGAGTGCAGTTAAGCCTTCTATTTCTACTTAAAGAGCCAGGTTTTTAATTTTGTGTCAATGAACTATGTTCCATGCAGACGGCCCGTCCCACATCTCTAGTACTGAGAATCTTAGGGATTCTGGTTAGAAGGCTGTTGACTGATCGCAGTTTTCTCAGGGGGGCGTAGAAACATATCCTTTGTCTTGAGGTAGCCTGCACCTGTGTGGTGAAGTGACATGGGCTACTGAGTAAGTGTTTTAAATATAATTCTCTTCTTTATTGGGAGCCAGTGGAGAGCCAGCAGGTGCTGGAACACTTGTATTCTCACAGGAAGGCCAAGGAGAATGCGGGCTGCTATATTCGGGACTGCCTGTAGTCTGTTGATCAGGTAGTCGGGAAGTCCTAAATATAGGGCATTTCCGAAGCCAGCCTCGAGGGTATAAGTGCCTGGAAGCATCAGCTTCCTTGCTGAGAATGTAAGGGAATGTGAAAACTTTCTAAAAATACACAGTAGCCCAAAACATGATCCTATTTTTGTTTTAATCTGGGATTGGAAGGAGAGACAGTCATCGAATTTGACATCCACATTTTTCACTCTTTCTTCCTGAGGGCACAGCGGAGTGGGGGTGGGAGGGGTCTCATTCAGTCAGAAGGTCTGTCAATTCTCCGTGGGGTTAGGACCGAAGAATAGTATTTCGGTCTTGTCTGCATTGCATTTACCTGGAAGACTGATGTTAGGCTGGAACTGATGGATTTGCCAGGTATCTCTGCTTCCCTGCCCCCGGAGAACAGCAGCTGAGTATCATCAGCATATGAGATCACTTTTGTTCCCAAGGCTTCGACCAGCTGAGTTAATGGGGTAAAATATAAATTGAATAATGTAGAGCTCAAAGTCGAAGCCTGGAGGCACACCCACTGACAGTTCACGGGACTCTGAAGAGAAGGGAGGGATCCATACCCCTTGTGCTCTACCCTCCAAAAAGGAAGCCAGACAGTCCAAAGTTTGACCAACTATTCTGATGGATTGGAGACACGCTAAGAGTTTGGTGTGGGGGACCGTGTCAAAGGCCCCTGACAGATCTAACATGATCAGTACTGCCTTCCCACCAGCGTCTATGGTGCCTCTGATGTATTCAACAACCTCCATCAGCGCTGTCTCCTTACTGAAGTTGGGTCATAAGCCGGACTGGCTAGGGTGGAGCAAGTAATTAGTTTCCAGGTATTGGGAGACCTGCTGATTTACATGTTTGTCCAGCACTTTAGACAGGAACACTAGTAACAATATTGGTCTATATTTGGATTTCTCTCCTGGGTCAGAAGAGGGTTTCTTAAGCAGAGTCAAGATTTTAGCCTGCTTTCAGTTTCGGGGTATTGTTGCTGCAAACAGCGATGCAGTAAGAAAATTATTAGCCAGTGGGTTACTGATGCTTGCCCCTACTGCTAATAGTTTGATTTGAGGCTGCGTATAGTTGCTAATGACCCCTCCAAGGAGGTGTGGTTGAATCGAGAGAGTGTTGCTATAAATGTGGTAGCTATACTTGATTGCATTACATCCATAAACACCACCTCAGACGGAGTGCAAGAGAAGAGGCTAGCTTGGATGATCGAGATCCTATTATGAAAATAGAAAGTTAAAATAGAAGTATGGCACAAGTATCTGAGAACATAACGTTTTTTTTCATAAGCAATTTTATTGGCATTTTTAAACAAGGTAAACATAGCACCACTTTGACATATATATTAGCCATTTAAATACATTTTGCAAGTGATTTCCCCTTTCTGTTCGTCTGAACCGTGAGCTCACTTGTGCTGTGGAAACTCAATCCAGCAACCCCATCAATTTGCCCCATATCCGCTCATGTTTATTTGGGCACCCTCTTGCTTCATACACAGCTTTCTCTTGGATGGCACACCAATCTACCCCTTTTTGCCATCGAGGGAGTTGTTGAGTTCTTCCAGGCCGCTGCAATGTCTCTTTTAGCTATCAGGATAGCTGTTCCCAAAAACAGTTTGTCTGCCTGGGAGCCATCTAGTCCCACCATCACTCCCAGGACAAGGGCGAGAGGATTGAGTTGAACCTCCCACCCCAGTATACCACTTAGTTCCGATACAATGGATGCCCAGTATTTAGAAAGGATGGCACAGGACCAAACCGTGTGGTAGAAATCGGCTGGCTCTGCCTTACAGCGTGGACACTGTGGGGAAGGGAGGAAACCTGCCTTGTGGAGCCTCACTGGGGTCAGATATGTGCAGTGAAGGTAGTAGATCTGAATGAGGAGGAACCTGGCTGATATAGTGAGTATCCTAGTGGCTATCAGTGCATCCCTCTAGTCTTCCTCCTCCAGAGGTCCAAGCCAGTGATCCCAGCGGGCTCTAAGAGGTTCTAGCGTGGACGGGGTATTTAGTGACATAAGTTGACGGTGGATTCTCCAGAGTACCTGTGAGAGCAGTAAAACGGCCTTGAGGGTCATTAATCATTTGAGTTGGTAAAAAGGGAAAGGAGCGCTGCAGAAGGATTGCCATCCCGCGTGCACGCATGGAAAACCCAGAGTGCCATACTCTATCGAATCCCCGACGCGCTAAAAAGGGGCATTGATTACCCATCAGATGCGTTTCTTGTAATAGTAGGACGTATGGGTTAACCCTTTGGGCATATTTTAAAACCTCTGTTCCCTTGATTTTGTCGAGAAGGCGGTTGACGTTCCATGAAAGGACTCTTAGGGGTTCACCCCCATTACAGGGACTGAGCATTGTAACAGAGCGGCAGTGCAAGGGTCCAGCAGGCGGGATGATTAAGGTGAATCGAGTCCAGAAACATTTGGGGTCACTGCCAGGATCGCACAGGGGAAATTCTTGGATATGGTGTATGGTGCTGTCATAACAAAGTAACACAATTGAAGGCTGGGAAAACAGTCCCAGTCAAATACCCCAACCAACCCCCCACCCCATATTTCCCCATTTGAAGCATATGTAGTCCAACGACAAGGCTTGAAGTACAAATAGGCAGGCAGTTAGTTGTGGGGCATAGTGTAGAGCTACACGTTGGATCCCTCAGTGTTCAAGGGTTCTCGTTCCTCCAGATGAGTTTCTCATAGTGGTAGTGCTTGCGTTCAGAATTCGGGGCTGCGTGATATATCAGTGTCCTCAGAGCTGGGCCACGGGGAGTTGCCAGGACCCACTGCAGTCACCAGGTATAGACTACAGGACCCGTTTCGGAGTCCAGGTGATCCACTCCTCCCCAGGTGGCATTCAGCTGGAGAGGCGGATGTCCCTCTGGGGACAAAGTTTTTAACAACTTTAAAGATTTTCCTAGATGTATTTCCTGATCTCTCAATACTGTCTTCCAGATGAGCCTACTTGGCTATTCTGACTTCAGTATAGTATTTGTTTTAGAGTTACCTTGTAAATAGCCTTAGCATTAGGGTTATAACATTTCCATCATTGTCTCTCCAAGGTTTTGCATCGTTTCTTTCCTTCCCTGAGACTATCTGTGTACCAGGGGCTGGATGGCTTAATACTGCATGGTATATGTTGGGCCACTGGCGCAAGCTTATGGGTTATGTCGCGGATCCAGCTGTCCAGGAGTCCGGAGTCATCCTCCACTACAAGAGAGAGAGAGAGAGAGAGAATGCACTCTCTTCCAGGGACCTAGTGAACTCCAAACCAAAGGCTGCACTCTATGAAACGCATGGGGTTATAATTGTCAGGGGTTGCACATTTACTAAGACCAGACAGTCAAACCTAATCAAGTGGTATTCTCTCCAGACTTTCGGAATAGGTTCACCCATTTCCAGAGTGTCGTTGGAGAAAATGTGGTCCAGTACATGACATGCTTGATGTGTAGGGCTGAACATGTGTTCAGTTGGTTCCAGGGCAGACATGACTTAAAGTAGTGTAGCCACCTCACTATCTTCTATTTTGTCCATATGTAGATTAGGATCCCCTAATATTTGAAAATGAGCATATTTTAGTGTCAGATGTGCCAAAGCATTACCCAGGAATTAGAAGAAGGGTCCAGTAGGGCACGCAGGTCTGTATATTAGTACCCTGTTCATCGATTGTTGGGGAGACAGGGTGAGGCAGAAGACAAGAGCCTCAGCTCCTTCCAAACCATCAATAGGGATTGCTTGGCAGTCAGAATCTTCTCTGTACACCACGGCTACCGCTCCTCCCCTTCCACTTAGTCAGCCTTTTTTTGTGCATTTTATAGCCCTTTGGAATGGCTGTGGCTATTCCAGGGTTGGATGTCTCTTATGTCATAAAGAGCATGTATGAGGTTCAGGAGTCAAGAAGACTTGGAAACAATAAATGTGATTTGGGCAGATACAGCCCACCTCTTAGTGTCTGCTACACAATCCAGAAGTAAAGGCATTAACACGTCACTGTTAGTCCATAAAACGCAGCACCATAGTGAAGGAGAGCCGTGCTGACTGACTAACCTTGGTCAGAATCACCATAACTTGAGAAACAAGATTATAGAAAACAAATTCAAAAAGAATACGGCCTATTGATTTTGAGTTCTTGAAAATCAGTGTTTATGTTTTTTCCTCTTTGTGGCTTACTTTTGCTAATGGTGCCTTTTAGACTTGGCATCTTTTAGCGTGTTTCCCCTGACTTTTTCCTTTCTGACCTCCCGTTTTTGACTCTGTTTTTTGCTGGTGTAATGATTCTGCGCCCGTTTCCTCACTGCTGTCCAGTAGTAAAGTGCAAGTGCTCCTGTATAAAATGTGTTATGGATTGGTGTTTTTATGATTGGCCTATTTGATTTATGGGTCAGTCCCTAGTAAAGTGCACTGCGAGTGCCAGGGCCTATAAATGAAATGCTGTTGGTGGACTCCAGCACTGGATTGTGCCACACGTGCAAACAGCCCGTAAAGTGTAACTCTGGCCTGATATTGCAGAGCCTGTGCGCAGCCTGGGGCTGCCATGTCGACTTGGCAAGTGCACACACTTGCAAGTCCCTAAACCTTCCCTTTTCTACACGTGAGTCACCCCTAAGGTAGGCCCAAGGTACCCCCATGGGCAGGGTGCATTGTATGTGAAAGGTAGGACATGCTCTGGTGTGTGTGGCATGTCCTGATAGTGCATTACAGCCTACTTTGTTTTCCACTATTGCAAGGCTACCTGTTCCCCATAGGACAGGATGGGCAGTTTGATTATAACATCCTATAATCCTAACTGACCCAGGGAACATGGTAGAAAATAGAGTTTAGTATGCCTGAACTCAGAATTATAAAATGCATCTTTTAGTGACGTTGGTTTTAACATTCTTTGTTTGAAAATACTACTTTTAGAAAGTAGGTATTTTCTGACCTAACCATCCAGCCTGCCTCTGCTAGCTTGTGTATTGTCTGTCTGGTATGTGAGTGACAGGGGCTGGGGAAGACTCCAGGAGACAGGGTGAGTCAGCACAGGGCTGAATAGGCACCTCTACACATAGATGGGTGGGAGGAGTAGCACCTGGGTCTGAATAGGGCTTGCCTTCCACAATGCTGGCTCACCTCCTGTGGTGCGTGTGAGGACCCTGGCAACACTGACCAATTAAGAAGGTGCAGACTGGCAGAATGCACGCCAAACTGGTTTGAACTAGGTCCAGGCCCCTCTGCCTTCAGAGGACAAAGGGATTGCTGGTATAAATATTGGGGCCCAGACCCCAAGATTTTAGAACTCGTTGGAATCAAGGAACCTGTCAAGAAGAAGAGCTGGAAGAGCTGCCAGGAGGAGTACTGCCCCTTTGCTGTGTTGTTGTTTTGTTGGGTTGGCCTGCAACTGCTGCTTCTGCCTTGGGCAGTGAAAGGACTGGATTGAACTTTCTCTACTTGTGCTGAGTATCTCCAAGGGCTGAAACTGAGATGGCCTCCTGTTAGGAAGTCTCCAGGACTGTAAAGACTTCACCAACCTCTGGGTACCACTCCTAGAACCACTGTTTCAGTTGCCACAGAGAAGAGGGAACCGCAACCGACTCTGTCAACGACTCCGTCGCTGGCCTTATGTCCTGCAGGCACCGCAGGCCGCACAGTCTCGCCCTGCACAGCAAGTCTTGGTCTCACCAACGTCGTCTGCACGATCGTCACCAAGCGGCTGCCCGCACAGCATCGAGAGGCACCGCAACCCACACCGCCTCGCTTCACTTCGCTGGCCGACACGATCACCGCTGGCGCGATACCCGTGACTGTCTCGTCACGCACAGCTGTCCGGCTCGGCCAGCCCCAATTCCTGCCAACCGGCTGTTGCTTGCATCGCAACCTTCCAGCACCGCATGGAGGACCGTCTCGCCCTGCACCGCACGCCTTGGTCTCACCGACGCCGTCTGCACGATCGTCACTGAGCCGCTGCCTGCTCCGCATCGAGAGGACACCGTGCCCTGCACCGCTTCCACTTTGCACCGTAACCACGACAGACGCCACAACTGGCTCTGTCACCTGCACCGCAACCTGCCATCACCGCATCGAGCATAGTCTCGCCCTGCATCGCCAGCCTTGGTCTCACCGACACCATCTGGATGATCGTCACCGAGCCGCTGCTTGCACCGAATCAAGGGATACCGCACCGTGCACCGTTTCCACTTTGCATCGCAACCGCGACGGATGCCAAGACCGACTCGCAGCTCCGTGTGAGCCGCACTAAGAAAAGGTACTATTAATGAGTCTGTAGCGCTATTGCTGGTCCGTACCGACGTGGTCAGCTGGAACTGCGAGACTCTGTTGTTTTCAGCATCACGGTAGGCTCGGAACGAGCTACCAACTCGTACGAACTGTGTTTTCAACGTATCTTTGCAATTTAAAGACATCTTGCAAATCAACTATTTTTAAAGTACTGTATTGTGGATTTTTGTCGTATTTGGTCTTGTTTAAGGTATATAAAAATATTGGATATTTTTCTAAACTGGTGTGGTGTCCTTTTGTAGGGCTTACATTGTATTACTGTTGGTTATGTGCAAATGCTCTACACACTGCCTCTAAGATAAGCCGGACTGCTTGTGCCAAGCTACCAAGTGGGTGAGCAGGGGTTATTTTAGGAGTGTAACTCCCTTATCCTGACTAGAGTGGTGGTTTCTGCCTGGCTTTGGTGCAAACCTTAGCTAACCAGAAGTCTAATTTCTAAACAAAAAATGTCAGCGGTGAGGATAGGACTTGTGGTTGCACTTGACTTACAGTGATTGGTGTGCACCACTACCATATCGCAGACCATTATGTACCACATAGTTGTTCTTTTTCTATCTGGCCTATTTTTTATCTTGCCAGTTTGAACTTGCTACTTCAACATGCCTGTATCTAGAGCATCATCAATTGCATCAGTGGGAATTGCCTTTGAGGATAAGTTGGAATCCTACAACGTAAAGGAATTGAAAACCATTTGCAAGAACCTGAAAGTCCAGGTCAGAGGCCTCATCGGGAAGGAGGAGCTACAAAATGCACTGAGGGCCTGGGTAGCAGCCAGATATGCCAGTGGGCAATCTGGTGATCTCAGTGGAGAGGTGGAGGAGCCTGTTCCTAGGGTGGATGTGATTTTGGGAGGGGAGAACCTTCCAGGCAAGGCAGCAGTAGCTTGTCCTCAGAGGAGCTGGAGGACTGGCGTGAAACAATAAAGTTTGAATTAGAGAAACTCAGAATAGAAAATGAGAGGGAAGACAAAAGAATAGCCATGGAGGAAAGGAAGATGATATTAGTTCACAAGATAATTATCAAGGAGCTGGAGCTAAAGATTAGATCCGCCTCAGATGGTGGCAGCAACTCTTCCGCACACACAGATAGGATTGTACACATCCCCAAAAATGTAGGTAAAAAGTACAAGAAGGGTGATGACATACAAAGGTGGTTTTAAGGGTATGAGTTGTCTATTCATATGAATGGGGTCCCTGAAAGGAATTGGGGGGGGAAGGGCTGTGGCCTCTCCTTCCATAAGAAGCTAGGGATACTCTGATACCTTTGGGTAAGGGGCAGGACCTCACCAATGCTAACATGAAAGACGCTCTCCTCACAAGGTATGGACTCACTCATGAAAAGTACAGGGATCAGTTTAGGTCCTGTAAAAAGTCTGAGGCCAACACTTGTTTGGAATGTGTGGATATGTTCTGTAGGTCGCTGGATGGCTGGGTGAAGGGCAGTAATGTAACAGATTTTCAGGGGCTCTACAATTTGATTGCATGGGAGCACTTGTCGAGTCTATATTTTGCAGTTCTGTGCCAGCACCTAATTAATAGTCAGCTGACTGACCCCAAGAAGCTTGCTATGGAGGCGGACCGCTGGGTGATTAACAGGATCCACAAGAAAGCGTTTGGGGGAGACTCAGCCAAAGGTGGGCAGGGTCCCCAGCAGAAAAGTAGGGGAGATAAGGGTAACGCGCAGGAGTTCTCTAAAGGGCCCCAAACTAGTACCCCGGGTAAAGGTTCCCAGCCCCCAGGTGATAAGAAGAACGGGGTCTCTACAGGAAAGATTGCTGAGACCGGCCCCCGCAAGTGTTATGCCTGTGACCAGGTGGGTCGCATGAAGGGAGACCCCAGGTGTACCAAGGGTACACATACACCCACCGGTGGACAGACCAAGGTGTTGACTAGTGTAGCGCTTGGGGAGGAGGGGTGTCCACAGGAGGGTGGGGATCCCGCAGAAATGACCCTCGTCTCACTAAGGGACAGTGAGATTGTCCCAGGAAACCAGGTGCCCCCTAACCCAAATAAATATACCACCTGGATGACCATAAATGGGAAATGGGTAGAGGCTCTCAGAGATACTGAAGCCAGTGTGACCTCAGTCCGGTGTCACCTGGTCTCTGAGAAGCAGGTAGTCCCAGGGGTATTCCACCAAGTAGTTGCTGTAGACAACTCTGAGCACCAGTGTATGGTGGCACAGGTTCCCTTTGAATGGGGGGGGGGGTCTCCGGACCCTTGAGGGCAGTTGTGAGCCCTGCCATGCATGCAGATTATCTGCTAGGTAAAGACCTGGAGCAGTCCTTAAGGAAGGATGTTGAGTTCAGGTCTCACTTGGAGATGCTTGGGTTGCCAGAGTGGGCATGCGTGACTACTCGGTCAATGGCAACCAGAAAGGGTGATCAAGTGGACTTGGAGCCTGAAACAGTGGCCCAAGTCCCTGCCAAGAGAAAGGGCAGGGGGTGCGAGAAACCAGCCCCCGAAGTTCCCACGGACTGGGAGGAGGCGGATCTCGAGGTGGACGCCCTGGTGCCTACAGGGGAGCAGGTAGCCGAACTGGGAGACATCTCTGAGCTGACCTATTGGCAGCAAGAAGGGGATCCCACCAGAGAGGAATTCTGCAGGGAGCAGAAAGAGTGCCCTACTCTGGAGGGTCTGTGGTGGCAGGCTGCAGACCAGGCAGTTGGTAATCAGTCCGGATCACATCTGATCTACTGGGAGAATAGTCTCCTATACAGTGAGCCGAAAGTTGCTGAGCCTGGGTCAGCCTGTGTGCTGGTGGTACCCCAGCGCTTCAGGACCTTCCTACTGGGTCTGGCTCATGACCTCCCTCTCAAAACAACAACGGCGCCAGTGGTGGGCCGGCGTTAATGGGGATCTTTTACCACGTGGGGTTCCCCAGAGAGGTGGTTTCTGACAGGGGGACCAATTTCATATCCAAGTATATGACATCCCTGTGGAAGGAGTGTGGTGTAACTTACAAGTTCACCACTTCTTACCACCCCCAAGGAAATGGTCTGGTGGAAATTTCAACCAGACCTTAAAAGGCATGATCAAGGGTCTAACAGAACCCATGAGGAGTAAGTGGGACTTCCTCTTGCCATGCCTTCTCTTTGCATACAGGGAAATGCCTCAGTAGTCTCTCGGGTACAGCCTCTTTGAGCTCCTGTATGGCCACCATGTCAGAGGACCTCTGAGTTTGGTGAAGGAAGGCTGGGAGGCAGCTCCCAGGAAAACTCCCCAGAATGTGTTTAGTTACATGCTGGCCTTCAGAAACCAAACTGCCGGCTTCAGGAAACTTGCTCAGGCGAACCTCGAAGCAAGCCAGGCAGAAATGAAAAAGTGGTATGACCAGAATGCCACTCTGGTCGAATTTTAACCTGGGCAAAAAGAGTGGGTCATGGCCCCAGTGGAACATTGTGCCTTGCAGGACAAGTGGACTGGTCCATATGAGGTGGTGGAACGCAAAAGTAACGTCACCTACCTGGTGGATTTGCAGACTCCAAGGAACCTTTTGAGGGTCCTTCAAGTGAACGGCCTCAAGACCCACTTCCAGAGGTCCGAAGTGAGTATGCTCTTGGCGACAGATGAATGGGTGGAAGAGGAGAGTGAGCCTCTCCCTGACCTCATGTCTACCAAGGAGCATGATGGGTCAGTGGAGGGTGTGATCCTCTCCCCTACACGGACTCAAGAGCAGCAGGGGGATTGTCACTAGTTGTTGGAACAGTTCACCCCACTGTTCTCTCTGACCCCAGGTGTTACTCACTGGTGTTCCCATGATGTGAACACTGGTGACAGCCCTCCTGGAAAGCAAAAGATTTACATGTTGACTGACCGGATCAGGGCCAGCATCAAGGAGGAGGTCCCCAAGATGTTGGCGTTAGGGGTGATTTAGCCCTCCAACAGTCCTTGGGCCAGCCCAGTTGTCTTGGTCCCAAAGGCTGCTGCACTCGGTGCTACTCCAGAACTGAGGTTTTGTGTGGACTACCATGGGCTCTATGCCGTCACCAGGACCGACGTGCACCCCATCCCCAGAGCTGATAAGCTCATTGATCGGTTGGGAGCTGCCCGGTTCCTCAGAACATTTGATTTAACGTCTGGGTACTGGCAGATTGCCTTAACCGATGGTGCCAAGGAGAGGTCAGCATTCTCAACCCCAGAGGGTCATTTCAAGTTCCGTGTGATGTCCTTTGGGTTGAAGAATGCCCCCACAACCTTTCAGAGGTTGGTCAATCAGGTGTTGGCTGGACTGGAGAATTTCAGTGCCGCCTATCTGGATGACACTGCTGTGTTCAGTTCCAGCTGGGAAGAACATTTACAGCACTTCGAGAAAGTGTTGAGGGTTCTGCAAGGAGCAGGCCTCACGATCAAGGCCAGCAAGTGCCAGATCGGGCTGGGTTCAGTGGTGTACTTGGGGCACCAGGTAGGAAGCGGCCAGGTGGCACCCCTACAACCCAAGATTGACACCATTCTGGCTTGGAGCCCCCCCAAGACCCATACAGAGGTGAGAGCCTTCTTAGGTCTCACCGACTACTATAGGAGATTTATAAAGGGCTATGGCACCAATGTTGCCCCCTTAACAGAGATAATTTCTAAGAAGCAGGCCAGGAAGGTGATCTGGACTGAGTCCTGCCAGAAAGCTTTTGAGGCCCTGAAGGCAGCCATGTGCACAGTGCCCGTGCTCAAGGCACCTGACTTCTCCAAGGAATTTTTCGTGCGGACTGAAGCTTCAGAGCATGGTGTGGGAGCGGTGCTCTCACAACTGAACGCAGAGGGCCTAGATCTGCCTGTAGTCTTCCTTAGCAGGAGACTATTCCCCAGGGAACAGAGGTGGAGTGCCATAGAAAGGGAGGCTTTTGCTGTGGTCCGGGCACTGAAGAAGCTGAGAGCATACCTGTTTGGGACTCACTTCCAGGTTCAGGCAGACCACAGGCCCCTCAGATGGTTGATGCAAATGAGGGGTGAGAATCCAAAACTGCTGAGGTGGTCCATTTCCCTACAGGGTATGGACTTTCCGGTGGAATACCGCCCTGGCACAGAACACGCCACCGCAG
The DNA here is from genome assembly GCF_964261635.1 of Lissotriton helveticus. Taxonomy (NCBI): domain Eukaryota; kingdom Metazoa; phylum Chordata; class Amphibia; order Caudata; family Salamandridae; genus Lissotriton; species Lissotriton helveticus. The sequence goes on from NC_136061.1 coordinate 1,205,229,053, forward strand.
ATGGTCTGTCCAGGTTCTTCCGCCTTAGTGAAGAGAACTCCCAGGAGGTTGGGTAGTTCCCCCTACTTTCAGCTGGAGGGGACATGCGTTAAACTTGGCATCTTTTGGCTTGTTTCCCCTGACTTTTTGCTTTCTGACCTCCCATTTTTTACTCTGTTTTTGCTGATGCAATGATTCTGCGTACTTTCCTCACTGCTGTCCAGTGGTAAAGTGCAAGTGCTCCTGTATAAAATGTGTTATGGATTGGTGTTTCCATGATTGGCCTATTTGATTTACGTGTCAGTCCCTAGTAAAGTGCACTGCGAGTGCCAGGGCCTATAAATCAAATGCTGTTGGTGGGCTGCAGAACTGGATTGTGCCACCTGCGCAAACAGCCCGTACAGTGTAACTCTGGCCTGCCATTGCAGAGCCTGTGCGCAGCCTGCGGCTGCCATGTCGACCTGGCAAGTACACACACTTGCAAGTCCCTAAACCTTCCCATTTCTACATGTGAGTCGCCCCTAAGGTAGGCCCTAGGTACCCACATGGGCAGGGTGCATTGTATGTGAAAGGTAGGACATGCCCTGGTGTGTGTGGCATGTCCTGATAGTGAATTAAAGCCAACTTCGTTTTCCACTATTGAAAGCCAGGATGGGCAGTTTGATTATAACATCCTATAATTCTAACTGACCCAGGGAACATGGTAGAAAGTAGAGTTTAGTATGCCTGAACTCACAATGATGAAATGCATCTTTTAGTGAAGTTGGTTTTAACATTCTGTGTTTGAAAATACCACTTTAAAAAGTAGGTATTTTCTGACCTAACCATCTAGCCTGCCTCTGCTAGCTTGTTTATTGTCTGTCTGGTTTGTGAGTGACAGGGGCTGGGGGAGACTCCAGGAGACAGGGTGAGTCAGCACCGGGCTGAATAGGCACCTCCACACATAGCTGGGTGGGAGGAGTAGCACCTGGGTCTGAATAGGGCTGGGCTTGCCTTCCAGAATGCTGACTCCACCTCCTGTGGTGTGTCTGAGGACCCTGGCCCACACTGAAAAGGAAGAAGGTGCACACTTGCAGAATGCACCCCAAACTGGTTTGAACTAGGTCCAGGCTCCTCTGCCTTCAGAGGACAAAGGGATTGCTGGTATAAATATTGGGGCCCAGACCCCAAGATTTTAGAACTCTCTGGAATCAAGGAACCTGCCAAGAAGAAGAGCTGGAAGAAGTGCCAGGAGGAGTACTGCCCCTTTGCTGTGTTGTTGCTTTGTTAGGTTGGCCTGCAGCTGCTGCTTCTGCCTTGGGCAGTGAAAGGACTGGACTGAACTTTCTCTACTTGTGCGGAGTATCTCCAAGGGCCTGAAACTGAGCTGGCCTCCTGTTAAGACGTCTCAGGGTCTGCAAAGACTTCACCAAGCTCTGGGTACCGCTCCTGGAACCGCTGTTTCAGTTGCCACAGAGAAGAGGGAACCGCGACCGACTCTGTCACCGACTCCGTCGCTGGCTTTGTGTCCAGAAGGCACCGCAGGCCGCACCATCTCGCCCTGCACCGCAAGGCTTGGTCTCAACAATGCCGTCTGCACGATCCTCACAGAGCCGCTGCCTGCACCGCATCGAAAGGCACCGCAAAGCTTCGCTTCACTTCGCTGGCCTGGTCTGGTCTCACCGACACGATCGCTGCTGGCACGACACCCGTGACCGCCTCGTCACGCACAGCTGTCCGGCTCGGCTAGCACCAATTCCCACCAACTGGCTCTGTCGCTTGCATCGCAACCTGCCAGCACTGCATGGAGCACTGTCTCGCCCTGCCCTGCACGCCTTGGTCTCACCGACGCCGTATGCACGATCATCACCGAGCCGCTGCCTGTACCCCATCGGAAGGACACCGCGCCCTGCATCGGTTCCAGTTTGCACCGTAACCGCGACAGACGCCATGACTCACTCTGTCACCTGCACTGCAACCTGCCAGCACCGCATCGAGACCGTCTCGCCCTGCCCCGCCAGCCTTGGTCTCACAGACACAGTCTGGACGATCGTCACCGAGCTGCTGCTCACACCGCATCGAGGGACACTGCACCGTGCACCGCTTCCACTTTGCATCGCAACCGCAATGGATGCCAAGACCAACTCGCACCTCCGTGTGAGCTGCACTAAGAAAAGGTACTGTTAACGAGTCTGTCCCGCTGTTGCTAACCCGTACCGACGCAGTCAGCTGGAACTGCGAGACTCTGTTGTTTTCAGCATCGCAGTAGGCTCGGACCGAGCTACCGACTCGTACGAACTATGTTTTCAGCCTATCTTTGCAATTTAAAGACATCAGCTATTTTTAAAGTACTGTTTTGTGGATTTTTATCGTATTTGGTCTTGTTTAAGGGATATAAAAATATTGGATATTTTTATAAACTGGCGTGGTGTCCTTTTGTAGTGCTTACATTGTATTACTGTTGGTTATGTGCAAATGCTTTAAACACTGCCTCTAAGATAAGCCGGACTGCTCGAGCAAGGGGGTGAGCAGGGGTTATTTTAGGAGTGTAACTCCCTTATCCTGACTAGAGTGGTGGTTTCTGCCTTGCTTTGGTGCAAACCTTAGCCAACCAGAAATCCCATTTCTAACAGTGTCCATAGCGGTCTGAAGATTTCTGCCACTAGCGGTCTATGATTTCTTATTGATGTGAAGTTGCAGTGTTTAATGAGCTGTATTTAGTTCAACCACTCTGTGTACAACAGAGACCTCATCCATATCTAATGAGACCTGGAATGAGCCGGATCATGCCAAATAGAGTAGACTCAGACTACTGCTGCCTGCTAGGCACTTCCTCTTGGTCCTAGTATTGTAAGATTATTTTGCAATAATCAAATTCTTCCGACATTATTTTTTGGTGTTTCCAGTGAATTGCCACTTAAATCACCCAAAAAGAATGTCAGAGAAACTTGACCTCAACAAGGCGTGTGCAGGGCTGCTGTTTCTGACACTCTAATTTCTCCCTGCTTCATAAATACATACTAAGCCAACCCTGTGTCCATGAGTTTTCCTGGTGCCAGGGCTCAGAATTCTATAAGTGCCTAAATTCCCATTATTTATTGCTCACACCGTTGCAGGTACAAGCATCCAGGATTTCCATTTGTTTCCAAAATGTGGACTGGTCTCAATGACGGCAAGAAAAGACATGAAAGACAATCTTATTGATCCTAGAACTTTAAAATCTCTTTGAGCAGCTGCAGTACCTCTAGAGACTTTGGAAAGAGAAAATGGAGCATATGGAGGCTCTACCAATCTCTTCTGCCTGATGGCCTATCTAGTGACAGAGCAAGGTGTTTATCAGGTAACTATCGTTTTGTCATAGGTACCCTTCCTCAATACATAAGCTATGAATCATTCATGTTGCCAGGAAGAGATACAGACTTGCAGATTGTCACACACTAGGAGCAATTCTGTTCTAACGAATCAACGCATCACTGAGCTAGATGCGGGAAACACAATTCTAAGAAACATGCCACTAGGTCCAAAAGACTAGAAGAGTGTAGTCAAACACTTAAAAGATGATTGGAGAAATGCTTGAAATACTCCAACAACTGGCAATCACTCAAGGTAGCATTCTAAACCATGTGTTTCTTTTGCCCATCATGCCACCCCAGATTAGAGCCAGCAATATGCAAAATGGCCTTGGTCCTGCACCAAGAGGAACAGTCCAGTCTGTACATCTAAGTCAAGCAATCTCTGTACCTGAACACAAGCAATCCAAGACCGGTTGCAGCCTAATTGGGCCTCTTCAGTCAGGTGCAGCATGGTTCTAGAGGCACAGTGTGCAGGGGATCCACATCTGGGTAGAAAGTTAAATACTCAAAAGATGATGGGAGAAATGCAATTGCTCCCAACACCATTGTTTATTTGCCCACCATGCCACCTCAGATTATGCCCAACCATGTACAAATCAGCCTTGGCCCTGCACCAATAGGAACAGTGCAGCCTGAAGTGCCAAGCAAAGTCCTCTGAACCAGAATACAGGAAACCCCAAGACCAATTTTGACCTAATCTATAGTCGCTTAGCACGGTTTTCCTTTTTAAGTGTTTTTGAATATTCACTGCTGTCTCACAGGCCAACAACAATAACAGATATAAAGTAAATGAATCTTTGAAAGGTACAATGCTGGAGATTAAATCTCTCTGATGATGAGTAGAGTTAGGATACTCTATCCTAAATAAATGGTCACGTTTGTTCTATTGACACGTATTCAACATTTGATTAAGTAGTGTATCTTTAAACAAGGGCAGCTTTCCTTAGAAGAACATTTAAAAAACAGTTGGAATGCAGTTAGGATAATCGAGCACAGAATAACTGAAACCAGGCAAGATATGTTGGCAGTTCTCACGGGCCCTGACATGACTGTTTAGCACTGTGCTCGTATGAAAGAAGACAATGACCAGACCTGTTGAGCACCGAAGATATACGCAAGCGAGACGGCCGTGGTCATACACAGGTAAGCAATCATGCTGGTTTAATGGATGGTGGTACAACAGAAGGTATTTGTATCTAGCAGCGAGCTTGAACAATGAGTAAAGCTGACTGAGTGCTGCAAGAGGCTCAGGAGATACACCCTTTCTCCATCATCCTCTTCTTGTGCTTATTGGAGGAAAGTGAGGAAGTGTAAAACGTTTTGTGGAATTTCATAGGCCCTCTCGTAATCTTTACATCATCCAAAACCTGGGTATTGGCTCTGGGGTCTGTTGTTCACAGCAGGAGACCATTTTTTCAGAACATAAGATTTCTGCTTTTGGAAACGAAAGGGAGAGGTCTTCTGACACAAAGCTCAACACTCAGAAGTAATCACCAGGGGGTGGGTGGCTCTTGATGTACTAACAGATTTTTGGGATAAAGAATTCCCTGTCATGCTTCTTGCTATATGAGGATACTGTTATTCAGCAAGTAAGTTTATAAAGGAAAGAGGATGAAAATAAAATTCCTTTGTAATGTCACAGTATTGAATATGCTACTTACCAGTATGCATCTGTTCTTGGCATGTAGGGCTGCTAACATTCATATCTTTTGCATTAGATCGCCGCCTAGTGTTGGGTCCGGATGATCGCACATTGTTGTCCTGGAAGAGTCTTCGAAGTATCCTGAGATAGGTGGCTCCTCCCCTGGACTACAGTGCGCATGGGCATCGGCTCCATCCCCAGATTGTTTTTAGCCATTGTGGCAGAGATGGAGTGTAAAGTGTAAAGGATGTCCATGCTAATGATTGAATGCAAGAGTATGTCTGCAGCTGCGACAGGCACCGGGGAGGAGGGTGGGCGATATGAATGTTAGCAGCCCTACATGCCAAGAACAGATGCATACTGGTAAGTAGCATATTCAGTTCGAGGCATGTGGGCTGCTAAATTCATATCTTTTGCATAGAATATATAGCAGTCCCTCCATTAGCGGCGGTTGCCCGTGCCAGCTGCAGAAACCTGAAAAAGTGTCTTGAGAACAGCCTGCCCAACAGCTGCTTGCTGTTTGGAATGCACATCAACACAGTAGTGTTTAGTAAAGGTATGTGGTGTAACCCATGTGGCTGCTCTACAAATGTCCTCTAAAGGAATGTTCCCCAGGAAAGCCATGGATGCCCCCAATTTGCGTGTGGAGTGCGCCCTTGGGGGTATTGTTAAGGTGCGTTTAGCCTTTTGATAGCAGATCTGGATGCACTTAACAATCCATCTGGCTATTCCTGCTTTGGAAATAGGGTTGCCCTTATGCTGTGGCGAGAAGGCAACAAAAAGTTGTTTTGTTTTCCTAAAGTGTTGTGTCCTGTCAATATAGTACATCAACGCCCTCCTAACGTCCAAAGTATGGAGCATTCTTTCCGCCACCGTTTGTGGGTTTTGGAAGAATGCAGGCAAGTCAATAGTTTGGTTGAGATGAAACTGTGACACCACCTTCGGAAGGAATTTGGGGTTAGTACGTAGTACCACCCTATTTGGATGAATTTGTATGAATGGCTCTTGGACTGTGAGCGCTTGCAGCTCACTGACACGTCTCAGTGAAGTGATAGCAATAACGAAAGCCACTTTCCATGTTAGGAACTGGAGTTCACACGAGTGTAGCGGCTCAAAAGGTGGTCCCATCAGCCTGGTGAGGACCACATTGAGGTTCCACACCGGAGCTGGCGGTGTTCTTTGGGGAATGACTCGTTTCAGACCTTCAAGGAAGGCCTTAATGGCAGGCACTCTGAAGACAGAGAGATGCTGCCTGTTCTGAAGATAAGCTGCTATGGCAGATAGATGTATCCGAATGGAAGTGTACGCTAGATTGCACTTGTAAAGATGTAACAGATAGCAAATGATGTTAGGGATAGATGAATCTAGCGGGTTTATGTTATTGGCTGTACAGTGAAGGACGAAACGCTTCCATTTTGCAGCATAGCATGCTCTGGTAGTCGGCTTCCTTGCCTCCTTGATGATGTCCATGCATTCTGGAGGTAGGTGAAGGTAGCCAAACTCTAGGACTTCAGGAGCCAGATCGCCAGGTTGAGCTGCTGCAGATCTGGATGCTGAATGTCTCCATGGTTCTGCGTCAAAAGCCTGGGCGTTAGGCGCAGCCTTTGATGCGGCACCACCGAGAGCTCCAGAAACGTGGTGTACCATGCTTGGCGTGCCCACGTTGGAGCAACTAGGATGAGTGTCATCGAGTGCTACCAGCGGTATCAGAGGTGCTGGTGGAAAAGCGTACGCAAATTTGCCTGACCAGTTCATCCATATAGCATTCCCCTGCGACTGTGGGTGAGGGAACCTGGCGGCAAAGTGTTGGCATTTTGCGTTTTCGTTTGTGGCAAACAGGTCTATCTCCGGATGACCCCACTGCTGGAAGTACGGGAGGAGTACTGATGGATGTAACTCCCACTCGTGCATTTGATGGCTGTATCTGCTGAGCAGATCCGCCATCTGATTGTCCTTGCCCGGGAGGTGTTCTGCCATGAGGAAAATGTTCCTCTGAATGGCCCACTTCCACATGCTCTGAGCCAGATGAGACAGCTGCGGCGAGTGGGTGCCTCCCTGCTTTTGAATGTAGTACATCGCTGTCATGTTGTCCGTCCGGACTAACACCACCTTGTTGCACAGATGTACACTGAAGGACTTGAACGCCATGAAGATTGCCATCAGTTCCAGATAGTTGATGTGCATCTTCTGTTGCTGCGTCGTCCATAGTCCCTGCACAGTGTAAGTGAGCAGATGAGCTCCCCATCCCTGGAGAGATGCGTCCGTTGTCAGGGTAATCTGTGGCACTGGCTCTTGGAACAGTCGGCCCTTGCAAAGGTTGTGTGGATTCCACCAATGCAGAGAGTTGTACGCCCGACTGGTAACCAACACTAGGTCTGTCAATTGTCCCTGAGCCTGTGTCCACTGATTTGCTAAGCACTCCTGGAGCGGACGCATATGTAACCTTGCGTGAGGGACTATGAAGATGCAGGAGGCCATCATGCCAATCAACTGCATGAATACTCTAGCTGGAAGCGAGTGTTGTGGTCTGAACTTTTGGATTAGAGACTGCATGCTGTCTATCCTGACCTTGTTTGGCTGAGCCATGGCTGTCAGGGTATTTATGGTCGCGCCCAGAAACTGCCGCACATGTGCTGGTTGAAGGTGCGACTTTGGGTAGGTCAGCGAGAAGCCCAGATTGTGAAGGAGGTGAATGGTAGTCGACATGTCCGCGGCGCACTGTTGTTCCGACTTGGCTTGAACGAGCCAGTCGTCTAGGTAGGGGTAGACATGGATGTTCTGCCTCCTGAGGTGCGCCGCTACCGTCGCCAGACACTTGGTAAACACTCTTGGGGCAGTGGTCACTCCGAAGGGTAGGACTTTGAACTGATAATGCCTGCCTTGGATAGTGAACCTGAGATATTTTCTGTGGGACGGGTGTAGTGGTATGTGGAAATAAGCATCCTTGAGGTCTAAGGTTGCTAAGAAGTCCCCTTGGTTCAGTAAGGGAAGAATCTGTTGCAGTGTAAGCATATGGAAATGTTCTGATAGTATATACAGGTTGAGGGGACGCAGATCTAGAATGGGTCTGAGAGATCCGTCCTTCTTTAGAATAAGGAAGTACAGGGAATAGACCCCTGTGCCTTCCTCCTCCACTGGCACGTGCTCGATTGCGCCTTTTTGCAGCATCACCACTACTTCTTGCTGCAATAAGTGCAAGTGCTCTGCGGACATAGGCCGTTGCCTTGGTGGAATGTTGGGGGGAGTGGACTTTAACTCTAGACAATAACCGTACTGGACAAGTTGTCGTACCCACCTGTCTGTGGTGATGTTTGTCCAGACTGGCAGGAACTGCTGGAGTCTCCCCCCGACAGGTGTTAAATGGTCGGGGGGCAGTGACAGAGAGTCACTGTTTGTTTGGGGCAGAGGAACGGGAGTTGTTGTTTCCTCTGCCACGTCCTCTGGTGCTGTTTCCTCGATAACCCCCTTTATTCTGCTTGGGGTACGAGGACTGTGCTCCACCTCTAGTGAACTGTGATTGTTGACCCATCTGTCCTCGGGTGACTCCACGTGCACCTGAGCGACGAAAAGTGTTGCCCCGGAATTGTTGTGACTGAAGGGCCCCCATAGACTTAGCTGTTTCGTTGTCTTTCTTAATCTTTTCGAGGGTGGTGTCAACATCAGGACCAAACAGTCTATCAGGATTGACGGGCTGATTGAGTATGGTCGTTTGAATGTCTGGTTTAAACCCTGATATGCGTAGCCACGCTTGTCGTCTCAGCATGACGCTAGTGTTAATAGCCCTAGCTGCTGTGTCTGCGGCATCAAGTGCACACTTTATGGCTGCATTGGAGATGAGTTTTCCCTCCTCTATAAGCAGTTTGGTACCCTCTTGAAACTGCGATGGCAGGTGTTGTAAAAGTTGCTCTAGGGTGTCGTAATGCGCCCTATCATAACGTGCCAATAGCGCCTGTGTGTTCGCAATATGCCAGAAATTGGCAACCTGCGCAGCTACTCTTTTGCCCCCTGCCTCAAGCACTTTAGACTCCTTGTCTGGGGGAGGAGCTTCACCCGTTGCCTGGGAGTTTGCCCTTTTGCGGGCATTTGCGACCACAAGAGAGTCTAGTGGCAACTGTCCCCGAATGTATGCAGGGTCTGCAGGTGCTGGTCTGTATTTCTTCTCGATGCGTGGATTGACCACCCTCGCCCTGGTAGGCTCTTTAAAGATTTCCGCAGCATGCTTAAGGACACCTTTGAGCATAGGAAGTGTCTTGACTGTCCTTTCAGAGACTGAAAAAGTGTCAAACAGAAAATCTTCCTCCACTGGGTCAGCATGCATGTCCACATCATGATTAGCAGCTGCCCGTTCAATGAGTGCATGAAATCCTGCAGAGCCTTCTGTTGGGGATGCACGTGCACTGAAAGGCTGTGGGTCTTGCCCCACATTTTGGATTCCCTGGTCACCTATGTCGTCATAGGAATCCTGTTGTGCATCGGGCTCATTGATGGGGAAAGTGTACTGGTCATCTTGTCCATATTCCTCTCCCTCAGAGTGGTCGGGGGAAGGTGTTGGACTCCTTCTAGGAGGATTCTGGATAGGTTCAATCAGGGCTGGAGTGTCCTGTGCAGGCCTTTTCTTTTTCAGTGGGATAACATAGGAGTCCACTGGTTGGGAAGTGATCTTCCTCTTGTAAAGGGTCAACTTGCCCGTGTCCGCGTCGATAAAACGTTCAGAATCGTCTCCTGAGTCGAGTTGTCGACCCAATACTCCAGCAGACGTGGACGAGTCCGATGTCTTTGGCGCCGTCTTTGGCGCAAAGGCCTTTGGTGCCTCCTTTGGCGGCAGAATGAAGAGAAGTTTGCCAGCAGGCTTTGCCGGCATGTCCATCGTCTTCTGGTGCGACGGCGCCGGAACCGACGTCGCAGAGGCCTTATCCCGAATTCTTTGAAGTGAAGTGGCGATGAGGGACGCGTCACTCACAGCGGCACTTGGCGCCGACGAGGAGGCCTTCACCTTGCCTTCGGTTCCGACGTCCTGTGGGCCCTTCGGAACCTTAGACGTCGATGCTGCAGCTGTAGACACAGAGTCCTTGGACCGATGTGTTGAGCCTCCGCCCTTCGATCCGTGTGATTTTGCAGACTCCGTCTCAACCACGCGTCCGACTAACGACGTCCCAGTCTGTACCGGAGTCTTGTCGCTGACTTTGGCGGACTTTGACGGCGTCGTCCCGGCCGACCCGTGCCGGACGACCTTCTTAGAGGATGTCTCCTCCGCTGACGACTTCGGCACTGTCGAATCGACAGTTTTCTTCGATTTCTGTGGACCGGAGGCCGACGGAGTCGATGAGGTAGCAGGCTTTGGTGTTTTTGGTTGAACGACCGCCATCTTAGGTGTACTCGAATCCGTTAGTTTCGGTTTCGTTTTCGGGTCGGCCATTTTAGGCGCAGTCGATACCGATGGTTTCAGTTTCGGTTTCGATACGGGCTGCGTAGCAAGTATGTCCGTGGCCGGGCCTGAAGGCGGGGCCGTGGCTTGCGGTACAGGGTCTTGGGTAAGGCCGAGTGGCGATCCCGTGACCCGAGCCTGATCCGCGTAACTTTCGGGGCATAGCTCATCCCCTGAGCTATCTTCCGCGGCCCCATAAACTTCTTCGACGTCCCCTACCTCGTCGACGTATTCAAGGCCTTGATCCACGACCCCGTCGTCGTCTTCCGGATCTGCCTCGACCTCCGTCGCGGGCGATGAGATTTCAAGATGATGGCCTAGGCCCTCTTCTTCCTGGTCGCCGAAGATGTTATCTGGAGCCGGGGCCGCTTGTCTGGCCTCAAGGCGCACTGCGCGCCGAAGCTTGAGCGTCTTCTTCGACCTGAATCTGGAGCAGGCCATGCAGCTGTCCTCGTTATGGTCTGGCGAGAGGCATTTGTTACAGACCGGGTGCACGTCGATATGTGGGTATTTGGACCCACAGACGGGACAGTATTTAAACGGGCTCCGCTCCATGTTGAAAAGTTGTGGTCGTGTTGCGATGAGAAGGCCTCGGTGTCCGAAGAGTGATACGACTCCGCAGATTCCGACTCAAAGAGACGGAAGAACTCGAGACCGTACACAAACAATACCGACGTAATGAAACGAAGGCCTTTTGGCCTTAAAGAAGCTAGTTTTCTCGGTTCCGACAGAGAGACGTCGAGACCGCATCCGAACCCAATGGCGGAAAAAAACAATCTGGGGATGGAGCCGATGCCCATGCGCACTGTAGTCCAGGGGAGGAGCCACCTATCTCAGGATACTTCGAAGACTCTTCCAGGACAACAATGTGCGATCATCCGGACCCAACACTAGGCAGCGATCTAATGCAAAAGATATGAATTTAGCAGCCCACATGCCTCAAACTCCATGTTACCTTGTCACATCCTTCTTGTTACGTGTGGTAGGGGATATTTTATTCCTTACTACATGGTCACACCCTCACTCTCAAACCAATGTGAATCCTCTGTCCTGCTGCCGTAAGCAGTTTGTTCTGGCTCTCACTAAGCGCCACTAGGCTGAACACCAGATTCTAAATCTTTTACACTGCACTGATTCACCAGAACACCAGATTCTAAATCTTTTACACTGCACTGACATAGCAAAAGTGGGAATCAAAAGTTGTTTCCCACTGTTGCTACCTCAAAAAGGAATTCCCGGCTGCTCTCACAGCTCTCTGAGAGACAGTCCGCCCACCGCAGTCTCTCTGCTCCGATGGAGAGGAGAGAGCATAACTTAGGGAGAGTAGGAGAAGGGAAGAGGGTGGTGAGTTTCAGCAAGCCAAGTATTCCTTTTCTTTTTTTTACATTTTCACATTTGTGGCAGCAAGGAGTGGCCATGTTATGTATAGCTCCCCCTTAGCCCTCTGTCTCCGTTTAGCAGTTAAAAGAAGCGGCAGATTATTTTAGGGGCCATACAAAACATAAAAATCTAGATGGGTAAAAGGTGAATAAAGGGGATTTTTCATTTTGGGGTACCGAGTTACATGTCAGAAAGCTTGAGCTTCTTTCTCTTTGCCTATTTAATGTCACTAAGAGTAAAAAACATTTCGTTATTCACCTTGATTCCATTCATAATTTTATATGTAATACACAAAAGTCTACAGTCCCTGTATAACCACCTGTCTCAAATCTCCTTATTACAGCGGATTTCTGATGTTTCTCTTCATAAAGATAGTAGAGTTTTTGGGACTCAGGGATGCGTAGTGCATAGGGATTAAGTAAATACTTTTTAGGGCTTTAGGGCTCAGGGTTGAGAACTTTATAGGGGAAGCTACAAGCTTGTAGGCCTCCTGGTTGGGCAGTGGGAGTAATACAAAGAGTTAGAAAGGATTTGTTTTGTTTTAGGGGTCATTGGTGGTTAGTAATGTGTTTGAGGGTTAAGGGATGGGTTGTTTAAATATTAATACTAAATTGTAGTGGTTTCGTTTTAAAATGTTAAAATGTACTATTACATTAATTTTAAATAATTTATTTTTGTAAAATTAAATTGGAATATACGTATCATATATATATATATTTATATATATATATATATATATATATATATATATATTGATATAAATATATATATAGTGTGTGTGTGTGTTTCAAAAAGTAATACTTAACACCTGTTAGGTAACGTACTCTCAATGTAATAATCTGCAATGTAAAGGTACTCACCATGTATTGACTGCAATCTAATGACTTCTGATGCAAAGACCTGCAAAATAACTTGCATTTGGATATACATTTAAAACATTACAAAAGTACCGAATCAGCTTTCCACATACATTTCGCCTCTCCCAGGCTGCCTGCAGTATCCACCTTTGCTGAATAGAAAGTCACAAGCAAACTTTCTGGTCCTTTATTAACCACCCATCCCTTAAGACCCTCTAATATCTTCTCTGCAAAAATGTGGTGCTCTTAGGAACAGACTCACAGCTGTTTTAACAAGCAGTGGCAATGCCACCCAGTCTCACTTACCCTTACCTACAAGTCAGACCAACTGGCATTGACAAGGCTTCTTTATAACAGCTTTCAATGCAAGTCAAGATCGAAGTTGTATCGTTCACATTTCTGCTGCGATTTTTCTAGTGACCACTATGTGGCAATAGTAAGTGACCTTGCTTTTTTATGTCGGTGCAGTATTCAGAGCAGGACGTATGAGGTATCTGATGACGGTGAAACCAAAAAGCTCCTGTAGGTGGGTCAAACACAGGGAGTAAGAACGCCACAAACATGAAGCAAGGCAACTGAAATTAGCATGAAAGCCATCCAATCTTGAGCAAGGATTGGCTCTGTGGAGTATTGTATACAATACTGTCTGCAACAGGCGGCTGGATCGGTTTGTAGCTTGACAGTAATAATTCTGTAAAAACATTGTTACTGTAACTTTAAGGTCATATTGATAAAGGAATACTTGCTCATGCAGAGCCTCCTGGAGTTGGAGACAATGATTGTTCAAGAAGGACCCATTTCAAGAACCTAAACCTGTCTGTTGTACTTACTTAAGAGAAGCAATTAATTTACCAGAGAACCACTGACTGCTTTGAGCAGTAATTTAAATTAATATGCTTAAGATAGCCACTGAATTAAGTCTAACCGGATCAATAATACAGTTATTTCAAGGCAGAGGAGAAAAGGTTACTGGCAAGTAATACTAGTGTGGCTATCCACAATGCATTTTCAAACTTCGAGTACCTATTTCGGATCCAATTATTTGATGCTAGGATTAAGCAAAGCATGGGTCATCAGGAACAGATGCCTGCTGGAGTTGCAAACTGTATTTTTGCAGAAACAACAGAACCATGCTGCAAACTAAGCTAGCCTGTTACAGAAGCAAGGGACACCTTACAGAGATCCATGTTACAGACAGAACTGTCCTTTAAAAAAGCACGTCATCTACACCACAACCATGCTGCAGAGAAAACTGGTTGTTTTCGGAATCATTTGTAAATGGAAAATATGCAGGGGTCCTACATAGAGTATTGGTCCAATCAAGCCATTAGTTATGAAAAACAATGACGGGTTCATGAACTGGGTCATGAACTTACTTATGAGGCAGCTACTACCACTTTCTGCTCAATCACCCTCTCAGTCACCAGCATGGCCAAGAACCAACCAAAAAAAAGTGCTGCCATCTCCATCAGATTGTCAGACTGAATGCTAACACTCACAATCAGCCTCATCCTTAAAGGACCCGTATCACTGCTAGTGCCTTGACAAACACACACACAACGCAGCCTTATTTGGTGGGCTGCCTGGGAGGGCAGGGCACCAAAGCTCTGCCCCAGAAGATGTCTTTTATCAAGGTCTGGTATTCCGGATGTTGATGATACAGGTGAAAAGTAAAAGATAACTCTTGTGCAGCTCCAAATCAGGATGCTCCCAAGCACACTAACCATGACAAGAATAAACCCAACAATACACTGGCAGCATAAGGCATGTCCCACCACACAGCAAGACTGTAACAACTTGTTTATTAAGGTAAGTTGTCAAATAAATACCAAACTGAAAAATACATCTGCAATGAAAAACGAATGTTGTAGGTTCTTGGAATAAGAAAATACACTTTTTAAAAATGCCTAAGGAGTCAGGATAACAGTGAAGACTCCTTCAGAACCTACCCTGAGATGGCAGCAAAGGTCCATCAACCCCTTTCCCAGAGCTCCAGCAGACTAAGTGCCAACCTTCAGAGAAAGGCATTACAGCAGTTCATTGTTTATTAAAACTGCTTAATGTTCATGGGCTCGTGTAGCTTTTTCAAACGTACTTCACATTGAGCAGCAATCCCCTCTGAAAATGTCCCTACTCAGAAAAGGACTACCGTTGATGGGGTCTACAAGAGTCTCTCCTAGCTCTGTACTTTCATCATTGCTTCTTCTGCCACCAATCATGTTTTGAAGTATCTTGCTTCACTATGAGCAACAGCAGCAGGTTGATCCTTAGATCCATGTTAACTACCCAGCCAGCTCCGGGTTACATGTCCTCCACGCTCCACTTGTAGGCAATTTCTTGGACTGCCTTCTTGTCAGCTTGCCTGGCATATCGCTTCTGTTCAAATCCATTGGACCTGTTGGACGGAAAAGAAACAATGCATAATTAAAGCTTCCCTGTACTGGCAAACACTTTCAAGGCTTAAGAGTTAATGAGCGTATTTTGCAGCACTTTCTTTTACAGCACTTTCACTTCAGACTTTCAATAGAGAATTTAAGACAAAGGTCAGCTTCAGAACTGGACTGTATGAGTAGACTGCAAGGCCCCTCTGGTTTTACGTTAACCCGGTCAATGATGCAAGTGTAGCCAACCATCTCCAGCTCACACACACAAAACCAATTCTGCCTAACGAAGTAACTCATCAACTTATGCTTAATTCGGGTGGGTGACTAAACACTTCAAGGAACAATCATAACCCTTGAAATGATGAGCCTTCAATGTTACTACATGAACCTGAACTCAAGTTGCTGGCAGCTATGGCACAGAGCTGACAGGCTTAATATATGGCAATGCGTAAAGTATTTATGCAGTACCAAAAAGGTAATAAAGTGAAAATGCAAAACAATAAAAATCCCAAACCAAATTAGAAATATTGTCTACAATTTAGTAACAATATGACAGAAAAACGATTAAAAAAAATCTAACAAGGGGAACCATAAATATGAATTTTGAAAGTTGTAAGT
The DNA here is from genome assembly GCF_964261635.1 of Lissotriton helveticus. Lineage (NCBI taxonomy): Eukaryota > Metazoa > Chordata > Amphibia > Caudata > Salamandridae > Lissotriton > Lissotriton helveticus. The sequence goes on from NC_136061.1 coordinate 1,205,244,670, forward strand.
AGAAATAATGCCAAAAAGCACAAAACGACAATGTTAGCCTGAGTAATAGCCAATGGCTGAGGTTAATTTAGGCATTCCATCCTTTCTTCTTTCTGATTGATTAACCAACTCCAGCAGCTTCTTTCATATTGATGTGGGTTAACTTCCCATGCTTCTTTGCTGTCCTCGCCCCACAGCCTCCCCACCCCTTTGCATAGCCCCCTGGTCCTCCCAGTTTGTAGCCTCCTCCAAAGTGCATTCCGTACACTTTTAGGAGTTAGTCATTCACATCGTTTTTTACCCACATGAGGACTTATGCCTAGATGCATCAAACAGAATTGCATTCGCAAGCGGTGCGAATCGCAATTTTCGGCCGTTTGCGAATGCAATTGACTAATTTGGAATGCATCATGCTTTTCGCAATTTTAGGAATCGCAACCATGTTGCGATTTCTAAAATTGCGATTGCATTTAAGAAATCGCAATTTGAGATTTCTTAAATGCAATGCATGATTATTTTTGAATTGCGAATTCGCAATTTGGAAGGGGTAAAATAGCATGAAATTGAACTTCATGCTAATTTACAGAAAACTATCAAATATGCACAAATTGCATTTTTGGAAGTTTAAATTTACACACGCACATGCCCAGTGTAAATTGCGTTTAAAGTTACATTTCAGGGGTGCAAGGAGGGGTTCTTTGGACCCCCCCCTGCTCCCTTGAAATTGCATTCACATTTTGCGAATCGCAATTTGAAATTCGCAAAATGTGATTGCCTTCCCATTCATTCCTATGGGCCTTTTGGCCCATAGGAATCAATGGGAAGGGTTTTCCTTAATTGCAATTCGCAAATTGTGAATCGCAATTAAGGAAAAATACAGAATTGCAAAAATAAATGCGAATTGTTCATGCATTGCCGCTTGCGATTTCTAAATTGCGATTCCTTAATTTTCGCAATTTAGGAATCGCAAACGGCAACAATGATGCATCTACCCACTAGAGTGGAAATGAGATGGGGCCAGACCACAGGCAGCAAGTTTATACTCGATGAAGAAGAGACCTGGGTATTAATGTTTCATGGTATTCTATTCAGAGAGGAAACAGATTAACGAAAACTACTCTGAGGGTGTTATGTTCTTACTGGAAACAAATATGGGGAACTCAACCAGAAAAAGCTATTCCGACTGTCCTAGTTGTGTCCTCAAAGGGAGCAGGTGTCAAAGTTAACAGGGAGCACAGTTGAACCCTCACATCTTGAACCCTGAATGTACAGCGTAAAAATGGAGACAAAAATATGCAGTGTGTCGCTTTGTAGAGTTCAAAAGATAAAATGAGTTTTGAAAGCTTTTTGACATCATAAACCTTTCTATGTGAGGCATGTTATGTTGTGCATTCTAAATAGCGCACATTAACGTTTGTGGTCCCTTAGCATTTTGGTGGAGAGCTTGTATGCGATTTTGGGGTTTGCCCACAAATCTGGGGCTCCACTTGGGTGATGTATGTGGGTATGCTATGGCCCAATAAATAAGTTTAGTAGGGGATAAAGGAATGGTTTTTCCTTGCAGAAGATGTGCATTGGGGGTGGCGGTGGTGGGTGCGGGGGGAGGGAGGGTGGGGCTTGAGACCTGCCGTGGGGCTGTGTGTGCTGTGTAGTAATCTCACATATGTCTGTGTGTAATTAAATGCACTAAATCATTTGTATAGCACATAAAAAGAACTGATTCTTACATCACTTAATAACAAGTCTTTAGTACTCCCCAATAAAATATATGTTTTTCTAAATTTAAATAACGACAGATTGAGTGAAAACTTGCTAGGATTAAAACGTATATAACACACATTGCCTTTAGGTGTTTAACTTACACAATTATCTACTAGTAGCTTGGGCTCACAGTTTTATGCCATTTACTTTTAGGCGTTTCTGTCAACACGTATCCATATTTATTTTTTGTATTCATCCATATTTATTTTGTGTTCTGTAATAAAGTAAAGCTGCAACTAGATTATATCCAACGTGTTTCACCAGTAAATGTACTCAAAAACATTAGTACTGTAGTACGAATACATGGACATTGACAGCTGCGCAAAGCTTCATTAAGAAACCTAATTCCTTTTCCTTTTTATCCCCCTGCTTGTCAGGCTGCACAGCTACTGGCCTGGCAGTCTCGAATAAAAGAATTGGGAGACCCTGAAAAGACCAGTTTCCTGTTTTTTATGTTTAAAAATAAATACAAGAACTGTATGTTTTCTGTCAGTGTTTAACAAAAATCAGTAGAAACGGAAAACTATGAGCGTTAACTATAATGTATGACTGGCACACTTTGCTGCCATATTTTGCCATGTTGCAAATTATTTTGGGGACAAAGTTTGTAAAAAAAAAAAAAAAAAAAAAATAATAATAATAATAATAATGTACTGGCAGTATGTTTATTTTTATTTTATTTTGAAAGTTTAATATAGCGCGAACAAGATCTTTGCAGATAACAGAGCGCTTTACAAAGGCAAGGGGTAAGTGAGTGCTAGGGTGGGTACACAGGGAGCATAGTTAGGAAGGTAGGTCATCAATGCAAGTAGTACAAATAAGAGGGAGCATGAACAATCAGGTAGGTCGATAATACAAGTAATACACATGTGCAAAGGGATCAAACAAGTAGTACAGATCGACGCAGCGTCTTAAAAGATCAAAAGTAGTAGTTCAAGTGTATTTAGCCATGAGGATAGCTTTTACTTCTTTCTTAAAACGAAGAGTGGAGGAGATGAGCCTGGTTTCGGGAGGGAGTGAGTTCAAGATCCTAGGCGCCATTCCTGAGAAGGAGCGTTTGTAAGTTTTTTCCTTCCGGAATCTTCGAGGCTTCAGCAGAAGATTGTTTGTGCTTCTGGTGGTTCTGGAGCCGCCGGAAATAGTCAGCTTCTGAGTGAGGTAGCCAGGTGAGTTCAGGTGTATGGCCTTGTGCGTCATGCAGGCAATTTTCAGATGTATTCTGGCTTCAAAAGGCAGCCAGTTCAGGGATTTAAAGTCAGGGGAGATATGTGAGTGTTTTTTAGATCCAGTGATGAGCCTCGCTGCCGCGTTTAGTGAAGCTCTTAGGGGTGCAGTTGTAGTTAGGGGGAGACCGCAGAGGGCGATGCTGCCGTAGTCTATGCGAGGGATGACTAGTGCTTGTACTGCCGTTTGGAAGTCTTTGGCTGGGAGGAAGGGTTTAAGTTTCCTCAAGGTATTTATTTGGAAGTTCGCTCCCTTAGTTGCCTTGCTGATATGCTGCTGCATGTTGAGATTGGCATCAAGTGTTATGCCTAAAGATTTTGCTGAATCCACGATGGTCGGTTGGACATTGAGTGCAGTTAGGTGTTTAAGCCAGGTTTGAGTGGTAGAGATTTTCGCGGGAGGTGAGATCAGAAGGAACTCAGTTTTCATAGCATTGAGTTTGAGGTGGTTATCGGCAAGCCAGGATTGGGTGCTTCTAATCGTTGAGTTCAGACGCACAATGTCTTTGGGGGATTGTAGTTCGAGATATAGTTGGATGTCATCGGCGTACATGTGAAAGTATACATTGGATGCTTGTAGCAAGGTGGTGAGAGGTTCCATAACTAGGTTGAACAAAATTGGGGATAGGCAGGATCTTTGGGGGACACCTAACGAAACAGGTACTGGAGAGGACATCAAGTTGTTGCTCTTGAATTTCTGAGACCTGTTGTGTAGAAAGGAAGTGAACCACTGAAGAACAGTCCCAGAAAGACCCATTCTCGTGTTTAAGAGTTCGAGTAAGTTCTCATGTTTCACAGTGTCGAATGCTGAAGAGAGATCAAGAAGGATGAGGAGGCAGGTATCATTTTGATCTAAAATTTGGAGGGCGTCGTCAATTATGTGAGTCATAGCAGTTTCGGTACTGTGCCCTGCTCGGAAGCCTGATTGATGAGCGTTGAGGAGATCAAACTGTTCTATGTGCTTTGTCAATTGTAGTTGAACGCATTTTTCCAACAGTTTGGCGAGAGTGGGAATGTTGGTAATAGGACGGTAGGTGTTTAGATCAGTGGGGTCGGCTGTTGGTTTCTTTAGTAAAGGTGTAACTTGTCCAACTTTGAGGGAGTCAGGGATGGTTCCTTGTTGAAGTGAGCTATTGATAATTTTAGTCCAGAGTGGTAGGAGCAAAGGGGTGAAGTCTTTTACAGCGTTAGCAGGAAGAGGGTCAGTGAGGTGATTGGATGGTTTCAGGGTGCTGAGTAGTCTGTCAATTTCTTCTTCAGAGTAAGTGCCAAAGGATGACCAAGTCGCATTGTTTTTTGGTTCATTGGGTGTTATGCAGTGGGGTTTGGAGTAAAGGCTTGCGTCAATGAGGAGATTGCTCCTTATGTTGTCAGTTTTTTGGTTAAAGAAAGCAGAGAAATCTTCACAGGAAGGTGCATTGCCCATAGTGTCGACTGCTTGGGGTTGTTCCTTGGATTGTGATCGGATTAGCTCGAACAGTTTTCTTGAACGGTTTTTTGCTTGGTCGAGCTGGAGTCTGAATAAATCTGATTTTGAGCGTTTTATTTTCCTGAAGTATGCTTTTCTCTTTTTCTTCAGAATTTTTAGGTGCAGTGCCGAGGGAACAGATCACCAGGTGCGCTCTGCCATTCGCATGGCCCGTCTGTCTTCATTGAGACTCCCGTCGTACCCAGGGTTGGAGATCTTGGTGGAGACTCTTTTCAGTTGCATCCTCATTGATTATTGAGGTCATAGCGTTGAGATAGTGGTCAGTTAAGTATTGAACGTCAGTAACGCCGGTAGGGGGGAGTAGGAGATTGCAGCTGTTAGGGGGTAAAGAGTTTGGATTGAGTTTCTTCAGGTCTCTTTTCCAAATTTTGGGCTTGGAGGATTGGACCGGGTTAAGTTTAACTTTTTCATTGATGAAGAATGTGACAATATGGTGATCTGACCAGTCACAGGGTTGGATTGAATCAAGTTGAATAGTGCCTTCTTTGGAGATGATAAGGTCGAGGATAGAGCCTTTGTCATGGGTCGGGCTGTTGCAAATTTGGGTGAGGTCAGAAGCGTTAAGGAAATGTTTGAGGCTATTTACCACGCGTCACTGCAATCATTCCAGTGAAGATTGTAATCGCCAAGGTAAATTTGTGTGTTTTGCCATCCTGAGTTGATTGAGATTGTGTCCATGAGTTGTTGGGAGAAGGTGAGGTTGTCCCAAGGTGGGTGGTAGATGATGTGTAGTGAACATACAGGTTTGTTTTCACTGATGACATCAAGGCAGATGTATTCACAGGAGGTAAGAGAAGGGGCGGTGACTTTATTAATTGAAAGGTTGCTCCTGTAAATGCATGCGATTCCACCGCCTGTCTTGCTGGACCTGTCAAGTCTAATGATGCAGTAGTTGGGGGGGACTAGGATATCCATGATAGGAGTAGAAGATTCAGTTAACCATGTTTCAGTTAGGATGGCTAGGTCAAGGTTCAAAGAAATGATGAGATCAGCGACCTCCAAGGAGTGTCTTTGGGCCGATCTACAGTTGAGAAGTGTGCATTTGAGTCTGGGGGTGCAGAGGGAGGAGGAGGGATCTAGAGTGAGGGGGACTTTTGTGAGGTTGTTGGGGACGGAGCCTCTGTTGTTATACGTGGGGTGTCTGAGAGGATTGGAGAGAATCGTAGGAATGGACAGGTGTGAGGTGGCTAAGAGGTTTTGGCGAACCGGGATATATGTGCGGAGTAGGGTGTGTATGTCGAGGTCCGACAGAGTCTTGATAGTGCGTCGGGGGCGGTTGGAGGTATTGCGAGAGGGGATAGAGGTCCAATGTAGGGGGTGAGTAGGATGTGAGGGGGATATGTTGTTAGGTTGAGAAGTTGTGGTGGGAGGGGGGTGTCTGGGGTGTGTGAGGAGTAACTCTTTTAGGGTGTGGAGTTCTTCTCTCACTTGGAGGAGGGTGGACATAATCATGTCCAGCGTGGGGTTAGGTAAGGAGTTGGGGGTGGGCACTGAAGGAGAGCAAGTGTCTAGGTTACTGGAGTAGGGAGGGAGAGGGTTGGGGGTGTTAGTGAAGTGGTTGGAGTTGGAGGTGTTAGTGAGTGTGTTGATGTTCGGGTAGGTAGGGAGGTTGGGGGGAGGGGAGTGAAAGGATTAATGATGGTGTTGGTGTTATTGGACAGGGAATCAATGATAGGAGGGGTGAGGCAATTGCGGGAAGAGTGGGGGCTGGGCGTTGTGGGGGTGACAGTGTGGTAGAAGGGAGTGAGAGTGGGGGGGGGAGAGGTTGTTATTAACCTCTTAGCTGTTTACATAGATCTCTGCAGCAGGTCGTTTCACCCTAAGTATCATGTCATGACAAGGTAGAGATCGAAGAGCAAAAAAAGCAACGTTCTCGGTAAGGACCAGAAAAAGGGACAGCCCCATCATTTGCTAACCACTCATTGTAAGTTTTGAAAAAAATGGACTTGGCCTTTACTCTGGTCTGTAAGGATGTGCAAAAAAAACAGAAAAAGCAGAAAAGGATCCCCCTGCTGCAGATCGTGGGAAGGTCGTTCTATAGTACAAACATTGTTGCAAGGGCCAACTGCTTAGCTGTGCTCTGTTCATCTAGCCCTGGTAGGCTCATTATCTGCCACTCCCCCTTATTTCTAACTTTATATCAGTTTCAATTCCAAGTCCAGGTTTTCTATTGGCAACTTCACACTTGTTTGTAATGCCCCCTCCTGAAGATCGGGCCTGGAAACAAATCAGTGTCTAGTGCACACATTACAAGTAAACAAGTTTAACAGCTGGCCATGAATTTAACTGCCTTGACCCACAGAAATAATTAACAACAAGGGGTGGTGATGGACAGAGTCTCTGAATTAAGCAGAAAACTCTCACCCAGTCAAGAGATCAGGGCTAGATCCAACACCGTTTTTTAGCTCACTGCATCATCCCAGTTTCAGAACCTGGCTGTATGCAAATTAGTCTGTTCCTGTCCCAGTGCATGATGGGAACAGGGCAAACCAAACTACAAAGCCAATTCTTACACTGGAAAGGAAACAAGCTACCGGGGACCGGTTTCTGGCACCCACAGAAATGGCGTTCGTTCATCCAATAAGCACCTCTCTAAGTTAATTTTCATCATTGACAAGAAACAAATGTAGCCAAACGGGAGGTACATGGTAGAGGCTCAAAAGATGCCAACCTTTGTCTACTCGGCAGGACTCGAGAGTTTAACACTATGCTCCCCAGCTCGGAGCACACCTATTGTGCTCCATCACACAAACTAGATACTGGCCATGGAGGAACTACTGGCCTGGAGGGCACACTATGCCCTGTCTGTATGGATGATATCTCCTGTTTTGCACGAGTTAGGCCTCTCACTTGATGCCCCACTGCGAGCGTAAAGCCTAAGAAAACCTGGTTCAATGAAAAAGGCAAGCCTTTTTGTCTCTTAGAGGTGAAAAAAAGAAATCCCATTGAGTTGGGCATTTACAGTGTCAACAGATGCCAACAATCTGTGGGAGCAAACTGTGGTAGCAAACTACTGCATTAAAACACACACAAAAAGACACCTTGTGGGAAGTAACATACCCAACTCATATTGTGGACATGGGGTGCATGAGATTTTGAGGCAAAATGCAAGCAATGATCTTATCTTGAAGGATGGTCACCCTGTAGAGCGCAATCAGTGTCTCAAAAACGACGCTGTAATTTCAGAAGCTCATGCCAACCTACTTTAACTCCAGGGTTACCCAATTATAGCTTATAGAAGTGAAACAGCCGTCAAACTGTATTTAAAATGACATTAAGAAACAAATATACAACAAATACCTGTCAACTCCATCCCAGCGGTAACCAGGCCAAATGTCAAACCGATTCGGGGGAGGGTTTGGTCCACTGTATCTTGGGCGCGCTGTAGAAAACAAAGAAAAAATGTCTCTAGCTGTTGTGAATACCAGCATTGGCAGAGGCTACAGCTGACTTTCTTGGGACAAGGCTTAGCTGACTTCAGCACTAAACCCTTCGGCATATTGCATAATGACAGTGCTTTTTTGTCTGCGTCCATAAAAGAAGTACAGTCAAATCAACCAGTTTAGCATCAACCCTCCAGCAACTCAAAGATGGCGAGAGTGATCCCACAGAGCTCACCTTTCTTGTTCTTTTCCTCCTTCACTTTCTTCTTTTTGATGAAATTGGCCATGGGGTCCCCATCTCGTTCCTGCTCCCGTAGCATTTGGTCCAAGTCCTGGTCGTCGATGTAGCGGGCCAAGGGTTTCTCAATCTCTTTGGCTGCATCCAGCACATTTTGCTGTTGCATCTGCCGCTGGGCGAGACTACAAGTGGGAAAAGAATAACTGACATTAGGGAAAGGTAGGTGTCATTTCCTCTGCCGTTAACCAGTAAGATTAATTTCACGTTCTACATTAGACCACTTTCAGTGGGAACCAATGTCAGGAGAAAACCTAAAAAAAAAACAAGATTTTGTGGATAAGACAATCGGTTTCTAAAAACACAAACCAACTAAGAGAGTCAGCAGGCACAGAAAAAGTAGTACATATGGTCTTGGACCTACAAAGGCTATAAGCCATGAAAGATGTTCTACTGTAGAACTATATGTAGGTACTAGTAATGGTGTTGCGGGTAAAGCTATGTGTAGGGAAATGGGTGCTTGTTGCTGTACCACCCCACATACACTTTTTGCCTGGTTTTGTGAAGCAACTTTGACTGAGGTGTACTGGGTCCCTGCTAACTAGGTTCCCAGAACCTGTGTTCTTGCCCTAAAACTGTACCACAATTGGTGCAACTTATGTGGCCATTGTAAGTCCCTAGTAAATGGTACCCCTGGTACCGAAGGCATTGACACTAAAGAAGGACCCCAAGGACAGCAGCACGAATTGTGCCACCCTAGGGTCCCCGCACCAAGGCTATGCACACTGTCACTGCAAACTGCGTGGCTTGGTGCAGACAAAAAAAAATTACAAAAATTGACGATTCAACATGGCACAAATCCCTGTGTGCCATGCCCGCAGACACTACATGGGATATAGGAAAGGCACCCCCCCCCGAGCAAGGCAGGGAGCACTGTATATCCGGTCGTCGCTTCAAGGTGCCAGCCTCTGACAGCGCGGTGCAACTTAGCAAAACATTGCCCAGCTGCCTATCTTCACTGCACCCAGTCTGCCCGGCTGTGGTATCTTCGAACTAGATGTGCTCCCGTGGCACCAGAGCCCTTGTGACCTCCACTCTCCCTTGAGAGCCTTCAGACTTGCCTACAAGTGCCTGTTTGCTTTTAAGATGCCCCACTTCTTTCGTAACGTGCCAGTTACTAAGTAAATTTGCTCCTAGGTCCTGGTGAAATTCGGGAAGCCCCCGAGATCTTGGCCTTGGAACTTTGGACCTTGGCCTCCGAACCTTCCGATTCCTAAAGGTGAACCACCTCAGTGATTGCATTGCGTTTCAGAATGCTTTTTCCTTCCATAGGAAATGTATTATGCGTAATTGTACACAACTGTGAATATTGTATTTACTGTAATTTTTCCACACTGCGAAAAGTATTTACTGTGTAGTCGAAGTTCTTGGTCTAAATATTTATATTACAAAAGTGCTGTTCTTCTAGTTTGGTCTCGACTTCATTCATTGAATGCGTATATAATTTATTGCCACTGTAGGTGCAACAAATGCTTAGCACTACCCTCTAATAAGCCTAACTGCTCGCCCACACTACCACAAAAATAGAGCGTTATTATTATCTATTTTTGCCTCTGTAAACCAATAAGGGTTTCCTCGACCTCTCTGCAGTGTACCTCATTGTGCTGCACAATGTCGAGAGGTGGGTTACCTATACTATGTAACTGCCCAATGCTAAAATATAATGATGAACCACAGATCAAGATTGAGGTGAGATGGCCAAACAGAATGCTTGTCCCAGCACCAGAATGGCCCGGGCTGCAGATCAGGATTTTGGTTTAATGTAGATCAAAGTACATAATGAAACCGTCATCAGTTTGATGCAATTATTTAATATTCACAAGGACAACATTCTTTTCTCAGATGTCAATGTAAATGTGCCCTGCTCTTTCTTGTTTCTGACAAATGTCAAGAACCTATTTTCTGAGAACCAATGGTCAGGCCTAGTTTCTAGCTTCTTCTTACATGCACAAATTCTGCAGACTAGCTGAGAGATTCTTCTGCTTGTTGGTAAAGGTCCCAGTTCTTTTCCTCCACAGAGTTAGGTGTTGGTTATGCTGTTCCAAAGAAACAAGATACCTGCTCTCCTTCCTCTACAAAATATTGTGCACCAACCTCTGGATCCAATAGCACAACCCCACCACCTCCTCGAGCCAGGTTAGGTCTTCTGAAAAGTTCACTTCCTCTTCCAGAAGTGATAACATACTTTGGGTTGTGAAGGAGCACCATGGATTATGGTTGCTGTTTTTTTGAGCCATGTTTTAGCTTGCCTTGGTGATAGTTCCTATATATTGCTTTCTGTTAGTGAAAGAGTTCTCCTATCCTGGCGTTCCACAAGCTGTTTTGAGATTTCCCCCTCTGGTTGGTTTTCTTTACCCATTTAAGATCTGCTTGAAATTTAGCCTACATTTGAAGTAAAGTTTCTGTTACTCCTCTGAAGAACCCTTCGGAGTCAAGGATTGTTACAGTTGACTCTTTTTTCAGTTTTCATTCCTTTTGTCTAGCTTTGCACTTCCATCAACTATTTTGTCTGACGCCCGATGGAGCTACTTGGTTTAGCTATAGAGGAGATGGGCCGTGGATTCCCTCCTTAGTCGTCACCTACCCAGTCGGTCTTTAGGCAGACTTCTTTTCGTCTCTACTTATTGTCTCTTCCCTAGCTCCTATCCTCTCTCCCCTTGTCTGCCCTGGGATCATACCTTACTGGACTTTGGTTGTTGCATTGACTCGTCTACCGGTTTGTGTCCCCATCACCCTTCCTCTCCTCTTCCCATGCTGTGTCTCTCACCCGCCCCTCCCCTTTCCCGCCCTCATTATCTGTCTACTTCCCGTGCTCCAACCCCCCCCCCCCCCCCCCCCCCTCCCCGGAATCTCTCACCTTGCCTGCTTTTCCCCTTACGGATTTGTGCTTATTTTTTATCTCAACCTTACATGTAGCTATGTTGCCATTCTCTAAGAAATGTGTAACCTTTGTAATGATGTAACCTGTAACTATGATCTGATGCTCATGTAAAGCGCTCTGATACCTCCGGGTCTAGCCAGCGCTATATAAAACTTTTAAAAGAAATAAAATAAATAAATAAATAAATCATGTTCTCAGCACTGGTTGTCTGGTCTGGTCTGCAAGTGCTTCCATGAGCCTCAGGAAGCTTTTGTACTTGTTTCAATATATGGTCCTTTTTTTCTTTTTTTTTTTACTTCTTACAAAGCCAATGCAGATTTTTTCCCTTTTAGTTCACCATCTGATAGGGGCAGTCTTCTGGCTGCTCTTTGTAGTTTTCACTATTCCTCACAGGGACACTGTACCACAGGGCCTTTCTCTCACCACTTTTGTCTGAAACAGCACTTCTGGACACCTTTCACTGTAGCATTTCGAGTCTGAGACGATCTAAGGGACCAAGTCACAATCTACGGCTTCCATGAGGTATTTTACAGCTTCTGCAGCTTGAGAGTGTTTTAATGTAAGTTCGGCCCAGGTTACATTTTTCACTACGGAACACGTTTTTTTGTATTGAAATGAAAGTCCTCAGCAGTAGCTTTTCCTTGCCCTATCACTTTTAAGATGTTTGTGCCCCACTGGTTATTACGCTCATTCAGAGTTACAATCTATGGAACACTACGGTACATTTAAAAAAAGATTAGGGTGCACTGTGAACACACCATGAATTGACAGCGGTCAGGGCATGGATAAGTAATTCAGGGCATGGATAAGTAATTGAGTTCAGAAAAGCACTCTTTCGCTCGCATTCTATGGAAACTGTTGTGCAACTGCCACAACAGACCCTGTACCATCCCATTACGGAGGGACTGAAGGGTTCATCACAAAGTATGGCATACCTGGGCAGATTTCAGGCTCTTTAAGTTTCCGATCAAAAAGTTATCATTATTTCATGGAGGGCAGCATAACAGATGGGTAGACAGTGACACACACTCTTTAAACTCACTAGGTTCGCGTATGAAACGCACATTAAAGATAACCTGCGTAATAGTAATACTCTTATATGTGTACCCACTTGAGGCCAGTCATCCCTGTCTCATTGTATGTGTCTGCCCAAACCTGCTTCCTGCATGTTGCATACTGTTAAAGCCATCATTTCTCGATGCTGGGTGAGATCTGTCCGCCAGGATTATGGTTATCAGGTATCCCACTTACATTGACAAGCCAGTTGATAAAGATTTTGACCATTGCAGAAAGAATGTTAGTATTTTTACCATAAGCACTAGACACTTGCTTCTTCCTCAATGTGGGGTAGGCCTTTATCTTAGGATAATAGGAGCCATAACTCCATTGACCAGTTGTTATGTAAAGCTTTAACTACAGTGCAAGAATGGTTATTCTTCTGTAATAAGTTTTATACCTCTTTTACATTTTTCTTCTATGCTTGGTTGGGTTGCAGTACTTTCTCATGATCATGTATCCAGCACTTTTCCAGAAATATATTTGTCTCTGCCAGCATAGGTTATGACAATTAAGGACATACATTGTATTGAATCACATTGGCATTTTTAAGTACCCATTTTTATGTATATAATGTTTGGAAGCACTTTGCACTTTTGAAGCCACAGATAAATGCAGCTTTATTTTAATCCTGATGAATTCTATTTGTATTAGCTCTAATCGACCCGTCAAACGATTTCACATGGTACTTTGACGCCATTGTTTAACTCTTGAATTTTTACTTATGGGACTTTGACGTATGCATTTTTATGCATATAATATTTACAAGCACTTGGCGCTTTGAAGCAACCTGTATGGTTTTCTGTGGGTTAGGACAAATGCAGCTTTATTTTTACTCTGATGAAATCTATATGCATTGGTTTTATTCGGAATGTCGAACAATTTCACATGGCACTTTGACGCATCGTTTCACAAAGAGGAATTTTTACGGATATGTCTATAAGCACTTGGCTCTTTGGCGCAACCCGTATGGTTTTTCACAGGCTAGAACAAAGGTAGCTTTATTTTTAACCGTGATTAATTTTACGTGCTTTAGTCCTAAATCGAATTGTCTATTGATCCCAAAATGTTGCATGGTCTATATAAGAATATTATATGTTAAATTACGGGAAATGTACTGCAACGTATCACTTTGTGATGATTTTAATTAATCAGACAATAACATTTATTATTATTATGCAATACTCTTTTATGTATACCCACTTGAGATCTATCATCCCTGCCTCACTGGCTGTCGCCAACCCTTCTCCACTTGGGTTTCCTTACACATACCCCTATTGGTCCTGTATTACCCATGTGCCAGCTGAGCCTGTCTTACCCCACTGTAGCATATCCAACAACTAACTCCCACTGAAAACTCTTAAAAGTGTTTCCATGGAACATCTTTCACCACTCCCTGCACTTGATATCTCTAACACCTACCTGACTGGGCGTCTCAAATCTGTGTCTCAATATGCATCTATTGAATCTGCCCCTCTAGTTGCCTTACCACAGCATTATGAAATGTCTCTTACCCCTGACCCCACCGGGCATACTGCTCTTCCCTCTGGGACTTCACACCAGCTGTGCGTTGTTGCTCCTCCCGCTCTGCCTGCAGATCTCGCTTGCGCCCAGACTTATCTCGGAAAACTGTTGTTGCAGATCTGGATTCATCTATTGGGGGGGAAAAAAGCACAGGATCATAAACAACACCAGAGAAAACTCCTATCATTGGAGATGGTACAGAGCAGCAGAAACATCTCCCAGCCCAAGAGAGCTACGAGCCCCAGAAAAAAAAGCTATACCCTAAACGGGAGTCCTAGTTTTAAAGGAGGCATCTAGACCACAGGCAGCTCCTCACATAGATACAGCTCTTACGGGTGGATATGGATCTTTCATATTTGCCAAATTCCACAATACTAAAAGTTTAAAAAACTCAATAAGTCTAGACGGAAAGACTGAAATTAAGCCTACTGCGATAACTCCATTTAAGATTATGACCATAGCAAAAAAAAATGTGGTTCTGGTCTCAGCGCAGTCTCACAAAATGTCTCCAGTGGGGTGCATCCTTTTATAGGTTTCTTTTACCAATGATGCCTTTAGTGGATAGGAACAGCCCTAGTGTATCCTTTTTCTATGTCAAACACTTAAGTACTAGAAGGTACAAATCCCTACCAAATAAGTACTGGTACCTGGAACAGGTTGGATCATGGAAATCTTACTGTTCAATAAAAAGCTCTGCATAGCTTTCATTTTAAAAAATATATATTTTTATTAGTTTGTCCCCATTTTATGCAAGGAATGTAGAGTTCAGTTCATAAAAATTAAATACATCCAGCAAATACAGTCGATATAAATATGTAGCACATAAACAAGAGATAATACAGCAAACAGCAGACATATATCCTGTAGCATAAAGAACCATGAGAAAGCAAAAAAAAAAAAAAAAAAAAAAAAGAAGGGAACCTAAGCAGTATTTCAAATAGTAGCAAACTCCGTTAGATCCAGTCAGTTATAGCAGTCCAGATCTTAACTCCCATGGCCCTCTTTCTTCTGACTTTAGTCTTGTATATAGCCAATTCCAAGTTATACATTGCTAATAATCTCGCACGCCAGCTAAAAAAAGAAGGAGGATCCGGACTGATCCATTCATTCGTGATGCATGCACATGCTACAGCCATACAGATAAATATAAAATATTTCGTGGTCTTGAATCTTGTGTGAACAGATGTGTCTAAGCTAACACCTATCAAGACCAATTCCCCAGTTATAGATATTGATAAGCCCGTTATTAATCCTAAAAATTGTTCAATAGAAGAAAATAATTAAAATAATTTGGGGCAAGAAAAAACATATGAACAGCGTCAGCAGCGAACTGACCACATCTGTTACATTTAGTCCCCGCACCTGTACCCCATTTAGATATCTTTCTTGGAGTGTAATACAAATCATATAAGGCCATGTAATGCTGCGTGCGCATCCTCCCTGTCATCAAAACCCGATTTGCTAAACTTAATGATTCAGCAATATTAACTCCCTCTATACTTAGCTTAGTTGCCCATTTATTTTGGCACTTCTCAAGTTCACCTGGCAGTGCTGAAATAAGATAAGAGTAAAATTGCCCTATCTGTGTTTTTTTCTCCATACTCTCGATGAGGGGAAATTTCCACAATTGGAATTCCATCTCAGGTCCTAACTTGTTCAAATAGCTGTGAATTTGGAGGAACTTAAAAAATGTGTGTTTAGCCAAAGCAAACTTCCTTTGTAGCTCAGTAAACAAAGCTGAATGTCCATCTTGCAACAAATCGCCTAAACATTGAATTCCTTTGGAAAACCATCTGTTGGTGATTTGATCCCGAAAGATAAAAGGTAGTATCTCGGGCGCTGCAAATGGAGTGTACGCATTTACCTTCGGGACCCCCAACTGACGCTTAACAAGTCTCCATGCTGTGTAGGCTGCTTTAAGAATTTTACATTTTGATTTTTAAATTAGAAAGGTTCTACAATTTTAACAAAACAACCCCTAATCGCCTCACCCAACCCAAGTTCATAAATTGAAGGAGCATGGCAAGGCAAGATTCGGCCCTATCCCCCACTACCAGCGGGCTAGTGAATTGCAACACACGTGCCAGATAATAAAACATAAAATAAGGTATACCCCAACCACCACGATCTTTCGTCAGCACCATCTTTTTATATGCCCTTCTTTGCCGCTTGTATCCCCACAAAAATCTAGAGGAAATCCCCTCTAATCTCTTAAAGCAACTAACTGGGAATTCAAGCGGAATCGTTCGAAACATGTACAAAAATTTAGGTAATACCAGCATTTTTAAAACATTTGATCTTCCGTATAGAGATAAATGCAAGTGATCTAATCTCTCCAGCATTGAGTTTACTTTAATCAAGACAGCATTCATGTTTACTTCTGGAATATTAGAAACTGGAAGTGAAATTTTAATTCATAGGTAGGTGACTTCTGAGACGCTCGTTACAATTTCCGGAGGATCGTCACCAACAAAAAGAATCTGGATCTTGGATATGTTTAGCTTATAACCAGAGAAGGATCCAAACCGAGCTGCCAATTCATCAATAGTTGGTAACACATTGCCGATATCCCTGGTGACAACTACAATATCATTCGTGTAGGCAAGGGCTCTATAATCTATATGGCACAAATGAATGCGTTTGATATTCTCAGCCTGGTTCAGCTTGTTTAAAAAAAGATCTATGTATAAGGCAAATAAAAGCGTTGAGCACGGACACCCTTGCCGTGTTCCACTAAAGATTGAGAAAAAGACGGGCTCCTGGCCGGCTAGACGGATACACGCAGTTGGGGAAAACCTTCAATACCAGCAGCATCTTAGGGCCAAATCCCTTCAATCTTAAGGTGGAGAAGTGTGGCTCAATGGTTAGAGCGGCAGATCCTGATGCAGAGGTCTGGCCTAGGACCAGGGTTCAATTCCCGCCTCGGCGGGTCTTGGGCTCAATTTCCTCGGACCTGATCATTCTCGCCTCGGTGCCTATTCTAATCATGGGTCCCACTCTGCAACTCTGGGCAATAGCTTGCTTAATCTCCACAACGGCCCCAACAGCGCTGGGATGCCTGGCTTCACCTTGGGGGTGCCCAGGAGTGGGCATTTCAGAGGGCAAGAGCCAGGAAGGGTTCCACGGCGGTATGCGTACAGCGCCAAGACGCCGCAGGGTATAAGTGCGCTATACAAGTACGAATTCATTTCATTTCATTCATTTAAGACATCCCACATGTATGACCAAGCAACCCTGTTGAATGCCTTTTCGGCATCCAACAGGGTTACCCCCATTGTAGAATAAGATGCATGTGCACAATCCACAAGAGCAATCAAACGCCAAACATGGTCGGTTGTGTCGCGTTCAGGAATAAATCCGTGCTGAGATTTTGAGACAAGAGATAAAATTATGCCAGATAAACGCGATGCTAAAATCTTCGAGTAGCTTTTGCTATCGGCATTGATAAGCGAAATAGGTCAATATGAAGAGGGCAACAGGGGTGGTTTATCTTTTTTTTTTTTTTAACTTTGATTGTGGATTTCCGCCAGGACATAGGTGCATTCCCCTTCTGTGCTTCCAAAAAAACTAACATCAGGTCTTCCTTAAGAACCTGCCGAAAGATCCTATAAAACTCAAGGGGGATGCCATTGGGGCCCATCGCCTTACCAACCGTCAATGATAATACGGCTGCCTCCACTTCTTCCCATGTGATGTCTGTACCTAAATATTCAGTCTGATCAGATGTTAATGAAGAAATCTCAATATCAGCACTAAAGTCCGATACAGTATCTTCAACCACATGATATTTCCTCCATGTGTAACTTACTGTCAAATTTACCGAAAACGTCTACAACTTCTGTCGGTTTATTATGAATTTGCCCTGACTCATCCTGAATGCTGTCTATCCTTTTAGCAACCTTCTTCTGACGTAGCCTTTTGGCCAGTATACGGCCCGAATTTTCTCCCACCTCATAAATCTCTGACCTGTATACTGCAGTTTGTGTGGCTAGCTTTGTAGCATAGTTCTGATACAGCTTCGATTTTTGAGCGGCTAAGTCACTCAAAATTTGGTCATTATCCTGACCACAACTAACAGCCACCATAAGTTGAGCTTCTATCTCGCGAAGTTTCTTTGTCTCAGCCGCTAGCATTTCTCGTCTTTTCCGTTGTTTATTGATTGAGAAACTTAATGTTTCTCGCCGTACCCCTGTCTTAAAAGCATCCCACACCATATGAGCGGAAGCGGATCCACGATTAATTCTAAAGAATTCTACTATCCATTCCCCCATTTGTTCGACAGAGTGGATCAACTAATAATTTCCGCTCAAAAGTCCAGGCCCTCAAAGCATTGCTAAAGCTAATATCTAGTTCTAAAGTAATGGGATTATGGTCAGAAATTATTTTAGGGGGGATATCGAACCTAGCATTATTAACATATCCGGCAGTGACAAAAAAATTATCTAATTGTACATGTTTTTGATGGGGAGCCGAATAAAAAGTGCTCCCTGGAGCTCCCAATCCTTTCACATACCATACATCATCTAGCCCAAACTCTTTGATAACTCCCCTGGTGGCATTGAAAACTTTGTTTTTCTTTCCTTTATAGATGTGGTCACTGGTTATGCCCACCTGCCCATCCAAGTGGAGATTAAAGTCTCCACATACCCAGGTCTATAAAGCCAACGCCTGTTGTTCCATGCGATGTGGGTCTCCTGAACACACAGTACATCCACCCTCATAGAAGTAAGAATTTGGGCCATTATCCCCCTTTTTTTTCTATCATTCAGCCCACAGATATTCCAGGAGCAGACCTTAAATTTACCCATGCTCACGATAAGGGTATTTTACAGACTGAAACATGATACCTAGCTGCGACACTTAACACACCTAAAACAGGATATACAATTTTAGAATCTTTATTTACGAAGTTTTTGCTGCTATTTGCACTCAAAAGCACACCTCTACTATTCCTTTCCCCACTACCCCCCCCCGACCTTCCTACCCCGGAAACCGCCCTCACCCACCCATGCACCCACCTAAATGAGGCAAAGGGACTGGATAGTCCCCCTTAGTGATGGAGAGAAAGGCTGGTTGCCCTTCGCCGGTCAGCCCTGTCCTCCTGGCATAGAAAGAAATTAAAACGCAATAAGAATTTATCTACATAGCGATCTTAAACTTATGGCACCACACTAAATTGTACCTAGAAAATCCTTAGCAGAAATCTCAGACATAAAAAATAGCGTTTTCTCCTTATAAAAGATTTTAAGCTTGGAGGGACTAAGTAGGTATGCCTGCGCGCCTTTAGCTTGAAGCAATAGTATAAGTTGACGCAGATGCCACCTCTGCTGTACCATGGCCTGGCCATAATCTGGGCATTCAAAAAATTCAACCCCCTTCCCCTTTCTCTTGAGGTCTGGCCTTGCTAGATCATATAAAGCTTCCCGAGACCAAAAATTGTTCAAGCAAATCAATATCGCTCTAGGTTTCCCATCAGACGCCCTAGTACCATTCCGCTTATGAATGGGGAATCGGTGCACTCTCTGCAGTTCAACTTCCCATTTCCATTGGGTCACTTCAGGGAAGGTTTCTGAGAACAACTCGATGATAAATGGACGAATCTCGCTGCTTTCGGCCCCTTCCTGGATGCCCAGGACTTGCAAATTATTCCTCCTGGATCGGTTCTCAAGGTCGATTAGCTTCCAATTAATGTCTTCCAGAAGAGCATTCAGGGAGGAGACATCCGATTTCTGCAGCACCATTTCATCTTCGATTAAGGCGATTCTGCCTTCTGCCTCCCCGATCCTAGCAGCCATATCATTGCAGGTCTTAACAACTCAGCGCCCCTTATTTTGAAGCTTACGACTCGCCCCTTGCATCCGCAAGCTTTCTGCCTTTGTCTCCTCGCAGTGCGACATGATGGCTTGATAAATAGTGGCTAAAGTGATCTCGCTCTCTATGTGTTCTTCTGGGCAAGTGTCTACATAGTGTCTACATAGCCACCCCTGGCCTTGGTTATTACACCGGATTCTAGTTCCGCAGAAGAGTTACCCAGTATAGGGTATCCGTCATTTTCAAAGCCTTCTCTGGGAAGAAGTTTAGGCAAGTCCCTTACTTCTTTAGCTTTACCGACAGTGCTCCCTTCCTCCCCCGTTAACAAGCTATTTTCATCATCCTCCAGAGGAGCTGAGCTTTTCAGGCTTCTGTTATCTAGCCAGTCACCTTCAACACTCTCAATGTCAGAGGTATTAGAAAGATCCGACATGGAATAAAACTTGCTGGCTGAGTCTCCAGAGTCAGCCTCAATAGTCACTTCACTCATAGTCCCAGCACCTTGAAAGGTTTTATCTAGCTTTGCGCTGGCCCCAGCTGTTACTAGAGCCCTTTGGCTACGGGGCGCAGAGCCTCCTTTTTCTGTAGATAAGAGACAGGATACAGCCTTTTCTGGAGAAATCCAAGCGGTGACGTCCTCAGCGACACACTCAACCATAATGTCGACAGCACCATTGGCAACATCTTCCCCAATTTCCTCCAAAGCCTCACATTCTTTTGCAAAAAGAGAAGAGTCTGCCCTTAATGATGATTCGATTTTATCGGTACCAGTAACTGGCTCAGAATTAACATTGGAATTGTCAATTTGCTGAGTGTTCACTTCAGCCAAGGCGGAGGTCTTACCTTTAAGCCGAGTTCTCTTTTTGAATATCCCAGGGATTTTAACATTGCCCCCAACCTCCTCCTCCATTCTGGTGGGGGCCGGGGAGGAAGGTGCAGCACCATGCACAGAGTTAGAGGTGCCCCAAACGCCACCACCACTGTCCTTGTTCTTCGTACTGGGGATCGGTGAATACTCCACGTTTTCTGAGGCTCCTCCAGTGGCGGTGGCGGCCGCCCGAGTCTTTGGACCCTTCGCTGCATTGCTGGTGTTCTTGGGTGCCATCAAAGTTGGAAGCGTCCAGCCCGGGTCTTTCAAACGC
Source organism: Lissotriton helveticus (assembly GCF_964261635.1). Classification (NCBI taxonomy): domain Eukaryota; kingdom Metazoa; phylum Chordata; class Amphibia; order Caudata; family Salamandridae; genus Lissotriton; species Lissotriton helveticus. The sequence goes on from NC_136061.1 coordinate 1,205,265,214, forward strand.
CCCGCCGTCTGCTTCACAGCCGCCGCTCTCTCCGCCTGAGATCGGGAGCCGGCAGCAAGCCTCCGGCGTCCGCGCTGACTCGCCAGAAACCAGACGCGGGAAGGAAACCTCCAATGGACCCGGTAAAGTCGGACCCAGTCCAAAAGCATAGCCAGGCCCCCCAAGCGTTGTAACAATCAAAGCGCGGGGCGGGAAGGCTTTCAAGTGACACAACCCGCACATACCTTCAAATACATTACTTTAGCTCAGGGTGTGCTACAGGGCTCATTCTTGAGCCCTACCCTTTTTAATCTATACATTGCCTCCTTAGCTAGGTTGTGGAAAACCACAGTGTCACAATAGTGTCATATGCAGATGACAGGCAGTTAGTGGTCACCCTGGCTCCAAATTCGGTGCAAGCAGCCAGTAGCTGTGCAGACTGCTTAAAATATCTTGCTTTTGGATGATAAGCAATTGCCTGAAACTGAATGGTAATAAGACAGAGATACTGATAGTAGGGAACACTTCATCCATTTGGTCTTTAGGCTGGTGGCCAGCAATCTTAGGCCTGGCCCCACCCCTAAGACAGAGGTGAAAAACTTAGGAGTCTGGATGGATTCCACCCTCTCCTTTCAGACTCACATCAAGAAAGTTGCAGGCAGGTGTTTTGGAATCCTGAAGACTCTAAGGAAAACTTTGGACATTCTCTCTGTTTCTGCTAGGAAAACCCTGACCCATGCCCTTGTTACATCGCGATTAGACTATGAGAAAGTTCTATATCTAGGCACAACAAACAAGGGACTCCATAAGCTGCAGTGTATCCAGAACGCAGCAGCTCGCTAGGTCCGGCGTCTGCCCAGAAGGGCGGCCGATAAGAAAGTGCTTGACTCACTACACTGATTGCCTACTCAGAAAAGGATTTCTTTCAAGGCATTGTGCTTTTGCCACCGTACCTTGCAGGACAGAGGCCCACTCTACCTATGGGACCTTTTTACCACTTACAATCCAGAACAACATTTTAGATCCACCGGACTCAGCTGGTGAAGGTTCCCAGGATAAATGAATGAATTAATATAAAACTTTTAAAGCGCAAATTTAGCCCGAAGGCATCAAGGCGCTGCAGACAGGGTCAGTATATCAAAGTTCACAGATTACTAAAACTCAAGGATTAAGGGAGATGAGGGCTGGAGCAAGAGAAAAGCCAGGTCTTCAAAGATTTCCTAAAGGCAGAATGTAATTCCAAATTGGAGATTGAGAGAGGAAGCAGATTCCACAAGTTGGCGCCCAACAGCGAGAAAGCCCTCCCCCCCCCCATCTGGCTTTCCTAAACCTAGAAACTGTTACCCAATTCCTACTAGCAGATCTCAGGTTCTCACTCGGAATATATCTATGAAACAGTTATTAATGCCTTCAGCACCCTTGTTGTGCAAGGCCTTGTGTACCATACAAAGTGATTTAAACACAATTCTCCTCCCAAGTGGGAGCCATTGAAGGCTCCTAATGGTGGATGAGATAGCATGAAAATTGGGAAGACCCATCACCAGCCTAGCCGCTGCATTCTGCACTAGTTGGAGTCGATGCAGAATTCCCCTATTTATTCCTAAATAAAGGGCATTGCAATAATCCAACCTAGAAACCACAAGGGCAACTACTGCCTGTTTCTGAGCTGAGAGGGAGAGAAAACGAAAGATCTTCCTAAGAGTCCTTAGCACCCCAAAGCATGTTGCAACAGTTTTATTCATTTGTGACTTTAATGACAAAGAGGAGTCTAAAATAATGCCTAGATTCTTCGCACTTAGACAGGGGACAGGGCAGGCTCCTAGAGAAACAGGCCACCAGGCCTTTGACCAAATATCCAGCTTTTCTCCAAAAATGATAACCTCAGTTTTATCCCCATTGAGTCTTAGATAATTCTCACCATCCATGCAGCCACCACTTGCATGCAATTATTAAAATTTGCTGCTGAGGCGGAGACACTCTCTGTGATGGAAATCAGAATCTGAGTGTCATCAGCGTAGGATAGGACTTCCAAGCCAAAAGACCTAACCACAGCAGCGAGCGGGGCTACGTAGATATTGAAGAGAGTAGGACTCAATGAGGATCCCGGAGGTACTCCACAAAACAATTTTTTGGGGGCAGACGAGAATTGACCCATCTTAACTATCTGTGACCGATCCATAATGAAAGATGACAACAAGTTAAGTGCAGATTCCTCTATCCCAATGTCCTGGAGCCTACCAACCAGCCTACTTGGGGAGATCGTATCGAAGGCTGCAGTCAGGTCAAGGAGGATCAGCAAGATGGTGTGACCAGCATCAACCTGTTGCCGAATGTTGTTAAAGACAACGGTTAGTGCTGATGTGCTGATTCTGTGCTGTGCTCCCTCCTGAACCCGAGCAGTTGTTATTCCTCCAAGTAGCAACTGAGATGGCGGTTAAGATGTGGAGTGGTGTGGCTCACTGGTTAGAGGCGGCAGACCCGGAAGCAGAGGTCGGCCCGGGACCAGGGTTCGATTCCCGACACGGCAGGGTCTTGGGCCATGGTCAGCGGACTCGATAATTCTCGCCTCGGTGACTACTCCAACCATGGGTCCCACTCAGCAACTCTGGGCAATAGCTTGCTTAATCTCTACTAACGGCCCCATCAGCGCCGGGGATGCTTGTCTTCACCTTGGAGATGCCCAGGAGGGACCATCTCACAGGGAAAGCCAGGATGGGTTCCCCAGCGGTATACAGCGCCGGGACGCCCCCTTTGCTGGGGCAGCTGTGCGCTTTACATGTATACGACATTTAACATTTAACATTTCCAGGATTTTGGCAGGGACAGGCAACAAAGAGATAGGCCTATAGTTTTTGGATTCAGTTGGATCAAGGGAGGCCTTCTTGAGAAAGGGTTTTACCACTGCAGTTTTGCATGCGGTGGGAAATTGGCCGGCAGAGATGGCGGAATTGATGATAGTCGTTAGAGGAGATATAGATAAAGAAAGCACAAATAGGCGCTCGCTCTTTTGGCTATCTGGCAGCGAAAAGCTGGAACGCCCTACTCCTGCTACTTCTCGCGGAACCATCAGAGAGCCTCTTCCGGAAAAAATTTAAAACGTGTCTCTTTCAACTGTGATTGTTTATTGGTTCCCCTCGGGGTGCTTGCCCCTATGCTCCTTCATCCCTCTGATGTTTGATTCCGTAGTTGACTGATAGAGCAGTTAGCGCGAGGACACACCAGTGGTGTAACCAGGCGTATGATAAATGCAAAATAAATAAATGAGTTACAGTTTGGTACCTTTTAATTGTTATTCAAAATTATATAGCTCAACATTGAAGTTATTACATTTCATATAGTTAGCATTATAGAGTTTTGTGCAACTGAAACATGTTACAGAAGTTAAGAATGGTTGGCAAAGAAAGGAAAAAACATGTAAAATTAAGGATATTGGTGTTGCACATATGAAAGTAGAACCTGAGTGCAGGGGTTTTGAGAGTGGGGCAAACTACAAGGTAAATCAATGAGGAAGGTGACGGTGCTGGTAGCACAGAGAAGAAAGACCTGAAACTAAATTCTGGTAACTGACTGAGGGATACTAAAGACGCAGGTATATACAGAGACATCTGCGCCTCCCTAAAGGCTACAGGCAGGAGTCCCAATCTGGTTTCTAAGGTGGCTATAATTTAAGAGTCAAACAGCCACTCCAGGAATGTTCCAAAAAATAGTGACAGCCTTGATCTCAGACACTTAATGAGAAGGTTGATGCCAAGCAATGAACCACAAGATATTCTTCTGACTTCAGAGTAAGTCTGGGCAAGACATTCTTGGGAAGGCTCTCTCAACTGGGATAAAGAGGGGCTACAGGGAACCGAAAACCAGGGGCACCCAATAGTAAATGGGACTGATCCACCTAAACTCTCATTGGCCTAACTGAGTAGTACTCCTCATATCAACAACCTGCATGGAAATTGAATACTGCAAAGTCAAAAAATGCTAGTGTGCTGCTAGAAGACCCAGAGGGGGACCTAAGCTACACCAGAAATGGCATCTAAGAAAAAATTAAGGACCATTCACCGATGAGAATTTGGGTTTGATGCAACTAGTCATTTACAAGGAACAGAAAGAAATTGTGAAGTAGGAAGTGGAGGAAATGAGCAGAAACAGTTGCTTCTCTTTCACACTCTAATACAGAGAACATTTGACTTGGAAGAGAAAGCAGAAAATGTCCTGATGCTTGATCAGACTGTGAATAACAAAATGAGATAGATGGAACCTGGCCAAACCTGAAGGTGACGTTTGAAGATTTAGAAAACGGAGCCGGTCAGGAAAAACCCAGAATCAGGAAATGTCTCAGAGGGGGTAGAAAGTTTGGATATTAGAGATTTTGTGCATATAATCTTTGCCCAGAAAGTAGAAGTGGGCAAAAAAATATCCTAAGGATTGGTCCTAAGCATCAGGGCCCAGCAACAAACAAGAAACTATGTGGCTTGATTTATATAAGAAATGCAATAGAAGAGCCCAGATAAATTTGGTGGTGACAAAATACTCCTACTGAAGGACTTTGATAATTTACTCTGACCAAAAGGAAGACACTTCACCCGACAGTGCAAGAGACAGCTCCATTTTCACTGTAATGCAAAGCCAAATGATTGGCAGAAACCAACTTATCAGAATAATGGCAGCAGAGAGCAGATGCATCCTTCAGTTGGGTACAGGCCAGGATGGCAACACCTCAACAAAAGTGACTGTTTCAGCAACCCAATAACAGCAATGGGAACAATGGAACAAGCATAACCACAGATCAGTGAGACAGGGCCAGTGCAAAGAATGAGGCAAACCTTAAAAAGGTGACAAACCTAGCTGGAAGAAAGGCAGATCCTTGAGACATTTCAACAACTATGGCATGGATTACGAGTGGCTTCTTAAAATCCCATGATTTCCCTGCCCTGGAGTAACCTTTACCAGTAGTTCTGATAATTCCAGTGGAGATTATGAGATTTAGGGGGAACAACAAGTGGGAATCGGTATTTCCAAGGCTGCTTTCTGCATGTTTTCCCACAATTTCAAAAGAAGATTTTGGCTGGTCCTAGCAGCTGGAATCTGTGTGTCAAACACACAGAACTTATTCTGATGGGTGTTGTAACTTGTCTTACCAGGCCCACTGGAATTTAAGGGCCACTCATAATAGTGGGGTAGCGTGATGTGGAAGTGAGGGTTGTTACGAAACAGGGGAAAGACAAAAGCCTCCGCTCTTCTAACAGACTCGCAGCCATTACAGAATGAGAAAACATTTTACATGAAAATTTTGCATTTAGGCTATTGGTGGTATTGCCATAGATTTTACATGAAGTTAATTTGCAACAGGCAAATGTTTAAAGGGGAAGTTCACCATATGAACACCTCTATCCAATCTTAGCACATCTCTCGCCCTCAGCCAAATTGCGATGCTGTTGCTGACTTCTTCCTCGAAAAGGCGAATAAGATCGAATCAGATCTAAAGTCTGCTTCACTCGAACTCTCACCCTCTCCTGTCTTCTCTTTCTCCATGCCCCTTACCACGCCTCACGGTCTTGCCCCCAAACACAATGCCTCTTGTAGTCAATTCACACCCCTCAATGTCATTGCCATCCCCAACATACTCCCGACCCTTAAACCCTCAAAACATTTCTAAAGACCCCCTTCTTCAAAGATAGGATAGGATCACTAGCACAACTCTGGTCCAAGATCATCAATGCCTCTCTTCTTCAAGGTGAGATCCCGGACTGCCTGAAGGCTGGCCTAGTACTCTCTATTCTCAAAAAACCCTCAGCTGACCCCAAGACTTGAATAACTACCGACCAATCACAAACATCCCTACCCTGGCAAAACTACTGGAGAAATGTGTACATGAGCAACTGCGCAAACACATTGAGCAATTCCAGCTTCTCGACCAATTCCAATCGGGCTTCCGCACTGGCGACAGCACCGAAACGGCCATCCCTCATATAGTGGACAACGCTCTCACTTTGCTTTACCAGACTGAAGCCTGCCTATTAGTTCTTCTCAATCTTTCATCTGCATTTGACACTTTCAAACATGACAATCTATTCAACCTCTTGGAAAGCAGGATGGAGCTCTCAGTCACGGTCCTTAACCCCTTCCATGCTGATGACGAGCTCAGCTCGTCATCAGCTTTACCTACCCTGTGCGGATGACAAGGTGAACTCGTCACTCAACATGTTGATTTTGAAATTCCAGCGCACAGCGGGAAAACCGCTAGCGTGGAAGTGGTTAAATGGTTTGCCTCTTTCCTCAACAACAGAACACAAAGAATCAAATCCAATCAGACTCTATCCAACCCCAGTCCCTGTATGCTGGGTGTCCTCCAAGGGTCCTCACTATCCCCCATGCTCTTTAACCTTTTCAAGGAACCACTGACTGTAATTGTTAAAGCCTCCAACATCAAATATCACATGTATGCCGTTGACACCCAATTTTACATGAAAATATCCTCCCCCGAAGACATCAAATCTCTCAACTGAACCCTGCTCAAAACCCTAAACTGGCTAACCTCCAAACATCTCAAACTAAATGCCCTCAATACAGAATTCCTCCTCATTGCGCCCGCTAAGCAAACCCCCACTGTTGAGAAATATCTTTGTAACCTCACCGCTCTCAACTGCACACCACACATCATTGATTCCACGAAATCACAGAGTTCTGCTAGATAAGAACCTAAACATGCAAGATCACATCAGAGCACCTACCAAAGGAGTGAACTTCCAACTGAGCATCCTAAGAAAACTCAAACCCTACCTTCCCCAAGAAGACTTCAAATTGGCGGTGCAAGCCCTTGTCATCTCTAGACTAGATTACGGCAGTGCTACTCTATGCGGACTGCCGAAACACAGTTTAGCCCCCATCAGAGCATCTCTAAATGCTGCTACTAGACTCATCACGGGTTCCAAGAAGACCAACCACATTTCGCCGGACCTGAAATTGCTCAACTGGCTTTCTTTTTGAGGCAAGGATCCAACTAAACATTGCTTGTATGACCCATAGAGCACTACCCTTCAATACCCCACTCTACCTGACAAATAAGCTGGAACTACCTGGTGGCTCCCGGCCCTCAAGGTGCACCGGCACACTGCTGCTTAAGCCAAAGAAATTTAATAAACTTAAAACCTACAATCATACATTCTCTGGCATTGCCCGGAAAATCTGGAACTCCCTTCCAGTGGAAACAAGACTGATTCCCTCAACATTTGCCTTCAAAGGGTAAGTTAAAGCTTTACTAATGAACAATGCACTGAACTAGAAGCTTTTCTCCTCTTGCCTCGAGCCTGTTTAGCTGTTTTACTTATTACATGTCATTTGTTGCGACCTATTGTCGCCTGCCATACTGTCATTTTTGTTCTTGATGTATATTGCCCTACTTTTCTTTCTCCCCTAGTCTTCTTCCTATTTCCGCCATAATGTCATTTTTGCTCTTGTTGTATATTGTCCTACTTTTACTTTGATTTTTCTCCCTGAGTTGTCTTCCTATGTCTTCCTCAACCTCATGTAAAGTGCTATGATACCCACTTGGGTCATGTTCGTGCTATACAAAACTTTAAATAAATAAATATGAATCAAAACACACTCCTACTCGCCTTCCGTTGATTGGATGCAGAGAAAGCTTTTGTCCGGGTCAGCTAGGAATTCCTGAGGAATGTGATGTTAGCATTTGGACTAGGAGACAACAAAGTCTGTATTAAAAGGGCATTTTATATTGCCTCGACGGCTCATATTCTGGACATTGGCATATTCTCAGAGGAATCTCTGATATCTGAAGGAACCAGGCAGGGCTACCGAAGGACGCTATACTTTTTACAATAGCTAGTGAGTCCACTGCAGAAGCAATACATATATAAGCAGGAATAAAATGTTATAGACTTATGGGTGTGGTCCACAAACTATTATTGATTGCAGACATTGTTCCACTATCATTAACAGACTCAACAACCTATTCCCCCCTGCCTTACTCACACCTCTGCTAGACTTACTGGAGGACCATGGAGCAGTGTCTGAGTACATAAAATACAGACAAATCTCAGATCCTACTCATTCAGACATTATAAAGAAGAGGAAGCTGTTTTAAGACAAAACACTTTTTAAGATAGCCACTCACTTCCTGAAGTACTTTGAGATACAGCTGACCATAAATATCTTGGGTTTCTTTAAAGCCGATTTTCCTTTAATGGAAACTCTAAAAAGAGATCTCAAGAGGTGGTACCATATGTATAGATCTAGAAAAGATGGGATTCATTCAATCAAAATGGCGGTGATACCCAAACTCCTGAATGTTTTTCAAGCACCCCTGATCAAAACTGACTAAGTTGTGTTAAGCAACGGGTACCCAGGAAAATCTTATGAATGCCAAAACACAAATGGGGTGCTACTGCCAGATATCGAAGTTTACTATCAAGCATCACAACTGCAGAGAGTGGGACAATGATCACAAAGGTATTTCAGCAGGCACTGGGTTATCATGGATATAGCAATGACGGGAACAACCCTCTGGGATGTTCTGTGTTTGTTGAAATCATCGCAACCACCAAGACTATACTACCCACAAATCAAAGGTACCCCACTAGAAATTTGGAACTGAATAGTGCCAAGAAAATACCTGAAAACTAACTCACCCCATTCGCACCCATGACTAACAATGCTGATTTTACCACTGGGGACAGGGGAGACGTCGTAGAAAGGTGGGTGACACAGCGACCACAGGGCGTTAGCAGGCATGTGTAACAAAGTAAGATAAAATCCTTTAAGTATTGGAAAAACACGTTTGAAGTAAAGATGGCAGATTATTTCAGAAACTAACTGTTACAACACGGCACCACCTATACTGCTAAAAAAGAGTGGCAGCTACTAGACAGTTATCAGAGTTTGAAAAGGCTGGATATGGAGATGGATGAGCCGACTGACATTTGGGGGACTACCAATAGTGGAGACATTTTGGACAGAGTTGTTGGCAGAAATAAACCAAAACTAATGATTCAGAGCCTAGAGTGGATGGTTGGTGGGGGGCAACGGGAAAGGGGACTAGTCCCTGTTTTTTCAACTATTAGTAATGACTAAACTAGTGACAGTACACATGTGAAACAGAGGACTTTACCGTTGTGGAACCCATAGTACAACAAAAGATGGAAGACAATGGTTGTGGAGCACCATTCTAAATATCTACTTAAATATGGGCCTATTTCTCGGCCTGCACCAGAGCGCAAAGACAAGAGATGCCGAAAGTCACGTGCCACCCTAGATTATGAGCTCTGCATTCAGACTAAATCGGAGGAGGTGCCTTACTTCTAAAACAACTCAGGCTCGTGTACAGTAGAGTGAAGGACATGGGTATTTATTGTTGCTGTGCACATTTAGAACACCTGGCCCACCGAAAAGGCAGCACCCATAGTCCTAAATGTGGAGCGAGTGGGAGGGAGAGTTCTCAGAGGGGCATTCCCCAATCTTTGGCGGAGAACTGTATGCACTATTGAAGCCGCAATGCCCCCCATTGTGTGGACAAAGAGGGGATCGTTTTTCTATTGAATTTTAAGTTTTAATAAACAGTATTTAAAAATAATGTGAAGAAGCCATGGGGTCATGCACAAATAAGCCAGAAATCGATTAAATGAGGCCAAAAGGTGGTCGAATAAATATTGTTTAGTTTTGGGGATACATATAAACTACAATGAGGCAGTGTTGCGGTCACAAAGGGATTAATAGGGATTAGTAGGATTAATAGAGTTTAGAAATGGCTTCTCTGGCGCTTATAGAAACGTGATAACAAGTCAGTGCTGTCATTGGTCGAAGCCAAAAGCTTCTGAACACAAAGTTGCAATATTCCAGGGTCAACACTAGATGGCAGCAGAACCCAAAGCATATGAATAAACAGAATATGAATAAACAATATAAAAACTGTCCCAAACGGATGTTATTTATTTATTTGCAAAATTGTCCATAGCGCTGGCTAGACCCGGAGGTATCAGAGCGCTTTACATGAGGGTCAGCGAGTTACAGGTTACATGGTTACATCAATTACAGGAGCAACGTATATACATAGGAGAAAAACATGAGATTACATAATAATATAAGTTATTAGCGCGTAGTGTAGCCAAAACGCTTATCTTATGGGGAATGGAAGGTAGAGAGGGAATGGTAAACGGGTAAGGAATGCAGATAGAGTCAGGCAGACCGGCAGGGGGGAACACAGCAGTCAAGGCCGTCAAAGTGAAAGACAGACAAAACCGGCTGAGACTAGAAGAAAAGGTCAATCAGGCGCACAAGGAGCAGTTCAGCAGCAAAGAGGATAGGTCGAAACCGCCAAAATGGAGGACCCACAGAAGTCAACAGCATTATCCCAAAATTGGGGGATATACAAAATCAAACAAAAAACAGTAAAGGTAGCTGACTTCATGGCTCCATGCAGGGCTGGAAAAGGAGTGGCAGCCAAAGAATCATGGAGGGAGGAGGCGGGAGAGGGAAGCAAACACCAACACGGAGACGAGGAAAAACAATGTCAGGTGTCCAGCTGGGTAGGTGACGGCCGAGGGGGTGAACCAGAGCCAAACTCATCTATAGCTGCATAGGATAGCTCCACCGGGCATTGGCCAAGGTTGCTCGGGCTCCGCGGTTAGTACCAACAGTTAAGGTATCCGTCCAGGGGGCGTTGTCATAGGTCCATCGAAAGCACCGGTCCCGATGTTATTGGGAAGCGCCGTCCGCCTCGTCCACCAGCTCGCCCCCAGGTCAAGAGTGAGGAGAGGAGAGGTGGTAGGGACAGTTCCAAAGTTAGCAGAATTGTGGGACAACCAATTGTTCTGGTCTTCAGCCCTCTCGGCGGGAGTGAAACTGAAGAGGATTTGTGCATAGAAACTTGTTCCTCATCAGATTTTAGTCCTCTACTGGCCCCCCCAGTGACATTGCAGTTTTGTTCTGGGCACCCTCTAGGCAATAGGCCTCACCTTTCCTTGAATTAGCAGGTCTCATTATGCCCCCAGTATAGAGCGCTGACTATAGGGATCTGTTGATCCCCCGTGACTCTGCAGCTGGTCTTTAAGTCTACCATGCCTTTAATCCAGTTTATACATCGGGACCCCCTCATCTTATTGGTCGTCCACCCTATCGGGTGTTTTTTCCCTGTCGGGCGCCATTTTGGGGCCAGGCGCGGTTATCCTGCTTTAAAATACTAGCAACATTTATATGGGGGTTAAATTCAGGCACCCTCCGGACCTCTAAAATCCAATTTGGATCGGCAGAGGCTTTCTCCGCTTCCCCACTCACCGCCTCTCAGCCCCTGCAGAGCGATCGCAGTGGTGTGCAGGACCTTCGTGTCAACGGAGGCGTCTCCCGCGGGCTCCCAACGAGCTCACCAGGTGATGCTGCATCTCGCGTTGTTGCGGACTTTCCGCAGGTACCGGGGGATCATTGGGTGACTCTTAGGCTTACTGGTAGCTGCTTCGAGGGCTATGCTTCTGCATCACTCCGACTATCACCTAGTGTTCTGCGCTCTCCAGAGCCCGCAGCGCCATCTTAGGGACCCTTGCTGGTCTCACGGGTCTCCTCCGATCTCATCGAATTCCCCCAGGCATGGTGAATAGCACCAACTGTTTTGTTGAAAAGTATTACCTTCATATATAAACGCAATTACAGTACGCTAGAGGAAACTAAACGCATCACAAAATACACGCACACAGACACGTTACAGACTCGGTTCAAGGTACTCTGTAGGAATTGGTGCGTTGAGAGCCGGTAGGAAATGCAATTTATGTTATACAACATGAATTTGCGCCAGTGACATCGCCTGGGCTGAGCTCTGCTTGGGAAAGCTCAGTCAGTCAGTCAAATATCTTTATTCGGTTGATTAAAACCATAAAAGCAATACACAATTCATTTTTAAAGATTAAAAACCATACGAATAGATTAAAAATTAACAATTAAACAATTTGTACACCTATTGCAGTTCCTAAAGTGCTTCCTTAAAAGAGGTTATTTTTAAAAGTTTGAATACAAAATAGGTTCACTATAAGGTAGAGTCCAGAGAAAACAGGCACCTCCATGTCCCACTGATCTTAATACAGTGCCCCAGAACGAAGTTGACAAAATATCAACCAGAATGTGTATTTGTCTGGGTAAGTCTTGTTTTGTTTAATCGGGCAGCCGCCACCAAAAAACTGGCTACACCATATGTGACCTGCACAGAGTTAAGCATTTGCAGGTGTAAAAGTGCAGGCCTTACCTGGACAAAATTAAGTTCCTTCAGAATGGAATATAAAAAAAAATTTCGGGGCTCCAGATAGTGTTCGCAAAACATCACAAAGTGAACTGTGTCCTGATTTGAGAAGCTATCACATGTGCAAGGTGGGGTATTTTCAAGGGTCCCCCATTTTATATTAGTACCAAGCACTAAATGGATAAGGTTGAACCTAAATCTCAATAAAAGAAAACGATGGTATGGTTTGGTCACATATTTTAGGTAAGGTTCCATAACTGAGGAAATAGATAGTTGATATATTGTTCTCACCATGGGTTTATTGAGTTCAACCTCCTCCCTTTCTGACTCCAACAAGTTCCGGAGATGCAACTTGACCCACCCTACATCTTCTTTCTTGAGGCCCTGTGGTGAAGAATACATATCCGGGCGCCCTAGCTTCACGCATGCCGCTCTAACATACGCTAGCCAGGGAATACTACTCGCCTTATCCAAGGCCATACAGTCTTTGAGTATGAGATGGTTCAACGTGATCTCCTCGTTTGTCCAGGTTTTCACCCAGCATAGCAGGGGGGCCATTTTTAGAAGGTCAGCAATGTGGCCCAAACCGACTTCACTATGAATAGAGTATGTAGGAGATGACTTTGGGAGTGACAGCAAAGCTTGTATAAAGTTATTTTCTACAATTTGAATGCCTTGAGAAGGAACATAGCCCCAGATGTCAGCCCCATAGGATGCAATAGCCAAACACTTGGATTTGTAAATACGGATCATGGCCTCCATGGGTCTGGAACCTAATTTTTTAGAAAAGTTCATAAGGCCTGTAGTAGATCTTGCAACTGCATTTGCCTTCATTTTTAGTTGAGGTCCCCAGGATCCTTTTTCGTCAAAGGTGACACCTAAATAACAAAAGAAAGGTACCCTAGAGATTCGTGATTCATTGCAACTAAAAGTTTTAATCTTCAGGCTTTTCCTACGTGAGCCAGTAACCATGACATGGGATTTTAGTGTATTGATCTTTAAATCTAAAGATTCCATGAAAGATCCGAAATGGTCTAACAGTCTTTGCAGGCCCGTGCCTGTACGAGCTATTAGGACGGCGTCGTCCGCGTACAGGAGGACCGGGATGGAAGACCCTCCCATACGCGGGACGTCCAAGGTGGCTAAATTTAGTGATTTACCAAGGGAATTAATGTACAGTGTGAATAGAAGAGGGGCCAGAATACAACCCTGTCTGACCCCTCTCCCTGATCTAAATTTTTCAGTACACCTACCTTCCCTTGTAACCCTAACGGAAGCAAACAAATTCTGATGGAGATCATGTAAAAAATTCACCAAGGTAGTGTCCAAACCCAAATCCCGCAAAATAAGCCAAAGTTTAGAGCGATTGACCAAATCAAAAGCAGAGGATAAGTCCATAAACCCAAGATATAAATGCCCCTCCTTCACCACAGTGTATTTACTAATAATGAGGTGGAGGTTTAAGCATTGGTTCATGGTCCCCCTGTGAGCTCTAAAACCATACTGAAGGTCAGAGAGGACCCCACTCCCCTCAAGCCAATCCCATAGTCTTTGTAGAATGACTCTGCCCAGGATTTTAACAGCAGAGTCAAGCAAGGAGATTGGCCTGTAGCAAGCGGGGTCCCCCCTGTTCCCCTTCTTAAAAATCGGGACAATTATAGAGGTGGACCAAGAAGACGGAAAGCCTGCCGAAGGTATCGCATTAAAAACATTGGTCAGTATTTTGGACCAGAATTGGGGATACTGCATGTAAAGATCAGCAGGTACCCCATCAGGTCCCGGGGCCTTATGTTTACTTGTGTCTTTAATGGCCTTTTCAACCTCAAAAATGTTAAAATCCATGATCATGGTATTCCGCGAAGGGACACTAGCTGGAAAGATTGGAACCTCAGTTTCATAGATTTGTTTAAAATGATTAAGCCATCTTTCGTCTTCAATCACGCAATCCATGTCTGATTTCCCATCCTCAGTGAAAAAGGGCTGGTTGATGATGGCCCAAAATTTCTTACTGTCTCTCAGTATATCTACAGATAGTAAACTCTCCCAAGCTTCCTCCTTAATCTGAGTCTTGCGTTTGGCAAGTGCAGTTTTATATCCCTGTCGCAGACTTGCCACTAGGGTCCTGTCTCTGGGTCTCTGTTTGAGTTCTTTCAGTAGGGCGCTGTGTTTTTTCGAACATTCCTTGTCGAACCATCTGTGTATATACTTATTGCCTTGCGGGCCATTCCTGGACTCCAGATTCTTGGAGATACTTAAACATATCTCAGTATAGGCGGCCACAACCTCAGGCCCCAAGGAAGTAGGATCAAGGCAAACTGCCATCTTTGCCTCTGTTTCCTGTGCTAGTGTTTGGAAGAAGTTTTCGGGGACAATCTTCTCCCACTTTATCCTCCTCCCCTGCTCCTTAGAGGTGAGATCCCTTGGGGCTACCACCCCTGTTTCCCTCCCAATCAGGAGGCAGTCCAAGTCCATGGTCAGCAAGACAGGGTTGTGGTCGCTAAAGACAGCGGTCACCACTCTATATTCACGAGCCCTGGCTAACACCCCTGATGATACAAAAATGTAATCAATGATGGTATTAGCATCTCTCCCGATGAATGTGGGTGCTCTGATCTCATTTGTGCCAAACCCCAATTCAAAGCTTGGGAAAGCTATTGTTTTACTCACGACAAGTACTGAATTTCAGTGTGTTTTATGTTTTACATCATCCACATAACATCAAGTCAAATCCAGTTTTAACAAGAATTTCTCCTTTTTTTTTTAAACAGGCATTAATTTATCTTCTGAGTAAAGAATCACAACAGCGAATTAAGTCTTTTAGTGAAGGTACATATGTGTGTTTCATAAAAATACAACTTTTTGGGGTGAGTTAAGGTTACAATAAATAAACAGTACCAATCGTTTTAACAATAATTATTGATATGCAGAGGGTAAGATGCAACAAACAAGCTCTGGCCAAGTCAAGAGATCTTGCTTTCTGCCAATAAAGTTTGCAGAGTAAAATGCTTTTGGCAGTGCTGCAAAGCATTGCCAAAACAAGCATTGCAAAGCCAGTAGGTTTTGCCTATGTCAAATATATTGCCTTTGTCAGTGCTTTTTTTACATGATGCAACATTGCTTACAGTTAAACATTTTAAAAAGCGCTTTAACACAACTGGTGTGGACTATGTCTTAGTGCTTTTTTTTAACCTTCAAGCCATGTTGCCCAAAACATGCATTGTTCACACTTAACGTGATCATACAGAGGGGGAGTGGGTATTCATGCGTCTTTGGCGATTAGAGTGAGCTTTCATACTAAGTGCAAACAAGGAATGTCTACATGTCTTTATTCTGTAGCTGAAGGAAGCAAGGTTCAAAGAGGGGGGGGGATGTGGCGTAACAGACGGAGCTGCAGTCTTTGGAGCTAGGGAGCCAGGTTGGAGATTCTGTTAACGTGGGAAAATTACTTAATCTCCACGAGTCTAAAAATCAAAACATAAAAAGTGGTATGCACCCATCCAACGTTCTCCTTCACAGGGCAACTCCCCGTTCTCTTATTTTTGGCGGACGGAAGGGCCAGAGGGGCATGGGAGGGCAATGGTGATGTACAGCGTGAGGGGGAAGGAGGATCTGTGGGTTGGGAGGTTTGGGCAATACCACGGATGGTGGGAGGGAGTCAGGAAAAGCACAGACTGCAGGCTTGAGCAGACAGACTGCAGACAGATGCTCTCTTAGGAGTACCTAGGAAAGCATGTGTCCAGTGGAAGGACACTGGCTACAGGAAGCAGCACTGGTCCAAGATCCATGGCATGGATGAAGACTCCAAGCCCAGGAGGAGAAAAAAGCCGGAGCCCAGGAGGCGTGCTGACTAATAGGAAGCAAGGAAACAAGAGTGACATGGGAGCCAACCACTGGTAAGTAAAGGTAAGTAATGACCTGGGTACCATTTTCAATTTTTTTCCATTTCCCAGATTCAAATGGCAGATGCTACTTCAATCAGTACAAAAAAGTATATTTTTTAGGGCGAATGTTATAGTAAATATAAAAAAGGAAAATGTGGGCTACCAGAGCAGTAGTGGGAGCAGGTGGTGGGAGGAGGGTAAAAGCATTACACAATTAGGACCGCAAATGGGTGCTGGGTAGCAGCATATGACTGAAAGAGCGCAAGGGTTTAGCGGGGAGAAACGCACATTAGAGAGAGCAAACATCGCACAAGGGCAAGAGGAACACAGGTGAGGGGAGAAGGACACAAGGTAGAGGGAGCAAAAAGGAGCGGTAGGACAGGTATTTGGTGTTCGCAGCACAGTGAAGCTCTCTACAAAAAATCTGTTTCAAATATTAGGCGATTTCAAACAAGGACTGCAAAATCCCAATTTGTGCCAGTCTAAGCTATCCTTTGAGGCAAAAATAAGCACAAACATTATATGTATCAATGTGGTACGTCATGAAGAAGACGTGGGTCCATTGTAATAAAAAAATGTACACTATCAAAGGCAGAGAATGAACAGACTATTTTAGCATTTTCAGTTTCAACAAAGGGTTTTCAGCTGCACTGAAAGCAATAAGATACTGTGTACACAAGTGAGGAAACATATGATTTGCGCAATTTTACTTTCAGATGCCATCTGAATAATCTGGAGTAAATCATACCAAGCACTTGCAAGTCTCACCAGTGATAAAAAGATCTGCTTTTGTTTTTTTCTAAAAACGTAGAAATTTACTGAAAAAAGCAAAGGTTAAAGTGACGTTAGTTGAATATGTCAGTCACAACATTTACATTTTGAACTTAAAAAGCCACAGAAATTCCCCAATTATAGTAAGCAGAGCTAACTATAACATGCAGCCCGCCATGCACTGCTTATGACCTCACATATTACATCACTCACAACATCTTCTATGACGTCATTTATGATGTCACTGATGACATCATCTAGGCTTTTTTTGTATACTCTGCTATATTAACGAGTGTGCCATTAGAGCCGGCAAAATAAGTGCAAAATAGCTCATAACAATGTGAGGGGCCCGACAGACTTGACTTCTAAAGAGCGATTATGGGTGACTCTGGGGTTGATGATTGCCAAATGGAATATAGCTAGGAAATGGAAGGCGAGAGACCCACCATCTCTAGATGAATGGCAGAAAGTTATGGACTGGTGTATGGTGACAGAGAAGACCATATATATACCTAGAGGGTGCCCCGCTAAGTGGACACAGATCTGGGAAAAATGGAATGAATATAGGGGCAGAATATGCGATCCCTCGCCAGCTGTGAGACGCGAGGATTTAATCGACCTTCTGTCGCTTAATTGAAATTATAAAGTAAGGCTTGGCTATGTGTACCCTGGTTTGCCGCCCTTAAAGTATTACTTCGGCACTGCGTTTGTTCATGAATGTACATTGTTTAGATTGTCTGATCTTGTTCTCAATAAAAAGATATATAAAAAGAACAATATCAGTATCATTACTGCTATCATACATACAACCTCCAAAGGTGAAGCAAGCTTGTGTTATGTGCAGCACTAACCCTATACCATACACTTTCTCGGTAGCAGAGTTCATGTTGACTACCAACCACAGATAAAATGGTAACCTGTACAGCACATGGTGTTCAATCTGTATGGAACTGTTAGGGAAAACCAAGTTCCACTGATACTCACACCTTGTTACATAACTAATGCCCTACTACCGACAGTCGTCACCTGTATCAAACTCCTCACAGTCACTGAACCTACATTAAGAAAATGAAGTGGCTAGGAGTACTCTCTCTATAGAGTAAACCGTGTTTACTCTATAGAGAGAGTTTACTCTATACCACACTGTAGTAGACAGTGAAACACTCATCTGATCTAAAACACACTGCAATGTACCACAGGGTATTTAAAGAGCACTACTAAGAATAGTGTCCACTCTATGCAAAACTTGTCCGAAGAGAGACTATTCACTTAATATAACCAAGTTCTGAAGGTGCTAAAGCTCATACTACCTGCAGCCTTCATTCAGTGGTGTAAACGTTGGATAACCCATTTTCTGAAGTACCTGGTGCACACAGTTTTCTAGGTTATGTAGAATTCGTTATGCTGAGATGATTCTAACTAATAAAGTTCCGATATAGGGAAAACAAAAAATCTAAATCTTTAATGATAATTAACTTATATGTACACCCTACAGTAAGCGCAAGGAGTAACATGTGTACTACTCTTACTAGTTTTTTTGTTCCAGCAAATGATGGAGGACCCATTTGCAGACTATATAGTCTCAGGGGATTTTAATTCAAACTGGCTTGTGCCCAATTTAAGAGATGATACCACCTTAGAACAGGACTATCAATGGGCAATCTCCCAGCATGCAACATATACAGGAATTAAAGCAGTAAATAAAGCAAAGTAGGTACAAACTTTGTCAAATATATTGAAGCAATGGGATTAAGAATATTAAATGGGAGGCTCCCTCAAGACTCACCACCAGCATGGACATAACACTCACAAAACCACAAATCAAGAATTTATTACACAATGGTATCATTACATATTTTAGCAATGTAACTTCGTTCCATATTGAGAAAGTGTGTGATAGTGATTATTGTCAGCAAATACTTACTACAGATTTATCCTATATAAAACATCAAACATATTTAACCACACCTGGACAGACGTGAACCATCAATTACAGGAGACTTATTTGGAAGCACACACTAAAGACGACACAAATAAATTTGCCCAAAAATGAGTTAAAGATTGCTTTGAAGAAAAATCTTTATCTGTAATGGAACTATGGGTATATTTCATACAAAAATGAATTAAAACTTATGAGTCAGCACCTAAGCTTGTGAAAAATCAAAAGGAGGAAGCTGGAAAAGGAAATAAAATGAACTTATCCTACTTAACTCAGACTAGGAGAAGGACTCGCAACAAACTAAGGAGACAGAGAAAAAAATTCCCAAATGACATGGAATTGCCAACTAAATTAAAAAGTATTAACCGAAATCTGCAGAAGTTAACCTCGAATGAAAGGAACCAGGCAAAGCATGATCTCTGGGCTAAAGTTCTTCACTCTAGTAACCAAACAAACAAACTCTAAGGAATTCCGGGAAATGATAAATGGTTTAGGACAACCGAACAAAACAGAGGTATCATCAACTCTGAGTGAAAAAGATTGGACTAGTTATCTGACAACACATCTAAACTCCGACAGTAAAACAATACATCTGACCTGCAAAGGGAATACGATTGAGGCGACAAGAAACCATTTGGCTCACGAAATGGATATATCGAAAAATCACTTATGTAAACTAATACGGAAACAAAAAGATGGCGGACCAGGTCCTAATGGTATACCATTTGCACTTTTTAAAGAAGATCCTGATCTATGGTCAGAACATCTTACAACAGTGTTTAAAGAAATTGTCAGGACATCCATCATACCTGGATCATGGAGGGGATCATTAATATTGCACATTTTTTAAAAAGGAAACTGGACCCAGCCTGAAAATTATAGATTAATCACTCTTCAAGACACAGCTATTCGCAGGAGTTTTATTATCAAGCCTATCAGCATGGGCAAAGGAGAAACAGATAATTCTGCCCAACCAAATAGGATTTATCAAGTGAATGGGTACCACAACAAATATACTAGTTCTAGCAATGCTAATGGATAAATGTGTATTTTAATGAAACAACCCCTGTATGCTTTGTGGATTTTAGATTGACTTTCGATTGTGTACACAAATGACTTTTATGGCAAAAATTAAAGGGACAAGGTATTCCAGTTTCCCTTTTAACATTAATTCAACTCCTCTATTCTGATACTTGGGTCAGAGTTCGGGTGGGAGACGGCTCAATGTTAACGAAGGAAATTCCAACCAAAACTGGCTGAAAGCAAGGGTGCGTATTAGCCCCATTCCTTTTTAACCTTTTTTTAGCAGATCTAACGACCGCACTGAATGTAGAGAATGCATATCCTCCCAAATGAGCTAATACTCAGATATCAAACTTATTATACGCAGACAATGTCATTTTACTTAGTCAAACACAAGTGGGTCTGCAACGTCTGATAAACAGAATATCATTATACTCACAAGACAATGGAATGATTATAAATGAAACAAAGACAAAAATCATGGAGGTTAACAAAAATTCAAGGTTAAAACACAAGCACAAATGGTTCCTTGACAATAACCGATTAGAACAAGTAAAATCATATAAATACTTGGGAGTATTATTTGATGATAAAGGACCTTGTCTCCCACATAAGACTGATATTAAATGGAAAGCAAATGCCTTGATATCTGCATTCAATATCTTGCAGAAAATACTAGGAGAGCTGAGTTACCAACCGTTTTTAAAAGTAAAATCGGCAAAACTATTGCCAACTTTAACATATGGTAGCGAAGCACTGTAAGGGAAAGACTCTGACAGTATCAATAATGTGGTGACAAAAACTTTTAAAACCCGCTTTTATCTTCCTCACAATGCATCCCTGGCACAGATAGGATGGAATTTGGATTAACTAACACATTATTTGTAGGAAAAAGCCAATTTTTAAAAGTATGGAACAAAATAAAAAATAATAATGTAAATCAAATGTCCCAACTATTACGGCAGGAAATAAATGCAAATAGCAAATCATATGCCTGGAAATATTTACATGCGGCACTAGATATATACTCAGCAACCCCTATTTGAAATACTTCAATAACTACAGAATCATTCAAAAAATCTATTAACAAAACATCTATCGCTGCTTATGGATAAAGACTCTGTTGTAAAAAGGAAACATGCCTGGCCACTAATGAATGGTTTCACAAAGGTGAAAGCACAACCGTACCTGCAAACCCCATGGTCTCTGAAGCACAAGCGAATCTTCATAAAAACTAGTTTTGGTGCAATTCCCCGCCTATGTCATCTTATGCAGTGGTTAAGAACAGAGTAACTGTCGTACTGTAGTTTATGCAATATGGGGTAGAAAAACATTATCCACTTGCTGTGTGTATGTCCAGAACTGAAAACTGAAAGAAAAACTATTCTTAAGGGGCACTTTAATGCACAAGGAGTTCAGACTTGCAGGCAAGCTTTGATAAAGTGCTTACATTCTGACTATATATCATTTAACTCAGCATTTGTAAAGTTTTTAATAAGAACTGGATCAAAATTAGACCCTCAAAATTAAATTGACACGTACTGTATGATGTATATAAATATGTAAATAGTATAAAATATGACATTATTTATTCATGTTTTTACTACCTATTCGTTTTTTGCTTCTTTAAAAAAATATATATATATATTTGGTTTTCTGTAGCTGGAACGCTTGCCATTACTTTGTAAGATTTCAATTCATCAAACAATAAAGAATTAAATGAAAAATGACTAATATCTCAAGGCTGCTTACAATACTAAGTATTTAGAACGTAGAATCTTGCCCTGCCGGAAACTTTTTCTGCAGAGGCAAGCCACTTGTGTGGAACATACTGAACACAAGTCGTCAACTGTCACCTGCACACAGACTTACTCATCAATACAAAGATTTATAACGTGCTCAATACCTCTACACAGCTAGGATGCATTAGCAGCACATGCATTTTGTAAACATACCTATTAGCTGGACACAGGCTGCACAAATTTAGGACGAGAAGTATTACGGTAGTCACACACCACTACGTACATTATAAAACAATCAAACACACGCCTTGGATGAACTCCAACAGGTGAATTTGTGTTGTCTTTTTAACATTGATGTTGTGACATATTCAGATAACTAGAGCATCACTTTAACCTTTGTTTTTTCAGTGGATTTTTACGTTTTTTTTTAAAATGTAAAGTAATACTTTATTACAGTAAGTAAAGCCAATCCCCTGCCAGTCATGGCCGAAGGCCATGTGGCAAATCTCCCACAGACAGTCAACAACAAGCTGCGAGTGGCTTTTGGCAGTCCAGAGCGCAGGGTTGGGCGCATGGCTTGGCCTGTCACCAGCCCCAATGGCCAAACTGGCAGCAGGCTGCCAACCCCACGCTGGGCACAGCCTTTGGCCATGCACAGCGGGGGGTTGGACACAGGGCATGGCCTAGCACCAGTCCCTGTGTTCAAATCCCCTGCAGAATGCTCACCCCATGCACAGCCTTTGGCGTGTGTGGCGTTGGGTTGGCCTTTGAGCTCTGGGGATCCCATCCAGAGGGCAACAGACCCCTGCTCCGAGCCTTAATTGGCCAGGGGAACCTCATCCTCAAGGGCCAATACCAATAAAAAGGGGAGGGGCAGTATGCCCCCACCCTAAACCTTAAAAGGCCCTTTGGACCCAATCCCCTGGGGCCAAATACAATTAAACAATGGAGGGGGCATGTAGCCACCGTCCATAAGCCTTCTTAGGCCCAGGGGACCCCACCATCAGGGATCAAATCTAAGGGGAGTTGGGCGTGCTGCCACCCCTCTCGAGCCTTAATAGGCCTCAGGAACCCCATCTCCCAGGGCCAAACACAATAAAAAAATTGGAAGGGGGCATGCTGCCCCCCCACACCCATATTAGGCTTCGGGAACCCATCCCCCAGGGCCAGGTAATTAGTAAAGGGAGAGGGGTGTCCCCCTCACAGAGCCTAGTTTGGTCCCGGGGACTCCAATCCCTGGGGCCTGCATATTAAATAGATGGTTAGCATGGTGAAAGCTCCCACCAGCTGTGAGCAGACTTGGTGTTGGCTCCCGTTAGATGGGAGATTTGAGAATGCTCCCACCAGAGGGGAGCAAAAACATGTATATCTTCCCGTGATAGTGCGAGCAGGGAAAAGACTGTCCCCTTAGAGGGGTAGGCTCCCTATGGCACAGTAAGTGAGCTGGCCCTGGGGATGGGGGAACCGGAGCTATTAAAGAGTCATGCCACGAGCCACCACCTCTCTTTCAATTAAACTGATGGCCCAGAGGGATGGGGTCCTCAGGGCCTATCAAATGCAGGGGGAGAGTGGCTGTGCACCCTACCTCCTCCCCTCAATAAATTAATTGGACACTAGGGGATGGAGTCCCTGGAGCTGCAAAAGCTTCGAGAGCGGGGTCACATGCCCCGCTCACATTAATAAAAGCATTGTGTCAGGGTATAGGGTCTTTGGGGCTGTAAACAGTTCGGAGGGAGGCGCCCCCTCCCCTAAATATACCTGGCCCTGGAGGATGGGGTCACCTGGGTCCTATATGAGCTGAGAAGGAAGGCCCTCTGGAAGATTATACGCAGTAGAAGATGCAGAAATTAAATGGGGGAAGCACAGGAGGAAGCGAACAACACAGGAGGTTAGAGGGCAGGAGCAATACATGGGGCGAAGGGAGAAGCAGACAAGGGACACCAGGGAGAGAGCAACACAGAGTGTGGGGGGCAGTAGCACAGGAGTAGAGCAGAGAAAGACACAGGCACTCTCAGAGTGCTTAACCAAAAGCAAAAAAGAAGTTCCCCAAAAGTAAGCAGTAGTAGAATAAATCATAAGGATGGTAAAGAGGTTATGCTCGAGGGTAGGGACAGAGAGAAGAAAAGGAAGGCAAGCCATCGAAAAATCCACCAAGAAGCAAGCAAATGTGAGTGACAATAAAGACAACCAACTGTAAGCAATGGGTGGGCTCTAACCCCATTGTAAGTTCACAATACGTCTTTCACAACTGGGTAGCTTGAGCTGTAGGGTAGGCTTGACCTCAAATGTAACTCGCCGTCAATAATGTATATGCTCATGCCAAATGTGCTACAGCGTGTTGGCTATTATTCAGGTCAATAGCATTATGACGCGATTTTGGTTTTAAAAATTTGACATAAAGGATGATTATAATAATTTTCTGAACTAAAATTGAGTAGAGGTGTAGTTATTGTAATCTTACATTTTTATCAACTTTGATTATTCCAGATTTATCACTGACCATTAGGTCCACACAATCTGTAATCATTGATTTGTAAAGCACAGTTTGCTTGTTTCTGGATTTGTATCAAATAGGACTTTTCTCTCTACTAGTCCATATTACAGTTACACCCTGACAATGCTCAACTTTTGATCAAAAACAATGGTCTTACATTTTTCCTTTTTTTAAGCACATCTACAGTCCCAGGCAAATTCAATGTGCATTTCAAAATTGCTCACATCTGACGCAAAAAGTCTAGACTTGGGATGAGATGCTAACAAATGCCCAAACAACATTATTTCTGCAACCCTCCCTCCATCCACCAAGGCCATTAAAGTAACAAAATATATGGCTGCCTGTTTTGTACTCTATTAACAAGTATATCCAAGTGTAAAACCCTCCCCCTCAAAAAGAATCCAATTACAACAAAGGGTATTGCAAGAGAGGTGTTTATATAATGTAAGCTAACACAAGGAGATGATGGACAGAGCGTAGAAACCGTCGTAGGTGACCGTCCTGTTCCCAACAGAAGCAGTCGCTCCCCACGCTGCTCCCCGCCCTGTCTGCAGCCTGGTATCGTAGCGCTTCACCGCCAGCAGACTGCTGTTACTGCCTGATTAATTTGCACATTTTCATAGTAGAGCTAGATTGCCTTGATTGTTTATTCATTGAATTCATTTTTAGATCGTAGCGCTAGATTGCCAAAGTGCGCTGTTGCTGTGCTTTCAATTGTGCTGCGCTGCCTGTAGATTTGGTGTGTGCCTGATTGTGCCGGTGCCACTGCCATTTGCATCGCATTTGCATCCTGTTTCGCTTTAGGCTGCCTGCCATTTTGTTGTTGTTGTTGTCGTGCCTCCCTGCCCGGATCTCCACCCCGCTCCCGCCTCCCAGCTGCTCCTCCCTCGCCCCTCCCCCCTCCACTACCCTCTTATGACAGATGCTATTGCGCGCAGCGGTCGCGCCCCATGCGCGCCGAAGGTGCGCCAAAGGTAAGCCCGTCTACGCCCGTCCGCGCCTGGACCGCGCCCCGCGCCAAACCCCCTGTTCCACGCAAAATCCTTTCCACCCGCTTTACTTACGACGCCGCAACCCTCTCAGCACTTAACCCCGGCCGCACACCACAAGGCTACCAAGCTGCCCCAGGACACACCCAAGGACCCTTCACCTGCCACTCCTGCAAACTCGACTGCATCAGGACCCACACCAAATCCACTAACTCCAGACATAACTCTGACTCTAACCACCTCAAGTGCATCCTGTTGAACACCCGCTCGGTCCACAGACACTCCATTGAACTCTGGAACCTACTCGACACCACTTCACCGGACGTCGCCTTCCTTACAGAAACCTGGATGAACGCCTCTTCAACACCCGAGATCGCCATAGCCATCCCGGACGGTTATAAAATCATCCGAAAGGACCGCATCAACCAAACAGGAGGAGGCATCGCCATCGTCCATAAGAACACCATCCGCATCACATCCAGCTCCGACGATAACCTCGCTACCGCCGAACACCTTCACTTCCAGATCCACAACAACCCCAAGACCACACTCAGAGGCACCCTCATCTACAGACCACCAGGTCCCCGCACACAATTCAGTTTAGACATCACTGACTTCATCAGCCCACATGCCCTCACCTCCGAAAACTATATTCTACTGGGAGACCTCAACTTCCATTTGGAAAAGAAAAATGACAGCAACACCACCGCCCTTCTGGACAACCTGGACAATCTCGGTCTCAAACAACTTGTTGACACCCCCACCCACCTTACCGGGCACACGCTCGACCCTATCTTCTCCTCCAGCAAGCACATCTCCTTCGATTACACCACAACACTTCATTGGACGTACCACAGCTGCGTCCACTTCAGCTACAAAAAGACCACGACCCACAACCCCCCACATCCTTTCCCTCGAAGAAATTGGAACAAAATCACCACCGACCAGCTCTTCACTTCGCTCCACTAAAACCCTCCTGCCATATCATCGGACCCAAACCAAGCAGCCACCAACCTCACACAATGGATCACCCACAGCGCCGACGAACTAGCACCCTTGAAGAACCATCTATTCAAGCAAAGTAACAAAAAAGCCCCCTGGTTCAACGATGACCTTAAGAAATTCAAGAAGCTATGCCGCACTCTCGAGAAAGCCTGGAGAAAAAACCCAACCACTGACAACCTGGCCACCTTCAAGAACGCCACCCGCAAACACCACCAACTGATCCGATCCACCAAGAAATCAGCATTCAAGATCGACTCGACAACAATGCCTAAAACAGCAAGGAACTACTCAACATCATCAAAGAATTTACCAACCCCACCGCCGGCACCAACGACATCACTCCCTCCCAAGACCTCTGCGACTCTCCATCCTCATTCTTCCACAACAAAATCGCCGACATACATAACAGCTTTGTAAACCAGTCCGAAGACCAGCCCACTCCACCCACCTCCGAACCAAAACCGCACTCTAACATCCTTTTCGCCTGGAACCCAATCACCACTGAAGACACCATCCGCCTGATGAACTCAATCTACTCAGGATCACCAACCGACCCATGTCCTCACCACATCTTCAACAAAGCAGACTCCATCATCGCACCCCATCTCAGCGATATCATCAACTGTTCCTTCAACTCCGCTACCTTCCCGGAAAGCTGGAAACATGCCGAACTCCGCGCCCTTCTGAAGAAACCCACAGCAGACCCCACTGAACTTAAAAACTACCTCCCCATTTCGCTCCTCCCATTCCCTGCCAAAGTCATTGAGAAAGCCGTCAACAGTCAACTCGCCGCCTTCCTCGAATCCAACAAATCCCTCGACCCCTCACAATCCGGCTTCCGAGCCAAACACAGCACCGAAACCGCCCTCATCGCAGCAACAGACAACATTCGAACTCTACTGGACAACGGAGAAACAGCCGCCCTCATCCTACTCGACCTCTCCGCAGCCTTCGACACAGTCTGTCATAACACCCTCATTCAACGCCTCAGCAACATCGGAATACAAGGGAAAGCATTGGACTGGATCATCTCGTTCCTCGCTGTAAGAACCCAAAGAGTCCGCCTCCCCCCTTTTAAATCAGAGGCCACTGAAGTCATCTGCGGCGTACCACAAGGATCCTCACTCAGTCCCACCCTCTTCAACGTATACATGAGTCCCCTCGCATCCATCGCTCGCCAACACAACCTCAACGTCATCTCCTACGCAGACGACACCCAGCTGATCCTCTCCCTCACCAAAGACCCAAACACCGCCAAAACCAACTTACACGAAGGAATGAATGAAGTAGCCGAGTGGATGAAGAACAGCCGTCTAAAACTAAACTCCGACAAAACGGAAGTCCTAGTCCTCATCTTAGGCTCATCCCCCTCTGCCTGGGACGACTCTTGGTGGCCACCGGCCCTAGGAACCGCACCCAGACCTACAGATCACGCACGTAACCTGGGCTTCATCCTGGACTCCTCCCTCTCGATGACCAGACAAGCCAACGCCGTCTCATCATCTTGCTTCAACATCCTCCGCATGCTCAAAAAAATCTTCCGTTGGATCCCCACTGAAACAAGAAAGACGGTCACCCACGCACTGGTCACCAGCCGACTGGACTACGGAAACACACTTTACGCCGGAACAACAGCCAAACTACAGAAGAAGCTCCAACGCATCCAAAACGCCTCAGCCAGACTCATATTGGACATCCCTCGACAAGCTCACATTTCCGGCCAACTGAAAGACCTCCATTGGCTCCTCGTCAACAAGAGAATAACGTTCCGTCTCCTCACCCACGCACACAAAGCCCTTTACGACCCAGGACCCGAATGCCTCAACACGCGACTGTCCTTCTACACCCCCACCCGCCAACTACAATCGTCCAATCAAGCCCTCGCCGTCATTCCGCGCATCCATAAATCCACCATGGGGGGGGGAAGATCCTTCTCCTACCTAGCGGCCAAAAACTGGAATTCTCTCCCCACCCACCTCCGCCTTACACTAAACCACCTCGCCTTCAGAAAGCAACTAAAAACTTGGATATTCGATAAGTAGAGCACACCCCTCCCTCAAGCGCCTTGAGACCCTCTGGGTGAGTAGTGCGCTATACAAATCTCTGAACTTGAACTTGAACTAGAAACTTTACAGACACTCACCCCCAGTCACAGATCTGGGTTGAATCCATCACCGTTCTTAAGCTCACTTCGCCACCCCAGTTCAGACCTAGCCATATGCAAATCAGTCTTAACGCTGTGCCTCATGAGAACAGTCCTGCCCGAATTGGCAAGCCAGGTCCTCCCTGAACCGGAAACATGCATCCTGACAGGAACAAATTATGGATTTAGGCCCAGATCTCTTAACAGGGATGAATGTTTGACCTTGTGCTGCATTCTGTCCATTATTTGTTCTTTTTGCATTTGTCACCCGAGTAGGACAGGTATGCCCAGACTTGGATCCTCTGCTATCCAGGACCCTGGAGTCAAGCTAGTCTGGCTGATGAGGGGGGATGCCCCGAAACCAGTCCCAGGGTGCCTGTTTCCAGTCCAGGCTGGATTGTTCACATGGGGGAACAGGGTAAAAACTGATTTTCACATGGCTGGGTCTGAAGTGGAATGGCATGGGGAGCAAAAAACGATGGATTTAGTCCCAGATCTCTGTACTGGAGTTAATGTTTGACATTGTGCTGCGTTCTGTCCATCAATCGATCTTTTTGTATATATAATGTATGCTACTCGTGATCATATATAGTGAAAGAGAAAACAGCTCATATCTGCATTAGCTATCCGAACATCATTCAATACAAACCCCCTTATCCCAGATTGAAAAATGTCTAAAGAGTATACTTCATCGAACAGGCCTGTGGTCTCAATACTGACGCTTTGTATTATGCAGCATTCAATGAAGCCTGTGTGGCAGAAATTGTAAAATGGCACAAGATATTCGTTTTGATCCGTATTACTTTCGGACCAAAAATCTCAAGAGACCCACAACCTTTTAAATCTGTACTCCAACTGTTACCTTCCAATGGCTTATTTTCTCGTTCCTTTCTTTTAGAGTCCTGCTTTTCTTTCCTAAGAACGTCTGCGGACACCAGCCCCGATTTTCCACCCGAAAGCATGTGATTAGCCTGGTCATAAAAAAAGAAAACATTAATGAAAAAAAAACAAAGAACAAACTTCATGACCATCCAGTGTCTGGTCCCTTAACTGATTAATAGGTAGAGTGTTTGCCCAGGAGATAATACAGAAATAGCTTAGGGCTTGACTTAGATCTTGGTTGACGGGTTACTCCGTCACAACGGTGACGGATATCCTGTCCACCATAATGTAAATCCCATAGTATATAATGGAATTGATATTGCAGTAGACAAGACATCCGTCACCGTTGTGGCAGAGAAACCTGTCCGCCAAAATCTAATTCGGGCCCTTAGTATTTTACTGGAGAGTTCTTCTTATCACCAAGAGAACCCACACTGCCTGCCCTTTGGCTGCCAGTCAGACCAGATTTCAAGTTGAATTAACCCCTCCCCACCATGTGACTTTTCAAGGGCACCTTCTGATCAGAAGTGATATCTGGGACTACAGGTTTGAGAAACCTCGTAGGCCTTTATTCTGAATGGAATAAGAGTTACCAGCTGAATCATGAATTACAACAAATACATGAAAACAGCACTCATGGTGATCTCCCAGCTCTCAAACGTTTTACCAGTTAATATCTTATGAACTATCCAGGGGACAACCCATTTGAAAATGAGAAATTTCCATGGGATTCGGATGTGGTAACACCAATTGCAACAGTAATTCTCCACTTCTCAGGGGACATTCAGGGTGTACCCTGGAATACCACAATATTCATGCGGAAGTACCTATGGTATTGGTAATTCTAGGTATGAGAATAGAACAACACTATTGCTAGGGAATCTGGAATGATGGGTTTACAGTTGAGATTAACACCTACTTTTGTCAATTCCCATTGAATCTACCATGAATAAATGAAAGTCACGTAACTTGTGCAGGACACCTACCTGAGCAGTATCCCCTCCCTGCCTTGAAGGTGAGCCCTTTGAAGTCGGAGCTCTGCGGGGCGGAGAGAGATCAGAGTCGGAAGAATTTTGCAACGTCCTTCTTGGGGGAGAAAGGTCTGAATCAGATCCATGATGAGTTACATTAGATCGGCCACGGTTTCTTGGAGGCGAGAGGTCAGAATCAGAGCCTGGACGGCCAGTACGTCTCTTGAGCCGTGGCGAGTCATTACGCTTCTTGTGTCTTTTGGGAGATGCAGGCAGTACTGCAAAGTAAAGAACAGTCATGAATTTATTGCTTGGCGATCGAAGCGCAAATAAGTGTGACGATTGCTAGGAATGTACTGGTAGTGTAAGGAGAAACACAGTCTCCAAACACTTAAGCCTCTTGTACTAATTATCTCACAAAATAATTGCCACGAAGTACCCCATTCAATCCATTCCCACACTGCGCCTCTGAACACTCCTAACATATTTTAGAACAGCACCTTCAGCTTGCAACAGCTTTAACCCCTCCCAGCTCATGACGAGCTGAGCTCGTCATAACATCTCCAACCCTCGCACGCGGGGCTAATTCCCCCGCTGTGCTGAACGTTCCACACAAACGGGTGTGGCAGTGACGAGCTCAGCTCGTCATGAGCACACGGCTCACCGTGGCTCATGAAAAGCTCAGCTAGTCATGAGCACGGGGCGATGTGCGTGCCCCCCCTCAGCCCCTCAGCACAGCGGGGGAATTACCCCCGCGGCCAAGGGGTTAATGATTCTGACAGAAAAATATGCTCTTGTTTAAAATCAGTCTATCTTGATTTCGCACTGCCAACTTCGTAAAGAAAAAAAATGCTCTTCCTCTATAGCGATACTGTAATAAGTCTGTGCATTTGTAAATTGGGATCCATATCAACAAAACAACGGCACCACTCACTAGAATATACATATACAAAACCTATTTTGTTGATTCTTACTAAAGAACAGCTAAAAACAAGCTGTGTTGTTTTACTAGTAACTATTATCCAGTTTTCAGCCTCATTTTTATATTGGCAGTAAGCACACTCCTTTGCAAATGCGACGGAGTATCCTTACCGCCAATATAATGGTTTGGTTACCAAATTTATATACAGGCAGGCCATAGTTTAGCAATAGAGGGACTACTGCATCTTCACTGTGGCCAAACATCTCCGATGGCCTGACGGAGCAAAAGCCATTGGAGGAATGACAATATATCCGCCCACCCAATTTAGGTAGCTGTTTTACTTTCCATCACCATGAGGAACACCCTGGCTGTAAGGGGTAGTAAAAAACCTAAACATGCCCCTTTCTCTATGGGCTCGCATGGCGAGGGGGGCATGTTTTTTTTTCTTCAATAACCCACTTTGAGGTTTTGTTTTTGAAAATAAAAAAGCGTTGAAACTTTACCATACGGTTCAGTCATGTTTGACGGAGCCATACGGCAAATTTCCAGTACATTCACAGAAGCTGCCTTAAAGACGATTCGTGTGAATAGTAGAAACGTATGTTGGGCTGATAGGTTTCTAAATTTGGCAGGCCTTTACTGCTTCAGGGCAATGGAGTAATTTACTCTATCGCCCTGACAGAGTACAATCTGTCTGCTAAATATCGAAGGAGACCCATAGTTTTCTATGTGCATTATAAAATGCACTTAGAGAACAAAGTAATCAGTATCACTGAAGTTTGTGTTAAAATCTCCTTTACCATTTTAAATGCTCCAGCTTACGTAATTAGGAAAAAAATACTTCTCCCTCAGTTACAAAAAACACATACCATAAAAAACCTACACAGCCAAACTAATTATTCATTAACAAATTCTT
This sequence comes from Lissotriton helveticus, assembly GCF_964261635.1. NCBI lineage: Eukaryota > Metazoa > Chordata > Amphibia > Caudata > Salamandridae > Lissotriton > Lissotriton helveticus. The sequence continues at coordinate 1,205,297,106 of NC_136061.1, forward strand.
CGAAATAAATTCTTAATAAGAAATGCAACTTTATTTACAGATATTAATTTCCAACTCCCTGTGCAAAAGAAGTCTGTCGTTTAAGACACATTCCTCACTCACAAAATATGAAAGAAAGCCTGAGGATAGCATCAACATGTTTTAGAATGTCTTCATATTCATTTTGACCTATTCGTTTTAAGTCTTTGAACAGTAAACTTTTTTACTTCAAAAAAAGAACTTGCAGAAAGCAAAGGTGGTTCTCGTAAACCTGGATAACCTCAGCGAAATAATGATGGTCAACTAATAACAAATAAGTAAACATATAGGGGATAAAGTACACCCTGTAGTACATTAGGTTATTGCAAGTGACCTTCTAGATGAATAACTAAGCCTGGGCGGAACTCTGCGAAGTGACAAAAAAAGCTCTGCCACGCTACGTGGAGTTCTGCAAGTGGAGGAGTGCATTAGGATCATGCCGTTCACGGTGATTATGAGCTCCGGGTCTTTGTCCCGCACTGTAAAATCATCGAGAACTGCACCATGCGCAGCGCAAGAGGGCACAATTTCCTTTCTGCTGCTAGAGTAGATTTTCTACTCTAGCTGCAACTTTCTCAACGAAAACAGAAGGTTTCTCAACGCAAGTGGTCGCGACCTGCTGCGACCACTCGCATTGAGCAACTATCTCCATTGAGAAATCTCAACAGGAGGTTAATTTTCCTCGCTTGCGCTCGCCAACTAGACCTTGGCAAGCGAGAGCAAGGAAAAATCTCGCCCAAAGGTGGATCAGAGAAGGGAACACCGCAGAAAACTCAGGCAAATACAGCCAACGGAGCAGAGTTCACCGCCCAGGGTTAGGATTAACACCAAAGGTTAAGTTCCTTGATAAGCAGCAAAAGAAAAAAACGGCTGACCAAGGTTAATCACATCAAATCCATATATACAGTCTATTTAGAGGTGGTGCAATTGCTTTCAGCACCCGCCGTCCAAGGATGCAGAAAATGACAAATTGTTCAGGAGTAAGGAAGGTGCACACGATGCGAAGTCATTCAATCAGGCCAAATTTATCCAAAATTGCTTCTTTTTTATTAAGTTAATCATAACAACTGGCACACAGCCAACGCGATTCGTTCCCAGTTGCTAGAGGGAACTTATCAGGGCTGTAACAATTATAAACAAACATTACATAAATATCACATAACAACACAACAAAAATAATAACAAAACCACAAACTTGAGATGACCGACATGAAACCACAATTATATAACACACCAATAAATACAAAAATTACACAATTCCACATTAATTAAACGTATAATTTTGCAAAATAAAAAGAAGCAATTTTGGATAAATTTGGCCTGATTGAATGACGTCGCATTGTGTGCACCCTCCTTACTCCCGAATAAATTCCTTGATAAGGTCATGGAACCCAGAGGTGGCTTGCAATATCGTTATGATGAAGGGTTAGGGGAGCTTTATTCCTTTTAATAAATGGTCATACCATCACCTTTCCCACAAACTACGTAAAGCACAAGTTACTTACCTTCGGTAACAATATATCTGTAAGAAGCAGTAGTTAGTATTAGATTCCTTACCTTAGAATATCCCCAGGCGTCAGACTGGATCCGGAAACTTTTGCGTAGCAGTACCCTTGCGCGTCGGTAGGCGTCGTCTGCGGCTTCGCGTCCGTCGTCGGCGTCGGGATGATGTCGCCGGAGTACTTAGACGCCTCCCTCGCGCGCTGCCGTCAGTTCTTATACACAGCTTTTCCGCGTCAGAAACGCAGAGCCATGATAAAAACCAACACTGGTGCCATGAAACTAGGGCCCTGAAAGGGGATGAGCTTAACTCTATATATCGGTTCGCAGAACGGGGAGGATGGGTGGGGCAGTAAGGAATCTAATACTAACTACTGTTTCTTACAGATATATCGTTACCGAAGGTAAGTAACTTGTGCATCTGAAAGAAACAGGTTAGTATTAGATTCCTTACCTTGGAATAGATACCCCAGCAATACCAACCCCGGTGGTGGGTCTGCGAACCAATGATCACACCAGAAAGTCCTGGAGAACGGAACGGCCGAAAAAGCCATCTCTCCGGACTTGGCTGTCCAGGCAGTAGTGTCTTGCAAACGTGTGCAGCGAGGCACACGTAGCCGCCTGACAGATGTCCTGCAAGGGGACTTCCCGGCCCAGGGCAGTAGTAGCCGCCGTGGCCCGTATGGAATGGGCACGAAGCCCCACAGGAGGCTCCTTTCGAGCCAAAGAGTAACAAGCCTTGATGCACAAGACGACCCATCGAGAAATTGTTTGTTTGTGCACCGCCCGTCCCTTCTTAGCGCCCACGTAACCAACAAAGAGTTGGTCATCCACCCGGAACTGGCGTGTGCATTCCAAATAGAATTGGGTCCAGACGGTGGAGCCTCTCTCCCTCTTTCGAGGGATGCGGAGGCGGAAAGAAGGTGGGCAAAGTGATGGACTGCCCGATGTGGAAAGCTGTGACTACCTTGGGCAGGAAAGAGGGTCGCGTCCGCAACACAACTTTGTCCGGATGGACTGAAAGGAAAGGAGGCTGAGAAGAAAGGGCCTGGAGCTCACTCACTCTCCTGGCAGAAGTGATGGCAACCAGGAAAGCGGTCTTCAGAGTAAGGAGGCGAAGAGGACAGTTATGAAGTGGCTCAAAGGGAGCGCATATCAGAAAAGTTAGAACAAGGTTCAAGTCCCACTGAGGAATCACGAAAGGAACTGGAGGAAACATGAGTGATGCTCTTCAAAAACCTATTTACAACCGGGGACTTGAACAAAGAGGGCTCATCAGGTAGCCTTAAGAAGGTGGAAATGGCCGAGAGGTAGCCCTTCAGAGTGCCCAGAGCAGAGCCCTGCTGGGCAAGAGAAACAAGAAAGAGGAGAACCTCTGAAAGAGGGGCAGAAAGGGGATCCACAGCCTTTGCTGTGCACCATGCCACAAATTTGTTCCACCTGCAGGCGTATACCGATTTTGTGGAGGGACGCCTGGCTGTCAGAATGACATTACAGACTTCAGGAGGCAAGTCAAATGGCCTCAACTGCCGCCGCTCAATCTCCACGCATGCAAGTGGAGACTGGACAGGTTCGGGTGGAGGACCGTCCCCTGCTGCTGAAACAGAAGGTCCTCCTGAAGGGGCAGACGAATCGGGGGATCGACAGACATGCTGAGTAGCTCGGGATACCAGAACCTCCATGCCCAGTCCGGAGCCACAAGGATGACTTGGGCCCGGTCGCGCCTGATCTTCTTCAGCACTCTGGGCAGAAGTGGTATAGGCAGAAAGGCGTACAACAGACTGCAACTCCACTCGCGACGAAAAGCGTCTCCGAGCGAGTGTCGCCTTGGAAATTCCAACGCGCAGAACTGATGACATTGCGCGTTCTCTTCTGTGGCGAATAGATCTAACCAAGGCTCTCCCCACTGCTGAAAGAGGCCTTGCGCCACGTCCGAGTTCAGACGCCATTTGCGATCCATCATGCACCGACGGCTGAGTTTGTCCGCTCTGGAGTTCAGGAAACCTGCCAGGTGTTGAACCACCAGGGTTACGCCCTGATGTTCCAGCCACTGCCAGAGGCGCAGAGCCTCCTGGCATAGGGTCCACGACCCCACCCCGCCCTGTTTGTTGCAGTACCACATGGCGGTGGTGTTGTCCGTGAACACCTGCACTACACTCCCCGGACAGAGGGGAGGAATGCCTTCAGTGCAAGCCGGATCGCCCGCAGCTCCAGAAGGTTGATATGGAGCTGGGACTCTGCCGGAGACCAGAGGCCTCTGATCTCGCCCTCTCCCATGTGGCCTCCCCAGCCCTGGAGGGACGCGTCCGTCACAACTACATGCTCCGGTTGGGGTAGGGAGAGGGATCTGCCGCTGACCCAATCGCGGTCCGTGAGCCACCACTGCAACTGTCTTGCAGTGCAATTCGAGATCAAGACATGGTCGGACAAATTGCCCTGATGCTGGGCCCACTGAAACTTCAGGTCCCACTGCAGAGCCCGCATCCGCCACCTGGCGTGATGCACTAGAAGGATGCAGGAGGCCATCATCCCCAGAAGCCGCAGCGTCAACCTGACCGAGACTCGGGATAAAGGCTGAAAGATCGGAATCAGAGCCTGAATATCCCGAACCCACTGTTCGGGAGGATAAACCCGAAACTGCGCCTAGAACCGCTCTGATGAAGAGGAGCTTCTGAGAGGGACACAGGTGCGACTTTGGCACATTGATGGAGAACCCCAGCAGGTGCAGGAGGTCAGCCGTAGTCTGGAGGTGGCTGACAACTGCCTGGGGCGAGCGCGCCTTCAACAACCAGTCGTCGAGGTAGGGGAAGACTGAAACCCCTAACCTGCGCAGATGAGCTGAGACCATCACTTTCGTGAACACCCGTGGGGCGTTGGTAAGGCCGAAGGGGAGCACGGTAAACTGAAAGTGCTCGTGGCCTACCGTGAACCGCAGGTAGCGCCGGTGGGCCGGCAGGACGGGGATGTTGAAATAAGCGTCCTGCAAGTCCAACGCTACCATCCAGTCTCCCGGGTCCAGGGCAGCTAAGACCTGAGCCAGTGTCAGCATCTTGAACCTCTCCTTCTGGAGGAAGCTGTTGACGTTCCGTAGGTCCAAGATAGGGCGTAGGCCCCCTTTGCCCTTCTTGAGAACCAGAAAGTAGTGCGAATAACAACCACACCCTACTTCTGGCCCAGGAACGCGCTCAATGGCCCCCTTGGCCAAGAGGGCCGCAACTTCCTCTCGCAGAAGATTCAAGTGATCCCCCGACACGCGGTGGTACTGCGGTGGAATGGCTGGAGGGGTCGCTTTGAAGGGGAGGGAGTAGCCCCTTCGGACGATTTGCAGCACCCACCTGTCCGATGTGATGTTGTGCCAGTGGAGGAGGTGATGGCGAACCCTGCCCCCCACTGGCATCACGTGGGCCTGAAAGCTCAGACTAGGAGGGCTTTGAGGCGGATGCTGCAGGGGTAGATGTGGACTGGCCTCGCCGTTGTCCCCGGGCACCGCCACGGCAGTTACCACGTACGGCAGTTACCACGTCCGCCACTGCGCTGGATGTTAGCCTGCGGCCCGTGGCTGGCAGGACGTGTGGGGGCGCCCCTTCCTTGGCCACAAAGGAGTCGAAAGGCAGCAGATTGCTGGCGCGGGGCCGACAGGCCCAAGGACTTGGCCGTAGCCCTGGAGTCCTTAATGCGCTCAAGCGCACTGTCCGCCTTGTTGCCAAAGAGGCGACGGCCATCAAACGGCATGTCCATAAGGGTGTTTTGGAGTTCAGCCGAAAAGTTGGCGGACCTCAGCCAGGCGTGGCGACGTATTGCCACGACCGTTGCCATCGCTCTACCCAGCGAGTCCGTTGTATCCAGCCCACATCGGATGGAGTACCGTGCCTCACCTCGACCCTCCGCAAGGGCTTGGGCGAGTTTAGTCTGGGTCTCCTCCGGACATTGTGGCAGCATGTCCACGACCGTGTCCCACAGAGAGGGGGTGTAATGGCCCAAGAGGCACGCGGTGTTAACGGACCGCAACCCCAAACTCAGGGAGGAGAACATCTTTTTGCCATACTGTTCGTACCTCTTGGATTCCCGATCGGGGGGAGCCGTCGGGAATGCGGTCTGGGAGTTAGAGGCCTGTATGACCAGGCTCTCGGGAGTGCTGGTGCGGGGCCGACAGGCCCAAGGACTTGCAGTAGCTCTGGAGTCCTTAAAGCGCTCAAGCGCACTGTCTGCCTTGTCGCCAAAGAGGCAACGGCCATCAAACGGCATATCCATAAGGGTGTTTTGGACATCAGCCGAAAAGTTGGCGGACCTCAGCCAGGCGTGGTGACGAATCGCCACCACCGTTGCCATCGCTCTACCCAGCGAGTCCGTTGTATCCAGCCCACATCGGATGGAGTACCGTGCCGCATCTCGACCCTCCGCAAGGGCTTGGGCGAGTTTAGTCCGGGCCTCCTCCGGACATTGTGGCAGCACGTCCGCGACCATGTCCCACAGAGAGTGGGTATAATGGCCCAAGAGGCACGCGGTGTTAACGGACCGCAACCCCAAACTCAGGGAGGAGAACATCTTTTTGCCATACTGTTCGTACCTCTTGGATTCCCGATCGGGGGGAGCCGTCTGGAATGCGGTCCGGGAGTTAGAGGCCTGTATGACCAGGCTCTCGGGAGTGGGGTGGGTGGACAGAAAGCAAGGGTCGCCCGGAGCCGGGCGGTGGCGTCTGGTCACGTTCCTATCTACAGGGGGACCTGTAGTGGGCCTAGACCAGGTGCCCAGAAGAACGTCAGACAAGGCCTCATTAAACGGCAACAGAGGCTCCGAAGAGCTTGCTTGCGGTTTAAGAACCTCAGTGAGGAGGTTAATCCTCACGGCCGCGACGGGGAGTTCAAGGGATAAGGCCTTGGCCGCCCGCATCAACACCACACTATAGGCAGCCCCCTCCTCCGTAGCCACGGTAGGAGGGGAGACAAAACGAGTGTCTGGCGAAGTGTCCAAACCACTGGCTTCCCATAGCTCACCTGCACAGTCCTGATAAGACTGGCATTCACGTGCCAGAGGGTCCTCAGACCCCTCCCAATCCGCCTCGCCACCCATCTCCTGGTATTCAGGGTCAAATGATGGGGCCGGCTCATAGAAGAAAAAATCTCCCAACGGCGTCGAATGCGGCGTCAAGCGACGCCGCTCTGGCGTCTGAACCGGGTCGAGGGGGGGACCGGGGACGATGTCGTCCGGGTACGACGTCGTCTGCGGACGGCGCCGGAGGCGACACCCTAGGGGCCGGCGCCGGCGAGGTCATAAGGATGACCCGGGACCGAAGTCTCCGGCGCTGGGACCGAAGTCGCCAGCGGCACCGGGGCCGAAGAACCCAACGGTGCCGGGGCTGAAGCACCCAGCCCGCTTGGGCTCCCAGTCGGGGCCGCTTGGCCCGAAGGCGCCGCGGAACCCGACGGAGGAGTGAGCGACCTCATGGCCGTGAGGAAGGCTTCGATCTCCTTCGGCGTCGCGTTCTGCCCAGGGACCGGCGGGTATGGAGCAGGCTTGCGGCTCCAGTGTCGCCCGAACCCCCGGCCGCGTCGCGCGAGCGTCGGGGGGAGTCGGAAGAGCGATGTCGCTTCTTCAACTTCTTGTGCCTCTTACCTGAGGACTTGGAGGTCGAGGAGTGGTGACGATCCTCCGAGCCGGGATGACTCCGGCCCCGCGACCGGTCCCTAGACCTCCTTCCGGACCGGGACCTCGAATGGCGCGGGGCCGACTACCGGAGGTCGAGGCGCTTGCGGGACCGCTCCCGCCTCGCCTTCGATGTCAAGGCCCGGCAGTCGGGGCACGACTTGTCATCGTGGTCGGGCCCCAGGCAATGAAGACACTGGCGATGGGGGTCGGTAACAGACATCAGTCGGTTGCAGTCGACGCAGGGCTTGAACTCGGGCATCCCTACCGGCACCGTCGGAGTCGTTCGAATTCGAAGAAAGATCAAAAATTATCGAAAAAGTTTAGTCAAAAATTAACTAATGGTACCACTTTTTCCGGATTGGCGCTTGCTGGCGCGGAAAAAATAGGAACGGACGTCAGCGCGCGAGGGCGGCGTCTAAGTACTCCGGCGACGTCATCCCGGCACCAACGACGCCGACAACGGACATGGAGCCGCAGACGACGCCTACTGACGCGCAAGGGTACTGCTACGCAAAAGTTTCCAGATCCAGTCTGACGCCTGGGGATATTCTAAGGTAAGGAATCTAATACTAACCTTTTTCTTTCAGATTCCTTAATGTCTTGCTACTGCATATTCATAGTAGACAAGAAAGAAAAAGAAAATCTGTATTCTGAAATTAAACACACCAAAAAATATTAGGAATTTTTGTTAAAAAAAAATTTATAATTTATATTAGGGTCAATTTCATGTAAGTCAGGTTAAACAATGCTGAGGATCAGATTGTGGTAAAACATGCAGAGATCCTACCTTTCCTACAATGATCTTAGAGTGGAAAAATAAACACATTGCTATAAATATATCGTGTCTGATGGTCTCTTTTTCTTTTTGAAAAAGCCAGTTCTTGTTTTCCTTGTTTAACGTCAGCTGTCATTATTAAGCTTTGTGACCTGCCATTGGTCCAGGCTGCTGGGACCTTGCACTGTAACATCAGAACTCAACTGCAATAACTCATTACAGTTGAGCAGCTATATTATTTTTCTTTTACTACGGGCGAATACAAACATCATAATAAGGAAATCAGAACCAGGGTTTTATAGAGAGATAAATGGCTCCTACCAGATGATGGATCCAATTACAAAGTGGCTTCATTTACAAACATAAAAAGAAACAAACTACAAAAGAAAGATGAATCAGTGGTGCAATTAAAGTTCCAGAGAAATGCATGCAGTGTATCTAAAATTTAACGCTTGTCTGTCCAGATAGCTGAAGCAGTGCGACGATAAACTAAAGCGTTTCATTTGTATCCTTAGTATTCTAATAAATACAAGCAAGATGGCAAGTGCCAAGGCACCTACCAGTAAGTGTGAAGTTGAACGCTGAAGACCAGACTGTGAGGCATGTGTCTGTTTTCTTTTTTAACCAAGAACAAATCACGAGTCAAATTAAAAAAGTAAATCCAAACAAAATGTAAAAATATAGATAAATATAATCCAAGTAAGGTACAAAAAAATGAAATGCAACATCTATTATACATGAATATTTAATGATTTACATGATAAAATATAGAGTGAATAAACTAAACGAGGCATGAGTATAAATGAATTCAAATGTGTAAAGTTAGGGCCCGATTTAGATCAGGGTTTACGGGTTACTCCATCACAATGGTGACAGATGTTCCGTCCACCAAAATATAGATCCCATTATATCTGAGGGGATTTATATTTCGGTGGACGGGATATTGTGACGGAGTAATCCATCCGCCAAGATCTAAATCGGGACCTTGGTGTTTTAGAAATTCTCTAATGGACATTGAGTAAACAGAACATATTTTCCTGGTCCTGAGGGTGTTAGGGTGCAGAAAAAAAGTATTAGAAAGGAGAAAGCAAGCTTGCCTCTCAGGACACACCTCGAGTGAGTGCCATGTTTATTTGTTTTTTGCATGTAGGAGACATGTCGGAGCTCGAACCATGTAGTTTGTTTCTGAGAGAAGAAAGATTTGAAGAGCTGCGATGAGACAGGGAATTGCGGCTCTTAAAAAAACAGTGTTTTTTTCGGTTTAGGAACTAAGTTAGAACTATCAGTAGAGACCTGCTTACCTTTCCTCTGTGGCGCCAGGTCTGTTGAAGAATGTTGTCCTTTCCTGGGTGGCGACAGGTCAGGAGAGTCATGTCGGCCTTTCCTCATTAAGAAAAGGTCAGGAGAAGCCTGACGCCCCCTCCTTGGTGGTGACGAGTCTGAAGAGTCATGACGATCTTTTCTTGGTGGTGATTGGTCTGGAGAAGAATGTCGCCCTTTCTTGGGTGGTGCTTGATCAGGAGAGTTTTGATGGCCTTTTTTCTGTTTTGGTAGGTTTTGAGAAGCCCCCTGCCCTCTCCTAGGTATAGAGAGGTCTGGAGAGTCATGGTGCCTTTTCCTTGTTGGCGATTGGTTTGCATTGTTATGGTACCTCCTTCTGGCTGGCAACTGGTCTGAAGAGTCATGGAACCCTTTTCTGGGAGGTGATTGGTCGGAAGAGTCATGGCGCTTTTTTCTAGGTGGCAATTGTTCTACAGAGTCATGGAACCCTTTTCTTGGTGGTGATTGATCAGGAGAGTATTGGCGCCCTTTTCTGGGTGGTGACTGGTCTGGAGAATCTAGGCGCCCTTTTCTGGGTGGTGATTCGTCTGAAGAGTCATGGCGCCTTTTCCTGGGTGGTGAAAGTTCTGCTGAATCATGGCGTGCCTTAATGGGAGAAGAAGATTCAGGTGAATCAAGACAGTGCTCTTCTACTGTGCGAGAAGGAGAGGAATCTGGGGAATCATGGCGGATTCTTCGCGGTGGTGAGAGTTTGGCCGAATGATCAGCTCCCTCAGTTTCCTTTGACTTTGATCTGGGTTCGGAGCTGAAAGACAGATAAGATAAACAGTTTCACAATCTAGCACTACATGAATAGAACTGCTACAATCTGAGGTCAGTTTTGCTTTGAACAAATTTGCATTACATTTTCATTACCTCTCCCTTCTGTGTACACCTATTTACATTACGTTTCTGCTATACTTTCTTTTATTCAAAAATATCAACTATTTGTTAACTGCTGCTAGATTTCTATGACTAAATAATTTACAACTGCTTTAGTTTGGTTACTGCTGCAGCCTTTTTGCTCTGGTGCCATACCTTGGACTCGGCTGAATAATTGGATTGAGGAAGTGGGAATCAGGTGCTACACACTGTACCCTGACAAGCACAGTTGGTAAGTGAAATAATGAAATTGGATGGGCACGGCCATATTCAGACCATTATTCAAAGACAAAGTAGTTGTGCAACCACTACCAAGTCAAATAAGTCACTGGATTTTCACTGCACCCAGAGCAGAGCAAGCAGACTTAGGATGTGCCACCTCCGCACTATTTCTACCCAGTGGACTGTTCCCCGTGGTGGCATTTTAAATCCCTAAACAAGCATCCACATCCAGATGGCGGCAGCAACCTATATAGAGAACTGCTAAGCTTCACAGAAATATGGCACAACCTTCAACTTTGAGAAGTTTCATTCCATGAGGAAAATGGATATGGAGAAGCATATTTTGTGGTGACAGCTAAATAATCAGGAGCAACAAGACCATTTTCTTCACTGATAAAAGCATAATACAGGTTGGCTAAAGTGGGATCAAAGTTAGTCACACAAAACAAGATTGCAGATTGGCAGAATGTTTGGACATAGCCGATGGTGGGCAAGGATTTTATACATTTTCACTATCTACCACTGTCTACTTACCTCGGAGTGCAGTGTTACAAGGGCATACATATGTATGAAAAGTGCATGGACAGCCATCTCATGCATGTCACATCATGTCATCAAACATGAGTGATTGTACAATCTGCTACTAATGCCAGTCTTATCCCATCCACTAAAGAGCAAGCATTTAATACCACATCACTATCAGAGAGGCAAGGGAATGGTGATGGGGTAATAATAAAAAGATATTTACCTTCAGTAAGGAAAATGTTGCTTTCCAAGTAAGCATCTGTTTGCGACATGTAGTACTGTAGATTCACATGCTTATCATAAGTCCGCTACCTAGTGGACGCGTTACTTACCTTCGGTAACAATGTATCGGGTAGAGACACAGTCTAGCTGCAGATTCCTTAACTTAGAATATCCCCATGCATCAGACTGGATCGGGAAAACTTTCCGCAGCAGCACCTCTGCACGCCGGGGGCAATAACGTACAGCTCCGCCCTGACGTCGTCCACAGACGTGACGTCAGTGGAGGCATATATGCCCCTCCAGGCACGCTGAAGTCAGTTTTCGGTGGAGAAACTTTTTTGTGCCACAACGCAGAGCCACCACCAAAAACGGTGAGAATATGGGAACAGTGCAGACATTGAAGATAAATAGAATCACAAAGGACAGTGCCAGCAGGCACTGTATCCTGCAAACTAGTAGAAGGAAGAGCAGAGCACCGCTCTGAAAAGCACCCCCACAAATGCGAAGGCCAAACCACCTGTGGAGGTAGAGGAAGATGTGAAAAAACAGCATGGCAGACATCAGAAGCCTGCAACTATAATGTATAACAGTGAAGGACCACAAGTCCAGAACGTAGGATCAAGGACAATTTCACCATAAGGCGTTACCAGAAGAGACGTCGCAACCCCAATAAAAGACTGATAGAATGTGACCGAGCCGATAGACTTGAACCAATGGGTTGCAGGGGTGGTAAGAGACCCCAAGGCGACTGAGAAGGGGAGAGCGGAGGGTGGCAAAAAACCTAAATAGATCCCACACCGTAAAATCCAGGTACAGGGTTAGAAAGCACACATGACATAGGAGCATACCGCAAAATCATGTGAAGAGGCAGAGTAGAGCAATGAAAACAGAATGAACACTTTGTGTTGGAGTGAAGTGAAACAGTCACCTTGTAGAAAGGCAAGCCACCCGGAGGGAGGAGAGTATAGAAAACCCCACCTGAAAAGGTCATCGCAGAATGGGGAGGATGGCCGGGGGTTAAGAAATCTGCGGCTAGATTGTGTCTCTATCGAATACATCGTTACCAAAGGTAAGTAACTCGTCCATCTGATAGAGACATCTAGCTGCAGATTCCTTAACTTAGAATAGATACAAACGACATACCCATAGAGGAGGCAGGTCTGTGACTGAACCCCATAAAGTTCCAGAGGGAACTTTACCCTCAACAAGGTGACGAAACACGGTGGGGACCGCAAGCTAGCGCAGCCACACCAGACCATGAAGCTCATAAAAGAGTGGAAAACATGGGGAGGCAAAGGCACCACAAGCCGTCCAAGAACAGCATGAAAACCCCAGTATGTATACCGGGGAGAGAAAGAAAACATACTAGATATGTAAGTGTGAAAAGGAAAGTGCAGGACTTTCCAAGAAGTGGAACTCGACCTAGGGTCACATAGATCCACAGGATCCGGCGTGCCAACCGTAAGTAAGACCCAGAGAGATGGAAACTGGTATGACCAAGTTAGAGCATACCGGTGCAGTATGCACAACAGGGGACAAAAGCACTGTTGAAACCCGCACCAGCAAAAATACGTATGACAGCAGTGGCAGGATGTCAACCCACGGCCAGAAAATGCAGGTGGTACGAGAAACAGAAGACACGCCAGTACATAGCCGGTCTGTCAGAGATATGTAAAAGGGCCGACGGCAACCAGCACATGCGCCCAAAACAGGACTCACAGTAAGAACGATAGTTAAGCGGTAGACTGGAAGGTACATAAGAAGACCGTGTGGACGTTAGAACCACGCAAAGTATAGCAAAGACCCTCCTATAGGGTAACGTGAGCAGCCCAGATGCGAGAGACGAACCAAGAAGGCAACCAGCAAAAAGGGGACCAGGCAAGCCGGACACCCATCCAAAAAATTGTAGCACAAACAGACCAGGTCAAAGACCACAGACACCACATGAAGGAACGTTGCCAGCACGATTCTACTGTGTAAGAGCACAGCAGATATCGAATAAGAAGAAAGATGCTAAAAAATGAAGCGTAACACAACAATGGACTAGGGGGCATGCAAAAAGTACCAACAGACATGTGGAAGCAGAACAGGACAGGACAATGTCCAGGCCCATAAGCAACATCGTCCCTCGTCCAGGAGGAACAATGGTCCCCCGCAAGACAGAGGAGGAGATGGAGTAGGCACGATAGTGGAAACAGTCAGGACCAACCTAAAGGTCCCAGGACCCAAGAAGCGAGTATCCTGAAGAGAACACTCCCCTTAGAGAGTGTCACAGAATGAACCCAAAGCAGAAGCGTGGAAAACACCTGTGCGGAAGCAGCAGGGAATGTGGAAAAATTGCTTTTGGTAAAGTGGCCAGAAAACAAGGCCATAAGACAATGTACAGCAGAGACGAACATGGTAAATCTGCTACCTTGAAAGACAAGTCCAGTAGGGGCTGACCATAGAAACAACAACGCAAACATACCAGGGTGTACCAAGGTTGCGGAAATAGTAATAAGCGTGCTGCAAAGCAGCTTTTGTTCCTGGCGCAAAGCGAGGACAGGGCGTCAGCCGTGAAAGAACTGCGCCTGAAGTGAAGGGAACAAGGGACCGAGAGCCAGTGGCCGTCAAAAAAATAGCAGCCATTATAGACGAGAGGATCACTGCAATGCTGAAAAAACATAAGGACCTCGTCAAGGCAGGTGTGGGAGAGGCCGCACGGCAAGGAACCCATGCCGAGGCCTAGAAACACTACAGACAACTGGAGCCAATTGCAACCGAAGAGTAATCGAGCGATGCTAACGGGACGATTGCAGCAGAAAATAGGACAGCCTGACCCCCAGAAGGATGTGCATGAGGAAGACTCAATAGGAGTGTACCAAGGCTAAGGCAGTCCCCTCATAGCCAGAAAATACCCCACATAGGGTAAGTCCCAATCCCTGCGAGGGGGGTCTTCTTGGGTAAAACACACTTGGAAGGATGACAGAACCAGCCACCCAGCTGTACTGAAAGAATATGAAATGGCGGAACAACCGCTTACACTATCCAGGCACTATGCAAGCACCCGGGTCCGTGTTTTTCTTGAGAAATAAATCAAATAAATAAGACAACATTACCTATGCCAAAGAAAAACATAGGGCAGGAAGTCGTGCCGCAAGATTTACGGTAGCCCAGACAAGAGGCGGGAGACGGCCGAATCCTAGTGGCAGTCAAAAAGGTCCTCGCCATTGAATGGCAGATCCCTAAGAGCATCCCGAAAACTGTCTGGGAAACAACTGTCGCACAGCCATGCATGGCGGCGCAAAGCCACAGACCGAGCAAGAGCTCATCCTACCGAGTCAGTGGCGTCAAGGGAAGAGCGGAGGGAAAATTGCACCATTCCCCTGCCATCATGCAGAAGGCGAAGCAATTCTACCCTAGGCCCTTCTGGAATAGAAGGAAGAAGGTTCTCAACCAAGTCCCAAAGGGTAGAGGATGCACGTGCGAACACGCAAGCCGCATTTAATGCACGGATGCCAGCACTGGCAGAGGTGAAAAGCTGGCGACCACAGATGTCCAACCACCTAGACTCCCTCGTGGGAGATAACAGTGGCAAGGCGGAGGGAGACTAAGTCAAAAGCCGCCTGAACAACTAGGCCCGGAGCTCTAGGCAGAGCGGATCATCCGGGGCAGGGCGTTGTCGACGAGCAATGGCCTAATCAACAGGGTCACCAGAGGAAGGCCTCGCCCATGTACTAAGCATGATGTCAAACAAAGATGCCCCAAGGGACAGCAAAGGCTCCACCTCAACCGGCTCCATGTGGAGAAAATCCAACAAAGGATCAGAAGGCAGGGAAACCACAGGGGGTTGAAAACGAATAGCTACTGCCCTGTGAATAGCCCGTGCGTAGGCAGCACTAGCCTCAGTTGCCATCCGGGGAGGTGACAAACTATCAGTAGGAGATGGTTGGAGACTAATCTGTCTGCTAGACAGCAAAAGTGGAGGAGCCGGAGGCTGTACCGAAGGCCACACAATCCAAGGTACCAGCACCATGGACCGAAACGACCTCAGATCTGGGGAGTCCAGAGGAGCGTCAATATCTTGCATAAGAGGAGGCGTAGGCACCGTCATCGGCGTGTGGGAGTCGCATCGATGTCCGAGGAGTCGGGTGGGACACCAACCTCATGCAAAAGAGGAGGCGTGGACATCGGCCGACGGAGAGTCGGTGTCGTCTGAACGTCGACGACCTCCAAAGGGGACTCGGCCTGGGCGCCTGGGCGTTGAGCCGGTGCCGCCTCTGACGTCAGCGCAGGAAGTTGCTCAGGGCAATGAAGGGGTGGGCTGGACAGGCAATTGGGAGGGCCCTCTGGGCTGTGTCCCGTCGGCGTCGTATCGGCTCCGGAACCGGAGTCAATGCACACAGCCGGCGCGGAGGGCGAATCCGCCAGAGAGGATCCGACATGAGTGCCTTCCACCTCTGTGGGAACCGAAGGAGCACCAGGGAGAGGGGGTGACCCAAAGTGAGAGTGGAGTGCTTTGGAATAAGCCTCCATTTGGGCCCACGTCGCTCTGACACCCGGAAAGGGAAAGTACAAATGAGGCAACTGCCGGACGGCCATGCCTAGTAAGGGGCGAAAGGAACAGGTGCCAGTGTCACACGTATGGGAGAAAGACCTCCGTGACTTACACTTGTGCTTACTCACCTCCGACGACATCCGCAGGAACGACCTCTGGAATGGGCTAGATCCCGAGAAGGAGAGCGTCGACGTGAAGGTGCAGGACCGGACAGCTGTGCGGCCAGCAATTTCATACAACGCTCCCTTAAGGACTTTGGTTTCATTCATTGACAGGCGTTGCACTCTTTGGAGTCGTGGTGCACTCCTAGGCACCACATACAGATGGCGTGCTGGTCCGTTACAGACATCTGAAGTGCACAGGTCTGACATGCCTTAAAGCCCGAAAGCATTGCACACTGAAGGCCTCAAGAAGACCCGAAAAACAGGCCAAGGAACCTCTGTTTTTTCAGGATCCACGTTGGGACACGGAAAAGAAGAAAACTGACGTCAGCGAACCAGGAGGGGCATATATGGTTCCGCTGACGTCCCGTCCTTGGACGACGTCAGGACGGAGCCGTGCAGTGCCGCCCCCGGCTGCTGCAGAAAGTTTTCCGGATCCAGTCTGATACCTGGGGATATTCTGAGTTAAGGAATCTGTGGCTAGATGTCTCTATCAGATGTTGGAAGTGTGCAAGTTGCTTTTCTTCGAAGAAGACTTTCGAGTCACGAGGTGTAGTGACTCCTCCTCTTGCATGCAATGCAGATGGTCCTTGACTCCATTGTTAGATTGTTTTCGGCTTGGGAGGGGAGGATGGAGTGTGAAGGATAATGTATCCTAGTGAGATGGCCATGGAAAAATAGTGTAATGTTTAGTGCATAGAAGTGCAAACCATACAGGTGTCCAGGGAGGAGGGTGGGCGCATGGGAATCTACAGCACTACATGCCAAAAACAAATGCTTGCTGGGTAAGTAACATTTTCCATTTGATGGCATGTGTGGCAGTAGATACACATGCTTAGCATAGACTGTAAAGCAGTTTTCCTCTCAAAACGGTGGCTAACCTGTGTGGGATTTGATTCTTTGAAATAGTGTACGTAGAATTGCTTGGCCCACCTTGGCTTGCTGACATATCATGACAATGGAAACTTACACCGAACTAGCAGCGTTTTCCGAGGGCTCTACTACCCATTTCTCCGGTTGGACTCCCGCAACTGTAATTCGCTTAGCCCTGTTCATTTGACATGCCCTCTTCTTCCTCCTGATTTATGGCGATCCTCCATCTACCCGTGTGCGCCTGTGTGGCCCGTCCATCCGCTACCTCTGCCCGCTCTACTCTTCTCCACTTTCCTGCTAATGACCTCTGCCCTCACCTGTCCTGGCACCCACCCTGTTTATCTACGAATTTTCCCTCGTCAATTGAGATCTAGCTAATTTGTTCTGATGCCCGATGGAGCTACCTAGTTTAGCTATAGGGGAGATAGGTCGGGGATTTTCCTCCTTGGACGTCACCTACCCAGTCGGTCTTTAGCCAGACTTCCTTGCATCTCTCCTGTCGTCTCTTCCCACATCCTCCCTCCATTTATGTCTCTCCATCCCTCCTCTCTCTAAGTATTGAGACTGAACTATTTTGTCTGATGCCCGATGGAGCTACATGGCTTAGCTATAGGGGAGATGGACCGTGGATTCCCTCCTTGGTCGTTACCTACCCAGTCGGTCTTTAGACAGACTTCCTCTTGTCTCTCCTTGTTGTCTTTTCTCTTTTTCCTCCCTTTCCCACCTCCCCCGCCCCCTCCAATGCTTTTCTCTATCCTATCTCTCCTCTCCTAATGTATTGCCTTTTATTTTTGATGTATTGTGTAATTGTTGATCTTGTCTGATACATTGTTGATCCTCATGTATAGCGCTCTGATACCTTTTGGGTCTAGCCAACCTCACTTTCTCTCCTCCCCTTCCCCCCCCCCCCACTACTTTCTCGCTCCTCTCTCTCCTCCCCTAATGTATTGCTGACTGTTTGATATAATGTTTACTTGTTTGATCTTTTCCTATATATTGTTGAACCACATTGTTGCACTTCCTTTCGTCTCTCCTGCAGTCTCCTACAGCATCCGCCCTCTATTTATGTCTCTCCTTCCCTCCTCGCTCAATGTATTGAGACTGAACTATTTTGTCTGACGCCCGATGGAGCTACTTAGTTTAGCTATAGGGGAGATGGGCCGTGGAGTTCCTCCTTGGTCGTCACCTACCCAGTCGGTCTTTAGACAGACTTCTTTTTGTCTCTCCTCATTGTCTTGTCCCTAGCTCCTATCCCCTCCCCCCCGAATTCTCTCCCCTTGCCCGCTACTCTGCCTACCCTCTGTCCTTTGTGCCCTTTGACTAAGCACTCCTTCTCCCCTTGTTGGGGAAAGATCCAATATTTATACTCTGGAGTATCAGCGAACCCGCTGAGTGAGTCCACTGCGCCAAGGGAGCCACTCACACATGAGGTATGGTATGGCACCCCTTGCCAAAGCACTTCCTCTCCCCTTTCTGGGAAAGGATCCAGTATGTAGGCCTTGGAGTCTCAGAGACCTCTCTGAGAGAGTCCACTGCGCAAAGGGAGCCTCTCGCAACAGAGATAGGGAAGTAACACCACTTCCCCTGGGATCACAGCTTACTGGACTTTGGACGTTTGCCTTGACTCTTCTACCAGTTTGTGTACCCGTCACCCTTCCCCTCCTCTTCCCATGCTGTGTCTCTCACCCTACCCTCCTCTTTCCCGCCTTCATTATCTGTCTACTTCCCCTGCTCCAACTCCCCCCCCATATTCTCTCACCTTGCATGCTTTTCCCCTAACGTATTTGTGCTTATTGTTTATCTCGACCTTACCAGTAACTATGTGGCCATGCTCTAAGAACTATGTAACTTTTGTTATGATGTAACTAGTAACTATGATCTGATGCACATGTAAAGCGCTCTGATACCTCCGGGTCTAGCCAGCGCTATATAAAACTCTTGAAAATAAATAAAATACAATAAATAAAATAAATCTACAAAGTAATGTTTTGTATATGTTTGAGGTGCAGTCCATGTAGCTGCCTTACATATGTCAACCATAGGTATATTGCCTAAAAATAACATGGAAGCTCCCTTTTTGCGAATAGAGTGAGCCTTTAGAGTTTGTTTAGCTTTAGTATAACAAGTTTTGATGCATTTTACAATCGAACGTGAAATGCATGCTTTAGAGATAGCCCTTCCTTTATGTATTTATAGAATGCAACAAATAGTGGTGTTGTTGCTCTAAATGATTGAGTTCTGTCAATATAATACATGAGAGCTCTTTTAACATCCAGTGTCTGTTAAGCTCTTTCAGCAACGGAATTGGGATGTGGAAAGAATACTGGTAACTCAATAGATTGATTTAAGTGGAACTGTTGACCACTTTTGAAACAAATGTATGTTTTGTATGTAGTACTACTTTGTCTCCATGAAGTTGGAAGAATGTTTTTTCAGGAGTAAATGCATGAAGCTCACCGACACTTCTAAGTGAAGTGACTGCAATCAGGAACTTAACTTTCCAGGATAGAAACTGGAGAGGCACGAGTGTAAAGGTTCCAATGGTATACCCATTAACCTTGTTAACACAACATTGAGTTTCCAAGCTGATGTTGAAGGACCCTAGACGGGATAAGTCTTTTGAGACCCCCTAGAAAAGTTTTAATGACAGGAATCCTGAATATAGACATTTTTTCCGTATTTTGGAGATATGCTGCGACCACCGCTAGGTGTAGTCTTGGAAGTGAAGGCTAACCCAGAGGTTTGTAAATGGAGAGGGTAACCGACAATGTCTTGAGGCTTTGCTGTTAAGGGGGTTAATATCCTTTGAATGACAATAGTAAAAGCGTTTTCACTGTGCTGTATAGCAGACTCTAGTAATGGGTCTTCTTTCTTATTTAAGTGGTGGAGGCCTCAGGGGAGGTGGTTTTGGACCCTCCATGATACGATGAACGGTGAGCGGTGAAAGGAGCAACATTGTGATTGACCTTGGAATGCTCCCATTGTTTTCACTGTCTTGTCTTTTTTTAAAACCTTTCTAAAAAGGTATTCACCTGGGGCCCAAAAAGATGTTCGCTGTCGAAGGAGATGGGCTAACAAGTTCAGGTTTGAAACCCAACACCCTTAACCAGGAATGTCTTCTGAGAAGCAGGATTTAATTGATTCCTCTAGCTGATGTATCAGCTGTGTCAAGTGCACAATGTATAGTTGTGTTCAATATTAGTTTGTCCTCAGTGGCAATCTGTGATGCTCTTTACTTATACACCTCTGAGGGATGCTGGAGAATGTCTCCCATCTCATCCCAGTGGGCACTATCGTAGCGTGATAAGAGACCAATGGAGTATGCGATGCTCCAATGGTTGGCAGATTGCGCTGCCACTCTTTTACCCACAGCGTCTATCCTTTTGTTCACTTTATTTGTTGTTGGGGGCCGGGTGTAAATAACAACCCTGGCTTTAACTAGGTCACTGAAAATGTCATGAGTGTGTCTGGGCATACCCTTGAGCATTAGAAGGTATTGCGTTGAGGGGTGAATAGAAGAGAGGTTCTAAAATAGGAAGTCGCCTTCTGGTGACTCAGTGTGAAGTGGCACTTTGTGGAAAGTGCCTCCCCTACTTATAAGGTTGTGATAAGTAGTGGCGTCATCAGGAGGGAAAGGTTATGATTAGTAGAGATCGCAATCGTTTTTTTGTGTGGATCTGCTTCATATGAGTCCCAATCATATTAAGGTGGTATTGGAAATTGCTCAAAGAACAATAGACGGACAGAATGCAGGACAATGTCATACATTCACCCCAGTACAGAGATCTGGGCCTAAATCCATTGTTTTTTTGCTCACCATGCCATTCCAGTTTGAACCCAGCCATATGCAAATCAGTCTGGACCCTGCGCCCAATGGAAACAGTCCAGCCCGAACTGCCAGGTCAGGTCCTCCCTGGACTGGGAACAAGCAACCTAGGACCCGTTTCGGGGTCTCAGCCCTCATCAACCAGGATAGCTCGCCTCCAGTGGCATGGAGAGCACAGGACCCACGTCTGGGCATACCCATCCCACTCGGTATGACAAATGCAAAATGAACACTAGATGGACAGAATGCAGAACAATGTCATATTCACCCCAGTACAAAGATCTGGGCCTAAATCATCGTTTTTTTGCTAACCATGCCATTCTAGTTTGAACCCAGCCATATGCAAAATCAGTCTTGACCCTGCGCACAATGGGAACAGTCCAGCCCGAAATGATGATGGATTCAACCCAGATCTGTGACTGGTGGTGATTGTCTGAAAAGTTTCAGCGATCCGCCCATTATCTCCTTGTGTTCGCTTTGTTCGCCCTAAGCTGGCAGGGTATGCCCAGACGTGGTTCCCTTGCTCATTTTGCCACTGGATTCAAGCTTTCCTGGCTGAGGAAGGGTGTTACCCAGAAACCGGTCTCAGGATACTTGTCTCCAGTTCAGGGAAGACCTGGCTTAGCAGTTCGGGCTAGACTGTTCCCATGAGGCACAGAGTCAAGACTGATTTGCATATAGCTGGTTCTGAACTGAGGTGGTGAAGTGAGCTAAAGAATGATGATGGACTGAACCCAGATCTGTGACTGGGGGTGAATGTTTGAAAAGTTTCTGCGCTCCGTTCATCATCTCCTTGTGTTTGTATTGGAAATTGCTCACCATCACCTGTGTCCCCTGTGAAAGAGTGAAGTGAACCCTCAGGTGACTCAGCAGTGTTGTGAACCAGTGAAAACTGTGATGAGGGAGTGTGCACAGCAGGTAGTGGTAGTGGACTGATGTCCATTGGACTGGTGGCTTTTTCCTCTGTCTTCTTGTTCATTGGAGGAACTGGAATATAAATTGATCCTCAAAAGATAGTTGCCTTTTAGTAGGCTGTGCTGTTTAATACGGAGGCCTGATCAGGATCATACATATTTTTGCTGAGAGTCTAGTTCTTGGTGAAGTCTCTCTAGTACTGGCTGTGAAGTGTCTGGAGAATGCCTTGAAGATGTATGTTTTTCTCTCTGATACCGGTTTAGGCACAGGCATTTTCAGTGCTGAAGGCTTTGGCTCAGTGGCTGATTTGTCTGGTGTCATAGTGGATTGTTGTTTTGGCTCCAAAGGTTTTGACGGCAAAGGTCACTTTGTGTCCGATGTGGAGCATTCTGGCGCCGAAGGTCGGGTGGAATCGAATGGGGAGGGCCCCTGCGATCGACGACCTACTGTTGAGGCTGTTTTTACGACGCCGAGCTGTGGCTGGACGTTTTGGAAGTAGCCAGTCGGTGCCGACCATGGCCCGATGACAGTGGTGGCCCAACAACAGTCATTGGCTTGTGAGACTGGTGAGGCTTTGCCAGTGCCTGTTGTGGTGGTAATGTAGGGGGGCACAGTACTCACAGGTTGCTGCCTTGAAGTGATGTCATTTGACTCCATATCAGACCCAGAGCTGTCATCTGGAGAGATGTTGCCTTCATCTGCAGCCGATGAGTGCGATTCTTCCAGGAATTACAGATCCTCACAACCGAAGAGGTCTGGCATATCTTCGACATCTCATCAATACACTTGCATTCTTCAAGCCCTCCGATCTCTCAGTGTCTTTTTAGATTGCAAACACCTACAGACCTCACAGGTTCCCTTCTGGTGTTCAGGAGATAAGCACAAGTTACACACCTAGTGTAGGTCGGTGCTTGGAAACTTGGCACGATAGAAGAGCAGAATCAAAAGGGTGTCCGTTCCATCACTGGACTGAATATCGAAGAGAAGTTGTGCCCTGAAGGGCAACGGCCCAAGTGGGCCGTGGTCGAGTTGGATCCCCTGGATGAATTGGACATCGATGGCATAAGAAGGGAAGTAGTGATCGAACCGCGATCAAGCACAATACTGATGGTATCAGATAGAGCCTGAGTAAGGTATCGAACCAGAGCAGTGGAGAACACATCAGAACCCGGCGGCGGGAAAAGTAATCTAACAATGGAGTCAAGGACAATGCGCATTGCAAGCATGAGAAAGAGTACCTACACTTCATGACTCAAAAGACTAATTTCAAGAAAAACAACTTGCATACTTCTGAGCCCAACCCTAGATGGCAGACTTATGGAAAGTATGCTTATATACAGTCACACATGACATCAAACTTTTGTTTTGGTGCATACTTTATCTTCCTGCAGAGACTTCACATCCTAAATACTTCTCCAGGTGCCTTCTTGGCCTAGAAAATTCTTCCCCATGGCTCAACCTTAACGGTAGGGGGAGCCGGCACCATTTGATGCCGATAGTGCCAGCCCTATTAAGTGCTCTACTAATGTTGGCTTCCTAAACCTTTTTTCCAGGACTCCAAAGCAGCAGTAGGATGAGAATGACATTAGAAGAGGTTGACATAAGATAAGATATGTAGTGCAACAACAGAAACTTAGAACCCTATTATGTTGGCCCATGACCCTCCATCAAACAAGGAGTTGGGAGAAATTGGTGAGTAATCTGCTGGTATAGAGAAAAGAATCCAGAAATATTATCAAAAGGTAAATAACTTTTCCAACTGATGCATTGGATACTTCTACCTGCAGATTCCTCACATCTTGAATAGATTTCCAAGTAATAACCACCTACAGTACGGAGGGCCTTGATAGCACAGACCGGACGAACTGCCCAAACCTCCTCACCTCAGATTCCATAAAACTATGCTTAGCGAATGTGTGGACAGAAGTGGCTACTCTGCAGGTGTCACCTATAGGAACTCCACCACCCGAGACAGATGTTGAAGACTTAGCCCTCATTGAGTGTGCCCCAATGCCTTCTGGTGGCTCTTTTTTGGCCATAGCACAGCAGACTTTAATGCACAAAATAATCCACCTATATAAGGTCCTTTTCTACACTGGTGTTCATTTTCTGGTGCTTACATATTCTACGAAGAGCTAATTGTCATCATGCAAGTCCTTCATGCAGTCAATATAAAAGCTCACTGTTTATTTCGGATCCAGCTTATGCATTCTCCTCCTCATTTGTGGAGTGCTGTAGGGGAAAGAAGGAAGAAAAAGTGATTGACTGACCAAGATGGAAAGGTATCAACACCTTCGAGAGGAAAGCAGCTCTTGTTCAGAGGACAAACTTGTCAGGATAAAAAGTGGTGAAAGAAAGCCGGATGCCCAGTGCAACCCAGTGCCACGCCTGGCCGTAGTAATGGAAACTAGAGATAAATGTCTTCAGGAACAACTATGAAGGGACCCAGAAGGAGCTCCCATAAAAAAAAGTTAGAACCAAGTAAAAATCCGTCAGTGGAATCACATTAGTCAAACATTTCAAGAAAAGTAAAATAATGGGAGAATCGAAAAGAGACGGTTGATCTGGGAGGCACAGAAAAGCTGACAAGGCAGCTAAATACTCATTTACTGTATCCACAGCAGAGCCTTCCTGGGATAAAGAAAGTGAACATGAGAATGTCCAGAAGCTGCCCTTTCCAGGAGTCAATCTGGTGATCTGTGAGTTATGCGACAAGCCTGTGCCATGTCCCCGAGTAAATAGATTTATCGAGAAAGAAGGGCAGAAAAGACCAAGTCCACCACGTCATCAGACAGCTAGAAAACGGTCAAGTGTCCCCGCTCAATCTGCACACAAGACAGAGTAGACTTTAAAGATTGAAGGTGGAGAACTGGCCCCTTCAATTTGGAGGGAAGATCCACCCCAAGAGGAAGAATGAACGGGGCACACAAAGAGGGATGCAAAAATGCCTATGTAACACACTTCTCGGCCAATCCACAGCCACAAAGATGACTTGAGTCCTGTGGATCTACCTCAAAACCGAGGAATCAAGTGTATGGGAAGAAACACGTAATAAAGAAGAAAATTGCACTTCAACAAAACTAATCCCCCATAGCTCTTTGCACCAGATGTTGAACGGCACAGAATGTGAGGCAATTCTAACTCCACATGGGGCATTTCCCATTGATTGAAGATTCTCTTCACAACCTATGGGTCTAGATGCCACTAGTGGGTAAGATAACGCAGAGGTAATTGGTTCTGGTATTCAGCAAGCCAGCTATACAATTCACATAACCCCCATTCTATGGTTCTGTTCCCAGAAACAGAGCCTTAGACTTTCTCAATAGAGATACTGGTATCCTACTCCCTTAGCTTGTTGATATATCACATTGCGGTCGTATTGTCTGGCAACATCTGGACTGAGCGACTGCGATGGGAAGGAAGGAATGCATGGAGCGCTAGGCAAATTGCTTTGATTTCACGCTCCTCCAGATAAGCACCCCACCCTAGACTGGTGGCATCCATCACTACAGGGGCCAAGAGTGAAGGAGACTGGAAAGACATCCCTCTGGAAAGGTTCTCCTCCACAACAATAAAGCAAACTCTGCTGCAGTATCATCGATGACTACAATGGAAACGGCAAGGCCCCTCGGGCTGGAACCACTGGACAGCCCTCATATGCCTGTAGGCATACATGATTAGAAGGATGCAAGGAGGAAGCAGACCGAGCAGGCAATGGACATACAGGACTGGAATCTGAGCATTTTCCTGGAAGCGTGGGAGTGACACATAGAGGTAATGTGTTCTCCAAGTAGGTAGAAAGACTTGACTAAAGGTGGGATTCAGTACTGCCCTCATAAACAACAGGTGCAGAGAGGGATTTATGTTAGATTTGGGCATCCTGGTGGAAAAGTCCAGGTCTTGCAGTAAAGAAGCCATCAACAGTGGGAGCGACCGCACCTGGCCTTCAACAGCATGCCGTCTGGCTAGGAAAAAACTGAAACCTCTAACCTCCTGAGATGGGCTGCCACCACTGCCATCACCTTTGTGAAGACTTGTGGTGTTGAAGGAACAAAATTATAGTGAATTACACTCACCACAAAATACAAGTACTTCCGCCGGGACTTCAGGATCGGTAAATGGACACCATCCAACCTCCATATATCAAGTGCAAAAAAAGTCTGGGCAGGGTGTAGCATCTTGAACTTCTCCTTGCACAGGAAAAAGCGCAATACCCTGAGATCCAAGATTGGACAGAACCTGCCCTCCTTCTTTGGAACAAGGAAGTACCAAGAGGAACAACCTTGATAAATCTCCTGCTCTGGCACTGTTGGATCTGGCCATTTTTGCAGGGTTATCCCCAAACTTTTGCCTTCTTCCTCCTATCTTTCTGACCTTCTTTTGTTGGCTTCAGGACTCTGGGCACTTTACTACTGCTGATCAGTGATACAAGTGCACATGCTCTTTCCTCTAAATCATGGTATGATTGATTTCTCCTTCATTGGCATATTTGATTTACTAATAAGTCCCTAGTGAAGTGCAGTGTGTGTCCAGGGCCTGTAAATCAAATGCTACTAGTGGGCCTTCTAGCACTAATTGTGCCACCCACGCGGGCAGTCCTGCAAACATGTATCAGACCTGCCACTGCAGTGTCTGTGTGTGCAGTTTTAAACTGCCGTTTCGACCTGGCAAGTGCACCCACTTGCCAGACCCAAACCTTCCCTTTTATTACATGTAAGGCACTCCTAATGTAGGCACTATGAAGCCCCCGGGCAGGGTACAGTGTATTTAAAAAGGTATGACATGTACTTTTAGTTTTTCATGTCCTGGTAGTGAAAAACTGCTGTATTCGTTTTTCACTACAACAGGGCCTATCTCTCCCATAGATTAGCATTTGAGCTGCCTTGTAACACTTTACAAGTGGATCTGCCGATTGGAAGCTGGTGTCTCTGGACTCAATTTAAAATACATCTTTTAGTGAAGTTCGTTTTTAAACTGCAGGTCTGAACAAGCCACTTTTATAAAGTAGACATTCTCTTACTTTAACCATTGTGTGTCTCTGTCTATCCCTAGAAAACACGTCTAAGTTGTATGACAGTTGGGCTTTTTAAATTCACTCTAGACAGTCCCCCACACACACACAGTGTGTTCTGCATATCCCGATGGCCCATCACTAGGCTTCTGGGTCTTCCTGAGCTAGAGTGGTGGGAGGAGTTGACACTTGCACCTGAATAGTGCTCATAAAGCAATCTCCACCCCCTGTAGTGTGTCTGGAGCCAGAGCAAGGAAAGGCACTACTAAGACTTTCCTTTGTAGTTTGCCTAATTCAAAGGCTGAAATAGGTATAAGTACTGAAACGTTGACACCATATACTCAGACACTTCTGGACTGAGGACATTCTGCCAAAAAGAAGAGCTGTGTTGCTTCAGGAGAGACTGCCACTTTGCTGTGCTGGCTTGTTGCTTGCTGATTCTGTCCTGGGAGTGAAGGGACTGGACTTTGCTTTCTACATCCTGCTTTCTGAGGTTCTCCAAGGGCTTGTTCTGAGCTTGCCTCCTAGTAAGAAGTCTCATGGCCATCAAAGACTTCCCCTGCAGCACTTAGGCTTTCTTGCTGAGAGCCCCACTCTGCCAAGTGGTGCCAAATCCAGTTCCTGGGTCCTTGGAAGTGAATTTGCGGAGTTCACCAAAGAAGAAACCAGCAATCCAACTTTGAATTTGACTTCAAAGTTGGTGCCACACTTCGACACCGTGCCACTGCCTTTATCAGAGCCATGGTGTCCGCAGACGCAGCAACGCCGTTGCAGCCCCTCTGCATAACCACTACAGTGCGAGTCCCAAGAGCTGTGTCACCGACTTTTCGTGAAACCTGACTCTGGCTCCGCCACATCTGTGGGCCCATTGTGCGACATCAACATAGTGAAGTCGACGCTGCGTGACTTGACAATGGATGCCTCATCGACCCGACATCATCGTAAAGAACCGAATGAACGCCGCCAATGGCGCAGCACCTTCCCTTAGTCTTACAAGGTCCCGGTCTCTACTGACTCAATGATTTCGCACCGCCGTTAAAAACCGACTCCTCACTTGTTTCAGTGACTCCTCACCTCC
Source organism: Lissotriton helveticus (assembly GCF_964261635.1). Classification (NCBI taxonomy): domain Eukaryota; kingdom Metazoa; phylum Chordata; class Amphibia; order Caudata; family Salamandridae; genus Lissotriton; species Lissotriton helveticus. The sequence continues at coordinate 1,205,324,617 of NC_136061.1, forward strand.
CTTGTGCAACATGCCGTCTCAAGCACCGACGTGCCACCTACCTGCACTGACATAAGGAACCAGTGCCACACTGACGCCTCACCTCCACGGTACCTCACAACATCTTTGTTTTGTTATCGTTTTCAAAGGTAATATAACTATGGACTGACGAATCCCTAGCCGGCTCACGCTCCATCGCGGTCGGCTCCGAACTTTGAGATTGTACCTTGTTACCCACGTCCTTATAGCCCCAGTTGGAGCTATTGTGTTTCTAAGCATTAGAACTGCATTTAACATTGAAGAATTCGTATTTCTACTGGTGTATGTTGGATTCTTGTCATTTTGGTCTCGTTTTACTCAGATAAGTATTGTCTATTTTTCTCCACTTGTGTGGAGTACTTTTGTGGTGTTTTCACTGTGTTACTTTGTGTACAAATACTTTACACATCGCCTCTGGGGATAAGCCTAACTGCTCTTGCCAAGCTACCAAAGGGGTGAGCACAGGTTATTCTGAGTGTGTAACTTACCCTGACTAGAGTGAAGGGGCCTGCTTGGACAGTGTGCAAACTACTGTCAAATAGAGACCCAACCTTGACCAATCTCCTGCTTTGGCACCAACTCCACAGCTCAACTGAACCAAGGCTGCCCTCTCTTGCTGCAGAGGTGTTCCTGTGAAAGATCAGAAAGAGGAGGGGCTCCAGGAAGGAGACCCCCCTTCCTGGTACCCCTTTTCCACAACTTGTATGAGCCACTGGTCTGAAGTTATGGAATTTCAGGTCTGTGGAAAAAGGACACCTAGCCTCCCACCAGTCTCAAATGGGCAGACAAGGGAGAACTAAAGCTGGTTCCGATTTGGCTAGGAAAGTGACTGCATAACGTGTTGTACAGCCTCTAACAATTCCATAGCCCCTTCATTGTTGCAGAATAGGGTTGTGAGATTGCGGATGAGGAAGTGCTGCTTGGCATTGAGGGACATTGAGGCCTCTTCAAAGCCAGAACATTTCTGAAACCCCTGGAAATGCTTTCCTTTGGGGCTACATTCCAAAGGAGTAGGCCATGGCAAAAATGAATTTGAAGTTTTCGAAGGCTGAGTCGTCCTTTTACCTAAATAGCTTGTAATCTTGAAAAAAAAACGTCTATCAGAGTAGAATGAACATTAGAGGAGAGCAGAAGGTTCTCAGCCAGGTCTATTGACAGTGACTGGCGCCCCAATTGTCCGGAAGACTAAATCTGCTGTATCCAGGCCAGACTGAATGACTTTCCCTGACATTGATAGGCCTCATCTAATAAGGTCTTGAAAGTGGGCCTGATTGGTGCACATGACATGTTCCGGAGAGTGTGTACATAACGCCCTAACAGACATCTGGCATTCAGTGATTTCAAGGCTAGGTTCCGGACTGCAAAGACTTTCTTTGTCCAAGCTTCAATCATTTTAGGCTCTGCTAAAAAAGATGGGTCACCCAGAGGAGGTCTATAACTCCTCGAAATTACTTTTTTGACTGCAGAAGTCGCAGATGGTTTGGTCCACTTTGCCAGTACAGAGCCTAAAAGAGCCTCATTAAATGGGAGCACTGGATCCAAAGTGGTGGCTGAAGATTTGAGAACTTCAGTTAAGATAATTGCCTTAGTTTCGATATGGGCTGGGACAACTCAAGAACCTCTGGTACCTTCCTCATGTAGTAATAAGAGGTTGTACTAGGGGGAGAGGACCCAAAAGGGTCCAGAAACTTGAACTCCGGAGAAGTAGCCGGCCCCTGAAAGTCCTGTATGGGCTCCAGAAGACACTTTTGTTCAGATCCGAGCCAAAGATGTCATAAAGAGTAGTATGTTCTTGGAACTGCCAGTCTTCCAGCTGATCTTGTGCCTCCTATCCGGACCAATGTATTGGGCCAGAGGTTGAGATCCTTAAGCCGCTGGCCCTGAAGCAGACACAAGTACTGCCACAGGAAGTGAGTGCTTGGATTACATCAGTGCTTGCATCGAAGGCGATAGTGGCAGCACAGGTTGGAGAAGCAAAAAGGAAGCAAATGGTAGCAACAGAAGAATCAGTGGTGTGAACCAAAATGGTATCCCCACTTGTCCCATGGGGCTGGAAGTGCTCCAGAGGGGACCATAGCACGTCTGATAACCTCAACATGGCATTGAGGTTAAGAAGCTGGATTAGCTCCTGGTACTGGAAAATCAAGGTACAGTTGTCCTGAGATGGAGGGAGCCAGTGTAGGAGCCTCTGGCAGCACTATCTCCTGTGGTGTGAGAATCTGACCCAGCTCTGGCTCCAAAGAGGAGTCCACAATAAGCCTAGGTGGCGCACCTCGCTTATGTTTGCTTCCATTCTTTCTCTTTTTCTTGAGTTTTCTGCAGGAGAATTTCAACAATGCAGTAGGTGTACGTCTGCCTCTGGTGTCCTTGGCCATATCCATAAAGAGCTTGGCTTCCCTCTCTTCAATGGCCTTTGGGTGTATGCTGTGGCATGACTTGCTGGGTTTAGAGTCGTAAACAGAGACCAGGCTCCATAGACAGATGTCATGGAGGTTGGTAATCAATATATGCCCCACACAATCACCACAATGTTTAAAACAGGAGCTCTTGAGGAGGGATAGGTTGCTGCACTGTGAGATTTTGAGGAGAATGGGGTTCCAGCACAAAGGTGTGAAAAAAGGGAACGGATTTCAGTTCAACAGGGGTGGTGAATAATGGGGTTGGTGATATCACTGGGATGTCCCATGCAGCACTGAACAGAACTGCCCCCCACCTCCCTACCACCAGGGTTGCGCTATGGAGAAAAGCTTTCAAGAATAGTCTGGAACATGGAAGAGTATTAAAGAGGAAAATAATCAGTAGAAAGACTTTTCATTCAGATAACTTGTTTTAATACAGCACTAAGTAGCACACACTGTTCTCAAGAGCTGCATATAACAGATATTACCATCACATAGTATATGGCACTCTATCTACCCACCTCGTAAGATGGAAGGCAGATTATGCATTGCTGGGATTTGAACTCATGATGGTCAGAAAGATGCATTTCGACAGCCATGAACGTTCAAGCTTAGTGATCCATCCTCTTGGCAAGAAGTTAAAATGCAACAATGCTCACTCTCCCTCATGCAATGTTTGTCGAATCCATATAGTGCAGAGGTCTTCAAACTGTGGGGCACGTCACCCTGGGATACGTTCCGTATTCCCAAAGCAGTGCAAATGTATCAGCAAGTACTTGTAAATAAATATGGCCTGGAAGCATGGCCTAGTTTGTCGTAGTGCATAAATTGCATAAAAAAGCACCATGGAAACTTTGATCCCGAGTGCTCGAGTCCTACTGAAACGGGGTCAATGAGTGTGGTGGTGGGGTTAAATAAGTGCCTAACCTAGTGCAACATTTGTATGTGTATTTAAAGAACGCCCTTCAGAACTCAGTAACACCCTTACATTATCTTACGAAACAACTAATCTTTGTTACCATGAAGATTTAAGTGGTCCATCAATTAAAGCATATATTTGCTCCAGAGCATATTTTACATTTGGTGAATAACCAGCTGCACACAGTCACAATTCTTTCATGTAGTAGGCACTCTGGTGTGAAGGCCTTTTCCCTCTTTAGCTCTCTGTCCCTCCCTTGGCTTCACAGCGTAGACCTATAGGCAACATTGGTGCTGCAGGTGCAGTGGCATCGAGTCCCAGGGGTGTGAGCAGTCAACTGAACACCAATTATGCTGCCTCACTTGCCTTCCTTATTACAATAGGGCCCAGTGCACCCTTGATGTTCCACTTCGGAGCTGTTGCTGACTAGGAGTGGCACACAAAGCTCACACACTGGCCCAATCTAAGATATGAAGGTTTCGCTTTCCTGGTTTGGTGAGCACATTACTATATTTTTCTACCAGGATTGTTGGTGGCTTGTGAAGCACACTCCTGCCATACCATCCTACTACATTGACTGTGGCCGAGGATGGTAAAGGTAGTCATTATGGAAGCCCTACACTTGGTGATCTGGCATGTATAATCTATTTTGGGTCAAGGCGCATCTGCTTTGGGGAGACACTTTTGTACTGCATATTCTTGTGTCCCTGAACTACTGGCATTGAAACATGCTGACCTATTCGTTACAGAATAGGTCTTTGGTGTGTTGGTGGATTTTTATTATGCCCATATTAATAATTTATTAATAGTCTACTGGCACAGTTTAACTTTTGTCTACTCACACTGTGCTATATCAATAGAGGAATTATGACGCCAGTTGTTTTGGCCTGATGTTCTTAACCTAACTCTACTCAGATTACGGGTCAGAGTGAGTTACGTACAGGAGCTTACTTATGTCATGATACGTGGGTGGCCAGTAAGCGGTTTGGTCCCCACAAACCCAGTCCCACATCCCTTCCTCCCTAGTTCCTGCCTATCTACACAAAAGCAAGGTGCCGACCAGGAGAAGCCCTGGTCATGATGAATGGCTATTCCGTGATACCCCTATGCAGCTACCGTGAGCGGTCTTCTCCCTAATCTGGGTGTCCTTTGTAATGATGCTTTTTAGCAGCCTGTGACGTGTGTTGGTCTCATACAGTGCTGAGCAACAACTGAGACAAGAGAAACTGATGTTTACTACAGACCATTGTTCTATAGAACACTTTGTTGGCTTCCTGATTGGGTCTCTTTTTGCTACAAAGTTGTAGGTGGAGGGTTACCAATGAGTACATTTCCCAGTGCACTCCAGTGTTTGATGTGATCCTGATGTGAATGCTGGTTTCTCTGGCTTTCGTCCCTTCCCTGTCTTCACAGTGCAGGGCTGTAGGTATCATGGATGTTGCAGGTACTGGGGCATTCAGGCCCAGGGGTGTGAGGGGGACAACTAACCCCAATTATGGCTGTTTTACTATTTTTCATTGATTGTATTAGAGCCCAATGCATTCTTTCTGTGTCAGTATTGCTTTGGCCCTTGGAGTAATGGCCCATGGTAGGGTAAAAACTGAAGCAGAGGACACATCTTACTTTGGGCTTTGAAGAGATAGTGAGGTGGAATATGGGGCAAAATGGGGGCCCATGTTTTTAACAAAGGAGCCAGCAGCTATCATTACTGATGAAGAAGGTGCAGGGGCACTTGGGTGTGAAGGGCCCACTCCATCACAATTATGACAGTCTCACTTTACAAACGCGGCATTGGGCCTGTAGGGAGAGGGTGTGGCATAACAGCTAGAGCTGCCCGACTTTGGAGCTGGGGATGTAGCTTTGAGTCTCGGCTAAACATCCTGTGCTTCTGAGCAAATCACTTAATTTCCCTGTGCCTAGGAATAGTGCCTAGAGACACTTAAGGGTGATTAGTCGTGCTCTACAAATCAGAGAATTATTATTTTCCTTACTAGCATTAAGACTGAGGAAACCCTTGCTGGAAAGAAAGGGGACATAATGGAGCTAATTTGTTTCCTGTATCGAATAAAGAGCCTGTTGCAAGACTGGAGTTATGACCTGGCATGATGAGGACGGGGTGGATGAGGCAGAGGAGAAGCCTGCTTCATAGAGCCGCAACTATTAATAGTTCAGGAGCTGCAGTTCTATTGGAGCCCAGGATTCTAAGGGGTTCACAACAACCCTATTATGGGGGAACAGTGATCAACCAATCAAGCCATTTGCAAAGCACTACAGCTACTTAAAAAGAATGCCCCAGTGCTGGGAAGACTGCAGACTAACTCAATCACAAGAAGACCATCTCAAAATGCCAGTTCAAATAACCAAGTTTTGATGTTTTTTTCTGAATAGGTTCTCAGATTTAATCTTCCGAAGATGAAGTGGGAGCGGTTTCAAAGCATGAGTCGCGAGGTAGGCGTCTGATCCTGGGGACCTGCAGTAAACATTCATCCAACAAGCGTAGAGATCTACTCAGAAGGTAATGTTTTAGTCTCGTAGATAGATATCGGAGCCCAGGGAGATAAAAATCTTGATGTGCTATAGTCAAGACTTTACACTGGATCCTCTCCTTCACGGGTAGCCAATGAAGAGCCTTCTCATGGGGCGAAATCGACACAAATCAAGGAACATTCAGAAGAAACCTTGCTGTTGTGTTTTAAACCACCTGCAGTCTCTGAAGCAGATACTCAGGCGCACCAAGATACAGAATGTTAGCATAATTAATATGTGGCATGATTACCGCATGAATCGCTGTCCTGTGTGCCTGCAAAGGAAGAATGTGCAATAATGTTTTAACGTTCTTAATAGACAAAGGCATGAGCCCACTGCAACAGATGTCTGAGAGCGGGTGGATAAGTTTGAATTGATCTGGACATCCAAGGTTCTGTGGCAACTAGTGGTAGGGTCAGGGTCTTCAGGTCACTTTGGCCAGCAGTCCGGGCTCCAGTTAAATAATGAAAATCCAAACAGCAGAATTTCAGTTTTCCATATGTGGGGTCAATTTCGACCTTTGATGCATTTTCTTTTTTATAAGTATCACCTTTAGTTTGTATTATGAGCAAAATAAAAAGTATCCCTGAAAGGATCTCATAAGCTCCGCCCCGGGCACTCCTGCCACTCCAGTTCCCCCAGTCCCAGCTATATGGTTTTGGATGGGGGGCCCACCTTCAAAACATTTTGATATAGTGTCTTGTTGTGGACACCAATTCAAAAATTGGGTTGAATCGCATTTGCAAGACAAAGTTCTACCAGGCAAGACTTCCAATTTAGTCCACAGGTACCAAGCAAACAGAGACAACACTCACCATCACTTTCGAAAACAGGAATTATTAGTCATCACTACTCACCGTCCAGAGAGGAATATACAAATGATAAATATCAAACAAGCAAATACAAACAAACTAACAAACTTCAGGTGCTTCATTCTTTTCTGGTGAAGGGGTCAGGAGGCAAGAAGGTTTTCCAATAACAAATCTATCAGCCTATGCAAGGCATCAACTATAAATGTGTGTATGCTGATGTAGTTACTCTATAAAAGTATTATTACTTGGATACTATTTTCATCTGGAGTGCTTCCCTGGCAGGACATTTGTTTTTCATGACTGGAAGCAGACCATGCGTTTTATTTCTTGCAAGACATAAAAGGGAGAAAGCAATGTTGCTGTTTTCTCCAATGTCCTTCATATTTCGCTGTGGGAAGGACAACAGTCAAATTATGGCTACTGTTACTTCTATTTGAAAAATGCAATACACCTATGCTTCTTATGATGCCCCTTTCACAAGGAAATCAGACCAAGAAGTTACCATGGCTCCGCCAAAACAAGGACCGACGACATTCATAGAAAAGCAGGTTCTACATCTAGGGCACAAATCAAGAGAAAACATAGGACGAGTACAGGGGGGGGGGGAGAAAAAGAGTATTTTTCTGCCTCTCTCTCGCTCTCACTACAACAGTCATACTCACTCCCCATTTTACTACTCACACATTAATCCACCACTTCTTTAAAAAATGCTATTTCTTAAAACCTACTCTTCAGAAACATTAATTCCTTCACTTTGTGGAATGTCCAGCAAAGCTTGTAAATCGTCTACACACCTAACATTGCAGCATTGCTCTCTTCAGAGTATCTGCACCATCCATCACACACACACACACACACACACACACACACACACACACACACACACACACATAACACACACACACACAACACACACACAGGTTGTGATACCAAAATAGGGGAGAGGAGTTGGCCTAATGGCTAGGGCGGACAACCTCAAATTTGGGGAACTGGGTTCGAGTCTCGGCAAGGACGCGCAACATCCTGTGATTCTGGGCAAATCACGTAATCTCCCCGTGCCTAACAAAAATGAATGGGTTCTCATGTAACCAACTGGTGCTTGTGTAAAGCGCTCAGATACCGTCAGGTCAAGTTTGCGCTATATAAGTCTCCGTAAAAAAAAATACAAACAATACCACAAGACATTAAAATAATAACCGTGATGCCTCCATCTTGATCCAGCAATGCAGAGCCCTCTACTCCTCAAGAACTTTACCTTGCTGAAGACTTCGCTGCCACGGATAGGTCTGAGCCTTGTGAGTCTTCATGGTCATCTAAAACAGAAACCATAACATTTAGCTCAGTCTACCACTTGGAAAATATCCAATCCCACACGTGCTTATGCAATACATGCTTACTCGCCCCTGAGCTCTATCTTCCATCTTTCACTGTCATGCTCGAGTGAATGGACCCAGTGCAGACAGAGTTGTTATGTGGAGCTTGGCTTCTAGCTTATCAATGCATCTCTTTGAGATCCCTTTACAAGCAACAAGTCTCATTCTGGATTGTGATGTGAAAGAATATGAACCAATATATAGAATTCAACAGCTCTGCAGGTGCAAAACCAACCTGTCTGCCCATACAATGCCAGAATTTGTCATGGTCTGAAGTCTACTTATACAGTGCCAGCAGGTGCAATGCTCCTGCATCTTTACATACAGTGTCAACAAGTGTCCTGTGCTCCTCTCAACAAGACACACCAGCATGAGCCATGCCCACTTATCTTCACCCAATGCCAGCACGTACATAACAATATTTGCCCACATGCTGCCAGCAGGTGGAACACTCACACCCTTACACACACTGCCATACTTGCGTTTCTCCACATCCAATGGCAGTAGCTGGCATACCAATGTATCTGCTTATCGAGTACCAATGAGGGTATGCTGGCCTATCTCCCCAAACGTAGATCACTGTAACCAGGCATAATTTTCCATGAGGACTGTTTTTAGGGACCCTACAACGCATGTAAGTCATTTATTTGATTTTTAAAGGTCATCCGATATATATATATGTATATACACACACACACACACACACACACACACATATATATATATATACACATACACATATATATATATATGTATATGTATATACACACACACACACACACACACACACACACATATATATATATATACACATATATACACATACACATATATATATATACATACACATACATATATATATATATACATACACATACATATATATACATACACATACATATATATATATATACATACACACACATATATACACATACACACACACACACAATTCTCTATAGAAATATATACAAAAAATAATGACGTCATGATTGAGGGATAGGAAGGGGTAGTAAGAATTATTTAGGTTTCCGGAATCAGAAGAGTTATGGGGAAGTAAGGTTTTGGGGTTCTTGAATGAGTAGAGATGAGGGATAGTAAATATTTTTTGGGGTTCAGCACTGGGTACTGGTAAAGGCTTGAAAGGGGCTTTTACACATAGTCACTGAAAACAAACAAAGGTTAAAGTAACGTTATAGGTAGGTGAATATGTCAGTGAGAACATTAACATTTGGAAGTAAAGAAAATACAGAAGTTAACCAGTTATAGTTAGTAGAGCTAAATGTAACTTGTTCCACCGCCATGCACTGCTTTATACCTCACAAATGACATCACTCATGACATGTTCTATGACATCATTGATGACTTCTCAAATGAGTTTAGCATTGGCTCAAAATTCTATGATTCTGGGCAACTCCCCTAATCTCTCCATGCCTAAAACCAAAATGGAATGTCCGTGTGTAATGTAACTGATGCTGATACAAAGCACTTCAATACCTTCGGGTCAAGTCTGTGCTATATTAAACTGCCTAAAAGTTAATAAATAACCATTTTGCACACTTCTGTCACTGGGCTGTACTTGGGCTACATGTGGGTGATATTTATGCTTTCAGATTTCCATCAAGGTGGCGTCCAGGTATGCCACACTTTTGGCATGAATTCAGAATGTTAGCACTCTTGTTGCTCTTTAGAACACTGTGGTAAAGCTGTAGTTGATCGTCAATGAGTTAACTGGTAGTCTGTAGCTGGTGCTGAAAGTGCATGTTTCAGTCAGCATGTCAGAATGTTTTAATGAAATAGCAGAGGAAGATACTTGAGAATTCATTTAAAATGTGTCCTAATTTTCTTTCCTACAGCACTAACCAACATTTCTATGACAAGGTTTCTCAGTTTGTTCCTTTCTAAAGGAAATGTTTGAAGTTTTACCAGTTTGATTCAATCAGGTTAGCTTCAGGTGTGCCAACCTTTGTCATAAGTAAGACTGTTGGCGCTCTAGTTAGTCTTTCAAACACTCTAGGAGGTTGCAGTAGAACAGAAGGAAATCAACTGACAGGCTGAGGCTGTTCCTGTTGGAAGTACGTTTTACTGAGAATGTCACAATTTATTCTCACATGGATGAGAATGATAGTGTGGATTTGCAGAATATATGCTCTTATTTTAGCTTCTGGAGAACCCTCCATTACCTCTATGGGAAAATCATGAGAAAACAGTTTTCACTCAAATATGATTCATGAAATTCCAGCAGAAGGTCAGTATTTTTCACAGGGTGAGATCACCTTAGAACACACCACAATTCCTAAAATTATTATTGTACCACCATCAAATGCTTTATATGGTAACTAAAGTCTGTTATCACCCTTTATCCATGCTCCTTTTTGTGGCTCTCAAAACCTGCCATTCATTACAATGCATTTCAATGATGTACATTTCCTAGGGTCCAGTAATGGCTACTACAGTATGTTGTGGTCAACCTATAAAGGGTGGTCCCACTGGGACGTGTCCATTGGGATCTAGATGTGCTCACTCTGCTCCCATACATATTGTCTTTAATTCATTTAAAGGACACAGGGACCAAGTTCCTGAGTCTTGTAATTGCTGCCAAAACATATTGTTCAGGTTGAAACCAACCAATCAGGACTGGGTAGTCGCTTTTAATTTGGCTAGTCAAAGCAATGAGGTACATGTCCTAGGGTCCTGTAATGGCTACTACAGCATGTTGTGGTCAACCAATAAAGGGGGGGGGGGTCCCACTGGGACGTGACCTTTGGGATCTAGATGTGCTCACTCTGCTCCCATACATATTGTCTTTAATTCATTTACAGGACACAGGGACCAAGTTCCTGAGTCTTGTAATTGCTGCCAAAACATATTGTTCCGGTTGAAACCAACCAATCAGGACTGGCTAGTCGCTTTTAATTTGGCTAGTCAAAGCATATGTGGGCACCAACTGTCCAGATATACAATTATTTTTTAACCCTAATTTCACAAACACTACTGAACGGATTTACACCAATTCACAATCTGCGGACCAAGATCTAGCTTCCTGGCAAAAATGGTGTAATTCCGTTCAGCAGTTTTCACTAGTGTCTATTGAAAATGCATAGGGATTTTGCGATTTATAACCCCCCTACTTTATGGATCACCCCGAAACTTTCCAGGAAGGAGCTGAGTGGATGAAATCTTGAGTGAGTGAGTGAGTGTGTGTGTGTGTGTGTGTGTGTGTGTCATCTTCCAAACAATCAAAATGGACATACATATGGACACACATGTCCTCATCCTTATTTAAACCCGTTGGTTCCTTGGTGTTGAACTCCTATAGGCACTATATATCCGCTCTTTTTTCTCTCTGTACCCACCTCTGCTTTTACTTCTATTCAACTCAACAATATAGTAAGCAACAAGCCAAGAGTAACATATCTCAGGGATCACTTTACTGGTAGGTTCCATCACATGATTTACATTGTTACTTGCCCATGTCCCAAGAGATATATCAACAGTACAAAACTACAGGTACACAAAATGATCCTTCGAAAGTCGAAAGACACTGAGACTCCGGACACATATCTAGTAGCTAGACATTTCTGGCATCAATATGAGGGTAAAACATTTTGTTGAAATATAGTAATGGGCAGGATTAAAATGTAGTAGCAGAGGTGGGGACAGAAAAAAAGCCAGACAGTGACTTCAGAACAGATATATATTGGAATACGATGCCAAAGATTAAATTTGGATTAGGGAATGTATGTCTATCTGTAAAAACAACTTTTGTATAGAATGTGTTAAGATATTTGAACCCATTCAGTTATGTAGGATCTATTGTTTTTTAAGGTGTTTGTTTTATGCAGGTTCCAGTATCGTATGGAATGCAGTATATGGTCTATCGTGAACACCGTATATGGACCTATGAGTTACGGATTTGGCCACTTGGGGGTAAATGCAATTTAGTTACATTTTATTTGTCTGCACATAGAGACATTTTGTTATATTTTTTAAGTGAATGGACAGTATACATTTGTGAACGGATTAGATTCTAAAATTCTGCCTTAATATATATCTTACTTGTTGATTTCATTTGTAATTCTGAATTGTTGCTTCCTTATGGAACTTTATGAATTGTGTGCAGTTTAGGCCAATGTTATGAACTAGAACCAAGGATATTGCCTCTTAAGTATTTTATTTATGTATGTTTGGGATAAAAGCACGCCCCACATGGCGCTAATTATCTTAACCAAGGCTGTATAACAGCTGAAACGCATTGAGCTGATTAATGGTCGGATAAACACTTATCTGCACTGATTTAGTGTGTCAGAGCCTTTTTTGGATTGTTTGGAGGCAATTTATTTTTTGTAACCAAGGAAGGCAGACCTCAGGGTGGCCTGGCACCAACTCCGGTTAGGTGTTTCCAGGCAGGTTACCACAGTTGCACTTTGGTGATATATATGTTTTTTCTTTACAAAAAATAAAAGGGGGGAGCTTACGGGACTTCCCCAATAAACACATATATATTTAAACTTACATGTATAAGCGGGTATGGGGTTCTACATTTTTAAAATAAATAAATATCACACTTTTTTAAAAGGGAGTTGACAATAGAAACACATATATATATAATACTTACCAGCACTTCGGCATGGTAAAGTACATCGTTATAAAAAAAAAATAGTGTTATAAAGGTAATCGTGTTGTAATACATGCGTTGTAAAGTACCACATGGTAAAGGTATGCATGGTGACAACTTATAGTTCTTCCCAAACATTGTCAACAAGTCCTTCAGTAATGATGCTTCGCCACAAACAAACTAGCCAAACATGTCTCTCCATTCAGTGCCAGAAGATGATACAATCAGTGTGTGTGTCTACTAAGGGCCAGCATATTCCGTGCTCATCTACACATTATAAGCAGGTACCATGTTCAATGTCTTTCTATGTAGTACAGTTTTGAATACTATCGGTCTCTAACACTTTCCATGCTCATGACGAGCTCAGCTCGTAATGAGGCACGGTTGAGCTGTGCTCATGACGAGCTGAGCTCGTCTTGACCGTTGGAACGTTCACACGCGGGGATAATTTCCCCGCTGTGCTGAATGTTCCAAAACGGGTGTGGTCGTTACGAGCTCCGCTCGTCATGAGTGCAGTTCCACTGTGCCTCCTCACAAGCACAGCTGCGCCGCGCGCGGCTCCCCTCCCCCCAAACAGCGGGTGAAAACACCCCGCAGCGAAGGGGCTAAATAGTACCTGCATGTGCCATACTCAACAGGATTCTTTGATGACTGCCAGCAGGAGCCATGTTCTACATTTCAGGATTCCACATAATGCACACATTTCCCTATGAGCACAATCGCCACGCTCAGTATCTTTCCATCGAGTAAAACCATAGGTGTCTTCTTAGATCATTGGTGCCAAAACCTCAGCTACTCACTTGCATGCACCGACGACATCTCACTATCATCAGGTAGCCAGGCTTCACTTGGGTGGATTTTCACAGTGGTGGTGTAATAATAAAACATGTACTTCATGTGCATACCCACCTCCCAAGACCTTCCACTTATTTCCGCTCCGGAATTCCTCCATGAGCTTGATTTCCTTTGGACGCTCATCCACAAACTCTGCCACCTAAGGGAGACACCAGTCCACAGTTTATCATCCAACCGAAAGAAGAGTACACTTACACAGAACCACAGAGCAAAAACCCACAGTTAAGTTGAATCCGAAGACAGAGTTGAGTAAACACATCTCAGACACCACGGCCCGCTGACAAGAAGCCCATTTCCAAAGCAGATTAGCTGATGTCAGTTAAACCAAAATGGATGTTTTCTCAAGGCAGTGTGAGCTACTGGACAATCCTTTCATAATTTGTTCTTTTGACTGGCTGTCATTTCTTCTGGACCTGGAAGCAGACAAATATTCTTTTAAAGGACACAAGTCATCTCGGCCAATCTAATTTCTAATTAAAAATATGCTTTTGGCACGAGAGGTATGTTATCGCCTCTCTATGATAGAAAACTAACATTGACACTGTTCGGTCCTCTTAGACACACAATGGTCCTTTGGCATACTGCTCAAGCCAAGCTTGGCTGGCGCGGGGTCCTGACCCAACTTACCCCTTTGTGGGATACTAAACGTCTAGGTAAGCTCCGTAATACCAAGGGTTTCGACAAATGGGATGACATAGGCATCTTCACGGTGGGAGACCTTTGGCACAATGATGAAATGGTACCGTTTGAAAGTCTCCAACATGACTCTGAACTGGCGTGTGGGGAGCGATTTCGCTACATGTAGATCCGGCACGCCCTGATGTCAGCGCTGCCCCCTGGTACAGAGGTCCCAGAAGCTTCCCCTCTGGAAGATAGACTGCTCACAGACTATATACAGAAGAATGCCACTTCCCTCACCTATCGTAAATTGATAAAAACTATGCCGGACCCAACAGGTTCACTGCGTGATAAATGGTCCCACGACGTGGGAGACCTTGATGAGTCTGAGTGGCAGGAGGCACTGGCCTCTCTGCGGGAAGTGGGCATACTTTCTAGACTTAGGCTTGTGCAGCTAAAAATATTGCATCGCTCATACTACACTAGACGCACCCTGCATAAGATTGGCAGAGCACTGCACCCATTTTGTCTGCGAGGCTGTGGAGAGGAAGGCACATTTTTCCATACTATATGGGACTGCCCTAGGATAACAGAGTATTGGAGACAGGTGATGAGGACGATCTCACAGGTAGAGGGGGTTTCCCTAGTACCGGTACCGAGACGATTCTTACTAAATGTATGGGAACCAAATGATTTGAATCGTCTGGCTCAGGGCTGGGCTACGTTGAGTATTATGATTGCTAAGCGGAACATTGCCCAGAAATGGGGCGTGCTGGAGGCGCCTACCCTGACCGCATGGGGGAGAGATATGGATACTACCATGATTGCCGAGAAATCAGTATTTATGCCCCAAAAAGTGGAGTAAAATCTGGGGAAAGTGGAATAAATTTAGAGGTGACATTTGCGATCCCCCGCCAGACCAAGAAGATTAAGATTCTGATGTGGATTAAAAGGGTGGGGGAGTGGGGTTCACGATGGGACAATGAATACAATGATGTACTAATGAAATGTGCTGTGCTCGTGATTTTGACCGCGCTTGTGTGTGCTGAAGAACGAAATGTTTTAAAAAATGATATGTACCATGCTTGTTTATCTGAGGTTTATGTCGATCAAAATAAAAAAAAATAAAAAAATTACAAAAAAAATATATATATGCTTATGCTGGTGAGAACACATGCAATATAAGAGTTGCCTACTCAGTGAAAATCATTGCTTCGTAAACACGGCAAATTACAAGCAGTAAGGCTATATGTTCTTAATACTCCATCAATTTGGACGTATCTTGCCTATCATCTCCATCACATTCAGTCTCTGGCAGGTTTGGCGTCATGGCCACCATATTATTTACAGAGGGACCAAAATGCTGCTTGTCACCTAGCTGTATGACTGTAAAGGATATGTCCTTTTCTCCACGGTCTTCACCAGCTTCCGGTCTCAGATAGGTCTGGTTTTCCATTTTTTGCAAATGCTTACTTTGCAAATCCACCTCCATTTTCAGGCTAAAATGTCTCCCTGCACCTCTCAAAGTTAAGGTTGCCGGCCTGCACTAAGTAAAAAAAAGCCAACTTTCCTTTTAGAAAATGATTTTCAGGTTATTTTCATCCGAATGGTTCAGGTTAAACAAAGGACTATAGCTCCCGGAATGCAGCAATTTGTTTAACAAAATAGAATGCCCCATGACATTAAGCAACTGGCGATCCTACTAAAGTAAACTGGCATCTCCTGATAGCTTTTGGCACTCTCTTCACTCAGCTATGCAAATCATCATCAAAATACTTTATTCAGATTTATGTCATAAAAGCAAAATACACATAGAATCAATACAGTAAAATAAAACAGATGCAAAATTACAAGAATACAGAAGTCCCATAGCGCTTCCTTATGATAAGTGCAAATTTAAAACAGCATAGCATACGTCGGGAGAGGTTAGTTTCTGTAAATATAATAAAGCAGCATGAGGTTGTTGAATGTTAGCCGCATGGAGATGGGGGTACCAAAAAACATCTGCGCGGAACACTATAAATTGTGCAAAATAACAAAGTGCCTCGTGCTTTGGGGTTGGTACAATAACATATGATGAGTGAATCAAACCATTTGCCTTATATCGGGAAAGCAATTAAAAAGAGCAAAGTGCGGAGCCTAAAACGGGTAACCTAAAAATCTATATTGAACATTTTAGATAAGAGTCAGATACAGTTCAGGCCCTATAAAGACACAAAGGAATGAGTGCGCAGTCACTGTCCTCAACAATTCTATGTCAGGACCGGCGGCTTCAGCTTATGCTTTTCCTTCTTCGCTGTTTATTACAACACAACTTACAGCAGCCCGAAAAGCTCCCACAAAATGCTTACATATCCTAAAACAAAAGGGAAAAGCATTAATCCAAGAAATAAACGTGATTTTTTAAAGAACAAAAACTACAAATCCCATCAATCCATCATAATAAACACAGCATCAGTCCTTTCACAATGTCCATAACATCTAGATAGGGCATCCATCTTGTGCCATCTTCCTCTTTCTTCGCTGCTACGCAGCCAGTTAAGTAGTTACCTTATGCTCTCTGTGATTGTGCTGTATTTCACTATTTGTTTCATGATAACTGTCTTTGGTATTTGCATGCCTTGTTACTCGATTTTGGGAGGGGGCTCTGTGGTGTTTAACTTTGTTTTGCCGGTTTTTCCTTACAGAGCCCCATTCCGATAGCGGGGACGTTCTCCGTCCCTCTCGCGATATCCAAATACTGAATGCGGTGCGTTCTCGCCCTCTAGGGGGTGTCCTTGCGTCTCGTTGCTCCTCAGCTCGATTTTCCTCAGATTCGGAAGCCGCACTGAGGAGAGGGACACTCCGGAGCCTCACTCCGCTGCCTCACCCGAACGCCCTATTGTGGGTCGGTATTTGCCCCTGTTTAAACGCCCGCGAGGGTTTGTACAGCGGTTGAGTACCGCGTTGACGCCTGCGGGCGTTTTGCAGCACTTAAAGCGGTTTTAACCGCGTGTTGGTCCTGCGCATGTAAAGGCATATTTTTTCCTTGTATAAGTACCGTGTGGGAGCGCGCAAGGAGGGGCGGCCAAGACCCGGTCTTCTATTGAGGGTCTGCGCGCTCTGGTGCTGGTGCTGCCCCAATTCTGTTTTTCAGCCAGCCCTAAAGCTTATGCTGCCAAAATCGGTGCCGGTGAGTTTGACACTGTCCTCAGCCTCACTTTTGACCATTTACCTAGCGCTAGAGTCCCTAGGCATGGAATAGGGATATTATGAGGAAAAGGAGGAGACTCATCAATATATCAATGATGATGAGTTTTATAACACGGTGGACAGTTCTATCTACCGCTGCGTTACTGAGATTGTAGGCCCCATGGAGGAGCGCCTTTCCACCCGTATAATGGAGGAGTACATGAAATTGGCGCCGGCGCATTTAGGAGCTCCAGTTAATGACCCATCCCCTTCAGGGGGGAGACCCACCTGCCCCTAAGAGGTCTTGCAGGGAAGGGGACTCAGTGGGGACGCAGGGTGTGGATAGGGACGCCTTTGAGCATCTGCGACCAACCCCACCCCTGCGCCGCCACCGCCCCCAGCCCCCTCGGTGTCTATCGACCCCCTTCATCCCGAGGGGGATGTCACCAGCAGACACAGACGAAGATAAGGTGTTGTTGCGCTCTTGGCGTCCGTCTGGCTCCGCCACCGAGTTACCTTAGGACAGCTTGGGCATGTTAGACCAGGATGAAACAATTCATCCGCTGTCGGCTGCTTGGACGCCTGGGGACAAGGTGGCGAAGTTTGTGGCAGGGCGCCTCCGCAAGCCCTTGGAGAAGGAGGCGAGGAGCTGTCTGCGGGGGGAGTGTCCGCGTCTCACGTTAGAAGGAAAGGGCGCTTTGACACCGGAGCTGGATGCGAAGATGGCCACCTTCATGGCTAAATTCGTGAAGGATCCCCACAAGGGCATTGACCTTTCCTGGCGTTCCTGCCAGGACAAATTGCTTGATGCAATAGGGCCAATCACGAAGATCCTGGACATGGCGGAGGAAGCGAAGGTGATTGGGCGCAAAGGGTGGTCATCTTTTTAGGGAATGCCAATTGCGCCCTCTCGACAGAGCGCCGATGATCG
Organism: Lissotriton helveticus; assembly: GCF_964261635.1. Classification (NCBI taxonomy): domain Eukaryota; kingdom Metazoa; phylum Chordata; class Amphibia; order Caudata; family Salamandridae; genus Lissotriton; species Lissotriton helveticus. The sequence continues at coordinate 1,205,342,857 of NC_136061.1, forward strand.
CTCTTGATTAAATTAGACCGAAGTTGGGTGATTTGGCCTCCTCAGAGGCAGGAGCGGTGGCCCAAGGGGGCCTATTCGGTGACCCTTTCATCAAGGAGTTAGGGAAATTCGTGTCAACCTTCACGTCCCTGGACAAGGCCCAGTTCAGAATAAAAAGGGTGTTCCAACAGCGTTTTTCCCAAGGGGCCGGTCGCGGCAGGGGCCAAGCGACTGGCTATGGCGGTCAGAATTTTGCCAACAAGGGGCAAGGCTCCGGACGAGGTCAATATAACACCTCAGCCAACTATACAAACTTTTACCCTACGAGAGGCCAGCGCTTCAGAGGGTGAGGCGGCTTCAGGAACAACGCCAGCAACAGCAGTTCCAACGGTAAGTCTTACCTCGGCAGACCAGGTTCAAATTGGCAGCCGGTTAGCGGCCTTCCCAGAGGCTTGGGCAGCAATTACTGCAGACACATGGGTCCTACAGACTGTGTGCGGGTTTCATATAGAGTTTTACGATCAACTTCACCAGACAAGGCCTCCACGCCCTATAACTTTTTCATTGGCCGATCCGCAGTTGATCGACGAAGAGGTCTCGGCACTACTCCGCAAAGGTGCCATTTGTCGGTCAACTCGTCATCCCTCGGGTTTCCTCAGCAATCTCTTCCTTGTGGAGAAAACGGATGGGGGTAAGCGTCCAGTAATCAACCTCAAAGAATTAAATGGTTGGTTGGTTTACCGTCATTTTCAAGATGGAGGGGATCCATCTTCTTCGGGATGTGCTCCTCCCCAACGATTGGATGGTCAAGGACACGTACCCAGTGGTACCCATTCATCCCCCTCACCGTCGGTTCCTTCAGTTTATCTGGAACGATCAGGTGTTCGAGTTCACTGCCCTTCTGTTCGGACTTTCCTCAGCTCCTTGGTGCTTTACCAAGCTACTGCATCCGGTGGTGGAAGTTCTGCAGAGACGGGGTATCAGGATGAACGTTTATTTGGACAACGTCCTCTTGATGGCCCAATGCCCAGAGAAACTGAACCTTCAGCTTCAGCAGGAGATCTCCTTGTTACAAGGTGTAGGCTTCGTCATCAACAAAGACAAATCTGTGTTCTCTCCGTCCCAGAGCGTGGTATTCCTGGTGGCTCTCCCATATGGAGGCCTGGAACGGCCGGGCATCTTGATGTGGACCTCAGACCTCGTGATAGAATCCGACGCCAGCATATGGGGCTGGGGCACCCGCTGCGGGGAGTTCTCCACAGGTGGCGCCTGGTCATCAGAAGAACAGGAGTTGCACATAAGCTGCTTAGAACTTCTGGCGGGGTCCTTCGCAGTTCGCTGCTGGACCAGGGAATCAGCGAGCTCTTGTGTTCTCCTAAGAATGGACAACGTCTCAGCGGTTCGATACGTCAACCCACCTGGGCGGTCCTCGGTCTTGAGCGCTAGCGAACCTGGTGAAGGATTTTTGGGACTATTGTACCGCCCATCATGTATCCGTGACTACGGAATACTTACCGGGACGGGCCAATCAGTTGGCGGATTGGCACTCCAGACATCTACGAGACTCCAGCTCGTGGAAACTGGATGTTCAGGTATTCCGACGGCTGAACGATCTTAGGGGTCCATTCTCGGTGGACCTGTTTGCGTCCCGCTTGGATTATCAGCTCCCGCAGTTCTTCAGCTGGAGGCCGGATCCTCTTGCGGAGGCCACGGATGCTGTTGTCCAGGATTGGAGTCAAGAAAGGGCTTATGCGTTTCCCCCTTTTTTTGATGGTAGTGCGGATGGCGGCCCAACTTCGCCGCCAGAGAGCGGAGATGGTGGTGGTGACGCCACTTTGGAGGTCTCAAGTTTGGTTTCCAGTTCTTCTGGAACTTTCTTGGGATTCTCCAATCCTACTCCCCCGGTTTCCTCATCTTCTTCTCAATCCGAACGGGGAGCCGCATCACCTCCTAACGCAGGGTTCTCTCCGACTCTTGGCATGGCGGCTTTCAGGCGACGTTGGTCGCTCCCAGGACTTTCGAGATCAGCTGAGGATCTTTTGTCAAAGGCATGGGCACCCAGTACCGCTAAGAGATATCGATCCGCTTGGACCAGGTGGATGCGTTGGTGTCTTCAACGGGATCTGGATCCCTTGGTCGCAGGCGTCGTACCCATTCTGAATTATTGGCGGAATTGGCGTCAGAAGGCCTGGCATACCGTACCATTACCGCAATGCGTTCTGCGATTTCGGCAGCTCACCAGCCGGTAGAGGGAGTCCCAGTCGGAGAACATCCCTTGGTGTGTCGACTCCTGAGGGGTATTCGGCTTTCATTACCCCTGGAACCGCGATATTCAGTCCTTTGGGATGTCAACGTCGTTCCGAATCTTTTTCTGTCATGGCAAACCAGCAAATATTTTTCTTTGAAAGAATTGTCGGCTAAGCTGGCCATGCTTTTGTGCTTGTTGTCTTGTCGAAAGTTTTCGGATGTGTGAGCCCTGGACATTTCAGCGAGGGTTTTTTCGCCAGACGGTGTTACCTTTATGGTGGGTCGTCGCACAAAGTCTGCGTCAAGGACGATCTCTTATCCAGCATTTGTAGACGCTCCCAAGTTGTGCGTGGTGCAATGCCTAAAGGCATATGAAGATATGACGGCAGAGCTTCGTCCTCCGGGCGAAAGACAATTACTCACTGCCTTGCGAAAGCCACACAAGGAAGTCTCCTCCCCCACTATTGCCAGGTGGGTGCGATGGGTCTTGTAAGAAGCAGGCATTGACATTAAGCTATTTGGGGCTCACTCGGCTAGAGGAGCCATGGCTTCGAAAGCTTTTTCTTTAGGTGCTCGTTTGGAGGACTTGATGCGTGCGGGAGACTGGTCCTCGGAGTCCACCTTTAAGAGGTTTTATTTCAAACCGGTGGTGGACATTGCACATTTAGTGGTAAGTAATCTGAATTGAAATTTGCCTAGCTTAGTAACAGTAAGTTTCCATTCTATTAAGGACACGGAGGCGAGGATTATCCCACCCAGGTCTTCCTGGAGTAAGATCCCGCCCATAATGCACTAAGTAGTCAGCTTTTTTACTTTAATGGGGGGACTATGTATTGTTCAAGTGACATTAAGATTTTGTAGTTTGGTTCTAAGCGTATAGTTTGGTTTTACAAAGCTTACGCTGTTGTGTCTCTTCCGCTAGGGAATGAAGGTTCCAAACAGGACCAGTAAGATGTTGGCATGACTCGCGCGAAGAAAGAGGACGATGGCACAAGATGGACGCCCTATCTAGATGTTATGGACACTGTGAAAGGACTGATGCTGTGTTTATTATGATGGACTGATGGGATTTGTAGTTTTTGTTCTATCAAAAATCACGTTTATTTCATGGATTCATGCTTTTTCTCTTTTGTTTTTGGATATATAAGCATTTTGTTGGAGATTTTCTGGGCTGCTGTAAGTTGTGTTGTAATAAACAGCGAAGAAGGAAAAGCATAATCCTCATCCTCGCCTCCGTGTCCTTAATAGAATTGAAACTTACCGTTACTAAGCTAGGCAAATTTCGATTCTGCCTTTAAATAGCACATCCTATCCATATATATTAGAAATGTTTTTTTCATAATATCTTTAGAAACAGTATCTAAGACTCCGTTATCATAATACTAGGGGACTTCCATGTCAGAAAAAGTAAGTTTTAAATATAAAAAACACGGAATTCGAAGTACATTATCATGGGCCAAGCAGTCAATCAAAAGCGATCTTCATAGTCCTGAATCTGGTTGGTGCCAATCCAATCAGATCCCCCAGGTAATCTACCCCTACTTCAGCGCGACAAATTATGTTTGGAGGGGTCCTTGGTATTGCCAGCAGTTTACATAGAAATCGGTCTCCAGTTTTCTGAAGTAAAGAAGAGTTAGTTTGTCCCCAAACACCAGCTCCATAGTAGGACACTGCAGAACATTTTTACATATACATTTAAATAAGTTCCTTCACAGATCTATGGTGGAACCTTGATGCAAATCTAAAAACTGCATCAACAGCTCTCCGAAATTGCAAAGACCTAACATTGAGTAGGCGAGACCCTTTAGCTCATCAAAGGGAATGCCAAAATAGTTAACATTTTAACTCTATATATCAATGAGGTCTTAATTGCGTGTGTTTTGACCCTAGTTTGCCTTGGACCCGAGACCATAGTATAATACTTGGACATATTTGCTCTTAAGTCAAGCAGATTTATAAAGGAGGCAACCCCATCCAACAAAAACTGTAGCCGGTTTGCTGTTCTTGCAATAAGAGCGGCAACATCTGCATATAAGAGGACTAGGATAGGTCGCTTCCTGATTTGCCGCACATAATTGCCACAAGTTGTTAGGTTGTCATCAAGGCAATATATAGAGTAAACAAGCATTGGCATAGCCAATATGTCTCGCCTTTGGAACCTTATAAGTGTTTAGCCATGCAACAGTTACTGTTGTTGCAGTACGGATATTGTACTGCATAAGTAAATACTTATAACGTCCCAAAGGCAAGACCTATTGGCTATGCCAATGCTTGTTTTCAATCTGAATGAATGAGTGTGGGAGTCCAGTGCAGTTGTATGCCGGATGTTCTGTAGAGGAATGGCGGTTAGTAGCATCTGGAGTCCGTGCATTCTTGGTCTGAAAAGAACACATAACAATCAAAAGCTACCTCCAAAGAATGTTGCTTTTATTTACTTTCATTACAAAAAAGCATTTTCAATGCAATAGGTCTCGCATTTACTTGAGTTTGAGCTATTGGCATTGTAAATGACAATGCCTTTTATTTATGTTTTGGTTTTTAAAACAGATAAATAAAAGGCATTGTCATTTACAATGCCAATCAATAGCTTAAACTCGCAAAAATGCAAGACCTATTGCATTGCAAATGCTTGTTAAACTGAGCAATTGTTTTGTCTTTGCTTCATGGAGAAGGGAAGATGAAACCAGTGTGTGCACCAGAGAAAGACATAGAGAGAGAAGTAACGTTGTGGAGACGAAAATGAAAGAGAGGGCCAAGGAAGAGTGGCAAGGGAGAAAACAGAATAGAAAACAAGGAGTGGCACATGCAGGTGGTCATTTGTCATTTGAACGAGTCCTATATGGAAGTTACTGAAGTTGGCCTGTCTTCAGAAGCAGGGACAGTAGGATTGTGGAATGTGGTAGAGCACTGTTGTGTGCTGAGAGACACTCTTGCTTCTAGAGTTCTCTATGATTCCTTTAAAGTGTGCTGCCGTGTAAGAGAGGTGTTAAAAGAGTTATGCGTAATGTTAGCCTCTGTGTCTTTAATTTATCCTACATTCCCCTAACATATATGTGAAGGACCGTCAATCCCTGCTTCTGTATGGCTGAGACCTGCAAATACCGCGTGGTTTGACCCCGGACATCCTGCATCTCTATGGCCTTGGATTGGCTGCATCTCTATGGCCCGTGCCTGGGGAAGGACAGTCAGGTTGGGCCTGGGTCTGTTCGCTGGATACCTTCTGCCACAACCTGTCCACAGGACCCTGCGTCCTCCTCGTGCTACATCAGAGCTGGAAGCCCCCCCACGCCCTGTTGCACAGCCATGTCCGTCACTGTCTATTACTCCGCACTGTCATACTGGAGGTGTCAGAATCGCAGAAGTTGCACATAACAGATCTATTCTATTTGGGGGGTAGGGAGTTCGGAGGAAGTCACAGTCTAAAGAAATGTTCAAAAGTAAGGCGCAGAGCCCTAGATATGAAGTAAAATAAAACTCCAGGACGAACTAGCATGTGCAGGAGTAAGTCGTAGCATTGCTCAGTGGAGTAAGTGCCTGCCAAACACATCTGTGTGCAGTCTATAGGAGAAAGGGGAAGCAGACTCAACGTTTTATCCTCCGAGATTGATCAATAATTAGCGTTCAGCTATAAATGAGACACCTACATTTAAGTGTGTGCTATAGGTACAAATGGTAGTAATATTTACCGGGTCCTTAGCGAGGGGCATCTTGAAGTGCCCGCGCCAGCTACCAGGCCCTATAATTACTGGAGAAGACCCAGCGCAGCCGGGCACACGCCGCAGGGGGGGAGGGGGGATGGAGGGGGCTGGAATCCAGCACAGCACACAATGTACATACAGGCATTGCTTGGAGGGAGTGGGGGCATAGCACACCAGCCCGAGTCCAGCACAGCACACAAAACCCTGCAAACACGGAGGGGGAAGTCCAGCACAGCACTGCAGGCCCCGTAAAGGGGAGGAGGGGGGAGTTCAGCACAACACACGCAGCCCGTGCAGACCCAGTGGAGGTGTGGGAAGTCCAGCACAGCACACAAAGCCATAAAGGCGATGCGGGGGAGCAGCACACAGCCCGTGTAGATACCGCAGAAGGAGAGGAGGGGAGGCAGGGGATGTCCAGCACAGCACACACTGCCTGCGCAGACAGTGATGGGGAAAATGCCTGCACACAGAGCCTGGAGATGCTGCGGGAAAGACCTGCACAGCACACAGCCCATGCAGGTACCGCGGGGGGCCGTCCAGCACATCAACACAGCCCATGCAGATACCGATGGGAAAAGGCCTGCACAGCATGCACAGCCCGTTCAGGCACCGCGAGGGTGGCAGACACAGCACACACAGCCGGTATATGCTCTGCAGAGAGACCTGCCCAGCACACACATTCCGTGCATGCATTGTGGGAAGAGACCTGCACAGCACACACTGCGGGGTGAGACTGGCATAGCACACACAGACATCTCCGGGTCACTCTTTAGGGGAAAGAATTCTTCTATACTAATCCACAACAGGTGGAGGACTACTTGAAGCGTGTCACTAAATGCCCTAATGCAGACATCACTGAGATAAAAAGAAGAGGACAATTCAGTGGACAGACCAAAATCCTTGATTTCTCATATATTGCTGTTGGGTAGTAAGTCTGTGGCTATCCACCATGAACAAAGCAAAAAACGCCTGAGGTGAACTTTCCTAAAGGCACAGGACCACAACTTATGACTAAGTGTTGCAGCAGACGAAGATGAATGAGGCTGAGGCATGGTCAAGTGTTTCATCTGGGCACCACCCCGCTCAACATGGCGGAATGGGAGTGGGAGGCTGTCACCCCCCCCACCCCGCCCCCTTTAATCTCCCCAAGGCAAGATCTTCTCTACATGCTGTGTCTTGAGGTGTTTTTTCTTCCCCTATGCAGGCACTATGTAGGCCTCACCGCTATGCCACTCTCACTGCATCTATGAGCCCTCTACCTCTTCCGCCGCAACAGAGCAAATGGGGGTAGGGCTATACTTCTTTCCCCGTCGCCCATGTGCCATGTAGAATGTTCCTTCTGTTCTCCTATTGGGGACTCACTTGCTGCTTGATTGCATGGCCGGTCCCGGTCACTTACTGCCCCTTCTGCACGAGCTCTGCTCAAGCTCTCACTGACGACTTGCATACAGCTCTCAGGTGTCTACAGCCGTTTTCCCTGTGCGGGGTGGCGCTGTGGGCCACTGGGTGCATTTGGCTCTGACCCGGCCTAAGGTCTAAAGCTGGACGCCACCCCTCCTCAACCCGCTCTTCTGAGGGCCACACCATGCCAGCTATGTCGTGGCCTGTGCTGGTCGGGCGCCACCTCACTGGGATGTCATCTCGGTGGGGGGAGGTTCTAGCCGTCTCTACCACAGCACTTTCATTTGTCCGCCGCAACAGTAGAGTTTCGGAGCAGCAGTATTTCCGCCCAGCCTCACCGCTACGATTCAGCAGGCAACCAGGCCTCCAACGGGGCTGTCTCTGTTTTCCTCCTCTCGGGTTGGAGGGGTTGTGTCATCATCTGAAGGGCTGAATTTCCCGGCTGAATTTCCCGGACTGCTGCGGATTCCTGCGTATGTTGCGGGTGCGTGGATTGCCGCGGCTGATCGCGGTTCACGGCTTCCACTCCGCTCTTGCTCCCGTGAATGCCTGCCAACAACAACAAGATTCCAACGCTGAAAATAAAAATAATGTCCAACGGTCTGTCCGAGTAAAACAAAGGATAGAAGGTCACCACGTGCATGAAGAGCTGTTCACAATTTAAACAAGGAGGGTCCATCCACTGCAATGCCTCCTTCCAGCAAGGAGAACTAGGTAACAATGACGAAAAGCGTACGCACACAAAATAAAAAAAGGGGTGGGAACAGGATACTGAATCCCGCCCCTCCAGGACTCCCTGACCTGCCTCATGGTTGCCAAGGCAATATTTCTAAAAATACTGTTGTGCTACCGTAAGGCAGGTCATGGAGTCCTCGAGAGGCGGTATCCAGAGCAGACAAATCTGCTAAACAGGAGCTTTTTCCAATGGCAGGCCTCCGTTTCGAGAGGCCTGCCAATGGAAAAAAGGGGCGTGGCTTCACGCCATACTGAAATCCCCTCCTCACAATATCTCTTTGCCTGCAGCAGCGCATGCGCTGCAACGCAGGCTTCGACCTAAAAAGGAAAGGGTCCAAAATACATCCGTAGCGGACTCCCTGAAAAGATTTAATAAGTGAGGTGCAGTCTCCATCGTCGAGATGCAAATCACGGCAGTCTGCACTGCTTCTCTGGCAGGGCACCAAACTGTTCTATGCTGTGTCTTCTTTCATGCTTTGATTTTGTGGGTCGGACATCTCCTTCTACAAATATATTACAGAGCTGACGATAGTGACTGTTGTTAATAATATATGACACATAGAATAAGCATGATTTGATTTTCTTGTATACCACTAATGGTCCCTTCTACAGCTGTAGGAGTCTGCAGTGTACGTGCATACACGCAGTTGATGCACTATAATAAAAAAAATTCAAATAAGCGTAAACAGGCCATCAGCCTGGCCATCAGCCTGGCCATCAGCCATAGCAGACCTCTCTCAAAAACACTGATCAATCAAAAATGTAATTTGCAATGTTGGGTACTTGTTAGTGTGTTGTATTTGCCCTGCTATGAAGGCCCACAGATGTTAGGCTAGGATGTTTTTAAGCTAGCAATTGAATTGATGTAAAGTTTGCCTGCATTTGGTTACTTCTGCAATATATTTTATTGTCAAGTATTGTTTTAGCTTGTGTAGTGAACACCACACCGTTTATCATTATTAGCCATTGAAGGTTAATATCATTTTACTGTGAAGGCGCCAGGCCGGTACACTGAGGCACAGGAATTTGAAGCTTCAGTTATCCCGAATTCTATGTCAGTCCACGGAGGCTCAGATTATGCTTATCTTTGATTTACTGCAAAACACAGCAGCCAATAAACAACTTTAAAACACAGCATACCCCGGAAGTACAACCCCCTCCATAGTATAAACCAATCAATATCAGTCCAATGAAATATATATCTCGTAATGCACATATCACTTCCTCTTTCTTTGCTGCTGCAGCAGCAGCAAGATAAGTACTTTTCCTTTCTATCGAATTTTGGAAGTTGTATGTACTTGTTTTATGATTTATAATTGTCAAGGGTTAATTACCGGAGTGTGGTGCTGATACAGCGTTTTTCTTTAGACCCGCGGTGTCGCGTTGCTGATTTCCGCTACTTGTGCAATTTATGGTTTCTGTCACTAGGTGATGTGGTTATTTGGCCGCTTGGTGTTTTGGCGGTAACTTAGGTGTTTGGAGCGCTCCGGCTCTCTGTGGGCAAATCTTTGTGGAGCGGGAGCGGGAGCGGGACGCGCTTCGTGCGCTTCTACGGGGAACAGTCCTCTTTCCAGGCCCACGCCTTGCGCATGTGCGAAGAGCCGATGCAGCGTTAGTGATCGCCTCTTCACGCACCAGCGTGCAATTCTGACTGTTCTAACCCCGGTCCCATAAGAACGCTGACCGGAGCAGTTACCGGATCAGGGCATTGCCTTAGGGGAGATTAGGGGTGGCTCCCTCCACGTGAATAGTTTATTACTGCTAATCTGGCATATTGTGATAATATAGGGACAGTTGGTGTTAAGTGTAGGGACAGTTTCATCAGTGCCTGTGCAGACAAGAACACCCCTTGGGTTTCTCCCCCTAAAGCTCCTTTAGACCTCCTGTAACTCGATGGGTATTACGCCGAGGAGGAAGATCAGTGGGTTGAGTTTAATGAGTACGCAGAATATGATGAGCCTGAAGAGCACCATATGGAGGAGCAATTGGTTGAAGCTCTGGATACCCATGTCCAGGGCTCGGTAAACAGGGCGTTAATTAAGGCGTTACAGCCTTTTACCAAGCCATTAAAGAATTATGGCAAGCGTAAGTTTGGTGCTGCACAAGGGAAGACCTCTGGTCATACCTCGGCTGAGGTCCTTGCTAGAATGGCCCGTAATGTGTTGCAGGACCATGGTGGTGTGAGTTCTTCCAAGGCGCGTAAGGCGCCCAGGACGCAGAAGGAGGAGACTGATGAGTCGTCTGCTGCCGCACCTGACACTTCTCACTCAGACCAGGAGTCGCAGGCCTCACAGAAGGTAAAAAAGCGGAAACGCAAATCCCACAATGTCGAAGACAAACTGGTCAATAAGAACCTCTTGTTTATTATACATCCAAGATCCACTGAGTGGGTTCCCTGTGTCGAGGTGGCACACTATGTGCAGGACAATCTCCAGAGAGGTTTCGAAAAGGAAGTCAGGGCCACCCTGCGTGCGGAATGTCCCAGACCATCTCTAATGGGAAAAGTGGCGGACACCCCAGAAATAGATCCAAACATGGCCACTTTTATGAACAAGTTTGAGAAGGATCCCAAGAAGGGGCTCGACCGGGCATGGAGGGGTTGTCAGGATAAACTCCTTGACGAGACAGGACCCCTGACTGAGATCTTGGATGCCGCGATCACGGATACGGTCTTTCCTTATGCACATTGATCCACAACTTGCAGAAATGGCAAATACGGAACCGGGCACACTTGCTAATGGCATGTTTGTGGAAAAGTTTGTGAAGGAAATGGTGAAACATGTGAACACGTTTTCCGCCCTAGATAAGGCTCAAGCGAACATCAAAAAAGTTTTCATACTGGCCTCTTTAACAAGGCCGGGCGCTTCAGGGGTCGAGCGACCGGCAGTGGATCTAGCCAGGCCTCTCGAGGTTTCGAGCAACGTGGCAGAGGTGGTGGCCAGCGTTTGAAGTTCTACCCCTCCCGCAATCGTGGTGACAGAGGGCAACAACATAAAGGGTACAGAGGACAGAATAATTCCTCGGGAGACACCTCTTATTAAGGTAAGCTTATTGCACACTGGAGACACCAGGGTGGGAGGTCGGATTGCTTTGTTCCACCATATGTGGGAGACTCTCACACAGGATTCCTGGATCCTTCAGACGGTAAGAGGTTTTCAGATAGAGTTCTATGCCTCACCCCATCAGGTTCGCATTCCTCCTCCCCTACATTTTTCCCATGCAGAGAGGTATTTTATGGATGACGAGGTTCAATCATTGTTGGAAAAAGGGGGAATCGTGCACATGATTCCTCATCCGCTAGGGTTTGTAAGTACCATCTTTCTAGTGCCAAAAAGGACAAAGGTTTCAGACTGGTGCTCAATCTGAGGGAATTCAATTCCTGGGTAGTGTATCGCCATTTCAAAATGGAAGGCAAACATTTATTGAGGGATATCCTGTTGGAAAAGGATTGGATGGTCTGGATTTGAAAGACGCGTACCTGGCGGTGTCTATTTTTCCTCCTCACAGGAGGTTCCTTCAATTCCAATGGAGAGACCAGTGGTTCGAATTTTCTGCCATGCCCTTTGGCCTTTCGTCCGCCCTTTGGTGTTTCCCCAAGTTGCTAAAACTCATGGTTCAGTACCTCAGGGTACGAGGAGTAAGGCTCATAGTTTATTTGGACGATATTCTGATTATGGCTCAGAATATGGACACGGTTCTTCTTTATCTGAGCTGGACGGTCCAACTCTTACAAGAATTGGGGTTTGTCATCAACGTACAGAAGTCCATTCTGACTCTAACGCAGTCAATGGAATTCTTGGGGTTTCAGGTGGACTTGGTTGCGGCAGAGTTGCTATTACCATAGAGGAAGAGAGTAGCTATCAATAAGGAGTTGAGGAGAGCACCTGCCTCTCTGACTATATCCTTGAGGACTTTGGCCAGATTGGTAGGGCTTCTGGCCGCATCAATACAGGCGATATTCCCGGGACCCTTACATTACAGGGCGCTTCAGCGTTTAAAGATTCTACACTTAGGCAAGGGTCTGAGTTATGCAGAGCAGATCTCGATCTCCATCGAGGCATGGACCGAGATGACTTGATGGCTGGAACACATGGATTCTTGGAATGGCAAAGCCATTTTCGCAGCCAGTCCGGAGATAGTCACAGAATCAGATGCCAGCAGATGGGCCTGGGGAGCCCGCTGCGGATCAGTGGAGACCGGGGTTCGGTGGTCCCGGGAGGAACTGGACCTCCATATCAATTGCTTGGAACTTCTTGTGGGTTCTTTTGTGATTTTGCGATTCGGACACTCTCCCCGCAACGAGCAAGTTGCTGTATTCTACTGCGGATGGACAATGTGTCAGCAGTACGATACATCAATCATCTGGGGGGTACGAGATCTCGTCTCCTGGTAGAGATAGCCAAGGAATGTTGATATTATTGCCTGACCCATCATATTTCAGTAACGGTGGAATACATTCCGGGGTCTTCCAACGTGATAGCAGATTGGAACTCCCGTTTTTTGAGGGATGCCAGCGATTGGCGGCTGCATCCCAGGGTATTCCAACAGTTGAACAACAAATGGGGTCCTTGTTTAATGGACCTTTTTGCGTCCAGACTCAACACACAACTTCCTTGGTTCTACAGTTGGCATCCAGATCCTCTGGCGATCAGCTCGGACGCATTTCTTCAGTCTTGGACGACGGACATTCTATATGCATTTTCACCTTTCGCCATGATTCCGAGAGTATAGGCGCAACTCTGTCGACAGAAGGCTGAGGTGATATTAGTCACTCCTTGTTGGAAAGCGCAAGCGTGGTTTCCGGTGGCACTAGCTTTTTTGCGTGCGCTCTTCCGGTTCAACTACGGTCGTTTCCGGAGATTCTGGAGGATCCTTTGGGGTTGTCTCACCCACTTATAATACAGGGCCACTTATCTCTCACGGTGTGGAGACTTTCAGGCGATGATGGCAAGGGCCTGTAGTTTCACAGGAAATTCTGTTTTTCTTATCACAATCATGGGCACCTGCTGCGCACAAACAGAGTCAGCTTGGCGTAGATGGGTTAGTTGGTGTGCTGAACGCCAAACAGATCCTGTGGGATCCGGTGTCCATCTCATAGTTAATTTCCTTTCGAAACTCTCCAGTTCAGGAATGGTATATCGCACAGTGAACAACTTTTGTTCTGCGATTTCGGCGGGTCATCCACACATGGATGGTAAACCGGTGGGGGGGGAACATCCCCTGGTGTGTAAAGTGGTGAGGGGTATCCGATTGGTTAACTCCCGAAACCCAAGAAATCTGTTTTATGGGATGTTAACGTTGTTTTCGTTTTCTTAAAACTTGGCCGGCCAAAGATGGTTTATCGCGTAAACAATTATCGGCTAAACTTACAATGCTATTATGTCTGGTGTCTAGCAGACGACTCTCGGATGTGCGAGCCTTGGATATAGCAGGTAGAGTATTTACTCCTTCGGGAGTCTCTTTCACGATTTTCAAAAGGACAAAGACAAATTCTAGATGTATTTCATGCCCTGCTTTTCCTCATTATACCAAGTTATGTGTGGTTCAATGTTTGAAATGTTATGAGGATTGTACTAGAGAATTCAGGAATGACGTAGCAGGGCAATTGCTAATTTCTCTTCAGAGACCTTCCCGCTCAGTCACTGCAGCGACTTTGGCCAGGTGGGTTACTTGGTTATTGAGACTTGCAGGTGTTGATACTGCCATGTTTGGTTAGAGGAGCAATGGCTTCCAAGGCCTTTTATACGGGCTCACGTTTACAAGATATTATGACTGCGGCAGACTGGTCCTCTGATTCAACGTTTAAGACATTTTATCATAAACCGATTGTGGATGTGGCTTCGACGGTTATGGAGCAACTTTAAACTAGCATAATCTGAGCCTCCGTGGACTGACATAGAATAAAAAAAACTCTAGCTGACGCGACAAGAATTTTCAATTCTATTAAGGACACGGAGGCAAGGATTATCCCACCCAGGTAACATAATGATGGTATTCTATGTGATGGATTGTTAATTGAAGAATTTATGAAAGGTTTTCATGTATGATTCATGGTGATGATTTGTTTTTTCTCCCACCCATTTAACTAATGAAGGTCATGATAGTTATGAAACGCATAGGGTCATGAATGGTATGTTACGACTACTATTCTCTTTATAGTAGATCAAACAAGCAAACCTGAACGAGCTGAATGGAGTTGTTAGGAAGGGGACAGACCAAGCAAGCATATGGCATGGTGCCATCGACTCTGTTTCTGGAGATGGTATTCTGTGCTCAAGTTTGGATTCACGGGATGAAGAAATCGGTGGTCCAGTTTTCAACGGTCAAGTTTGTGGACTGTGTTAAAAGTTTGAAGCAAAGAAAGAGGAAGTGATATGTGCCTTATGAGATATATATCAAGTCAGTCAGTCAAAAAATTCTATATTTCAGCGTGAGCCATAAAAGAAGCAGCAAGAAAGAATACATTCACAAAATATTTAAAACCGTTAAAAACCAGGAAATTTCATTATTTACAGAAGTCACAATAATAAATAATTTAAAAATCATTCCAGTTTTAAGATTTTTGTCCTTACCCACCACATACGACACAAAAACCTGGAAACTGCAAATACAATGTGCAAGTCTGTATTCGCATTTACAAGTCTGTAGACTTCCTTACAGTGTCCGGAGCCCAAGTTCTTGCACAAGTTTAAAAGCTCTTTCTGACGTGTTTTGCCATATCCTCGGCAGAAAAAGAGCACTTGCAGGTCAGTCTCCTCTTTGGCTGGACAAGCAGGGCAGTCCTGATCCCGCCCGGGTACCCACTGATTAGTATATGCATTGAGCGGGAGACAACCATATCGAAACTGTAAATAAAGTTTCCTAGCCAGGGTTGGATAAATAACATCAAGTACAGTCTCCAGCATATATGTACATTTCACATCTAGGAATATAGACAACCTGGAGCCAGCCCTAGGGCTGAGATACAGTTTGTCCATTTGAACATCTCAATATCTTCTTATCAAGACCTTCCTAGTAATGCTTGCACAGGCTAATCTGGGATTCTTCCACAAATCGCAAAATCCTAGGGCAATCAAATAGTTTTTACCATACATAAGCCATGGAAACTTCCTGTTCCCTGAAATGCTAACGATCTCCTCTAGCTCAGTTCTATATACAGCGAGTTCCGGGGTAACCCATAATCCTTTGCCAAAAAAGAAGTGGCCTACATCCTACAACCTGGATGATTGGTCTTACTCCTAGGTCCATGCGGAGAGGAAATAAAGGGGTGCTTACCGGAAGACCAACTATTTGTCTGAGAAATTTGTTTTCGGTGATCAGCATTGGATTTATGTTTGAGTGGCCCCATATCTCAGCACCATACTGTGTCGCTCTTCTCACCTGTGTTTTATAAATCTCGAAGACGGGACTCAAAGGTTTGTGATGGGTATCCATAAAAACTTTGGCCAAAGTCCCTGAGATTTGGGTTAATTTAAGATTTGCCTTTGAGACCTGCGGTTCCCAGGTCATTTTTTCATTTAGGGTGATCCCAGGTACTCAAATTCACGGACCCTCTCTAGGGTTGAGCCATTCAGGTGGGGGCCGGGATAAAGCGTTTTGCGGGGGTAAAAAAAACATATATTTGGTTTTCTGTACGTTTATCTCCAACCCCCTATCCTTACAAAAAAGTGAGAATCCATCCATTATTCTTTGTAGGCCCATAGGGGACTTAGACAGGAGTAGCGTATCGTCAGCAAACATCAACGCCGGCACACAGCCTGAGCCAACTTCGGGGCATCGATGTTCTTGCATTGGCTCAGGGCGCGTACCAGACCGTCGATGTAAATGCAAAATAAGGTGGGGGCCAAAACGCACCCCTGTCTAACTCCCCTATTAACTGGAATTGGGGTAGTGAGGTCCCCCCTTTTCCCATACCTAATTCTGTCATAGTTCCCTTCATGGAGCCGAATTATAATCTCTAGGCGATATGGGGGTATCCCCAATTCCCACAACACTCTCCACAAGGTCTCCCTGTGAACCAAGTCAAAGGCGCTCCGCAGGTCAACAAAGACCAGATAAAGGCTCCCCCCTCCGATACTACTGTTTTCCAATAGAGGAGTTGGAGCCTAAATATCTGGTCCATAGTTTAAGTTTTGGTTCTAAACCCAGCCTGTAGATGGGACATTATTTTGTTTTCATGCAGCCAGGCCTGAACTCGGTCAAGAATAATCCTTGCAAAGGCCTTTTGAGATATGTCTATTAGACTGATGGGTCTATAATTAGAGGGTTGAAGAGGACAGCCCTTTTTAGGTCTCGGGCCTAGCGTACACTGCGCAGCAGTCTCGCGCAGCCAGAGTCCTCTTCCTGGGGTTTTGACAATGGACCTGGAAATTCCACGCAGCTCGTGCGTATTATTTCCTAGGTCCATTTTCATTAGCCTTTGCGTGCGTGTACTTTTAAAACAGAACACGCAATAGGCCATGGGCGGTCGCGTAGCTCCGCCCATGGCCTATTGGTGTCTGTTACGCGCACCAGAGGCCATATGTCTTCAATTATCGCGACCGTCACGGCCACGATAATTGGAGACATATAATCGCAGTGGCGCGCGCACCACTCGTGGGTTTTTCAAATTTGTTTTTACTATAGCGATTGCAAAAGCGATTGCAAAAGCGATCGCTTTCAGTGCTGTTTCCACATGGATTTAGTGAATTCCGGGTTTTGGCATTGAATGGACCCCCGTATCAGGAGAGGCCTGCCTACAGTCAGTGATGCGTAAACAGGGCTGCTTCGGTCCCTGATGGAGGCGCGTCTCTGGCACGCTGGTGGCTCCTGCCTACAGCTGGGGGACGTAATATACTCTCGCATACACACAAAGGCAGGCAGTGCAGACAATACCCGGGGATGGGAGCCATGGACCCTCGGAGCCCCTATGAGCCCCCCGTTTGCCGTGTGAACACACCGAGAGTCAGGGGTGCATGCGTGTTTGTGTTGCAGGTGACAACACAGAGCCCTATCTCGCATCGCGTCAGCTGTTGACCCTGATGAGTGGAGGGGGCGTAGGGAACCCAGTTGAGGCAGTGTTGTAGGCAGTGCTGTGCTGTCGTGTTTAAACTGCTTACCACATGTTGCACCTGTAAGATGTCTGCCCTCGTCAGGATTTACGCAGCATTTACGCCCAGTGCTGGAGGCTGGCGCACAGTCAGTGTCACCCACTCGCCACTTTTCTTTCTAAGTAAAAAAAAAGTGGCTGAGTATAAAACCCGTGTCAAATGTGCACTGAAGACACGTTTCAAGGAATCATAGCCTTCCTTACCATGAGGGAGACATGCCTGGCCTTTCCATGTGGCCGCGCTCAGCCTTTCAGCATTTTGGTAAGCTTGCCTTCCATGTTTCCCCATTTCCACCTGTGCGCTCGTCCCTTCCAGTCAATTAATGCTTAAGGCTCTCTTCTTGCTCAGCCATTCCCTATGGGTTAGGCAGGCCCAGAAGGCTCTCAGAAACACGTGTAATAAAGGTTACCGGCCTACAAATGTAAGATGGATTCCGCAGTGGCTCCCTGTATTCAAGCTGTAAAGAGAGAGCTACACACATTGGAGGGATCGGCACTGGAGACAACCCCGGCCAACGTCAAGGGAGAAACTCGCCCACAGCCGGCCTTTACACCCAATGTGATCCAATCCGGGACAGCAATGGAACCCCTTCCGGGTCAATGTACCCCCTGCGAGCACCACCAGCCCTCGTGTTTCCAGGTTTTGATAGAGACGGGCAAACTAACATCTGTCTTCTCTGTCTTATTCGGGTTCTTAGTTCCACGCTAATAGCTGTTTCATAGAGTGTGAAAAAAAACACTCATTATTCGCAATCCGTCTTCGGGCACTTCCGTGTGTCTGTTACACGGTTGTGTGGCGCTTTGTGAAGCTGGCGGGTCTCCGGGTGCGAGATAAGTATGGGTCGCTGCATCATCACCACCAAAACCATTTATTTTAGCCATAGTCTTGTTTTTCACATTGGCTATTTCGGGGGCCAGGCCTGCAGAGAAGGACCGGGCCAGGCGGGCACAGCGTCCTTTATCTCTTTCCACTACTCTTTTAAACCCGCTTTTCCTCCTCTGACGTGTTCTCAGTTCGCTGACACAGGAGCAAATGTACAAATAAAGGGTCAGGCGCGAGGGACGTGCCAGGCAGTCAAGTTGCGATATAGTGCAAGCGCAGCTCTGAACGTAGACCTCTCATATATTTATTTGACACACTTGGCGATTAAATACATTTTGTGTTTCCTTTTTGTAAATGTATAGATAAGAGAGAGCAGTTAAAAAAAATACAAAATATAACAAGATAAGACACCGCACAGCCTCTCCAACCCTCCACTCCCCCTCCTCCAAAAACGCACACAAACACATCACCATGCATAATGTTGCTGCTTCACATGAGCCCTGGTGTGGTGCTCAGACCTTCTCACTTGCCCATCTGGAACACGTCTCGAGCTGTTTTGTATGATGCCGAAGGAAACCCTAGTTTTGTATTTTCGTGCAGCCCGAGTGTGTATTCTTTCGCACAGATCTTCATTGAGATATCTCTGCGGCTCACCTGTCAGTTATCTTTGTTCACCCCAGAGAAAGGGCTTTTTAAACGGGCTCATTGCTCGCAGCGTGAGGCCCTCTTTCTAAATGTAAGAAAATTGTGCCATCTACCCGCTATTCTAAGTACTGTCACAGGCGGGGACCTCCTGAAACCTCCAGCCCGACTTCAATGGCGCCGTGTCAAAGGGTGGCCTGCGAGGGGGAGCAGCGAGGCAAGCCCGCGGTTTGGAGGTTTCAGACGTGAAGCAGGAGCTTCAAGGCACAATAATAGGCCGTGCTCAGTGGAAGGCTGCACGTGAGGGTCGGAATTATCTCCCACGCAGTCAGCGCCCGGCATTCAGGCAACGAGGGCCTCTTTACAAACACACACGAAAGCACACACACAACCACACACACCCACCCACCCACAAACACTCAACAACAAACACAACACACACAACCACACAAACAACCACACACACAACCAACCACACAAACAACCACACACACACACAAACAACCACACACAACCACACAAACAACCACACAAACAACCACACACACACAAACTAACAATTCCAATCCAACCCACATAATTCCACTACACACCACATGCATACACTCCATAATACATGGCTAAAAGAAATTGCCATTTACAATGCCATTAGCTCTAACTCAAATAAATCCGAGATCTATTGCATTTCCAATGCTTGTTAAATACTGGAATTACCTCAGCCCCCAGCCACGATTCAGGTAAATTCATCCCTTTTAGGATGGCATTAAAAATCAGCCACAGGTAAGGGGCCCAAATTTTAGGCTCTTTTCTGTATAGCTCTCCGGGGACATTGTCAAGACCTGAGGCTTTCCCTATAGGAATTTTTTTGATTACAGTTTCTACTTCAGCCAGGGAAATTTGAGGGGAGTCTATATCTGTGGTAGGCAGTGTGAAGGGAGACGTTACTTCCTTAGCACCATTACCTAGTGTTGAAGAGTACAAGGCTTGATAGTGAGTAACCCAACTCTCTGCCGCTATGTTCGCATCCAAGGGAGTCCGACCCTCGCTGCTACCGGTCGCAACAATGTTCCAAAATGATCTTGGATCCTTGGATTTCAGGGCTGATTTTAACCTGTCCCATTTATCTATTCACCAGGCAACCTTGGCAGAATCAATACTGTTCTTATACTGGACCCTAGCTGTTTTGATGGCACTCTGGAATTTGTGTTTAATAGCCTCTACAAGAGTTTGCTTTGCCTGTTTACAGCTGCTGTTAAACCACGTAACCTTTTGTTGACTCCTTCTGACCCGCGGGCAGGGTCTGCAAAATGCTTCTCTTAGTTTACAGTAGATGGAATCGTTAATGACCCCTAATCCACTGTAAGTTTCAGATAAAGCCCCGTTGTCCATCAGGTCTGACAGGGTCGTTAGGTCAGGAATGATACTTTCATAGAGTAAAGCCAGCTTCACTTGACAGTTTTCCATCTGCGCCCACTTGACCTTTCTTTTGTTGTTGGAGAGAAATAGCCCATCCCTGTCACACTGGTCTAGATCTCTTGGTCCCGTTTCTGAAGGGAGCTCAAGAGTTGCTAGCAGAGCGTTGTAATCACTATCATGCCTGGGTAGGAAAATAAATTCGGTAACGAAAGACCAACCTCTGGATTCCATTAGAACATAGTCCAGTATCGACTTGTGGCCCACCCTGTTAAAAGTATATTTACCAGGCGTATCAGAACTAAATCGACCGTTACAGGCACGTAGTGAATGTTTCAAGGTAAAAGCCTTGATTTGTAGCGCAAGAGAAGACCAGGCCCTAATCGGAGTTGAGTTTATCTCAGGATAGGCCCACACCTTGTCTTCTTCTCTGCCACTAGAGTCATCAAAGTCTTTTAGGGGCTCAAACTGACAGTTTAAATCACCACCCAAAAGAATCAAGCCATCTTCTACGTCACCCGACATTACTATGTCTAGATGGTCTATTGTTGGTGACTCCTTTCCGTTTTTCACAGGCCTAGAATACACATTGATCAATTTGATTTTATAATCCTTGTTAAAGGACAGGATAAGGCTCAACATATCTGGCCCAGTTTCATCTACTAGTGAGACAGTGCATCCTAAATGGATCCCAATACATATAATTAGCCCTCCCGATGGTCTTCCCTGCCCTTACGAGATATATATTCAATTGGACTGATAGTGATTGGTGCATACTATGGAGGGGGTTGTACTTCGGGGTATGCTGAGTTTTAAAGTTGTTTATTAGCTGCTGTGTTTTGCAGTAAAGCAAAGAGAAGCATAATCCTCGCCTCAGTGTCCTTAATAGAATTGAAAATTCTTGTTGCGTCATCTAGAAAAAAAATGTTCAGCTTCAGTGGTCCTACGACCAGAAAGGTGTTGAAAAGGCTCAGACAGCTTTGAGGACGGGCATTTCAAGTTGCAGCTATCATAAGAACAACACTCTGTCGCTACAAGACCAATACCATAACATCAATTTCTACTCTTATCTTGATATGCCATTCTCGGGTGTGGTCATGCCAGTGCTACATAAATCAGTACCTTTCCCCTTCCATGATGATACCACAAAAATAGCTCTATTCTCCTATCATAACGGCATTACATGACAGATCAGTTGTCCTGTAACGTGAGGTGCATAAGAATTAGTACAGTTTGTACTGGGTAGATGCTGCAAGATTCAGTTATTTGCTTGTTTGACACTTTGGAACGGAAATCAACAGTTCTTTGCTATATGGTTAAGTCATTACAAACAAAGGTGATCAGAGAAATACCAGTGCAGAGAAACCACTATAGAGAAAAGATGTTACGAAGAAATAAAACGTTAGGTCGCTACAACAACTTTAACTAAAATGTTCTTATTTTGATATTAGTGAAAAATCTAATTAACGGGTTTAAAGATGCTACAAAGTAGTAGGCAGGGTGGTGTTAGGTTAAAAGGCATGAGGTTTCAAAATACGTTCTACTTTGCTGGTGCACATTGAATTTACGAGAAACAGGTCTCTGCTCCTTCTATGTCAGAGTTCTCTATTATTACAGTTGTAAAGTCACGAGAATATGTTCTGTCCCTACCACAACACCATAAGAATATGTTATTGGGTCTTAACACATCAGGATAATATGAACTACCCCTTCACAGCCTTTCTAGCACTACTGTTTGCCTTGGTGCCTTGTAAGGTGACCAGTAATTGCCTATACCAATATGGGCAAATATATTCCAGGTTGTATTTGTTTATGATGGGGGAAAGACATAACTTCATCACTTTGAGACTGGACATGGTAAAAAGACAGACAAAGTCTGAGCAGAGTCCCTCTTCTTTTATGCTGGCTGTAGTTTTGTCTTATTGTACTATCGCTGACCTATTCGTTGATTTAACAAATAATGTTTTATTTGTGGCAGTTATCTGTACAGAGAATTTACATACAATGAAATGAAATGTATTATTGATTCACTTTGACTATTTAAAGTACAACGAAAAAGACAACAACAAAATGTGCTTCTTAGAAAAAAAAGTAGATTATCTCATATAGATATGCTGCTTGAGATCCTTTCCAGGCAGTAATTACTACTCCTCCGATTCATTCTAATACCTATATTTAATTAAATGCTTGGAGCGTCTGCAAACCTTCGACAAATTGGAGAACTTTTTCAAATCTTTTCCTCCGATGCCATGTTTAATTGACTGCAGAATATGGGTGAGCGCGACTTGTGCAGTTTGATGCAATGTAATTATAGCAGAATTAAGTAAGATTATGCAAGGAACGGAACCCAGCATTTAGATCTATTTTCTAAGTGCAAAATGAACCTTTGCACCCAAAATTAATCAGAGGATGTACTTTGCTTTAAGAAATTGCACCTTATACAACAGAACATCAGCAGCCAGCCAGAAATCGTTCACACTCGCTGAGTTTATTGTTTCTATGCTCCTGTGGTAGTAATTTTGAGCCATATTAATCATAATTACATGAGCGGGGGCAATCTCTTTATTTTCCGTAATTTCGCGTGAAAGAGTAGTGTGAAATTACCAGGACTGCTCATATTACTCCAGCCTAATTACATTTTGCCCTGGTGTACCGCAGAAGGGATGTAATCACAGATCTGAGGAACATAGAAGTTTAGCCACTCGCACACCTGTGCAGTCTGGGCTTAGACACAATTAAGAACAGTAAGAATTGCTTGTGTGATTGACATGTCCTTACCACTGGTAAATCCTCCTCCTCATCTAAAGCGTTATCCTTTTTGATTTCAGGCTCTTTCCAACTCTCTTCATCATCGTCCACAATGCGCATGCTGTCAGAAGCAGAGCAACAACAAAAAAATCTTAGAAGAGATTAATGCACCCCAACCGCAAATGTGTTAAAAACTCTATCATATCATGTATATTTCAAATATGAATGGCAAAACCTTAACGATATACTGGTTTACACACATGGCTGTAACTTATCACTCAGTGCATCGTTGTTGAAAACTCAAGAAACTATGATAAAACAATTATTCGCCTACATCTTAAACGTTGCTTGCATTCTTAATCTTTCCAGCATTACCTCAAACCTTTTTAGGTCTCACCTGAGCCAGCGCGCATGCGCTTCTCTGCGAGGCTTTTAGTAAGGGCTTTAAACTCGAAACACATACTTGTGCGTGTGCTTTTTTTAAAATCTCCCGCTATTGGCCTTTTCAGGCATCTTTTTAAGAAAGACAGCATGCAATTGGCCCAAGGAGGGTGCATTCTCTGTCCCCTGGTCTAGGGTGCAAGGAGCAGCGCGGCCGTGTTCCAGCTGCATACCTCGCATTCCTGGCAGTGCGCGCACACCATGCTTATTTTTTTCACGACCCACTTAGTGCAGTTTAAAAACCTCGGCTTGTTGTCTATGTTTGATTTCTCCCACGAAGGCAGTTTCCAGCCTCACCCTTCCACGCACACCTGGGCTTAAAATCTGGCACCTTAACCTTTAAATAAACACTTACATGCATATGGCATCCATACCAGTGAGAGGTGGGCTCATTTAAACAATCTAATTTCATTTAATTTCATTTGTACAGTCTGATGTACAATTCGTAGAGTAACGTCA
This sequence comes from Lissotriton helveticus, assembly GCF_964261635.1. Classification (NCBI taxonomy): domain Eukaryota; kingdom Metazoa; phylum Chordata; class Amphibia; order Caudata; family Salamandridae; genus Lissotriton; species Lissotriton helveticus. The sequence continues at coordinate 1,205,366,531 of NC_136061.1, forward strand.
CAATATGACGTCAAGATTCTGAATTGATGTCACAACCTGCTGAAGTGAGATCAGAGTCTGATGTATCGCGCCTGGAGTGATGTCACATTCTGACGTCCAGTTATTGGAGTGATACCACAGCCTGATCGTGGAGTAATGTCAAAGTTTCATGGCCAGTACCGAAAATTAGGTCAAGTCCTTTGAGTAATGGCATAGTCTGAAGTCCGGTTTTCAGGGTGATGTTACAATGAGGGGTCCAGTCCCCGGAGTTATTACACATTCTGATATATCTGATCCAGAAATTACTTCACAGTCTAATATCCGGTTTGTAAAGTGCTGTCACAGTGGGAAGTCAGGTCCCTGGAATGATATCAGACCCGGAGTACAGGCGAGTTGACTGCAAAAGTAATAGCTTATTTCCGTGATTCGACCCTGAGGTTCCGCACATACCTTTGTAACTGGTACCTATGACCCTGCTCGCAGGCAGGTCGCTCCCCACGCTGCTGCACGGCTCTGCCTGCATTGTTTTTGCCTAATCTTGTATTTTTCCCTGTGCCTAACTTGCTTTCTTGCCCAGACTTGTTTTTATTTCCCTGTGCCTGTACTTGCTTACTTGCCCAGACTTGTTTTTATTCCCCTGTGCCTGTACTTGCTTTCTTGCCCAGACTTGTTTTTATTCCCCTGTGCCTAACTTGCTTTCTTGCCCAGACTTGTTTTTATTCCTCTGTGCCTGTACTGGTTTTCTTGCCTAAACTTGTTTTTCCTTCCTGTGCCCAATTCTCCCGCGGCCCCCACCCGTTTTTCCCGCCGCTGCATCCCTGCGGGCCCGCCAACCTGCAATCCCATTCGCCGCCCCGCTCCCGCCTCCCAGCTGCTCCTGCATCCCACATCCCCTCATATGGAAGCCGCTATGCGGCCGCGCTCAGCGGGCGCGCCGCTGGCGCACCTAAGGCAAGCCACTCTGTGCCTGTCCGTGCCTGGACCGCGCCCAGTGCCAAGACCCCTGGACACCACAAACGCCACGACGCCCGACACCGCTACGATGACAGAACCCTCCACGCACTCAACACCGGACGATCACACACCTGCTTCCTGGACGCCCCGAAGCGCACCCACTGAGCTTTCACCTGCCGGAACTGCAGCTTCACAAGCATCCGCCCCACCATGCTGCCAACCAGGAAAGAACCCAACCACCTCAGATGCATCCTTCTCAACACCCGCTCCGCCCGAAAAGATGCCGTTGAACTCTGGGACCTACTCGACTCAACCTCCCCAGACGTCGCCTTCCTGATGGAGACCTGGCTGAACCCCGCCTCGGCACCCGACATAGCCGTCCCGGAAGGCTACAAGATCACCCGCAAGGACCGCACCAACAGGGCGGGAGGAGGAATCGCCATCGTCCACAGGAACACTCTCAGAGTCTCGACCAACACCGACGACACCCTCAGCACCGCCGAACACCTGCACTTCCAGATCCACACCATCCCCAACACCACCCTCAGAGGAACCGTCATCTACAGACTAACCACAGTTCAGCAACTCCATCGCCGACTTCATCAGCACACACGCCCTCGCCTCCATGGACTACATCCTCCTCGGGGACCTGAACTTCCACCTCGAGAACAATGACGACACCAACTCCACGACCCTGCTTCCACCTCGAGAACAATGACGACACCAACTCCACGACCCTGATCGACAACCTAGCCAACCTCAGACTCAGACAACTCGTCACAACAACCACCCACTCCGCCGGTCAAACGCTTGACACCATCTTCTCCGCAAGCCCCCATGTCTCCTTCAACCATACCACCGAACTCCACTGGACCGACCACCGCTGCATCCACTTCACCTTCAAGAAACCCACCACGCACCACCGCACCCAACAGATGCCTCACCGCTGCTGGAGCAAAGTCACCGGTGACCAGCTAACCACCACCCTCGCTCAGAGCCCACCCGCCGACTATACCGACCCAGACACTGCTGCCCACAACCTCAGACAGTGGATCAACGACTGCGCCAACACCCTCGCCCCGATCAAGAAACCCTCCAACAATCATACCAACAAGAAAGCCAGCTGGTTCACTGAAGACCTCGGGCCTCCAAGCAAACCTGCCGAAAGCTGGAGAAGATCTGGCTCCGTGAACGAACACTGGACAGCCACGCCACCCACAAGAATGCCACCCGCTGACACCATCACCTCATCAGATCCGTCAAAAGGGCCTCCTTCAAAGACCGCCTAGACAACAACGCGCACAACAGCAAAGAGCTCTTCAACATCGTGAAGGAACTCTCCAACCCCAGCTCCAACACCAACGACGTCCCACCCTCGCAAGACCTGTGCGACTCGCTGGCCACCTTCTTCCACCGCAAGATCACAGACATCCACGACAGTTTCAATGCAACGACCGCCCTGACAACCACTGAGACCTCCGCCCCCACGACCACCATCCGCACCAACCGCCTGCTCTACTGGACCAACATCAACGACGATGACACCATCAAGATCATGAACACCATCCACTCCGGATGTCCGTCAGATCCATACCCACACCACATCTTTAAAAAAGCCTGCACATCCACCCCATCTCCGGAAAGTCATCAACACCTCCTTCAAGACAGCAACCTTCCCGGAGAGCTGGAAGCATGCCGAGATCAACGCCTTAATCAAGAAACCCAAGTCGTACCCCAAGGACCTCAAGAACTTCCGGCCCATCTCCCTGCTCCCGTTCCTGGCAAAGGTCATCGAGAAGACCGCCAACGAACAACTGACCCGCTATCTCGAGGAGAACAACATCCTGGACCCTTCCCAGTCCGGGTTCCGCAGCAACCACAGCACCGAGACTGCCCTCATCGCCGCCACCGATGACATCAAGTCCCTGCTGGACAACGGAGAAACGGCGGCCCTCATCCTCCTGGACCTGTCAGCCGCCTTTGACACGGTCTGTCACCACACACTACGAACACGCCTCCACAACGCTGGGATCCAAGAGAAGGCTCTGGACTGGACCACCTCCTTCCTCTCCGGCAGAACACAGAGCGTCCGCCTTCCCCCCTTCCGCTCCGAAGCCACCGAGATACTCTGCGGTGTACCCCAGGGCTCATCCCTCAGCCCAACCCTGTTTAACATCTACATGGCACCGCTCGCCCACGTCACCCGTCGGCACGACCTCAACATCCTCGCCTATGCCGATAACACCCAGCTGATACTCTCCCTCACCAAGGACCCCCACACCGCCAAAACCAACCTTCACGAAGGAATGAAGGCCGTTGCTGAATGGATGAGGAACAGTCGACTGAAGCTGAACTCGGACAAGACAGAGGTCCTCATCCTCGGATCCAACCCTTCGGCCTGGGACGACTCCTGGTGGCCGACCGCACTGGGAACCGCTCCAACACCCACCGATCACGCACGCAAGCAACCTAAGGGTCATCCTTGACTCCACCCTCTCCATGACTAAAGAGGTCAACGCCGTCTCCTCCTCCTGCTTCAACACCGTCCGCATGCTCCGTAGGATCTACAAGTGGATCCCCACTGAAACGAGAAAAACAGTCACCCAGGCCCTTGTCAGCAGCCGGTTGGACTATAGAAACGCCCTCTACGCAGGAGCCTCGGCCAAACTCCTGAGACGGCTCCAACGGATCGAGAACGCCTCTGCACGCCTGATCCTCGACATCCCTCGCCGCAGCCACATCACACCCCACCTGAGAGACCTGCACTGGCTCCCGGTCAACAAGAGGATAACCTTCAAGCTCCTCACCCACGTACACAAGGCACTCCACAACACCGGACCAACGTACCTCAACAGACGACTCAGCTTCTACACCCCGACCCGCCAGCTCTGCTCTGCTGACCTCGCCCTCGCTACAGTCCCCTGCTTCCGAAGTGCGACCTCAGGCGGCAGATCGTTCTCCCACCTCGCCGCCAAGACCTGGAACACCCTCCCCATCCACCTACGGCAGACCCAAGACCTGCTGACCTTCAGGAAACTCCTCAAGACCTGGCTTTACGAGCAGTAGCAGCATCCCCCACTCCAGCGCCCTGAGACCCTCACGGGTGAGTAGTGCACTTTACAAATGATATGATTGATTGATTGATTGATTGATTGATTATGCCTCTTAATCAGTCATCTGCAGAGTAATTATACATCTCTGAGGCAGGCACATTAACAACGATCTATTTCACAAGCGAGCTGTTACTTCAGACCTCTGCATGGGATACAAAGAGCAGTGGAGGTCGGTGGCCCTTGCCAAAGGTCTCTGAAAAGTGGCAGGCCAGGCCTTGCAGTGAGTTTAGCACATACAGAGGCGGTGGGGGTTGTGGGGGAGCAGAAACGTGCCTCTTTTGCTTTCTGGAATTCTGCTATCGAAGCATCTGCCCTCCCACCCCAAACAGATAGCACCCTCCCACCTCTCCAGTCCATATGCTCGTGTTGTAGCAAAGTCTGTTACACGGGGGCCTGAGGCCTCTAAAGCCTTCGGGGTTGGAGATGAGCCAATCTCGTGCCAGGCCACGGTGGCCACTGTCTCTTGTAAGGCCAATATGGAGGGCTGGACCCGCGTTAGTCAAAATGCTGTTGCCAAAGTAGGGCTGGGGTAGAGACAGTCACGTCAGACAGTGGTCTCTGAAAGGGTCTCTGAGGGTTGGACCAACGCCGGTCATGTGGGCGACGAATTGCCGTTGATGGCCGATAGAGCTGCGGCACAGTTAGTTTCATTTCAGGCCATTGCTTCTGAAACGCCGCTGGGGCTGGGCGGAGTCGATCACACGAGAGCCCACATATCGGAAATGCTGGGTCCGCCACAGTCACACGCACCTCGTAGAATTAATTTCTTAGCTCTCCAAGAGGCCGTTATGCTGACCTGCACAGTGACCACGTGAATGGGGCCTCGGGTGCTGCCTTCCTGGTGCTGGTGGCAAGGTCTGGGAAAGATTGGGGGCCATAACCCCTCTTGGTTCTCCTCGCCACAAAGTATCTTCTAATCTTTTTCACACGTTACTTGCGTTCAGGATTTGCACTTCAATACAGACAAAAACACATATATAGCGACCGATTAACTCATCAACAACCTGTGCGAAAGACTGACAAGGTTTGCATATAAAATCACTGTATAATCTTATTTATTAAATGAACTGATTCGACCTGGATTTAACCCATAAAAACAAGCAATGTTATAGCCAATAGGTCTCGCCTTTGGGACCTTATAAGTGTTTAGACATGCAACAGTTGATGTTATTGCACAAAGGATATTGTACTGCATAACTAAATATTTAAAAGTTTCCAAAGGTAAGACCTGTTGGCTATGCCAATGCTTGTTTGAAATGAAACTGAAATCAACAAAATGTTACACCAAACAATTGCAAATTTGTCTATGACAGAGCTGAAGGTAAATTTGAATTTGAATTTGAATTTAAAAGCATTTGTTCAGCGCACTTCTACCCAGCGGTTTCATGGCGCTATTGCGATAACAGAGGATGAGAGCGAAGGGGGGGAGTTTAAACAGAATAGGCTTTAATGAAAAGAAAAGTTTTAAGGTCCCTCCGGAACTGGGTATAGGAGGGCACAGTGCGGAGGGCAACAGGGGGGGAGTTCCAAAAGGTAGGGGCCAAAACAGCGAACCTCGCGCCGCCAGCTCTCAGTTTCTTAAATCGGGGGATGGCTAGGAGGGCCGCGTGGGAAGAGCGGAGCTCTCTGCCAGGGAGATAAGGAGTGACAGCGGAACAAAGAAATTTAGGGGCAGTCCCGGCTCTTGCCTGAAAAGTAAGGCAGCCGAGCTTAAAGAGAGCACGCTCCCGCACCGGCAGCCAGTGCAGCGCCTTTAGTAGTGGACTGGCCCGATGGTATTTGGGGAGGCCATGAATCAGGCGCGCAGCCTGGTTCATTACCAGCTGCAAGCGGTGGATTGCGTAAGCGGGAGCCCCGTTGTAGACTACGTTGCCGTAATCAATACGGGACAATACCAAGGCTAGCACGATGATTTTCAAGGCGGGGAGAGAAAAGAAACGGGAAACCTTCCTAATTGTTCTCAAAGAAAAAAAACAAGAGGAGACGACTGAGCTAACGTGTGAGTGAACAGAAAGTTGTGAATCCAGAAAAATCCCAAGGGTTTTAACTTTAGGCACAGGAGAAGGAGGGACACCGAGTGAAGGGGGCCAGAAGGAAGGGGACCATGGACTGCAACCACCTCCAGTCAAGACCAGCTCGGTTTTGTCTGGATTAAGTTTGAGGTGATTGCAGTTCATCCAGTCCTGGATGAGTCTCATCACTGACTGGACGTTCTCGGCAGATGAAGGGGAGTTGGAGAGGTTAAAAATTAGTTGGAGGTCATCGGCGTAATTGAACACCGTGACCTCCAGCTGCTGTAACATAAAAATGAGGGGGAAGATGTACAAATTAAATAAAAGGGGGGAGAGTGACGAGCCTTGGGGGACCCCACACTCAACCCTACGAGAGGCCGCGGAGAAGCCGGTGAGATGGACCGCCTGGGTTCTCCCGGCTAAAAATGACTCAAGCCACGAGAAGGCCAAGCCCTCAATGCCCGCCGCCCTGACACGGCAGAGAAGAATGGAATGATCCACCGTGTCAAAAGCGGCGGATAGATCTAAAAGTATCAGGGCTTGAGGGATCTTGATGTCAATGCCTTCCCGTAGCCTGTCCATCACCGAGATCACCACTTTCTCCGTAGAGTGCAGGGGTCTGAACCCGGCTTGATGGGAGGAGAGGCAGTCATTGGCTTCTACGTGAGCACTCAGAGAGGTCGTAACATGAGTCTCAAGGACTTTTGCTAGGTAGGGTAGAAGGGAGATGGGGCGATAATTGGCAGGGGAGGTTGGGTCAGCACCCGATTTTTTTATAATTGGGACAACCACTGCTGATTTGTGAAAACTGGGAACAGAGCCCAGTGTAAGTGAGTCGTTGAGGAGGGTCAGAGCCGGTGTGGGACACGCTACATAAATTTCCCTAAGGATGTAAGCTGGGGCGAAGTCCAAAGGGGAGCCAGACTTGACTCGGACCAGCAGCGGAAGAAGAGACTCGGTGGTTAACAGAGGGAAGGTAGTCAATTTAGGACCCATGTAGGGAGGGGAAGGGTTGACAAATGTGGGGGAGGAAGGTGGGATGTTGAGTTTGATTTTAACGACCTTGTCAATAAAAAACTCATTGAGTGAGTTACAGAGGGACTGGGATGGAGGGATGGTAGGCGCAGTTCTGCCAGATGAAGCCAGTTCGTGAATCGTAGCAAATATCTCCTTGGGTTGAGACTCTGCTGCCATCACCCTGTTCGTATAGAACTCAGTTTTAGCTACAAGGATACCCTTTTTGTAAACTTGTAACACGGACAAGTAGGCTGTCTTCTGCTCAGGGCTATAAGATCTTCGCCAGACTCGCTCAGCCCTCCGTGCTGCCAACTTCAGTTTTTTTAGTTCCGGGGTGAACCAGCGGTTGGCGGCATGGGCTCGTTTGACCGTAAGACGTTTTAAAGGGGCAAATTCATCACCTGCCACGGTCAGCCAGTTGTCGATGGCGGCCAGTTGCGAGGCGGCTGTGAGGCCCGATAACTCTGGACTGGTGTTCGCCAAAGTCGAGCAGAGAGAGGGCATGTTGGCTTTGCCCCATTTCCTAACCCAGGTGTTTTTGGGGAGTTGGGGCTTAGTTATCGGGGCTAGGGCAAGAGAGAAGGTGATGATAAAATGATCTGACCAAGGGCAGGGAACTATTGTGGGGGATGTTGACGGAATGTTTAGTACCCAGATTTGATCTAACGTGTGGCCGTGGGTATGTGTCGGGCCATGAACTATTGGTATAAAATTAAGGCTAAGCATGAGGTTGGTGAAATCCCTGGACTGAGGGCTCTCAGCAGGGTCATCCGGCCAAAAATTAAGATCTCCCAAAACTAGTACGGAGGAGTTATTGATCACCAGTGTGGCTAGGAGGGACTGAATGTCGGAAAGAAAAGAGGGGGTAGACTGAGGGGGACGATAAATTAAAGCAAAAGTGAAAGGAGTAAACAGTTAGGGGCTAACTCACAAAGGTAACTTACACTGTTCGGTAGTCATAAACTGCATTTTTATGGTAACTTACACTTCTGCAGTAAATCCTGCACTATACATGGCCAATCTTTGGTACTGCAATATCCTCCCATAAAGGATAATGGAGGTATGGCCTTACCATAAAACAGCTATTGGATTTATCAGTGTCAATGTCTTTTAGCCATGTCGTGTAGCATCATGGCTGCTGTTCAGCACAGCTGAAAGTCAGGGAAAACAGCGTTATGACGCCGCTACAGAACTTGGCTAAAAGACATTACCAAAGCCAATAGCTCTTGTATTATAGAGACCTACGGTCGAGCCTGGGCAACGCATGCTCTGCTCTGCGAGGCATGCTGGATTCAGGCATGGACTTGAAGCGCCGCCCACTCTCTGCCCATCTTTTCAATTGGCTCCTGCTACTGTCCTTTCTAAATGGTTGCTTCTGATTAATTAATAGTCTTGTTAGTCCCTCCTTAGTAACGCCTTGTTTGTTTTTGTAACCTCCCATGAGGACTGGACATTTTACTTGTGTTGTTACACGGTCTGTTTTATCTACAGTCTGTGAGCACTATGTTCTTTAAGGTGTTTAATCTACTTGCTTTTGCAGGCACAACAGGCTCTCCCTAACCCACCCTGTTTTCATGACAGCGTGGTGCCCGTTCATGGACGCTGTGCTTTATCTTTAAAAATGCTCCCTGCACAGCGCAGCACTTCTGCACGTGCTATGCTGATTAACAAATGTTTGTTTATTTTTCAAATCTGTTTTATAGTTTTTTAATGACTGTAAGAACAGTTAAAACACAGATAGCATTTTCATCAGTTGTACAGTATGTACATATCTTAACGAATCCTGCCAATACACCTCTAATAGCCCACATCGCTCTAAGTGATCTTATCGCGGTACAGTGGATGTAGGTATGTGGCAATGTCTATTGAGTCCAGGCAGCTGCCCCAATTTCAGAGGACACCGCATACAGAGCTAGTCATCAATAATAAGTAGGCAGGAGACAGAAAAGGCCCATCATTCAATCCCATAAGGTAACATTTTATTATTGATCATACAGTTGTGGCGTACTCTATGTCACCATGAAGCTGTGTAGCAATCACAACAGACCCACCCGGTGATATAGTTAAGAAAGATCTATTGCTTCTGGGCATATAGTGCACGGTATGGAAGCCACTGCTCACCGAGTGCTAGGTAGAGGGTCTATACCACCGGTTGCAATCCAGAAGTAGGATACCGTTCCTGTCACACTGTATAGCAGGACCAAGAAGAAAAATAAGAACAAAGAGATTTTTTTTTTTTAATTTGTTTTATTGTTGCATCAAAGTATACGGTACAGTGTAAATAATCTGCTGACGTGGCCTCAACATTCAGCCATGCGTGCAACGTGTTTTTTTGTTTATACAACTGGTGCAAATATACATTTCCTCCATTAATCAGTACAAATCTTGCAACCATGTTTGCAGGCTAGGAGACAGTGAAGCCTGCATAGCCAAGAGGACAGTGAATGATAACAGGTATGTAAAGTCCCGTCTCAAGGGCGTTGGATCGGGGTCTGTACTGTCCATATAATGGTGCTACCAGAGAACGGGGGGGGACAAAACTGTGGGAGGGAAGCATGTGGGCGCTAGCATGGTCGAAGCAGGGGGATACCGGTGATGGGCGTCGGGGGGGGGGCCCAAGGAGCTATTCAGCCTGCGCTCCAGAAGGGTGGGCAGTCAATCAGGATGCAGGGGGCACCGGGAACCTGCCCCGGGGAGGGGGACACCAGGTAGACGCTATTGGTGTTCTCGGGCTGGGGGGGGGGGGAGGAGTAGGTGGGTCACCTACACGTGTGGACTGTCGGAAACTGTGGAGGAGCATGGCCCATTCCATGGATATGGGAAATTTACGCGCGCCCCTGGCTTCTTCCTCTCTAAGAGCATCCTCTTCCGCCGCCGCCCATTTACTGACCGCCCCCGTCCATGCTGCTATAGGGGGACCTTCCGGGGATCGCCAGCGCATGGCTATGCATCTGTTTGCCAACAGGAGCGCTAAGGACACGAAGCGTCTATGCACTGGGTCCTGCTTAGGGACATGAAAGATGCCTAATGCGCTAGATTCCCAGGTG